>NC_064243.1:43392500-44642500 GCF_003254725.2 Canis lupus dingo | reverse complement strand
AGCACTGGATTTGCATTAAGCAAGATCTTCCTCAAGAGACCAAATGCATCTCAATACAAATAGCTCACACTAAAATATGCTAACACAATAATCCCAGATATAGTAGGCAAAGATTCATGTCTTTACTAAATAATTTTCAACATAAGCACATGTTTGAGAGTATGAGAGAAACCACTAGAGAGAAACCACAGTGCTGGTTATAATCTTGCTATGATTATCTAGCTAAACAGAACTCCTTTAGGCTTTGCAACCATCTGAAGTTGATATTGAGTAAGTGTTTTGGGTCTGTTCCCCATTCTCTTTCAAAGAAAGAAAATTCCAGTTGGATTCACTTTCGGATCTGCTATATAGACTGATATAAGGATGAAAAATTAAGCTGGAATCCCGTATTCTAAAGGCCAGTGTGAACATCATTCAAGTCTATCTCTAATTACAGTCTGATCTGTACACTTGAGGCCTGTAATACGATGATCTCCAAGAGTGGGGATTTTGGAAAATCCCATGCACTTTTCCCAAAACCTAGTTACAAAATGATATCTAGAATTACAACCAAGCAAGTAAAAGAATTTACTTAAGGCAAACTTGTTCATACAGAAATCAGGGTTATTCCTAAGGCTGTTAGGTTATGTCTATTCCTCCCAAAAGAAATGGAAATTGCATGTGCTTTAGAAACATGCTAAGAAGCATAAGAATTAAGAGAATAGAAGTATAGTTAAAGAGCAGTCTAGACATCATATAATTTAATTATAGTTAATAATTGCAAATCTTCGTTAATGTAGCAAATCTAAGGATTTCAGTATCTGGCTCAAGTCTTAAGCTACTCATAGAAAAACAACTCTTGGGATGCCTGGGTGGCTCAGTCAGTTAAGTGTCTGCCTTTTGCTCAGGTCATGATCTCAGAGTCCTGGGATCAAGTAACACACTGAGCTCCCTGCTCAGTGGGAAGTCTGCCTCTTCCTCTGCTCCTGCTACCTCTCTCAAATAAATAAATAAAATCTTAAAAAAAAAAAACCCACAACTCTTTAACTATGTATGGTTGCATGTTACTAAATCAAATTACTTCAAAGCCAAACATTAGGCAAATCAGATTTTACTAGACATTCCAATCAATTCAGAATACAGAGTTCAGTCAAGTTCCAAAGCAGACAAATTTCCGAAACTGCCTTTATTTTTCTTGATATAAACAAAATGGATTTTTTTTTAAGGGTGCTTGGTATTAAGAAGTCATCAAGGCCATATGCATTGATTTCCATGATCACTCATAATCTTAAAATATTTTATTCTAACATACTTGGGTTACATAAACATGAAACAAGCTTTTTACATGAAAGCTTTATGTAAAACTTCATCTTTTCATTTCAGAAAAAAATCTAAGTTATTTAGGTGCTAAATAATTCTCTTTCTTAAACAATCTTTGTACTGGCCTCTTACTAGTTTTACTTTCTCTGGGAAATAATCCAAATATACTACTCCTAATTCCATTCTCGGAGTTATTTCCAATTGTTTCCTTTTAAATAAACTTCCTCCTCTAATGTAATTCAATAAAAATAACTGTCCCCTTAATATTTTTTTGAGATAAAATTTTAATATCCGTAACGATTAACTGGTTCAAAGGTCATGCCTTATCATGTTTCTAATAATAAATCAAAAGTTTTATTGACAAGGTTAAAGTGAACCTAAAACCAAAGGCAAAAGATAGAATTATTCCATTTAACATCTTCATTGAGGATTCTTTTCCCTATAAAGAGTTGAAATAAGGCCAAAATATAATTAGGGTGTTATGAAAAAAATGCCTATAAAATATTAAAAGCTAATAATTTTACCTGTAGTCTTTCACTTCAAAAATACTTCAAAGAATTCAGAATGAAACATTTAATTCATTAACTTACGCACAATGAGACTGCATCTCAAGGCCAGTAAAGGCAAGGAGAGGATAATGTCCTTACAGTGTTAATATAAAAGTAACATCACACAGAACACTACCTTAAGAAGTGAAAAACTGTATACTGCCAAGTGAGAGGACACAGGAACTGGTTCTTGAGAAAGACACACGATTTTAAATGGTCAAATCCTTCAGGACCAGGATGAAGAGGTTTCAGGTCTCATATTAACAACTGACTCGTAGCAGCTGCCTGGAGAAATGTGGGACTTAGCAAAAAAGAGTCTGGGATAGCTCAATTAAGGGTATCCATCATCATAGTTGTGGTGGTAAAAGTTTATCTATCAGGGAGGGATATATATATGTTGGTACACACCTACATTTTTTAACCTTGCTCTAGATAAAAATAAAATAGAGCGCTGTAGCATAAGATGATAAATTCCATTACTGATGGGTATTACAATGTTAACTTTCCTTAGGCTCAGAGTTCTATTGATCAAGCAATAGTTAAAAAGGCATCCCAAAACACATGAGTCCACCTCCTATAGCTTACAGATGAAAGCTGTAAGATTAGAAAGATATGAGAGCAAGAAGCAAGGGTGCTAGGGCTTTTAGCAGTTCTGTTAAAGAAGTGAATTCCAGATTATATTATGCTTAGCAATCAGAAGGCTTTAGGAATAATTATGGTGGCACAAAGACATTGGGAATGCTACTAATTCTCATTTACTAGAGGGTTCAAGGGTGTACATCAGGCTGTCTGAGCAGAAGGACCCGAGGGGTTTTCTTCCCTGGGCTAAATTCCAAAACTAGATAAATGTCTGGGGTTTTGTTTGTTTTTTTAATCATTGTCCCAAGAGATCTACCACTTGGTATTTCAAATATGTACTCTTAATCCATGATAAGCCAAACATTCCATCTTTATTCCCATGAATCAATCCTAGCGACATTGGCTCAATGAAATAAAATACTTCATTTTAAATTTATCAGTTTGATAAAAAGGAGTTTAGAATAGTGGTTCATAAATTATAATCACCAAGAGTATAGTATGCTCACAAAGGAAAAAGGGAAAACAGAAGAAGAAAGGTCTCTGTTTGTACTTAAACATAAAGCATCTGGTCAAAGGCCAAGGGGGCCGCATGCCTGTCCCACTGCAATCACTCTCACTGCTGCACACCTCTGGCTCCTCTCTGAAGCCCTGTTCAGTCTCAATTGACTTTTGGCAGCTTTGGACTCAGCTGGTCCATGAGAGACGCTGAAGCAAATTCAGATGAACAGTAGTGCTGATGACATTAAGAGCACTGAATAATAAATGAGTATTGTTAGGCTGTAATAAATCAGAAGATGAATAAAAAATGATTTAGTGCTAGTACTTTTTTAGTCAGTTGTCAGAAATACTATTTTTTTTTAATCTATGTAATCTCTACATTCAATATGGGACTCACACTGAAAATCTCAAGATCAAGAGCATATACATACTCTTCTGATGACTGAGCCGCCAGGTGTCCCCATATTACTCTTTAAAAACCATATACGGCAGCCCTGGTCGGTGGCTCAGCAGTTTAGCGCTGCCTTCAGCCCAGGGTGTGATCCTGAAGACCCAGGATCCAAGTCCCAGGTCAGGCTCCCTGCATGGAGCCTGCATCTCCCTCTGCCTGTGTGTCTCTGCCTCAATCTCTCTCTCTTTCTCTCTGTGTGTGTCTATCATGAATAAATAAATAAAACCTAAAACAAACAGAAACCCTATATATAGGTAGGTGACTCTGTTGGTTGCTCTCATTCTCTGAGAATATATTTAGTACTGAGTATACACTTAGTATTAATTTCTGGTTATTGGAGCATTTACAGGAGTCATATGTTTAATGAAGACTGAGTAGGTCCTGAAAAGAAAATATCAAGCTTTAAAGATCTAATTCCTACAGAAATACAAGTTTGGTAAGCAGATGTGAAACTCAGAGAAAGAAAAGATACTGGTTTTAGAAAGTATCTGAAACGCGAAATTAAAAATGTAAACAGCCAAGCGAGAAACAAAAGTAAAGTCAGACTACTTACTGAACAACAAAAATATTTACCAAGAAAAATCAACCTGGCTCAACCACATCCTGCCAGAATAAGTGCTCTGTTTAAGGTACCTGAGTAGATAGTTGATGACAAAACAACAATAGGCAGTGCTCAATAATCACTTTCTTTTTCTACCACACAGACACTTAGAGCTACAAAAAGAAATGAGAATCTAAACTGCCAAGAATGAAGGGAAAAGTAGTAAAGTATTGCTTTGGAAAAACTGAGAAAATTATACCTCAAAAGACTTGACTAATCACAAAGTGTCAGCCTCATGTAATTCTCTGAACCTAGATATCATGTCTGTATTCAGGACCTGGTTACACTATTCCTATACTCTTAAAATCTTTCCATCTGATGTTTAGTGGTTTAGAAAGAATCAAGGCCATACACTTGTGTATAACCCATAGCTAGAGGCTCATGAAGAGCTAAAGACTAGTGCCTTTATCTCCAGAGTTTCTCAGGTGAACCCTCCATCAAAAAATTTTCCTTCATGCAAGAACATTTCCAGATTCCTTACTTTTACTATCAGTTAAACAGATTGCTTGTGGAGTGAGGGAAGTCATTTTTCACTCCTTGAAAACCAATACTAATTTAGAAATCAACTTTAGTGTACCCTGATTAAAATGTGAACTACTGGTTTCTCAGTTGTCCAGACAGAGTATGAAAGTCATACTAGAAGAACCTGAAATACATGGCTTAAATAAAACAAAAGCCTTGAATTATGAATTTGGGGGCAGGTATATTACACATTTAGATCCTTCCATGTAAAGCCCTACATCTATAGCTTTGGTTCAACAAATACAATAACCAAGGTGACAAAGATTAGAGCTGGTAACATTTTAAGGGAGTGCCCCATTTCCATAATCAGCTTTCTATATCAAGGTAACAATTAAATTTTACATTAGCCCTTAAAGAGTCTAGCTGTTATTTTTGTAAAGCCCTAATGAAAAAAATTACTGCTTCACATTTGGAAGTACAGATAACTACAGTTACTGTGACATTTTGTGGTTCCCAATGGAACCAAGATCCTTACTCTTATCTTCTTAAACTGGCTACAATAGGTGACTAGACATTCCAGAATTGGCAACAATGAAGTAAGTTTACTTACTCTCTCTGAAATAGATAAATCTCCTGAAATAGATAAATCTCCTGGATCTCAAATTTTATTTGACAGACTTATTTTAGATAAAGTGTTTTTCAAATTCTCAGTGTCATATAGGGAAATCTAATAACAAATCTGAAAATCATTTTCCTAAATGTAGTTTCCCATACAATGGATTGAGTCAGACACAATTTAAGTAAGTATTTAGTTTATTTTTGGTGATTAACAACATCTTTTAGCTTGAATATATTCATGGGAAAAGTATAGATCTTTTTTATTTCAAATGAGTCAGCCTTTCTCAAGTCCCATGAAAAAAAATATCTACTTTTAAAACTTGAATTCCCACTTTATTGAAAAAAAAAATAACCACTGAATTATTACTAACCTGGAAGCTTTCTAATTGTTCTTCCTGAAATTCGATCACAGACAGCTCTCCATGAAAGGTAAGCCACTTGGGCCAGCAGGATGCTTGACACTAGCCTAATGCATCAGATAAATATAGGTCGAAAAGTTGAAGCTTTGGGTGTAAAAAAAGTCTTGCAAGACCTATAAAGCTCCAAGAACCACACAAATCTCCATTCTCTGTCCTATCCTCTCCCATTCTGAATATTCAAATCTGTACTAATAGACTCTTAATTATTTGCAACTAACACAAAACTGATTTGCATGTCCCAAAGTCTCTATTGGTCATTATTGACAATTACAATAGTGAGCACCTATGTTGTAGGACATGCCAGGCAGTGCTTTAAGTGCTTTGGTGTTTTTCATATAAAACAAAAAGAAATGTCCAAATTTCTCTACATTTACAAGGAGCCTTTATTAAGATACCTATTTAGTAAAGACCTATATTCATATAACTTGGATTTTAGTCATACAAAGTTGTGTTTTTTTACTTGATCGAATACAAATTGTACTGGCTAATCCTATGAAAAAATAAGAGAAATGTATTAAGGTTGTAACACTAAGTTAAAACAGTGAACAAATTAGTCTTTACTTTGGCAAATAAAAAACTAATTCTACAAACTCACTGAAATGGCAAAGTGATAGTCATATCACTTAAGGGAAAATTTTAATGAGTTGACAAAACAGAAAATGCTATACTGTTTAAAAAATATAAGTAGTCCAAATGAAATGGAAAGACACGGCAATTTTCAGAGTACCTAAATTTTAAAGTTAAAAAAAAAAAAAAAACCCTCCACTGTTAAAAGTCTACTTCTTTAATGCAAGAATTTGCAGTAAATAGATTCTTTGCTATATCATACTAATAGTATTGGATTTTATTTGCAAATTCTTTTAGTTCAATTATTACTAAAGAAATTACAGGCATTATATTATATTATAGGCATTACAAATTCATCTAAAAAGCTAGGCAGTGCTACTGTGTTTGATGGCTTGCAATACTTGTATTATAGATTTGAATAGGATTGTTATTAACAACCAAAGTAATTTAAAAATAGAATTCTATAAAGATATGTCTTATCATTCTGAAATGTACCTTTCTTCCCACTGTATTCTAAAATTTTCAAGGTCTGTTTACTTATCTTAAATAGTTATAGAATTCAGTAAGAGGTTGTTATGAATCGTGTCCTCCAAAAATATATATTGAAGTGCTATCTCCCAGCAACTCAGAATGTGACCTTATCTGGAAACACGGTCACTGCAGATGTAATAGTTAAGATGACATCACACTACAATAGAGTGGGGATTCTTAATCCAGTATAACTGATGTCCTTATAAGAGGAAAATTGAAAACAGACATACACAGGCAGATGATATGAAAACACGTGATGGAAAACCACCCATTTGACAATAGAGGCTGAGATTGAAGTGATGCATCTACAAGTCAAGAACAGGAAGGATTACGGAGAACTGCCAGAAATTTGGAAGAGGAATGGAGGATTCTCCTCTAGAGCCTTCAGAGAAACAGCGTGGCCCGGCCAACACCTTGATGCAGGCTTCTAGCCTCTGGAACTGTGAGAGAGTGAGTTTCTGCTGTTCTAAACCGCCCAATTTTTGGTAATGTTGTTACAGCAGGAAACTAACTGCACAGATCATAAATTAAATCTACCTTTCCAAAACAGCATCTTTTAAAGTAAAGCATACTTCAGAGTCAGCAAAACTGGAGGTCAGACACCTGTGCAAATAAAATGTAACCACGGCCTTGAATTTGCTTCATTTGTAAAGAGAGATAACAGATCCTACCAGTGTATTTCTGAATATACATTATGTCCAATATCGACAACAAAGACAACAAAGTTAAGTCTCTCTACCCCAACTCCCTTCTTTCCCTGTAATGAGAATGCATTTTAACCTGTGGTCATTTGGCTAACAATTCAGAAAATAATATGATAAAAAGAGGGCTAGAATTAAAATATCATTAAGTACATTTAAAAAAAAATACCATCTTAAATTAAGTCCTGATGGTTTAACTACTTAAATCCTTATCCTGGGTATGAGCACCATATCTAAGATGTGATACTTTTCAGAAGTTCCTGATATATTAGGTAAATGCTACCCTCTCCTATTTAAAAGGTTCAAAGTAATTTCAATTACCACAGAAAGATCAATTCTTAAATAGTTTATCCTTTCTACTTTCAAAACTTTCAAAAGTTAATTTTATTCAACACAAGTCTTCTGTTTTACTAATATTCTTATTAATATGCAAACTGACCCGAGTTCAGTAATAAACACAAGAGTCTTGTTATTGAAAAGTCATTGTTCAAATGCAGGAACTTTTTATTTCATGTAATAATCATAACATAAGCAAAATAATAATTACCTTTGACAAGATTAGTAGAAATAGAAGTATAACTCACAAATATTAATAAGCATATTCCCCTGACATGTGAATTAGCCAGTAATATGGCCACAATGTTTAGGAGTCATCTTTCCAAAGACTCTGGAAAAGGTGATCAGAGGCCAGCACCATGACATGCTGTGGAATCTAAGTTTAGTGATATGAACAGAAGACTTGAAGAGAAAAATCTAGAATCAGATTGTATATCTGAGTAAAGTAAAATCACTGCAATTTATCCACTGCCACCAAAGACAACAGAGCTAGACTCTAAAACTACTTGAATTTAAGTGGTGAATAAAGACTAACACTGAATGCTTACTATGTGTAAAGACAATTTTACATATTTTACTTCATTCAAAGCATGGAATATTCCTAATATAGGAGTTTTACACACAAGAACACGGAGTACTAAGTTTGGGCTATACATACAGTGTATAAATGCTGAATTTTAGATAGGAGCTGCCAAAGCCACAATCTAAAATATAAATTTGCAAGCAATCACTGGCTCTGCTTTACATGTTTTAAAACATTTTTAAAAATAAGTTTTGATATTTTATTTGTGGGAAAGTTGTAATCAAAAAGAAATCTTATTCAGTATCAATGCAACATAAACTTGCCTCCAAAATTTAAAATTGTTAAGAGACTTAACAATATTATATCATGGTTTAACCTTAAGAAAAACGTAAATCCTGAAAATAGAATCTAAGAAAAATGAAGCTGAAGTGATTGTTTGGCTATAGGAAAAGAAGATAGCCCCACACATACTTGTAACAATGAAAACACAAATTCAGTTTGGTGCTTAGACCGACTGATTGTTCAAGTTTGTTTTTCTGCACAAATTTATTTGCCTTTTAAATAGAAGAGGAATTAATAGTTGGTGAGCCTCTGCCAAGTATGTCTGGCACTACAGTAGATGGTACACACTAATTTTTGAAAGTGATAGACCTGGGCTTCAATCTTTGCTCAAATATTTACAAGTTGTATAACCTTGGGAAATAGTTTAAATCTGTGACAGGTTTCACGTTAGTAAAATAAATATTAAAATAATAATACTAAAAGACTGTCATGAGACTTATACAGGTAATAAAATTATTCTAGTTCTTGTCACATAGTACATGTCATTAAGTATTAGCTAATATTATGATCAATAATAATTTAAAAAAGTATAACCCTGCAGATCAGTTATTAAGAAATAGTGCTTGGAAATACAGTAACTTGTCTTAAGACATGTATCTAGCAAACGTTAAAGATAGTGTTGAAAACCTAATGGCAATGAAATCTGTGGTCTTTTTAAAGTTCCAATGTTGTTTTAGTGACTCCCTCTGTTCCTCCTGCTTCCTCAACTTTTACAGAAGAGAAAATTTATTTCATAGACTCAAGGTGTTTAAATTCTAGAAATGACCTTAGAAATCACTAAGCCTAAGGGCAGCAACCTGCTTTCAACACAGTTCCATTCAATTGACAGTCCTTGTCTGAAAGGGTCCAAAAGGAGGCTGGAATGCTAATGATGAGAAGAATTTGAGAATTCTGAGAAAGGCAGAAAAATAAGACAAAATCTAATAGCTGCCCATGGAGGTTGGAAAGGGACAAACAACACAAGTCAACCAAGTGCTACGTATCTGCCACTAACATACAAGTGGAATGGGCTCATTAAACTCATCTATTTCTCATTGTGACTTTGGGCTCAAAGTCACAAATTCCAAGTTTACGGTCTACCATCTAGTGAGCACTGTGCATTAAGTGCTCCCTCCGCTTCCATCACTATACATCGTCCTACTATCCCAACCACCTAACACCTCCACAATATAAAGTTAGCACAATTCTACCCCTTGATCTACTATGTACAGTTTACAAATTACTTGGAATATTCATTTTGCATCATGACCAGAACAAGGCCAAGTAATTCTAAGTGTACATAAAGAATGAAAAGACCACCCCGAAATAAGGGAGAAAGGGGAGAATTAAGTAGAGGGCAAGAAAAATGTATGAGCAAACCTCATGCAAAATAAACCTCTGATTTGCATTAGTTTTTAATGTGCAACCCACATGTAAGTAGTCCTACTAGTAACATTACTAGTCCTTAATAAATTTAATGTTTGCAATTTTATCCCAAAGGGGCCTATAATCAATCAAATCATTTAATTCCATGCTATCGAGTAAATTTTTCTTTGAAGTATCCTATAACAAAGTTTCACTTGAGTCAAAAATACTTCCTAAAACCATCTCATATGCCTCTTTCCATCCTTTTCTTGAATTCATTTTTAGATTAATGCTTAATGCGCTTTAATGAGTTTAAAACATCTGTGATAATGACTTCCCTATTTTCTATTCATATTCCAAAACCAACTGCCACAAATTAAGTATATACTTTACTGAAATATTTAACTTTTTTTTTTTTAATTTTTATTTATTTATGATAGTCACACAGAGAGAGAGAGAGGGGCAGAGACACAGGCAGAGGGAGAAGCAGGCTCCATGCACCGGAAGCCCGACGTGGGATTCGATCCCGGGTCTCCAGGATTGCGCCCCGGGCCAAAGGCAGGCGCTAAACCGCTGCGCCACCCAGGGATCCCACTTTACTGAAATATTAAAAATAATTTTTAGATCACCAAAGTATTTAAAAAAATTTTTTAAAGAATCTGAAGTACATGGTATATTAGGTATATACATGTTTTAATATATCTGAAGTTGTGGTATGTGGGGGGCTAAAAAGTATACATACACCCACGGAGGGGTGTGTGTGTACAGGTGTATATAAAGTATTTACCTCCACAGGGGATTCTATATTAGTAAGCCTATGGTGACCTCCCCCAAAACCTCCTGGTATTTTCAAATAGCTCCAACAGGTGATTCTGTTACACATTTCTTGGGAGAGAACCACAGAGACAGTATATTTCAAATTGCTTTCAATATGGATGCCTCTAAAGTATACCATCAATCTGGGCCATTAATTTTGAATTCTAGTTTCAGACAGTTTTGTTAAACCAAGGTATCTTGTTTTTAAATCTCCCATTAAAAAGCAGTCATCTTTTTCTCTTCAGAAGTGGAAAAGAAAACTTTTAGTGCCTAAAACTTAAGCTATAGTTTATTTTTTTTTAAGTTACAGTTTAAAAGATGTTTTATATAAAACCACAGCATCCTCAATTAAGGAAACATTTATAATTCTCTGCCACACTGTAGTATTTATGACTATTTACAAATATTTAGTTTTTAATGTTGCCTATCTTAAAAACGAATATAAAGATATTTGCTTCTCTTCTACATTATGTAAAATATTTAAAGAGAAAAATGTTAATGTTTTCTTTCTCTGAAACAGTTAAAAGCCCTTAAGACATTTTTTAATATAGCACCCAATAAAGTAATGATAATAAAGGCACATAAGGTATAACAAAATTATTTTTAATTGAATATTAAAATTTTTCTTTAAAGTTGTGCCCATCTAAAATATATACAATGACAAAAAACATCAAAATGTTCTTTAAATCACTTAATGAATAAGGGATTATATAGATATATAAAATTCATAATGAATACCACATTTCTTTGATTCTAAAACACTTTACATTTTGACATTTCTGAATTAGGATGGGTCTTATTATTACTGGCATGTCATCTTGGAAACATTTTTTATTCCTGTATGGTGCTTCTGACAATCAACAGCACCTTAGGTCTAATGAACTACAGTGTTTATTAAAAAAAAACAAAAAAAAAAAACAAAAAAAAAACAAAAAAAAAACTTCTTCAAATTAAAAGAGGTAACTTTTTCTTTTTAAATGTTACAAAACTGATCTACCCAAAACAACCTTAAATGTATAGCTCCATAAACTATAATCTTTTATAAGTGAAATGGCCAATAAACTTAATGAAGCAACTAAATTATGAGGGCAAAAGAAATTCTAGTAAGAATATAAGAGCTTAAATAATGAATAATTTTGTCAATTAAATACTAAAGTCATTTTCAGAGTTCTAAGCATATAATTTTATACTATTCCATCTCCCAATGCTAAGCATTTGTACACCCTACACACTGCAATAAATTTAGCATTTCACCTACAAGATGCTGCAGATAAAGACTGCTTTGCTGTAAAATAAATTTCTAATTTCAATGTAAATTAAAGTGCATTTTATGTATTTACGCTATGAACAGAAGCCAATGTTTAATGAAATGTTTAAAGACCAAAAAAACACAAAAATTTAAAAAATAGTATCTACTCAAACTGCAGTCTATGAATACACCTCAGAAAGTCTTATCATTCTCTAACATGTCACAAATCAAAACACTATCGATTTGGTGGCTAATGTAGATACTGCCTGCAGCACTTTGAACAATTTTATTAAAGTGGTTAGGGTCATTCCTTGCGTATTTCTAATGGCTAGCATTCTAGTGACAATACTGGGATCAAAAGCACAAAAATGTGATGGGTCCTGTGTCAAAGTTTCTCTCCATTATTTAAGAAAATGGTGTATGTAAATATCAAGTTTGGAAAATCATTATAAGGATGAATAATAACACCCTTTCACTTAAATACTATACTACAAAGTAAGAACAAAGTGAGAACAAGTACACATAATTCAACTATTTTAAGAGTGTCACACACTCCCAAAATGGGTTTCTAGATACAGTACTGACAACTGATTAGATTGACTTTCACCACAAAATCTTCAAACCAGTGCAATACCTGAAAGTATTTTGTTTTCAAGTTTGCACATGAAGGCCCAAAAGTGATAAAAAAACTTGGGATCAAAGGTCACTGAAGAGTCTTACATTTTTATTGCTACTCAATTCAAGTGAATGTCACTTAATTTTAATAATGGTAAATGCAACTAAAGTAGTTTGAAATCCCAGTCAATACAATGTCCGTAAGGACAAGGCTAATCATTCCTGAACATTAATACTTTGTACCAATGTCACAGTTTTTCCTGTTATCCGAAGGAAAAGACTGAAACCAATTCAAATCACTGGACTGAATTACTATAGAAATAAACACCCAATTTCCACTCTTACCCACTTGTTCACATAACAAAACAATGTACTGTTTCTGTTCAGAACCTATAAAAAGAAATGACTTGATTTTTGGCCAGGAACCAACTGTAAAATAGCTCTTACAAGCTTATCAAGAGGTAAGCAAAAACAATCCAATTTTAAATGGCTGGTGTGTTTCTATTGTTACTTTGGGCACGTTTGACAACTGTAGCTTACGAATTTTAGAGAAATAGAGCAATGATGAATAGTTGGGAATGCACAGGGAACAAAAATGACTATTCATAGGAGCAAATATAAGCCTTCATTAGGAATAAAAAAACACAATGGTTTTATATGTATATATATGTAAAACCCAAAGGAATAACAAACAGCAAATAACTGAAAATTAAAAGCAAAAATAAATAAATAAATAGAAAACCAATCCCCAATTTTTCTGCTACTCAGTTTACCTTGGAGGCTAATCTGAACAGTGTTACCCACAGCCTACAAAACACATGGTGGATGCTTTGTTTCTGATATATATAGTGTTTTTAAATCCACCAACATCTCTATACATTCTGTGCAATTAAGAAATTCACTTCAGGCAAGTGACCAGTAAGTACTTTAGTACTAGCATTATCTATGCAGAATAGCAAATATAATGTGAAACAAAACAATGCAAGCATTCACATGAATTTTGGCTCCATGCTAACTCTGGCTTCATGCCTAACTACATTAAAATAGAATTGCCAAACCGCCAATGCATTTCTTTACAATATTTCTTATTTTACCTTCGTAAAAGCTAAGAAGAGTTTTGACTATGAGCATTATCAACTAGCCAAATTTCTCTAACTTTCTGATTTTAAAGAATATTTTATTTTCTAAACTATTACTATTTTTCTCTGTATGTACATGAAGACATACAGAGAAACAAAAATCTACATATGATTTACACAATAAATATATACAGATATTACATACATACTAATGAGACTGCATGATTTTTATATCAAAGTACATGTTTTTCTACCATACAGTTCTTCATTGTTGTTATTAAGAATAATAAAAAAACTTCTGCAACTAAGCACATGCTGCTAATGATCCAGGGTTTTAAGAATTTGTAGATTAAAAAAATACAATTCCTAGAACACTGTTATCAAACAAGTAAGTTTTATTGGCATCTAAAAACAAAATTCACCCAACATTGAAACGTACTTTAATATTTATGTTGTTTTCTTTTTTTTTTTTTTTTCTTTTTTACTCACTGCAGTATGAGGAACAAATCACAAACACTTACTTTGGAGAAACAGAGACCATAGTGTAGATTTTACAAAATCACTTTTTAAAATCTCTGTATTGTGCTCCTCAAATATCTAGAGCCAGTCTTTGCATAAAATATCACAGCTTTGTCTATTACCTTAAAATTCTGCAGCAGCCTAAAGATATGGATAAGATATACCACCACTTGCTATTTTGAAATATATCTATTACCATATCCAACCTAATGGTAGTATCTAAAAAATTCTTTCTTCCATAGGAAGTCTCTGACAAGCTGTTATTCATTTCCTTGAAGTTAAAAGAATCTGGGGGCAACATTTATATTTTATCAGAAAAATAAAAAAATGTTTACCTACCATGTTCATATTAAGAACAATGTCTATACAAGTCAGTTGTACAATTATTTTAAGAGAAAGGTGAACATGAACATCAGATTAACTTAATTCTGGCAGACAAAAGTGAACAACTATGGTCCAGTCAGCCATTAATCTATTACAGAGAGATGACAACTTTACAAAAGGTATCTTTTACCTACTGAGTGATGATTATGTCCCCTCAGTTTCTGTGCTTTCTACCACTGGTTCACTTTCTATATCAGCAACTGTGTCACTCTTCTCCTTGTTTATTTCACTTGAAGATGTCAGTTTTTCATAAAGTTCAGGATCATTCTGCACTGGTAAAGGTGGTGGTTGGGCATGTCTTTCAGTATTTTCACCATTAACCTGAGGCACGTTATCACCTTTTCGTTGAGAAGTGGCCCCTTCAAAAAAATCAAAAACCCGAGCATGAGGAGGGGGGACCCAGGTGTTTTGAATTCTATCTCGTCCAAGACGGTTTCCATTAATTTCTCTGCAGAAATCAAAATCTCTGTCATCCCTATCCCTTTGCCTCTCCCAGGGTCTTCTGCGGTCATCAAAATCTCTGTGAACTTCTTGTCCAAATCCTCTGTTCCAAGGACCACTTCTAGGATCAAATCGATAGTTTCCAGATCGAAATCTACCTCTTTCTTCATGTAAGCCTTTTGGACCACCATAGACAGGTAGAACCCGATGTTCTCTCTCATCAAAATCTCTATGCCCCCAGGGCTTCTCTGGATTAAAGCCAAAATGGTCTCTTCGACCAAGATGATCTATGCCTGGCCTCACAAGATTCTCTCTAATATCGACAGGAGGTCTTCCAAAATGATCCCTACCATCTAATGGAGGCCTTCCAGGACCTTCTCTTGGATCTATAGGCCGTCCAACCACATCCCTAACATCCACCGGGGGAGGTCTACTAATGCTTTCCCTGGCTTCAATGGGAGGAAACCGGTAATCTCTATCTCCTTCCTGTTGAATGTTATCATTTCCAAGTGGTATCCTTTTCTCTGGATTAGGAACATTGTCTACATTTTGTCTTCCAGGGACTAGAAAAGGTCTTTCTGGCTGACTAAAAATATCTCCTGGAGGAAAAGGACCACGAGGTGGTGGTGGATGAAGAGCTGAATCAAGTACTGATGGGGGAGGGATTCCCCGTTGGGGTGGAATTCCAGGCTGCATTAAAGGGAATCTTGGTCCAGGTGTCTGTGGTATTAGTCCTGGACGAATGTCTAACATTGGCATTGCGGGCATCCTTTGACTAGAGAGATTTAAAGGGGGTAAGTTTTGAGGCCCAGCTGGTGGTTGTGTTCCCAAAAGTCCAGCAGCATTTGGAACATTCGGTGGCTGTACTCCTATAAGTCCGGAATTATTAGGGATATTTGGGGGTAGCACTCCCAAAAGTCCAGAACTACTTGACACAGTTGGTGGCTGTAGTCCCAAAATTCCAGAGTTATTCAGAATATTTGGTGGCTGGGGTCCAATAATCCCAGAACTATTGGAAACATTAGATGGCCGGACTCCAATAATTTCAGAATTACTCGATACATTTGGTCTTTGGACTCCCAGAATTCCAGAATTGCTTGTCACATTTGGCGGCTGTCCTCCTAAAATTGCAGAGCTACTTGGAATATCATTTGGAATCACTAAAACAGAAAGAAGAAAAATAACACAGACAAAAAAATCACTCTTCTATAAAAGTAAACTATTTGTAATTACTAATGCTATAATTAGTTGGCCTAGTATTAATTTACTACGTGTATCCCAGAAGAATCAAGATACACTAGATACTAAACAAAAATTAAAATTAATACCATGCATGGTGAAATTTAAATATTAAAAGATAAATGGGATGTTACATAAAATCTTTACATAGGACATTTAAAGAAAACTGTCAGGCATTATAGTCATCCTCCACCTTTAACAAAAATATTTCTAAAGCACAAATGAGTCTTAGTATACTAACAATGGTGCTATAAAAAAGGACCTGCTACTTCCAAATATCATATTTATCTTTTAGATCTAGCTGGAGAATACTGGGTAGAAGTTATTCAAATCTAATACTTGCTCATTCTTATCTTTCTGTAAGTATACATATTTTATGAAACTATATTTTGACATTAACACTTTATGTAGTCCCAATGGGCCAAAAAAGGAGTAGGAGAGGTCTTAAAAGAAAGGTGCCAAAATCTATTCTATCTTGAACAGAATGCCAACTTTTTTCTACGAGAAATTCTAGGAGACAGTGATCTCTTTTTAAATACTGCAACATTTTAATATTGGTGCTCTGAACTGGTTACAAATGCATGACATCTCAGAATTAAGTAGTGCTTATGAATTAACTATGTATTTCTGGGGAATTTGTTTTACCTGATCTTGTGTTTTCACCAGATGAAATCTGGTGCTCTATAAGATGAGGTACTTTTTCTTCAGGCTCTGCTTGTTTAGTTGGAGGATTAAAAACATTTCCAGCTGGCAGAGTGGGAGTAGCAAGATTGCTGGCAACAGAACCACCCGGTAAAACAAGACTACCAAATCCAACATCTTTCACAGTTTCTGGAGTCATGGATAATGGTGGCTGCACTAAAGCTGTTTAAAGAATGAGAAATATATTTCAGATTTAATTAGGCAAGCAATTCATGTGCTAAGTTAATATTAACCGTGACCAACACTGGCCTTGCTCAAGTTTTAAATGGCTTTCTGTTCTCTTTTCCAATTGTTTGGTAAGATACCCTGACATAAATGATTCTCTTCTGGTTCCTCTATTTATTATGAAAACTAACTACTTACAGTTTGACTGTTTCATTTATTGGCATCTATTACCTATCATAACTGATGCTCAAAATGACAAGTCATCAAGAAGAGGCTAAATTACATTAGAAAGCTTTTTTTTTGGGATCCCTGGGTGGCGCAGTGGTTTGGCGCCTGCCTTTGGCCCAGGGCGCGATCCTGGAGACCCGGGATCGAATCCCACGTCGGGCTCCCTGCATGGAGCCTGCTTCTCCCTCTGCCTGTGTCTCTGCCTCTCTCTCTCTCTCACTATCATAAATAAATATTAAAAAAAAAAAAAAAAAAAAAAAAGAAAGCTTTTTTTTTTATTCAGGGACACAATAATTTTTGGAAATGTTTTCATAGAAAATGTTTAATAAAATAATGACCAGTACTGAAGATGAAAATTCCAATAATACACAAAAAAATCCTAATTTCCAAGAATGTCATGAATTTGTAAATATATAGAAATGATTCACGTAGACTGACAAATACATACAATGATACAAATCGGTTCAATCACCTTGAAATTATAATGTACTAGTCCTTTCACTACTTCTTGTCAAATGAGGTTAGAAACCGATTATATAAGAAGAGGTAAAGTGGACTGCAAATAAAAAGTATAAACACTCCCATTTTGAAGAATTTTAAAGAAAGAATAAACATTCCATTTTAAAGCATCCTAAGTGTATATGTCATTTATATGTTAAAAAAAAAAGAACGAGAGGAATATAAAATCACAATTCAACCATCAGAATTTTTAGTCCAATTTATGTCACAATACAGTTACATCATTTACTTGGGAATTTTAAGAACTGTTTTATCCTCCCATTTAACTGCAGCTTACCTGGACATACAGTTAGCATACAACGGAGCTATAGAATAGGAAAAAAAACGACCTGCAATCACGCATGGGAATTATGAGAATTAAACAAGATAGTGTAAGCAACTGGCAGAGTACTGACACATGGCTGTTATTTCTCGTTCTCCATTCAAATGATCCCAAATTTTCTAAAATGAATAAACTATAAAGAAATAATTAGGAGGTAAGCTCTAGGATGAATCTCTCTGAATGCTGAATTCAAAAATGGCTTCTAATTTTCTAATTTTTAGGAAGAATAAATAATTCTTCCTAATCAACAACAAAGATGAATCCTAATCCTGTCTAAACACTAAAATAGAGAAGAGTTCATAAATAAAAGGAAAATGGACTATCAGTAGGTAAATTCTGTCACATATAATGTCTTTATGATAAAGTCCATTGAACCAGTATTGGGACAGAAACCTACGAAGTTCTCCAAGAATTGATGTAGTCATCTCAAAAGGACAGAGAAGCAACTATGAAAGGTCTTACTGTCTAAAGATAAAACAAACTAAACTTCAAAAAGAAAAATGAATGCAACTCCTCTAAAGTAAAACTCTATTATTCCATAAACACTAAAAATGGAGACAGAGATGAAGAGGAAAGGGAAAGAAAGAAGGAGAAATAAGAAAAAGCTTCTTCTCACTCAGTCACCAGATATCACTGGAAATACCCATAGAACTAAACTCATTATGCTGAAAAACGGCACTTAAGAGACAAGAATTAAGCATCTACCATGGTTCTCCTATAAAAATGAACCTCAACTAACTACTACTAGCTGGTAAGAGGAAGGTTTTATTAATAGAAAAATTCTAAGTAAGAAATGTGGAAAAATTATAAAATTCAAAGGTAGAAAGTATTTTAAAGCAATAATGATCAATGGATGAAATCATCAGATGAAAATTTGAAGGGAAACTTTTTTAATGGCCAGGTTCCATTACCTGAATGTCTGATCCATCTTAACACCACTGAAAGTAAGAGAAGAAGAAATTCCATGGTCCTGATGTGATGTATCAAGTCTGTAGCACCCAACCAGTTAAATACTGTTACTAAAAATGCTGAAGCACATTCTAACCAAACCTTTGATGCTAAAAAACTTCCTACATACAGAAAAATCAGAAGACAGAGGAACAAATTTGATACCACAAAGAAGCAAAAGCCAAATCCATTGTTTGGAATCTTGCATACAGAAAGGAACGGTTTCTTCGACATAAAGGATTAAGAAATAAAGGGCGGTCTGAGCAGGCCTGCTCTTTATTAAGACATTTAATACACACACAAACCAACCTCACAGATGACCCAGAGACTCTTCTTTGAATTTTGACTAAAACCAATTTTAAATAACATTTTGAGACAACAGAACAAATATGAATATAGAATGACTATCATATAATTATGTTAATTTTTTAGAAATCACTTAACAAAATAAGTATTTGCCTAAAACTTAAAAAATTAAAACTTAAAAAATTAAAAATTCATAAGAATGAGAATCAACAGGTTAATAAAAAAAAAAAAAAAAAAAAAAGAAAGAAAAGAAAAAGAAAACTCCCAAAGTAGAAAACTCACATGTTGGTACTACTGGTGGAATAGTAGGTGGTGGTACAACAGGTGGTGGAACTGGAGGTGGCATGAAACCTACGGCGGGGAGACCAAAAGTAAAATAGCTTAAGAGTTAAATTCAAAGATTTCAATAGCTATAAATGAAATTCTACATTCTTAAAAGTCTTCCATTACTATGGCCTCATATTTGTGAATACATTTTCTATTAAAAAAAAATCACTTTGGGATCCCTGGGTGGCGCAGCGGTTTGGCGCCTGCCTTTGGCCCAGGGCGCGATCCTGGAGACCCGGGATCGAATCCCACGTCGGGCTCCCGGTGCATGGAGCCCGCTTCTCCCTCTGCCTGTGTCTCTGCCTCTCTCTCTCTCTCTCTCTCTGTGACTATCATGAATAAATAAATAAAATCTTTAAAAAAAAAAAAAAATCACTTTTAGGGGCACCTGGGTGGTTCAGCTGGTTGGGTGGCTGGCTGTTTCTGACTTCATAATAAGTCTCATGATCTTATTAGGGTGGTGGGATCAAGCCTTGGGTCTAGCTCTAGACTCAGCAGGGAGTCTGCTTAAGATTCTCTCTTCCTCTGTTCCTCCCTGACTCACTGGCACACTTCTCACTTCTCTCTCTAAACAAACAAACAAACAAACATTTCTAAAAATCACTTTTACAAACACTACCTTGTATTTGATCCTTAGCTTAGTAAGCTAAGTGAAGCAAAGAAATCTTTATCATGATCACATTCTATTTATTTGCTCATTTGTCTAAGTCCTGCGGCACTCTCTATGATGCTCTAAAATCAAAGATTAATACAAGCTAGGCAACCTGTTTCATGTTAGCACAATGACTGCATGGGGAGTTAAATATTGTATTTCAAACTGTTGATAACACTATACGCAATAATGTCATCTGCAAAATGTGCTATTGTATTTCTTTGATATATATGCTGTTTATCTACTAGATTAAAATATTTTCATTAACCTTGGATGTTAGTTACTACATTATGTTTTGAACAGTAAAATAAACCTTTAATACTGACTGTTTAATATTTTTAAATGTCAAACGATCAAAATATAAACCTGTTTCCTTATATTTTTAAGATATAAAGCTACCATTCAATTCAATTAGAAAAACAGTGGCTAATGGGGCACCTGGGTGGCTCAGTCAGTTAAGCACATGACTTTTGGTTTTGGCTCAGGTCATGTTCTCATGGGTTGTGAGACTGAGCCTCACATCGGACTCCATACTAGGCAGAGTCTGCTTGAAGATTCTCTCCCTCTGCCTTTTCCCCAGCCCCAAATAAAATCTTAAAAATTAAAACAAAAAAAAACCCCAAAAACAAATAGCTAAAAATAAAGATATGTGATTTCCTGATTTCCAACAAATGAATGCTAGACAATGACTTTACAAATTCTATGTGGTATGTTTTTAAAATAATCCTTTAAAATTATCTTCTGAAAGGCTGCTGGGTGGCACGGTTGGTTATAGCAACAGACCCTTGGTTTTGGCTCAGGTCATGATCTCAGGGTTGTGCGATTAAGCCCTACATCCAACTCAGTGCTCCATGCGGAGAGTCCTGAGACTCTCTCTTCATCTTCTCCTTCTTCCTTTGCCTCTGCCCCTCTCTAAAATAAATAAATCTAAAAAAAAATTACCTTCTGGGAAAAATAATTTTAACTCAGATTCCAAATACAGAAAATATTCAACAAGAATAATTTTCTAATCTTTAACAAAGAAAAAAGATAAAATTCTTGTAAGAGCTGCATCAATTTCAAATTATGCAAGGAGTTCATGAAGTTCAAAGAAAGATAAAAATAGCTTTGAAAAACAAGTATATCATTTGATCCCTTGTGCCTCTTCCTCATTCTTCTACTCCAAGGTCTAATATTAAAAGCTCTATCTCTAAGCTATATAAGCTATTATTTATATTTGTGTGTTAAGTAATCTACAGTTTCTAAATTAGAAATGCTGACTCCAGGAACTTTTATCAAAAATTTGTAAGGTCAAAATAAATATTACAAATTCAATTTGCATTTTAAATTATAATTTATAATTTCTAAAATCAAAATGAAAACCATGATTTTTTAGGAGAAACAATCTATATAACTTAATGCAAACTTCCAATGAATGGGTGGTAACTATAGATAATTCTGATATGAAAAATTCAACATAAATTTTAAATTATTTTGAAAGTATTTCAATGCTTTAAAAGAATTCCATTTTTTTTTCTCCGTGCTGATCCTTCAACCATCTGCATCAACTGGGAACTTGTTAGAAATATACTTGTCTTACCCCATATCTCAGTCTTAGTAAAACAAAAGGAGGCCAGGCCCAGCACGCTTTGCTTTAACATGCCCTCCAAGTGATCCCTACACATGCCAAGGTTTGAGAATTAATGCTCTACAGCATTTTAACCTGGAAAAATAACCATTTAAATGATATTGTAAGACACCTGGCTGGCTAAGTAGGTAGAGTATGTGACCTGATCTTGCAGTCATGAGTTCAAGCCCCACGCTGGGTATAGGGCTTACTTAAGGAAAATAAATTAAAAAAAAAAAAAAAAAAAAGGGGATCCCTGGGTGGCACAGCAGTTTGGCGCCTGCCTTTGGCCCAGGGCACGATCCTGGAGACCCGGGATCGAATCCCACGTCGGGCTCCCGGTGCATGGAGCCTGCTTCTCCCTCTGCCTATGTCTCTGCCTCTCTCTCTCTCTCTCTCTCTCTATCATAAATAAATAAAAATTAAAAAAAAAAGTTTTTTAAATGAATGAATAACTGACTGATATTCTAAGTAGAGCATATATAGTAATATGAAAATTACTGGGGCACCTGGGTGGCTCAGTCAGTGAAGTGTCTGCCTTCAGCTCAGGTCATGATCTTGGGGGTCCTGGGATAGAGCCCCACCTCGTCAGGCTCCCTGTTCAGTAGGGAGTCTGCCTCTCCCTCTCCCTCTGCAGCTCCCCACCCCTCGTGCTCTATCTCGAATAAATAAATAAATAAAATCTTAAAAAAAAAAAAAAAAAAAAAGAAGATTCCTTACCAGGAGGTGGTTGTGAAGGGTTAAAACTTGCTCTCAGAAAAGGAGGTGGAGGGATTGGACTGAATCCAGGAGGAGGAACTGGCATGGAGACAGGAAATGCTGGTGGGACTAAACTAACTGCAGGCACAGCTGGCGCTACTGGAATCTTTTGTGGATAAAAAATAAAAAGTCCATAAATCACTTTATCCATCAGCAATGATTAAATCTTGGAACAACTAAAGGTAAATAATTTCTATAAATCACTTTATCCATCAGCAATGATTAAATCTTGGAACAACTAAAGGTAAATAATTTCTATTTCTTTCTAAGGAAGACAGCAAATACCACTATATTGTTTTGTTATTTTCCTTCTTGCATACTTGTAATTACTCTAACTTGGGTTTAGTAAAAGCAAGGAAGTACTATTCAACAGATAGTATACATGGAGACTAAAATCTATCTTAGATTTAAGTGATACAAACTAATGAGCACCTACTTGAATAGTTATTATCATGATCAATTTTAAACTGCCACCTCCCACTAAGTTTATAATACCCAGCTATGGTATGTAAACTAATCACTGTGAAGCATGTCAGTAACAGTTTCAAAATGACTTCAGTTTCTCCTAAGTTTATTTTCTACTCTAAACATCAATATTTTTTACCATCCTAGGAATAATTCCCAAGTATTCACTTGTACTATGGGTGTATCTCTTTCCTAAATTTCACATATTATCAATAATCTATTAAACACCTCAATTTCATTGTCTGAAAGACGCTCCAAACTGCATATGTGCAAAACAGAGAACTCCCAAATGTCTTTCCCATTCTCAAATAAGGATAGCTTCATCTTTCCAATTTCTCACACCAAAAATCTTGGCTCTTCGCTTTCTCACAACTCAAGTCTCATCCTGCCACAATATCTTACTGGACACACAATCAGAGTACCCCTCATTATCTAACCACTTCCTCTTCTCTCCACTGTCATCAGTCTAGTCTGAGCCACCATTAGCTCTCATCTGGACTGCTACAACTATCTCTTCACTAGTTTCCCTGAATTAACGCCCAGTAGTCTATTCTTAAAATAGTAGCCATGCAATCCTTTAAAACCTGATCTTTTAAAACCATTAAAGCCAGATCAAATCACTCCTTTCTTCAAAATCCTCTGTGTCCCATCTCAGAGTGAAAATCAAAGTCCTTCTAAAACTCTCCCTTCTACTAAGCTGCCTCTCATTCCCTTCACTTCTAGCCCACTTGTTATTCCTGGAACACATCAAATACTTGCCTGGCCTAGGACTTTTGCACTGGCTGCACCCTCTGCCTAGAGAATTCTCCCCCAGGTAGCCACATGGTTAATTCCCTCAGCAACTTTTAAGTTGTTGCTCAAATGTCATATTCTACTGTCTGCTCTGACCATTTTATTTACAATCATAAGCACTCATCCAAGCACTCCTGAAAACCCTCATACTCCTTTTTCTTTCCATAGTATCTTACGAACTTACTTATTTTGCACTTCCTGTCTCCCCTATTGAAAACAAAAGCTGCAAAAGTTTGTGTGGTTTTCTTTCCACTGATGTATCCTTATCCCAGGTGCCTAGAACAGTGAATGTCATAGAAGCAGACCATCGATAAATATTTGTGCAATACATAAAAACATTTAAATATAAATGACACCATTTCTTAAAAATAGTTTTTTCTCCAAAATTATTTGACTAAACTTGTATTTATTCTATTTTCAATAACTTTTCCTCCAAGCTTTATGAAGTAAATACATGAGTGAAAACAGAAATGTAAGACAACATGTTAACAATAACAAAAGATCCACTACTAACCTGTAACATGGCAACAGGTGGAGGAAAAACCTCTGCCTGGGTTGTGACCACTGTCTCCTTTTCAACCGGAGTTGGGCTCTGAGTTGTCTGGACTGTCTCTTTAACAGGTTCCGAGCTTTTCACAGTTTCCCACTCTAAACAAAACATTTGAAATTGATTTCCTCTGGATGGCTGCAAAAGTTTTATTTCTATGTATATGTTTACTTCATCTCTACATCCTTCATCTATTCATCTACCTTGGCACATCTTTAAGATGTGTCCACAACTATAGATGCCAACCTAGGCTTTGCCCAGTTAAGTCTGATGAGAAACCAAGGAGTCCAAAGAAGCATGAAGCGAGACAAAAATGAAAGATACTAAAATATTTAGAGGAAACAATTAGGAGGATAGAATAGATATACATCTCAAAAGCTATCTGATATAAGAAGATCCAATCTTATTCTATATTATGTCCCAAAGTACAAAGGGAGACCGACAAGGAAGGTTATTAACTCAATAAAGAAATATCTTTCTGAAAACACAGCTATGCAAAAATAAAAGAAGCTCCCAAGGTTCCTCCAATGGTTTTCCATCTCTCTCAGAGTGAAGATCAAAGTCATTATAATGACTAAACAAGACTTTATATGACTCTGTACATATCTCTGACTTTTATCTTCAACAATTCATTCCTCACTAACTTTGTTCAAACCACACTGGTCTCACAATTTTTGAATAGACTTGGCACATACTATTCCTCTGCATAGAATGCTCTTTCTCCAGATAGCTGCACTTCTCACTCCTTTAAATATTATTCTCTCCATTAGATTTTTTTCATGTAAAACTGCAATAGCTCCACACCCATACTGCTGATCTCTCTCCCTTTTCCCTGCTTTCTCTTCTTATAATTTATCAACCTAAGATCATTTGGTTATAAGCATTCTAGAATTGCATGAATAGGAACTATAGCTCTCTAAGATTCTATTCCTGCCATTCTCAACATGGATACTAATCAAAATAATCAAGGAAGTTCTTCAAAGAAACTTAAGTCCCTAGTTATTATTTAAATTCAAGGAAGACAGCAAATACCACTATATTGTTATTTCCTTCTTGCATACTTGTAATTACTCTAACTTGGGTTACATACCTCCACATACACAACTTTTTCTAAAGGAGTAAAACTTGTTTTAAAAAACATACAGGGGGCACGCCGGGTGGCTCAGCAGTTTAGCACCACCTTCAGCCCAGGGCGTGATCCTTAAGATGAGGGATCAAGTCCCATGTCAGGTTCCCTGCATGGAGCCTGCTTCTCCCTCTGCCTGTGTCTTTGCCTCTCTCTCTCTCTCTCTCATGAATAAATAAATAAAATCTTTATAAATAAACAAACAAACAAATAAATAAATAAATAACAGGAAAAATGCTACATTAACAGACTTCTAAATACTATATATTGTGACACTTAGGAAATAAGACACATTAAGCATGTAATCTGGAAATAGCAGTGTTTCAGTTTTTTTTCTCTTTTTGGGGGGTGGAATCCAGGAAATAAAATAAGTACAACTCACCTTATCATGCACAACTCTTATCAATTACAATCTTTTAAGCATACTTTTTTAAACAAAACTACCCTTAGTGTTCTTACCAGTATTTACAGTTTCCTGGTCAATCATGCCTCCTTCTGCAAAACCTTCCAAATCATCCACTTTAACTTTTTCCCACGGTATATATGTAACTCCAAGATCCACATCCCAGAATTGTTTATATTCTGTTTTTACACCTTTGTTTAAAGCCCAAGCAATCTATCAGGAATGAAGAGGGAAAAAAAAGAAAGCTCAGCTATACTGTGAAAACAAGGAAAACGCTCAAAATTATATTGTAAACAATGTAAACACATAAAGAAGTTGGACAAGCAACTGGATGCTAGAAAATTATACGTAAACAATGTAAACATAAAGAAAAGTAGTTGGACAAGCAACTGAATGTTAGAAAAATAGGAGGGATGCCTGGGTGGCCCAGCAGTTGAGCACGTGCCTTTGGCTCAGGGCATGATCCTGGAGTCCCAGGATTGAGTCCCACATTGGACTCCCTGCATGGAGCCTGCTGCTCCCTCTGCCTACGTCTTTGCCTCTCTCTCTGTGTCTCTTATGAATAAATAAAATCTTAAAAAAAAAAAAAGAAAAGAAAAAGAAAAATAATAGCAGCCAAGAAGTTTTTCCATGTATTTTTTTCTTTTTGTTTTGTTTTTAAAATAAAGCCTGCATTAGACAGCAATGGCATTTATACCACAGGATTTATTTCCAGTTCTTACTAAAACAAACAAACAAAAAAAATCCCAAGCACATTTCCGGAAACAATCCAAATCTACTTTCACCATAAAAATGTGATAGCAATAATTAGTTAATAATAATTACACTAGCAATAATTAGAACAGTTATCATAATTTAAACAAATCCTTGGTAGTCCAGAAGACACTTTACACAGAGGAAGCTTTCTGCCATGAGATGACAAAGCACATACATATTAACCTTGAAAGTAATTTTTAAGTTTTTTTTTTTAAAGATTTTATTTATTTATTCATGAGAGACACAGAGAGAGAGAGAGAGGCAGAGACACAGGCTGAGGGAAGAGCAGGCTCCACGCAGGGAGCCCAACGTGGGACTCGATCCTAGGTTTCCAGGATCATGCCCGGGCTGAAGGTGGCGCTAAACCGCTTAGCCACCGGGGCTGCCCAATTTTTAAGTTTTTAACTCAGTTGCAGAAACTGATGGAATAAATTTCTTCAAGTAGCAGAAATAAAATGTAAATTTAGTCACATGGAGTAAAAATGAAAAAATATACAATAAACACTCAGTTTAAGAGGAAAACAAAATATACTTATTAATAAACCCTTCACAGTGGCCTTGGTTGTATAATACAAGATGTTAAAAAGGAGAAAATAATAATTATATAATTAAGAGGTATGAATAGGAAGCATTGGGAGTTAGAAGTGAATGAAAGATAAAATTGCTGGGATGTCTGGTTGGCTCAGTTGGTGAATCGTGTGACTTTTGATCTCAGGGTTATAGGTTTGAGCCCCACGTTGAGTGATTACTTAAAAATAAAAACTCATCAAAAAAAAAAAAAAAAAAAAGAAAGAAAGAAAGAAAGAAAACTCAACAATACTGAAATAATAAACTTTTCTAGAAGTTTTTCCATAACATTAAAAAAGATGATGAATCAATTATAGGAACATTTTAATAATCCAATAAAACAAGAGCATGGATTCCTCCCCTCCAATCTCACCTTAATGACCTTGGACCCAATTTTATATGATCCGGAACTAAGTTTCTGAAGAGCCCGAAAAGCATCTTGTCGATGAACCATGCAGACGTAAGCACAGCCCCTGGGAGGAATCATCTATTAAAAAAATTTTTTTCTTTAGAAAGGGTAAAAATAAGGTATTCATTCTGACATTTATGGTTTAATGAAACAGATCACTGACTACTAAGACTGAATAGTTTTTCCCTTCTCTTCCTTTGGCTGCTTATTGGTATAATCCATGTACAAATGACTACTTAGTTTTAAAAGAATTAAAAAAACCTAGTTGGGTCTCACTCTAAGTCATAACATGAACAAAATCTTGAGTATCAGATGTCAATCAAAGTATTCCTAAAACAAAAAAAAAGTAAAATGACATGTAAATGATACCACCAGATAAAAAGAAAACAGTATTGTATGGCCAACATATGTGAAAGCATACAATATTAAAAAATTGAAAGTATTTCAATATTTCCAAGTGGCATACGGAGAAAGATTTTTTTTTGTTTGGGAGAAGTATCTTATCCCTAATATAAGATCTACAATTTAAAACAAATGGTAAAACTTGTCAGTTGTATAAAACTTAATTTTGCCCAAGTGCTTCTGGACAAAAGTTTTAACACAAGAAAAAGAAAACAGACTTAGTGTTTTTAATTTCACTGAGTTCACTTCGAGCTACTTTCTAAACTTAATACCAAACTTCTCAAAAAAGAAATCTATCTAAACCCCTTAGAAACTTCTTCCTCTTTTGCAAGATAGGCCTAACTCTATCAATGCACTGAAAATTTTTCTTCAAGCTCATTAATGACCTACTAAGTGCTAAATCGAACAGACTTTTTTTTACTCAGTCCTCAAACTCCCCCAAGACTAAGTGAAAAGTTTATAAATTTTCCATCAAATTTTCAAATCCTAGATTTTATCATTAGCCATTCAATACACTTCAATTCACAAAATTACTCAGTGCCTATAATTCATAAGTACGACGCTCCTAAAAGTTAATACGCAAGAGGGAAGAAGATAAGGCAAACTAATGCCCAAATGACTACGGAACAAGCAAGACTATAAATGTCACAAGTAATGACGATCTAAATGCTACTTGGATTCAGGATCCATTCTGAGCAATGATTCCTGACTTTGCATTAGAATCACCTTATAAATTGTGGCATTCTGATAAGAATCTAGGGGTCTTGGGCATCCATATTCTTTCAAGTGTCAACACATTTCTAACACCTCAGCTAGAAGAAAACTAAAAAAAAAATCCAGAGGTTAGGGGTGTGTAGGTGCCTCAGTCAGTTAAGCTTCTACCTTTGGCTGACATCATGACCCTGGAGTCCCAGGAACAAAACCTGCATAGGGATCCCTGCTCAGCAGAAGTCTGCTTCTCTTTCCTTCTACTCTTTCCCTTCCCACCTCCCCCTGCTCTTTCAAACAAATAAAATGTTAAAAAAAAAAATTAGAGGTTATATGATTAAGGACTCCAGCAGATAATTATGTTTTGATAGGTGAAATTTAAAAAGAAAAGAGAGTAATAAGAAAAGCCTAAAACATTCACAGTGTAGAAAAAGAAACAGGACTCCTCTAAGTTGAAACCCTCAACCAATCATCTATTTACTGTCTGTGCAACTCAGGCAAATCACTTAGTCTCCTCACTGATAAAATAAACAATGGGAATTACTTAACCAGCTTCTTGTGAGGTTCCAATGAGATCATATATAGTTGAAAGTAGTATACGAAATGCTCAAACATTTCATATGAAGAGTGTTTTCATAAGGAAAAGCCAAGTTTGGTCATTTAATTTAAGGAATGTTAGGATCTAAGACTAGAAAGGAAAATCAGCCAATTTCCCGGTAAATAATGATAAAAGGTCTAACAGACATAGAAGTATAATAACAGTGAATAAAATCAGAGAGCTAACAAATTAGAAGGCTCCTCAAACAAATAAATTGCTATAAAACATTCCATTACTTAGTATTAGCCCCAAGGAAAAACGGCAGATCTTTGGGAAGAAGAAAATATTCAAAGAAAGAGACTGGGTGGAGCAAAAAGTACTGAAAAAAAAATCAAGTTGAGGAGTGCCAGTTGTTTCACATTACTGGGGTGCTGTGCCCACATAGGTTTTCCTGCCTCAGGTTTGCTTTGAGAGGGAGAGATGGGGAGACGAGGGAGGGTGCTTGTAAAAGACTTCGATCCCAAGTCCAATTGGGTCTCCACTACCACCTAAGTGCTCCATGGAGGTGACTACAATTCTGTGGGACTCAGTTTCCTCATTTTCATTATAAAAAAAAAGGGGAGGGGATGGAATTAAATTAGATCACAGATAGGGTTCCTATTAACCCAAACATTTCATGACTTAAGGAACCAAGGGCCAACTACACTGCAACAAAAGCCTTAAGAACATTTTGTTAGAATTCCATTAAAAAAGAAAAATTAATTAGGGAGATAAATAGCAGCAGAAATAAACACAGAAATGATTAAAATAAAATAATCCTTATAAAGATGTGAGTTATTAAAGGCAGATACTGTGGGGCTAATTAGGAACCAAAGTGATTCTTTTGTATAAGTGAAAATCCTCTATATATTATTGTTAACCTTAAATTCTTATATAAGAAGGGATACTTACATTAATGGATTCAATTTGTCCAAACTCTTCAAACAGATTGGTTAAATCTTGCTGAGTTGCCTTCTTATCCACCTGACCAACCCACAAAGTAGTACTACATACTGTCAAGACATAAAAGACAAATGACCTAAATCACACAGACAAAGCTACTTCTTTCAAGCAGCTGAAGAAAAAGCACTATTAACAATAATAAAATTTAAGACAGATATTTAAAAAACTTAATGCCATTTTTATCTGTTATGCTTAAAATGAACAAAAATTCCAGTTATCCATCCACATCTATTATGTGTTTTCAAGCCTGGATGAACATTTTAATCATCCATGGATACCTGGGTCTTACTCTAAAAGATGAAGGGTTATGGGGTATGATAGACTGAGACTTGGGAGTTTTAAAATTCTGTAGGTAATTCTAATATGCAACAAGGTCACAAAAACACTTCACTGCAATCCTACCTTTCACCTTTAATCTTTCTGTGCTGGAATGATTAAGTCAATGTTTCTTCCTACCAACTGTTAAATCTAAAAACAGCACCTTATCCTTAAGGAAATAATTTGTACAGAGATACAAATGGGGAAAAGGCTGAATTAACTTGTTATGAAAAACTTAAAAGATATTTAAACTGTGGGAAGCACTTCTTTTTAAGAAACAGAGCTACACATAAGACATCTTGCCTACTTTAAGCTGTACCATTCATGCCTCCATGAAAATTTCCTTTTCCTGAAGACACTTGTGAAAGATTTACAACAGCTGATATATTTGAGGAGTTTTAATATTTAGATTTACATTACTGTCATTTTTAAAGACAAAGTTTCCAGTCTTTAGATGGATGATCTTTTATCTATTATGGGGTAAACCTAAAGCAGGTTTTACTCTAGAGCTAATTTAGCCCAACACTAGCAACTATTACAAGATCTCTACTAAATGAAGGTTTTCAACCAGGTCTCTATTCCACCTGGTTTGAACTCTAAGGTCTTCCAGACCTGTGCTAGCTTTTAGGAATCATTCAGCTAACAGATTCTCTGGTAATGTTCTTACCCTACTTGTTCTTTGCCTCACAGAGTCTCACCCTACGTACACATAATTTAATATTCAACTAAAGTCTCAAGAAGCAATATATTCGTTTTATGCTCTTGCTGTAACAAAATACCTCCGATGAGTAGCTTCAAATACAAAAATGTATTCTCTTAAAGTTGTGAAGGTCTAAAATGGGTCAACAAAAGCCTACATTCTTTCTGGACACCCCTGGGGAGAATTTGTTTCCTTGACAAATTATCTGCATTCCTTGACTCATGATTCCGACTTCCATCTTCAAAGCCAAGTGGAGTCTTTCTCCTTCCATCCACACATCACCTTTTCTCTCGAACCTTCTTGTTTTCCTCTTATAAGGACCCGGGGATTACACTGAGCCCTTCTAGATAACTCAAGTTAAATCTTCCCATCCCTGATCGATCATACCACGTGAGGTAACACAGATACAAGTTCCAATAATTTGGCTATGAACATCTTTGAAGGACTATTATTCAACCTATCACAAACCCTCAGCAAATTTCTAGACCTCTTTCACAGAATAGTTCCCATCGCTTCATTAATCTACTACATCACAGCTGCTTTAATCTTCCTGAAATACATCCCATGTTTCCTCTATTGTTTTTCAAGGTAGTCGCTCTACAAATTTTTCCCACAGATTTTTTTTAAACCTAGAAAACAATAATGACTCTCCCCCATCCCATAAGGAGAGGACACTGATTCCTAGAATATTACTGCTTGTTGATGTTTCATATCCACTGAACTATTCATGAATACTCTTGTGTTCAAAGGACCAATGGTAGGGACATACTACTGTATGTGTTTAAAATGTGTTGGGGCCACATAAAATTGATACTGTTTTGGAGTAAGAAAGTTTTGAGGTAAAAAATGAGAGATACACTTTTCACTCTATTTTCTTATGTGCTTTCTGAATTTTCTTTTTTACACTTTTACTCATGGAAAAAAACCATACCAATAAAAAATACATTCCATGGTCAGTAACTACATAAATGGTGGCAGCTATAATATGACAAGTAAAGTGAGGAACTGATGGAAAAGACTCCATAAAAGCCCTATGCTAAACCGGTGATTCTGAATGTCCTAACAATAATCATGGGAGGGGATGCAAGCAGATAATTTATGGTCAGACCTTTGATGTTATTTATCAAATAGCACTAAAATGTTTGAATTTGGTCTTTCAATCCTGAGGGGATAAACAGAAATTTTCAGAGTTAGGAATATCAACATTACTGAATTAACACTGGCTCTCATAATCAGGTAAGATTCTGGCAAGATAGCTACAGATTGCTGAAATTGCCAGAACTTAGTAGTAAGTTGGATGTTGCCTTTAAATATAAGTCTGGATTTCCAGGATGACTCAGCAGTATAAGTTATACCAATTATTTATCTATCTCCATGGCAGAAAGAATTTATTTGGAGACCTTCAGAAATCAGACAACCTGATTGGTGTTCAGCTCTTGGCAAAGAATGAAAATTGCTCCATTTTATGTACTTTACCCATCTGCAGCCTGTTCATTTTAAAAATCCTAACGCAGTAGGAATCCTTCAAGAAGAATCTGGCACTAATTACAACTCACATTTCTACCAAGTGAACTCTCCTCAAACTCTCACTACTACCAAATTTGTTCTAATTATACATTACATATTAACATATAAAGGAGGGAAAGTTTGTACAATGGGAATCTCTCCCTTGGTTCTGATCCAGTAAGTTTATAATTAGCTTTAAAATTTACAGGCTTTTTTTTTTTTTTTTTAAAGATTTTTTTTTTTAATTCATGAGAGACACACAGAGAAAGAGATAAAGAGAGAAAGAGAGAGAGAGAGAGAGAGAGAGAGAGAGGCAGAGGGAGAAGCAGGCTCCATGCAGGGAGCCAGATGTGGGACTCAATCTGGGGTCTCCAGGATCAGGCATTGGGCTCAAGGTGGCACTAAACCGCTGAAGCCTCCCGGGCTGCACTACATGCTTCCTTTAATAATTACTCCCCAGACCTGGTGGTCAGACTTGGTTGGTTATAACACTATGACTAGAAATCACAGTGTTCATTAAGAAGACATTAGGCCTAGCCCACTTTATAAATTATTGGTCAAGTTCTGTATTTTCTAATTTGCATTAAAAAGAAACAACTCTCAGTAATCTTAGTGTTTTAATAAAACCTGCTCTTCCCTTTCCTTTTCTCTCACTTTACAAAAATCAAGGATAAAATTACTCACTTACCAAATTACTTTCCAATTTCTTAATCTAAAAATACAGTTGACTTTAGCAATTAATGATTTTCTTACTATTTGTTGAAACCAAAGCTCTGTAAAAATATGTCACTTACCACTTAATGTTTTAGATCTAATTGGAGGTAATCCCTTCTTCTGTCGTTCTTTCTCCCTTTCTCTTGCTCTCCTTTCACTTGAGTATGAACGTGATGATTTCCTCTTTCTTTCTCTTGAGCGTGAGCGTGATCGCTTTCTGTGTTTACGCTTTCGAGAACCAGATCGTGACCGAGACCTTCGTTTTCTTGGTGATCTACAAAAAAATCTTATTTTACTTCTAACAACAATATTATTCTTCTGTTCAAATTTCTCACTTCTAGGTGAGGGGAAAAACACACACACACACACACAAAAAAGGTTGTCTTATATTTAGCTACCTCTTAAAAAATGTTTAAGTAGAATGAAGTATCAAACATGCATTTTGTCAAATCTCTGTACTGCTCAGGCCCACAATGATTCTTACTAAGACCAAGGAGAATGAGATTCTATCCAGTAAAGGCCTTGCTTGCTTTCTTTAGTGTCTGGCAACTCATTTTCCAACAATAGTCAAGAATAGGAATGAAAGACTAAGGAAAATAGAAAGATCCTTAGATGATAAAGATACTGTATTCTTAAAATTTGGAAATAGAGAATGTTTCCAACAGAGCCATTAAGTTACTGAAGAATTCTCGTAAGTTTTCAACTTCTAAAATTTCAAGGTGCTTTTAAAATTTTCAAAGTGCCTCATCTTTAAATATAAGATGATACTGAAACATTGCTTTTTTTTTCTGTCAACCATATGCTACTGCACTGCTTCAAAATGCTTAATAAGGTGTTAAGACAAAGAAGCTGCTAAGATTTCAGCTCTAATACTGTAATTGCTTTAGCAAGATTACTCATTGACATGAGATGGGTTTAGAGAGCTGAACTCACAGGCTCTTGTTTACAAGAGGTAAATACAAAGAACTTCTTGAAACAAGTAATGACTGAAAGGTCATCAAAGATGATACTGCCCCTTTCCTAGCATACAATGCTCTGATTTTTAGCGGTATTCATGTGCAGAAAATAGGGTATATTAATATTAAAGACTAAGGACTTAAAGTTTTAATACAATTTGTAGCAAAAACAATGTATATAAAGTACATGAGAATTACCAGGTTAAGGAAACTTCAACTCAAATTTGAATAAGTATATTATGAGATTCAGCCATGCTGAAAAGCCCACAAAGAAAACCAGAGAATACACTTTATAATAATTTGATACTATGCTTAATGTCTGGAACAATTCTTATAATTTTATTTTTATGATCATTTTTGGTATTATTATAAGATGAAAACAAAATAAGAAATTAATGGAATTTCTTTTTTTATTAATGGAATTTCTAACACTGTTTCTCTATAGCTTGATTTAGCAGTTTTCAGAGGCGATAATATCCTGAGTGTAATCATATTATTAACTAAAATCATGTATAATCCCAAATTCATGGGATTATATGATATGACTGCAATTAATGTGTATTCTTCAAATAAATGGCCACAGATATATCCAATTCAAAAGAGAACAAGGCATTTTTCTATTTTTGAGATTCTGAATTTCTTCTCTCTGGAGAATGTAAGATGTCATTCTAAGAAAAACATTTCCTTTCATCCTGATACAAAGAAACCACCAACTTTTAAAAGTTCACACACAGCTACTCTTAAATATTATTGTAGAACCTTGAACGAGATCGTGAATGTGTTCTTGATCTTGAGCGAACAGCCACTTTCTTTGCTTCCTGTTCAAAGATCTCCTCTTCTACTCCATCTTGTCCTTCATCTATATCCATATCCTTGAAAGCCAAAAGAACAGCAAACAAAATGCCTGATTGAGATTCAGTATATACTGGCAATTCTGCCTTACAAAATATTCACTATAGTAGCATTAATGCCTAACAGTAAAATGGTTATTAGTATAGAGCTTAAGCGTGAAGAAAAAATATACAGGAAATTACCATTACTTTACATAAAAATAACATACTTTACATAAAATGATTATATATTTTTCTTTAATTTTAGAAATTTATGACCCAGAAAAACATTTACTTTTTACCTGTTGTTGAATATCTATAGAATCATCCAAATTTGCTTCAGGTTCAAGGAAATGCTGTTGACTGCTCCCTTGTGATGGTGATGCGGAATGCTCTGATCCAAATGTTCCCTCTTGACTATCCTGAGGGGTTGCCTATTGAGAATGTATACAAACACACAAACATTATTAAGAAACCATGCATATTATTACAACAGAATTTAAACATGTAAACATCACAAAGTTTTAAAAAGAAGTCAAACACATATAGAAATCCCACGTTAAATTGTTTATGTAATCACCTAAAATACTTTTGTACAAATCCAAGTTTTATACTTAAGAGCATGGAATATCTACATAAAAGGGAGAGAAGACTATCTTAGAACGGTAAGATCAAGAAGGTCTTCAAATTTCTAATTTGGAAAATATAAACACTGTACCTTTAAAAATAAAGGACTGCATCATAAATAATACATAATGGCACTCAGTTAAATGAATCTAGAATTTCAATGGCAAGTAGCATTTTTTATCAAATGCTATAAATTAAATGCTATAATATTTTCAATATAAAAATGTTTTATATTAAAGAACTAAGTCATACATTACATGTATAGAGGCAAAACAAAGCTCAAATACCACTATCAAATTAAATGATCTAGCAAAACAATTCTCAATTTGGGCCTTCCTCAACCTCCACCTCTAGGCATCTGCAAATATTAGGAAGTTACTCTGGGGTATGTAATACATTTCAAAAACTGATAAAAGATAGGTAATGAAGACTAACTGAAGCATTGTTTGAAATTTGAATCTCCTCTCCTCTTTTTTTGCTGGGATCAGATTTACAGTAACTTGATATAGTGACACTACTTACGTGATACTTATTAGTATGAACCTGATTTAACTGCAAGTATTATGATGTTATAAGAAAATTAATTATGAAAAAGTCTCCCTATACAAACTTTCCTAAAACATCTTTGTAGATGTTAAAGATTAATAAAAATAGTTCCTGGTAGTATAAAAGCTGGGAGCTACTGTAATAATTAACAGAGAAGAGTAACTCAAAAATACTATTTCTGCTACAAATTTTGTGATTGTGGAAAAATTACTGAATTGTGAAATTTGGTCTCCCTATCTATAAAAGGGATACCAGCATCATGACTACAGGTAACAATTTATTATAAAGATCAAAGTTGCTAAGAGACTAGATCTTAACTATTCCCACCACAAAAAAATGATAGTTTTATGACATGATCGAAGTGTTAGCTTACTGCAATACTTAAATGTATCAAATCATGATTTTGTACACTTTAAACTTACTATTATATTAATTATACTTCAGCAACATTTAAAAAAAAATCCTTACTCTAACGACATCTAATCTGAAAGAAAAGGCATAAAAATTAAGAGCCAAAAAAGGCATTTAAAGAACTGTTCCAAGTCTCTTACTTTATGAAGGAACAGGTTCTCTAAGAACGAGTAACATTTTCAAGGTTTAGAAATGAATTAGAGCTAAAGTAGAAAAGACCTCTTTGAGACACCTACTACACACCACGGTACTGGCCAAAACATCAGTAAGCAAGCATGTTCTTCCCAAACAAATCAAACACATTTTAAGCATAGTCCTTCGGGGCTTATGTCTTTAAAACAGATTAACAATAGAATTCTTAACACAGAAAGGGAATTTTCAGCTCCATCCTGAGTCTATTTGGTCCTAATTCTGTATGCATATATGCTTCGCATAATATTTTTCCTACTTCTCCATTTATCTTAAGCTTTGTATTCCTTTCACCCTTGTTTTTTGAACCTTATTTTTCTTTTCCTTTTTAAATTTTTATTTATTTATGATAGGCACACAGTGAGAGAGAGAGAGAGGCAGAGACACAGGCGGAGGGAGAAGCAGGCTCCATGCACCGGGAGCCCGACGTGGGATTCGATCCCGGATCTCCAGGATCGTGCCCTGGGCCAAAGGCAGGCGCTAAACCGCTGCGCCACCCAGGGATCCCTGAACCTTATTTTTCTATTTAATGGTTAACTCTTGGTATAACCACCAGGATCCACTGTAATTTTAGTTTTTGAGTTTTTTGTTGGAGTTTTACCCATTTGAAAAGACTGTAATTTCACGACCTTTATTCTTTCTTAGAGGTCTTATGAAGAAGTAAGAGAAAATTTACTTTAAAATTTCAACTAAGGGGTGCAGGGGTGGTGCAGTTGGTTACGCATCTGACTCATGCGTTTCTGTGCAGGTCATAATCTCAGGGTTGTGAGATGAGCCCCATGTTGGGCTCCATGCAAGCAGAGTCTGCTTAGGACTTTCTCTCTCTCTCCCTCTGCTCCTCCCTGCAACCCTGTGCAATCAGGCACATACACTCTCTCTCAAATAAATATTTAAAAACTGAAAATATTTAAAAACTGAAAATAAAAATTCAACTAAAACTTATCCTATTATCTTGCAATTAGCGATAGGTCCACTGGACCCTTCCCTGTATCTAAGATATGTTACAGGATCTTAGAGATCTTACTATCCTATATGTTGAAACATTTTGCTATTTCATCATCCTAAGAATTATTCTGTTATTATCCATCAATTATTCCCAATTACTTCAAGAAAGACTAAAATAATACAAAAAAAGAAAAAGCAATATAATTGTCATGAAGGGTGATTCAATAGTGAAATAAGAATCATCATCATCCAGTTTTACTGCATTACAAAAAATACTGTGTATTTCAAGATTAAAATGAGATTGGAGACACTATCTTTGTAGTATACTTTCAAGCTTTCCCTGATAGTTGAATATTTAGATTTTTCCATTTCTGTACATAATGGCAAGAAGAAAACTGACAGAAGAACATATTTCATAATTATTAGACAAAATAGAACATGAAAACAAAGAGCAGCATTTAGACTCTAATGATGATGGTGAAATTTAATAACTAAATGAAATATCAGACTATGAGTTTTCAGATGACCATACCCTAAATGTATTTCCCAAACTCCTAAACTGATGTCAGAAAAATGTGTCTTTAAGGCAAAAACAGGGTCTTTTCATCCACTCAGTCACTTAATAGGAAGGACTTTATCTTGCAGTATTTTGTAACAAGAACCTGGACTACTCTATTTTGCTAGAAGAACATGTGTCATTTGAATTTCATTGACACAAAAAGGTTTGCTACATTTCAATTATGTATATTAAAATAGTTCATAAAGTTTTTTTCCCCTACTCCTTTTAGTCTCACTTGTATAAACAATCTGTGAGATGAATTCAAATACATTTTTTTTTTAAATTTCAAATACATTTTAAAAGGATCCATTGGACCCAGGTGGCAAATGACTATTTTTCTGATACACTGGTATACATCCTTAGTACATGTCCTGGTATACACCTCTAATTTCTTCAATGATGTCCTCATGTCAACCATCAATACTGAAAAAATAAAAGACAAAGATAACAGTAGCTAGCAGAAACTTCTTTCAAAGTTGGATTAACACTCATTAAGTGTCACATTTTTATCAGTTATAGATCCATGTTCCTCCCTTTTTTTCTGTATAAGTGACAAGAAACACTTTGTCAAAAGCTTTATTAAAATCCACACATGCTATGGCTATATAATCTTACAAGTTCAGTACCATGAAACGCAATTTATATGAGCCTAGACATCAAATCACTTAAAGCAACTCAAGGGCTCTTAACACCCACCCATCTTAGGTTTTATCATGCTCAATTCTACTCTTTCCATTATATTCTCCGACATAAAGAAAACCGAACCAAAGTGTTACATATGACAGATCCTGAGAAATGCTCCTCAGAAGTGCTCTGTTTACAGAGGTTTTCTATTGTTAGGGATACTAGATATCAACTGACATGCAGGTTAGGGCTGCAATGAGTAGGGTGGCACCAGCAATCAGATTCCTTTCTCTAAGACACTGTTAAGGACTTTTAGGCAGCCATAATGAGTTCACTGATAAACAAAAATGCTTCATTTTTCTGCATATCTCACCCTGTTTTATTTTATTTTATTTTTTTTCTTTTTTTTTTTTTCACCCTGTTTTATACAGACTAAGGCAACTGGTTTGGAAGAGCCAATTATACAACTTATTAAATTTAATGGTTACTCTGCTGATACACAGTTTCCAATTTGAAATTTGTCATAGGTTTTGAACACTATCTACTTGATGTATTAGAAAAGTTTTCATCATTCTCTTTCTTCAACACTCAGTTTTGAACAAAAGCTTTTAAGAACATCTAATTCTTTCAAAAGGATCTAATCACTGTATCCTTTAAAATTTTGGAGATAATGTATTAACTAAGCCCAGAGCTCTATTTTTCTTTGGTTGGTGAGATTCTTAAGACAGAATAACCCTGGAAAACAGGGAAGAAATCAGAGAGGGAGGCAAAACATGAAAGACTCTTTAACTATGGGAAAGAAACAAGGTTGCCGGAGGGATAGTGGGCGGGGGAATGGGGTAACTAGATGACGGGACATTAAGGATGGTGCATGCTGTGCTAAGCACTGGGTGTTATATGCAACTGAGGAATTACGGAACTCTATACCTGAAACTAATGATGCACTATATGTTGGCTAATTGAATTTAAATAAAAAGAAAAGAAAAAAGAATAATCTTCTCTCAAGTTTCTAGGAATTTTCACTTCAATAATTTGGTGCTAATTTTAAGAGTACTACACTGTGACTTTACTGCTTCTGCTAAACCTTCTGAAAGGAAACTGGAACAAGGACAATCAAAACTGCCAACTTTACAGCTGGACAAATCTTGTTTGGATAGACTCTTCCATCATGACTACCCCTTGCCTCTATAACAACTCTCTAATTTTTTATAACATCACTGACAACCGGTTTCTTTTCACTGATTTACTACTTGTGTTTTTCTTTAAACAACATCCAAATATTCTACATCATGCTTTCTTTAAAGCTCCTGAATTCTCAGGCAGATATACCTGCACAACATAAAATACTACACCTACTCTAACCACTTCTATCAGAATGTTTCTTTATAAGAAGATATAGAATTCCATTCTCCTAATTCCAGGTATAACTTCCAACCTAGCAAATACCATTAATGTCCACTTTATGATTACTATTTGATTTAAAAGGAAAAGTTCAGATCCCAGCAGTATCTAAGGTTTTCTATTCCTTAAATCTAAAGTAACTCTTCTCTCTTATTTCCACTATCGTTCACTTGTACCTCTATAATTGAAACTAGAATTCTGCCGTGTCCATACAAATATACGTGCTCTATTAGAGAAAAGATTACTTGAGGGCCAGATGCTTCTTTGTTCATCTCTGTATATATCCTTTGTCTAACAATACATTGCTCATACTTTAAAAACATGTGTAGCATTATTTTAGTGCCAAAAAATTTTGGATATTAGGAATAAGTATGATTGTGGGGCATTTGAAAACACTGATATTCTAAACAGTTTACACCTGTAAGTATTTCTCATGTGGAGTAAAAATAGGCTTTATAATGGATTAACCCTGCCTTTGCAACTTGACATGTTTTATCAATTCTAAGGTATGATTCTTCACATATAATCATCTCTGTAATTTATGAGATTTTTTTTAACTCTATGAGATATTGTACTTTTGAAGTGATTAAAAATTGTTAGCTACACATAAAATAACAGTATGTCTTAAGACTAATGATATATTAGCTTTATGGTTTTGCAATGGATATTTAATTCCACTAAGACACAGTAGAAGTCAATGATATCTCATAGCATTAAATGTAATCATGACTCGTAAACTTCCTGCCATACAGTAATAGCCTAATTAAAGGCAATCTATTTTGCCCTCATCACCATCAACAAAAGCAAAATCATCATGATCTTGCTTGAAAGGGAATTGAGTGGAGAGAAAAGTACATGAAGTTTTAAGTTGTAATACTGAAACACAATCTCTGTCTTCCACTGCTGGTGTATGTGTTCTGGGTTCTATAGACCTAGAACACATTCTGATAACAGAAAAGACTATAAACATTCTGAAAAGGCTGATCTTCCTAGCAATAAAATTGAAGAAAAATCACTGTTTGAGAAACACCATTTTATAGAATGCAGATAGCAATAATTCTAAAGACCACAAGATGGAGTTATAAACCTTTTGAGGCTGTTGCTGTTCTAGGAGTTGCTGTCTGAGATGTTCAAGGTTTTGCTGTTGTAGTTGTTCTGCTATCTGATGAAAAATGGAATTGTTCACAGATTCTGAAACATGAGAACTAGAAGGAAAAACAAGTAGAAATATGTTTTAAAACCCAGTGAAGGTAATATAAAAATAACTGATTTTTCAACCCCCCATGCCAATTAAATGAAACATACTCTACTACAATGTTTACTTTTTAAATATTAACAGAAAATGGAATACCTCAGAACATTAATATGTTAAAATAGAAAGATACTCTTCAACAATCTTTCAATAGATGGATAACATGTTAAAGATACTCTGATGGAAGATCTGTTATTATGGTCTCACACTATTAAATACATATAAATTAGTATCTTTTACATTAGCACACTTTACGAAAATCTCAATTAAATATATAAAAACAGTTAAAAGTATTTAAACATTGTCACTTTAACTCCTTCTCTAACTATACGATAGTGGGAGAAATGGTCTATCAATCAATACATGTGAAATCTACAATTGTAATTGACCATAAACTTTATAAAACTAATCCGCTTTCTTTAGAAAAGCATTCACATTATTAGGTATGTTAACAGAAACAGTACTTAGATAAGAGGAAATAATAATTTAACTAAACTCTGGGAAATTCACACCTGGAATACACCTGGAATTCTGGGTGCCACAAGGTAAGACATGAACAAAAAAGAGGGCATCCCAAAAGGGGCAATCAGGATGGTGAGAAGTCTTGAAACAGTTGAAAAAAAGTGTACTTCATCTGGAGCAAATAAACCTAAGGGGAAGAATGATACCTAACTTCAAATATTGAAAGGCTATGTCTCAAAAGATAATGGATCAAATTTGTTTCCTTGCTTCAGAATGCAAAATGGATAAATGTGTATCAAGTAAATCAAACAGGATTCAGTAATAAAAGATTATTTAACTTCTCATCATAGAAGGCATTATAACATTATAAAAATACCCAATCAAAACCATTAAAAGATTCTTAAATTGTTCAGGACACTGATCTACATGATCTCAAATGTTTCTCTTCTAATTTTATAATTCATAATCTAAAATACAAGTTTTAATTTTTCAAGTAAAATCTTTTTTTAAAGTAAAATCTCTTTACCAAAAGGATATATATATGTCTTTTTATGCATTACATAAATATATTTTAAAAGATATTATCCCAGTACATTAAATTAATAACCTCTGCTTGAAATAGCATTCCCAGAGGCATCATCATCATCCTTCCTCCATCCTCCCACCTTCCACGCCCCCACTCTCCAACATCCTCTTCCCCACTTGCCCTTTCTCAAACCCACAAGAAAAGAAAATCACTAATCTAAATAAAAATATGTAATACATATCTTTAAAAATAAAATCCCCTATAATCCCAATCCTGGGAGTCAGATACACTCCCAGAATTTGATAAAATTCCTAGAACTGGTCATTGACACTAGAAGCAAGCTTCTTTCCCATTATTTCAAATATTCTTACAATTAAATAACTTAAAGCCTAATACAGATATAGAAAATATCACAACTGTATCTACAATTCTTCTATAAAGGATTTTGATATATCCCAAATTAACTGCAAAGATCTGAGAAAGGAGTCAAAATAAATACGGAGGCAACAAGACAGCAAATCTACCATCTTTCTGTAATGTTAGAGCTCAATAGCCTGAAATTATATCCCAATTTATTCAAAGTATACTTGGTAGTTCAGAAAACAATGTCCCATCCAATGTTTATAATAATAATGGGAAAAACTTATGGTTATAAAGAAAAACAACAATTCTTACAGTTGAGAAGCTGAAATTTCCTTTTTAGGTTCTTCGCTATGCTCAGAATCTTCCCCAAAATCAAACCTATCCATCAACTTCTAAGTGAGAAAGGGGGAAACAAAAAAAAAAAAAAAGGAGAAAAAGATTAAAAGTGCTTTACACAAAAATAAGGTAGAAGTGCTATTCTGAATGTCAGTGACATCCCATTAATTTACCTCTATCACATAATACATAAATGTTTTATATAATTTTGTTGTGCTATAATAAAGCATTTAATTTGAATGAATCTTTATTTTTAAAGTACTTTGACATACACTGTCTTATATAACAAATCACAACACAGATTAAATATTAATGATCGTAGAAGAGAAGACTGGATTAAAATAATTAAGTGCCTTGCCAATAGTAATAAAGCTTGATTAAAAACACCTAGGACTATAATCAACAGATCTATTCCTAGTATATTTCTCTTCTTAGGATGCTCTACTGTCTTCTAAATGATCAATTTGAAGTTTTTTCTTATGCGGTTTAGCTTTTTAAGTAGGCTCCATGCCCAGCATGGAGCCCAATGCGGGGCTTGAACTCATGACCCTGAGATCAAGACCTAAGCTGAGATGAAGAGTTTGATGCTTAACTGAGTCACCCAGGTGCCCCCTATGTGGTGTAACTATTAAATTTTCAGACTAAATTAGGCTGACAGCTAAAAAAGTCTAAGTAATAACATAATAAATCAGTATTTTCCTAAAAATAAAGTAGCAGAAACAAAAATATGGATAATACTTCCAAGTATTTTAATAGTCTTATAATTAACAAGAATATTGAGGCTATTATACAATAAATTATACATGAAAAAAATTTCAACTTTAAAACCACTATCCTTTATAGATAGGCCTCAATTTATAATATTACAGTGTAGAGAAGTTTTCCTGTGAATTTTCACATTTTCAACAATTATAATTTTAGCAGGTTAAAATTTTAGAATATAGAACATCAAAATTAGTATATTTGTAACATACATAAAAGAAATTAGAAAATTCAGAAAATTATCATTTGCCTCAATGTTACCATATCCGTCAGAAATCTGTAAATCTTTCGTAAAATTCATAATGAATTATACAGTACAGCGTATACTAGAATGGTTCTATAATAAAATGCTATTTACAGAATTAGAATCCATATGATAGCATACAGAGTTTAATACTTCATACAGAACTGATCTGATAACTTAATGTCTACCTTGTTGAAAGCCACTCCCTGTTCTAAGGGGTTCAGGGTGTTGGCCGCTGCAGCTGCAGCAGTAAGCTGTGCTGTGAGAGCCTGCAACTGCACAACAAGACCAGCATCCAGGGCCTGAAGAATAGAAGGCTGAGGCTTTTGCTGTTGTAGTTGTAAAGTCTGTATCAACTGCTGAAGCTAGAAGAGAAAAAAGGAAAATTATTACAAACAGATGCAGAATTTATCTGTAAGAATGCCCATCTTTTCAATAACATTCATTGTTGTACAGTCTTTGGAGATGAAGAAAAAATAGATACTAACTCAAAACAAGTTAATTTTTTAATAAAATATTTTTTGTGTGTCCCATATACAATAATCCTTAATAAGTTTGTCTTGCTTCTAGAAAGCCAGGGAACTTAAGCCAAATAAAGTGGTCATACCATGACAGATAAAGAACTCATCACATATAGCTCTTTTATTTAGAGTCCGGGTGTGTGTGGTCATACCATGACAGATAAAGAACTCATCACATATAGCTCTTTTATTTAGAGCCCCCTCTCAGAGCCCCAAAAAGACTGCATGCTGAGCATGGAACCCAAAGCAGGGAACCTGAAGCAGAGCTCCCAAAGCAGGGCTCTACATGGGGTTTGATCCCATGACCCTGGGCCAAAATCAAGAGTTGGAGGCTCAACTGACTGAGCCACTCAGGTGCCCCTTCACTAAGCTTTTCATTCCTTCCTCAATTAACTCCTTAATCTCTGTAAAAGAACAAGCACTGACAACAACTGCTTTTGCTATCTTTCAGATTTACCATTGGACAACACAATTCCTGAAAGCAGAAAAACAAGTATGAAATTGGGTCTCTTGGAGCAGTCTGAAACTAAGGAAATTAAAGGTGAATAGTGCCAAAAGGAGTTGAAATAAATCCCTGTTCCCTCTATTCATCTATCCTCAAAAAAGCAGAAACAACAAACACTAAGATCCTGAAGATATTTCATAGTTAAGTAAACCCTATGTACATCTTAGAAATAATTAATACTTTCCTAAATCAAGACCTAAACCTGAGTATAAATCTGAAAATTATCAATTTAGAATAGAAACAAGACATGTGAACTGTTTTAAATAAAGATCAACTTATAGTGAGAGAAGGTACAAAAGCCATCCAAGAAGAAAGTAATTTCATGCCTATCTAAAATAGCTACATTAAGAAACAAACTAGAGTCATTTGGCAACCAAATAAACAATGGCTACAAACTACTAATGTGATAGCAAAGAAAGTAATACCAAAATATCTAATAGCTTAGTTACTACACTGAGGAGGTTCCAGAACAGATAGGGAGAGAGGGAGTGGGAGGAGGGAAAGGAGAAAAAAAAAGGAGGGAGAAGAAGAGAGGGAGGAAAAAAGGGGGTAAAGAGTTAATACTGTATTTTCTCCTCTACACACTTTAACTGCTGCTTTTGACATCCCCATTTTTCCAGATAGCACTGTTACTGTTTCAGTCAGTTTCAAACCACTGCAGCATCCTACTTTTCCTTCTACTCTGACTTATCATTCTATCAATTACTATGTGTTCTTAACTCTCTTTTACTATCTGTTCTGGAAAAATCACTTTTCTTGCCAAAAGTATTTATTTTAATAAGTTTCTTTTAAATGAGACCATGTGCTTTATGATTTTTAAAATATTATCACAAAATGAAATTAATAATTTGATAATTTTATCTAGTATCCAATTCAGTTTCCCAACTGCCCCCAAAATGGAGAAGCTGGATCAAATCTAGAACTATAACTGAATTGGTTTTTCCATGTTTAAGACTCTAAAATGGTCCCTTTTATTTTTGAGATGGTCATTTTAGAGAGTCTGCAACCCTACTATTTATCACATATTCATTACTTCCCTTCTTTTATCATTGTTATCAAAACAAAGATACTTCCTATCTCTAGGTGTCCCTCCTCTCCCATCCACTAAAGTACTGTTCATATCAGTCACTTCAACATAAAAATCTCTGGCAATTCCCCACTGCTTAGCATATGAACCGTTTGTTTTTCAGCCTACCATTTCTGTCTTCCGAAACCCAAGTCCACTTAGGTCTACCATGTTAACTTTGTCATCATTAACTTACACGCACAGGCCAATCTGATCCCCCAGACATCTCAACTCTAAAAAATATTTGTATACCCAACACTGTTACAACTCTGTACACTATTCACTCATTCTACAAAATGTAGCAAACATCTGCTACAACCTAACACTGGAGACACAGAAGTGAACAAAATAGACGAAAAAAATTCTTATCCTTGTAGAGCACACATTCTGGTGCGAAGAGACAGAGAAAAAAATTACATAATGTAATAGAAAGAAAGGTGATATAGGGAGTACAGGGGATGAAAGAATGTACAGTTTTAAATAGTTTTTTGAAGGCCTCACTGAGGTGATATTTAAACAAAAACTTAATCATGAAACCTCATGATTATTTGGAAGAAGAGTCTGGGTGTTCTTATTGCACAGATCACAATTAATTTGGTTTTTAAAGGACAGGTTAAAAAAAGGAAATGTGAAGAATGGCCTATCTTCAAACTCTTCCACAACTAGTTCCACTTCAAGTCTCATTTCAAATGACACTTCCTCAAAAATACCTTCTTTTGGCTACCCTCTCTAATTCTGACCCCTCCTCCCAAATCCAATCATTCTAAAAATTTACCGTTTTAAGTCACGTATCACTACCTAAATAAAGTTATAGACTTTTTTATTATTTGTCTCAACACAGAAAGACATCTTTCCTAAGAGAGAATTACCTGTCTTGTTACTGGAATAACAATAGCATCTAATAATGTCTGGCACAAACTATGTGCTAAGTCAGTATTTTGGCATAAAATGAAGTTTTTACAAAACAGTGCATAAAATGATGCCTTACTAAATTAAAAGCAAGTAACAGAATACTACTTATAGTGTGATCTCATTTTTACAGAAATAACACATACTCTTTAGGTGGTACATTATGAAATAAAACATCAAGAAAATAATGAGTTCTAAATCATTATTATTTAACAAAATAAATGCTCACCTGTTGGCCTTGAGGACTTTGTAGGATTTGAGCTACTGCTGCAAGTGTATCTGTGTTTGTTATCTGAGATACCCATGGATCCGGTAAACCCTGGACCACATTGGCTGGAGTAACAGGTGTAACAGGAGTTCCTTTTAAAAAAGACATCACACCCACCCAAACAAATATTTAAGTAAAATAAGACTTGGAAAGATAGATTTGCTATGTCACTTTTTAAAAATATATACAAACTTAAATAAATGTTTATATTTTATTAATTACAGAATATGTAAGTTGAAAAAAAATAACCGAAGGATCTGTCTATACTTGTTCTCATTAACTCAGCTGCTATTTTAAAGGAGCCTACAATGCTTAGAAGTCACTAAAAATCTTACTACAGGGGCGCCTGGGTAGCTAAGTCTATTCAGTGTCTGCCATCATCTCAGGTCATGATCTCAGAGTCCTGGGATCAAGCCCCAAATCAGGATCCCTGCTTAGCAGGAACCCTGCTTCTCCATCTCCCTCTGCTGCTGACCCTGCTTGTACTCTCTCTCTAATAAAGTCTTAAAAAAAAAAAATCTTACTACAGAAGAAAATTCAATGATATGAAGAAATATTAAAAATATAATAAAAAAATTACAAAAGAGTAGGTATAATATAAAACTATTTTTGTTTTGGGGAATCCCTGGGTGGCTCAGCAGTTTAGCGCTGCCTTCAGCCCAGGGCTTGATCCTGGAGTCCCGGGATCGAGTCCCACATCGGGCTCCCTGCATGGAGCCTGCTTCTCCCTCTGCCTATGACTCTGCCTCTTTCTCTCTCTGTGTCTCTCATGAATAAATAAAATCTTTAAAAAGAGAAAATCTTAAAAAAAAAAACAAAAAAACAAAAAAACTATTTTTGTTTAAGAGGGATATATATGTGTATTGACACAGATACACACAACAAAAACTAAATATATATCAGATGTTGATTCCTGAACTATGATAATAGGTTAAAATGTCATTTAAATATTCTTTAAAAAACAAGATTTTGAAATATTACTGAAGCATTCTTGGTTCCATTAAATAATTTTTTCAGGGTTCCTTATAAATATTGCTCCCCTACCATACTACGAGTTGCTTTACATGAGGGACGCCTGGGTGGCTCAGCAGTTGAGTGCCTGCCTTTGGCCCAGGGCGTGATCTGGAGTCCTAGGTTCGAGTCCCACATCGGGCTCCCTGCATGGTGCCTGCTTCTCCCTCTGCCTCTCCCTCTCTCTCTCTCTGTGTGTCTCTCATGAATAAATAAATAAAATCTTAAAAAAAAAAAAAAAAAAGAGTTGTTTTACATGCAAGTTTATAGACAGCCTAAATCAGGAAAAAACCTATGTGACGTATCAGTTTCCCTAAGTTCATTATATTTAGGTTTCTAGGGATTTAAAACTTCAGCTTTTCAGTTTTTAGGAAAGCATTCCACACAAATATAAATTGAATTTATTGTTCCTTCAAATTACATTTCCTTTCAATTACCTAATGCTCGATAATTCTCCCGCACTGTCAAACTATTACTTTATATATGAATAATCACCTGAAAGACTTAAGTAGAATATTTAAAAAACAAATCTCTATCAAAGTAACATACCTGGGGTATTGCTCATAGCTGCAGTAGTACTGGCCAAAACAGGTGTAACAACTGGGGGAGGTATCCCTGCTGCCATATCCAAAAGAGGCTGAATAATCTCACTCTTAAACACATTATTCTTCTGCCATAGATTTAGTACTCTCACTATTTTACTCTAGAGGAAAAAAGAAAAATGACATTTTGATTTTTTTGCTTTAAAAATTTAGCAGTTATTTCACAGAGACTATTCAAATAGTGAATGGGAACGATGGATTAAAATATTTCTATAGTACTTTCCACCCCTGAAATCATGTTTCTGGAATTCTGATTTGCTAATCTTAACATATTTGAAAAAAATGTTCGTTTTGATACATGTACAAGGTAAATGAAAGCTACAGTTAGCAGAAGATAGGAATAGCAACTAGGTTTCAAGCTTCTATGTGAAAGCCTAATGAGATCGATGGTTATGGTTGCCTGGAGACTGTATTAAGGCTGCTGAGGTGATCAGGATTCATCTTAGCACCAAAGCTGTATTTACAGGTGATTTTAACTTTAGGTTTTAAGCAAATAACAAACTTCAAGACAAGTCCTTACCTTAAGTAACTTTTAAAACATTTAATATTGCAATCAACCCTATCAGAAGAGTAAACTAAATCTCCAAATGACATCCAAAATATGTAAACTTCTAATACCTTTGAGCACACATAAAGAATCCTTTTTTATTCTCTTTCAGGATCCAAAGCCTTCTTTTTATGTAGTACAGAATATTTATTCATTCAGATCTAGCAGACTTAGTAGTGTGGTTTCCAGCACTAATAAAACTCTACCACAACAAAAGAATTTTAAAAATCTGGTTATTTTTTATTAACTGTTTAGCAAATCCATTTTCATAGACACTAAATAGGTAAATATCAGTTCAGGTCAAATAATCAAAACAGCAAATTAGTTGTGTGTGAGAATAAATAAGCTTTTAGTGTTATTCCAAAGCTTACTATAGCACCAATTGCTTCAATAAATTAAAAAGTAGCCAAGTCAACTACATCTCTCCACTTGTTTAAGAGGATTCTAATAATCTCAGAATGTGGACAGTCTAATAACTAAATATCCAAATTCGGAATTACAAGGAGTAAAGGGTAACATAAAATCATAATTAAGATAATCTTGTCTCATTAAGACCAAAGGGTAACATTATCGACTTAAAAAAATAAAAATAAAAATAAAAGCAGCATACCTTGTCATCCCCAGGGCAACGATATAAATTCTGGAAAGTGCTAATGATGTTATTACTAAATCTGGGTGCAAACACATCCTTTTCTTGACCAAACTGATGTCGAGATTGTCGTACAATGGAGTCAATAACATAAAGTCCAGGTACCTTGTATTCTGGTTTACACTAACAGAAAAAGGAATAGGAAGGGAAGGAAAGAAAAGGTCAATTTCATTATAAATCCTATACAAATACAAAAACAATGCTTATGTAGACATAATGAATATTCAGACATTGACTATTCTACATAGTCTGTCTCTGGAATGGCATTTTAATCTACTTTGGCTACTCCATTCACCCAGTTCAACTGCCAGTCACCTAAGTTCCAAAACAGTATTGCATTACTGGCTTGAATGACAAAAACCAAAAGGATAAATAAGCTACTGTTATAACAAAAAAAAGTTTAATGATTTTGAAAAGCCACATGGAAGGAAGTAGCAAATTCAGGAACGAGCTCTAGAAAAAGCATTACCAACATGCATTAGACTTCATCTGAAATTCATAACAAAAGTGTTTCTGTACTAATGAAGGAACACTGTAACATTGTAAATCCACCACGCCCAAAGTATCAAAGTTTTCTCAAATACCACACCTATAAGAAAGGTAAGACATTACTATTCCAGGAGTCTGTCCTATGGAAACATTTTTTACCTACTTCACTGACAATGTTTCTCAGCCTTCTCATCCACCACCCAAATTGAGGGCTATATGGGCTATATGTCTACTTTCTTGCCACTAGCTTTTCTAGCCTATCTGGTTAGGTGAGCACGATGAAGAATCCTTTTAATATCAAGGTTACTGTTCCTGCTTTGTCACCATATACAGAAGCATAAGAAAACCTGCTTCCCAAGCTTATGTTAATTCACATGGAATTAGGGCTACAAAAAGCAGATTTAATTTTTGGGTATAATTAGGTAAATATCTCACCCAAGGTAATTTCCTGGAAATCACATATGGCACTAAAGCACAATTATATTTTTGAAAAATCCTTGGAAACCCCAGTACCAGTGAGAAAAGGATCCTTAATCCAACCCTAACATACACATACATGTTTCTAATGGCATTCTCAGCAGAGACAATGAGTGATTTCATTATGCAAAAAGTTAAGATAATGCTTCAACTATGATGCTTCATCTGTTCCTTCAAATACTTTTTAAGAACCTTATCCTTAGAGTCATATTTAGTTAAGAAAATGAAGAGACCTTTAGCATCAATTCACAAGTGTTTACTGCAACATTCTGTTAAGGACTTGAAATATTTCATAGGAGGGCAATGATGTTGGTATTTGGATACTGAAGTTTTAAGTTTAGCCTACTTAAAGGTTAAAAATATCTGCTCTGTTGAAAATTATGGTTTTTGAAAGCCTGAAATACTTTCCCTCCTGTTGCCAAAACATCTCACATACTCATCCTTCAGTTCTTATATCTGCCCAAGGCTATATCCCTTTGACTACCATACATCCAAAGAAATACCAACCTAGCTGAGCAAATAATGTATCTCAATAAAGAAAACTTAAAATTTAATGAAAAGCAGGACACACATTTTGCTAAAATGTATCTATTCCCTAATGCCACATAGAGAAGTGATGAATAATTATTTATTAACCGGATTCATTGACATCTTATTTTCGCTAGAGACAAAATAATCTCACATACCTTATTTCATATAAATGATTATCATGAGAGTAAGATTCAATAGAATTTATAAGTTGCTTTTAAGAGCTTTAGAAATTAATACTGAGGGGTGCCTGGATGGCACAGTCATTAAGTGTCTCTTGATTTCAGCTCAGATTGTGATCTCTGGGTCCTGACATCAAACCCTGAGTTGGGCTCTGCACCCAGTGAGGATTCTGCTTGAGAGTCTCTCTTTCCTTCCCTCTGTGCCTCCTCCCACTCATGCTCCTCCTTTCTCTCTCTAATAAATAAATCTTTTAAAAAAATTAATACTGAATCTAAGTAATGACTGTACTAAATCTTTTAAAAAATACATCTTTTTGATGACTTATAACAAAAACTCAGATTACAAAGTCACAACACAGAAGAATAGTGAGTGCACTATCCTGACCTGGGGTAAGGACAATACCCAATTCCAGCCTATCATAGCCATCCTGTCCTGACTTAATAAGGATTAAGAAAAACTGAGAAGCATGTGTTAAGTCCATGGTCCAGAAGTAACAGGCTCTATTTAAGAAAACAACAACAAAAAAAACCCTACAAACTAACATCACACTTACTGACAAACTGAAAAGTTTTCCCAATAAGACCAAGTATGGATGACACAAGGAATGGATGCCCCCTCTCACCACTGCTTTTCAGCATCATCCTACAAGTTCTAATTAATGCAACAAGACAAGAAAAGGAAATAAAAGGGATACAGACTGGGAAGGAAGGTTCAACAAGAACTAAAGATATATGATACTCTTCAATAAGCCTATAAGATCTTCACTGCTAACTCTGAACCAATCTATATGTTATCTAAGGAAATACTATTTAACTATAGAACTTAAATTACAGATACAATAGTAGCAAGAATAAGTGGTTATTTTCTTTTAGATGGCAAACACATTACTTTTGTGTCATTTTTGAGACTTCTGATAATTCAAGTTTTCCCAAAAGTGTGGAATCTCAGAAATTTCACAATAGCAATTTGATTTCCATGACACCGAAGCTGGAAGGAATAACAGGGATCACTAATTCCTTTCCTCTTTACACTTAGAGGGCTGCAGTCACCCAAGCAAAGAAGCAAGAGATGGACAAGGGTTTTGTTCTTCATGGACATAAAGTATCACTGCAAAACTATAGAAGGGAGATGATAAGAAGAAAGAAAAGTATTATCCAAGTTCCTGATGAAACAAATCTAAACAAATCCAAGTTTAATATACATCTTAGTAAAATATTTCAGATTAACCTAGATGTGATATACTGAATCTGAGGAAAAGTGGTAATAGTTTATAACTAATAATTATCTAAAATTTTTTGGTTTGATAAAAGGACATTTTGCTCTTTGACTACAGAAATTCATTCAATTTGATGAGTTCTTAAGAATCTAAAAAACATTCTGACAAACAAGATTTAATGCTGATTAGAATTTAATCCCTTAGGTAAAGGTGATATAAGGATGTATCTTTTAAAAATAACCTGTAAGACTCATTAGATGTATTTAAGTTTAACAATACTAAGTGTGGGTAAAGATGGGAGCAACACAAACTCACACAATGAATGAGAGTGGGAGTATGAATTGCAACCATTGTGAATTTAATTAATTTGGTATTATCTAGCCAAGTTGGAGAAATGCATAACCCAACAATTCCACTTCACAGAAATACAGGAAAAGTAAAGACAAGTTAATATGTGGTGTTCTGGAGCTGGAAAACACCCAAAATTACAAGTCAACATCATTAAATAATACTTCACATTTTTCTTAGATCTCTCATTTGACCATATATAATGTGCATGACAAATGGACTTTTTCGTAAATTTGTTAAAACAGTATTTCCTACTATAAACAACACTCCAATTCAATGGTTTTATAAATTAGGCTCCACAGCAGAAACCAAGCATCTAGGCAAGGGCGGCAATGGCTATGGCACAGAAAACAAAACAGGTGGAGTGGGCTTCTGGTTCCCTACTATGACTACTACTGCAACATTTTTACTTATGTTTTATCTGTCTCCTCTCTGCCCCATTTTAAGTTCCAATAAGAACAGGAAAGAGGTATTAAGAAGTTATATTAATCTGGAACCTTATCAAAACTAAAAAAAAAAAAAAACTTTGTTCTACAAAAGACCTTGGACCTTGTGTTAAGAGAATCAAAAAACAAGCTACCAACTAAGAAAAAAATATTTACAAACCATATAACTGATAAAGGACTTACATCTAGAATTTTATTCAGAACTCTGAACACCTGACAGTAGAAAACCATGCAATTAGAAAATGGGTGAAAACATGAAGAGATATTTCACAGAAAATGCCAAATAAGCCTGTGAAAATCAACATCAGCCATTAGGTGAATGCAAATTAAACCACAATGAGATACTGCTATACATCTATCAGAATGGCTAAAACCAAAAATAGTGGTAAACCAAATGATGGCAAGAATGTGGAAATTGGATTAGTTATACATTGTTGATGGGAATGTAAAATGGCACAGCCATTCTAGAAAACAGTGGCAGTTTCTTATAAAACAAAACACGCACTAACTTTCCTAGAGAAATGAAAACTTTAATTCACACAAAAATCCACAAATGTTCTAGCAGCTTTATTAACAGCTCCCCCAAAATGGAAAGGATTCAGATGACTTTCAGTGGGTGAATGGTTAGATAAACTGTGGTATATCCATACTATGGAATGTTACTCAAAATTGAAGAAGCTATTAGACACATGCACAATTTAGATGGATCTAAATAAAATTATACTGAGCAAAACAAGCCAATTTCAAAAAGCTACATGTACATAATACTCTTGAAATGACAAAATTACAGATAGAGAACACATTAATGCCCCTCAGGAGGAGTTAGGGGCGAGAGTTAGAGTGGTGGGAGGAGGAGAGTAAAGTCTGGCTCTATAAAAAGGAAAAGGAACACGATGGATCCTTGGGGTGATGGAATTACTTTGGATCTTCAGTGGTGGTTTTATGAACCAATACATGTGACTAAATTGCACAGAACTAAATATACGCATACACAAATGAGTGCATGTAAAACTGGTAAAATCTGAGTAAGCTTGGTGGACTATATGAATATCCTGGTTGTAATATTTATGTTATCAAAACATTACTATTGGGGGAAACTGGGTGAAAAATATGTGGGATCTCTCTTTAATCTATTACAAGTATCACTATAATCTATTATTGATTTAATGATGCACGAATATACAATTATCACAAAATAGTTTAAAATTGTACACACACAACTCAATTTACCATTACACTAACCCACTGCCAAATTTCTCCTTTAAGTAGGGGCAGGGGTAAATCATATACATTTCTGCCCAGACATTGACTGGCAATATCATTCTTCTTTGGTGTTCTAAGTCTCATACTCTCTGAGCCAGCCAGTAATCCCTCTAAGGCAGATTTCAAGATACAGAAGTAAGCTGTATGGGCTGTGATGGAAGAGTCAAAGAGACTGTATACCTCACTATGACATAACAGAATGGCTGATGAACCAACCTCTTAACTATGAAAGATAGCAAAATTATTCTGGATGCCATTTCAAATATCTTTCAGGCTGCTTGAAAACTAGGCAAAACTCAGAAACTCAGTATAATGACTGAAGAATGTGGAGAGCAAAACTGAAGCTCTTTAAAAATGAGTCTGCATACAAAACTTCACTAAACTACTGAGAAGCATTTCTCGTAAGAGGAAGATCAAATATTGTGCCAGAATTTCCTCTGAAGGTTATACATTCTAAATGGAAGATAGCACCCCTGGGACTTTTAACCCTTAGACTGCACAGCTGGGGCATGAAGTTGTTTGTACTATGTTTGGTCTAAGTTTGTCATACTGTTTCTCTACTAAGAATTCTTTTGTGGCTACTGGAGCACTTTTTACAACGGCATTATACTTGAACAGCTCCAAACCATATATACTATATGAAGCTTTTCCTCTCAACAGGTTTCTTATTGCTATGTGGAATTTTATACCTTGCAATGTCCTACAATAAAGACATTCTACCCTTTTCTTTACTTCAGCTCCTCCAATACTGACTCGCTTTTCCAGACTGATTCTACAGTTATTTCACAATAGAGATCATTTTTTTGAGATAATTTCTATTTTATACTGTGATTACCTAAAACACACAGCATACTGAATTTTACTTTGTGTCTCAGCCTCAATTCATCTCAAAATATGCTTTACTAGTACTGAGAAAGCAAGACTTTAGAAAAAAAATTGAGGGATTCCTGGATGGCTCAGCGGTTTAGCGCCACCTTCGGCCCAGGGCGCGATCCTGCAGTCCATGGATCAAGTCCCACATCGGGCTCCCTGCGTGGAGCCTGCTTCTCCCTCTGCCTGTGTTGTGTCTCTGCCTGTGTCTCTGCCTCTCTCTCTGTCTCTCATGAATGAATAAATAAAATCTTTAAAAAAAAAAAAAAAAAGTTGAATCATATAAAGGTTAAATGATTTACTCAAGGTTACCTACATGACATAGTCACCTCACTTTGATTTATATACCCTTCTCCTAGGCAACTATTTTTAAGAAACACTGCAACCTTGCTGCATCCTTAATGCCATATACCACTTATTCTCAAACTTACTTGTTCTGGTTACGTCTAGGCACATGAACATGGGCAGAATATCAAATCTAAATTCAATTACAGTAAAGTACAAACACAGTATCATTTCATAAGTTTTAAGCCCTATGTACTCCTGTCAAAAACTGCGGAATGAATAGGGCACTGATCACTAAGAGGGCAAAAAACTATAATCTAGTCACCTTGGACTCTGCTTATAAAAAGTATTACTAGGGTAGCCTGGGTGGCTCAGCAGTTTAGCACCGTCTTCAGCCCAGGGTGTGATCCTGGAGACCCAGGATCCAGTTCCACATCGGGCTCCCTGCATGGAGCCTGCTTCTCCCTCTGTCTGTGTCTCTGCCTCTCTCTGTCCCTGTGTCTCTCATGAATAAATAAATAAAATCTTAAAAAAAAAAAAGAGTATTACTAAATGTGTATGAGACAGCTTTTTTCAACTTCATCACCCTTTGCTTACTCTAGAAAATGGAACTTCAGGTCTATAAAATAAGATGTTGAGATGTATAAAATCCTAATGGATGAGACAATATGAATCAGCAGAAGAGAAGTAGCTGGTAGGCAATGTCTTAATCACATCTTATCTAGAGCTGTTCCTAGGTATTCTGCTTGAAATGACAAGCGAGAATTTCTTTAAAGGCTTTAAAAGCAACACATTTATAATTATATTTAAAATCAATCATACATACACCATTTTTTTCACGTGACAGATGCTCACTATGGCAGTACAAGTTAACAAGAACATCTACCTGAATGAGAACTATTATTTTTAGAATTATGGAACTATTGTTTTTAGAATTATCCAAAAAGCACTATCTTTTTATTTATTTATTTTTTTAAGTAGGTTCGACGCTGGTGGAGCGCAATGTTCTGGGCTTAAACTTACAACCCTGAGATCAAGACCTAAGCTGAGATCAAGTCGGACCCTTAACTGACTGAGTGATCCAGGTGCCCATATTTCTTAATCAGAAAAGAAAATAAATGGAATTATTTTTGAACAGTCCATCAAAACAATTTAAACTTTAGTATTTAGAGAACAGAGCACAAGGCATTATTCTATAATTATAGTACATTTAACGTATATTTTGAAAATATTTATATACTTACTTTCTGAATGAATTTCTCAACGCTCTGTACCACATGTTTATAGAACTAAAAGAAAAAACATGATATGGTTTTAAAACCTGTTCAATACAGATTCGAATTTTTCTGTTAAACATAGGTATAACACTGTTTCAAAGGTCTATCAAAACAATGAATTTGAATCATGAATTTTGAGAAACATGTCACTCACCTTTATAAGCAATTAAACTATATTTAACTAGTAAAGGATTCTTGAAGTACATACATGGTCAGTACAACTGACCCTCGAACACAGGTTTGAACTGCATGGGTCCACTTACACATTCTTTTTTTTTTTTTCAATAAACAGTACAGTGCTATAAATATATTTTCTCTTATGATGTTTCTTAACATTTGACTTAACTGTAAGAATACAGTATATAATACATACAACATACAAAATAAATGTTAATACAACTATTTATCTTATTAGTAGGGTTTCTGGTCAACAGTAGGCTATCAGTAAGCTTTGGGGAGTCCAAAGTTATACATAGATTCTTAACTGCATGGGGGGATGAGCACTTTAACCCCCAGGGTATTCAAGGGCCAACTGTATATCCAAAGTGTATTATGAGACATAAAAGAATTTGATCATAGTCCTTATAAAACCATACTTTCACAAATTGTTATGTTGACAGCAAAGTGCATGTAATAAGCATAGTGGCAGATGTGTATTATTACTTTCATGGAAGGAAAAGATTTCCTATGGTATTATCAAATTAGAGTAGTACTAGAAATATCAAATAACTAAACAAATAGCATTAATAAATGTATGCAAGGGAGTTTTTCAACTTCATTATCTCCTTCTGCTTCTCCTGGAAAATGGAACAAGTATATATAATAAGATACAGAGATGTATAAAGTTCTCATGGATCAGCCAAAAATCAGCAGAAGTGAACATACAAATTAAAAATGAGTAATGGACTATTATTAATTATAAGAAAATATATGTAAGTTTTAGAAACATTATGGATAAACCTAAAAAGGAATAAATTAGAAATCATAAATTAAAGCAAAAGGTATCTAAAATTTGTGCTTAATAAATTTTAATACCTCAATGGTAACTGCATGATTACCGTATTTGTTTAAAGATGGTAAACAAGGAGAGGAGACACACACAAACATTCCTCTGAACTGCATTTATGAAATTCAAAAGTCAAAATAAAGGAAAATGTCATTACTTACAGTCATCAAATCCAAATGTACAAGTTAAAGCTTAGCTAAAATTTTCATACTATAAAGGAACAGTTTACTCAACAGTGTAGGTCACTTTAACAAAAAATTCAAAACTACTTAAAAGTACTAAAACACTTCAGCATACAAAATATTAATTACACTAAGTTATTTTTATTAAATAATAATTCTCCTAGAAAACATCTTGACAGTCCTTTTGCTTCTAGCTACTTTACATGTAATTCTGAGTAAAACTGCTACTAAACTTTAATTCAAAGTTCATCAATTCACATGGGCCTTCTTCCCCAACAGATTATCTGTGAAATTTTGCTGACAGTGTACAATGCCAACAAGCACCCATTAAAATAACCATGTCTCTAAACACTGATTAAAAAAAAAAAAAAACACAATGACTTACCTCAATATAAAACACAGTATCATTTAAATCTGATTTTAAAAGGCAGCTCAAATCTCAATTTACATATGTACTACATGGAGTTTAAAAAATACAGTACTGGCAAAGCAATTGGTCTGAGGTCTTCAAAAATATCAATGACATGAAAAACAAAACAAAAAGGCTGGGTAAGGCTGAGTGACAGGACAAAAAAATGAATATATGGTCTTACTATATTTTGTAATTTCTTACATGTGATCAGTGTACAATACTTTCCTAAGTAACTAACTTAGGAAATGTCTATTCTTTGAAAGAAGATTCAAATTCAAGTATTTAGGGATTAAGTGCTATTATGAATGAAATCTGAAACTAACTCTCAAATGATTCAGCCAATAAATGTGTGTGTGTAGAAATAGACCAAATGTAGCAAAATGTTTACTGGCAAATAAATCTAAGGGAAGACTATGCGTTGCTCATTATAATATTTTGGAACATGTTTGAATTTTCAAGATTAAAAAATTTAAAGCAGGAACAATAAATCAAAATAGTACAGTATATAATGTTTAGATGGACTGAAACTTGGGTTCAAATCTAGCTGTATTTATTCTGACTACTGCAGATTACTTAATTTTTCTTAGACCCTTCCTGCATCTGAAAAGTGGGAATAATGTTGATGCCAATACCTTACAGACTATTTTAATAAAAAAATATTCTGCTCAGAGAGAAGGGGGACAGAAAGAGGGGCAAAATAGATGAAGGGGGGTAGACACAGGCTTCCAATTATGAAATGAATATAGATCATGGGGACAAAAGGTGGCATAGGGAATATAATCAATGATATTCTAATAGCAATGTATGGTGACAGAGAATAGCTACCCTTGTGGTGAGCACAACACATATGAAAAGATGTTGAATCACTATGCTGTATACCTAAAAGTAGAACATAGTGTTATCAACTATACTTTAATGAAAAAAACTTTTTTATTCTGCTCAAATTATATAAAAGGCATCAATTATTTCCAGACTAAAAATTGTAATACACATATTTGCATACTCAGAATCATAATCATAAAAATCAGATCAGAATGTAAAACAGGACAAAGAAAGCACAAGAGAGTGAGCATTCTATATACAAAGTCTATCAGACACCCTGAAAAATCACTCTTTTTTGAAGATCTCTTGCTTAAATGCTTCCTGGTCACTGTCCTTATCACTTTATCACCTCTTTGATACTATGCATATAAATACAGGGATTTTAATTATAATGTAAAAAATTAACTGCAAGTGTGAAAATTAAGCTTTGACCATCAGAACACTGAAAAAATGAACTATCTGAATTTTCTCCTAATGGTGATTCTCTCTGTAAATAAAAATTTGTTAAATCTAAGAGATAATGCTGTCATTCAAAGACAATTTATTTAAATAATTGGTGCCTCTGGCTATTTACAGTAGGGAAACATATCACCAAACACCCACAAGTTAAAGCCTACTTAATTAAATATAAGCACTCATTCATTGTCTATTTTGACAGCCCTACTACAGCAAGGAGTCTTGGCTTTGTGGACAAGTGCCTCTTAGAAAGAGGTATTTATGGCTGAACTTAAAGGTCCTTAAAGTCCAACATTTTATGCAAAAGTTTGTACATGTGTATATCTCTCTACAGAAAAGTACAAACTTTCTCTGAAATTTTCTGAAGTATCAATGAGTCAACATAGATTGGTTCAAAACCTCTATATAAGAGCAATGGCTAAAGGCCTGTGGCTTCTTCTCACGGAGTTCAAATGTCCTATATATAATAAGGTTTAATTATTTCTCAAATTGGTTCATTTTCTATAATATAATCTATAATAGAATCAATAAGAAAAAAAACACATTAATTTTTATTTAGAAACCTTTACCAAAATTCTATAAAGTCAGTGTGACAAATAACGGACACATTCATCTCTAGGTGGAGGAGTTCACGGGTGAGAATAGGATAATAGTTTATCATTTTTGTATTTTTAAGTATATGTATTTACATGTCTTAACCCCATAAAGAGGAAGAAAATACAGCTGACCCTTAAACAACCAATCCCCTGCAGAGTCAAAAATTCACATATAACTTTGGATAACCCCCAAAATTAACTACTGCTAACTGGAAGCCTTACTGATAACAGTTAATTAACACATATTTTCTATGTTACATGTATTATATGCTGTATTCTTATAACAAAGTAAGCTGGAGATAATATGCTACTAAGAAAACCATAAGGAAAACATATTCAGAGTATTGCATTGTACTTATCAAAAAAAGTTCACATGTAAGCCGACCTGTGCAGATCAAGTAAGTGGACCTGTGCAGATCAAATCTGTGATGTTCAATGGTCAACTGTATAATGTAATAATTATCCTCTCTCTAAAATAGTAGTAGGGTGTTTTCTCCTGAAAACACAAGCATAAAATGTATTACTCACCTTAATAGCTTTGATGGCTGCCTTAGTAATTTGGGTCATTTTTGCTTTAGAAATGGGTGGTTTGTAGTCATTCAGGGAATACAACTGATAAAAAGAAGAACAAATTTTAAATACAACAAAACTAATGGTCTCTAAGCAATAACATGAAATCACTAAACATTTCCATTTTTACATTCTCAGTAAAATCAAAGTGTTGCTTTCTTTTAAAAATCAAGTTCAACATCATTAGCCCTTAAGAAAATGCAAATCAAAACCACAATGAGTTACAATGTCACACTTACTTGTTTATAATCAAAAAAACAGATAATAACAAGTGTAAGTAAGGATGTGGAGAAACTAGAACCCTTATGCATAGCTAGTGGGAATGTAAAACGGCGCAGCAGCTTTGGAAAATGGCTTGGCAGTTCCTCAAAAAGTGAAACACAGTAATATGTAATTTGACCCAGCAATTCCACTCCCAGGCATATACCTAAAAGATGTGAAAATATATATTCACATAAAAACCTGTACACAATGGTCAGTGCAACATTATTCATAAAAAAGTCATTTAAAAAGTGGAAACCACCCAAATGTCCATTAACTGAAAAATGGATAAAAAAGTGTTACATCCATTCAAAATATTAGTCATAAAAAAGGAAAAAATACTGATACATGCTACAAAATAGATGATCCTTGAAAACATTATACTCAGTTTAAAAAGTCATATTAAACAGACCAGATATTATAAGATTCCATTTATATAATTATGTTCAGAAAAGGCAAATCTATTTGTGACTGCCTACAATTGGGGGAATTGGGAAGCAATGATGAATAACTACTAATAGGTACAACATTTCTTTTTGGGGGTGACAAAATTTAAAATTGTGGTAACGTTGTACAACCATACTAAATGCCACTGAACTGTACACTTCAAAGTGATTAATTATATGGTGTATGAATTAGATCTCAAAACTTTTTAGAAATCAAGAGATTTAAGGTTTAGCAGTAATCTTCTCCACCAAAAAATAATTTTATTTTGAAATTTCTAATTTAAGCAAAGGATAATAAAACTGCTCAAAGAGATAACAGCTAAAGGGGGGAGAAAGAATCAGGCAATGAACAAATAACTAAGCTTAAATTAAAACTTCCTCTATAACTCAGTGATGATACGATTTTAACTATAATGCTAGAACTTCAAATCTAAAAATTAAGTTTTGGCCATTACAACACTGCAACAGAGCTTTTGCTGTAGCACCCCTTATAACCCATCTATCAATGAATTCTACTGATTTCTACCAAGTTTTCCCCATATTTGTCTCCTCTTCCTCCTCTAACCACCACAACCCAGCTCCATTTTCACCCAGAGAACACCTCTAAATGGATGTGCATGTCTATCTTTTCAAAACCGAATCTGATCAGATCACTAATATTCCCTTAAAAAGGTCAATGATTTCCCATGCTTTGAATAAACACATAGTCGAACTCCTGCCAACCTTTCCAGTCTCATCTCACTCCATGCTCCTTCTTAAGCCCTTTGCTCCTGGCACAATAATCTTTTTTTCAGTTTTCCGCCACAGAGCCTAAATTAAAAATGGGCTCATTCCCTACATTTGGAATATTCTTCACCAGGATCTCCTCACTAGTTAATGTGTACTCATCCATCTTAGTTTTGAGCAACACCTAATGAAGAAAGCCTTCCCTACCTTTCCAGCCAGATCAATAGCTCCTCACTGTATTGTCATTCACCTGAAGCACTCAACATAGTACTTTCATGTTTACTTGTCTGATCATTTAACTACTACCTGATTATTAAAAGGACCAACACAGGGGCACCTGGGCGGCTCAGTTGGTTAAGGGGCTGTCTTTGGCTCAGGTCCTGAGGGATGGAGCTCCACACTGGGCTCCCTGCTCAACAGGGAGTCTGCTTCTCCCTCTGCCCCTCACCAGGCTCGTGCACATGTTCTCTCGCTCTCAAATAAATAAAGTACTGTCACTCTTTGTGACACCCAAGGTCAAAGGATTAAAGTTCCTTTAATACAGTTTAAGTTAATAAGATGTTAATGGTACAAGAGATATTCACGTGAAATCAATTGTGGGAGAAGTACAAATGTCCTTCCCTTTAAGTTCCCACAGAAGCGCCCATCTGTTAATACTGCTAAGCATTAGGGTCAAGATCCCATCAGATCATTTAGGAAGCTATCTTTGCCAAACTCACGGGGAATTTTAATATGTGTGGCTTCAATTCCTACCTGTATGCCAGTCTACTTTCTTTTATACTAGGTACAAAATAAAATCAACACATTCTATAGTGCTTACAAAAAGCTGTATGTATAAAGTAAAGGTCAATTTCTCAGTAAGCCCTGGATGCTGCCCATCTGAGATCCACTCTTGCCCTCTCCTATACGAGAATAAGCTCTAAGAATAGAAACCATGTCTTTTTTTTGTTTAAATTTTTTCCTTTTCTCCAAACTATCTTCAGTGTCTGGGAGAAAATAGATACTTGTTTAGGGACACCTGGGTGGCTCAGCGGTTGAGCATCTCCTTTGGCTCTGGTAGGGGGATCCAGCCCCACATTGGGCTCCCTGTGAGGAGCCTGCTTCTCCCTCTGCCTCTCTCTCTCTGTGCCTCTCATGAATAAATAAATTCTTAAAAATAAAAATAAAGTAAAATCTCATTTCTTCATTAAATCTGATCATCAGAAAATAGTCAGATCATTTTATCTACTTCTCAATGAATGCCTTAACTAAAATTTAATATTAAGTCTTCAACTTACAAAGATTGATGAAAGACTTGCTCTAGAACATTGTTTTACCCATTTGTTAAAGAAACAATTATCTTTAACCAAAAAGAAAAAGAAAAAAAAATCCCTTATGCAAAAAAAAAAAAAAAAAAAAAAAAAAATCCCTTATGCAAGAATTCCCAAAGTATATTCTCCTTGAATGCAAAAACAGGAGAATGATTCAGCTAGTTTCTACATACTTATGTTCTCTATGAAAGAAAAAAAAAAGATGATTTAACATGTTTTTCCCTTCTTGTGCCTTGGCTTTTAAGTAAGCTTGCTCATGTTTATTTTACTTGTCTGAACATAAATCTCAAATGTCTACTAACATCTACTTCTCTGCTATATTGATTAGTTTTACTGTAAATATAAAATATATTTTCACCAGTGCCTAATTTTGATACGCTATTTCAAAGTTCTTTATTAAGTAGGTGAAGTATAAATTTATACATTTAATGAACTAATGTGAACTGAGCACAAGATTACAGAGACAGCTTGTCATCATCCACTTTACCTTTTATTCAAATTCTTTCTTTGTTTTGGGGGGGAGGGCAGAGGGGGAGAGAGAATCCTAAGCATGCCCCACACCCAGTGTGGAGCCCACTTTGGGGCTTGATCTCAAAACCCTGAGATCATGACTTGAGCCAAAATCAAGTCAGACTTTGAACCTAGGTGCCCTTTTTCTTTTTTTCCCTTCTATTCAATTTCTATCTCCAAATTTAAGTGTTCTATACATTCCTGTTGTCATCCTCAACATCAAACTCAGTCCTCCAGGACCTCTCTCAAAGACCATTTGTTGAGAATTGTAGGACCATCACTGTAACATTCAGTATTTTAGAAAAAGAAAAAAGTGCTAAACTGCCAGACCATTCAGAGCTTTTTAAAAACTTCTATAAGTAATACAATGTGTATCAAGAGAGAATAATCTTTATATCTACAGGAGATATCAGAATGCCTGATACACAGTAATAAACCTGTCTTACCCAGCTGACAACTTATTCTGCTGTAATGCTGCCATTAGGAAGTGCCAAGCTTCATTGCAACCCTCATTCTAATCAGATGTATCAACTCCTCACCAAAAACTGGGAATGTAATGCTCCCTATATTCTCAAAGTTTGATCTGGTTTTGCACTGGAAAATGTTAAAGAATGGAAGTTTATTCTGGAACCTTTTTTTTCTATTTGCCTGATGATTCCCATCTCTACGCTTCAGTGAGAAGATTAGGGCTGCATGCACTCTAAGCTTGGGCTTTCTACATACCCAGTTTTTCATGTATAGTTTTGGTGGGTTTTCTTGTTTTTTAAGATTACTTACTTACTTATTTATTTATTTGAGAGAGAGAGAGAGAGAGAGAGAGAGAGAGAGAGAGAGAGAGAGAATGTGCGTGCATGTGGGGAGGGGCAGAGGGAAAAAGAATTCCAGGGAGACTCCCCATTGAGGGTGGAGTTGTGGGAGGTAGGGGGCTTGATCCCATGACCCTAAGATCATGACCTGAGTCAAAATCAAGAGTCAGGTACTTACCCAACTGAGCTACCTAGGCACCCCTCATATATAGGTTTTAATCCCACCCGTCTATTTCTTGGGCCTGGCTCCCTCCTACCTTGTTTTCTAAAGTAGCTGCTGATTCCTGTTAGTTCCATCAAATTATTCCCTCAGTTATGACTATTTTAACTTTTCCAGGTCTACTGATAGTGTTGTGTCTGAACCCTGATCCCAAATTTAAGCTTCTTCCCCTCAAATGCTATGTTCTAATGTATGTAATCTCATATGACAACCCTGTATTTATATAAAGTCTTCATGTCCCTCAGACCTCAGGTATTGAAATGAAGTCCCAGTCTTGACCTGCCCCTTCCTATGGCTACTCAAGACTTACCAATTTAAAACAAAGGCACTAAACAATAGCTTGGACTTCAGTCTAATTAACTCCTTAATGTTTCAACTTCCCTCAGGAACTTGCAGGAACATCAAATATATTCTTTTTAGATCTAAAAACAACCTATCAAATCAGTTTCTAGTAACTTTCACCAAAGTTTGAGGAAATTTTTCCCTGAACTGAGATATCTTAGTTGCTGCCAGCTACTCCAACAAAACAAACTTATTTCAAATAAAAGATTTTTAAAGTTGTCAGTTGTTAACTATTGACTGGGCCGAGGGTCAGTGAGCATGGCAAGTACTTTAAGGCTTTAGAAGCCACATGGTCTCTATCACACTACTTAGCTCTATCCCTGTAGCAAGAAAGCAACCAAGAATCAAGGATCAATTCACACACGAACGGGCAGGGTACGTTCCAAAAGAATTTATTTATAAAAGCAAGCCAACACTGAATTTGGGCAATATTTCTCAGCTCTAGAAAATGTACACTTTTCTCTTTTGGATAAACACTGCAATCTCATGTCTCTGAAAGGTATATTCATGACCTCCCTCATCGGCCCTCTTCCACAGTGACTCATTACTCAAAACTTAACAAAATTTTGTACTCCATGCTGTTATTTTAAGCAAACTCATTTCAAAAATGTTAGTTTTGAGCATAGGTATTACATGAATTCTATGACTACTTTGGAAGAGCCCAATAACTCATTTTCTGACACACCCTAGAGAACAATCAAATTTTACTAATATCTTGCTCATTTACAGGTTAATGTTATGCCTTCAAAAGTTTGTGGTTCTATAATAAACGGAATTAACCCACCATGTGCACCTAAAATAATTAAAATAATCATCAACCCAATCCATCTATCCCAACAATGGTCCTCTACTGCCTCGAAAGTACTGGTCAGGATCCCTGAAATCTCCAAAATCAGAAAATCAGAAATCACAAAAGACACTGGAACAAGCACAATCTTGGTACTTTCAATTCAAGTATCTGACTGACAAACATTTTTCTTCTCTTTCTCCTATTGGAAGTAAACAAAGGAATAAAAATTTTAAAAGGTAAAAAACAAACTCATGATGAAAGCAGAATAGGGAGGGGAGTAAATCAGCACAACAAAATGTCACCAATTTCCAAAAAACAGAATATGATTTAAGAGGATTAGTAACTTATGGCACAAAGAGAAAACCACAAGCCACAGTAAACACAGAGGATACAGCCAGAGGAAAATAATTTGTCCTACCGAATTCGAGTCCCACCACTCAAAATTAAGGTATTAGAGAGCAAAGGCAACACAACTGCAATAATACCACCTCATCAATTCTTGCAAAAAAGTCAATTAAGTATCTCAAAATGACCATTCAAGAAAGAGTGTTACAAAAATACTGCTTACATATACGAAATTAACCATCAGAAAAACTAATGTGTTAAGAACTAAAACATTTTTCTCCTTGGGGGAATCCAGCATGGTGTGAGAAGGAAGTGCTTCCAATAAAATCTCTTTGGTACTTAAAAAAAAAAAAAATTACATGCATAGGTTATTTTGAAAAATATAATAATTATAATTTAATACAATCTTGTTCTACAACTCTACTTGCCACAATGGCCCTCCACAGTATCTCTCCCTCCAAAATCCATATATGGAATTCCCAATACCTAATGTGACTATATTTGAAAATAGAGACTTCATGGAGGTATTTAAAGTTAAATGAGGTTGTAAAAATGCAGTAATGATTTAACAGGATTAGTGTCCTTAGTAGAAGAGACACCAAAGAGCTAGAGCTCTCTCACTGCCATATTAGGGGGCCACATGCTCCTAGGACTTAAGGTGGTTGGTAGAAACTGAGAGCAACCCCCAGTCCATATCCAGCAAACTAAACAGGTACCTGAGCCTTCTAACAGCAATAACTATATTCAGTCAACAACCTAAATGAGCTTGGAAGAGAAATCCATGTCTCAAATGAAAGCACACAGCCTGGCTGACATCTTGATTTCAGCCTGGTGAACCCCATCGACAAAGGCAGCCAACTAGTGATTGGGTCATGACCCATGGAATTTATAAAATAAATCTGTGGTGCTTTAAGCCATAAGTTAAGCCTGTGGTACTGTATTACAAAGCAACAGAAAGTTACTAACACAGTAGAAAAACTTGTAAATGACTTTTCTTCATTTTACCTTGACTATATAAATTTTTTAATTCTTGCAAATATTTTTGCGAAAATTATCTTTATAATTCAAAGTTGAAATTTAAATTCTTAAAAATTTCCATTTTCCTAAATAACTTAAAAAAACAGAAATTCAGTATTTTGCATAAAGGAATAAAAAGTAAGACATTTGTTTCACCGGTAAAGTAATTTTTAAAAGATCATTTTCAACTGTAATGCCTGAAAATGTATTTTATTACAAATTTAACTTCAACAAGTCAAAAACTAAGTACTCTCTATATCTAAAATTTGTCACTCCCTAATATACAAGTTCTCCCTTCCTATAAATATATAGCAGGATCTTTCATATTACTTTTTGGCTTGGGATACAATATAAAATATTAGATACCATAAGCATGTATCAAAGTAACATATAATCAGATGCACTTGAAGTAGCAAAATATGACTAGAGAACAATAATAGAATTAACGGTAGAAGATTCAACACTAAGAAAAAGCAATATTAAGAAAAAACACTCAGGGATGCCTGGGCGGCTCAGCAGCTGAGCATCTGCCTTCGGCCCAGGGCATGATCCTGGAGTCCCAGGATCCAGGCCCATATCAGGCTCCCTGCATGTAGCCTGCTTCTCCCTCTGCCTGTGTCTCTGCCTCTCTCTCCCTATGTGTCCTCGTGAATAAATAAATAAAATCTTTAAAAAATTTTTTATTTTTTATTTTTTTAAAATATTTTGTTTATTTACTCATGAGATACAGAGAGAGACAGGCAGAGGGTGAAGCAGGCTCCATGCAGGGAGCCCGACATGGGACTCGATCCCCAGTCTCCAGGATCACGCCCTGGGCTGAAGGCGGCGCTAAACCTCTCAGCCACCCGGGCTGCCCTAAAAAAATTTTTAAAAAGAAAAAGCATGTTCTAAAAGAATAATGTGACCAATAGTGACTTTATACTGAAGTAAATTTCTTTGTTAAAAAAAAAGTTTGAATTAAAACTCTAAATATATAAGCTTGGATTACTTCTACTGAAGTAGCAATATTCTTGATCACCCAGAATTTTTTGAAGAGCAAAAGCCAAAAAGATATGTTGCAGATATTCTGCCAGAATTCCCAGATCACACTTTTTTTAACAGATTTTTTTTATTTATGAGAGACCAGAGAGAGAGAGGCACAGAGGGAGAACCAGTCTCCATGCAGGAAGCCCCATGTGGGACTGGATCCCAGGAACCCGGGATGAGCCGATGGCAGATGCTCAACCAATGAGCCACCCAGGCGTCCCCCAGATCACACTTTTAACAAAGGCACAGCTCCTGATTTTACACTAAATGTGAGTATAAAAACTTCAAAACAAAGTTCCAAATGCATTTTTGAAATAAATCATATGTAATAGCAAACACTAAAGCACATAAAATCTGAAATGTTACATAAAAATCAGCAAAGAAAATTAATAATTGTTTTCCCTTTAAAAAAAAAATCCTGAAAACCTTTTTCTGTGGCTATAAAATACTTTAGTACAGAAAACTGGAAAATATTTAAAAAGCACAAAGATGACAGAAAATGCAAATTATCTAGTCTAACAATTCATCACTCATTCCAAATATACTCATTAGTACCAGGCACTATGGATCCAATAGAAGAGGCAGACAATCTCTCTGTCCTCATGGAACTGAATATGCTTTTGGAGACAGGCAATATTCTAATAAGCAGTTTGCAGAGTATAGTTAAGCATACAATGAAAGTAAAATTATTTGGTGAAGGGTATGTAAAATTGTACATCTTTCTCAGTATCTCAAATCCAGAACCCCTTTAAAAAAAAAAAAAGGTGGGCACCTGGGTGGCTCAGTTGGTTTAAGCATCTCTGCCTTCAGGTCTGGTCATGATCTCAGGGTCCTGGGAACAAGCCCTGTGTCTGGCTCCCAGCTCAGTGGAAGGAGACTGCTTCTCCCTCTCCCTCCCACCCCTATCCCTGGCTTGTGCTCTTTCAAATAAATAAAATCTTAAAAAAAAAAAAAAAAGTATAAGATATTACCAGGGAAAATTATGCCTATTTTAAAATTATAAATCTGAGGTATGCAAACATCTGTCTAGTAAGATCAAACCTACACATTAAACTTTTGTTGGGGTGAGTGGGTGGGTAGGATCCTCTAGCTTAAAAAAAAAAAGAAAACCAGAATTTGATATATAAAAGTGCTAACAAAATTGTTATGATAAATAAAAATGCTTATTTATAACTATTCTTCCTATGGGTTTTGTAACTATTGTTTCCTATGGGCTAAAGTATTTTCACATAAATAATTAACTTTTTATACTTTTTATATTATCAAGCAAAACATTCTATTTCTTAACCATAACAGTGTTTAAGGTTAATATTACAGTTTTGAAAACTGTTATGAAAAGGAAATCATTTACTTTAGAATTTAACTTTATAGTTTAAAACACTGTTAGTAACAAAGAAAAACTATAATCAACTCTCCCTCCAAAACTACTAAAGAACTAAATTTAGGCCACAAAAAATTATTTTCATGGTCTTTATCTCAATACAAAAATTTATATATCCTTTCCAAATTCTTGGAAAAAAGTGGATATATAGGAATTACAGTGAGCCAAGATGGGGAGTAATTAAGTCAACTACAGCCTCTCTCTGCCACTGATTACAACTAAAAATGTCAGACCAAATATAAAAAAGGAACTACCTGTGGACTGTGAAAGGTAAAACAAGCTGACAGAAACGAGTAGAAGAGTAACCAGTGATAAGGGATCCCTGGGTGGCTCAGCGGTTTGGCGCCTGCCTTTGGCCCCGGGCCGTGATCCTAGAGTCCCGGTACTGAGTCCCATGTCGGGCTCCCTGCATGGAGCCTGCTTCTCCGTCTGCCTGTGTCTCTGCTTCTCTCTCTGTGTGTCTCTCATGAATAAATGAAAAAAAAAAAAAAAAAAAAGTAACCAGTGAAGGCAGGGGTTGGGATCCTGCGTTGGTGCTTTAGTGAATTTCAGTGTTTTGTGTTCCTTTATTATCCCTAGGTTTTGATCCCAGAGAGTACAGAATCATACCACGCAGCCAACGCTAGAAGCAAAAGACCAGAAGAAACCCCTTTTGTCTAGCCAGAAGACTAGCTAAAGGACTCCTCATGCTACTGGTGGGCACCAGGAGGCGTCTCCTCTTCCTCCTCTCCCAATTCTGTCAGGCCTCGCTTCCAGTTGGAGGGCAGCCTCTGTTGCCAGCACTTTAAAACTCCCAAAGAGTACCAATTTCCAGACAGAGTAACTAGGAAAAGGGGCCCTTGTTATCCACAAAGTATGGTGAGGAATCCCAATTTTTTTCTCACCACTTCAACTCTAAAGGCTAAAAATGGGAGAGAAACATGACTTTTTGGCCACAGGAAGAAAAAAGGATGCCCTGGAATCTACAAAAGATATGGGAATCCCACAGAGAGCAGAGAGGAAGATCTTTTAATTCTGTGTATGAACTTAAGTCTTGGGCTCATTCTGGAATTGTGCCTACATATATGCCATAGACCCAAATAAATCTAGCAAAGGCTTTGAGAACTAAAATCTATGTAAATCACTAACTCCTGACTGTCATATGTGCTAGGCACACCTAAAACAGCAAAACAAATGCTTGTAAAATTGAACTGACATTGGAATCACCACAAAAAGGCAAGACAGAACTTGCATCCTGAACCTGATCAAGTTGAATGCCTGCTAATAAAACAAACCAACATTCTTAAGAGGATTTTAAAGAAGTCCTACAATATAATACTGAAAATGTTCAGTATACAAGCCAAACTTACTTGACATACCAGCACACACACACACACACACACACCCCAACCAGGAAGATCTGACCACACTGCTCAAGTGAAAGGACAATCAACAGATGCCAACCCCAAAATGATGCAGATGTTGGAATTATCACAAACTTTTAAAGAAATCATAGTGATCTTCAATAAGGTAAAGGAGAATATTCTTGAAATAAATGCAAAATTAGATGTTTTCATCAGAGAAAGGAAAACTACAAAAAAGAACTGGAAATTTTAGAACTGAAAAATACAGCATCTGGAACGAAAAGGTAGTATGGTGCTCAATACAAGAGCTATAAAATTTTTATGTGTGACCCTTATATTTTTAAGAAGCAAAAGGCCATAATCATCAAATTTTTACATCAACATTTCACACAACAATTTAAAAAATGTTCAAGAAGAGATTTAGTAAGGTATACTAAGAGAGAGTTTATCTGATACAAACATTATTAATGTAGAAATATGGAAGTGTCTAATATGTCACATGACATATATATTTATAATAATTACTTTATAAATATAAGAATTAAATACAAAAATAAGACCAAGAAAAATGTTCAGAAAAGTGTTAAAACTGAATGTAATTTATTAGGCATAGATAATTTTCTTACAATTAAAAGTCCTACCCATTTGTTTCTATTTCATGCAATTTTTTAAACTTTTTTTTTCAAACCATAATCTAATTAATCCACTATGAAAACTTTTTCATTCTAGCCCAGTTAAAACAAAATAGAAAATAATGACGTATACACTGACTAATATTGGGTGAAACTTTTGTTCCTGTGATGTTTACAGAGGTGACAACTGGCTCATGACACAAATTGTATTTCTGATTGCGGGTGGTAAAGTTTCTCTGAGACACTGCTCTAGCCCACAGTCGTAAGTAGAAGGGAACATTAAAATTAATTATAAGGAAAATAAAATATTAAATTCTCTCTGGATAATTCTTGCCAAAGACTGAGTCTAAAGTGCAATCTCTGCTTTGTTCATTTTTTTAAAATGATTAGCATATATCTAGAAATGTGAAAGACATAGTAGTATAAAACTCAGATTTTTTTCCTAGTTGTAATCAGAAAAATGGGAAAAGGGAATTAACTTTCACATCTGAAATCACATTCTGCAACTAGTGATGTATACGCGTCCTCCTCCAACTGTTTTACCTTGCTTATGACCTTCATAGCAATCATCACAAGTAACATTATTTGGCCACAATTTGTTTTCCATTTAGTCTATTTATCTACCTACCTACCTACCTAACCCATCTCTCCATTCATCCATCCAGTTTGGAAAACACTGACCTCATATATTGTAAACCCTCAATAAATAGGTACCAATATCAGTATTCTTTTTTTCATATCCTCCACAATACCCAAATCAGTTCCTTGCACGTATTAGGACTTCAAATATGCTGATTTAAAAAGAAGCTTACTGGGTTCCAAAGGTGATCAGGTATCAAATACAAGCTGGCAAAATAAATTTATCAGGCTTCTTCATATCTGAATTCACTTGTATGCAACAGATTTTCTTCAAATAAGTGGTAGAATATGAAAGCCACAGGTAATGATATACATTTCTTCTATTTTTTTCCTCTTTGAACTTTACCTTTAATAATCTTTGCAGCCTTGTACCTATAATTCTGTGCCAAATATTCGTGAAAATAAGAAACTATTTCAAGGCATCAGAATGCTTCACTCTGAAATAATCCCCAATATCATTTACAATATTGTATAATAATCATTCTTGTATACTTTTCAAGCTTCCTTTAACTCTTAGGGTTAATCATAAGCACAATATTCTTAGATTAATAAAGTTTTATTATCAAGGTATAATTAACTAAAAACAAAGAACTGAGAAAAATACAAAGTCAAATTCAACTGATTAATAGGTCAAAGCTAAAGAATCATTTAAATCTAATCAACATTCACTGACTACCTACAGCAGATATGCAGAGTATTAAGCCCTTCAGAAAACAAACAAAAAAAATCTTGAAGAACTTCACCTCAGATATCTAATAATCTAGTGAGGTAGAAGGGGAGGGTCAGTGATATATCATTATTATAATATAGTAGATACTTAGCATTCTGAGATTTACCACTGTTAGCTTTGACAATTCACTAATGATCCCAAAGGTCTCTAAAATGTAATCACAGGTAATTTTGTGGAGACACTAATTTGAGGTGTGTATACTCAAAAACTGGTGTATGAGAAAATGATTTACTTAATTATGAGAGTGGTGGAGGATCTATGTTTCTCTTTTCTCATACTCTCCTTTGCATTTAACAGAGGAATAATACACTAAAGTGGTATTTAAAACTTGGGGGATCTTATAAGAACCTGAAGATTTTGCCTCAAGAAAACAAAAACACATGGCATACTTAGGTGCCAGAATAAAAACTGCTACATTCAAATAAATGAAATGGAGAAAAGGTTTAATAAAGAAGATGGAAGTGAAATGGGCTAACTTGGAAAAAGGGAACATTCCTGTTAGAGCTGTGATTCTGCTTCCACACTAAACATTCGTAACACACTTGTCAATAAATCTTTCTTTACAAATAGTAATTTTCAAGAAGGATTGTAGAAGAGGGCTATTTCCTAATGGGAATGCATTAGAATCTCAACACATCACTGTGCTTTCCTACTGGAAAATCACTGAGTACCAAAAAAACAAGACACATAGGTGAGAATATATAATGCATAGCTTCATATATAGAGTAAATGTTCCCATTTCAGAGTGTTGTGCATACACAATACATGTGGTAAGCATAATTTTATATACTTACTAATAAATATAAGTAAATTCTTTATTTCTAAAATAGTTTTGCATTAAAAGCCTTAAATCCATAGCTAGGAAAGCTGCACAGTTGAAGGCAAAGGTAATCTGAAATGTTTTAAAAGTATAAAGTGAATCAAGCAAAACAGTATGAAGAGACAGAGTAAAAATTAATCTAATAATCTAAAGAAAGCTTAGTTCTACTGTATAAACTAGAGAGAAAAGAGAATATAAATTAAAAGCCAATTCAAAACTAACTATAACAAACCAAGGGGGAAGTGATGAGGACCTGGACTAAAGTATCAATGCTTTATTTTTGTTATTTAATACAGAGAATAAAAAAAGAAGGGAAGGATGCAAAGCACATTAAAAAAAAAAAAGAAACAACTCATTGGATTTCATGACTGAAAAGATATAAATGAAAGTGGCACCCAGGAAAATTCCAAGTTTTCAAGTCTGAGTGTTTGGGAGTAGGATTTTACTGCTGACATAAAGAAGTCTAGGTTCAGGCTAGAGTGTCCAGGGTAGACCAGAGGAAAAGCAAACAACGCACTTCAAAGACCTGGATTACAGGGATTTCATCAGTTTGTAAGACAGGAGTCTGAAACGGCTAGAAGCTTGGCTCTTGAGAGATCTCTGAATTGTGTGTGAATGGGTCAGGACCCTTCATGAGACAGGCAGAAGGAAGAAACCCAGCTGCACTATTTTCTGTAGTAATGAATGAAGGTGAAATGTACCAAACAAGTGACCATCAGTTGAAAGACAATATGGCACAAGTATCAGTGTTCCGAACAGGCCTCAGATGTGGCATATCAGTATGTGAATAAGGGGTCCCAAATTTATGTGGAAGGCAAAATAGACTATGCTGAATACACAGATAAAAATAATGTGAGGCGACAAGCAACAAGAATCATAGCTAGTAATACTGTATTTCTGAGTGACTAGACCAAGACAAGGCACAGAATGGACAATTCTTCTTTAGCCATTATTTAGAGGGTTTTTTTTCCCAAATCATGTACAGTTGTTATAGTTCCTAAGGACAAGAATTAAAATAGCCTTATATATAAAATGAGAAAAAAAGAGAAGAAGTCTAAGTTTGTGGAAGAAAGAGAAGTTTAGATTTAGCTGATAACACTACACTTTCATGTGCGTATAGACACAAAACACCTAAAAAGTTGTGAGACTGAATCCCATAAGAGAAAAGCAAAAATACACATCATTCTTAGAGCGTTAACAGTGGAAGAGATAAAGAATAAACACTGAAGACTAAGTATTGGAGAATAAGAAGAACAAAAGCCTGCCAGCCTCAGGGTAAAATCAATCCAGAAATAAGAGCAACAAATACAAACTAAAAAAAGGAAAGGCAGTAGCACAATAAAGCAGAAAGAAAAAAAAATTATTACTTTTCATCTACTTTGTCAATTATTAAGTACTATCACAAATGCTGTATCACTTTTACCTTCAGAATGGCCCAATGTGATGAAAATTTATTATACACGTTTTATAGATGCATAAACTTAGGGTAAGTGACCTAACTAAATTCAAATTGATAAACTACAGAATCATGCCTCAAACACAGTTCTTCTGCCTACCCAGACACTGTTTTCAAAAACAAAACAAAAAAGCTCACCAGTTAGCAACCAACTAAACATACACAATTGAGTCACTATAAGATGGTCGATGACTAGGGAGACATACCATTTAATAGCATCAATCTAACAACCAAAAAAGACTTTAATCAAAAGAAAACAGACTATGAAACTTATACATCCACCGACCAAATAACAGCTAAATAAATTCCATTTAAATATGAATTTAAGGCATGCCTAGGTGGCTTAGAAGTTGAGCGTTTGCCTTTGGCTCAGGGCATGATCTCCGAGTCCCAGGATCGAGTCCCACACCAGGCTTCCTGCATGGAGCCTGTTTCTCCCTCTGCCTATGTCTCTGCCTCTCTTTGTCTCTCATGAATAAGTAAAATCTTTTTTAAACAAACATGAATTTTAAGCAACAAATTTTAAGCAATCGCCTAACAGGTTTAAGAGCCTTCCAACCTCCAACAAGGAAGCTCACTTTCTCTAAAGAATTAAAATAATACGAAAATAGACCAAATCCATTTTTTCTCCCAAAAGCTAATTCTGGGTTTGAGGGAAAATTACTACACAGTAACATGGTAATAAATGTGAAAAATTCCAAATATTGAAAGCTCTCATTCACTGCACACCATCCACCTATTGCTCTCTTAAGAAATGACCACTGCTGGGGTGCTTGGGTGGCTCAGTCGGTTAAGCATCTCCCTTCACCTCACTCAGGTCATGATCCCAGGGTCCTAGGATTGAGCTCCCTATCAGGCTCCCTGCTCAGCAGAGCTTGTTTCTCCTCCTACTTGTGCTAATAAATAAATAAAATCAGGAAGGAAGAAAAGAAGAAAGAAAGAAAAGAACGAATGAACCACTGTTAGACTGGGAGGCTGCCTCCAGAATTTTCTGTACACCTATGTACAAATGTAAGTATTGTTAAGTACGTATATGTATCTATGTAAAATGAATATATATTCCAGTGCAAAATTATACTCCTAGTAACTGTTTAAAATTTATTTTCTTGCTGGATTCAGTAAAATACTGAAATTCTTATAAATGACGACCAGCAATTATATGGGCCCAAAACCTACCAAATATATCATGGAATTTTGTTACATCTGTTCAAATGTTTTGTTCAACAATTTCTCCAACTTAGAAAATATGGAGAATATATTAATACTTTCTTCATAATGCATAATCTCCATAACTTTTATCTATTAAGGTATGTAATATAAACATACTAGGGGGACATAGATGTCCACAATAACATTAAATGTTCCCAATTGCAGCTTTTTTAAATTTTAAACTACCTTTAGTATTGTTTTCTCTAAGAAAACTATCTTAGAAAAACTTTTCTAAAACGAGGTTTTAGAAAACAACATCAAGAACTGGTATTCTTCAGCTTTCCAAATACTTTACAAAATTTCATAATTTTATATATTCAAAAACTTTTTGAATATTTGAACACTTTCTTTAAACAGGCTTTTTTGAATATTCCAAAACCAGCCAATATTTTAAATATTTAAACAAATTCTGAGAGGTAGTCAAAGAAGGTATCATTATTTTTATTTTTGAAATGAGTAAACTAAAGCAAAGAAAAACTAATTAGAGGGGTGCCTCGGTGGCTCAGTCAGCTAAGCATCTGCCTTCAGATCAGGTCGTGATCCCATGGGTCCTGGGATGGAGCCCTGGGGACCAGGCTTCCTGCTTATCAGGGAGTCTACTACTCCCTCTCTCTCTGCCCCTCCCCCTTCTTGTGCTCACTCTCAAACAAGTAAATAAAATCATTTTTAAAATTAGTTAGAGGGATCCCTGGGTGGCGCAGCGGTTTGGCGCCTGCCTTTGGCCCAGGGCGCGATCCTGGAGACCCGGGATCGAGTCCCACATCGGGCTCCCGGTGCATGGAGCCTGCTTCTCCCTCTGCCTGTGTCTCTGCCTCTCTCTCTCTCTCTCTCTCTGTGACTATCATAAATAAAATAAATAAATAAATAAAATAAAATAAAATTAGTTAGAAAACTTGTTCACTAAGGTTAATATTTAAGAGACCCTATGTTGGCAAATTGAACACCAACAAAAAAAAAAAAAAAAAAAAAAAAAAGGAGACCCTAAAGGTTACCTTGTGTAATCCCATTTTATAAATGATACAACTACTATCTATCTCCACGTCACCTATAATCTCTCACATTTTACTTTAACAGCAACATACTGACTTTTGCAGCTTAGCCATGCTTTAAAATACTTGAACCAGGAGCCTTGTAAACAAACTGTCAGGGATGACCTAATAAAGGAAGTAGTTACAAAGTAGCCACCATTACTAAAATGTGAAAATTAGAAACATGCTAAGGATACAGGCTAACAGAGCAACTGCACTCCTCTCCCACAAAAAAGGTACACCATAAACGAGCTTTGTAATTTATGGCTTTTCTCACTTTCTTGCAAAGGGCTGAACTGCTAGAAAACTGCCAGCTAAGGGGGGGGTGTTACTGCACAATACTTCTTTGCCAAAGGCCCTGGGCATTTTCCCAAGGGCCCTTATCTTACAGGCAGGAGAGCAGAAAGACAGTAGTTTGTTCCTTATCCTGGCCCAGGTGTAGCATGAAATAAAACTCAACTAAGAATCCCCTCTTCCGGGGATCCCTGGGTGGTTCAGCGGTTTGGCGCCTGCTTTCAGCCCAGGGCGTGATCCTGGATTCCCGGGATGGAGTCCCACATCAGGCTCCCTGCATGAAACCTGCTTCTCCTCTGCTTGTATCTCTGCGCCTCTCTCTCTCTCTCATGAATAAATAAATAAAATCTGAAAAAACAAAAAATCCCTTTTCCCATTCCTCCTCACCCCTCAACATATAAATACTACCAAAATCTCACTAAAAATATACATACTGAAAACAAAAACATTAAACTCAGACACGAACATAAATTTAATTTGGGCACTAAGTGCCTTTGATACTAAACAAGTTTCATCATCTCTAAGCCTAAATTCTTCATCCATAAAATGAGTCTGTTCCATGATATACTATCACAGGTCTTGCAGGTCTAAAAGTTGTCAATTTCTGGAAATCAAGTTCAAGCATCGAAGTAAACAAGAATTCTAATCATAGAACCACTTACAGCTACAAATGTGTAACATGACTGTGATGGTCTTTAGCTGCCCTATCTAAAGTCAAAAGAACAAAAATGACTCTCCAAGGAAGAAAACAAAACCTATAAATATAAACAAACATGCACACATATAAAAATAACACTTTAGTTTAACTTTTCCCTGGAATCCAAACAATCCAACTAACTTCCTTTAATTTCAGTTCTTCTCTATGTCTTTTGTAAAGCATTAAAATTAAATGATGTGAATTTTACAAACTTTAGAAGTACTATTGATAATCAAATGGCCAAAATGAAAATGAGAAAAAATAATTCATTTGTAAATCCTCTCTATAACAAATCCCCACAAACCATATTAACAAATTTCTCAAATAAATACGGGTTCTATTTCTAATGAGATAGTCTTTACATTCACAATTCCGTGTTTATAATAAATTGTTTACTATAGACAAAATTAAGGTAAAGAATTGTGACTAGGAGCTAATAAAATGTTGAATGGTATGAGTAGGCTTAATATTAAATTCTAATAAAATCTCAAAATTTAAATCTTTAATTTTACTCATAGATTATTCCATTTACAACTTAAATTACAGTGCATAGGAGAACGGCAATTGTATAAGCAGGATTTAAAGCCAAGAATATTCCACGCAGTGTTGCTTTTAAATGTCCTCATATTCACGAATACAATATAATTGAAAGGATCAAAGCCTTATCTTAAAAAGTAAACAAAAAAACTAAAGAACATAAAGATTCTACAAGATTTTGCCCTAAACCTGCTTCTCTTCTTTCTCTATGTCATCTTCCTAGACAACTATACCCTCTCCTAAATCCTCATCTCCATTCTGCTTAGGTACCTATATATCCAGCTAGGTATCTCCACCTTGAGGTCCCACGGACACCAAATCTTCAAGATGTACAAAATTATTACTATATTTAGCAAAACAGTAAAAGTAAATATCTTTGGGTGGTTCAGATATGGGTACTTCATACTAAAGATCTTTATTTTATTCCAAGTTATTAAAAATGATCCCACTCCAACCCAACTCACCAAATTATCTTTCTCAAGCCTTTAGCTCCTCCTGATTTGTCCACCTTAGTAATTAATACCATACCATTTACCATGTCATGTAGCCAAAGCCCTGGCACGATCCTTGACCTCATATCCAGCTACCTATTATTACTAAATTTCTTTTGCATTCATCCCCTCTCCTATTATTACTGTAGTTGAGCCCCTCATCTTCTCTATACTAATTTAACACTCTTCCCCCAATCTCATCCCCTCATTGCCCTGCCCTGATCTCAAGATACTACTCATTTTTCTAAAATACACCTCTAAAACCCTTCAGGGGGCACCTAAGTGGCTCAGTTGGTCAAGCGTCTGCCTTCAGCTCAGGTCGTGATCCCTGGGTCCTGAGACAGAGTCCCACATCGGGCTCCCTGCTCAGGGGGGAGCCTGCTTCTCCATCTCCCTCTGCCTGCTGCTCCCCCTGCTTGTCTCTCTCTCACTCTAATAAATAAAAATCTTAAAAACAAACAAAAACACCCTTCAAGATCTCCATTCTCTTTTGACTAAAACTGACGTCTTACACATAGTGAAAGAAGGCTTTTCTTCAGAAGATCCTTGACCAATTCTCCATCATTCCCCCCAACCTCATCCCCTACTCAAAGTTGCCATTTCCTTGAAAATGATCTTTACCCTGTGCTCACATAACATGTCCTTCCTTATTCTGTGTACATGATGATATTTGTGAAGAGCTTACACAGGCTATACCACTCACTTCTTGTATCATACTATTCATTACATTATCTTTTGACTCTTTGTGGCAAAACATTCCCATTCCCACCCCTATTAGAATATGAGCTGAGAAAAAGAACACAGATATCTAATTAACACTGGTAACCACTGTGCAGAATATAATGCTTGATAGATGGCAAATATGAATAAAAAATAAAGCTCAACCAACCAGCAACTACATCCCAGTATCAATCATTCTTTCCAATTGCTAGTTGCTATTACATGAAAACCTTCATGGGCTATCATTACATTCTAGCAATTTGAAAATTGCAATTAAAATTGAATGAATAAACTAACAATCTTGAAGGACTAGCAAAATAAAGGAAGCCCTCACAGAATTATCTGGAATCATTAACTATTACAGCTCTAAGACACCTAACACATCTTAACCCTTTGATTTTGCAAAGGAATCAAAGTACTGATTGGAAAATTTTGTACAAGGAATGATGTGCTAACCTCTGTTCAACTCCTCTAAAATGTCAATACTCTTCAGTTGTTTCCAATCCTTGATCTTGTAATTGCCACCAAAGTAGAGATAGGCCTCTAAAAAAAGTTCTGAGTTCTTGTTTCTATTCTGTCCGAGAATTTAGAAAATTCTGCTCAATAAGAGGAATTGCTATATAAATAAAAAACACTTTTCTTGGTGTAAAAAAATTCAAAGATGTTAATCCTTACAAAAGCAGTCAGTCATATCTCAATCAAGTGTTTTAAAAAAACACTTATAGGAGCACCTTGGTGGTTCAGGAGATTGAACATCTGCCTTCATCTCAGGTCATGCTCCCACATTGGGCTCCCTGCTCAGTGAGGAGTCTGCTTTTCCCTCTCTCCCTGCCTTTCCTCCCCCCACTCCTCTCACTCTCTATCAAATAAATTCTAAAAAAAAAAAAAAAAAAAAAAAGGCACCTAATGGTTCATTAAATGCTTGTAGAAGTACTCAAAGAAGACCTCTGCAACAAACATGTCACACAATAAAAAGTCATTCTAATGATTTCTATTCAATATGTAGCCAGGGAAAATACTGAATAAAAATAATCAAAATAGAAAAAATGCACAAAGTTCAGGAGCTTTTATTAGATAAATAAATACTGGCACTATCAGGAGACTTTTTTCCCTATTTCAAGAATACTATGTAAGCAACTGCTTTCATCATGGTCCTCAACTTTGGACAGTATTTTAAGAATAATTTTATTTCTATCATATTATTCATTAAACCGTTAAAGAAAGACTAGCTGAATCACTATTACGTATCTGAATAATATTTTTTAAAGATTCTGTAACATATATGTATTTATTTACCACTAAATTAAGTCTAGGTTCTTTTTCCCAACTAATGAGGTTTTAATTGTCATCCTCCAGTGAGTTAATGTACCAATACACTGAAAGCATCATGATTAAGATAATTTTCAAATAAAAATCACACTTCACAAAAAAGAGATGGGAAGCAATGAATCAAACTTTTTAAAATTTGCCCATTTGGCTGCATTTTTGTCAGGTTTAAGAAAATGCTTGCTCTGTAATTGATATGAAAACAATTTTTAATAGATAAAATGTCACTAAATGAGTTAAAAAAAAAAGAGATATGAATTTCCAGTATACACCCATACAAATACTGAATGTAAACTCCATGAGGGCAGAGGGTTTTTTGGGTGGGGTTCTGTTTTCTTTTGAGGTCTGTTTTGTACACTGTTAAGTCTCTGGAGCCTAGAATAGTGTCTGTACTTGGTGGTAAGTACTCAAAAATTTTGAGTAAGTTATTTTCACTTAAGCAGCTTTTCAAATTGTCTGTTTCAAATTGTCTGTTGAATGTCTGTTTTTGACATTCAAATAAGCCTATTAAAAAGCCTGTAAGGAATATATTTTCTTACTCATTTATAATTTTGACTTATAAGTAGTATGTTATCAATCAAGTTCTCAGGTTTCAATGTTTGCAGCAGGAGCCAGCAAAAAATGGCCACTGGCCTATTTTCGTAGGCCCTTAAGCCAAGAGCATTTTTTATATTTTAAAAGAACTATGAGGGTTGCCTAGGTGGCTCAGCAGTTGAGCATCTGCCTCCGGCTCAGGGCATGGTCCTGGAGACCCAGGATCGAGTCCCACATCAAGCTCCCTGCATGGAGCCTGCTTCTTCCTCTGCCTGTGTCTCTCTGCCTCTTTCTATGTCTCTCATGAATATATAAATAAAATCTTAAAAAAAAAATAAAAGAACTATGAAAGACCAGTAAGAACATGTGTAAGAGACCTTAAGGGACTAACCTAAAATATTTACTATCTGTCCTCTACAGAAACAGTTTATTGCCCCCTGTGAATGGATATTCCATTCACAAGAGAATAAAAGTTTTGCATACTTTCTTTCACTGATGAATTGAATCTGCACTATTAGAAACATATCTTTCACCTAAGTCCTTCTCCATAACTAAATTTCTGAATTTGGGCTGGTTATTTGAAAAATGTTAAGAATAAAAATTTTAATATAGCATAAGTGGCTACAAATGATGAAGCTAATAAAAATATTAAAGTTAATTTATGTCTAATGTTTTCCATACTAAAGAAATAACAAAAAAGATGAAGGAAAAAACAAAATGGAATACAAACAAACAAACAAAAAAACCCTGAATCTAATTCTATTTCAAATAAATAGCAAAACTACATTAAGGGGAAAAAACTAACCAAATCATGTTTGAACACAGCATTTTGACTATATACCCTCAGGTTAAACAAAACATGAACTATAAACAAGTATTAAATTCTAGTTAATAGGTTTTCAGAGACATACAGTCTAGCAATTCTGAAACTACTTTTTGCGTGTTTATGTTTGAACAAATAGATGTAAATACATTGTGGATAACAGAAACTAGTTTTCTGTCAGAGAAAGGAGTTACATACAGAATTGGAAAGGGGAGAGATCAGAATGAACCCTACAGTTGTTGTAATGGAACTGGAGACATCAGGGTGAACTCATGGCTTTTCATATAAGCAGACAGTTAAAAAACAAAAATTTATGTGTATATACATACATGTATATTCATATAAATATATAAATTTTCTAGTTCAATACACTAATAAATATCCACAGGAAGAAACCAGAGCTCCTTGAGAAATGGCTGATTCCAGTATCTTACTACATAAGAAAGTAAGAGAGTACTCAAAAGATATGCATCAAACCTCAGAAAGACCCAGGGACAGCTTGAAGCATCTCTGACGGGTCAAAACTGAGTCTGCATCAAAAAACCCCAATGGATAAAAGGAATCCATGAGTTCATACCAATATGCATACATACACACATAAATGGAGAGAGGGAAAAGCTCTTACTGAATGCGAGTAATAAATGAAGAAATGATATGCACAGAAAATCACCTTTTGGCAATCAATCATCCTAGTACTGATTTGGGCAAGAACTAAATGGATACTTAAATGTGAAAATTTGATAAGCAACAAGGTATGTGCTTAGTTTCAAAAAACCAGTTAAGATACTGGTTACAAATGAAAAAAATAGTAACTTTACAATGGAGAAATCTTGCAGAAAAAAGTTAACATCCCTATTAATGGGGATAAATAGACATCATGAGCTTCCTGAGAGAACAGTATCACTTCTGAGTATTCCTGACAAAAATGCATAACCTGAATCTAATCATGAAGCAACAGCAGACAAGCCATGTTGAGAGAATCCCAAAAATAACTGGCCTATTACCATTAAATATCATCAAAGATCATAAAAGGTCAAGAAAGAGTTATAAGCAACTACTTCAGATTAAAGGATACTAAAGAGACAAGATGAATGAATGCAAGATGTGGTGCAGGATTTATTCTATTATTAAAGGACATTACTGATATAATTAATAAAATCTGAATAAGATCTGCAGACAATTGCATTATACCAATGTTAATTTTCTGATTTTGATCACTGTATTATGGCTATGTAGAAGAATGTCACTGTTTGTAGAAAATAGTCATTTAAAAGTAAAAGGCATCATGAATTGCATTCTCGAGCATAATGCCAAAAAAAGTTTGCATGTGTTCATGTTAATGTGAAGAGTAAACAAAAGAGCAAAAATGGTTAATTAATATAGAGAAATCAAGATGAGGTGTACATAAAACTCTATCATTCTTAAACTTTTCTATACATCTGAAGTTTTAAAGTAAAGTCCAAAAGTGGGAAAAAAATAAAGCTAATTTATAATTAGCACCATGCCAATAAAAAGGAATAGTGAAAAACTGAGTGACAGTTCCCCTTGACATAGAATGGTAAAAAACAACAACAACAACAAAAAAAAAAAAAAAAAAAAAACAACAACAACAACAACAACAACCAGAGGTTGAAAACTGGGTCCCGTCTAGTCTCAGCGATAATACTTAAAAGTAGCATTCTGTTGGTAAAATCACAATGGTGGCCCTATTTTCTAGTCAATAAAAGGAAAGAAGCACCTATCCTACTTTTCACACAAGTTTATCCTAAAATTCCACTGAAACATGATGGTTGGGGAAAAGAGGGTCAGGATATAAAACATTACATATTATAAAGTGGCTCACTCTTAACAGGGTTTGGTAAACAAGAAGTATTTCAAAAATACATATGCCAGACATTTTTCATCACAGAAAGCTTCTATTATAGAAAGTAGACATCTGCTATATATGTTTCAGTTTGTAAAAATGTTAACTTATTCAACATTCTTTTTACCCATACCTCAAATATTTCAACAAATTCAAATACCCTATATATATTTTTTACCATAAAATTTTATAGTGTAAAAATCTTACTCAAATTAAAAAAGCCATTAACTAGGGCTTGGATTACTTATTTTTTTTAGTTAAACGCTAACTGATAGAACATTGTATCAGTTTCAGGTGTACCACTAAACCTTTTAGGTGCTGTGTCCCAGGATAAAAAGATCTTTAAACCATTTCCCAAATTCTACATACTAAGATATGAGACACGTGATCCAAAGTGTTTCATCTTTCACTCACAAGCTTCTCAAATTAGCCCTGAGGAATCCAATCAAATTTAAAGAAAAAATGTTTATACAAAAGAGACCAATTTTTCTCATGTACTTAAATCAAGCAACAGTTCATTTTAAAAATAAAAATACTAATATTCTTCCAAATTCATAAAGGTTTGGTTGCCACTTAAGAAAAGCTTTTTTAAAAATTATTTGCACCTGGGGACTAATATTTCACTGACAAAAGGAAATATTCTTAAAGATGTTATCTTTTAAGCAACAGTTATGATTCCAAAACAAAGAGATTTTTTTAAACATGTGATAGAAAATTTCATATAAAACCTCTTACTTTGCCACTGTTGAAAACATAAAGTCCCATTCTTGTGTGAGCCTATTTGCTCCATCTCTGTCTTGAACAGCAGGTGAGCTTTCTAGACTCTAAGGCAAAGGCTGAGAGAGAGCAGGCAGAACCCCGCCCAGACAAGGGCAGCAAGCAGCCCGGTCTCCAGCAGGCCGCAACCCTCAGCAACCCCTCAGCGATGCCCACACGGCCTCACTGGCTCCGCGGCAAGCTCACACTCACTGCACACAAAGCTGATGAAGCGACAGAAAAACAAAGAATACGGTATGCTTCCTGCTTGTCTTGCTTACAGGCAGAAAGAAAAACGCCTGGGACACCGTAGGCCCTTCAGTATTGATTAAATGAATGAACAAATGAATGAAAGAATGAAATCTTAGATCTTTCAAATCAACCTATATAAATTAAGTTGTAGAAGTATTTTAAAGACAAGCTTGTCATACATTAACATAAGTCAATAACTATCTTTAAAAAACAATATCCTTTATTCCTCATTCTGATTAAATGTAGTGACTGTCAGTTACTAAGGTATTTTCTGACCTACAGCAGATACCAGAATGCATTTACATATCCTTCTCTCAGTTTAAAATATGGTGTATGAGAAATTCTTGTAAAACAGAATTAGAAGACCAAATAAATGCATAAAATTAGAATCAAAGCACAAATGCATCATTTATCATCAAACTTGAGATAGAATTAACTCACATAAAAAATTATAGGCTATAGAAACATTTCTCATCAGCATTTACGTCTCATAATGTAGCAATACCAAAATCTGCTCTATAATTAGAAAATAAAAAATTTGATTTAGTCCTTTTTTTGTTTCTCCATCCCTATAGCATACAGGGATGTCAATGATCTGTCCATCTTATAGTTTGAATAAGTTCTTCAAATTATAAGATGTATTTTATTTCCAACCATCAAATTTTCAGGCTTACAATTTCACGTTAAATATGTAATCTTATATTCCTTTCACAATACAGTAAAATTATGTGGAGCACAATGCAAGTAAATGAAACAAGAATAATTTAAGATTTATGTTCACTATTAAGCACAATAACTTTTTCACTTAGCCTATGTTTTTGTGAAGAAATTCAACTATTCCCTACATGCCCTTTTTAAGATTACTAATATATTTGAAGTGACAAACTTCATTCTGCTTCCCAATTACTGCCCATATAATCAAGACATCATTTCACTACCAATTTAAACCTAGTATTTTCCAAAGGGCCTGCCTTATGTGCATTATAATCATCTTACTATGCTTCTTGTGTCCATGCTGCTGGAAAAGCAGTCTGTACAAGCAGGAGTAGAGGCACAATCCTGAGAGAGAGGAGTAGAGAAAGATGTTGAGAAAACAAAACCAGATAAAATGAGCTCACTCGAGTTCAGGAGCTCAGCCAGTGTTCAAGGTCAAGGTTGATTACATTCTCTCATACCATTTTGAGTTAGAAGTTGTCCAATAACAGGAAAACTGGCCCTAGAAAGAGATATCTGAAATTCCATGTACAAGTAGTAATATCATCACTAATTCTAAGCCAATTATACTTCTTAAAAAAAGCAGCAAGTGATCATAAAATATGACTATTTAGGAAACTGGGGAATACACATGTCCCCTAAATGTCAATCAAAATTACTGTAAAAAAACTCAATGCTGGCCTAGAATAAAAATGATAGAGCTATTTCAATCTTGCCAAAAAATTTTTATATTTATCTTGAATGATTAAGACTATAACACTCTCAAAGTAGAGTCTCAAAAATATAATTATCAATCTCAATTATCCTTGTTTTCTAAATTTTTAAAATATTGTAAGGAAAAAAAACCCACAACTTTTTACCATATGTTTTTTTAAATTGAAAAGCAGTGAAGCAAAAAAATGGTATGAAAATAGCATAATTACAAAACGAAGCTTAAGATGGATTTAATCTAACTGGAACTTTCAAATGCAATAGTCTCCTCCCAACACTCCCTCCTTAGTAAATGAAAATTACCAACAGATCAGAGTTTTGATTTAAAATTTTCCAACTTATCTGGACTCCTACAGTGCCATAAAATGACCTTCAAAAAAAAATCCTTAAGGGTACTGAGTCCTCCCCAAAATTATTTTATACTTAATCAAAGAATCCCCTAAATATATTCTCAAGTCATTTACTTACATAGAGGAAACCAGATGTCTAGAAATGTTAACTACCCTCATCCAAGTCATTTAATCCCAAGTGTATCATCCATTCATTCATTCTCAAGAAATCTCTGACACATAGTATGTATTAAGGTACCCTGCTGTGTACTGAGGATATGAAGCAATCAAAATATATGATCACTATCCTCATGAAATTTAAAGTCTGGTGGAAAAGACTATTACTATATTACTTACAGTAATCCTAAGAAGGGAAAGTACTTTTTTTTTTTTTTTTAAAGAATGGTATAATGGGAACTAAATCAGTGATTCTCAACCAAGGTCTATTTTGTTCCCCAAGGGACATCTGATAATGTCTGGAGACATTTCTGGTTGTCACAATAGTGGCACCTTGTGGGTAGAGGCCAGGATTACTGTTAAAGATCATATAATGCACAGGAAAGCTCCTCATAGCAATTATCCAGCCCAAAATATCAACAGTACTGAGGCTGAGAAACTCTCATCTAAACCACTGGCACAGTGAAGGCTTAGTGAAGGGTTCCTTCTTTTATTTATTTATTTTATGGAAAAGACAAATGAAATTTATTTACTTATTTTTTATTGGAGTTCAATTTGCCAACATATAGCATATCACCCAGTGCTCATCCCGTCAAGTGCCCCACTCTGTGCCCGTCACCCAGTCACACCATCCCCCCACCCACCCACCTCCCTTTCCCCTACCCCTTGTTCGTTTCCGGGTTAGGAGTCTCTCATGTTCTGTGACCCTCACTGATATTTTCACTCATTTTGGATTCCTTCTTTTATAACATTAAGTATGCTGTATCTCTAAGGGCTTCACAGGTTGAAACAAAAAAGCTTGATTGATACAATTAACCAAAACACCCACTGGAAAGTTAAAACAGTGAAGACTAAGGAAAGAAAAGGAGACAGACTCCCTGATAGGTGAATATTAAATTTTAAAATGCAGTATTTTAATAGCTCCCTCACATAAAATCGCTTTCTTGAACCACAGACGAAAGGAAAACATACAAATAAAAAATGAATTTCACATGCTTTTATTATTCCCTCTACCTTGTCCCACTATTCACCATCCCATGCCTACTACTAGATACTGCTGGGAAGATTATAAAAAGTCCTGTAGTTAGACAAATGAACATTCTGGAAACAAAAGAAATGGAGTAAAACAGAGATGGGATTTCACAAGGCATGGAAGAGGAAAAGGTCCTGGATGTTAACGGGACTCTGGAAAGTATGCATCCTGGAACAGTTTAGAGTAAGCTATGTGACTGAAAAAGTCCTAAAGACCAAAAACACTGAGAATTTAGGCATCCCAAAGATGATAATCACCTCACAATTTATGAATCAAAGTAAATCCAAAATTTAAATTGTGATAATTTTCCTGACACATCTCACACCTACGTATCTGGCCCTTCAGCTACCCACTCAAGACTTTTCTGAGCAGCAAGAGAAATGGATCATGATGGAAAAAACTACAGTAATACAACAAGCTATACAAAGAACTTGGGAAAAAACCTGATTGCTGACTGATACTTGATTATGCTAAAAATGTTACCTTGTTGAAGTATAGTAACAGTTGAAGTACAGTAACGGTACTGATGTTATTTTTTTAAGTCCTTAAAAATTAAAAGAATCTAATATACAAGTAAAATTCATCTCCTCCAGTTACTTTGCCAAAACATAACCAATGCGTAACAGATTCTTCTATTATGCATGTATTAAGAGTTCCTAGATTACAAAAGTGCCTTCTCCAATTAAGATAAAATTTTCTAAGAGTCATGCATTGCTAATTCTTCTCTCTCTCTTCAAAAACAAAAATAACCTTACCCTAATGACCACTATACAGTGGCATTCTTAAGGACAGAGTACAGATATGCAGCTCACATACAACTGATACACTGGGGAAAAAAAAAAAAAAACTGATATACTGGAGTAATCAATTGTTGTCCTAAAAACAGAATTTAAGCAGACCAATGAGACCCTTTTCACTGACCTGGGACCTCTAAACTATCATAACAAGGATATGCCACCATCTCAGAGCAGCTACAACTATGATACTTGTAACGATAATAATTCTTTTAGCGTTAACTGCTCAGGTCAAGCTTAGACTCTTAGGGAGTCTTATTTTCCAATCTGGACAAACTTTTCTTCATCATTTCAGAACTGACATTACTGCTCATTGGATTAACCCATCACAATGATGATGCTTAACTGTAAATTATGGCTTTCTCACAAAACTAGCACAGAGGGCACATATACATCAATTCTCAGGCCTCAATTTCATTGAACTCACAATAATTAAGAGGAATTTACCATATAAAAGATCTTCTGACAGTGTCTTTGTACATAGGGAAGGAGAGGCCACAGACCCCTTTGAAAGATTATGATAGATGGGAGTGGGGCACCTGCACATGTTGACCATGACTCGCAAATATCAAACATAATAAGGTCATGGATTTTCAACTGAAACTCATCTGTGCTTTGCAAATTAAAAATCTATATTCTTAATTTGGGGTGCTTGGCTCTTAGGTGTTAAAGCATGCGACTCAATCTCAGGGGTTTGAGTTCGAGTCTCACACTGGGTGTAGAGATTACTGAAAAATAAAATCTTAAAAAACAAAAACAAAAATCCCGTATTACTAGCTTTAAAATCTTTGGCACGTTCCTATTTTCGAGCCAATGTTAGAAGGGGGGATGGTCTTAAGAAACCTGAGAATTAGCAAGCCATAAAACCTAAGCATTTCCTATTTTAAATGGGCCTTTAAAAGCCACATTCACTATAAATAAACATCCTAAACTCTCCTTTTCTCCTATTACTGTAACTCAAAATTCCTTTATTTTTTGCACTTTGAAATACACAATTTAATGGAAAATATTCATTACTGAATTATTCCCTATTATATGCTTACTTGCAACATTTTAACATCAGCAAGCATTACATTCACGGAAACTATATTCAAAATCAGAAAAAATTATGTATTTTGTGTTTAAAACAAAAAGTATATTCTTCTGAATCTTCTCTGAATGTATTTCCTTTCTGTATTCTGTCTGTGACTGTACTGCTACTATTTTTAAGCTACTCCACATTCAAACATGAAGTTTGAGCACGTTAGTAAATAAAGAAGTTAAAAGATTTCCTTTCTTTGAAATCCATAGGAAGAAAGGGAAGAGGGCTACATACGCTAAAATGGGACTACTGCCAATCTCAAAGTCCTGTAAAGGTTAGATGAGAAAAGAGGTGAAATATCTAGCTAACCATGTAAATGTTAGGCCCCCTATCCTTAATGGCAATGCTAAAACAAAAACCAATGTACCATTTCTACTCCACTGTACTCTATTGTGACAACCATGGTGTATCAACCCCTTTCTTCTATCTACCATGGGAGATCCTACTCAGAATTTGAGGGGAACAGAGGTGCTGAGAGTGAGGGAGGATACACATTAGGGAACCCCTAGACAAAAAGGAGAGACACCCCTCAAAAAGGTGTGGGGTAGCAGCATCTTGCTGGCTCAGTGGGAAGAGCACACAACTCTTGATCTCCAGGTCATGAGTTCCAGGCCCACAGTAGGTGCAAAGATTACTAAAAAAATAAACTTTAAAAAAGGAGAGGAAAGGCAAATCAAATAACTGCAGTGGAAATTAGAGAAAGGATTTTCTTATGCAGAATTTTTTAAAGTAAACATTCTACAGTGCTGTACCACTATATGTAGCAAATAAAAAGGGTACATAGAGCTGTTTTCATTCTTGAACAGGAAACTAGTGCAGGAAATAATTTCTCCTGAAACTATTAACAATTAAATTGGAACACATATTGTATTGTTAAATATGTTTTTTCAGAATTTAAGCGCTATAAAGTTTTGCTGGGAGAACCAAATTTCATAATTATCAGCTATAAATTCATAAATAAAATAAAAAAAGACTCCTAAGTCTATTGCACTATTCATCAAGAAGTGGTTAAAAAAAAAAAAAAAAAAATCCAATACCAAAGAAAAAAAATCATTTACAAAAAGAGGGTCTGCTTTCATATAACTGTGTCACTACAATGTACTCTAATATGGAGAGTCCAACTCACATGAATGTTATCTAACAGAATGTTAGCCTCTTTGCTAAGCTTCCCAAGCAGCAATCCTTAAAGAAGAGGAAGAAAAAAATAAAAGAAACAAAGCTGTGAAATAGCTTTTAAAAGTATTGTTCTATTTGGATTATCAGAGCCATAGATCTGGTATGTTAAGTGGTGATTATTTAAAATTTTGTCAATCACGCTATCGAATAGAGTATTAGCCCTTTCACATCAAAAGTCCATAAAATGTATGCGACTTTAGTTAACATCAGATTAGAATTTTTTTCCCCCGGGCATACTGATGTTTATTATGTTTAATGTTTGCACTACTAAGGCCTACTTAAATCGGAGCTCAAAAAAGAAATTCACGTAGTTTACCGAAACCTGTCTCCTTTCAGATTAGCAAATTCAATTCAATAGTGAAATTCAATTCAATTTCACTACTGGGGTAGTGAAAACTGGACACCTGCTTCTTTTCTAGGGTTAAGATCTTACATATGAATGAGCCCATGGGAAATGCTTCCCCAGCATCTTCCCCTCTCCAAGCATAGATCTCTGTCTACCATTTGTGTCTTTAGGGACGTCCTGATGATGAGGGAAGGGGGGAAGGAAAAGTATAATAAATCGCAAAAAAAAAAAAAAAAAAAAAAAAAATCTTGCCTCCCGATGCACCATTCTCTTAGCATAAATCCCTAGCTGGGCACGTTACCTAGCCAACAGTGTCTCAAATATAAACAGTACGTACAACGTGACCGGGGGTCACCCCCCTCCCCCCTCGGCCGCTGCCCCACCGGGGGCCACGGGGCGGCCTGCGCCGCGAGGCCCGGCGCGCACTTAAAATCCCGCAGGCCCAGGAAAGAGGTGGGCGGGCCAGGCCTCGGCGGAACTGACCCGGAGAGACCTGCCGGGAGCCTCCGGGGGGAGGGCCCAAGCGGGCCTTCCCTCCCAAGCCCCAGCCAGTGCCCGGGGCGCTGGAGGCACCGGAACCTCCCCCCGCCCCGGGGCGGCCCTCCCCCTGCCCTGCCCTCGGACTCGGGGGAGGGGCGCGGGGCGCGGGACGCGGCGACACCCCTCCCCCCCCCCCCGCACGGCTAGGCCGCCGCTCGCCCCACCCCGAGCAGCCCCGCGGGCCCGCACCCACCCGGTCGCGCGGGCCCCGTCCCGGGGGCGGGGGCGGGGGCGGGGGGGCAGACTGCAATACCAACCTCGCTGTTGAAGGTTTTCACAGCCTCCATGTTGTCGGCGCGGAGGCCCCGAGCCCGGCGGCGGAAGAGGCGGCGGCCACTGCACTGGGTGGGGAGAGCGAGGCGGGGGCGGCGGCGCGGCCGCGAGGAGGGGCGCCGGCGGGAGCCCCGGCCGCTGCGACCCCGGGGCGGGCGCGGAAGGGCAGGCCCGGGCGGGGAAGGGCTCCCTCAGGGGCGGCGAGGCCCCGGCATGGCCGCTGGGGCGGGCGGAGCGCCGGTCTGGGGAACACAGGCGCTGCCGGGGCGGGTCGACAGCGGGCGGGGGAGGGGCCGGGCCGCGGCGCCTTCTCTTCTCCGCCCCGCTCGGTCTCGGCCCGCCGCCCTCTAGCCCCGTCTCCTGCACTCTCCACCCCCTCTCTCTTCTTCCCTCGTCAGACTCCTGTTTCACCTCCCCGCCGCTCGGGCCGCAGGAACCAGCAGCGCGCGGCGAAGACGCAGGAGGAAGCGCTGGCAGCGGCGGCTGCGGCATCCAATATGGCGGCCGCGAGTCGGGCCGCGCAGCTCGGAGATCCGCGGCGCCGGCCAGCGCGCCCCCTGGTGACTGGACCGCGCGGGCCCGAGCGGCCGCGCGGAAACCATCGAGCGGGCGCGGGCCAGAGCGTCGCCGCCCGGAGGTCCCGCTCCGCTCGCTCGGCCCGGGGGCAGCCCGCGCCTTGCAGGCACGGGAGCGAGCGCCGGGGCCGCGGCCGCGTGGGGCGCCCGGGCCCGCCCCCGCCCCCGCCCCCGGAGGCCCCCGCGGAGCGTTACCCCGAGACGGGCCCGAGTGTGTCCCCGTAACGTGACAAGCCGGAGGAGCCATGTCCACGCTCCCGCGGTTTCCAGGCGCACCGGCCCCTTTACGTGAGCAGCTGGGGCCCGCTGCCTTCCAGAACTTTTACTGCGCGGTGGCCTCAAGGTCCACAGCGACCGAAAGAAAAGTTCCTGCTCACTCGTTGATGTGGCCACGACGCGTCCGTGCCTTTCCCTAGCGTCGCGAGGAAATGTGGGGGACAAAAGCCTGGGATCCGGGGGGCGGGGCGGGGGGCGAGGGAAGCGCGCCCGGGAGCTCGCAGCTCCGAGCAGGCAACGCGCGCGGCACGACCTCCGGGGGGCCCGGGGCGCAGACAATGAGCGCGGCGGGAAGCGGGACCCCACGCGCGGGACTCGGGTGCGTGGGAGGGGGACTCGCTCCGGGGGGAGACGGATTGTTGCGAAGGAGTTTGGCCCTGGGTTGTTGGGAGTTAGAGACGCTGACTACGGTATTCTCAGGCGAAATAAGAGATTCTGCTAGCAGGATGCCTTCTCTCACTTTGTGCAATGGAAAACGGCCAATACCGAATCAAAAGCATGCGTTGCAATTAAGAGTTAGGGTGGGCCACTTGAACCCCAAACGCCGCTGGCCTCTTGCTTGAGGGTCTTTCCCCCCCCCCCCCCAACGGTCACCTCCCAAGTACTTCGCTCTACGGGAAGCGACGAAAGTAACAGAATTTCGTGCTGGGGGATTTGTTGGACCCAAGGTACATTGGTTAATGGTGAGCCCGGAGCCTATGAAACTGAGAAGTCAAGGCCCTTCTTGACTTCTTAGGGTCCAGGTCTACTTCATTAATGACTTTAGCATAGGGGCCGACTGCTTAAAAGGTAAAAAGGATAACTCCTTCATCACTAAGAGTTTATTTTTCTACCTTCAGATTCTTAAATGTGGTCACAAAGTTCTCCATCACCATCGGCCTTCAGTCCTCGCAGGTGTACCCATTATGATCTCTTGCCAACAATTGCTGTGGTCTCCTACAGCCTTCTGCTTGTCTTCCTATAATTCATTCTCCAGACTAGCCAGAGGGACTTTTTTTTTTTTTTTTCTGGTTAAGACACAAGCCAGATGAGATCTGACTTAAATCCCTTTAGGATTTTCCCATTACGCTTCAGATACTGTCATAGCCTCTTACCAGGGCCTGAAGTCCCTGCCCACCTCAACTCCCGCTCCTCTGCCTTACTCTCTTCCTTCAGGCCACACTGGCCTCCTTTCTCTTCCTTGGCAACACAAATCATGTTCCCACCTAGATCACTTGTAGGTGCCCCTGCTGCTGGGATACTGATGCTGGTGTTCTTTTCATAGCTGACTCTTCATCCCGTCCTCCTGCAAGAGGTGCCTTCCAATCAGTCCATCTAAAGCAGCATGTCACGACTTGCACAAGTACCCCACTTGGTACTCTTCATACCAGATTCTAAAGCTCAACATTTACTGCTTTGGCCTGTCAGGGATTATTTATTCAGTCATTGATTAATGAATGTTGACCAATTACTTAGGCCTGAGAGAGTAAAATGCAATACAAGCTAGAGAATCAAATCAGTTGATATGTAGCATGACTTGATTTTATAAAGCTTCCACACCTGGAGAGAGAACAGACAGCATACTTGGATCAAAGGAAGGAAAAGAGTAAAAAAAAAAAAAAAAAAAAAGGAGAGCACAGCCTAAGTACTCAAGATGAGAAGGAAGCAAAGCAAGAAGAAAAGTGGAGAAAGACCAGAGGGGCTATAGGGAGTTTCGAAGCCCCTAAGTACAAAGTTTATGCACAACTGCACATACCAAATGTGAAAATGTCAATACCCGGGGCAGCCTGGGTGGCTCAGCGGTTTTGCGCCGCCTTCAGCCCAGGGCCTGATCCTGGAGACCCAGGATAGAGTCCCACATCAGGCTCTCTGCATGGAGCCTGCTTCTTCCTCTGCCTGTGTCTGCGCCTCTCTCTCTCTCTCTCTCTCTCTCTCTCTCTCTCTCTCTCTCTCTCTGTTTCTCATGAATAAATAAATAAAATCTTTAAAAAAAAAAAGAGAAAATGTCAATACCTATATCCATAGGATGTGGATATGTATCCATAGGATGTGTATTAGGATTCCAATTCCCAACATAGCAAACCAATTCAGGCTAATTTAAGCATACAAGAATTCAGTATTAGGATGTGGGTAGGTTTTGTCCTGATTCCAGAGTCAGGAATGCCGATGGGCCTAAGGAACCAGAATATAGAAAGCCTAAAGCAACCTAATCTCTGCTTACCTGTTTTAGTTTTCTTTCTGTTGCTTGATCCAACTGTGTTTTGCTAGTGAGATAGGATTGGTGGTCCTTGTTTCATAATTCTAGATACCTAGAAGACTTGACTAAAAACTTCACCTCCTGCTTCCAAATTCCTGAAGGAAGGAAAAGAAATTTGACTCTGCTTGGAATAGGTACCATCACCAAAAAACATAAGACCACTAATTTGCATTTTGAAGAAGAATGATATGGGAAATAGCATGCAGAAGTATTCCTGCCCCTGGAGGAGATATGCCCAATTATAAGTTATGAAACTCATATTTTAGAGTTTATGACATTCTCTTCTGAATGTGGTTATCATTAGCCTGTCCCCTAGGACTAAATCATTTCTGGAAATAACTCATAAGCTCTAATTCACCCATAGCCAAAAGGTTAGCGTCAAAAACAGAGTCTGGAGCAGAACTTTCTGGAATCATGGAAATGTTCTATATCTGTGCCACCCAAGTCAGTAGCACTAGCTCTGGGTCACTATTATGTTCTCAAAATATGGGTACTGCAACTGAGAGAAAGAATTTTGATTTCTATTTAACTCAGTTGACTCAAGTTTGAATATACACTAGTATACACCTAATAGGAAAGCAGAGGTCTAGCTTAAGAAGACTTACTCCCATAGATAGGGCACTTCCTAGATATGGGAAAATAGTTGTAAGGTGACACTAAGCAAAAATCAACTTGATTATTAGCTATCAAAAGTAATGATATATTTATATTTGTGAATTTTTTTAAACTGGGACAAAAACCTGGAGCATTGTCTAACCCAAAACTAATTTCCCTTCAATGGGAAAAAAATGAGAACTTGAGAATCTTTAGGAAACATTCTGGGATGGCTTAGGAAATTAAGGTATAGAAACAAATGGAATATTATACATCCAATAAAAATGATTAGATTGTGGGAAATGGAATAGTGGTTCCTTAAAAATTAAATGTTGAATTACCATATGGTCCAGCAATTCTACTTCTGGGTATATGTGCAAAAGAACTAAGGAAGGGACTTGAACAGATATTTGTAGACCCAGTGCTGTTCATAGCAGCACTATTTACAATAACTGAAAGGTGGTAATAGCCCAAGTATCCACTGATTAATGAATGGATAAACAAAATGTGATATATTCACATATAATAGAATACTACCCAATTTTAAGGTGTGACGACAGGACTCCTGGGTGGCTCAGCAGTTGAGTGTCTGACTTCAGTCCAGGGCATGATCCTGGAGTCCCAGGATTGAGTCCCACATCAGGCTCCCTGCATGGAGCCTGCTTCTCTCTCTCTGCCTATGTCTCTGCCTCTCTCTCTCTCTCTCTCTCTCTGTCTCTCATGAATAAATAAGTAAAATTTTTTTTAAGTGTGAGGAAATTCTGACACATACCACAACTTGCAAGGACCTTGAAGACATTATACTGAGTGAAATAAACCAGACACAGAGATACGAATATATGATTCCACTTACATAAGATACCTAGAATAGTCATAGATGGCTGTTGCCAGGGGAGGGCAGGAAAGGGGAGTTAGTATTTAATTGAGTATAGAGTTCATTTGGGCAGGATGAAAATGTCCTATGGTGATGATAGTTCCACAACAATGTGAATGTTCTTAATGCTACAGAAACATAAATGTATAAATAGTCGAAATGGTAAATTTTATGTTAGGTATATTGAACCACAATAATTTTTTAAATGATTGACATAAGCTTAGAAATATGGGAAATGCACTTGCTAGACTATTAAGCACAGAAGAGTAAGATCAACCTAACGTATTTTAGATCTTTTTAAATTTATTTTTATTTTTTTAACGTATTTTAGATGTTAAGGTATATGTGCAAAAAGTGAAAAATTATATTTGAAAAGTATATTATTAGTGTGCTGGGATTCTGAGGGTTTTTTAAAAAGATTTTTATTTTTAAGTAATCTCTACACCTAATGTGGGGCTTGAACTCAACAACCTGGAGATGAAGAGTCACGTGCTCTACTGACTGAAACAGCTGGGCACACCTGTGAGATTGTTTTTAATAACAATTTTGCCCCTTTTCAATAATTCAGTATTTTTATATCTCTTTTTTTTAAAACGTTTATTTATTTATTCATGAGAGAGAGAGAGAGAGAGAGAGAGGCAAAGACACAAGCAGAGAGAGAAGCAGGCTCCATGCCGGGAGCCTGACGCAGGACTCGATCCCAGGACTCCAGGATCACGCCCTGGGCCAAAGGCAGGCGCCAAACCGCTGAGCCACCCAGGGATCCCTATATCTCTTTTTCTTAAAGATTTATTTATTTCAAATCCCTCCTTTCATAGTATTATTTATTATGATCGTGAACATCCGGGAGGGGAGGGGAAGTGGGGAGAGAGAATCTTATGCAGACTCCACACAGAACTCAGAGCCCCACACAGGGCAGAACCCATAACCCCAAGATCATGGCCTGAACTGAAATCGAGAATCAGTTGCCTAACCAACTGCGCCACCCAGGCACCCTGACTCGTTTTTTTAAATGGGTACACTATAATTCACCAAACTTGATACTGAAACCAAGTGTTATTTCCCAAGAGAATCATAAGATGCTGAGGGTACAGAGTAAATGTTTTACTTTTACTAGCTTAAATTAAGTAGGAATTTTGAGTTTGGTAGTTGTGTTGTTTTCTGTTAAAGAGATAGTTCTTTAAATGGCTAAAGGTAAAACAGAAGACATCATCATTAGTAGTAGTACTACTAGTCAAAGATCAAGAAAAACTTCCAAATTTCTAGGCTCCATAATGGGAATATTGTTTTGAGCTCAACATTTGCTCCTCCACCCCCCACCATGAATAAACCAGCAGATTCATGCCTTCCCCTACTATGAATTTTTCCTTCCTTCTAACACACATACTCCTGATCCAAATTATTTGACCAATATACAGATACAACCTTCACTTGTTCCCCTAGACTTTCCAAATGAATACTACTGCAAGTTGCCTATCTGAAAGGGCTATTTTGCTTTCCTTAAAGTATTATGCCATTGCTATGCAATGACAGTTTCTGCTGACTACACAAATTTTTGTTCATTTCAGATCATTGAGGAAGTGACCAAATTATTTTGCTGTTATAGAGTGAGAGAAGGCTCAGATTGTGATAAGACAGGTTATATTGCCCAAAAGACATTTCCTTATATCTCTAGACTTGGTCTAACTTTCTGCTACAAACACCTGTAATAAGAGGGCACAATGATGGGTGGCATCAAGGTGGCCATCTAATTGAGGCCTCACAGGGTTATAATAAATTGTGATCATTGTGTTCTTCATACGTTGGCAGATTTGCAAGCTAATATGTCCAGAGTAGATCAGTGCCTTGTAGACAAATTAAAAATAACCAAATGGGCATCTGGCTGGCTCAGTCAGAAGAGTATGCAACTCTTGATCGCAAGGTTGTGAGTTGAAGCCCAACATTGAGCTACTTTAAAAAAGAAAAAAGAAAAAAAGAAAGAGAAATAAAGAAAGACAACCGAACACATTAGAGTCTGATATACACCCTCAGAATGCAAGTCTGTTAATTTACTATATCACATTTTTAAAAAATTTCTTTTTAAGGTTTTATTTATCCACTCATGAAGGACACACAGAGAGAGAGGCAGAGACACAGGCAGAGGAGAAGCAGGATCCGTGCAAGGAGCCCGACGTGGGACTCGATTCCGGGTCTCCAGGATCACACCCTGGGCTGAAGGAGGCGCTAAACAGCTGAGCCACCCGGGCTGCCCTACTGTATCACTTTTAAGTGACTGAAATTGTCTACTATTCAAAACAAAGTTTTTCATATTGAGATACCTGGGAAACTAATAATCTGAAGGTTGCTTTGAATTATTAAATGGTAAAAAAGAACTTCAGTAAGTAAAACTTTTATATCCTTTCTCACAATATATACCCAAGCTTTAGTGTCCCTTTTTCCTAGACTATTGAATAAACACTGCAAACATCTCTCTAGTATCTCTTTTGTTTTTGGGATGACATCTTTTAGCTGAATTTAATGCCCATAGGAAGACTTGCTGAATCATGGTCTTCTGAAGACCTAACTAACTTTATCCAGTATATCTTAATCTGTATGGATTTTAATCTGAATGTGAAAGTTCTTTTTTTTTTTTTAATTTATTTTTTATTGGTGTTCAATTTACTAACATACAGAATAACACCCAGTGCCCGTCACCCATTCACTCCCACCCCCCGCCCTCCTCCCCTTCTACCACCCCTAGTTCGTTTCCCAGAGTTAGCAGTCTTTACGTTCTGTCTCCCTTTCTGATATTTCCCACACATTTCTTCTCCCTTCCCTTATATTCCCTTTCACTATTATTTATATTCCCCAAATGAATGAGAACATATGATGTTTGTCCTTCTCCGACTGACTTACTTCACTCAGCATAATACCCTCCAGTTCCATCCACGTTGAAGCAAATGGTGGGTATTTGTCATTTCTAATAGCTGAGGAATATTCCATTGTATACATAAACCACATCTTCTTTATCCATTCATCTTTTGTTGGACACCGAGGCTCCTTCCACAGTTTGGCTATCGTGGCCATTGCTGCTATAAACATCGGGGTGCAGGTGTCCCGGCGTTTCATTGCATTTGTATCTTTGGGGTAAATCCCCAACAGTGCAATTGCTGGGTCGTAGGGCAGGTATATTTTTAACTGTTTGAGGAACCTCCACACAGTTTTCCAGAGTGGCTGCACCAGTTCACATTCCCACCAACAGTGTAAGAGGGTTCCCTTTTCTCCGCATCCTCTCCAACATTTGTTGTTTCCTGCCTTGTTAATTTTCCCCATTCTCACTGGTGTGAGGTGGTATCTCATTGTAGTTTTGATTTGTATTTCCCTGATGGCAAGTGATGCAGAACATTTTCTCATATGCATGTTGGCCATGTCTATGTCTTCCTCTGTGAGATTTCTGTTCATGTCTTTTGCCCATTTCATGATTGGATTGTTTGTTTCTTTGGTGTTGAGTTTAATAAGTTCTTTATAGATCTTGGAAACTAGCCCTTTATCTGATATGTCATTTGCAAATATCTTCTCCCATTCTGTAGGTTGTCTTTGAGTTTTGTTGACTGTATCCTTTGCTGTGCAAAAGCTTCTTATCTTGATGAAGTCCCAATAGTTCATTTTTGCTTTTGTTTCTTTTGCCTTCGTGGATGTATCTTGCAAGAAGTTACTATGGCCGAGTTCAAAAAGGGTGTTGCCTGTGTTCTTCTCTAGGATTTTGATGGACTCTTGTCTCACATTTAGATCTTTCATCCATTTTGAGTTTATCTTTGTGTATGGTGAAAGAGAGTGGTCTAGTTTCATTCTTCTGCATGTGGATGTCCAATTTTCCCAGCACCATTTATTGAAGAGACTGTCTTTCTTCCAATGGATAGTCTTTCCTCCTTTATCGAATATTAGTTGCCCATAAAGTTCAGGGTCCACTTCTGGATTCTCTATTCTGTTCCACTGATCTATGTGTCTGTTTTTGTGCCAGTACCACACTGTCTTGATGACCACAGCTTTGTAGTACAACCTGAAGTCTGGCATTGTGATGCCCCCAGATATGGTTTTCTTTTTTAAAATTCCCCTGGCTATTCGGGGTCTTTTCTGATTCCACACAAATCTTAAAATAATTTGTTCTAACTCTCTGAAGAAAGTCCATGGTATTTTGATAGGGATTGCATTAAACGTGTATATTGCCCTGGGTAACATTGACATTTTCACAATATTAATTCTGCCAATCCATGAGCATGGAATATTTTTCCATCTCTTTGTGTCTTCCTCAATTTCTTTCAGAAGTGTTCTATAGTTTTGAGGGTATAGATCCTTTACATCTTTGGTGAGGTTTATTCCTAGGTATCTTATGCTTTTGGGTGCAATTGTAAATGGGATTGACTCCTTAATTTCTCTTTCTTCAGTCTCATTGTTAGTGTATAGAAATGCCACTGACTTCTGGGCATTGATTTTGTATCCTGCCACGCTACCGAAATGCTGTATGAGTTCTAGCAATCTTGGGGTGGAGACTTTTGGGTTTTCTATGTAGAGTATCATGTCATCAGCGAAGAGGGAGAGTTTGACTTCTTCTTTGCCAATTTGAATGCCTTTAATGTCTTTTTGTTGTCTGATTGCCGAGGCTAGGACTTCCAGTACTATGCTGAACAGCAGTGGTGAGAGTGGACATCCCTGTCTTGTTCCTGATCTTAGGGGAAAGGCTCCTAGTGCTTCCCCATTGAGAATGATATTTGCTGTGGGCTTTTCATAGATGGCTTTTAAGATGTCGAGGAATGTTCCCTCTATCCCTACACTCTGAAGAGTTTTGATCAGGAATGGATGCTGTATTTTGTCAAATGCTTTCTCTGCATCCAATGAGAGGATCATATGGTTCTTGGTTTTTCTCTTGCTGATATGATGAATCACATTGATTGTTTTACGGGTGTTGAACCAGCCTTGTGTCCCCGGGATAAATCCTACTTGGTCATGGTGAATAATTTTCTTAATGTACTGTTGGATCCTATTGGCCAGTATCTTGTTGAGAATTTTTGCATCCATGTTCATCAGGGATATTGGTCTGTAATTCTCCTTTTTGGTGGGGTCTTTGTCTGGCTTTGGAATTAAGGTGATGCTGGCTTCATAGAACGAATTTGGAAGTACTCCATCTCTTTCTATCTTTCCAAACAGCTTTAGGAGAATAGGTATGATTTCTTCTTTAAACGTTTGATAAAATTCCCCTGGGAAGCCATCTGGCCCTGGACTCTTGTGTCTTGGGAGGTTTTTGATGACTGCTTCAATTTCCTCCCTGGTTATTGGCCTGTTCAGGTTTTCTATTTCTTCCTGTTCCAGTTTTGGTAGTTTGTGGCTTTCCAGGAATGCGTCCATTTCTTCTAGATTGCCTAATTTATTGGCGTATAGCTGTTCATAATATGTTTTTAAAATCGTTTGTATTTCCTTGGTGTTGGTAGTGATCTCTCCTTTCTCATTCATGATTTTATTAATTTGAGTCTTCTCTCTCTTCTTTTTAATAAGGCTGGCTAATGGTTTATCTATCTTATTAATTCTTTCAAAGAACCAACTCCTGGTTCTGTTGATCTGTTCCACAGTTCTTCTGGTCTCGATTTCGTTGAGTTCTGCTCGAATCTTTATTAACTCCCTTCTTCTCTTGGGTGTAGGATCTATTTGCTGTTTTTTCTCTAGCTCCTTTATGTGTAAGGTTAGCTTTTGTATTTGAGTTCTTTCCAGTTTTTGAATGGATGCTTGTATTGCGATGTATTTCCCCCTTAGGACTGCTTTTGCTGCATCCCAAAGATTTTGAACGGTTGTATCTTCATTCTCATTAGTTTCCATGAATCTTTTTAATTCTTCCTTAATTTCCTGGTTGACCCTTTTATCTTTTAGCAGGATGGTCCTTAACCTCCACGTGTTTGAGGTCCTTCCAAACTTCTTGTTGTGATTTAGTTCTAATTTCAAGGCATTATGGTCCGAGAATATGCAGGGGACAATCCCAATCTTTTGGTATCGGTTCAGACCTGATTTGTGTCCCAATATGTGGTCTATTCTGGAGAAAGTTCCATGTGCGCTTGAGAAGAATGTGTATTCAGTAGAGTTTGGATGTAAAGTTCTGTAAATATCTGTGAAATCCATCTGGTCCAGTGTATCATTTAAAGCTCTCGTTTCTTTGGAGATGTTGTGCTTAGAAGACCTATCGAGTATAGAAAGAGCTAGATTGAAGTCACCAAGTATAAGTGTATTATTATCTAAGTATTTCTTCACTTTGGTTAATAATTGATTTATATATTTGGCAGCTCCCACATTCGGAGCATATATATTGAGGATTGTTAAGTCCTCTTGTTGAATAGATCCTTTAAGTATGATATAGTGTCCCTCTTCATCTCTCACTACAGTCTTTGGGGTAAATTTTAGTTTATCTGATATAAGGATGGCTACCCCTGCTTTCTTTTGAGGACCATTCGAGTGGTAAATGGTTCTCCAACCTTTTATTTTCAGGCTGTAGGTGTCCTTCTGTCTAAAATGAGTCTGTTGTAGACAGCAAATAGATGGGTCCTGCTTTTTTATCCAATCTGAAACCCTGCGCCTTTTGATGGGGTCATTAAGCCCGTTCACATTCAGAGTTACTATTGAGAGATATGAGTTTAGTGTCATCATGATATCTATTCAGTCTTTGTTTTTGTGGACTGTTCCACTGAACTTCTTCTTAAAGGGGAATTTTAAGAGTCCCCCTTAAAATTTCTTGCAGAGCTGGTTTGGAGGTCACATACTCTTTTAGTTGCTGCCTGTCTTGGAAGCTCTTTATCTCTCCTTCCATTTTGAATGAGAGCCTTGCTGGATAAAGTATTCTTGGTTGCATGTTCTTCTCATTTAGGACCCTGAATATATCCTGCCAGCCCTTTTCTGGCCTGCCAGGTCTCTGTGGAGAGGTCTGCTGTTACCCTAATACTCCTCCCCATAAAAGTCAGGGATTTCTTGTCTCTTGCTGCTTTAAGGATCTTCTCCTTATCTTTGGAATTTGCAAGCTTCACTATTAAATGTCGAGGTGTTGAACGGTTTTTATTGATTTTAGGGGGGGATCTCTCTATTTCCTGGATCTGAATGCCTGTTTCCCTTCCCAGATTAGGAAAGTTTTCAGCTAGAATTTGTTCAAATACATATTCTGGCCCTCTGTCCCTTTCGGCGCCCTCGGGAACCCCAATTAAACGTAGGTTTTTCTTCCTCAGGCTGTCGTTTATTTCCCTTAATCTATCTTCATGGTCTTTTAATTGTTTGTCTCTTTTTTCCTCAGTTTCCCTCTTTGCTATCAACTTGTCTTCTATGTCACTCACTCGTTCTTCCACCTCGTTAACCCTCGTCGTTAGGACTTCTAGTTTGGATTGCATCTCATTCAATTGATTTTTAATTTCTGCCTGATTAGCTCTAAATTCTGCAGTCATGAAGTCTCTTGAGTCCTTTATACTTTTTTCTAGAGCCACCAGTAGCTGTATAATAGTGCTTCTGAATTGGCTTTCTGACATTGAATTGTAATCCAGATTTTGTAACTCTGTGGGAGAGAGGACTGTTTCTGATTCTTTCTTTTGAGGTGAGGTTTTCCTTCTAGTCATTTTGCTCAGTGCAGAGTGACCAAAAGCAAGTTGTATTGGGAAAAAGAGAAAAAGAGAGGAGAGAAAGAAGGAAAGAAAAGAGAAAGAGAAAAAAAAGGGAAGAGAAAAAAAAACGAAAGAAAAAAAAAAGAAGAAAAAGAGAAAAAGAAAGGAGAAAAAAAAGGGGGGGTGGGGGAAGGAAACAAATCAAAAAGCAAAAAAAAAACAAAAAAAAAACAAAACAAAACAAAAAAGAAACCCAAAAAACAAAACAAAAAAAAACAAAAAAGAACCACCGGGGAGTATCTTCTGATTCTGTGTACTTTAAGTCCCTTGGCTTCTCCTGGAAGTTGTCCGTCTAGCTGGTCTTCTGGGGGAGGGGCCTGTTGTGCTGATTTTCAGGTGTTAGCACTTGGGGGAGCTGCTGTGCCCCTGCCTGGTGCAGGGCTCGGTGGGGGTTGTTTACCCCGTGAGGCCGCAGGAGGAACAGCCCCAGTGGCGGGGCAGCTCTGGAAACCTGGATTCAGCTCCGGCAGGAACTCCGTCTGCAGGGCCTGGAGGCTCCGGGCGGGGCCGCTGATCTGCTCAGCTGGGGCAGGAGCGTCCTCGCTGTCCTGGGCCCTCCCGGCCTCTGCCTGTCCCGGGGGGAGGCCGGATCCTGGGCTGTGTCCCGGCGCCCTGTGCTCCGGAGCCTGCGCTGGTGGATTCGCGCTCCCGGGCCGCGCAGCCCCCTCCGCGGACCCACCCCCGAGCCCCCCCCCCCACCCCCCCCCCCCGAGCTGCTCCGGTCCCGCCGGGTCCCGCCGTGCGCGCTGCAGCCCTTAGGGAGCTCGGCGCACTCTCCCGGGGCGCAGGTGTCTGTTAGTGTCCCCGGGAGCCCGAGGGCATCCCCTCCCTCCTGGGTCCTGCTCCAACTCCCCGCGAGCCCCTTTCCGCCCGGGAAGGTCGGTGCAGCTCCTGCTCCTCCGGGTCGGGGCTCTCCTGTCCTGGGGACACTCGCCCCGGCCTCAGCCCGGCTCCTCGCGGGGCCCCTCCTCCTTGGAGGCCTTTGTTTCTTTATTTCTTTTTCCCCGTCTTCCTACCTTGATAGAAGCGCGAACTCTTCTCACTGTCGCATTCCAGCTGGTCTCTCTTTAATTCTCAGGCCGAATTCATAGATTTTCAGGATAATTTGAAGGTTTTCTAGGTCGTTTGGTGGAGACAGGTGATTTGGGGACCCTACTCTTCCGCCATCTTGCTCCTCCCCCCATGTGAAAGTTCTTGAGGTAGATTTTTTTTTAACCAGTTTTGAGTGATGCTTGGGATGAATTGTGTCTCCCAAAATTTATATGTTGAAGTCTAAATGCTCAAGTACTTCAGAATGTGACTGTATTTATAGATAGGGTATTTCCCCCTGCCAGCTTTATTGAGGCCTGATTGACAAATAAAACTTGTATATATTTAAGTGATACAATGTGATGTTTAGATATATGTATACATTGTGAAATGATTACCACAATCAAGCTAGTTAACATATCCATTACCTCACAAAGTTACCACATTTGTGTGTGTGTGTGTGTGTGTGTGTGTGTGGTAAGAGCAGTTGAGATTTACTCCCTTAGCAAACTTCTTTTTTTTTTTAAGTTTGTTTATTTAAGTAATATCTACACCCAACATGGGACTCGAACTCACATCCCTGACTCCAAGAGTCACATGTTCTTCTGACTGAGCCAGCCAGGCAGCCCTCTTAGCAAATTGCAAGTATACTTTATATTATTGTTAGCTGTAGTCATCATGCTGTACTTAGGCCTCTAGAATTTACTCCTCTTATAACTGAAAGTTTATGCCCTTTGATCAATACCCACCCCTTTGCTCCCCAACCTCTGGTAACCACCATTCTTTCTGTTACTATGAGTTCAATTTTCTTTTATTTATTTATTATTAAAGTTTTATTTATTTAAGTAATCTCTATATCCCACATGGGGCTCGAGCTCACAATCCTGAGATCAAGAGTTGCAGACTCCTCCAACTGAGCCAGCCAGGAACCCTCCACTAATGAGTTCAATTTTCTTTTAGATTCCACATGTAAGTGAGATCCTGTCATACTCATCTTTCTGTGTCTGGCTTATTTCACTTAGCATAACGTCCTCTAGGTTCATCCAGGTTGTCACAAAGGGTAAGATTTCCTTCTGTCTCATGACTGAATAAAATTTCATTGTATATACACACACATACACACACACACACACACACACACACACACCACATCTTCTTTGTCCATTTTCTGTCAGCAGACATTTGGGTTATTTCCCTATTTTAGCTGCTGTCAATAATACACTGCAAAGAACATGGGAATACAAATACTTCTTCTTGACAGTGATTTTATTTCCTTTGGACATACACCCAGAAGTAGAATCCTAGATCATATGGCAGTTCTTTCATAGTTTTTTTGAGAACACTCTATACTGTTTTCCACAAGGGCTGCACAAATTTACATTCCCACCAACAGATCATAAGGCTTCCTTTTTCTCCACATCCTCACCAACACTTTTAATTTTTTCTTTTGGATACCCAGGCTGACCAGTGTGCGGTGATAACTCACTGTGGTTTTGATTTGCATTTCCCTTATGATTAATGATGTTGAACATCTTTTCATATACTTGTCGGCCAGCTATATGTCTTCTTTGGGAAAATGTCTGTTCCAAATTTTTCTTTGGAAAAAATGCCCACTTTTTAATCAAATTATTTCAGGTGTTTTTTTATATTAAGTTACATAGGTTCTTTACATATTTTCAATATTAACCTTTTATCAGATGAATGATCTGCAAATATCTTCTTCCAATCAGTGGGTTGCCTTTTTGTTTATTGATGATTTCCTTCACTAAAACCTTTTTAGTTTGATGTAATCCCATTTGTTTATTTTAGCTTATGTTGCCCTTGCTTGAGGAGATTGGTGCAAAAAAAATATTGCTAAGAACAATGTCCATGTTTTCTTCTAGGAGTTTGTCAGTTTCAGGTCTTACATTCATGTCTTTAAAATTTAAATGGAATTTAATCTTAACTGTGGGGTCAGGGAGGGCTTCCTGGAGGCAGGATTCTTTGGTGCGTAGTTTAAAACTCCAGCCTTAGCCCCTGAGTCCTATAGCTCTTAAATTCCTTCAGACAGTTGGCACTTTAAAAATGATGAATGTTGGTAGAATGGCAGACCAGATTCCCTAAATACTTTTGTTGCATAACTACTAATGACAGTTAAAATACTTCAATTTTCTTTGCAAGTGCATTGCCGAGAGTGTATAAAGTTAAGCAATTGAGATAAAATAAGCAATCCTCAGAAGCCAAAGCAAGTAGAAAAAGGAATGCCAAGAAATAACATAGCACTAAAATGCTAGTCCCTGATCTTACTAAGCTTTGACTTTGATAGCTATACAAGATACGTACACAGGACACGAAATGACCACATTACAGAGTTTTACAAGAGAAGCTTGAATAATGCTACATGTCAAGAGCAACATCATCAGTGAAGTGGTTAAAGATGTAAAGGGAGGAAAAAAGACAAACAAACAGAAACTTGTCCAAAGATGGGTGGGGGAAGAAGGAGCAGCCAGCAGAGAAATTCGCCTGGATCAACATTGGGGCAGAGGGGAGAGAAGGAAGATTTTCCCTGAGAATTTACAACCATACATCAGACTTCATGTATGTTTGTGGTCCAATCCATCATACCTGGTGATGTACAAACCTTCAAGCAAATTAAATTGGTGCTATGTTGACATTCCCCCCGGCAACTGAGAAAGTAACTACAAATTCTTTCTGGAGAAAAGTAACTTCAACCTAACCTACAAAGAAGTTTGACAAATAAAGGTCTGTCGAAAATAAAATTATACTTGAACAACATACACACACACACACACACACACACACACACACACAGGAAAACAAAGCATCAAGAATGGGAGCCATCAGAAACACAAGATAGCAGGACCAGACCAACATGAAGCTCAGATGGTAGAATTGACAGATTTGGAAGACAAACTTAAAAAAAAAAATTTATTTATTTATTCATGAGAGACACATAGAGAGAGGGGTAAAGACATAAGCAGGGGGAGTAGCAGGCTCCCTATGGGGAGCCTGATAGGGGCTCCATCCCAGGACCCCAGGATCACACCCTGAGCCAAAGACAGAGCTCAGCCACTGAGCCACCCAGGTGCCCCTAGAATGCAAACTTTTTAATAGGTTTTTTTATAATATGATGGACTAGATTATCCAGACCAGTCCCATTACTGAAATCACAACAAATACTATCTAAAAAAATTAAAAGAGCTTTAAAGCTATGTAAACAAGGGAAAACCTAAATAAAGTGAGAGCCAGAAAGGAACCTGAAATTGCTTTTGCCTTGAGGACTCTGTCTCTAAAATAAATAAGACCTTTTCCCTTTCACTATTTCTTATATTCCCCATATAAGTGAAACCATATAATGATTGTCCTCTGATTGACTTACTTCACTCAGCATAATACCCTCCAGTTCCATCCACCAAGTGTTATTTTCCAAGAGAATTATAAGATGCTGAAGGTACAGAGTAAATGTTTTACTTTTACCAGCTTAAATTAAGTAGGAATTTTGAGTTTGGTAGCTGTGTTCTGTTTTCTGTTAAAGAGATAGTTATTTAAATGGCTAAATGTAAAACAGAAGGCATCATCATTAGTAGTAGTACTACTAATATATATATATATATACCAAATGAACAAGGGGTAGTGGAAGGGGAGGTGGGCGGCAGGATGGGGTGCCTGGGTGATGGGCACTGAGGGGGCACTTGATGGGATGAACACTGGGTATTATACTATAAGTTGGCAAATCGAACTTCAATAAAAAATATATTTTTTATTTATATATATAAGTATAAGTAGACCTTTACAAAAATGTTCTCAATTGTACCTCTACTTCTTGCCTGGCAGCTCTTTGAGGACCACAGTTCAGGGAGGGAAACTCAAACAGAATGTGCAAATCTTGCTGAGTTGAAGAGACAGAGATCAGATTTTGGAAAGATGGTGGAATTTGCAGAACAGGGTACTATGCAGAGAGGAGTAATCTATATGCAGAAAGGACTCCAGAAATTGGCAGACAGGTCACCTTAAGTTTTACTAAGCACAAAACAGCACATGCGCAGAGTAAAACAACACAGGGCCAGGCAAAGGAAAGCACTTAGGAGCTGAGAGCTGAACAGTTCCCAGAACCCAGGGATATTTGAATTCTCATCAGCCAAAGTGGAGAAACTTTATTGATCACCTGGAAAGTGCTACACATTCACACAGATACACACATGCTGATTTGTATGTCAAAGCAACACAAGAAGAAAATAAAGCAGTATTGAATTATAATCCAAACAAGAGTGATAAACCATTCATGAATGAAGATTCAATATGTCATGATAAGATGACAATTCTTCTCAAAATGCAATTTTTAAAAAGTAGATTTCCCTAGAAATCTACAGACTGGTTCCATTTTTCTATGAAAATGAAAAAGATTTAGAATACCTAAAACAATTTTAAACAGAATTGAGAGGATTTACACTGCCTAATCTAAAAAAGTGTTATAAAACTCCATCTTGAGGACAATGTGGTAGTGGAGTATCAACAAATTCATATATGAAAAAATAAGAATAGAAAATCTACAAATCCATCCATCCATCTATACATACATATATACATACATATCTATTTCCACACAGATATAGTTTATTAATTTTCAACAAAGGCACCAAGGTAATTCATAGTCTTTTCAATAAATGGTAATAAAAAGGCAATCCATACAGAAAAATAAGCATGTGCCTCAACCTTCGCATCACTCTCTAGAGGAAAATTAAGAGGAGGAGGAACGGTACATGGAGGCAGATGGGATTGGGGATAATGAAGATCATGGGGATCATAACCGTGGCTACTTCTGATTAATTCTCCAGTTTCACTGTTTCCTCTGATTCCCCTGTCCATGCTTGCAGTTCCTTGAATGCAATATTCTATGGTCTGATGCTAGACATCACTCTGCTATTTCATTTTACTGAAATGCCTTTTACATAGTTGCATCTCCTCTTTATTTGGGTAAGTTCTATTCATTTTTCCTTTCCTTTTCCTTTTGATTAACTGGTAAATACATACAATATATGTAATACATGAAAGATATAAAAATTTAAAAATGAACACCTATATAACCCACTCTGGAAGGGATTCCTAAGGCCAATGAACTCAAGGTTCAATATTAGCTAGGAGTACTCACAGACTCAGAATCTAGTAAAATTCACAATATGATTTATTACAATGAGAGGATACAAAGCAAAATCAGTAAAGGGAAAAGACACAAGGAAACCAGGTGTAAGCTTCTAAGAGTCCTCTCCGAGGGGTATCAATGAGATGTGTTTAATTCTTCTAGCAAAGAGTGTGACAACATGTGTTGCTCCTATCATGAAATATTGCCCATCAGGAAAGCTCATTAGATACTCCGTGCCCAGGATTTCTACTGGAGGCTGGACACATAGGCTCCAAGACTTCTGAAAGAAAAGCAGGTGCTTGGTATAAATCATCACATTGTTCGGCACAGGGAGCCACTCTTATCAGGCAATGGTGGGAACTCTCCCAAATGAAATCCAAGCTCCCAGACACCAGCCAAGGTCTAAACTTGTAAGGAGGTTTTTCTAAGGATAGCAGTCTCAGACGTGCTGTCAGTGTATTCTCCGCCCACTTCCTGTTTATCCTCATCCCAAATCCAGTCACAGTTCATCCCAAACACTTCACCCTCATTCACCAAGTGACCACCACATTAAATGTGTATTTATTCTCTTGCTTTTTTCCTACAGATTTGTTAAATATGTATATATACTCTACAATTTGTTTTTGATCTTGCAATGTTTTGAACTTCATAGAAATGGAATAATACACTTTTCAAGTTTTCATTAATATAATACTTGTGAGGTTCATCCATGTTGACCCTTGTGTATCTAGTGTGTGCATACATATTTAAACTTTATTATATGAATGCATGCATGTAGTGTGTTTGTATATATATGTATATACACATTTGTTGAAGGTACAATACAATCTTCAGCTTGATAAGGCATTACTTTGAAATTTGCTTATTGATGCATTATTTATATTAACGGAAATTCAAATTTCATTAATAAAGTAATGGGTGATTAAGCTATCAGGCAGAGGTAATTTAAAGGTATTACTTTACTCAATTGAGCATTGTATTTTATCTTCAACAGACACCTGTAGAGAATCTATTACTTTCTTGGAAGGGATGAACATGAATGTAGATACACTTGTCTGTTCGTGTGTCAAGTCCATAGTTTTTAGTTACCATAGATTTATATTGTTTTAATATCTGATAATGCCAGTTCCTCTAGCTAATATTCTTACTTTTCTGAATTTCTTGACAATTCTATTTTTTATAAGATTTTATTTACTTATATGACCCACAGAGAGAGAGAGAAAGAGTATAAGCAGACAGAGCAGCAGGCAGAGGGAGAGGGAGAAGCAGATTCCCTGCTGACTAGAGAGCCCATTGTGGAACTAGATTCCAGGACCCCAGGATTGTGACCTGAGCCAAAGGCAGATGCTTAACCGACTGAGCCACCCCCTTTCTTGACTATTCTAACTCATATAATTTCCTATTTGGAATTTAGAAACGTACTACATAGTGGTAATCAACAAAATTGCTTTTAGGGATTCTTATTAATTTACATATTGCTTTAGATTTGACTTTATTTTTTCCCAGATGGCTACTAAATTGTCCCAAATCATTTACTGAAAAGTTCATATTTTTCCCAATGATTTGAATGTTTCTCATATGTGAAATTTCCATATACTGTCCTATTCTATATTTTGTTCATTAATATGCCTATCTCATACTTTTTAAATACTTTAGCCTTTTATAATATATTTTATGACATGGTATGGTTGGTTCCTCCTTATTGCTCTTTTATTTCAGAGATTTCCTATCATTCCTTGATTCTTTTCCCATATGAAACTTAAGAATTCATTTGCCTACTACCATATATAGGTATTTTTATTGGGATCCTACTAATTTATAGATAAACCAGGGAGAACTGACATCTCTTTGAAGTTGAGTCTTCTGTGAAGAGATAGACAATAATAAAAATAAACAAGCTAAACATATGATATGTTATTTGATGTTAAGTTCTAAATAAAGCAGGAAAGGAGACTGGAAGGTGGGGGTAGAGCTTGCTATTTTGAACAGAGAGACTCATTGATATTTTAGTAGAGACCCCAAAAGGTTGAAGGAAGTCATGCTTTAGACAGAGGGAGTGGCAAGTTCAGAGGCCCTCAAGTGTTGACCTTTGCTAGAAGCACAAATAGCTCATCCACAGTAATAGGAGAATATGCTGGGCCTCCAAGCTGGGATGCAGTTTGATGGTTAGATGTAGTGGTTGGCTGGTGCAGAAAGGCTCCTGTTCTCTCAGTGAAATAGGAAGCTGTGTGGAGTGAGGATTTGGAAGGCAGTGTAAGAGGAGAAGGGGACTATGGTATTAAGGACAGAAAGCATTAAGGGACTATTCAAGGGTAGTCACTGAATTCTAAGTGAGAACCAGCAACATGATTGTGCTTCTTTCCCTAGCCAATTCAGCCATATGGGTAGAGGCACAGTAGAAACAAGAGCTGGACTTACTTGTGCTGTGATTTTTAACCAAGCAGGAATGACAAAGAAAGAGAAGGACAAGGCAGTTGAGGATGATATATTTGGGGATGATGATAGTGCCTATGAATTTCAGCTGGATATGGAGAGAAATGAGGGCAGAAGAGGGCTGGTTGCACCTACAGCTTCCATAAAACATGCAGAAGTCACTTGACTCTGTAAAGGATGAAATGTCTATATCTTGAGTATATCAAAAGAAATAAACGTAAAAGTAGTAACAAAAAAGTTAATATTTAGCAAAAAAGATAAACATTTAACATTTCTTTTAAAAAAAAGATTTTATTTATTTATTCATGAAAGACACACAGAGAGAGGCAGAGACATAGGCAGAGGGAGAAGCAATGTGGGACTCAGTCCCAGGACCCTGGGATTATGACCTGAGCTGAAGGCAGTCAACCACTGAATCACCCAGGTGCCCCACATTTAACATTTCTTGTGGAATGTCTCCTTGGGTCTTTTAAACTTGAATACCAGAATTATTTTCTAAAATTTATATAAAACCAGCTTTTTAGAGATTATTCCTCAAACTATCAATCAGTAAAGAAACCACTTAATTATTTTAATTAATTAAAAGAAACTAATTACTAGTATTCTTACAAACCTGAACATTTTTATATCCCTAGAAGTTATCAGGGATACTGAATGCCATGAATGCAGCAATGGTTAAAGACTCTCATTAAATTTCAACATCAATCATAAAAGAAGTTCAACCCTTGTAGAATTCATGTAATTCTTGATAATCTATGATATTAAAGACAGGAATGGCATGAATAATTTAAATTCACAGAAAATGGAGAAAGTTTAGCTAATAGCTAAGATAATTGTTCTATCAGAAGCCCAAGCCTCTTTGGTTTTTGTTATCCCAGAATAGCAAATCTGATTAATCACCATTTATATTCTCTTTCTTCCCTTGCAAAGGATATAAGAAGTAGAATGGTATGCTACAGGACATATCCTAGGCCTTGCTGAAATCAAAGCCACAATTTGCAGAGCACAGATTAATTCTCTGGTAATAACAAGTTGGCTTTTTTTTTTAGTTTATAACTTAATAAAGCATCAAACCCATATTTCCTTCCTCTTCACTCATATTTCATAAAATCTCAAGGTTGAAAGGAATATAAGCATATGCCAATGCTTATATTGACAAGGGGTCAGTTAGTTTTCTGCTTTTTGGGGTGCCAGTGACAGGGAAGTGCAATTTATCATTCAATTTATTTCAGCTCTGTTTGCCATTAAGTTCCATCTCAAAATGAGCCCTAATCTGTTTCTCTATTACTTTTGCCTGCTTATCCCAGTCCTGTAGCCCAGAGTCACTCCGTGTAGGTTTGGCTTCTCTTCCACAGTATAATCTTTCAAAGAACATTTTAAAAAAATGGTCATATATTTTTCTCAACATAAACAACCATATGTTTCTCCACTTCTTTTAGTTTTCCTTCCTATGATCATCTCACCAGCTAAACCACTCTCTTCAGATCTGCTTCACAGGAAAATTTTCCTCCTAAATAGTGGTGCCCCAAACTGAATATAAACCTACAAATAAAGACTGCCTGATGCATAGAGGACCAGACCTATGAAGAGCACAATTCTGTGTCTATTTGGATGACTTAAAATTCCATTTGCTATTTTTAACATCTATATCACATCACATTTGTGCTCATAAACTGTGCTCCTGTGTGGTTGGTTTCTTGGACAAAGTTCTGGATGTTACACTTGCCCATATTAATCTTTGTTCTTTTAGATTAAATCTATCATTCCGACCTACCACCTTTTAAAAAATTTTGTTTCTGGGGCACCTGGGTGACTCAGTCGGTGAAGCATCTGCCTTCAGCTTAGGTTATGATCTCCGGTCGAGGGATCAAGCCCTGTATCAGGCTTCCTGCTCAGCAGAGAGTCTGCTTCTCTCTCTCTCCCTCTCTTTTTCTCTCTCTCTCTCCCTCTGCCCCTCCCCACTGCTTGTTCTCTCTCTCTCAAATAAATAAAGTCTTAAAAAATTTCTGTTTCTGTCAAATCTGTTAGTCTTCTAGGTTTACCTCATTTGAAGAGGTAAAATTTGTCATTATATAAATTCTTATAAAAACAGTCTAATTACTAAGGACTCTGTTCTTCACCTGTAAAGCCCTCTCCCAGCTTAAATCAAACAGCACTATTTCAATCTTTTCTGATTACTCTATTGAATACAAATCCACCCCTGTCACATCATGCAATGCTTATACATTCCTTCGAAATGCTAGTATTCTTGTGAATCATCTTTAAGTGTGACTCTATGGTGGTATCACGGCTTTAAGACTGCAGCTAAAGATGCCCCCTTTATGATTTAAATATAGCACCACAAAATATCTTAAAGGCTTCTGGCACAAGATAATGGACCAAGTATATAGATTCACTTCATGTCCTTTCCAAGACTCCACTGATAGGACACTATGGAAATGTACAAAGTTATATAAACAGTCTAAGAGGGAAGATAAGGGGACTTCTCAGCAGGTAGAAGAGTTCAAACAAATTCTGGAAAATAAACTAGGTGACATGGAGCTCAAACTATAGTTCTGTGGAGTGGCAGTATAGTTGGGAGACCAGCAGAACCTACAAATCAGAAGGTGTGACATGCAAAGTAGAACTAAACATAAAGAAAAGCTATGCCAGTCGACTCCCTACTTTCCTATCTCACCCATCAGACAGGCTGCATCACAAAAAAGAAAAAAAAAATCTGATTCCTAAGGAAGATATTCAAAGATGTAAGTTTTCCAAGGGGAATCCTGAATTTGACTCCTTGGCAAATGATGAAGTACAGCATGCTCCTTAACATGTCCTATACAATGACTTCCCATTTAAGGAAAAAGGCCTATTGTTAATTTTTTTCTAAGAATTTATTTGTTTGTTTATTTATTTATTTGTTTATTTTAGAGAGTGTGGGCAGGGGGGATGGGCAGACGAAGCAGGAGAGAGAATCCTGAGCAGACAACACACTGACTGCGGACCCGCACTGGGGGTTGGGGGTTGGTGGTGGTGGCTGCTGGATCCCATGGCCCTGAGATCACAACCTGAGCAGAAACCAAGAGTCTTACACTCGTCCGACTGAGCCACCCAGGTGCTCCAGCTTATCATTCTTATGCAGCTGAAGGAGAAACCCATAGCAAATACATGAAATAAAACATCATATCTTTTTTCTTAAATATAAAGAAACTATCGAGGATCAACAGATGTATAAGGGAAAAAAACATGAAAGAGCTAGACCAGGATACCAGTCCTCCAAAAAAAAAAAAAAAAAAAAAAGACAAAACAAAACAAAAAACCCCAGAGAAAACAGATAATTCATGAAACACAAAACAGCTTAAAATAAAACTAATTTCAAGAAAATATTATATGCATAAAACAGAATAAAATACCTTGAAAAGGGAATGGTATCAGAAAGGGCTACCAGAAACAAAAAAATATATAAATGTCACAGCTAAAATATTTCAATAGAAATGGAGGGTAACAGTGGAAAAAAACAATCCCACAATACCTCTCAAATTTAAATGTGCATAAGAAACACCTGGGGATGTCATTAAAACGCAGAAAATAATTCAATGGTTTCGAGGTGAGACCTGAAGTTCTATATTTCTTTCTCTCTCTCTCTTTTTTTTTTTTGTATATTTTTTATTGGAGTTCGATTTGCCAACATATAGTATAACACCCAGTGCTCATCCTGTCAGGTGTCCCCTTCAGTGCCCATCACCCAGTCACCCCATTCCCCCCACCTCCCCTTCCACTACCCTTGTTCCTTTCCCAGAGTTAGGAGTCTCTCATGTTTTCTCACTCTCTCTGATTTTTCCCACTCATTTTCTCTCCTTTCCCCTATAATCCCTTTCACTATTTCTTATATTCCCCATATGAGTGAAACCATATAATGATTGTCCTTCTACGATTGACTTACTTCACTCAGCATAATACCCTCCAGTTCCGTCCATGTCAAAGCAAATGGTGGGTATTCATTTTTTCTAATGGCTGAGTAATATTCCATTGTATATATAGACCACATCTTCTTTATCCATTCATCTTTTGATGGACACCGAGGCTCCTTCCACAGTTTCACTATTGTGGACATTGCTGCTATAAAAGTTCTACATTTCTAATGAGCTCCCAGGTGAGGCCAGTGCTGCCAGGCCATGCACACACTTTGAGAGAAAAACCAGAGAAAAAGAAGGAAAAAAGAGAATCTAAAATTATAAAACAAAAAATAGGAGAGAAAGACAATCAAGGAGAGCTAAAGTATGCAAACTAATTGGATTCTCAATAAGAGAAAATATTGCTAAAGAAATAATAGAAGAAAACTTCTAGAATTAGAAAGGGATTATTTAAGTCTTTGGATTATAAGTGCTCACTGAGTGCTGAGTAGGAAGAATTTTATAAAGACCTACTCCTTGGGGCACTTGAATGGCTCGGTTGGTTAGGCATCCAACTCTTGACCTCCGTCTGCTCAGGTCTTGATCTCAGAGACCTGCATTGGGTTCCATGTTGAGCATGGAGCCTACTTAAAAAAAAAAAAAAAAGATCCGCTCCTAGGCTCATTCACACATAATTTCAGAACATTATACTAGAAATAAATATAAAGTTCCTAAAAGCTCAGCGAATAGTAATTAGAACTACAAAGAAACTTGGAAGAGACAGGTATAAAACTTGTCTTAGATGCATTGGATGCCAGCAGGCAATGCCTTTGACATTCTAAGCATAAAAACTTGGGATTTGAATTTTTTTAGATCCAGTTGCTCTTGATCATTTGAGTTAGGGCAGAATAATGATATAACCAAGACATGGTAGATACTAAAGGTTGGCTGACCCAATTCCATTCCCAACATCGTTCTTTCCTGCCTGCCTCTCCAATGGAGGCTAGTAAATCCCAATAATTGTTTACAAGCTTTGTGCAGCTGGCAGTGGCCATGAGGCACAGGTCTGGAGAGCAAGAGGCAGGCAAAAGTCTGCAGAGGGTGTTTTGGGGATTTTTTCTCCAGGTTTCATGTATCCTTCAAAAAGATTTTTTTTTTTTTTTGGTGGTTACATGGCTATTTATGTGAATTTATTAATCATGTTACTTACTGCACCTGTAATTCACTGTTTCTAGTATGCTTTATCAATAAATTTGTGACTGTCTTTTAAAAGCTGCATTTATCCACTTACCCATGTGATCTTTCTGGAATTCTACTAGTTGCGGTTTCTCTCTCTTAAGACATTAGAAATCGTATCTTGATTACTTTGTTAGTCTTAATGCTCCATTTTCCTTTAGCGTTGAAGGCAAAAAATATTATCAGTGTGGCCAAGCACATGGCTACTTGCCCTCAGAACTCTGAGGAAAATCAAAGCACAAAAAGGCAAATAAATCTTTCTCCCTCCTATCTTCAGTTATATAATAAAGGTGTTTGTTGTTCAAAAAAATATTATATTTTGTCATATTAAAATTCATCTCCTGGCTTTATTTTGTTCTATTAGTGTCTAATATATATCTGTATCCATCCTGTTATTGGCAAACATTTTGCATATTTTTTCTTATAGACAGTTATTTTTTTTGTATTTTGCTTTTTTATCCAGTTTTAGGAATCTTTTTGCTTTTTGAATTTATTTACATTAATTAAATGTAATAACATATGAGGACTTTATGCCTTTCCATTTATACTTTTTCCATTTTCTGTTGAATAGATCTGGATTTTGAGAGGGGATGTCAGGCTGAAAGACACATATGATAGTCTAATTTTTTAGGTGGTTACTACTAAATTGTTAAGATCAATACTTGTTTATTTTTCTCTATCAATTTCTTTTTCTTTAAGGATATTTTTTAAAATTCAAGTAACTGCAAATAGGAAACCAGATTTAGCAGGGGCAGGCTGAGACAAATAATGGTGGCCTCCTCCCCAGTGAAATAGGGGAAGAAGGTGGACCCCACAACCTCCATGGTCAATACAGGCCCCCTCCTCCACTATGTGGGCAGAACAGGAGGAGGCAATGAGGAGAACATTTGGCCTGATCACAGCACCAGTGACAGACATCTAAGAATGGAAACACTGAACAAAATCAACACAACTGTCCAGAGATAGTTTGTAACAGAGAAAAAGATGGAACTAGAACCTTGGGGCATGAGGAGGACCAGGAGTGTGGGAGTGGGCAAGGCTAGCTCCTTGTTATCAGCACCCTATGTGAGAAAAGGGGAAATTGAGGCATACGGTGGAAGCCCATGGGGTTGGGCAGTGGCTCCAGCCCACCTTAGGTGGTGGCCACAGGGAAACCTGGCCTTCTGAACCTCACCTGGATAAAGGCAGGACTGCATGTTCATGACTGCAATAGATTTGGAGGGGTTGGGGGAGAAGGGAAGTTGGCGGGATGTGGGCTGGAGCCCATTTAGAGAGGGTAGTGTGCTGCAACCCCTGCTGCTTTCCTTCCTGTGCCCTAAAGGCAGCTGTCCAATCTAGAGCAAGGTCTAGGCCAGGTGAGAAGGAAGAAAAGAGGGTGTGAGCCGCATCAGGTGAGCCACAGGCTGGTTGCGGGCACCTTGGGGCCGACCTCCCTCCCGGTTGGCCTCACACCTGCTGCTGCCAGTGCTGTGGAGTGAGTGGGGGCAGTTCAGAATGAGATGGGGCTTGGGTCCCTTGTAAGGCGGAGGAGCCCCCCAAAACCCCTTAGTGGGAAGCCAGAGGGAAGAGTGGGGAAGCAGAAGGGACCCCCAAACCCAGTTGGCTATGTCCCCACCGCTGAGTGTGGCGAGGCGGGAAGCCAGCATTGTCTGGGAGGGCAGGCACGTGTGGGAGAGGGGTCGCTGGAAGCCCAGACCAAAGGAAAACTGCTCCCCACTCGGCCTCAGGGCCCTGCAGCAGTGGGTGGCGGTGGGCCTGGGGGAAGGCACGTGGCGGCGGAGGCCCCCAGGAGCTGTGCAGTCACCTCTCCCCACCTCTCGGTGCCTGGACTTCCAGGTCGGCCAGCTCATCCTCCCTTCTCCCCGGAGCCGGTGGGGGAGCGATGGCTGGGAGGCGGGAGCTGGGCCGCAGGGGCTGGGAGCAACACGGGCGCCGGAATAGCCGGGCTCCGGCTCCCAGCTGGAGGACTCTGTCCATTTCCTGGACTTACCAACATCTCTGTCTTCTAGCATACTTTCACCTCTTTTTTCATCACCCCCCTTCTTCCCACATCATGCCGCTCCCTGCCCTCACCACTTTGATATTGACAATTTATAATTTGGATTATTATAGATGCACTTTTTTGTTCCTCTCTTAGACCACCGAAGATGTCACTAAGTCACTTCCATATATCCTATGTTATTCTCCGTACTTATTTTTTTTTCTTACTGAAATATTTCCACCAAGAGTGCTTTCAGAGAGACCTTCTACATCCCATACATACTTATATATCCATGAGTGTTTTAACTGAATGTAAAATTCTGTTTGAAATTCATCTCCTCTGATACTTTCAAAATGTTTGACCATCATCTTTTCTTCCTTCCTTCCTTCCTTCCTTCCTTCCTTCCTTCCTTCCTTCCTTCCTTTCTTTTCTTTCTTTCTTTCTTTCTTTCTTTCTTTCTTTCTTTCTTTCTTCTTCCTTCCTTCTTCCTTCCTTCCTTCCTTCCTTCCTTCCTTCCTTTCTTCTTTCTTTCTTTCTTTCTTTCTTTCTTTCCTTTCTTTCTTTTCTTCTTTCTTTCTTTCTTTCTTTCTTTCTTTCTTTCTTTCTTTCTTCTTTCTTTCTTTCTTTCTTTCTTTCTTTCTTTCTTTCTTTCTTTCTTTCTTTCTTTTCTTTCTTTCTCATCATCTTTTCTATACCCAATGTTGTTTTTGAGAAGTTTCATATTAATCTGATGCTTGTTCTCTTGTGGGTATTTTGCTCTCTTTCTGTGTACTTTATTATTTCCTCTCATGCTTAAAATAAACATGTCATCCTGTTTGACAGTTTGGAACCCTTCTGATCTTAGATTTTTCAACTTTCATTCTGGAAACTTTCTCAGTTATTAGTTCTTTATAATTAGAGAATTGCAATCTCTATTATACAAATGCTGACAGTTTTACTTGATAATGCTTAAAAAGAATTTCTAACTTTTATTTCTACCTGAAGTCTAAAAGATTTCTTGTCTTCTAGATAGGGGGCCAAGTCCTAGTTGGCTCAGGTCTTTTTGTTTTTAGTACTGACATTGAAACTCTTCAATGCTAAAAAAAAAAAAAAAAGAAAAAAGAAAAAATTAAACTCTTCAATGCTTGGCAAAACAGGATGGTCAGTCACTCTGCTTCCAGATAAGATGGGCTGAACCCATTTTTGTGACTTACTGACGCATATTGAGTTCCTTTTTTTCAATGATTGTTTTTCATGTCCTATATTTCTATTTGGTTCTTCCTTAATACTGTTTTCACTTCATGTTGCTAAAATCCTTTGTTCTTTCTTTGAGAGACGCTTAGTTTGAAATAGTAATCTATATATTCCATGAATTCTACTTTATGTGATAATGTTTCCTTAAATTGCTGGTGTGTCTTCCTCTCCTATGTTTGGTGTGATTCTGAGGACATCAGCTACTTTGATTGGGAATGTGATCTGGTGTAATGAGCAGAAACCCGAGTTTTGCTTCCTGCTCATCTGGGTTAGTTTAAGGTATAAAGGTGTGTATGTATGTGCGTGACGGTATCTCAGGATAAAGCCGCCGGTGTCATAGTCTATGCCTGACCATTCCCTTCTGCCTCTCCCCTTCTCTCCCCATCAAGGCAAGCATGTCCTGAGGAACTCTCTTTAGATCTCTGCCCAGGCACTGCTCTTTTCAGGAGTATTTCCCACCTGGATCACACCCCCATGCACCATATACACATGAGAGCACTAGCTCATAGTAGGGGAGAAGGAGAGAAACTCAGGGCCATAGATTGGCCACGACTGTTTTTGGACTTTTCCCAGACTCAAATGGCTGCCACTCTCATGTCATCCTACCAACCTGACCACTGCGATGTTTCTATTCCTTCTTTGCCTCATAGAGGATGTGGGCAGGAGAGTTCTAGGGTGATGTAGTGGAGAGAACAGAGTTCAGGTCAAATTCTCCCCCAATTATTCTCTGAGCTCCACACTCTCGCTTTCAGCCTATTTCTGCTCTAAACTGCTATTTCCTCTCAAAGTGCATCACAACTGCTTCCTGCCTCCCCAAGAGTTTCTTTAGTTTTGCTGTGTTTTTTCAGAACAGCCCAATTCTTTCCTCCTTCCAAGGCATTTTCTGGATTGGGCTTGGGAAAATGAACCAGTTTGTCATTTTTTTCTGGCTCTAGAAGCTGTGCCTACATACACAGTGAAAGTCTCTTTATGGACTAATACAGAAAATTATAAATAATATATTTTGATAATATATCAATTTAAAGAACAATTCTCACACTTGGATGTCCTGCTTTGAGAGCACCTTGTTTAATATTAATATAGTGATAACAGCTTTATCTCATCTAATGTTTTTTCTATGTCTTAGGACTTTTAATCATATTCTGTCATTTCATCTTATGTATTTATCAATCAATAGCATACATTTAGAATCCATATTTCAGCCCAATGTGACTTTTTTATTAACATGGGCATTTGACCCAAAGACACTTCTTAAAATAAATGATTTACCAAATCTTTTTGTCATTCTGTGCCATTCTCTGTAACTTTGCATGCAAGCTACACTTTCTCTGCTGTCTCTTCTCTAATGTTTTGGAAGGCAGGAGGATATAGCTTGAATCATAATGAGCACATGCTCTAGAATAAGGCAAATCTGGCTTTTAAATCCTGTCCTACAAAATGATTTGCTGCATTGACTTTAAGAGAGTCACACACTAAAAAAAAAAGAGAGAGAGAGAGAGAGAAAGAGAGAGAGAGTCACACACTCTAAGGTGTAGTTTTCCCATCTGTAAAATGGGGTAACAATAGTTCCTACTTAATAAAGCAATTATGGAGACTTAGAAAAGATGATGCATGTCAAGAAATTTGTATAGTGCTTTGCAAAAGATCATGATCAATTTTTAGCAGTTATTATTGAAATATTACTGTATCATGTTTTGAAATTTACTGGTGTTGATCATTATTTTCTTCAAAGTCATCTTTAGTCTAGACTTCTTGTAATAGCATCAACAGTGACACAAAATCTTAGGTCTTCTCATTTTTGGCAAGCAGTTTTAGTGTGTTATTCTATCTTCCCTCCTTTTTTCCCCTATTTTTCTTTCTCTAACATAATCTTAAATGAATTCAGATACATGTTAATTTTAATATTATCTAATCTCATTTTGAGAACAATCTTTAACATTTGCTTTGTTTTATAATGAATTTAAAGTTTATATTTTTGTGTATTTTAACTGGTTCTTACCACTCATTATTAAATGCTTCGATCAGCCTTGTCTGGCATGAAGCAAAAAAACTGCTTTAAGCCTTACTGAAATATGAGGGTATGCCTACAGGCTATGAACAGAGGGATTTAGTATAGCTTTGTGTATTTCATGTGCATTCTCTTTGACCCCAATTAATGAAGAGCAAAATTAGGAGCTTTCCCCTTGCTTGCCCTGGGCTATTTTTATACCCTTACCATAGGAGAGGAGAGTTCACTGCCTACAGTGCTGATTTTATTTGTGATCTTTGGCAAAGGATTCCAACTAATTTCAATTATAGATGCTATAATTTCTGACTCACTATACCTGAAATCTCAGGGGCGAAGTTCTAAGGCCCAACTTTGGGTGCATGTAATGATCTCCATGGTCCTAGTGTCAAAAAACTATTGATGTGCCATATGTGCCCCCATCTCATTTAATGAAAAATAGCCTCCCCAATTATAAAATAGATATTAGGAAATCCATTACAAATCTGGCATTTCTCACAGTTACTTCGATAAAGATTTCAAAACCGAGTCACATGTTTTGATGGCTCTGTTTTCAGAGAAGCTTCAACACATGCTTCATTAGCCCATTGGGTTATTTAGCACAGGTCACATTTCCCTTCAAAACCCAGTCAGCTAGAGTGGCAAAAATCAAATAAGTGCCTACGGGGCAGGAGGTAACACAAAAGGATTTATGATCATGTGTATGATCATAAAGGGTTGGGCATTGTGGCAACTATGAGAAGATACCCTTTCTAAGAGCACCAGGAGCTGTTTGGCTCCAGTCAAGTGTTGCCAAGAATTAATGTAGAATAAATATTGCTGATTTTGCAATAGAAGCTCAAAATGCAAATTTTACATGAATGCCTCCCACATTAATTCTGGCAACTATGCAGAAAATGATTCATAGTTACACATTTTTATTTATTTGTAATATATACTTTGTGGGTCAATAGGACACACCAACAAGCTCAATTCAGGCTGATGGGTACCACCTCTCGACCTCTCACATACATGGCCTTAATGTTTTCTGATACATAACAGGGAAGACAATTCAGAATAACTTTCCCATCATTTGGTGGGATGGGGTTTGTCAAAAGAGGTTTCAGTTGATTTAAAGGAGATGGAAAATGTTGCTAATTTCTTACAGGTTGGAATGTGTGATATTCACAATAACTCTTAACACAAATAATGGTGTGGAATCTGTGCCTCTTCTTACTAAGAGTTCAAAAGTCCAGCAGTAAAGTATATGACATATACCAGTCACCACCCCAGAGACCAAGCTTCCAATCAGGATGTAACAAAGCATACTTCTAAATTTAAATCTTATGGGATGCTTGGATGGCTCAGCAGTTAAGCTCTGCTTTTGGCTCAGAGCCTGATCCTGGAGTTAAGAGATCGAGTCCCACGTCGGGCTCCCTGAGTGGAGTCTGCCTCTCTCTTCCTCTGTCTCTCTCATGAATAAATAAATAAAATCTTTAAAAAATAAATAAATTTAAATCTTTTTCAGTCATCATTATTACATATACTTATGGATTCCTCTCTGTTCTGATAAATGCATTCCCATTAAACCAGTTTCCTTAACTCTGTACTTTAAGCTCTGGCTACCTATCAATATGGCTTTAATTTTTTTCCCCCTCTCAGAGTCTTTTAAGTATATTTTGGATGAAACAAAATTGTTTTTCATCTCACAGAGTAGTTTTCTAACAACCACGGAGAACATTTTAATTGCAAATGCAGTGACTCCAAATAGCTAGGCAAATTAGCATAAATACAGAACTGAAAGCTGTTAGGGCAGTCCTAAATTAAGTCAGGCTACAAGAAGAAATTTTAGTGAACAGAAAAGCTTAAACAGAGACAACTCACAGACTTGGTGCTTTCGATCTGGCCGTTGGTACTTAAAGCTATGCATTCTTCTTACTTAGCACAGTGCATTCACATAATTTGGGTGTTCAATATATACTTATTCAGTGAATGAATAAATATGTAGACTATGTCTCCTAGCTTTCACCACACATTTATCCTAAACGCCTCTGCTGGATTAATATTGCTAAAAAGCTGATTTCATCATGTGATTCTTCAGCTCAAAATACTGTTGCATTGTCTACAAAGCAAACATATTCTTGGCCTGAATAAAATCTTGTTTTACTTTTAATTCTTGTTACTTCTAAAGTAAGTCTTCTTGCCCCGTCAAACACATCAGTTAGCATACCTCTTTTTTTAAATTTATTCATGAGAGACACACAGAGAGAGAGGCAGAGACATTAGGCAGAGAGAAAGCAGGCTCCACGCAGGGAGCCCAATGTGGGACTTAATCCTGGGACTCCAGGATCACACCCTGGGCCAAAGGCAGGAGCTTAACTGCTAAGCCACCCAGGCATCCCGCATACCTCTTAAAATATACACATATAACCTTCGTCTACCTCTGAAACCTAATTAAATCCTCTCCATCCTGTTAGGTTTAGGTGGTTGCTCATTTCCTTAATGAAATACTCCTTGGGCACACCGGCTTACTTTGCTTTTATTCATAATAAACGACACCTGGCCCTTGTAAATTCAGATTCCTTGGCTCCTCCCCAAATCTAATCAATAAGCTCTAAAGAGGGATGGCTGGGAATCTTCTCCAGGGGCATTTTCTCTCTCTCTCTTTTTTTAAAGGTTTATTTATTTTAGAGACAGGTGTGCATGAGCAGGGGAGGGGCAGAGGCAGAGGGAATCTCAAACAGACTGTCCAGTGAGCGTGGAGTCCAGTGGGGCTCATCTCACAACCCTGAGATCCTGACCTGAACCGAAATCATGAGTCTGTCACTTAACTGACTGAGACACCCAAGTGCCCCAACCTCCAGGGGTACTTTTGATAGAAAAGTATAGAAGATTGTGATATTGCACACCCTTTTTGGTCATGCAATCACTGGTAGCCTTTTATTGTTACTTTTTCTTCTGTATTTCTCCTTGGTAAAGTAATGTGCTCCTGATATATGGGGACTGTATTTATAGCTACTCTATGCCTAACGTTATTCTGATAGTAAGTGATTTACAAATTCCATCTACATAAATGGATTACCTGGTAAAAATTTTGCCTAGGCAAACCTTTTTTAAAATTGTGATTTGCAACACTGGTCCCTAATAGGAATTTATGTGAAGAGCGAATGTTTCTAGTTTAAAATGTTCCTTCTTATTTGGTCAGGGAAAAGAATTAAAAAATACATTATACAGCTTCAATGTTAAAAGGGAAAAGGGGTGTATGGGATTGTTTAGGAGTAAACTCTGGTTAAGTGCTTATTCATCATAGATTCTATATTTAAGCACTAATGTTGGAATGAATTCAAGAATAGACAATTCTCCATGAATATTTAAGTAAGTCATAAATGTGAAATGAAAAAGCGAGACCTGTGAAAACAAACATCTTAAAGTCCATTTTCAATTTTGATTTTTTAAAAAAAGGTTAGTGGATGGGACATTGATTTGACACTAATGTGTCCTCTTCAATTTGAGTTCTAAAGTGAATAATCCATTTTATTTTGAAAGTCTTTACTATTGGGCGTCTCAGTGAATTTTTTAACCTTCACAATCCATATGATAGTTGTATGAGGTAATAAGAAAATAGAAGCACCTTCTGGTTTCTTAAACTGAGAAAGGAGTATTTTCCAACTTGAAACTCCTATTTTTCCAACTCAAAATAGGATAAATGAAGTTTTCTGTTCAAACACTTTCTATTCCATTGCTCTAATTGAAATAAGATAAATGGCTGTTTAGAGATTTACAGGAACATATCTGTGACTGATAAAGGATGGATGTATGAAAAGTTCATTTTAGCTTCAATGTGTTTTCTCAGGGAAGGAGAAAGAGCCATTTCTGGAGGAAGAAAACCTGACCTGACCAAAGTAATTTGTTAGAAGAAGCTAAGAGATAATCAAACGAGATTTAGAGAAGCTGAAATATGAGTTTGGCTTAAAAGGAAATGCCAAAGTTTCTGTACTATTTTCAAAGTATTTTTGCAATTTGATAACAACCTTCTTTATATTTTTGTGACAGTAATGGTCTGTGTCACACTGATTTGCATTTGCTCTATGTGGTGCCAACTTAGAATTCTTCTCTTATTACACTTCATGCTCCAGAAATATCGAAACACTTGTCAGTCTCCGAGTGTACCATGTTCTCTGAACACTTTGTGTTTCTCAAATGCTGTTTGGAATGTCCTTCCCGGATAACACATTGCAGACTTCTAATCTTCTGAGTATGGGCTAAAACATCATTGCTTCCATGGTAATTCCCCTGTCTCAAATTTAGAAGCTCCTTCCTCCTTGGTCCCATGGTGTCTCCTGGGTTCCCTGTGTCCATTTACCTCTCCATTTCACCATGAGGCTGTAAACAATTTGAGGTCTAGAATGTGAGGGTTTTAGGTGTTTTTTTTTTAAATTTTTTTGTCTTATTCTTTCCAGTGACTATAACAGTTGTCCTTGCCCTACAGTAAGAAGTCACCTATAAATATAGTGCAAATGAATAGAAACTAGGCAATCAGTAGTGATCAATAAATCTGCTAGTAACCGAGGAACTCTATAACATTTTTCGTATTAAAAAAAGAAAAACCGGGATCCCTGGGTGGCGCAGCGGTTTAGCGTCTGCCTTTGGCCCAGGGCGCGATCCTGGAGACCCGGGATCGAATCCCACGTCGGGCTCCTGGTGCATGGAGCCTGCTTCTCCCTCTGCCTCTCTCTCTCTCTCTCTCTCTCTGTGTGACTATCATAAATAAAAAACCAAATTAAAAAAAAAAAAAAAGAAAAACCCTCCCAAATCTTGTAAAACCGATTTTTCCTTCGTGTGTTCTTGTAACAAGATTGAAAACAGTGAGGCCAAATCTAAGGGAGTTGTTTGATAATTTGTCTTCTTTCCAACCCTGATTTTCTTTTCTTTTTTTTTTTAAGATTTTATTTACTTGAGAGAGAGAGAGACCATGAGCAGGGGGAGGGGCAGAGGGAGAGGGAGAAACTGAGCAGAAAGTGCCATGCAAGCTCTATCCAGTCATGAGAGTCCATGCCGACTCCCTGCGGACACCAGGTATGGTGGATTATGCTAAAACCTAGAAATTAATGTGAAGAATAATAGAAGGCCCTTTTTTCTTCTAAACACATTAAATAAAGTGGACAAAATCTAGAGAGTTAGGATGAACTCTGGGTGGAACCAGAGCAGCTTTGGCATTCTGGCACATGGGGGTTACTCTCTGTATGTGCATCCTGAAACAGTGCCTGCTAGTTGACAAACTTACCCACAGATACAAACTTCCAATCCATCTTTCCAATTCTTCAGTCATAAATATGGTGAACAAAACTCACAGAAATTAATGAAGAACAAAATAGAAGCAGGGAAATTGATCTGAGAGGAAACCGATTACTCCAGCAGTAGGAGAGAACACAATTCTGTTTTTCTCTAAATAGTAGCCTCTTTATAACTCTATGTGTGTAACACAGAACAAAGATACCCCGAAAAGAGACCACTCAGGTAAGAAGAGATGTTCCTAACCATAATGCTATGAAATATCTGGAGGGGGAAAGCAGAAGAGAGATCTCAGGAAGTTGGGCAAAAAGAGATAGACACAAAAGAATTAGAATCAGAGAGGGTCATTTTAGTGGGGCTAAGAGCAGGTGGGTTGTTTGTCATTATGTGGTTGTACAATTCACAATTTGTAATAGTCAAATAAGACTGGTCTGGAGAGAGAGAGAGAGAGAGAGAGAGAGAGATCAGAAATAATTGAGAAGAGGAAATGAGAATCTTCTGGAGTTGAAAGATGTGTCTTCATATATGAATACCAGAACCCTGAGGCTCAAGAGATTATTTTCATTTCCATTGTTCAGTCAATGTGTTTTGCTTTCCAGATATAAAAGTCTAAAGATACAAGTGACCCCGTGAAGAAATGGAAACTACAATGCACTGTTGGTGGAAATATAAACCAGAGTGATTACTTTGAAGAACATTTTGTCACTACCTAGTAAAGCTGAAGCAGACAAACTATGACAAAAATTCTACTTATGGATATATTCTTAGGAGAAACTGGGACCTTTCCCTAAGGAAACCTAAACAAGATTATTCTTTGCAACACTGTTTATAATAGAAAAAAAAAGATTATTGTATAATAATTAAAATTATTATGTAGCAACATAGGTAACGCTCAAAAACCATATGTTGAAGGGAAAAGAAAAAGCAGGTTGCAAAATGATACATTCAGAAGATACGAATTAAGCATATTTAATAATGCAAAACAAAACATGATACTATATATTTTTTGATAATGAACATAGAAAAAACTTCCAGAGATTAAAAGAAGCAAAGAAACAATCCAGGTCATTCAGAAAGAACATGAATCAGACTGACATAGGCTTCTGACAGCAATATTGAATATTAGAAAATATAGAGTGATACATTAAAAATTCTGAAGCTATATGATTTTACTGCTTTATTGAGCCCTATTGAGGTAGAATTTACATACCATAAAATGCACTTGTATTAAGTGAACTTGTCAATGATTTTTAGTAAATCTGTAAAGTTGTGATGCTATGTTCAAAATCTAGTTCTAGAATATTTCTAATACTCCAAAAAGATTCCCCATAACCCTAATCCATTCTCAGTTACACCCCAGCTCCAAGTAACCACTAATCAGCCTGTTTCTTCTAGATTTGCCTTTTCTATAGATTTTATATAAATGGAATCATACAATATATAATCTTTTGCATCTGGTTTCTTTCATTTAGCTTAATGTGTTTGAGGGTTACCCATATTGTAACAAGTATTAGGAACAAGTTGCTGTTTATGTTTATATTTAACTTCTAAAGAAACTTTCAAACTGTTTTCCAAAGTTGCTGTATCAGTTGACATTTACTCTGGCAGCGTACAAGGGTTTCAGCTTTTCCACATCCTCACCAACACTTGTTATTGTGTCTTTTTTATTATAGTTATATGATGTAGTTTTTTTTTTTTTTTTTTTTTTTTATGATAGTCACAGAGAGAGAGAGAGAGGCAGAGACATAGGCAGAGGGAGAAGCAGGCTCCATGCACCGGGAGCCTGATGTGGGATTCGATCCCGGGTCTCCAGGATCGCGCCCTGGGCCAAAGGCAGGCGCCAAACCGCTGCGCCACCCAGGGATCCCTATATGATGTAGTTTTAATTGCATTTCCCTAATGACTAATGAGGTTGAGTATCTTTGCGTGTGTATAGCCATTTCTATAGCCTCTTTGATAAAAATGTCTAATAAAATAATCCATTTTTAAAAATTGAGTTGTCTATTTATTACTGAGTTGTGTCTTTTATGTGTTATGGATACTAGTCCTTTAGCAGATACATTGATTTACAAACATTTTCTTCTAATCTGTGGCTTATCTTTTCATTTTCTTAAGGGTATCTTTTTTTTTTTTTAATTTTTATTCATGAGAGACACACAGAGAGAAGCAGAGACATAGGCAGAGGGAGAAGCAGGCTTCCTGTGGGGAGGCTGATGTGGGACTCCCTCCCAGGATCCTGGGATCATGACCAGAGCCAAAGGCAATCACTCAATCACTGAACCACCCAGGCACTCCCTTTTTTTTTTTTTTAAATTATTTATTGAGGCACAACAGTTTTTAATTTTGATAAAGTTCACTTTATCAATTTTATCCCTAAGGATCATATTTTTCCTATTATATTCAAGAACTCTTTAGATAACCAAGGGGTGTCCCATTGGCTCAGGAGGCTGAGTGTCTGACTCAATTTAGGCTTGGGTCAAGATCTCCGGGTTGTGGGAGCCTTGCATCAGGTTCTCTGCTCAGTGGGAATGCTGCTTAAGATTCTTTCCTTCTGCCCCTCCCCCTGCTCACTTGCTCTTCATCTCTAAAATAAATGAATAAATCTTAAAAAAAAAAAAAACTCTTTGTGTAACCAAGTCATGAAGGTTTTCTCCTGTGTATTCTAAGTTTTTATAGTTATAGCTCTTATAGTTATAGCTCTTACATTTAGGTGTTGGATCCATTTAGAGTTTATTTTTGTATATGCTGTGAGCTAAGGATCTAAATTCTAAATTAAAATTTTTTTTGGATATGGCAATTGTTCCAGCATAACTTGTTAAAAAGTCTGTGTTATGGGTTAAAGTATGCTCCGCGCTCCCCACCCACCCAATTCATATGTTGCCATTTTCACCCCCAGTGCCTTAGAATGTGGCTGTATTTGATGCAGGGTCATTGAAAAGAGGGAGAAGGTCATTGAAGGTGTAATTTGTTAAGATGAGGTCATAACAGAATAGGATAAACCCTTGATCCAGGGCAATTGGCTTCCTGATAACAAGAGGAAATTCGGACACAAATATGCACACAGGGAGAATACCATGTGAAGATGAAGGCAAAAATTGGGATGATGTTTCTACAGCCGAAGAACCCACAGATCATCATTAAACACCCTAGAAGCTAAGCGAGAGGCATGAAACAATTCCTCCCTCACGGCCTCAGAAGAAGGTATACCCCTCCCAATATCATAATTTCGGACTCCCAGCCTCCAGAACTCTGAGAAAATGAATATCTCTTGGTGAAGCCACCCATTTGGTGATATTTTGTTATAGCAGCCCTAGCAAACAGTTACAGACAGGCTGTATGATTTTTAACCTAAAATTAGATGTCCTTTCAAACATGAAACATTTTAAGTAAAACTTCAGCTCTTGCCATGAGAAGAAAATAAAGGTATTTCAGATGATATCTAAAAATTTATGGATTATTATAACACTACAACTTACATTTATTAAGTGTAATGTGTACTTAATATTATATTAAAAATTCTTAGCGACTTATTACTCTTCTGTAAAAGGACTATATAAAATAGAATTCTGCCTCATTTTGATGCAAAACATTAAATTATAGTAATTCTAGGTATTTTCAGTAAGTCATGCCCCATGTATGTCTGGTTAACATTTTTGGAAAGTTGATCTTAAAATTGTATCCGCTGCATCAGGCTGCTCATTTGGCAAGAAGTTATAGGGTAGTTTTAAGTTAACCTTTGCATGTACTTGCACCTTCACAGCCTTCAGTTTGTCACGGCTACAACTATTTGAACCTTATCTACAAGCTCATAGGACTATCTTTAGGACCAGTGCTGTCCTTAAGTAGGATATATTAAACATATCAGGCAGTCTGTCTAGAATTCAGCTAATCTTGCTAATTTAATGATCCATCTTTGACATTATCTCTAGTTCTAATTTAGGCATTTATCTTTTCTCTCATATTTTTTTCTATAACACACATGTATGACATTCATAAAAGAGTGCACAAACCATAAGTCCTCAATAATCTCAAAGTGAACACAACCAATTACCATCACCTGGTTAAGAAACAGAACATTAACAACACCCCAGAAGCCCTGTGTTCTCCATCTGTTACTGTCAATGTTACCCTCTTCCCAAAGTTTATACTAGTCTGCCTTCTAATGCCTGGTTTTGAATTTTACGTAGAGAGAATCATACGGTATATATTCACTCAGTGACTGGTTTCTTAACACTCCATGTTGTGTTTGTGAGATCTGACCAAGATACATATAGCAGTTCATTCCTTTGCATTGCTGTATAAAATTCCAGTATAAATGTACTATAATTTATTTAGCTAATCTACTAATGTTGCACAATTCCTCCCCAGATTTTTGCTCTTTTGAATAATGCTGTTCCGGAAATTCTTGTATATATCTTTTGGAGTATATAGCATGCATTTGTGTTGAGTATACATGTAGAAGTCAAGTTGTGGGGTTATAGAGTATGTGTACATGCTCAACCTTAGTAGATGATACCAATGTTTTCCAATATAGTTGTGGCCATTTACACTCACAGTGTAGGAGATTTCTCATTTGTTCTTGGCCTCACCAAAGATCTGCCTTTTAAATTTTATCTCTTGGGAATGTTGTCCTATTTCATTGCCATTAGAGTTTGCATTGCCTTGGTGATTGATGAATTTGGGACGCTTTTCAAATGTGTGTTGGCCATTAAATTATTCTCTTATAAAGTGTTGATTCAAGTCTCGTGTCCACTTTTCTATTAAGTTGTCTGTTTTTACTAATTTGTAGTTCTACAAATTTAATGGATGGAAATCTTGAGTTAATTATATTGGTTGAAAATATCCTTTCCTACTTTTTGGTTTGCCTTTTCATAGCTTCAATCGTGTTTTGTTGAAAAGCAGAAAGTTAATGAAGTTTAATTTTTCTATCGCTTTCTTTACTGAGAGTGCTTTTTGTATCCTTTTAAAGAAAAATTTCCCCATCTCAAAGTTTGAATACTTTCCTATGTTATCTTCCAGAAGCTTTATTGCTTTATTTTTCACAGTTAGATCTATAATTAACCTGGAATTAATTTTTGTGAACGGAGTGAGGTATGGAAAAGTTAGATTTTTTTTCTGTATGGCTACCTAAGTGACCTACCACCATTTATTGGAAAGATTAAACTTTCCCCTTTGCTGTCCCCCCCCCCCCCCCCCCCCCCCCCCGTGTGTGTTTAAAGACTACTATTGCAAGTGGACATGTTTTTTCGTAAGATACTCTGAGACTTGGTCATTATAAGTCGCAGGTAGATGCAAACCCATTTGAAGTTTATTTGTAAATAATAAGTCATATCTCATAAGAAATGCTGAGAAATGGGGGACCTGGGTGGCTCAGTGGTTGAGCATTTGCCTTTGGCTCAGGGCATGATCAAGTCCCACATCAGGCTGCCTGCAGGGAGCCTGCTTCTCCCTTTGCCTATGTCTCTGCCTCTTTCTCTGTGTCACTCATGAATAAATAAATAAAATCTTAAAAAAAAGATGCTGAGAAAAAAAGAAGAGGCAGAGAGGGTTAAAGAAACCAGAAATGGGAGGAGAAGAAGGAAACACATATAAGAGATTCTAGCAATAAGGAGGTGAGTCAGAGCCCCCACAGATCTGTTCTCAGAAAATTAAAAGGAAAGTATATGGTCTATGTGAAAGCCTACGTCATGGTGGCAGGAAGAATATTCCAAGTTTGCACACACCCATATTTCAAGATTGGTGAGGTGTGTGGCAGAAATTTAAGTACAATTTAAGTGTGAGACTGAATGAAGAACCCATGGTCTCTAGAAGGGAGTAGAGGGAGGCTTCCTCTAGTTATAAGTTACTGAAGGAAGTGGGAACAACAATGTGCAATGGAGGTGGTTTAATTTTGAACAAAATGATTCATTGCTGAGTAATTGTATCACCCTCTCTCTGCTCCTACTTGTGGAATCCCTCCCTATAATAACTAAAGAGAAGTTGTGGCTGTCAGAAATTTAGATTCCAGAAGCTTACACCTGGAAAGAAAACAGAAAGATGTTAAAGATTGAGAGTATCAGGAGTTTCACTTGTTGCTTTTCACTTTCAAAAGGGGAAGTTTCAGTTTCTGCCTGTGGCTGGTGATTATGTAGAGAGAATGAAGAAGTTTGCAAAAAGGCACATACAAGAATAGGCCAGGGAGATGGTACAGGGCTCAGGGTTGAGGGTGAAAGAGCATTGGCTTTTACTCTATTGCAGATAATAGCCATTATCATGTGATAGATCTAGTTCTGTTTATTAGGAATAATTTTTGACTCGGTTCATTTGCAGTCATCTGACTTACTCATGAAGATCACTTGGTGGACATATATATGACTGGCTATTACTAGAGCTTTAAGATGAGGAGGGGGGAGAAAAAGCTATGGCCTTTGGTGTTCCCCTTGAAAATGTGTTTCTGGGCTCATAATAAATGGTGTTTGATTTGAGATGCTCTAAAATGCCCTCAGTGTTAAGCCAAAGAAACAGCAGTGTAAGCACAAAGTACCAAACATATCATCTCGGGCTGCTCCAGCTCTGAGCTAATAGTTGAACCATTTTGTATTTGAGCTATTGGAATTATGAGCCACTTGAGAACTTGTATCATGTATGTAATCCAATCTCCAGTGCATCTCGTACAGTGCTCTGAGTATATGGGACTTAATAAATGCTTTTTGATTGATTGCAACTAAAATCTTCAGCAAAATTCTATAATACTCACTGAAACTGAGCTATATTGAATTGGGGATAGTCAGGTGAAAGAACACTAAAAAATAACAAAGTGTTTGAAAATGTTGTCTCCTCTGTGGTTACGCTAGTCATTGCAAAGAAGAGGACCTAATAATAGCTTCTCAATTCAGCAGTCCAAATCTGCGTCTTTTCGATTTGCACAATTCCTAGCGCCTAGCCTTTTTGAAGAATGTAAAAATTCCCCTGTGATAGTTCTAACAACCTCTAAATTCCTGAGAGAAAACTCCCGTTTACTTTGTTTTCAGGTCCTAAAATCTACATCCTTCGTCTTTCCATCATCTTTGATGGTTCAGCATTATTCTGTCAAACTAGCTCAGTGTTATTAGCTACAGTGCATCTTGGTGCAGTATGTTCTGCTTCTTCAAAGCACTGCCAATCCTGTTACAAGAAGCAGGGAATGAGGAATAAATAGTCTTTTAAGATTGGACAATGCTCTTTAATATGTTGAAGATGAGGGTTTTACTCACCTTACAGTTGTTGATATTCCATCAGTATGAATTCTGGGTCTCCATGAGAAACTACGCCGACCAGCATTTTTCTACCATCCCTTGTTCCCCAAATGTCCTTGATGCCCTCTGGTAAGCCTTCTACTCCTGGGTATGGGGGGTGTAATCTTGGGCAATAGCTATACCTAAAACCATCTTTAGATCTTGGAAAGTGCTTTGAAGATTTGCTTTGATTTTATGTCCTGCTGGATCTTCTCACATCAGTTCAGTTCAACAAATATAATTAAATTCTCCCATATGTGTGACATTAGCCCAAATGCTGAGGTTACAAAGACAAGTATTTCCTTTGTCAAAGGGATAAAAATCTAATGCAATGGTCCTCAACTCTAGATCATTCACCTTACTTGAGGAGCCTTAAAGCATATTAATACATAAGGAACCACATCTAGAATCTTCTAAAATAGGTCTTGGGTGGGTCCTGGGCACGGCAATTAAAAAAAAAATTTCCCCACGTGATTCTAATATACAGTGAAGAACAACCAGTCTAATAGGTAAGTTAATAAAAGTTAACATTTATTAAGGACTGCTTTATGCCAGGCATTATTCTTTTTTCATATTTTATATTCTTTATTTCTTCTAATAACCCAGTAAGATATTGTGTTACAAGATAATGTATTGTTACCTCCATTTAAAAAAAAAGAGAATGACTTTATTTATGTATTTATGTATTTATTTTTAAGGCTCTACACCCAATGTGGGGCTTGAACTCATGACCCTGAGATTGGGAGTTGCATGCTTTAGACTGAGCTAGCCAGACACCCCTATTACCTCCGTTGTATGGATGAGGAAATGAGTCAGGGTAGTTTAATGACATATCTAAGGCCACACAGTTAGTACATGGAAGAATGAAGAATCAATGCCACAGTCTGCTCTGGAGATATATATATTGTCTCAAGTTACTTGCCTGATAGTGATTTAACTTGATAAGCTCTTCAATGGAGGCAGTTTATAAGATGTACTAAGGGAAGAGAGTTCGGAGCTGTTGATTCTGACCATGATTGAGGAGGCTAGAGAATGTTTTACAATGAAGGAACCATTTGAACATAACTTTAATTGATGAATAAGACTTAAAAGGAGATAAGACGGTTCAAACAGAAAAGATGTTCTCTGCAAAGGCATTCAAGAGTTCTGTGTGGAAAATTTCAGAAACGGGTTCTGTCTTTTGAGTTCTCTGGTCACTTTAAACCCTTTGTCTACAGATGATCTATCTTCAGTATTCCTGCTTGCCTAAAAAGTACTCTTTTCCTCAGTGCTTTTAACATTCTCATTTTATATTTCAGGATATAAAGATGTTTTAATATATTTAGACATTTTGAACTGAAATGAATAAAAGTACAAGTAGAAGTCATGTCATTCGAACATGTGACTGTTGTTCTTAGCACGTGGTTCTTCTAAGCAAGTGCCACTTCTCAAAACTTTCTACAGCATTGATAAAGTGGGGTAGGTTTTTACCATAGATAAGTAGTATTTTCCTAACTGGAACTATGAATTTTTGTTATTTCAGCTGAATCATAATGATAAAAATGTTTATTTTATAAATGTTTTTAAAATACATTTTATAAATTTTTTAATAAAAAATATAAAAAAAATATAAAAATGTTAATGTTTATCTCTACACTTATTAGCTAGCCTTTTGCTCTTGGAATGTTGTATTTATGAAATAGGCAGTAAATAGAATTGGATGATATACACCAGACTGTGAGGGTTGTTGATGAGAGAATGTTTCATAGAGACTGTGTCTGTCTGTGAAGTGATAAATTAATACAGTTTTCCTGATAAATCAAGCAATATCCTAGAGGTTAGGTATGGGTATGGGTAGGATTGCTATAGGTATGCCAACAACATAGGAAATAAAACTCTAAAGTAAGTGGTATAACAATAAATTCATTATAAGGTGGATCCTCAGGAGCTGATATGGTCTCCTAGGCCTAACATGGTATAAAAGGCCATGAACCTGTGTTTTGGGTTCCTCTGACACAGACAAATCCTCACATAAGGCTGTATTGATTGCCCCTATTGATTACTAAACTTGATGCTAAGGACTAAATAGTGTCTGCCTTCCCCTGGCCCCTAATCCCCAGTGTGATGGTATTTGGAGATAGGGCTTTTGGGAGATAATTTGGCTTGGATGAGGGCATGAGGGTAAGGACCTCTTGATGGGATTACTGCCCTTGTATGAAGAGACTCCAGACCAGCTTGTTTCCTCTCTTTCCATCACCTGAGAATACATTGAGAAGGTGGCTCTCTGTAAGCCAGGAAGAGAGTCCTCACCAGGGAGCCGTTGGCCGACATCTTGATCTTGGACTCCCAGCTACCACAACAGTGAGAAATAAACTCTGTTGTCTAAAAAGCACCCCCACTCTTTGACATTTGGTTATGGTAGCCCAGTAGGTTAGCCTACTTGGAAGTACTTGGTTAGACACTTGGAAGTACTTTGACAAGGAACAACTGAAGCATTGGAAGCTACGTGCACTCATTTGTATCCCTGATCTTAGGCATAGTATGATTTTTGATGAAAGCTGTTGAGAAAACATACTCCAACCCAGTCTGAGTTGTCATTCCTGTCAAGTAACCCTCTTGTTTTTCCCTCAGTTACCTTGTTATTTCAAGCAAGGTAATTTATTTTATTTTCTTTCCCCAGAAGATACGTGGATCATGTGTGTTTTACATAGACTATCTTGACAACCAAATAGTTTTATATTTTAAAATCTATTAAAATAACAAACTTAGCATAACATGCCTTGACAGAGTGAGATGCTTATGTTAGTGAAGTGTAGGTGTTTAGCTAAGAATCAACCTCAGGATCCATGGGATTCTAGTGACATCTGCTGGACACATGAATGGCAGCCATCATCTGTTGCCTAATTCTGCCCTCTTGCCTGTGAGAAAAGACCAACCAGACCCCATAGTTAGGAGAGCGACCTCTAGTGAACAAGTTTTATAAAGTCTCTTTTTATTTGAATAAAGATTAGAAAGTCTTTATTTATTTGAATTTATAAAAGCTCAGAATGCCATTGAGACAATTGATAATTAGGGGGAAGAAAGGTAGGCGTGTAAGTATTGAGCGTATCCAAACTTGGTGGTGGTGTTCAATTCTTTTCCCTATGAAGAGAGATCATCTAGATGTAACAATTATATTTTGATGACTGTAACCTGTTTTATGGATTTACCATTTTGCATTCATGTATCATTTTATACCGAAAGGCTTTCTAATTTAGTACTTTAGAGCACAGGCTCTGGAGTTAGAGTCAGGATTAAAACACAGGCTTTGCCACTTAGACAATTTTTGCCCCAAGCAGGTTACTTAGCTTTCCTGTGCCTGTTCCCTTGGCTTAAAATGGGTGAAAATAGTATCTACATCATAGAGATTAGAACAGCATCTGATACAAAGTAAAACACAAAGTTAGCTATTTTTATTAAAAGAAAATAAATACAATTCTTGTAATTTCTATCATTCTGGGATAAGATTAGTCTCTTGGCCATCTTTTTGTTGGTAGTAAGCTGCAGACAAATGACTCATCCCAAGGATAGGGGAGAGATTCTACAGAAGAGAGGAAACAAATCTGTGCCCATGGCCTCATAAAATCTGGAGAGAGAATCCATGAAGACAAAGATATTCTAGTGGTACGAATGGGGGTGGTTGTGGCTATCGTAGGAAGTATTATTTTTTTGAGCGGATATATAGTCATGAGGATGGCATTGGATTAATGCCATGGGGTAGTGGGGGGGGGGTAGGAAACTCAGTGAGGAAACTCAGTTTTTATCACTGAGTGATAAAAACTCAGTGATATCCATGTAGTTGTTGGATATTGAAGGGGGCTGGGGAGGTCTTCAGGCTGTTGAACTCGGTCCTTGGATTGAGCACAGGCTCTCAAGGTCCACAGATATTGTCATTGTTCTCCTGAGCCACCAGCAGGAATTATATATAGGGTATGCACAAAGAATAAGATCTCAGGCAAACCCATATGGGAGACGAAGGTACAGATACAGAAGTTGGGCACAGAGCTTGATGAACCCGTGCAGAGCTAGCATTTGTGCAAAGCTACTGGAGCTGCTGTTACGGCCTTGGTGTATCAAGCAGTAGTGTTTAGTCAGTTGCTTCATTTCTGACAGAAATCTATTTTCTAGCCAGGGAAGTCAAATCAGAGTTGGAATTTTGTCAAGGGATTTAAAAGTTCCTCTTTATTTAAAAAAATTTTTTTATCAGAGTAACAAGGCCATAAATTTAAAAGCCAAAATAGTATAGAGTAATAAAAACTGGTCCTTCTTATGTTGTTCTAAGGACAGTTTAGACTCCCAGAACTGGAGTTAGCTTTTTTATTCTCCTAGTTACCTTAGGAGGTCTAAATAATGCACTAAAATCACTATTCATATGTATATCCATTTAAGAAAATATTTAATGACTTTCTGCTCTGGTCCACGAGGTTTTGGTTCATTATTTTAGTGCCTTGCTAGCGGGTACAGACTGGCTGTCTATATTTGGCCTATACAATGTTTGAAAAAAAAATCGTGCCAAAATGTAAAGGATCAAGTATAATTATAACACAAAAACATAGATTTTCCTGCTTCTCTTGAAAAATCATCAAATATTCAAAACTGGGTTTGCATTCTTTTAGGGAAATAGTTGGCCTGAACTGAATCATGACTGTTGATCATTCAGATTTCCAGTGTCCCCCAGATTCTAGCATTCCTTATTGGTCTTTAGTACTGAGGCCAAGTAGCTATTGCCATTAGCATCATTTGGCTATATATTTTTTTCTTATAGTAGTAAAATATTTCTTCATGTGAAGACATGTGGGACAATTAAAAATGGACAAAGCAGGCCATATAATCTTTCTTATCTCAGGCCTTTTTTGCTCATTTGCTTTAGCTCTGCCCCTACATGCACCTGTATCTGTGATCATTGACTATTTGCCATCCTTATTATGTTAAATACTGTACTAGAAACAGTATATGAAAATAGGATGTGTCTTGTCTTCATTTTGACCGAAGTTCTAATAGGATATCTACTATAACAGATGTGAAACAAACTCTGTTATGCAGAACTATAAAGGAAGTGGTCAAGAGCCAGCTTACTGACTCTTGATCTTTTCTTTACCTACTACTATTCAAAAATGTAAAAATGCTGATGCGTAGATAGAGAGCATTGTGTGAGGAAGATTTTTTTGGTGAAGATTCCGCTGTGAGCCTCATCCACATATCCCAGCAGGGCTTAGGGCAGAGATCACCTACCTATCTTACTGAGCATGAGGGGGCTTTATGTGGACCAAGTGAGGCGTCCAATACATACTCCTCGGATGTGGATACAGAGTGGACTGGTGTCTAATTCTCATTCTAGGAAATCTTGGCGACAAAAAATGTGAGACTGTTGGATACTAGGCAGCTTAGATGATAGAATACAAGGGAACTGCTGTTACAAATGGGGAATAACTGAACTCCTGCCCAGTGGCCAGTCCAAAGGGGCATGAATATTTCCAATGGACCAAATGGGAACCATATAGGAATGTATAGGATGCTCTGGAACCATTGAAAGTCCTGCAGAAGGGTGATGGGATGCAGGCAGCCAGCATTATTCTCAGTGGATTGCTGGGGAACCAATGGGGAAGGTGTGAGGCCAACCAAAAGGGATGCATCACTCATGTCACAGGTACTTCAGCCAGAGCAACCCAGTAGGTAAGCCTCCTCCAGTCCTCATGAAAGAAAGACACAGTTCTAGACATGTAGGACAGAGAGAGTGAACCTAACTTACAGTGTTATCAGTTTAAGTAAGCAACCTCCCTGACCCCATTCCCCTCCTGTGCTCCAATGCTGGGGAGGCAAGAAGTCCTAGTTTAGACAAGAAAAGCAGCCAGAGAAAGACCACACATTCCTCTCCTTTAGCAACACTCAGGCCTCAATGGGTATGGCAAGTGGAGAAAGGAGGATCTGATGTTAAGTCAATCGAAAATTTTGATGATTTTTGAGGATTGGATTTTAGATTTCTGATTTAAGACTGCAATGTTGAAGTAACAGGGGTATACCTATTACCTGGCACTTGGCAGAAATATCATGGGATCTGGCCAAGACTTTATCCAGGGCCAGAGAAAGGTGAGCATCACTGACTACATCTGTGAGGACCAATGGAAAACTAAAGTAAAGCTGCATTTTGATCATATGCCATGAGTTCTGCTGGTTCACACAATGGTATATCTATCTATCTATCTATCTATCTATCTATCTATCTATCTATCTATCTATCTATCATCTATCTATCATCTATCTATCTATCATCTATCTTTTTTTAAAGATTTTATTTATTCATGAGTGACACTCAGAGAGAGGCAGAGACACAGGCAGAGGGAGAAGCAGGCTCCATGCCGGGAGCCCGATGTGGGATTCAATCCCGGGTCTCCAGGATCAAGCCCTGGGCCGAAGGCAGGCACTAAACTGCCAAGCCACCCAGGGATCCTCTATCTTTATTTCTGGAACCACCTTGACCACTGCATAAGATAAGGCTGTTAATGCCTTTTTCCTTCCTTTCAATACTCTTCTCACCCTCTCAACTGCTGCCATCTGCACTTAACTCTTGAAATGCCAATGTTAAAAACACAACTTCTAGGGACACCTGGGTGGTTCAGTCGGTTGAGCATCTAACTCTAGATTTCCTCTCGGGTCATGATCTCAGAGTTGTGAGGGTGCTGTGCTGAGTGTGGAGCCTGCTTGGGATTTTCTCTCTCTCTCTTCCTCTGCCCCTCCCTCCCCACCCCGCTTGTACACACATGCATTCTCTCTCTCAAAAAAACCACGCAGCTTCTAAAATGATTACTATGTCTTTAATGCTTGATCATGCTTTAATACACAGATTTATAATTTCAGTTAGAAGAGTATAGCTTGTAGTAGACCAATGCTCCCATTAAGAAAACCTGGAAAAGCTGAATATTGAAAACATGTTTGAAGACATCTAAGGTAGTATGGACTTGAGGTACTGATATATTGGAGGAAAAGACACCTTACTGAGAAGGAGCCCCCATTCTGCCTGCAGTTTCATCCCTTGGGGCACTTGCAAAGTCTGGGCATGGGGACAGACTGAGAAGTAAATCCTCTCTGATGGAAGATAATGTCATCCAGAGCCTCTGCAGTTTTTCATATATAATGTCTAGTAGTCCATAAAAAGTTACTACTTTGTTCAAGAAACAGGAGTAAGAGGGAATCCCTGGGTGGCTCAGCAGTTTAGCGCTTGCCTTTGGCCCAGGGCGTGATCCTGGAGACCCAGGATCAAGTCCCACATGGGGCTCCCTGCATGGAGCCTGCTTCTCCCTCTGCCTGTGTCTCTGTCTCTCACTTTCTCTCTCTCTCTCTCTCTGTGTCTCTCATGAATAAATAAAATCTTAAAAAAAAAAAAAAAGAAGAAACAGGATTAAGAGAGAGAATAGACGTGCAATGACTCAGATGTCAGGATTACCAGACTGCAAGCTTTAAACCAATTATTTGGATTTTCCCTGTTTTCATGAACTAATTTTGGTAAGGCCTATTTTCTGGAATTTTGTCCATTTTTATCAAAATGCTCAACCTTGTGGGCACAAAGTTGTTCATAACATCTTCTGATTATGTTTTAAATGTTGGTAGAGTCTGTAGTTAACATCTTCCTTGCATCCTTTGCATTGACCTGTGCCTTCTTTGTGTTCCTCCTTATCAGTTTCCCCAAGTGTTTCTCAATTTTCTTAATCTTTTCCCAGAATTACCTCTTGATTCTCTATTATATATTATTTATCAGTCTTTTGTCTTTTTTATTAACTTTTTTTACTTTTTAAAGATTTTTCTTCTGTTCTTTTCCCAGTTTCTTTTTTTTGCTTTTTGAAAAATTTATTTTTTATTTTTTTAAATAAATTTATTTTTTATTGGTGTTCAATTTGCCAACATAAGGAATAACACCCAGTGCTCATCCCATCAAGTGCCCCCCTCAGTGCCCATCACCCAGTCACCTCCCCGCCCCCTGCCCACCTCCCTTTCTACCATCCCTAGTTCATTTCCCAGAGGTAGGAGTCTCTCATGTTCTGTCTCCCTTTCTGATATTTCCCACTCATTTTTTCTCCTTTCCCCTTTATTCCTTTTCACTATTTTTTATATTCCCCAAATGAATGAGACCATATAATGTTTTGTCCTTCTCCGATTGACTTATTTCACTCAGCATAATACCCTCCAGTTCCATCCACGTCGAAGCAAATGGTGGGTATTTGTCGTTTCTAATGGCTGAGGAATATTCCTTTGTATACATAGACCACATCTTCTTTATCCATTCATCTTTCGATGGACACGGAGGCTCCTTCCACAGTTTGGCTATTGTGGACATTGCTGCTAGAAACATCCGGGTGCAGGTGTCCCGGTGTTTCACTGCATCTGTATCTTTGGGGTAAATCCTCAGCAGTGCAATTGCTGGGTCATATTTTCCCAGTTTCTTGAGATTGATGTTTATTTAGCTCATTGCTTTTCAATTTAATTCCTTTCTAATATAATAAAGACTATAAGTGTCCCTTTAAATACTGAACATTTTTGTTGTATATTTGTTATGTTTTTATTATCACACAGTTAAAGATAATTTCTCGTTTCCTTTATCATTTATTTTTGGAGTCATAGGTTATTTTGAAACATATTTCTTAACTTTAAATAGATGGTAAATTTTCACATAGGGCTTGTTATTAATTTTCATCTTAATTTCATTTTGGTCAGAGAACAGTCTATATGACTTCAGTCTTTTGGAATATGGACTTGCCTTAGGGTTAGATATATGACCCTTCTTTTGTTGATAAATATTTTGTATATGCTATGTGATTTGTTGATTAGACCCACACATACACACAGCACTACCACTTTTAGTGGATTACATTGATGCAGTGAATTTCATTGATAGGCTTTGCTATGAAGAACTTGCAAATCTTGTGTCATCCCCCTCTGGCTTTCCTTCCTTATCAGTGCTGTATGGTGGCCTGACCCCATAATCTACATCAGGATCCCTACTATATTGTTCTAATTTTCCACGAATTTATATGCTCCCAGAGGTGGGGACGGGCCTGGGGGGAGGGTGTGTGGAATTACTTCTTATAAGACACCAGTCGTCTAGACATCAATCATCAGGCATGGCTTCATTTTAACTTGATTACATCTGCAAAGACCCTATCTCTAACTAAGGTACTTTGGGTTAGGACTTTAACATACCTTTTTTTTGGGGGGTGGGGTGGGGACATAATTCAATCTACACCAGGGAAGTGACATTCTGTGTTCACACAGGGGAGTCCAAACAGAGGGCAAAATTTTCTTCAAAATGCAGAGCAAGCAGTTAACTGCCCTCATAGCCTCCTACATAGCCCTGTGATTTAAGGTCCACCCTCAGACTCATCCTGGACTAACAACAAATTAGTTTTGTTTAACCTTTGCTTCTATCTCCCCTCTCCATAAAGGGACAATCAGCGGCTATTTAACTCCCTCCAGATTGTCTTTCAATTTCCACACTATTCTCTTTTGTTCTCTCTTCAGCATCTTTGTTAATTTGGCTTTTCACATAATGCACCGAAGGCTATCAATAAAGCAGTTTACTAAAATCATTACTGAAACCCTAACGTTTTCCTTTAAACTGTCCTGAGTGGGCAGTATAAGTTTTGTGGTATTGAGAAGACATCTTTCTGTCTTCTCTTCCTGTCTTCCTTCACTTCCTCCCATTTCCTTGGTATCTGAAATTGATTTGAGGGGTAACAAATCTTTTTTTTTTTTTTTCTCATTAAACTTTTGTTTTAATGGGTCTCAAAATTCTGTGACAGATTTTTGGTCAAGTTGTTTCCATTAAAAAGTACTGATTTTAAAAACTAATAACTTAAAACTGCCACACACGCACAAAAATAAAAAAACAAAAAACAAATGGTCCACAAAACATTCTCCTTCTGAAGGTTTTACGATGCATTGTTATCATTAACCAGTCTTTTACTATTAAACTTAAATGGCCAATTGACACAAACAGTTCTGAGACCGTTCTTCCACCACTGATTAAGACTGGGGTGGCAGGTATTGGGGATAATATTCATTTAGCCTTCTGAGCTTTCTGGGCAGACTTGGTGACTTTGCCAGCTCCAGCTGCCTTCTTGTCCACTGCTTTGATGACACCCACAGCAACCGTCTGTCTCATGTCACGAACAGCAAAACGGCCCAGAGGAGGATAGTCAGAGAAGCTCTCAACACACATAGGTTTGCCAGGAACCATATCAACAATGGCAGCATCCCCAGATTTCAAGAACTTGGGACCATCTTCCAGCTTCTTTCCAGAACGACGATCTATCTTTTCCTTCAGCTCAGCAAACTTGCAAGCAATGTGAGCTGTGTGACAATCCAGCACAGGTGCATATCCAGCACTGATTTGGCCTGGATGGTTCAGGATAATCACCTGAGCTGTGAAGCCAGCTGCTTCCATTGGTGCGTCATTTTTGCTGTCACCAGCCACGTTGCCATGACGAACATCTTTGACAGATACATTCTTGACATTGAAGCCCACATTGTCCCCAGGAAGAGCCTCACTCAAAGCTTCATGGTGCATTTCAACAGACTTTACTTCAGTTGTAACATTGACTGGAGCAAAGGTGACCACCATACCAGGCTTAAGAACACCAGTCTCCACTCGACCCACTGGGACAGTACCAATACCACCAATTTTGTAGACGTCTTGGAGAGGCAGACGCAAGGGCTTATCAGTTGGACGAGTTGGTGGCAGAATGCAATCCAGGGCTTCAAGCAGTGTGATTCCGCTGGCATTCCCATCTTTACGGGTGACTTTCCATCCCTTGAACCAAGGCATGTTAGCACTTGGCTCCAGCATGTTGTCACCATTCCAACCAGAAATTGGCACAAATGCTACTGTGTTGGGGTTGTAGCCAATTTTCTTAATGTAGGTGCTGACTTCCTTAACGATTTCCTCGTATCTCTTCTGGCTGTAGGGTGGTTCAGTGGAATCCATTTTGTTAACACCAACAATTAGTTGTTTTACACCCAGTGTGTAAGCCAGAAGGGCATGCTCACGGGTCTGCCCATTCTTGGAGATACCTGCTTCAAATTCACCAACACCAGCAGCAGCAATCAGGACAGCACAGTCAGCCTGCGATGTGCCTGTAATCATGTTTTTGATAAAGTCTCTGTGTCCTGGGGCATCAGTGATGGTCACATAATACTTGCTGGTCTCGAATTTCCACAGGGAGATATCAATGGTGATACCACGTTCACGTTCAGCTTTCAGTTTATCCAAGACCCAGGCATACTTGAAGGAGCCTTTTCCCATCTCAGCAGCCTCCTTCTCAAATTTTTCGATAGTTCTTTTGTCGATCCCACCACATTTGTAGATCAGATGGCCAGTAGTGGTAGACTTGCCCGAATCTACGTGTCCAATGACGACGATGTTGATGTGAGTCTTCTCCTTTCCCATTTTGGTTTAGGTTTAGCGGTGGTTTTTACGACACCTGTGTTCTGGCGGCAAACCCGTTGCGAAAAAGTGAGGGGTAACAAATCTTATTTTGCAATCAGAGAAAAGGCAAATGCCCCTGGGAGGGATAGCACATTGAGTTTATTCACATGCGTGTAAGTGATGGATACTGAGATCCTCTCCTAAGGATGCGGTTGATGGAATCAGAAGCAAATACCACCAGCCAGAACTCTAAAATGAGAGGAAAGATCATGGATAGAATAGAATTGTAATATGAAATATAAAATTTCCCTATTGAAGAATTTTCCCTGGGATGCCTGGGTGGCTCAGTGGTTGAGGATCTGCCTTTGGCTCAGGCGTGATCAAGGGGTCCTGGGATTGAGTCTTGCCTCAGGCTCCCTGCAGGGAGCCTGCTTCTCCCTCTGTCTTTGTCTCTCATGAATAAATAAATAAAATTAAAAAAACCTTTTTTTCCCTGCCCATTATTACTCACTTAAAATTCTCCACATTGTAAAGGGAATTCAAATCGACTTCTAGAGATGCACACAATTTAGCAAGATCAACTAAAAATAAGTATGGAAAATGAGGCAAATGGAAAATGCCCCACGATGTCCAGGCTGTGTCCATGTGTGACGCACATGCTGTCCCACCTGCTTCTATTCACTTGACACACATAGGTCCCAAACCTGGCCCAAGTGTTCTGATTGCCTCTGTGAAAAAGAAACATGGGCCCGCTAATAAGATTTGCAATGACCTAGAATCTCAGAGGATGGGACTCAGGTATATTTAAAAATAGCTCTTCATGTTGTTCTAATGTGTGTTCCTCATCTAAACCCAGGTTCTTACAGGCTTATATTTTTTCTTTCTTCAACCCTTCCTCATCAGTGTCTTGCCTGCCAGTCATTCCTACTTTGTTCGGATCATGATGTAAATTCCGGGTAAAGTACAACAAAAGGATTTTGAACAGGATAAAATGTTAATAGGAAATTACTTTCTTTGAGAGCAATCAGGTGATTGAAGGAATATAAAGGGAAAAAACAAAGTTCAGTGAATCCAAGTTAGAATAATATTGTTTCCCTTACTTCTAAGAGTTAAATAATTTAAAATTTAATTGTTTAACATAATAGAGGGGCCCATGAATTTTAATGGTTGAGTAATAAAATAATTCTGTACCATTATGAAGTTCTCAGCTCTTAAGGAAAAAGTGATTTGTTAATTACTTAGGACAAATCTCAGTGAAGTCATTCTGACTCGCATGATTTAGGAATGCTAATTTGGTGACTCAAATTTCATAATTGCTTAATGAAAGCTGATGTTTTCTTCCCTACACCATATGTATTTGCTGGTGCTCTCAAAATGTAGCATTTTTTAAATAAATTTATTTTTTATTGGTGTTCAATTTGCCAACATATAGAATAACACCCAGTGCTCATCCCATCAAGTGCCCACCTCAGTGCCCATCACCCAGTCACCTCCACCCCCCGCCCACCTCCCCTTCCACCACCCCTAGTTCGTTTCCCAGAGTTAGGAGCCTTTCATGTTCTGTCTCCCTTTCTGATATAGAAAATGAGATACCGTGTGTATATGCTTTCTCTCTGTGTGGGGTCTGTGCATGTGATTTCTGAGTGTGTCTGAATGTGAGGTATGCATTAATTTTCATGCGTTGATTCACATGAATAGGAATACATTTGAATTTATAGGAAATGCTTTTGGCTGCTGTCTCTGATGTTACTGTAACTGAAGTAGCTCAAAAGCACAAAAGGTCATGTCAGGCTTTATGTAAAATTTACTAGAGCTGTTTATAAAGGCACCTCGTGTAATATTGCTTTGTTCATGTACTTTACAGGAAATCCTGTCATCCTGTTACTTCCTTCCATATTTCAACTGTTTCTCATTATAAATAAAAGCATTTATTGCTAATGTCCCCTGAACCACATGGGGTGTGTGTGTGTGTGTGTCATGGACTTCTGTTAAGTCTCACTTGCTATTCAAAGTGATAGCTTCACTCCATCATGAGTATGAAGGTGTGTGCTAAATTTTACTTTTTTTTTTGTGCCGTGTCTAAAATGTAAAGCATCATCCAGAGACAGTCTCCCAAAGAAAAGATTTTATGCAGAGTCAATGTATCCAGTCACCCATTGGTAGTCTGACTTTTCCTTACTTACCAAATCTAATTCTATCCCTTGTGTAATAATGGCCACTTATACAGAAATTTTTCTACATAGACCTTTAACCAAGGCCTCACTTAGGAAAAATTTAAAAAGCCTCCTACTTGTCATCGGAGTTACCTTTACCCCCACTTCCTATTACCAACCTGCAGATGTGGTCATACTTTAGACTTGGCCATCTCATGGATCTGCCCCATGTGCAAGATCTGGAGCTCTTGCTCTTCTCTCTGGTCATCACTTCACTTATAATACCCAAGTGGTAGGAGGCAGGACCGGAAGACTGCTTTGGAGTCAAATAAACTCCGAAATCTGGAGACTTCAATGCAACAAAAGTCTATTTCTCACTTCTCTATTTCTCATCAGTCCTACTCTGATGCCACACAGCTCTCTTCCAAGCAGTGAGTCAGACATATATATTCTATGCAAATGAATGGTTTGAATTCATTCCACATCCACATCCACTCTTCCACAAACAATTCTGCATTTTACAATTGGAGAAGGGGGCAATAGGAGAGGAAGAGGAAAATGCAAGTCAAGTGTTCTTGAGTAATTATTTGAAACCACAGCTGGCAGTCTTTTAAGAGGTTGGGAATGGTTAGTTCCAGAGAAGTTCTATTCCTTGAAGATTTTTTAAAAAGATTTTATTTATTTATTTATGACAGAGAGAGAGAGAGAGAGAGAGAGAGAGAGAGAGAGAGGCAGAGACACAGGCAGAGGGAGAAGCAGGCTCCATCCAGGGAGCCTGATGTGGGACTCGATCCCGGGTCTCCAGGATCACACCCCAAGCCAAAGGTGGTGCCAAACCGCTGAGCCACCGGGGCTGACTGAAGATTTTTAAGATTTTATTTATTTATTCACGAGAGACACAGAGACACAGGCAGAGACAGAAGCAGGCTCCCTGTAGGGACTCGATCCTAGGACCCCGGGATCATGCCTGAGCTGCAGGCAGAGGCTCAACCACTGAGCCACCCAGATGTCCCTCCTTGAAGCTTCTAAAGAATAAACAAAGAGGGGCACCTGGGTGGCTCAGTCAGTTAAGGCTCTGAATCTTGATTTCCTTCCAGGTCATGATCTCAAGGTCGTGGGATTGAGCCCTGAGTTGGACTCTGTGCTGGGTGTGGAGCCTGCTGGGAAATTCTCTCCCTCTGCCTCTGTCCTTACCTCCCTCACTCTCCTTCTCCAAAACAAACATATCAGAGGAATAAGCTTATACTTATTTTATTTATCTTAGGTTTAGAGCTGTGTTAATGATGGTCAATTAAACACGAATTGGAACATGGATTGCATCTTGCTGGATAATAAACTAAATAGTAATGAAGAATGTTAAGGTTCCTAAGCACTTTCAAACTTCAGTCGCCATCCTCACAACAATCCTGTGAAGAGTAGCAGTCATTTTTTCATCTCTGTTTTACAGATAAGGAAACTGAGGCTCTGAAACTTAAGTGAGTTATATAAAGTTCTCTTTTCTTTTTCTTTCTTTCTTTCTTTCTTTCTTTCTTTCTTTCTTTCTTTCTTTCTTCTTTCTTTCTTTCTTTCTTTCTTTCTTTCTTCTTTCTTTCTTTTCTTTTCTTTCTTTCTTTCTTTCTTTCTTTCTTTCTTTCTTTCTTTCTTTCTTTCTTTCTCTTTCTCTTTCTTTCTTTCTTTCTTTCTTTCTTCTTTCCCTTCCTTCCTTCCTTCCTTCCTTCCTTCCTTCCTTCCTTCCTTCCTTCCTTCCTTCCGATTTTTATTCATTTACTTGAGAGAGAGAGAGTGAGAGAGAGACCACAAATTGGGAGTGGGCAGAAGCAGACTCCCTGTGGAGCAGGGAGCTGGATGCAGGGCTCAATCCCAGGACCCTGAAATGATGACCTGAGCTAAGGGAGATGCTTAACCAACTGAGCCACCCAGGCACCCCAAAGTTAACAGTTTCTAAGTGGAAGCATTGGGATTAGAGTTTACTCCTTTAGCTTCTACAACTGGATCTCTTTTCCTACATTTATTTCACTACATGGATTCATGGCTGGAGTAGAGATAGAATGCGGGAAATGGTGCTTTTTTTTTTTATCATACACAATCAGAGGAATGGCAAGGATAATACCCTTTAAACAAACAAACAAACAAACAAACAGAATTAGGCATGGGATAGAGGGGGAGATAGTTCATCTGTCTTTGTCATTCATGTTTAGGTATGTGCACTCTTCAAACCCTCGGTGTCCCCGAATACTTGCAAAATTCTGTCATTTCTCTTGCATCTCTTCAATCTATGAGAGAATTGTGGTGGATTTTTTGCATGTAATATTGATTCTTCCTACTTGTGAACATGGTCTGCCTTTCTGTCTTCAGTCTTTCTTTTAATTTCTTGTAGTGTTTTAAGATTTCTTCATATAGAATTTCTTGCACATATCATTAATTCCTAAGTATTTTATTGTTTGTTATCTTAATGGAATCATTTATTCTATTACTACTTCTAAAGGACGGTTTGTAAAGACTATTGATTTCTGTATATATATTTTTATCTAGTCAACCTAATGCCTTCTCTTATTTTAAATAGCTTTATAGTTGACTCACACAGGTTTTATGGATCAAAAATCACATAATCTTCAAATAATGATAATCCTTTTAAGGTTTTATTATGTTTTCCTCTTGTCTAATTGGACTGTTTAGCACTTCCAGTACTGTGTTAAATAATTATTGTGATAAAGGACACCCTTGTTCTTTTCCTGTTTTTAATGGAAGTGTTTTTAGTGTTTTTCTATTAAGGTAAATTTTGGCTTTGGGGTTCAGCTACAAAAGTATCATGTTAGGGAAGCATCCATATAGTCACATGTATTTCCTACTTTATTATAGTTATGTGTTTTGATCAGATGGTGTATGTCAGTGCAAGAGCTCATTAGATTACTTTGACCAGAAATTTGGACATGGTCTATGTAATGGGGTATATAGATTTTTTAAATCGAGAGCTGTTCTAATATGGTAGCTAGTAACTATGTGAGGTTCTTGAACATTTAATGTGGCTGGTCTGAATTGAGATGTGCTATAAGTGTAAAACATATGTTGGATTCTAAAGACAGTGTGAAAAAAATAATGTAAAAGATCTTGATAATTTTTATATTGGTTGTATGTTGAGATACTAATGCATTGGAAATCTGTATTAAATAAATAATTAAAACCCATTCTACCTTTTCCTTTTTACTTATTCAAACATGGCTACTAGAAAATTTGAAATTACATGCAGGGTTTCATTTGTGGTTTGCATTATATTTCACATACATTTGCAGTATTATATATATTTGCTAGTGCTTGTCTAGGGTGTCTACCAACTATTTTCTATACATTCAGGAAGAAAAGGCTATTACAAGCAGAACTTTTTTGTCCATTGGTCTTGGAAAGGTCCTCTTATCATTGCCTCTGTAACACTGTGGTTATACCATAGTGTGTAATGAGGTACCTTTAGATACTCTCTTGGGGCTTAGCAAAACCTGCCTTTCCTCTTGGTGTGTAGTCCTCTGGGAAGAGGTTAGGCTTATTTGCAAAAAGAGTTCAGACACTCCCCACCCACCCAATCCCCTCCCTAAAATTAAAAAAAAAACATTTAAAAAAGATTTTATTTATTTATTCATGACACACACACACACAGGCAGAGACACAGGCAGAGGGAGAAGCAGGCTCCATGCAGGGAGCCTGACGTGGGACTCGATCCCAGGTCTCCAGGATCAGGCCCTGGGCTAAAGGCAGCGTTAAACCGCTGAGCCACCCAGGCTACCCTTAAAATTTAAAATCAAGACACTGTGGATGAACCAGTGTAGGTTCAAGGTAGGGCAAGAAGGTGACTGAAATAAAATTATTTCCAGGAGAGAAAGCTGGTGTTTAGCACAGAGAATGGATAGTGCTAAGTCCTCCAGGTTCACCTCTTATGGTACAATGATTCTGTTTTGGGATGTAATGTCTGGGTGTGGGAATTATTGTTACAAATAAAATGAGGTGCTGGCACTCAGTGTCTGGTGCAACTCAGTTTGTGTAGGTGCCTGCACCAGCGCAAGTTTTTAGGAGCAGTGGGTAAGTTCAAGAAGCCTGAGACATACTCTTCATGTCCCCCTCAGTCCCCAGTCGGCTGTATTTGCATTAAAGTAGGTCAGACCTGATACATACTTAGTGTAGTTAAAATAATGAAAAAGAAGTGTCATTACCTTCCTAAAAGCAGGAGAAAAATAGCTGCAAAAATTGCCAAAGCCATTTTAAGAAAAGGTGGTTTTCTAATCCTTTTCTACAGGATTGTTATAGCAACACCAGTAGCTGTGTCTTGCATGTGATTGTCAGGGAGGGGAGCTGGAGGAATAACATATCTACTCCCTAATGCAGCAGCAGTTCTGATCCTAGATAAAGCTAAAAAGGAGGCAAAAAGATGGTTTGTTTTGTTCTGAGGCTCTCCTTCCCTTCTGAGTCCTGGACATGTTTCCCTTCTAGCCAACCTTGCCTTCTTGTTCTCTTTTCCCTAGAAAATTTGTTAATTCATTTATTCATTCATCCATCAGACTTCTATAGAGCACCTTCTGTGCCAGGCATCAGGAATACAAAAATGAGTAAGAAATAGTTCTTGCTGTCTAGGATGGTCTAGCGAAGTGAGAAGATTATGAGAATAAGGGGGAAAAAAATCACAAGGGAGAAATCTTTGCCAAAGGCATTGCATTCTTGAGTGGGTATAGCAACAATATTCTGGATAAGAGCAGAAGGTGGTAACTAATTTCCCTAGAGTGGCATTCAATTGATCATAAGAATTTAGGATTTTGCTCAACTCTATAGTATTTATACCACGAGATTTTGAAAAGAAAGTAAGGAAATAACATGTACTGAGTTCCTATTATTTCACTGCTTTCACATACATTATCCCCATTTAAAAATGTGGAATTGGGAGTTTACAAAACAAGTGACTTGCTGAGGGCCCATTGGATGCACAAGGGCTGAGATTTGAATTCAGATCTGCCTGACATACAAGTCCAAGCTCCTTCTACTTTCCCACATTGTCTACACAGGAAAAATTCTCTAATTACAGAACCTCAGATTCTGTAAGAAGTGAGGGGCCTATATTTTTGGATAGAGAACTCTCTGACATCCATTTTGTCACCTAAACAGGTCAATGCATGTAAGGCTGGCCTTGTGTAGTTGACAGCTGGACTACATAGATGGCCTTCTCTGCTAGGAAAGCAAACCAGAGAATCAGCAAACAGAGTGGACAGATTCAGGGGGTCTGGCTTTGTCAGACTTGTCATTCCATGGAGGCTGCAAAGAGCAAGTTACATCCAATGCCTTTCATTAGGGTTCTCTGCCCATTTCCCACACCACTCTTTTCAGATCCCACACTTACCAGAGGTCTTCCAAAAGCTCTTTCAGGGCAGTGGACATGCATTGTATCAATTTTGTACCTCCTTCTGTGCCTGACACAACTGCATTTGTATAACAGGTCTACAACAGGTTAAAAAGCAGCTTTGTCTTGACAAAGCAAATCATTTGATGGGACACCTGGGTGGCTCAGCAGTTGAGCATCTACCTTTGGCTCAGGACGTGATCCCCGAGTCCAGGGACCCGACCGCATTGGGATTCCTGCATGGAGCCTACTTCTCCCTCTGCCTGTGTCTCTGCCTCTCTCTCTCTCTATATATATAAATAAAATCTTTAAAACAAAACAAAACAAAAACACAAATCATTTGAGTATCAAAATTCAAAACTTCTTCAAAAAATCTTTTGGTAAACTCTGTACATAGTAATCTTCCAGAATGTTGCTTGACTGTACTAAACGGTTGAAAACTGGTATTTCATGGCTAAGACAGGTTTTCTGACGAACCCCACCCTGATTGCACTCTTGACTCCGACAGGAAGTGCTGTTGTGATCACAGAGAAACACATGACTCACGGGAAAGTCGGCCTTGATCCCTTCTCTGCCTCCGCGTGTTTTGAGATGCTTGGACATTTAGGGGAGTTTCCAGTCTTGTTTTGATTCCCCTTCCGCGAATCCCCCTCCTATCCAGGCTCTCCTCCCTGAAAATGTCACGTTTTCCACGTAGTTAAAAACAAAACAAAACAAAACAAAAAACCCGACAAGGCAACCCATCATCACAAAACCAGAAACTCTTCAGGAGTCCGCAGTGAACTTCTGTGTGTATGTGTTCAATTCAGATTTTACTCTTTAAAGTGAGACCACGTTGAATGTTCTTAGCCCATCCATGCCTCCCAACTTGAGTTAACTGCAGCCTGCAGGCCCCCTGCGTGGCCTTGTCTCCCGGGCCCACGCGTCCCCAGGGCTCAAGCGCAGGGCACGAAGGTGCAACAGCGCCAACGAGTCACGTGCAAGGCTATTTGTCTTCCAGCGCACGCAGGCCTGCACCGCTGGCCTCAACTTCTCAGCCCGCAGCTTCATTCTGGAGCCCCGGAGCCCACAGGTCACGGTCTGAGGGCTTCTCCCGGTTCTGCGGCCCAGCACGTCCTCCCAAGTCAGCCTGTGCGCGCCCCTGGGGGTGACCCCGCTGCCGGAAGGCTGCCGCCCCGCGCAGGGCCAGTGGTGGCTCGGGGGTGGGGGGCGGGCTCCCGCCGTTGCACGCGCAGCACTCGCGGCGCGCGGTGCACCCAGGGGTCGGCGGAGCTCGGCCGCGCGCTGCGGCGCTTGCGCATCAGGTCCCACCCGCGCAGCGGCTTCCCGGCCCCGCAGCCTGAGCCTGCGCGCGACGGCTGCTCCGGGTTCCCGGCCCGGATCTTAGGAGTTGGCCGCGGCGTCCAGGAGCCCGGCCCGGCAGCGCCTTGTCCTCGTCCTTGCTTGCGGGGCCTGCGGTGGTCCTGGTGGGGCATCCTCTGGGCCATTTCCTGAAGCGGCCGGGGGGGCGGGGGGTGCAGAAGGCGTCGTGGGCGCCGGCCCCGGCCCGGGATGACTGCCTCCTCCTCCGGGAAGCCGGCACCGTCACCGCGCTGTGGCTGCCGCAGCTGTTCCTGCTGCTCAGGCCCGGGCACCCGCCTGCTCGCCGTCTGCCTTCTCCGCGCGGCCGAAGCGTATCAGGATCGCCTCGTGCTCCTCCAGGTAGTGCGTGCAGACCACGGGGCCGCCGCAGGCTGCAGTCGGAGGAGCCGGCAGTGGGCGTCCATGAGGCCATCCCGGGGCCTGTAGCCTGAGGCCCTGCGGTAGCTCCCGGCGGGTGTAGACGCCCCGCCTTGCGGTGCTTGCCCGAGTGTGTCATCCGCGCAAACAAGCCCTCGTGTCCTGGTGGCTTCTTCAGCTCTGCTCCGACGCACATGCCCCCCTGCCCCCCTGTAGCACGTTCCCTTCGTTGCCTTCAACAGGGTTGAAGCTCAAGGCTACCAACATAAATTTCAAAAGTTATCTTGGGTAGGCAGACGTCAAACCTATATTTTCCAGCTGTTGTAGAAAAAAAAAAAAACACTTTTTTTCCTTTTGTTGAGAGTTATTGGGGTTATTCTCGTTTTCACTAGTAATTGCTGCAGAATTTTATCTCAGCCCTACTTCATGGACAGGGTCTGTAGTCTTCAGTTTATGAGCTGCGAAGGCAGTGGTTTGCAGAATGTGATTAAAGTCTGCTTTTCCTGGGGTGCCTGGGTGGCTCAGTGGTTGAGTATCTGCTTTCCGCCCCGGGCCTGATCCCCAGGTCCTGGGTTCGAGTCTTGCATCAGGCTCCTGGTAGGGGGCCTGTTTCTCCCTCTGCCTGTGTCTCTCTTTTTGTGTATCTCTCATGAATAAATAAATAAAACCTTAAAAAAGGTTTGCTTTTCCCAAAATGGCGTTCTCCCTTTTTATCTGCTCAAAAACCTGTACTATAGAATTTCTTTTCTGTTTAGTGATGTAGGTGGGGACAGAAAGCCACCATGGTGGGCAATATAGGCCCTTAATTTGTGCCCACACACAGTTGACTGGCAAGTTGGTTAATACAGAAAGCCATATCCTAAGGTGTAAAGATAATGGACAATAGTAGGAGAAACAACAAATTTCAGGTGACCACAGGCACTTGAAATTGAATTAGGAAAAGGAAGGCATCCAGAAGAAGAGGGAAGTGTTTAGGGTTGAGCAGAAGAGGCTTACAGCTTGGCTTTGGCTTGGCTTTTTCTATTTTGTGACATAAACTTGAGTCTCTGGTCTGTAAATGGAGATGAGAAAAATTAGAAAGGGGAAATAAAAACTAGAAACTGTAGAGCAGTATCAAAAGTAATTTATCTATGAGATACTTGTGCGGCTTAGTGGTTGTGTGCCTGCTGTGGCTTGGGGCATGATCCCCGGGGTCCTGGGATGGAGTTCCACATCTGGCTCCTCACAGGGAACCTGCTTCTCCCTCTGCCTATGTCTCTGTTTCTCTCTCTGTCTCTCATGAATAAATAAATAAAATCTAACAAATGTTATCTAAAAATGTTATGAGAAGGCAGTAAATCAATGTTGATTTGTAAATATCCATAAACAGATTGTCCTCCCAATAATGGAACTCTGATGTTGAATCGTTTTTAGATGTCATGTCTCTTTAGAACTGAAAGCCTCAGAGAGGCAAGGCCACTACTATTCTCAATTTGCAGGGGAGGAAACAGATGCTGACACAGGTTAACTACTTGCCCAGTCATATGACTGGTTGGTGACAGAGGTGTGACTTGAACACAGAGGTTTTAAGTTCAGTTCTGATGCAGTGAACCACTTGCCTCCTATGTCTGAGAGAGGCTTTTGGGAATAGCTCAGAGTAGATCTTTTGTGTTCTACTGGGGTGAAAATATCATAGTCACTTGGGAGGAAAATAAAACAGTATGAGAACATATTTGGACACTATTGCCTTATGAAATATAGATGGGGTCTGGGGGGAGGAATTGATTATACCAGATTAATTCTCCTTTGACTTAAAGTGAAATTAAGGAAAAATTGGAAGAATAACTGGTTCTGCCAGTCTCACCAGCTATCAACTTAAAAGGTGAGGTCTCAAGATGGAAAATTCTAAGTCAAGGTGGAAGAGAACAATTTTCTGCTTTTTGCCCTCTGAGTGGACCAACATGGCACCTAATAGCAAAGACTCTGAAATTTCAAAGGCTGAAATTCCTTCTACTTATTCCAGTAGAACCAATTTGTCTCATGGGGGAATTTATTAATAGAGAGCTTCCTGTAGTTTTCATTTTAAGGCTGGATTTCTTGTGATATACAAAAACTTATTAGCCAAAACTTTGAGTTATGACTTGTGGGGTTTTGAGTGGAATTTCAATTATTCCTCAGAATGTCATTTGGAGCAGACCAGATCATGCTCTGGTAACAACCAACCCCTAAATCTCAGTGTCTTAAAACAACAAAGATGTATTTCTTAGTCATGCTTTGGGACCTAACAAGTTGGCAGAGGAGCTTTACTCATAATGATCAATCAGATATTCAGGCTGACTGGGAACCTGGTCACCAGGCTAGAGAAGAAAAGGGAGAACCCTGGTAGATCTTACACTAACAATCAGGTGTTCCAGAAAAGAAGTGACATTGCTCAAAATCCACTGGCTGGATTAGTCATATGGCTCCACCCTTACTAGGATGTATAGTCCTACCTTGAGAAAGCAGAGAACTGGAAGCATTTTGTGAATTGCACTACTGCCTATCAAAATTCATGTATAAATAGCTGAGACTCTGGTAAATAAAATCCTGTAAATCAAATCCTTTTTCCTAGTAGTGTTGATGAATACAATTATTTAAAGAATGAGGTATTCCAAAGTGTCTATTCATAGTAATTGGTACTAAATGAGAAGTATGGTTCAAGGTTGAGCAAAAAACAATTATAGTCATTATTATATTGGTCATGAATATAAGAGTAAGGAAGCTCTTCTTTTTGACTGGGAAGTATCGTAGTAAATCAAGTATTTTTTGTTCATTTGTTTTGAGTGGAAGATGCAGTATATAAGAAAAATTCTCGAATACTGATAGCGATCAGATTTTATCTCCTATAGCAATTCCAATTTTTTGTATAATAGCAGACTCTAAACTTCTTTGATTTCTTCTACTGGTAAAAGATATAGTGTATTTGCTTTCATCCCCACTTATATATATTTATTTGATTATCAATTATTATCATAATTTATTGCATATACTAGAAAACTTTTACAAAAATAGACATTAAAACTAGAAATAAGCAATCTCTATTTTCTTCCCACTCCACAGAGAACTGCCTTATTTGTCCCCTTTGAAGACAAATGTTCTTGAGCACTGGTTGAACTGGATTTTCAGGCCAGGTCAAGGCCCAGTTCTTGGTAAGTAGCAATATCTGCCAAGCAAAGAGAGAAAAGGATGTCATATGTTTCAGATGGTTGAAGTCTCAGACTGAAGTTGGCAAGGGTTGGATCCATTTTTACTTCTTTTCTATTTGCTTTAAGAGATCCTACCCGAAGTTTCCATTTTTAGATCATGGGAAGTTACACCCCTGACACGTCTTCCAATAACTCTTTCAAATGAGTCCTTCCTAAGCTGAACTAAGTGGATAATTGAGCAGAGGAAATGATGATGCATATGAAAATTCACAACTGCATGCAATTAGGCAATGGTTTGCAAGCTGGGTCCAGAAACTATAGATAGCATCTCAGGAAATTTCATATGGTGTATTTTTTTAATATGAAAGATGCCTGAACTTTCTTGTAGCATATGAACTTTGTCCCACAAGATTAAAAAAACTAATTATAAATTTAGTGCTCAAAAAATTGAAGGATGGGAATGACTGGTTTTAGAAATAGTCTGTGCTAGACATATTTTTAAAAATACCTTTTGTTTTTTTTAATAAAGATTTTATTTATTTATTCATGAGAGATACACACACACACACACACAGACACACACACACACAGAGGTAGAGACACAGGCAGAGGGAGAAACAGGTTCCATGCAGGGAGCCCGATGTGGGAATTGATCCCAGGACCCAGGGATCACGCCATGAGCCAAAGGCAGATGCTCAACTGCTGAGCTACCCAGGTGTCCCCAAAATACCTTCTTTTGAGTGAATGATAGGTGGTATCCTCCAGGAAAGGACTGGAGAACTTTCTGTGCTAGTGGTTGGAACTACCTGTGTTTTATCTGTGTTAGCACAGAGAATGATTTTAGAAGCATTGAGTTTTTAGGAAACTTGAGAGATTGAGGAAGAATACTTTATTGAACTCAAGTAGGAGTACCAGATATTCTGGTGCTTAGATGTTTATGCATTGTAATAGGCCAGGAGTTTTATTCAGAATACGAAATAAATATAACATTCTTTCTTCCCAAGAATCGGTATTATAATAGGAATGTCTGTTTATTTGTTTTGGACAGGGCATTTTAATATGCTGTACAAAATTTATTGACAGTTCTTTCAAACCTGGCAGTGGTCTGTAGGAGTCTAATAATTATGAAGATCAGAAACTTCCAGGAAGTCATAAGAACAGATTCTGTGTGGCTATGTATAGTTGTTTCAGAGTTTAAAGTAGTGGAAGAAAATAAAAAGGTGGTGACATTTCAAAGACATCTACAGGGATGCAAACATTAATGTAGATTTTTGTATCTTGTATATAATATGTAATTATATCTATGAAATAAAATAAATTTCTCGTGTGTGTGTGTGTGTGTAACAGCCCAACCTATACAAAAAAAGTCTGTGGAGATATGATGTATAAACACAATTTGGTACTTATTCCATTGAACTTGAAGCTTCTAATTCTAACAAGATTCTTTAACAAGCACTTTGGTAAGACTTAAACATTTTTTTCCCCCTGAATCAGAAATGCTTTATTGGTGATTGACATTTCTTCTTTCCAACAGATGGTGCTATCTTACTGCTACCTATTCCATGGCACACCCTCCAGATAAGTCCCTTTCTCCAGTTACCAGCTACTGGTTTAGGTACATCTGTCCCATGAATTAGTTGGGTATTACAGTATCTTAAAGTCTCCTAAAAACTCTCTAATAATGTGTTTAATTTCTCAGTAATTTTCTTTCACTGGCCTCTTTTTATTAAAAGCTAGACATATAATGGATGCATAACTTACTTCTGGCTTCCTAATATTCATTGTTTGACGTGGCCATCAACATATTGAAGGAAGATATTAATTAAAACAGCCAGATTGTGTTGACCTAAAATACCAAAAGGATTTTGAATAACTTTCTGGTGTCCATCTCTAAATAATTGAGAAGGAAAAGATAGCTTTATTGTGTGAAACCCTTTCAGAAGCAGAGGTCATCTGGTGACCTCTTTTAGCTATATGACCTCTTGACACCATGATTTTTGAGTTGTATTGGGTCTATTTAAGTTGTTGGATGTAACATATAAATACGTATCTAGCTAATACATCAGTCATTTGCATCCTCTGGGCCAATTTTCTGTTGAATACTGCCACATTTAACGTAATGACTTGAAAATTAAATGTAGATATAATAATTGAGTTATATCAAATACTTAGTAGAGTGGCTTTATAAAATGATTTTAATTTAATCTCTCATTACCTTATTAAAACTTTTTATTGTGAAAAATTTCAAACATACATAAAAGTAGAAGAAATGGCATAATGAAATCCATTGTTCAGCTTCAATAATTATCAGCATATTGTTATACTTGTTTTATCTGTATATCCCCACCTGATCCCATGGTGGTTTTTTTTATTATACTTTTATTTAGGTATAGTTTTTACATACAATAAAAATCACCCATTGTAAGTGAATGCACACTTCCACTGATTTGTAATTTAGTGATTTTTAATTTATAGAGTAGTGGAACTATCACTATGATCTAGTTTTAGAATATTTCCCTCATTTCAGATTTCCCTGTGCCTGAATGCAATCAGTTCTCCCTCATACTCTTGACTCCAGGTAACTGCTATTCTGCAAATCTATAGATTTCTACTTTCTGGATGTTTCATATAGATAGAATCATAATAATATGCAATCTTTTGCATCTCACTTTCTTTACTTACAGTGTTTTGATATAGTGTTCATCAGTGCAGTAGCATGTAGTAGTAGTTCATTCGTTTTTATTGCTGGATTGTATTTCATTGTATAGATATATTACAATTTTATATATATATTTTTTTATTTATTTATGATAGTCATACAGAGAGAGAGAGAGAGGCAGAGACACAGGTAGAGGGAGAAGCAGGCTCCATGCACTGGGAGTCCGACGTGGGATTCGATACTGGGTCTCCAGGATCGCGCCCTGGGCCAAAGGCAGGCGCCAAACCGCTGCGCCACCCAGGGATCCCGATATATTACAATTTTAATTACCATTCATCAGTTGATCAATTTTAAGATTGCTTCTAGTTTTGGGCCATTATGTATAATGCTGTTACGAACATTCATGTAACAGTCTTTGTGTGAGCATGTGTTTTGACGTTTTCTGGGTAGGTACCTACTTGTGGAATTGCCGGGTTGTTTAATATTTATCTTTTAAGAAACTGCCAAGCTGTTTCCTAAATGGCTATACCATTTTATATTCCCACCAGCAATTTGAGGGCTCTTGATTCTCCACCTCCTCACCAACACTTGGTATTGTCTTTTTCATGATAGCCATTGTAATGAATGCATAGTGTTGTCCTTTTTTTTTTTTTTTTTTAAAGATTTTATTTATTTGAGAGAGAGAGTGCGGGTACTCCTTTTTAAAGGCTCTATCTCCAAATATGGTCACATTCTGAGGTTGAGATTAGGACTTCAGCATATGAATTTTGGAAGGACATAATTCAGGTTCATTCATTCATAATTCATGATTATTTAAAAGGAGGAAACAAAGCCCTTGTTATTTATGGATGATGTGCTTATTTACATAGCTGATCAAAAGGCTCTGTGGTTAAACTATTGGAGTTAATAAACGAATTTGTTAAGTTGCTAGATAAAAGGCCAATATACAAAAATCATGTTTCTATAAAACAGTAGAAAACAACTAGAAAATAAATATGAAAAATATGACTTACATTAGCATCAAAACCACCAAATGCCTGATAACAAATCTAATGAGTGATGTACAAGACCTTCTCCCCAAAAGAAAAAAAAAAGCTACAAAATAGTATTTAGAAAGTTGAAAGAAATGAAAGAAGACCCAGCTATACCATGTAAATGGATTAGAGGACTAAATATTGTAGAAATATAAATTTTCTCAAAAAGATTCATAGAGCAAATAAAATCCCAATAAAAATTCAACTGCAGATTGAGTTTTGTGAACATTGAGTTGATCTTAAGACTTATATGAACATTTAAAGGGTAAAAAGGGCAGGAATAGCAAATTTGACAAACTTCTATTATCAAATATCATGACTATAAAGTTGGAATAATTAAGACAATATGATATTCATGCTGTATCAAGGGTCCTCAAGACCATCCTCAGGTTTGATGATTTAGAAGGCCTCCCAGGACTCAGGTATAGTCATATTCATGGACATGATTTATTACAGTGAAATGATACAAAGCAAAATCAGGGAAGGGAAAAGACATGTGAGGTGAACTCTGGAGGAAACCAAGTGCAAACTTCCAATAGTCTCCCGGTGGAAACACATTTAATTACCCCAGCAAGTTATGACAACACATGTGAAATGTCCATCCGAGAAGCTCATTAGAAACTCCATGCCCAGAGTTTTTATTGGGGGTTTGTCATGTGCACATATTCTGTCAAGTACACATGCAGGTTCCAAACTCTAAAAGGAAAACAAGTGTTCAGCATAATCTACGTTGCTTGTACAGTTTAGGCACAGTGAGACATTCCTATCAGTTCTGGGAATGGTAGGAACCCTCCATGGATCTAAGTTCTGCATTCTAGCCACGGGCTGCTCTTATGTGCAAGCCTATCAAAGGATAGCATTCTCAGGCCTGCTTTGCTAACTCTTTTCTAAACAGGTACAAAAATGGGTAAATTGATAAATAGACTAGAAAACAAGTCCAGAAGTAGATCTACACATATTACAGTTACCTGATATATGATGAAGATGTCATTACAGTATAGTAGAGGAAAAAAAGGCATTTTTAATAAACGATGCTGGATCACTTGGTTATCTAAGTGGAAAAAAGTAGATCTTGACACCTACTTTACATAATATCCAAATAATTCCAGATGCGTCAAAATAATAAAGCTTTTAGGAGATATCCTGGAGAATGTCTTCATGACCTTGTAAGCAAGATGTTCTCAAAAGCTCACAAAAAGCACCAACTGTAAAGAAAAAAGATACATTGGACATGATTAAAATTGGGAGATTTGTTTTTTCAAAAAATAGCACTGGAGTGCCTGGATGCCTCAGTCAGTTAAGTAGCTTCCTTCTGCTCAGGTCCTGACCCCAGAGTTCTGGGATGGAGCCCTTATCAGGCTCCCTGCTCAGCAGGAGGGAGCCTGGTTCTCCTTTTGCCCCTCCTCCTGCTCGTGTGCATTCACGCTCTCTCTTTGTCTCAAATAAATAAAATCTTTAAAAAAAAAAAAAGGCACTGAGTAAAATAAGCCATGGAGTGGGACAATGCATGATAAATATTATCTTCAAAGGACTTGAATGCAGAGGATATAAGGAAATCCACCTCCAGCCCTGGAGACAATATGATATTAAAAGTACCAGACAGGGGGATCCCTGGGTGGCTCAGTGGATTGGTGCCTGCCTTCGGCCCAGGGTGTGATCCTGGGGACCCGGGATCGAGTCCCGTGTTGGGCTTCCTGTGTGGAGCCTGCTTCTCCCTCTGCCTGTGTCTCTGCCTCTCTCTCTGTATCTCTTATGAATAAATAAAATCTTAAAAAAAAAAAAGTACCAGACAGGCACTTCATGAAAAGGGATATCCCTATGATCAATAAACATACGAAGAGGGAGATATATGAGTTTCCTATTACTGCTGTAACAAGTTACCACAGACTTAGTGACCTATGACTGACTCCTTGGAATATACTCAACAGAAATGTGTACCAGTAGTCATCAAGAGACATATTATTAGAATTCACACAGTCACACTTTTTGTAATAGTTCCAAACTGGAAAGTATGCAAATTTCCAATAGCAGTAAAATGAATAAATAAATTGTGGCATATCATGCAGTGGAATACTGAACAGCAATAAGAATGAAGAAACCTCCACTATTACTATGTGTAACCACATGGATGAAACTCCCAAATGTAACCAGAGTAAAAGCATCCAAGCACAAAAAAGTACATATGGTATAATTGTACTTACATAAAGCCCAGAGTTAGGCAAAATTAGTGCATGGTGTTAGGAGTCAGAATAGTGGTCTTTTTGGTGATGAGATCGCAGAGGAGGAGGCAATGGGAAGTTTTATCAGTATTGGCAATGTTCAGTTTGGCTGGCTACACAGATGTATCCATTCTAAAATAATTCACTTACAATTTACGCACTTTCCTACATGTATGCTAAATTTAGTAAGAAGCTAACTTACAAAGTAAGTAAATAAATGTGCATGAAGTCTTTTTGAGAAATCTTTGAAAAATTATTATCTTATAAACTTTTCCCCTTCCCACTCCACTTGAAATCTGTACTTCAAAACATTTGTTTCCTTTTTGGAATCCTCACACTCTCCAGTTGAAGGCTGGGTCCGATTTTAAGTTAGCAGAGTCTGGAAAGTTGAGAATATCCTTTCAGGAAATGGGTCCTTAATTGTGTGAATATGTTTCACAGGTTACAAAAACAGGCTTGGTGGGAATTTTAGTTTCAACATTTCATCCAGTGCCAACTACACTTGACATTGAAACTCCAGTGACCCATCATCTCAGGTTGTGACAGTGAGATTAAGGGGAGTTTGGAAGTTCAGGCACAAAAGAGATCAGTTACTAGTAAGCCAGTTTCTGTGTTTTGTCTTTTCAACAATGCACATTTTCTTAGTTTGAACCCTGTGTGTGACTGAATATACTCTGAGTATAAGATTTCATACTGTCCTTTAAAAGTTCCTTTTATCTCACTGAACTTATTTGTTTGTCTGTTTATTTATTTATAAACTCACTTTAAGAAATGCTGTAGTGAAAGATACAGAAGAAATGGACGACTGAACTCCTTTCCTTTGGAATTATTTGAATCTGGATTTATGGAACCCTTAAGGATCCAAGTATCAGTCAGCCAAGTATCCAGTGTGTTGGGGGAGACTATATTTCAGAATCTGCATGTTTTCATAAAAGAAGACCTCTACTCAATTTCCTTAGTGGAGTTTCTGCCCTTCTCTCATCTACCTCAGCTTGGTGACTTATCTGCTTGATGAGATTAGTAGTACTGAGTGTGCAGTGGCTCAATTCCCTATCTTTCCTAGAGCAGTGAGTAGGCTTTTATCTGTTGTCCAGTGGAGTATTTCTTGAAAAGGATGCTGTCTCTGCAGTGAGTTGGGCTTTTGGATGCTGAACTCACAGTCATAGGTAATACAAGGTTGGTTGTACTTACAGATCTAAGCCACCTTCTTTTTTTTTTTTTTTTTTTAAGCCACCTTCTTTAAAATACCTTTGTCAGTAATAAATCTTTTATTTTGATTTTTTTCTGTCTCTCCCTTTTAAAAAATATTTTATTTTTTATTTGAGAGAAAGAGTGAGAGAGAGCATGAGCATAGGGAAGGACAGAGGCAGAGGGAGAAGCAGACTCCCTGCTAAGCAGGGGGCCCCATTTGGGGCTTGATCTCAGGACCTGGAATCATGATCTGAGACGAAGGCAGATGTTCAACCTACTGAGCCACTTAGGTGCCCCTATGTTTTTCTTTCTTGATTGGGCTCATTCCACTTTGATTTCAGTTGGCCACGTGTCTTAGTCTGTTTAGGCTGCTGTAATAAATTACATAGATTGGGTGACTTACAAACAACAAAAATGTATTATAGTTCTGGAGGCTGGGAAATCCAAGGTCAAGTTTTGGGCAGATTTAATGTCTGGTAAGGACTGTCTTTCCATATGGAAGAAAGGGCAAGGTAACTTTTTGGGGTCTCTGTTATGGGGGCACTAATTTCAATCATAAAGGTTCTGCCCTTACGACCTAATTATCTCCCAAGGTCTCCACCTCCAAGTGCTGTTATGTTGGGCATGAGAAGTTAACACACAAATTTTGGAGGACACGAACACTCGATCTGTAGCACCATACAATGCCCAGGAGTATGCCCTTCTTCCCATAAGGTTCAGATAACATGGACATACTGTCTTGGACAGTTGAAAAGATTAAACTGTTAGATAGAAAAGAAAGCTTTGGTAAGTTTTAAGGAGGGGATAAAAAAGGAAAGTAAGAAATATACAAAGAAAAATAAGAACAATAAGAGAATTAATTGTACATAAATGCTAAAATCAGGAGTTTGGTACCTCAAGTCCTTTTCCTTGAGATTGGCTCATTAGTACCTCTATGCTTAATAGGTCAACAAGGAAAATGACATCCTTATTTTTCTGACCATATAGGTAAAACTAATGTAGAAAACTCTAGCAACAGAATAGGCCACACTTTTTTATTGTGGCTTTTCCAGCTCTTGTCTGAATACTTAAGGTTTTATAAACGAAACAAATGCTGCTATAGATTAGCTTGCAAGAATGAACTTTAGACATATTTGACAATTCAAACTTTCAAAATAAGAATGTCAGTGATTCGCCAATACTAAAACCATTCTAGGAAGTTGTTTTGAATTCTGTATGTATATATACACTTTCTGACCTTTAGATATACCAAAAGAATTAAAATAAACACTAAGAAATAAAAAAGAAGAAGAATCACCTAAAATCTCTCCAGTAGGGTACACACTGAATGTTTTAGGAACCATTCTTTAGAGAAGGGGTGTGAGGGAACCTTTTGGAGTCCTAGAACCACATATTTTTATGTGGTTGGTAGCCACATGGTTATATACAAAATAAAAATTCAAGCTGTACAAGATTTATGCATTGTACTGTATATATATTATATATCAGTTTAAAAATCTTCCAGATATTTCTTTCTCTCTACAATTTTACAGAAAAAGAATTATTATCCATGCTGTGTTGATAGGATAGTCTTTCCTCCAGGAATCATATATTCTAAACTTTTTCCATAGCATTGTACTTACCTGTATGTCTTTGTTTTAGGGAGTGTTGTGGCAAGATTTAGAATCTTATGAAAGCTGGCTTAGGGAAAATATGAGAAAGTTATAGGTATTCTCACAGCATCCCAGAACAATTATATTTCTTATTTTTTAACTTCTTCATTATCTTTAAGCCAGTCTTCTGAGCCTTCCCAATTTATCTTACTTTCTATAAATTTGGTGATCTTAGAATTTCATCAGTCTTAGAGAGTAGCTTCGTGGTTTCTATCAGTTTTCTCACTTAAAGGGCCATTTCATGAGGTCTGTGTCTTAGGATATAGATGATCCATGGAATTTGCTGTGTGAGTATTCTGTACTACCCAACGTAGCTATGCATGCAAACCTATGCCTGCAAACCAGGAAAATAAGTATCAGAGAAAGTGATATATATGTTGTTAACAAATCAAAATATTGGTTTAACTATGTGGGAAAATGGGCAGAAATAGCTTTCATTACCATCTTAGAAATTCATTCAGTGGACGTTTCTTGATTGGGAATCTAATGTGTGATTGGGAATAAGTGACATTGTAATGGATGCTGGGGACACAGCAGTGAATATGACATACATACTGGACCTCAGTGAACACAGTCCAATGTAAAGTGGATGGTAGAGTATGGCTGTTGAAGCAAGTTTCCAAGATGGATGTTTCCTGATTCTGTGATTGCCCAAGGATGAGAGCTATACTAGGGCACCGCGGGCAGTGACGGACGCCAAAAATGAAGAATTCGTATTGTTAGAATGATAAAAAAAAAAAAAAAAAGCAGAGGTCTAAAAACCTGGAGAAGCATTTGGAGATTGGTAAAAGATAAAGCAAGTCAGTAGAAGATATTGAAGCCAAGGTTTGAAGCTAGAAATTTGAGGCCTGGTTTACAAAAAGAAGAGAATCTGGAGTAGAAGGTAACGGGTGAATTAAAATCATGAAAGAGAGTAAGGAATGTAAAGCGAAGCCCAGGTAACTGCTAGTGTTTGAGGTGAGTGCATTGGGCTAAATGGCCAGTGGAAGAAAAGAGAATACTCAGGATGAAAAGAACATGTACAATAAATGTGATATAACTCTGGAACCCACAAGAACCAGTGATTAGGTGTAGTTTTATCATAACAGCAGACAGATTCTGTTTTAAGTACCAGATTTATTGAAAAGATTATAAAAGATTTGCCTACTAGATACATAAACAAGGTTGGTGATCTTCTCCAAAGAACATACATCTTTTGGTATTTTCTTGGGTTCCCACTCCTGTCTACTTATGTTACATACGGAATAGAAACAACTACATGGGTCTTTTCATTAACAGGATATAAATGCTTCTGAAGATGGATTAAGAACACAACATAAAATATAACAAAATATTGCCAGTTGGCAGCTGGTGGGTTGGTCTGGTTTGTTAATTGTTCCAGAATAAGCCTCTTACTGTCCAAGCTAGAAAAATGTGAAAACCAAACAAAATTATGGCCCAAGATAGGATACTTAATATGATCATTAAGAATGAGAAAGGACATTTGAAGAAGTAAAACACAAGTTAATGACTTTTTGGTGAATGTTCATGTTTAATATAATGGCTAATGGACTCACCTCTACTAACCCCTAACCTGATGTCTAAGCCAGATATTTAGCATGAAAGAAATGCTAATCAGCTGTGTTGAATTTGGTCCCAGTGGAAATTTCATTTCTATTGTTTCTTAGAATAAGTGGATTTATGTTGGCTTCCATTATTTAAGGAAATGCTTTGATTCCTTCGTGCTTTCCAGCCAAAGACACAGGGAAGACTTCCAGGGTAGGAAGCAAGCTGTGTGTGTGTCTCTGTCGCAGACTTGGACAATTATTAAGAGTTTTCAAATCAGAACTGATGTGGGAAAATGGAAGAAACGTTCTGATGAAAGAAGCAATTAAAACCCAGAAATCTGCTACTGTAATTTGTTGAAATTTTAATTCTATCACTTTGCATTCCATGTATAAAATACATGTATTTTTAATTGATTTTCTTGTTTATAATAGCTTAGTAGAGAGAGATAAAGATAGAGAAATAGAAAGCTCCTATTGTGCTTATATGCCAGGGAAGTAATTTTGGTGTTATCAAATATAGGCATTTCCTTATATTTGCTTTATAATCAATTTGTAACATCATGTACATACAACAGTTTGCCATATCCACTGCTTTAGGTATATAAGTGTGGAGATGGAGAGAGAAAGAAAGAGGGAAAGAAAGGAAAACAGTTGACTCCTACTAATCAAATTCCTGGTGCAGGTGGGCTGGGCCTACACACCTTTGTACTCTTACCTCTACCTGGAATACTGAGACTCCAAACCAGCTCAGAAGTGTTTCTGTTCTGTTTCCAGCTCCTCTGTGTGTTAGTTGCGTTTATGATTAGGGCCAATCAATATAACACATGGTGGATCTCTAATGTATCATATCTGCTAGCTTTCTCATTCTAGTAGGCTATATCTTCATAATGGCAGATCCCGTGTCACAGTGCCTGCCTGTACTATGTGAGCAACAAGTGCTCAACTGATCCACAATTTTTGAAAAGTTTCATTTTACTTGTGTTGTTCCCCAACTTAGTTTCCCTCTATTTTTATCTTATTTTTAAAGAATATTTATTTATTAATTTTAGAGAGAGGGAGGGAGAGCTTGCATGCATGGAGCAGGCTTAGGAAGGAGCAGAAGGAGAGGGAAAGAGAGAATCTCAAGCAGAGCCCAACCAACATAGAGCTCAACCTTGTAACCCTGAGATCATGACCTGACCTGAAACCAAGAGTTGGATGCTCAGCCAACCCAGGTGCTCCCACCCCCTCCCAGTTACCCTCTTTAGAGGCAGTCATTACTAATTTCATGAATGTCCTTCTAGAGATGATCTCTGCATATTTAAGTGATTACATGTATGTTTTCCTTACCCCTATTTTTACCCAAATGATATTCTGCACTTTGTTTCTTTTTTAATTTGAAAATATATCTTGATTTTTGTTGCATAGCAGAACATAAGGAGCTTCCTCATCCTTTCTTTAGAAAGCTCTTTAGCATTCTATTCCAATGTATGGAGTGTCATAATTTTTTAAATCAGGTAACTCTTGATGACTTTTAAGCTACTCTTGTTATTTTGCTACTTTGAATTTTACTGTAGTTAATGAATAGACTTAAAAATATATCATTTTATAGAGACATGAGTATGTATGTAGAGTGTGTGTGTGTGTGTGTAATTGGCTAGGTTAAAGATATGCATATTTTATGTAAGTTGTTATTACTAAATTCCCTCTCTAGAGGCATCAACTACATTCCAATCAGTAATGTATGAGAATGCACAAACATGTCATGTCATTAAATTTTTCATCTTTACAAATCAGATCTTTGGAAAAAAGTATCTCAGTAAAATTTGAAATAGCGTTTCCTTTATTTCAAGTGTAGTAGAATATCCTGTCATATGTTAAAAAGCTATTTGTATTTCCTACTGTGATCTGTCTGGTAATATCTTTACCCATTTTTTTTCTACTTTTTTGTTCTTTTACTTATTGGTTCTAGGGGATCTCTATATGTGAGGGAAATGAGCCCTTTGTCGGTGTTAAGAATTGCAAGTATTTTCCCATTTAATATTGCTTTTATGTAGCTGAGTTCAGCAATTCTTTATTTCATGGTTTCTATATTTTGAGTTGTATTATAAAACGCTTTCTTTACTGTAAAGTTTTTTTTTTTTAAGGCGTTCTCTGTTCCTTCTCTTCATTTACCTTTAACTCTTTGATCCACCTGGAATTTATTTTGGTATAATTTATGGGATCATTTAATTTAAATATGTTACAGTATTAGATGATTGCTCTGCATTGTCATAAAGTGAGTTACCCTATAAGTGATGGCTATAGAAACAAAATGGCTGTTAAAAGGAGCAAAACTTATATCTAATAATAAATCAGGGTGCCCAAGAAGGTCATTAAACACTTAAAGCACTACCAAAGAGACTGTTAACTGTATAAACATTGTTTTACATGGTATAAGATCTCTATTATATCATTAGAAGAGATCTTAATATTACCGCTTGAAATATTCATTTTGCATAATTTGAGTCTGAATTTAATTACACCTCTTAAAAACAAACGCTTTTCTTGGAGGAGACTCTGTGTTTAATATATTTGGTAAAGTAATTATTATTGATGTTATTTCAGGATTTTTTTTCTATGTGAAAGAGGCCATTTTGTAAGTTCAGACCATACAAAAGCTTTCTGTAGATTTTACCTTCACCAGCGTGAGAACACCAAAAGGATATTGCAGAGGAAAGGTAGGGAAGCTCAACATGCAGATTTCAGGGCGAGACACAGAAGGAAAACTAACTTTATCCGTTTGGCAACTTTTACGGAACCTAATTAAGGAATAGTAAATAAAAACAGATAATTCAACTGAATAAAATATTTTGGATTTATGTCCACTTACAAGTGACCTTGATGTTGATTGTGTTTTCGTTGAGGTGTAGAGCAGAACTGAAGTGGAGTTCAGACTGTGACCTTTCGTCCAAAGTTCAGCTTAACTGTAAAAAGTTAGTTGAGAGATTATCTCTCTCCAGTCTTCTCATTTTGCTGATTAAGAAATCAAGGATCGGGAATCCCTGGGTGGCTCAGAGGTTTAGTGCCTGCCTTTGGCCCAGGGTGTGATCTTGGAGTCCCGGGATCGAATCCCACAACAGGCTCCCTGCATGGGGCCTGCTTCTCCCTCTGCCTGTGTCTCTGCCTCTCTCTCTCTCTCTCTCTCTGTGTCTGTCATGAATAAATAAATAAAATCTTAAAAAAAAAATCAAGGATCAATAAGACCTGATAGCATGTCTACAGACTTAATATTCCTAGTAAATATCTTTAAAATGAAGAACAGTTAACCTTGAACAACATGGAATTGAAGTATGCAAGTCCACTTATATGTAGATATCTTACATACTGTGAATGTATTTTTTCTTATGATTTTCTTTAATAACATTTTCTTTTCTGTAGCTTATTTTATAGTAAGAATACAGTATATAATACATCTAAGATACAAAATATATGTTAATCAGCTGTTTATGTCTTTGACAACACTTCTAGTCATTAGTAGGTTATTAGTAGTTAAGTTTTGGGGCCTTAAAAGTTATATGTGAATTTTCAACTGGACAGGGGTTTGGTGCTCCTGATCGCCCATGTTGTTCAAGGTTCAACTGTATTTATGGATTTATAGAAGTACATAAAAATAGAGAAAGTAAGGAGAGAAAATAAAGATCATTTAATCCATCGCTCTTTCTAACAGAAGGGAAAGGTGTTCCTTACAAAGAAAATATTTGAAATAAGTTTTCAAATATTAGAAAGATTTAGAGGCAGCCTTGAATGTTCAACTACCTCATTTTGGGACAAACAAGAATGATCTTACTAGGCGAAAAGTAAGTGCATGTGGAACATAATTCCTCAGAAAGTTATCCCTGTTGGACAAACATTATATGGTCTCATTCATTTGGGGAATATAAAAAATAGTGAAAGGGAATAAAGGGGAAAGGAGAAAAAATGAGTGAGAAATATCAGAAAGGGAGACAGAACATGAGGGACTCCTAACTGGGAAACGAACAAGAGGTGGTAGAAAGGGAGGTGGGTGGGGGGGGCGGTGACTGGGTGATGGGCACTGAGGGGGGCACTTGATGGGATGAGCACTGGGTGTTATGCTATATGTTGGCAAATTGAACTCCAATAAAAAAAAAAAGAAAGTTCTCCCTGTTAAACTACAAAGAGATTGAGTTTATGGATGATTATAATTATTAAGAAAAACTAGAGTTTTTCTGAGTACATTTTTGGCCTTTTGATTTTAACTTCATGGAAAGTGATCATGGCTTTCCGGAATACATCCCTGTCAGGGACAGGATAATAGACTGGTTTAACTCAGTATGAAGTTTTCTTAATGAAAGTTAGTTTAAATAGAAATAACATTGTGTCTCTTCCAGTCACCAAAAACTTCCTTTCAGCATATTTATCCTTACAAATGAAAAACAAGTATTAGTCAGAGATGAATGAGATTCCTTTGCCCTAACTGCCCATGTTATTAGAAAAACAATAAAGTCATTTGGCCATTTTGGCTATTGGAAAGCTGTCAAGAAGCAAATTCAGGAAAATTTATATTTGTGGAATTATAAAAGAAATTATATTTTGAGAGTCAGAGTCCCATGGTGAAAACTAAACCAGTAGAAATGTATAAACACAGAAAGGTTTATGTTTAGAACTAGCTTCAAGTTCTTATCATTCATATGGTTGTATGAAGAAAGAAAACAGGAAACTTCTCGAAAAGTCATTGACTTTAGGCTTTATTTTTTTTTTTTTTTTTATTTTTTTTTTTTTTATTTTTTTTTTTTATTTTTTTTTTTTTATTGGTGTTCAATTTACTAACATACAGAATAACACCCAGTGCCCGTCACCCATTCACTCCCACCCCCCGCCCTCCTCCCCTTCTACCACCCCTAGTTCGTTTCCCAGAGTTAGCAGTCTTTATGTTCTGTCTCCCTTTCTGATATTTCCCACACATTTCTTCTCCCTTCCCTTATTTTCCCTTTCACTATTATTTATATTCCCCAAATGAATGAGAACATATAATGTTTGTCCTTCTCTGACTGACTTACTTCACTCAGCATAATACCCTCCAGTTCCATCCACGTTGAAGCAAATGGTGGGTATTTGACTTTAGGCTTTAAATCAAAATGGCCTTTGGAGCTAACTGTGGGGTTTAAAAACAAATCAAATGAAGATTGTTGTGCCACTGATTTCATGACTTGAGCTTTCTTTATCATTTGTTTATTAAATGGAGAGTGATGACATTTCAGGAAATTGAGGATAGATTGTGTGCAAAATATGAAAAAGGAAATATGAGAGCAGAATTTGTCTCTGAGATGTGTCCTTAGTTTTACTCTCTTGTTCCTAACTTAGCTGAGCCAGCTCCAGTGGTATGTGTCCTTTAAAATTCACATTCTGAATTTTATCAAGCCAGGATTTTCTTCCGAAGCAAAAATACTGGATATTTATATACTTTAGGTACCTAGTTATATACTTTTGTCAAAGAAGACACTAGAATTTCCTTCGAAATTTTGTTTTTATGATTTGAAGTCCACAGTGAATAGAATAGGGCTCTTTTTTCTAAGGAGTTTAAAATTTCCCTTTACCCCACTTTTGTTTCCATCTCTGTAATCAAAATACATCATTGTATATATTGTATTGGTTATTGGATATGGGTTACCCAAATCCAAGAGGTAATTTGGCAATAGCACGATTTCTTTTTCTCTATATTTGAGAGCAAAACAATAAATTCTATTCACTTTTCCTTAGAGTGGATCATTGTGAACATTAACCATAGGGTTTTCTCTGTTCTAGTATTGGAGTATAAAGCGAGGTAAGACCATATATTTGGAGCAGAATGCTAAGGGGAGATACAAAGATGGGTCTAGGCACAACTGTTTATCTGTATCCCTTAGAAAGAAATAAGGTCTCAGTTTGGCTAGCTTAACTTTGCATCCATAAAATGATTGTATTTTTACTTCTATCCCATACCCAAGTTCTTTTGTTTTAGTCTGGTTTGGTTTTCCTTCTTTTGTGTTTAATAAAACCCTCGCTGAGTTCATGCTTAAGTATATGATTTCCTGAAAATCATGTAGATATTGAGAAATAGGAAGAAGTAAGGACATTTTTATCTCCAGTGATCTGAAGACTGACATTAGATAAGCTATCTTTTATCAGAGTTGTCTTGGCATAATTTAAAGACAGCAAAAGGGGAAACTTAACACTTGACCTTAATTTATCTTTCCATAAACTATAACAAAATATTGAGTTTTTACTAGGCTGAAACAAACATTCAGGATATAGCTGAGTATAGGAAATTATACCTTGAGCATAATTAGGATGTTTCTTTCCAAGTTTTGAGGGTATAGTTAATCTACTTTTTCCTCTCTCTCTTTGTAGTCTTTGAAGTGTTACTTGTAAATTTTTCCTTGTCAGTGTTTGATCTATCTTCCCATGTTAGAGAATTGGCTATCTGTGAGTTTTGGAAGTTAAAAAGGTTGTATATATGCTTTGCTTGGTGGTTGTGATTATAGGCCACTGGCTTAGGAACTCAGAGACTCCTACCTAGACTTTGAGAGGCAGATAATGTGGTAGAGCCAGTTGCTTGGGTTTGAGTGCCAGTCTCTCACTTACCAGCTCTTTAACCGTAGGCCCTGTAAGCCTCAGTATTTTCACCTGTAAAGTGGGACAGTTAACTTTCTTTAGGGTGTCATCCTGAGGATTAAATGAGATAGAGTTAACTTGGCTTAGAACAGGGCTTCACAGGTCATGAACTCACAGTAGGTATGAACAGGGGGCCAGATGTACAATGAAAAGACAATTAAGAATTCGTCTGGCAGGGACTGTATCTTATACCTGGAGTCCAGTAGTGGTTTCACAGTTAAGGAGTTCCTCTTAGGTGACCCTGGTTGTGGATTCCTTTGATTTTCTCCAGTTTCCAGTCTTAGTACTCCAACATTTGAGTCAGTTTTATGAGCCACTAAATAACTGTCCAGAAAATTCTTTTTCAGCTTTCACTTTGCCCATAGGAGTTCATACCCAGATGGATATAGTCTGTGACAATCTACTGACTGCCTGTCATGTCAGACTGTTATACTTCGGTTTCGTTTGTATAGGCCTTTTCTCGATAAAGAGGGAGTTAGCATCCTAACTACAAGGACCTTACCTGGCATTTTGTTTGTATCAGCCATAAAGCCTTGCATGGTACTGGCCCCAGGATGAGCATGTACATGTGCTGGCATAGAGGAGGCCAGTGGAATGTATAAAGGCATGTTGAGGAAAAGAGTGAGTGGATGGATGGATGGAGTGTTCATATTGACCATAGTTCTGGCATTGTTGAGCTGTGCTATCAGCCTGTTGACAGGCTTCTGATTTAAGAGAAATAGAAATTCTTATGTGTTATTTTTAAATTTTTGATTAGGTATTCTATAATGGTAGCCAAATACATCCTAACAATAAGATTAAATGTTTTTTTTTTTTCTCCTAGACACTTCAATTTTTTGTTGTTGTTATCCATCAACTGCCAAAGAAGTGCTTCTTGCCACCTTTTTGGAGAAATGATTTACTAAGTGTGCTGTACAAAGTTCTGCTGGAAACAAATATTACTTTGGGAAGATTTTGTATAGTTCTATCAAAACCAGCATCATTTCCTTCTTTAATTCAGGAAAATCTCTTTCGTAGAGCATTAGAACAGATGGGATGCGAGCAGATGAAATACAAGATGGAGGCAAATGCTTTTATTTCAAAACAGAACTTTTTATAAGGTTTTTGCATAAATTTGGTAGAGTTTGCATTAATTAGTCATTAAGGGATAATGAAGTTATTTGGATTATACATGTTTGGAAAATGAAAAACAAATGAAATGATTATTTTTCTGTTTAGTTTTGAACTGCCTCAGTGTCCTGTCTTTACAGAGGTATTTTATAAAACAGCTTGAGTCAACACAGAACAAAGAATTTGAGCATGTACAACAAATCCTTGGAAAGAGTTCTGTCAGAGCTTTCATCTGACCACCAACCTGAAATGCTGATCACCAGCCAGAAAAATCTCTACACATTGTCTCTCTTGAAGAGGTGTTAAATTGCAGTGCAGTCAGGATGAAAAAAACAAGTCAGATTTTAATAATATCGAGTCTTAGATGTCATCAGCAAGAAGACATTTCCTGGAAAGAACTATGTTATTACAGTATTATTATTTGTAATGATTTGCTTGATATGATCAACAAAGAAAAAGTAAATGATCCAAATGGGACCTCTGGCAGGGAACTGCATTCTCATTAAAAGAAGTATTAGTGGGCCAAACACATTTGAGTAAACACTGAAGATGAACTTAATTTAGAAAGGAGGAGCTGTTTGTGGAGACCACAAAGAATTTGTAAGGCCAAAAAATTCTGGTTTCACCCACCAAGGGAGAATAAAACCAGGTTGACCTTTGCCAAACCTCTTGGCAGCCTTAGCCAGGATTTATATTTAAGGAAAACTTAAAAGTCAAAATAACATAGTTTACATGAGATCATGTGCTTTATCACTGCCATCTCTTAGATACTCAGACAGTGGCAGACTTGGAGATCTGGCATCTCAGAGAAATACCAAGAAGAGTGGGGGTGGTGGGGAAGACTTCAGATCCATTGCTACGAGGTCATCAGCTTGAAAGATAATCAGTAAATCAGAGGCAACTGGCTATGTTGCCAACTCAGTTTGCCAGCGAGAAAAATGCAATACAAAAATGTTAATAATGACATCGATGGTTTAGTTATGCAAGATTCTAGAGACAATTCAACCAAACATGTTCATTTCTACGTTTTGGGCAGTTGCCTTTTAAAAATGTATAAGATGGAGGCTCCTGGGGTGGCTCAGTCAGTTGGATATCTGACTCTTGATTTTGACTCAGGTCATGATTTCAGGGTTGTGAGATTGAGCCCCATGTTGGTCTCTGAGGGGAGTCTGCTTGAGATTCTGTCTCTCCCTCTGCCTCTCCCCCTGCTTGCATGTTCTCTCTCTCTCTCTCTCTGTTACTCTCTCTCAAATAAATAAATAACTCTTAAATAAAAATATATAAGATGAGAAAACAAGAAAAGTTTGAGTTAGGTAAATGATGTCTCATAGATCCCTGCCAATTCCTGCCATAATATCTGCCAATCCTAGTTTCTCAAAATCCTTGTATAAATGTAACATTTTCAAGTCCCAGATGTTCAGTGATCTCATTCAAGTAACATTTGATCCATATCATAAATGGAAGGCATTAAACAAGTTAGAATTACTTGTAATAGGGTATGAGCAATATTATTATTAAATAACTGTGAAAGTACTGAAATATAACTTGACTGTTAATCGTTCTAATAAGAAGTTATTTTTTTAATGGATAAAAGTAAGATATATTTGTTCCTGCCCTAATTTTAAATATAAGGATAAATCATACTTCTGCTTATCTTCCAGGTTTTATGCTAGGAGATGAGTCAGACTTGAATGATACTCCATTTATCTGCAAAAAAGCAATAGTCTCACTGAGAGGCTTGCTCCAGCGCTTAAACTTTATGAAACAATGCCTCCAAATCAGTGGAGGAGGTAGATTCAAAAGTCATATTCTTATATAGGGAACATGGTATGGATTCACAAATTAGACCCAGAGGCTGGTGGGGTTAGAGAGAGTGTGAGATGCAAAGAAACAGGACCACTTTTTCAGTGTCTTTCAAGTTTATGATTGATGGATTATAGTGGATTACCAGAAGGTGGGCTTCCCTACACTTCTGCATAAATTCTTTGTAGGGCAATCCAAGACACTCAGGAAATTAGACTGATTTACAGATATAAACCTCCTTCCACTCTCTTTCCCACTCCTCCCCTCCCAGTTCATATTCTCTTCATGTCCTGCACAGAATGGAGTTCCGAGTGAATTCCAGATTTGAGTAGCTTTCTCATCCCTTAGAGCAAAACACTCCACATGTAGTCCCATTTTAACTTTTTTTTAAATTTTTTTTTATTTATTTATGATAGAGAGAGAGAGAGAGAGAGGCAGAGACATAGGCAGAGGGAGAAGCAGGCTCCATGCACCGGGAGCCCGATGTGGGATTCGATCCCGGGTCTCCAGGATCGCGCCCTGGGCCAAAGGCAGGCGCCAAACCGCTGCGCCACCCAGGGATCCCTGTAGTCCCATTTTAAACAATACCTTGCACCTAATCCAGATTCTTTGACTAATATTTGTTGAATATTGGAATATAAATTACAAAGGGGCCTTTGAGACCTACTGACCCATTTCATTTATTAATGCTATTTGTGAAGTATTTTGGCTCTGGTATTATTAGATGAAGACCAGGCGGCCCAGGTGAGGGTAATTATGGTTGCAGTCCAACCTGGAGCTACCAGAAACCCAAAGAGCAACATGGAGAGAGAAGTTTGGGATTTCTTCCCTCTTGGGTGGTTGTTTCTCTTTTGACAGGAACAATGTACTCTTTCCACAGATGGAAAAATACTTCTGCATTTCAGAATTCACTTGGGTAGCTTTTTAACACCTGCATTAGGAACTCAAAACTTTCCACATTTTTCTGCATTTTCTTTACCTCTTATAAAACATGGTCTTCCCTTGGGGGCTTTCTCCTTCTCACTATGCTAAACTCAAAGGTCATTTGTCACCTTTGTCATACTTCATTGTGGGAAGATTTCCCTTTTCAGGGTTGGGACTCCACCTGGAAGAGGACAGCTAGATTTCCTCTTAGAAACTTCTGTTACCAGGGCAGCCCGGGTGGCTCAGTGGTTTAGCGCCACCTTCAACCCAGGGCGTGATCCTGGAGATCCGGGATGGAGTCCCACGTTAGGTTCCCTGCATGGAGCCTGCTTCTGCCTCTGTCTCTCTCTGTGTGTCTCTCATGAATAAATAAATAAAATCTTAAAAAAAAAAAAAAAAAAAAAAGGGGCAGCTCCGGTGGCTCAGCAGTTTAGTGCCACCTTCAGTCCAGGGCATGATCCTGGAATTAAGTCCCACGTCAGGCTCCCTGCGTGGAGCCTGCTTCTCCCTCTGCCTGTGTCTCTGCCTCTCTCTCTCTCTCTCTCTCTCTCTCTCTCTCTCTCACGAATAAATAAATAAAAAAAAAAAAGAAAGAAACTTCTGTTACCATGTTTCATTGATTCTCAGGCATGCTTTTTTTTTTTTTTCATGTTAGTATCTCTGAAACAGATCCTTGTTTCAGTTTGGTGGCATTTTATATTCAATAAAATACAGCGTAACAGCCAGCACTTTCTGGTAATAGCAATAACACTGTGTCTTGGGAGGTTCCTAAAATTACTTTGGGATCTATAGTTATGGTACTCTAAAATGCCTCTCAAGGACTGTCTGTGTCCTGTAAATTCAAGAGCCCTTTGAATCATTGTATGGCTTTTGATCCTTTAAAGGTTCTTTGACTTAGATTAGGACAGAGTGGCTGAATCAATAAAAGGTTGTTTTTTGTTTTGCTTTGTTTTTGTTGTTAAAGGCTAACTTCTCATTCTTTGCCATTTATAGCTACCACACAAAATAATTATAGCTAATATTTATTTAGTGTTGTCTATGCAGCAGGCATTGTTCTAAGAACTGGAAATGTGTTAAATTACTTAATCTGCACAACAACTGTATGAGGAAGGTACAGTTTATTTAGCAGATGATGATGTTGAAGCCCAAGGAGGTTATTAACTAGCTTTAATAGTAAGTATTGGAGCAGGGACTTAAACTCAAGCAGCCTGGCTCCAAGGTCCATTCTCTTATCATTCATCACTGCCACAAAAAGATTTATGATAATATAATTGATAAGCAGATGGGCTACAAAGAGTCACTGAGAGATTACTGCTGAGAATACTGTTATGTGATTCAATTTATGTCCTGAGATCTGAACTTCAGGGCTATCAGATAGGCTCAACAGATTTTAGTGTCCATCTGAAAAACATACCATGGTGACTGACAACCAGAGAGACAGTTGGGCCAGTGCGGGGAAAACCAGAATATAGCAGCTGCCTTCATTTTAACTTATTTTATGCTTGAGTGTTCTTGTCATCTACCACACATCTGTAATTGCCTTAACAATACAATCCTATTATTCAGTTTTCCTCAGGTTTGTTTGAGAATAGGTGCTGGCTGTTTTGAAGGTCAAATCCAACCTCAAAGGGCAAAGATTTTTTCACCACTGAAAAATTTCAAAAGAAAATGCTGTATTCTGTGAAGGTAATTCTAAAAGAAGCTCTCTTGAATTGTTTAAACAACAACAACCTCACTGGAAAAAATATATATTCCCTTGGACTGAACATTTAAATGTAGACATGCTCTTCAGATGTTCAAGTCATGGATAATTATTTTAAAATATAATTTGTCTTATGGTTAGAGCTCATAGAATACTTAAAATAGGATTAACCTCTTTATATATTACAGACATGATTAAACTACATTTCTATCATTTGCTTGAATTCTTCACAGAAAGTGACGTAGTATAGTTTTTGTTTTTCAGCATTATTATTCTGAAGCCACCGTCGGTAAGGATATAATTTGTTTTTATATCTTAAAATTCTGTTTGAATGTAATTATTCTGGATAAAGTTCATGCTATAAGACAGTTTCTTCTATAAAAAGGGAAATTCCAATTTACCCTATGAATTACAAATAGATTCTATTTGAATAATTGCCCAGCATGCCAGTTTTTTTCACTTTATTTTTTGTTTTACTTTATTAATCTATTAACCTATCAGCTAAGATTTCAAAAGCTCCATTAAAACATTAATACATTCTTTGTTGTATTTTTATTACTATTTCATATAGCTGTTAGTCCTGCCTTCCAGGTGCATTCAGAAATACAAAGGATTCTTTTGGAACCCACAGGCTCCACCCTTTCCTCTGGGCTGTGGGACAGGATAATGGAGTCAGGATCACATGGGAATTTGCAATGGCTAGTTGAACATTGGAGTGTGGCCTAAATTCCCTTTTTCTATACCCCTCAAATTGCATAGTTACCCCTATATGTTAAGTGGGTTTTCTGAGATCTAAAACAATTACATAAAAGTCTCAAGAACATTTTTACAAGCATTTGGTTGTCAATTTCATACTTGAATTGGGCATTATTTCCAATCAAGTAAATTTTGGCAAAAAATCCTTCAGTTGTCAACTGTGATTAGACCCTCACCACTGACTCTGCACTGGATGTGAAACCTGCTCAAGATTCTCTCTCCCTCTGCCCTCCCCCATCCCTCATGCACAGGCACACACTCTCTCTCAAACAACGACAACAGCAAAACCCCACCTTGTATGAGACACATAATAATTGCATTTTATTCTGATTTCTGTGCTTTGGAGCATTGGATCTCACTCTTAATCTGAACAACATTTTGGATTTTATCATACCTGAATATGGGGAGTGGTGAGCTGGTTGTTTCTTTGTTAATAATTTGTAAGAGATGTAGGTCTTAGTCAACTAATAACGATGTGAAATTTATATGAAATCATTATATAAATTATATAAATTTATATATCAACTATAAATGTATTTATAATTATATAAATATTCCTTATTAAAGTCTCCCAAAGCACTGTTTTAGGCCTGAAATTAGAATGATGTACTTATCCAGTGCAAGTAACTTACTGAGAGAGTAATCTATAAGGAAGTGAGGAAGTGGCAAGAAAATCGCAAAGACATGCCTTTCAATGGAGCCCAAGGGTAGCTCTGGAGCATGGGTTCATTCCAGGGTTATCTCACCTGGAAGCAAGGGGACTATGCTTTTTTTTAGCTCAGTCAGTGGCTGTGCCCTGCCCCCTGGGGAGGGGTGAGAGGCACTTAACCCCCGAGGCAGTTCTCAGTGAGGACAGTTCTCCAGAGAAGGGGGCATCTGTGAGCCACCAGCAGCCAACACTCACTCACCGCGGGTACCTGCCTTGTAAAGGGACAGGACAAGGTACGAACACTGTCCACTATAGGCTCCAAGGAAGCTCTATAGGGAGCAATCAACAGTAATCTCAAAAAAATGAGAAACTTTGATTTGGCTGCCCTTTTGAGATGTGGAATTATTTTTCAGTTTACTCAATCATTAATCAACTATTGGTCAGAGAAAGTGAATCTGCACATAGTTATATCTCTAAATCAAAAGAAAAGGGGGAACTGAATAGTCTTACCATCAGACTTTTGAGAACTTGAAGTTTATTGCTTACATAGTAAATCTGAGATACAACTGTGCCCCCATCTCCTACACTGGTTTTGGTTTTCAGGAGGTAAAGGCTACTTGGGAATGAAAATAACAACAATAACTGACACTCATTTTATTAAAAACTAAATGGCATGCATTAAAAAAAGAATTGTTTATTTTATAAAATGGAGAAACAGCTACATGCTCATTGGTACAAATGGAAACATGAGAGGTATTTAGAGAATGAGACAGTCATTTCACCTCTGCCCATTGCTGCACCCAGCCTTCTGAGGTTTCCATTGTGAAAGGTTTAGTATTCCACTCAGTTAACTGTGTGAATATAAATAAACACACAAAACAAGCAACATACTTAGGGCTTCCTTTTCTGTTTTATAATACAAAAAGAGTCCTTTTTCTAAAAAGTAGATATATGACATACTCTGGCCCTGGTTCAGTGAGCAGGCTTTGTGCTTAGCTTTGCTTTGGAATGATAAAAAGTTGAATTCCATGCATAGGGGCCCAGAGGTAAGGGTTACAGGATATCATATCTGGTCAAGAAGGAAATGTGGCCTTTGGACAGGGTAAGAGGATGAAAATAGCTGCATTGGGAGGTTGATGCCCTTGACCATAAGGTCAGGCTTTAGAGTTTTGAACTCTTCAAGAATATTTTGAAGTCATTTTGGCAGAGAGCTAAAGTTTTTAATTTTTGTGCTTTGGACTAGATCTTTGGAAGGCTATCTGTTGTTTTTCCTTATGACTCTGTGCAGAGGCAGCATAAATGTTTCCCTTCTTGAAAACCAGCTGGTGTTTTACTAGAGTAGACATTATCCCAGATCCCAAAATGAAGGAACTGTTTAGAACTGAAAGGGGGCTATACAGACATGGCCTATTCTCTCTAGGCCATCCAGCTTAGGGCACTTGTCATCATCAACCCAGTAGGCTGTTTTAGGTGTTGATATTTTCGATGGCTGGTCCAACCTTCTGGCACTCCACTGGATCTCACTTATGTTTAGTCCTTTACTGTTGGGGAAATCGAGGCTCAGAGAGATATATAAATTACCCAAGATCAAACAGAATGTGGTAGAGCCCTATGGGTCTAGGTTTGGTTATCTCCATATGCCATGTTTTCTGTTGCATCACACTATCACAATCCTGTGCCAGGACTTTATCCACTAGTAGGAATTGTAGGACTCTATTCCACATGAAAAAACTCTAACCAGATAGAGTGATTGAGAGCAGAATAAAGTGAGTAAATATTGAAGTGGAAATGGTATAGGATCACAAATCCAAGCAACTTGGATTCTGGGGCAGCTGTGTGGTCTTAGGTAAGTCACCTAACCTAATTAGCCTCAGTAACCCCCCCCCATTTGTTAATTAAGGCTGTGATCAATAGAAATAGAAGTCGCAGTACTAACATTTTCTGATTCTTGTCAAGAAAATTTGGAAGGAATAACCACATGAACTTGGTCTTGAAGGAGGAAGTGAAAGAATAGGAAAAGGATAGTTCAGATTAGGGGAGTAACTTAAACTCAGAGAAAAGTTCAGGTAAGCTGTATTCTTGGGGGTGGTAATAGACCTTCATACATTCACTCATAAAGCAAGGCACAGTGCTTGGACAGCAGGTGAGACAAATACCAATGTAGAAAGTATTTGGGGATCCATGCTTAGCCCACTCATTGTTCTGGGTCACATCTCATTTTTTTTTGTCCAGTTAAAAGCTTCCTTATTATCCACTCTGAGAAGGTGAAGTGGAAATTTAATAATTCTTAAGGCATAGTGACATATTTGGGAACACATGCTAAATGCTACAGAGAAGGTTTTTCTTATTGACAAGAGATCAAATGTGGACTAGGGATTTGGGGAAACTTCTGCTGAGTTAATGAGGTTTGAGCTTCTCTTTCCTATTATCTTTGTTGTTCGTTCAGTTCTACTATGAAGGGCTGATTATATGCATGACCTTATGTATAAAAGTAGCCCATGGGCTCATGAGTCATGGAGTGTAGGATATCAAACTTCTAGAGAGGCACTATGAATTTGAATGAGGCTATAGGAAGGGAGTGATTAAAAATGGCTGGAGGGACTGGGGAAGACTTCCTATAGGATGGAATAGTTGAACTATATCTTGGAAGAAAAGAAGAGGAGGGAGGAACAAACCAGATTGGAGTAGAACAAGGAAAGGCCCAGAAACATGATGTGTACAAGCTGATTAGAGGATGGGTGACAAGATCCATTGGACATGGCAGGAGCAGTCCATGGAGAGTTGGAAAAGAACATAGCTGAACGTGACGTAAAGTCTCATAACAGCTCTGCATGTTAGGAGAAAAAAGTTTCTGAATTTAAAAAACATGTTAATTACTATACCATTTCCTAAAACCTAGTGTGGAATTCTGGGAATGTGTCTGAGTTTTTTGGGACAGTGATGGGTGAGAAAAAATGGAATGAAGTGGCTGGTTGAAATCAAATGGCAGACTGAACTCATTTATTGATGTGAATGGGCTGAAAACAGAAGGGTTCATAAAGACTTTGGAATAAAATTATAGCTTAAAATATGAGTTTAGTTTCAGTCAGAATCATCAGAGACTGATTCAGTAGTTCAGGAAATAAACAGTTGACTTTTATCTTGTTCTGTGTTGAAATCTTGTTAATTAGACTTAAATTAAAACTAATTAAATGAAGGAAAGGCACAGTTAAGTGATGGGTGTTTCTTAGAATGAAGTTGGGTTAGTACTATTGTTCTTGGACTGGCAGAGTTGCAACCTGTCCCCTTAGGAAAATAATGTCAATAAATATCTAAAAGGTGATTCATTGTGTAAGAGTAGACATTTGTGTTTTTATGTTTATCTGAAGGCTCAGAAAATTATTTACTAGGCTCAGTTCATTTAGCCAATGCCTGTTTATTCATCAAGCATTTTTTAAAAAAGATTTTATTTACTTATTTATGAAAGACACAGAGAGAGACAGAGAGGCAGGCTCCTTGCAGTGAGCCTGATGTGGGATCCCTGACCCCAAGATCACGACCTGAACTGAAGGTACACGCTCACCACTGAGCCATCCAGGTACCCCTTACTCCTCGAGCATTTATACTGAGTCCTTAGTAGTTACTGTTGGTAGGAGGAAGAGATCCATAGAATCTCCATAGTTAGAATGTCATGAGTTTGCTTAAGAATCTCAGTAGAGGGCAGTGGGGTGGCTCAGCGGTTTAGTGCTGCCTTCAGCCCAGGGCCTGATCCTGGATACCTGGATTGAATCCCACGTTGGGCTCCCTGCATGGAGCCTGCTTCTCCCTCTGCCTGTGTCGCTGCCTCTCTCTCTCTCTCATGAATAAACAAATAAAATCTTAAAAAAAAAAATCTCAGTAGGAAGATTAAAAAAAAATTAAGGGACACTTTGAAAGATTTTAGTTGAAGTATAGTTGACATGCAATATTAGTTTCAGGTATACAATATAGTGATTCAACATTTATATACATTACAAAATAACATAACAAGGGTAGTTACCATCTATCACCATACAGATTCCCTAGGCTGTACTTTTCATCCTTGTGATTTATTTTATACCTGGAAGCTTATACCTCTTAATCCAAAATTAAGGTACACTTTGAAATATTATGTGAGCATATACAAATGTTATTTTATCAACCACATATATAAATGTGAGAGGGATTGGGGGAAAAAATCACCATCCACATTGCATTCCAAGATAAAAATCTGAATCATTCTTAGGCTTTTCTCTCCTTCATTTGCCCCCAAACCACCATACTCAACTCCACCACCCATTCACTATGTCCCCAATATCTACTTAGTCTACTGCTGAAGCATAATCTGTGTTTCTTAACTGTTACCTCTGCCTTTGGCCTGTTACCTAGATCGGTGGTTCTCAAAATATGTTCTCAAGATCCCTGGGGCCCCTGAAACCCTTTCAGGGGGGATCCGTGAGATCAGAATATTTTTGTCATAATAGTGAACCTTATTTTCTTCACATGCTCTCATTCGTTAAGGAGTAGAAAGCGGTGTTTTCAGAAGCTATAGAAACTATGATGATGTCATGTCTCTGATGGCTAACAGAATATGTGCTTATGTATTCTTGTATTTTAGAATTCCTCAGTTTTAATTTGTAACACAGTAAAAATGGAACCCCTATAACCCATGTAAATGAAAGTTCCTTGCTGTCTTCAGTAATTTTTAAGAGGGTAAAGGGGTCTTGAGACCAATAATGTAAGACTTGCTGGCCTAGATGAATGCCTTACCTAACAGGTCATTATACTTCTCATGCTTCTTCAGTCTCATCCCTTCCCCTGAGGATGTTACTTTGTCCTTCACGCAGGTGATAGAGTCACCTTTCTGAAACATAGGTCTTCTACTTGCCTTGGACTTAGAAACTTCCAAAGGCTTCACACCTTTGTTTTTTGTTTTTTTTTTCTTTAATAAAATGACACCATAGACTAGCAGCAAAAGGCTGTCACAATCTGTCCTAAATCTTCCTTGCCAGTTCCATCTTTCACCATATACCATACCACCTGCACCTTAGCTAGTTAGCACTAAAGATGGCTAAAGACAACAATTCAATGAGAATGCTTTTTTATTTTTTATTTATCTTTTAAATAGGCTCCTCACCCAGCATGGGGCCCAACGTGGGGCTTGATCTCACGATTGACTCTGAGATCATGACCTTAACTGAGATCAAGCATCAGATGCTTACCAGGCTCCCCGGAATGCTTTTTTAGTACCTTCATAAACAGAATGGACCATTTCCTTGTTTATTACAGCTCTATTCATTTTAGCAAAGATGTGGCAACAACCTGAATGTCAATTGACAGATGAATGGCTAAAGAAAATTTTATGTAAATACAATGGTATACAACCTTAAAAAAGAAAAATTCTTCAATGTGATAATATGGATGAACTTTTTTGTAAATAAAATATTTATTTTTTAAAGATTTTATTTTTAAGCAGTCTCTCTACCCAGTGTGAGGCTTGAACTTAAACCCTGGTATCAAGAGTCATACCTCTACTGACTGAGCCAGCCAGGTGCCCCAACATGCATAAACTTTGAGGACATTGTGCTAAATGAAATAAGCCAGTCATAGACAAATACTGCATGATTCCACTTATATGAGTTATCTGAAATCAAATGTATAGAATCAAAGAACGGAATGCCACTTGCCACAGGGTGGAGGGAGAGGGAAATGGGGAGTTACTAATAATGTTTCAGGCATAATGTTTCAGTTAAACAAGTAGAGTAAGTCCTAGAGATCTGCTGTACAACTTTGGACCTATAGTCAACAATATTGTACTGTACACTTAAAAATTTTGTTAAGAGGACTGATCTTTTTTTTTTTTTTTTTAAAGATTTTATTCATTTGACAGAAAGAGCATGTGGGTGCATGCACAAGCAGAGGGGGCAGTAGAGGGAGAGGGAGAAGCAGGCTTTCTGCCAAGCAGGGATCAGGTACCCTGATGTGGGGCTCAATCTCAGGATCCCGGGATTATGACCTGAGTTGAAGGCAGATTCTTAACCGCCTGAGCCACCCAGTCACCCCAAGAAGGTATATCTCACATTAAGTGTTCTTACCACAACAAAATAAAGTAATAAAATCTTAAATTATTGCCAAATAAAACAAGACCAGCTTCAGAATCTGTCTTCCCAAAGTATAATGTTTATACCTTTATCATTTATTATAGTCTGACTTGTGTAGTGATGGGGTATACTTATCCTCACAGATGCTTAGCACATTTTCTTGAAAGCACTTTGTTTTTGCTTTTTTTTTTTAAAGCACTTTGTTGAATAAATGAAGGGATAAATACTTGCAATAACTAGATTCTGTTATCTGCATATGAAAGCATTCTGTAGTAGGCACAGATTTAGTGATAAGATTATTAAGACTGATTTTTGAACCTATTTACCTTATGAGATACAGAAGGACATTAATCTCATTATTTATAAACATGCCTTTGTTTAAAACAGCATTACTCAGTCTGATTACTCACTTTGTTATCAAATTAGGTTCTAGATGGCTTTGATCTCTTTTCAATCATATATTCATCTTGAAGCATTAGGATTTGCCACCACTGAAGTTATTAAAAGGAATTGTGTCCTATGACTCTAGACTTAATTACAGTTCTGTTCTATTCCATTCCATTCCATTCAGTAGGCACTTATTGAATTAGCCGCTCTGTAGATGGAGATGAGTGATACAAGGCTCTTGCCTTTGAGAAGCTCACAGGCTAATATGGAAAACATAGATAAACACATAAACACCACTTGTCATGATAAGAGCAATAATAAAGGAAAGAGGTAGGACTACCCCCCAAATGATTAATTCTCTCTTGGGTTGCTCGTGATGTGATGATAAGGAACAGTTTTTCAGAGAATGCGTCTCTCAAGCTGGGGTCTTAAGGAAAATTGGAACTTTTTCAATGGTTGGGTGAAGGGGAGAAGGTTTCAGGGAGGAGGACACTTGTCTCAAGGGAAGTGGTTTAAAGGAAACCATTGGAGAGGAATGAGTATCAATGAGTCTTGAGAGCTTGGCAGGGCCTAGATCATGGAGGTCTCATTTTTCACGTTTGGACTTGATTCTGCAAGTGCTAAAGAATTCCAAGCGAAGAATTCTAAAGTTATTTGGAGTAACAGCAGGATTGAATTAAGCCTGTGCCTGCCAAGGGTACTACTTTGGAGAGCCCAAACTCATTCGAGTATTTAAGTTTTGGTATATTTATTTTGAAAAATCATCTACAGCATTTTAGATATTATTTCATATAATACATGTTTTTAAAAAGGGTAATTTCTTACCCTAAGGCGTTCATTTATTTTGCAAATATTTGTTGAGCTTTTACCATGTATCAAACCCTCTTCTATGAACTTAGGAAATGTCAGTGAACAAATAGACAAAGACGCCTGTCCTCATGCATTGCATACTCTAGTTTTCTTAATCCATAGTCTATCTTGAGTGACCTAATCCATGAGTCTATCATAGTGTGAACACACTATACAAATATTTGGATGGGAAGGGGACAGTGAAGTTAAAGCACAGTAAATAACTGCTCTTCCCCTTTTCCCTAAGGAGTTCTTTCCTGAGAGGTATGCTTTTAGGTAGGTGATGGGTAAAAAGATAGTGTGGCAAGCCAGGAATCAGAGGGCTATAAGAGGCATATGCTTTTTTCTCCTAAACCTGTCATCAGTGATTTAAAAAAAAAAAAAAAAAAAAGGTCCTTCTTGTTGTTGTTAGAACAGTTTGAGATTTACAGAAAAACTGAGAAGATAGTATAGAGATTCTATAGAGAGATTCTATATAGAGACTCTATATATAGAGTATAACTTTACCCAGCTTCTTCTATTATTAACACCTTACATTATTAGTATGGCGCATTTATTACAATTAATGAACCAATATCAATAATATTATTATTCACTTAGGTTTTTACTTTATGCAGATCTCATTAGTTTTTACCTGATATCTTTTTTCCTGTTCCGGGATTCCACCCAGAATGCCACACTAAATTTATAGAGGGCACCTGGGTGGCTCAGTTAAGTATCTGCCTTGGGCTCAGGTCATGATCTCTGGGTCCTGGGATTGAGCCTCCTGTCGTTGGATTCCCTGCTCAGCAAGGAGTCTGTTTCTCCTTGTCCCTCTGCCTCCGCCCCCATCCCCACCCCCACCCCCGTTTGTGCGCTTTTAAGTAAATAAATAAAATCTTAAAAAAAAATAGAATGCCTCATTAAATTTATAGCCATCTCTTAGGCTCCCCTTGGCTGGAAAGTTTTTCAGTTTTCCTAGTTTCAGAGAGTTTTGAGGAGTACTAGTGAGGCATTTTGTAGAATGTCCTTCAATGGGGATTTACTTTATGTTTTTCTCATGATTAGATGGGGTTATAGTTTTTTGGAAGGAAGATCATAGATGTGAAGTACCATTCTTATGACATCATATTGAGGGTACATGCTGCCATCATGACTTACTGTGGTGTTGACCACAGTCATCTTGTTGAGGTAGTGTTTGTGTTTCTTCACACTGAAGTTATTCTTGCTTCTCCTTTCCACACTGTCCTCTTTAGAAAGGAAGTCACTACGGGCAGCACTCACACTTAAGGAGTAGGGAGTAGGGAGTTATGCTTCACGTCCTTGAGGATAGAATATGTATATAAATTACTTGGAATCCCCACAGGAGTTTTGTCTCTTCTCCCTCATTGATTTATTTATCATCAGTGATTTTTTTTTTTTACAGTTACCATGAATCATGTACTCAGTAAACAGATATTGAATGCCTGCTATATGCAAGGCATTAATCACACATTTTTTAAAGATTTATTTATTTAAGAGTGAGAGCATGTGTGTGTGCACGAGTGTGTGTGGGGGGAGTGGAGAGAGAGGGAGAAGAAAAGAATCTCAAGCAGACTCCCTGCTGAGCACAGAGCCCCATGAGGGGATCGACCCCATGCCCTGAGATTATGACCTGAGTCAAAATCAAGAGTCGATTGCTTAACCAACTGAGCCACCCAGGCACCTCTAATACATTTTTACTGAACAATATTTATTTTGGTCTTCTCAGAAACAGCTGCTTAGAAATGGAGAAATCTGATTTCCTGCCTTGCCTCTGACATTACCTTGCTAGGAGGCTTCATGTAAGTAATTTCACAACTAAGCCTCAGTGTCTTCTTTTAGAAAATTAAATGGTTGAAAGAGATTAATTCTAACATTTTTTCCAGGTTTAAAATTGTAGGATTATATAATATATTCATAGAAACAGGCTTCAAATTGTCTGCAAAAGGGAATTATTAATATCTGCAGTGGGCTGGTCCAACTCAAATGAAATCTGTGTGTAAAATCTTCCTTGTCACTTGCCTCAGGGAATGTATCTTTTGTCTGGTATGTTATTTTCTTATGGCTCAGTTAAAATATATATGCACAATGAAAGTATCAAGTAGATGAAGTTAACTTGTTAGTAGTGTATTTTATGACCAAGAAGAAAATGCCAGAGCATTAGCAAATGACTGATTTATGGATTTAATAGAAACCACTACCTATGGAAAAAGCAACATGGAATAAAAACAAAGTGAAGGAGTTTGGAATTTCTTCTAATTCCAGATTGGGGTGGTATAGCCAAGGAAAAGCTCATGTGGACTCTTCCTCCCTATTATCTCTGTTGGGAATAAGAAATACAAGAAAAAGTAAGAAGAGCTGATGAAACCCGAGGATAAGAAGCACTGTTTAGGTTTGAGAGAAAAATATAAATATAAACATTCATTACGGCTTACAGTGTTCCTCTTTGGCTTTGGAGGAGGCTCTAGGAGGAGGTCTCAGTATAGAGTGCCAGTTGGCTCTTGGCTTCATTTTAGGGAAAAGGGGAAGTAACTTTTTTCTACTCCTGCGCTTTGCGAACTTAATCAGGCTTTTTAGGGCAGCTGGAGCCTCTCTTCTCATTGATGAATGTCTTTTAATGCATTTCTTGCAAATGCTATTATGGATGTTCTTTCCAGTATTTTCTGGGAAGATTCATTCTTATAAAAAGTCAATAGTTGTCAAGGTAAATGGTAGTTTTTTTTTTTTTTTAAGATTTTATCTATCTACTTCAGAGAGAGAGATAGAGAACAAGCATGAGCAGGGGGAAGGACAGAGGGAGAAGCAGACTCCCCACTCAGCAGGACTCGATCTCAGGATCACAGGACCCCAGGATCATGACCGGAGCCGAAGGCAGATGCTTAACTGACCAAGCTACCCAGGCGCCCCATGGTAAATGGTAGTTTAATATAAAGACCGGAAGCCACCAGGCCAGGCCTTGCCCCATGCTCCCTCCCTATTGCCAGTTGTACCACTTTGGGCATGTCAGTACTGTCCTCAGGCTACAGCTCCTCCTGCTGCAATATAAGGAACATTTTACGTGACTATTCCCGAATTACATAGATGGCCTCTTGAGGTCTCTTCCAAGCCTGTTATTTCCTGGAGTGGCAGATCCAAAGCTGTTCAGGTCAGCACTGAGATAATGCACTCGGTGTCAAGTTTGCAGAGTGCCTAAGACATGCAAAGTGCTGTACTAAGCATTATGGAGGAGAGGTAAGTAAACTAGAGTCCTCAGGAACTTAACAGTTTTGTGAGGGAAACAGACATTCAAAACAAGTATAATTCAAAACAGCCTAGACAAAGCCTGCAGCGGGAGGATTCTCATCTCTCCCCTGCAGACTGGGTATTCCTGTGCCTGGAAGGAGGGACGGATAGAAGTGGGGAAGGGGGAGGAGGAGATATTGAAAGGAGCATTGAGTGTAGCAGATTTTTCTATTTGGCAATAGTTGTGGGGACACAGAAAGGTGAACCCAACTCCTTGACATGAGCATAGGCCTTTTCCAGCTTTGTTTTCTCTGTCCTGTGGCCTTGAGGCTCAGAGCCAGCAGCTGCAGGAGGAAGACTGAAGAGAAGGGGCTGCCACCATCAGACCCGGGAAAGTCCCTGGTGTGTCTGTCTGTGTCAGGAGCGTGTCAGTGTGTCTCAGATAAAGTTGGCAAATGGGTAGGGCCCCAGGATGGGCCTGTGAAGAAGGGGCCTTCTGTGCCCACAAGGAGTAAATGGGCCCAAGAGTTTGCGTGGGAGGGGTAGGTGTGAATGATTGAGAGAGACCTGCTGTGGGATAAGGGCTCTGAGGCAGGGCACTTGGTCTCTCTAGGTGACTCTAGGTGACTGGGTGAGGGGAAGGGGCAGGCATCAGGCTCAGGGCTAAGTGATTTACAGGACAGCTAATTCATTTAATCTGCATGAGATTGGTGTTAATATTCCCATTGTACTGATGTAAAAACCAGAGGTTCTGAGGCCTTAAATAATTTACTGCAGTTCTCAGAGGTAATGACAAAGCCAGGATTAAAAGCAGGACGTGTCTAAATCCATAACCCATGATTTTTCTGTTGCCTGTGTTGCCTCCTGTGATGACCTATTCTATATTATCTGAGTGATGCTTAAACAGCCCTCTCAACCCTGGAATGGAGAGGCCACTGGGGTACCTTCCATCTATCTACCTGATGTGCGGTAGCAATTCCATTATGGGACATCCATTTTTTTTTTTAAGGTTAAGAAGAATGATCTCTCTTCAGCCTGTCTCCTGAAGGAATGCCACGTCACTATAATTACTCACTTCATTGAATATCAGCCATCTCCTCCCACTCCTGCTCCCTCCTGTTAAAGAGTTCTTTAGCTTTTTTTTTTTTTTTTTTTAAGATTTTCTTTATTTATTTATTCATGAGAGACACAGACAGGAGAGACACAGGCAGAGGGAGAAGCAGGCTCCCTGTGGGGAGCCCGATGTGGGACTTGATCCTGGGACTCTGGAATCACTCCCTGAGCTAAAGGCAGATGCTCAACCACTGAGCCACCCAGGTGTCCCCTACTCCTGCCCTTAACCAATGTCAAGAACTATGATGATTGGAGGTTTTACCCTCCCTCCAAGTTAATGTTAGCTTGTTAGGGTTTTGTGGAAAATGGCAGAAGACATGAAGCTCCAGGGTCAGAGACGAAGGACTGTCTTAAACATGGCACAGTAAACAGCAGGAGTACCTGCTGTCCATTCCCTTGTCCCCTAGTCCCACAGGGGGCAGTATGGAGGGTCTTGATGGATGCCACGGGGGCAGTAGGTTTGAATCATAGCTGGGGAATACCGAGCTTGAGGAACCCACCATTTTATAGCAAGCAGGAAGCAAGACGACTTTTTTTTTTTTTTTTTTAATGTGGATGGAGACATCACCTCACCCCCAAGGTTGCCATGAGCAAATATGATTCTGAGAATGATCTGAGTAAAGAGCAATCAGGGTTTGCATTTTTGGCATTCTCAGGAGTGTGAGAGACCCTCTGAATCCTGCCTCCTAATAAGTAACCCCTTGGTCCTATACTGTCTTGACTTTAGGCAAATTTTCACTTATGTCTGCTACTACATTGCCTATTCTGACTTACAGATGCTAGAGTCAAATTCATTAATTTTGTTTCATATAGCATTTCATTAAAGGAATGGTGAACTGGACTCTAATACTTGCAGTATTCACCTCAACCATGCTCCCCAGAACTCAACCAACTGCAAATAAGTCCTAGGGGGACAGGTGGATTTTTTTTTTCCTTATAACCAGTATATAGTCTAAGACCACTCTGTTATCCATTACAATTTGTGCGTGGGAGTTTAGACTGACCTACTGATCTTTATTATCGTTTTTTAAATTTTTATTTATTTATTTATTTTTATTCTTTTTTAAGTTGCATTTTATTGGAGTTCAAATTGCCAACATATAGCATAACACCCAGTGCTCATCCCATCAAGTGCCCCCCTCAGTGCCCGTCACCCAGTCACCCCCACCCCCCGCCCACCTCCCTTTCCACCACTCTGCCAGCCTTTTTAGCAGAGGGGTCTGATTGGGTTTCTTTTTTTTTTTATAAATTTATTTTTTATTGGTGTTCAATTTGCCAATATATAGAATAACACCCAGTGCTCATCCTGTCAAGTGCCCACCTCAGTGCCCATCACCCAGTCTTAATATCATTGACAGTAGTTACAAATGGCAATAGATGGGCCAAGAAGTAAGCCGTATTATCAGCGAAGGGGTATTCTGTGATGTCAGGCCAAATAGAATAGCTTAGGACCAACCATGTCCACATGAGTCTTTCTATTTTTATAGCCATGGATGGAAATGATAAATCCAGCAATGTATTAGATTGCCAACTGTAGCTGCTGCTTTACTCAGATGGGCCATTTGATTATTTTATTAGGCTATGGTGCTGGATATAGGCAACTAAAAGAGCATTAATTATACTTCCCCTCCATGTCTACCCCTATGACTTAACAAAACCCATATAATGGTGACCTAAATCAAATTTAGCAAAAAATCCCAAACTAGAGTGACAAACGTTCTTTTGTATGTGAGAGAGTATGCCACAGGATATCCCTCCACTGGGAATAGGGGTCCAAGGTGTTCCCTTGGGGACTGTTACTTTCCCTCTATGGTTATAAAGTCAGTGTTTTCCATACCAGTAGCTATAATGACACTTCCCTCTCCCTTTACCCAGTCATTCCCTAATTGAACCCAGACTTTTTGTCTGGAAAAATCAGGTAGAAGTGGGACAAGAGCATTCTTTAAAAATTTATAGAGACCAATTGTGTCCTCCTCCTGGCCTATGTGGGAACTCATTGTACCCAAACAGGTGGTCATTGTCTTCATGATCTGAGACTGTTGGAATTCAGTGATAGAATCTAGGTAGCTGAACCAGATTTAAGTTTGGATGTGGTAGGTCCCCTTTTGGCTGCATTGCCACTCAGAGAATATACCAAACAGGCTGGCCTGCGGTTGCTATTAGGGGAGAAAGACATGTCATGCTCAGAAATTATTAGGGTGGAATGTTGGATTTTCAAAATAGGTATATATAACCCCTTTCTTCCTGATCACTACCCTGGATAAACCCTTTTTGGGGATTGCTGCATTCAGTAGCCAAACTACCTTACTTGTGGACCACAAAGTATAAAAAAATTTTTCTTGTTTTTCGTATATTTTTTGTTGGAGTTCAATTTGCCATAGTATAACACCCAGTGCTCATCCTGCCAAGTGCCCCCCTCAGTGCCCAGCACCCAGTCACTCCATCCCCCCACCCACCTCCCCTTCTGCAACGCATTGTTCATTTCCCAGAGTTAGGAGTCTTTCATGTTCTGTCACCCTCTCTGATTTTTCTCACTCATTTTCTCTCCTTTCTCCTATAATCCCTTTCACTATTTTTTATATTCCCTGTATGAGTGAAACCATGTAATGTTTGTCCTTCTCCAATTGACTTATTTCACTCAGCATAATACCCTCCAGTTCCATCCACGTTGAAGCAAATGGTGGGTATTTGTCGATTCTAATGGCTGAGTAATATTCCACTGTATACATAGACCACATCTTCTTTATCCATTCATCTTTCGATGGACACTGAAGCTCCTTCCACAGTTTGGCTATTGTGGACATTGCTGCTAGAAACATTGGGGAGCAGGTGTCTTGGTTTTTCACTGCATCTGTATCTTTGGGGCAAATCCCCAGTAGTGCAATTGCTGGGTTGTAGGGCAGATCTATTTTTAACTCTTTGAGGAACCTCCGCACAGTTTTCCAGAGTGACTGCACCAGTTCACATTGCCACCAACATTGCAAGAGGGTTCCCCCTTCTCCACATCCTCTTCAACATTTGTTGTTTCCTGTCTTGTTAATTTTGACCATTCTCACTGGTGTGAGGTGGTGTCTCATTGTGGTTTTGATTTGTATTTCCCTGATGGCAAGCGATGTGGAGCATTTTATCATGTGCTTGTTGGCCGTGTGTATGTCTTCTTTAGTGAAGTTTCTGTTCATGTCTTTTGCCCATTTCATGATTGGGTTGTTTGTTTCTTTGCTGTTGAGTTTAATAAGTTCTTTATAGATCTTGGATACTAGCCCTTTATCTGATAGGTCATTTGCAAATGTCTTCTCCCATTCTGTAGGTTGTCTTTTAGTTTTGTTGATTGTTTCTTTTGCTGTGCAGAAGCATTTTATCTTGATAAGTCCCAATAGTTCATTTTTGCTTTTGTTTCCCTTGCCTTCATGGATGTATCTTGCAAGAAGTTACTGTGGCCAAGTTCAAAAAGGGTGTTGCCTGTGTTCTCCTCTAGCATTTTGATGGATTCTTGTCTCACATTTAGATCTTTCATCCATTTTGAGTTTATCTTTGTGTATGGTGTAAGAGAATGGTCTAGTTTAATTCTTCTGCACATGGCTGTTCAATTTTCCCAGCACCATTTATTGAAGAGATGTCCTTTTCTCAGTGGATAGTCTTTCCTGCTTTGTCGAATATTAGTTGACCATAGAGTTGAGGGCCCATTTCTGGGTTCTCTATTCTGTTCCATTGATCTATGTGTCCGTTTTTGTGCCAGTACCACACTGTCTTGATGATCACAGCTTTGTACTACAACTTGAAATCTGGTATTGTGATGCCTCTGCCTCTGGTCTTCTTTTTCAATATTCCCCTGGATGTTCGGGGTCTTTTCTGATTCCACACAAATCTTAAGATTATTTGTTCTAACTCTCTGAAGAAAGTCCATGGTATTTTGATAGGGATTGCATTGAATGTGTAAATTGCCCTGGGTAGCATAGACATTTTCACAATAGTAATTCTTCCAGTCCATGAGCATGGAATATTTTTCCATCTCTTTGTGTCTTCCTTAATTTTTTTCAGAAGTGTTCTGTAGTTTTTAGGGTATAGATCCTTTACCTCTTTGGTTAGGTTTATTCCTAGGTATCTTAAGCTTTTGGGTGCAATTGTAAATGGGATTGACTCCTTAATTTCTCTTTCTTCAGTCTCATTGTTATTGTACAGAAATGCCACTGATTTCTGGGCATTGATTTTGTATCCTGCCACACTGCCAAATTGCTGTATAAGTTCTAGCAATGTTGGGGTGGAGTCTTTTGGGTTTTCTATGTACAGTATCATGTTATCTGTGAAGAGGGAGAGTTTGACTTCTTTGCCAATTTGAATATCTTTTCTTTCTTTCTGTTGTCTGGTTGGTGAGGCTAAGACTTCTAGTACTATGTGGAATAGCAGTGGTGAGAGTGGACATCCCTGTCGTGTTTCTGATCTTAGGGGAAAGCCTCTCAGTTTTTTCCCATTGATAATGATATTTACTGTGGGCTTTTTGTAGACAGCTTTTAAGATGCTGAGGAATATTCCCTCTATCCCTACACTCTGAAGAGTTTTGATCAGGGATGGATGCTGTATTTTGCCAAATGCTTTCTCTGCATCTATTGAGAGGATCATATGGTTCTTGTTCTTTCTCTTGTTTATGTGATCTATCATGTTGATTGTTTTACGAGTGCTGAACTGACCTTGCATCCCAGGGATAAACCCCACTTGGTCATGGTGAATATAATCTTCTAAATGTACTGTTGGCTCCTATTGGCTAGGATCTTGTTGAGAATTTTTGCATCTGTGTTATCAGGGATACTGGTCTATAATTCTCCTTTATGGTGGGGTCTTTGTCTGGTTTTAGAATTTAGGTGATGCTGGCCTCATGAAACGAGTTTGGAAGTATCCTGTCCCTTTCTATCTTTTGGAACAGCTTTAGTAGAATAGGTATTGTTTCTTCTTAAACATTTGATAGAATTCTCCTAGAAAGCCATCTGGCCCTGGACTTTTGTGTCTTGGGGTTTTTTTGATGACTGCTTCAATTTTCTCCCTGGTTATTGGCCTGTTCAGGTTTTCTATTTCTTCCTGTTCCAATTTTGGTAATTTTTGCATCCATTTCTTCTAGATTGCCTAATTTATTGGCATATAGCTGCTCATAATTTGTTTTTAAAATCGTTTGTATTTCCTTGGTATTGGTTGTGATCTCTCCTCTTTCATTCATGATTTTATTAATTTGAGTCTTTTTTCTTTTTAATAAGGCTGGCTAATGGTTTATCTATCTTATTAATTCTTTCAAAGAACCAATGTCTGGTTTTGTTGATCTGTTTTACAGTTCTTCTGGTCTCTATTTCATTGAGTTCTGCTTGAATCTTTATTATCTCTCCTCTTCTGCTTGGTGTAGATTTTATTTGCTGTTCTTTCTCCAGTTCCTTCAGGCGCGATGTTACCTTACATATTTGAATTTTTTCCAGTTTTTTGAGGGATGCTTGTATTGCAATGTATTTCCCTCTTAGGACTGCTTTTGCTGTGTCCCAAAGATTTTGAATGGTTGTATCTTCATTTTCATTAGTTTCCATGAATCTTTTTAATTCTTCTCTAATTTCCTAGTTGACCCATTCATCTTTTAGTAGGATGCTCTTTAACCTCCACATGTTTGAGTTTCTTACAAATTTCTTCCTGTGATTGAGTTCTAGTTTCAAAGCATTGTGATCTGAAAACATGCAGGGGACAATCCCAATCTTTTGATATCAATTGAGACCTGATTTGTGACCCAGTATGTGGTCTATTCTGGAGAAAGTTCCATGTGCACTTGAGAAGAATGTGTATTCAGTTGTGTTCAGATGAAAAGTTCTGTATATATCTGTGAAATCCATCTGGTCCAGTGAATCATTTAAATCCCTTGTTTCTTTGGTGATGTTGTGTTTATAGTCTGTCATTTGCAGGAGGTGCCATGTTGAAGTCTCCTACAATTAGTGTATTGTTATCTAAATATCTCTTTACTTTGGTTATTAATTGATTGATATACTTGGCAGCTCCCACATTAGGGGCATAAATATTCATGATTGTTAGGTCTTCTTGTTGGATAGACCCTTTAAGTATGAAATAATGTCCCTGTTTATCTCTTACTACAGTCTTTGGGATAAACTTTAACTAATCAGATATGAGGATTGCTTTCCCGGCTTTCTTTTGAGGACCATTTGAATGGCAAATGGTTCTCCAACCTTTCATTTTCAGGTTGGATGTGTCCTTAGGTATAAAATGAGTCTCTTCTAGACAGCAAATAGATGGGTCTTGCCTTTTTATCCAGTCTGAAACCCTGCATCTTTTGATGGGATCTTTTAGCCCACTCATGTTCAGAGTAACTATTGAAAGATATGAATTTAGTGTCATCATAATACCTATTCAGTCCCTGTTTTTGTGGATTATTTCTTTGAGCTTCCTCTTTTATTAAGGTCCCCCTTAATATTTCTTTTTTTTCCCCTTAATATTTCTTGAGAGCTGCTTTGGTGGTCATGTATTCTTTCAGTTTCTGCTTATCTTGGAAGCTCTTTATCTCTCCTTCTATTCTGAATGAGAGCCTTGCTGGATATAGTATTCTTGGATGCATCTTCTTCTCATTTAGGAACCTGAATATATCCTGCCAGCCCTTTCTGGCCTGCCAGGTCTCTGTGGAGAGGTCTGCTGTTAATCTAATATTTCTCCCCATATAAGTTAAGAATCTCTTCTCTTTCTGCTTTAAGGATTTTCTCTTTATCTTTGGAATTTTAAAGTTTCACTATTAAATGTTGAGGTGTTGAACGGTTTATTGATTCGGGGGGGGGGGACCTCTCTGTCTCCTGGATCTGAATGCCTGTTTCCCTCCCCAAATTAGGGAAGTTCTCAGCTATGATTTGTCCAAATATGCTTTCTGGCCTTCTGTCCCTCTTGGCATTTTCTGGAACCCCAATTATATGTAGATTCTTCCTTCTGAGGCTATCGTTTATTTCCCTTAATGTTTCCTCATAGTCTTTTGTTTTTCTCTTTTTCCCTCAGCTTCCTTTCTTGCCATCAACTTGTCTTCTATGTTATTCACTCTTTCTTCTACCTCATTAACCCTTGTCATTAGGACTTCCAGTTTGGATTGCATCTCATTTAATTGATTTTTAATTTTGGCCGGATTAGATCTAAATTCTGCAGTCATGAAGTCTCTTGAATCCTTTGTGCTTTTTCCCAGAGCCACTAGTAGCTTTACAATTGTGCTTCTGAATTGGCTTTCTGACATCAAATTGTAATCCATATTCTGTAACTCTGTTACAGAGAATACTGTAGAGAATACTGAAGAGAATACTGTTCTGATTCTTTCTTTTGTGGTGAGTTCTTCCTTCTAGTCATTTTTCTCAGTGCAGAGTGGCTGTATGAACAGGCTGAGACAAGAATATCAAGCACGACCTAAGTAAATTTCATCCTAGATGATTCTGACAAGGTCAGAGGCCAGAAAATAAAAACAAAGATCAGAACGAAATAAAACAAAAGGAACAAAATAAAACAAAAGGACCTCTAAAGTGAAAAACAAATTTTAAAATAAAATAATAAAAAATAAAAGGCCAGGAATCCCAGAGAAGAAGAAAAAAAAGAAAAAAGAAAAAAAAAATAGAAGAAAAAAAGGGGTGGGGGAATGGGAGATGGTGGTGGTGATGAAGTTGTAGTGGATGGAGAATGTAGTCTACCTGAGGGGTCCTAGAGGGTGATCCTCTTAGTTCTGAGTGTATTAAGTTCTATATGTTAGAAGATGCTCAGTCCCAAATTTATATAAACCAGAAATACTTGTAGAGAGCCCCACTATTGACCACCAAAACATAAATGAGATAAAAGAGGGGGGCAGAATGGGAATGAAGAGAGAATATAATCTCACAGAATGAATCAGCACGGTGTACCACTTGGTTCTGGGTGCATACTGGTCATGTTCTAGAGGGTATTAACTTCTGCCATTGTTGAACAAAATGAGGCAGCGAAAACAAAACAAAGCAAAACAACAACAACAAAAAACATCTCATATATCTCCCAAAATTAAATTGAGTATATTGAAGGGAATCTAGAAGTGGAAAATATATCTAGGACCTGCAATTGTAGAAATATGAAAGTCAAAAAGGAAGAAACTTAAAAATGAAGAGGTGGTAAAATATTGTAGTTAAGGTAGGAAAAGAGAAAAAAATATTGGAAATTTTTAGTCTGATATAAAAACGAGTTGTACTGGAAAAAAAATAAAGGAGGGATACCCTCTAGTTCTATATACTATAAATCCCTCGACTTCCCCTGGAGCTTTCCAGCGCTTGCTCGGCCAAGAACTTACTCTTCCCCTGTCCTTCCAGCTGGTCTTCTGGGGGGAGGGGCCTGCTGTGCTGACTCTCAGGTGTGTGCACCTGGGGGAGCTGCTCCGCCCCCTGCCAGGTGCACGGCCCAGTGGGAGCTGTTTATCCCGTGAGGCCCCTGTCCCCTGGCAGCCCCGCCCCTCCCAAGGCACACGGTGACACCAGGAGGAACAACCACAGTGGCAGCGGCCGGCTCTCCAGCCCTGGAGTCAGCTCCCGCAGTAACTACTGCAGCTCCCAGTCCGCAGGGGCCCGGATGCTTCGGGGGCGGGGGGGCGCTGACTTGCACAGCTTGGGGACAGCTTGGGCAGGAGTGTCCTTGCTGTCCTGTGCCCTCCTGGCCTCTGCCTGTCCCGGGGTGAGCCCAGGTCCGGGCCCTGCGCTGCTGGAATTGTGCTCCTGGCCGCGGCTCCTGAAGGCAGCAGGTGCAGCCCCCTCCGCGTGGAGCTGCGACCTGAGCTGCTTCTGAGGCCCCACCAGGTGTGCGCTCCAGCCCTTTACCGCGCTTGCCCGCGGTGTGTGGCGCGCTCTCCCCCGGGGCACACCTCCTCTGTTAGTGACCCCGGGAACCTGGGGGCTCCACTGCTGCTCCTGCGATTCTGCCCAATTTACCTGCTAAGCACTTTTCCTCTCGAGAAGAATCTGGTGCGGATTTTTAAAGTTACCGCTTCTCCTGGGCTGGGCTTTCCTGTCCTGGAGGCTTTTGCCGCGGGGCCTTAGCCTGACTCCTTGCAGGGCCCCTCCCCCACTTGATTCTTTTTTATTTTATTTTTTCCCCACCTTTCTACCTTGTTAGAAGCGAAAACTCTTCTCTCTGTAGCGTTCTGGCTGTTCTGTCTTTAAATCTCAGGTCGAATTCGTAGGTGTTCAGGATGATTTGAAGGTTATCTAGGTAAGTTGGTGGGGCCAGGTGAGGTGAGGACCCCTACTCCTCCACCATCTTGCCCCCAGCAAAATTTTTCAAGTCAGAATCTTTTTGAAATGATTTTTGATGAGTTTGGTCCAGTGTTCAGCAATCTCTGAGACCTATGGATTTGAGGGAGCATGGAGTACCTATCAAATATCTTGACTATCAGCCCTTGTTGGGTGGTCTTTACAACATAAGGTATACCATTTTCTTATTATAAATTATCCAGAAAGCAGAAAAAATGATACCATTCCATTTCCAGAGCCACAATGGTGTGGCCAGAGTTGACAGATTGGACTAGTACACCAACACTGTACCCTGAAAAAGTGTCAACAGTGGTGAGGTTCCAACAGTATCTCTGGAGGGGATAGGTCACGGTCTGACATAGTCAATTTTCCAAGAGCCAATGCAGTATGGCTTCTTTTACCATAGGACGAATGAACCAACTTGACAGGAGTTACAAGTCACAGTGTTAGCTTCTTCATTACCATTTTTTGTTGTGTGGATGGTGCATTTTGTTGTATGATGGTGGATGCATTGCTATGAGCAGTGTAGTGATGGATCCAGGTGGGCATGGGGGCAATCTGAATGGTGTAGCCTTGATCAGCAGCTTGATTCTAGATGGTCTTACCAGAAAATGTGACCCAATGGAAACTACATGAGTGACAACCATGACTTGTGTCCACAGTTTACACCCCAAAGACGGGTGTCACCTGTCTGAAGTCTTCCAAGTGGCAGACCAGACAGCTAAGCCACTGCAAGAACCAGGAGTCAGTAATAATATAGCATGTTTCATTAAGGGGATTGTTGGCCAGAGCTGTGAGGACTGCCTTGAGTTCTGCCCACTGAGTGAAGCAACTTCATCTGTTTTCAGTTCTGCATCCCTGGCACTGGGTTTGAATAGCCACAACAGCCCAGTGAATACCACTGGGTTTCAGCTTAGACAAACTATCAGTGAACCAGGCCTAGGTATTTAAGAGAAATTCTGTAAATTGAAGTCTTTTTTGAGCTAGTGTGTTTACTTCAAATGATAGAGTGGAGGGATGAAGTTTTCCCCAAAGGGTAGCTGCCACTTTGTCATGCAAACCCAAGATACCACTTGACTCAGAGCAGCTGTGTATTTGAATATACCATTTCCAATTCATAAGTAAAGCTTGTGGGCCCTTCCCATCATGTTAGTCATTGAATCTAAGTTGACCCAACTCGAAATGGAAATATCGCAAGACCTGTAATTTTAAGAGCTTAGTAGGATGTTAACAGCTATTTTTAAATTAAATTAAATTAATTTAAGTTTTAAAATTTGAGTGTAATTGACATATACTATATTAGTTATATTTGTACAACATAGTGATTCGACTTCTGTATACATTATGCTATGTGCACAAGTGTAGCTGCCATCTGTTATCATACAATGCTATTACAATATCATTGACTCTATTCCCTATTGTGTACGTTTAATTTCTGTAACTTATTAATTCCATAACTGGAAGCTTGTATATTACACTTCCTCTCACTCATTTTGCCCTAACCCCTCTTCTCTGTGGCAGTCATCAGTTTATTCTCTATATTTATAGGTCTCATTTTGCTTTCTGTTTATTTATTCATTGTGCTTTTTAAAAAATCCCACAAATGAGTGAAATCATATGGTATTTGCTTTCTGTCTGATTTACTTTACTGAGTATAATACCCTCTAGGTCCATCTATGCTGTCACAGATGGCAAGATCTTATCCTTTTTATGGTTGTATAATATTCCAGTTGTGTGTGTGTGTGTGTGTGTGTGTGTGTGTACCTACCACATCTTCCTTATCCATTCATCTATTGTTGGACACTTGGGCTTCTTCTGTAATTTGGCTATTGTAAATTATGCTACAATAAACATAAGGGTGTATATATATCTTTTTGAATTAGTGTTTTCATTTTCTTTGGGTAAAAAAACCAATTGAATTACTGGATCATATGGTAATTCTATTTTTAATATTTTGAGGACCCTTCATATTGTTTTCTGCAGTGGCTGCACCAATTTACATTCTCACCAACAGTGCACAAAGGTTTCTTTTTCTCCACATTGTCACCAACACTTGTTATGTCTTGTCTTTTTTATTTTAGCCATTGTGGCAGGTACAAAGTTTTATCTTATTGTGGTTTGCATTTCTCTGATGATTAGTTCATGTGTCTCTTGGCCATCTGTATGTTTTCTTTCGAAAAATGTAATTTTTTCTTTGGAAAAATGTCTATTCAGATCCACTACATATTTTTAATCAGATGTTTTTTTCTTTTTTGATGTTGAGTTGATAAGTTCTTTATGCATTTTGGATATTAACCCATTATTATATGAATGATTTGCAAGCATTTTCTTCCATTCAGTAGTTTGCCTTTTTGTTTTGGTAATGGTTTCCTTTGATGTGAAAAGCTTTTTTATTTTGATATAGTCCCAAAATTTTATTTTTGCTTTTTCCCCCCCTTGCCTTAGGAAGCACGTCTAGAAAAATGTTGCTGTGACCAATGTTAGAGAAATTAGTGCCTATGTTCTTTTCTAGGATTTTTATGGTTTCAGGTCTCATATTTATATCTTTAGTCCTTTTTCAGTTTATTTTTATGTATGGTGTTAGAAAGTGGTCCAGTTTCATTCTGCATGTAGCTGTTCAGTTTTCCCAGCACCATTTACTGAAGACTGTCTTTCCCTCATTGTGTACTCTTGCCTCCTTTGTCATAGATTAATTGACCATATAAGCATGAGTTTATTTTGGACTCTCTGTTCTGTTCTGTTGCTATATCTGTCTCTTTTTATGGCAGTACTATACTATTTTGATTACTATAGCTTTTTAGTATATTCTTGAAATTTGAAATTATATCTCCAGCTTTGTTCTTCTTTCTCGAGATTGCTTTGGGTATCCAGGGTCTTTGTGGTTCTATATACGTTTTTAGTATTATCTGTTCTAGTTCTGTGAAAAATGCCGTTGTTATTTTGATGAGAATTGCATTGAATCTGTAGATTGCTTTGGGTAGTATGGATACTTTAACAATATTGATTATTCTAATCCATGAGCACAGAGTATCTTTCCATTTGTTAGTGTCATCTTTAATTTCTTTCATCAGTGTTTCATAGTTTTCAGATGCATTTTTAATTTTTACAACCAGGTGGCTGCCTATTACAGATGGTGATGATGCACTTGGGAAATAGCATGAGTAAGCCCTTACTTCCCTTTCCCCTTGCAGGATTTTATAGTGTTTCTACTGGACCCCCTGAGGCAGTGTGTTGTGGTTGGGAAGTAGGGTGGGGAATGATGTTCCATTAATACTTTCTGTGTGCCACAGACCCCGAATAGAATCCCTCTGGTACTTAGGGGAATGCAAATATGTAACACATCCATTCCATATACATTCAGATGTGGAAACCACAAAAATACATAAAATCAACCCAGAGGCCCTCACCCACAAAGTCACTTTAATTTCATTTCCCCAGTGTCCAAAATCCATTAATTGAAATCAGGCACTGTTTCTCCCTATGGGAATGTAGACAAAAGAGTCGAATGTGTGTGTGAGTTAGGAGCTATAGCAACAGCAGCCAGGAAATCACTGCTATTCCCCTGAGAATATAAGGATTAGAGAATAGAGGGGAGACCAGTCTGTGGGCAAAGCGGCGTGGTTCTTTTCTCCTATGACTATGTGCTCTATTGTCAGTGTCTGATAACTGGTGCTGCTGCTTCTCTCAAGTACCTCCTGGCATTGGATGGGTATCTGTGCCCATAGTTCCCTTTTTTTTTTCTGTGGCTATGCATGTTGCCTGGTCCTTGGTACCTTTGGCTACCATCACACCCAGTACTCAATCCTTGTCCTAGGCAGGTGAGACTGTGGCAGGGTCTGGGCACCTGAGCCTGGCTAACTTTGTTCTGTGTGGCAAGGCTATGCATCCACTTCTGTTTTTGAGCAGCTGCTTGCTTCTGGCTCAGAAAAAATACACTTCTGTTGTTTCAATTCCCCCAAAACTACATGATGAATGGCAAGGTCCTTGCTGCTAGCATCATTTTTTACCATTTAGGAATTCCTTGAGTCAGTAGCCACAATCATATTGTCTCTCAGCCATGGGTTTACTCCCCCATTGCCATCATAATATCTCTTCCTCTATCTGCTTAGAGAAGAGTGAGTGAACGACAACCTAGGGGGCACTTGGGTGGCTTGTTTTAATCCTGTTTCTCACTGCTTAGTCTTGTTATCATGTAGGATATTTGGGGACCCTTACTCCCTCACCTGCCTATGCTTGGAAGCATTTATGGGCTATTTTGCAGAGTCTTCTAATATCCCAAACCCAGCCCACAGGGCCCTCATTCTCTTCTTCCAGCAAGTTGTGTCTCTGTTAGCATCCCATCCTCCTCACCACTTAGTTGTGGTTGGGACAGTGGGTCAATGCAGAGTACTGATGGGAAAAGCAATTCAGGAAGGTCAGGTACTTTGGAGGTGGTATGACTATCAGCCCTGCTCTGAGCTGTGTGAAGACACTGATGTAAGGGCATAGAATTGTCACACTACACAGAGAGGTAAGAATCAGGAGTAGTCATCTATTATAATTTTGTCCAAGCAGAATTCTCTTTCACCCTTCCTTATTCAAAACTGGCCTTTTTCCTGTCAGAGGCTGCCCTAAATTAATTATCCTCTTGGGTTCTTAAATGTGTTAATAACAGATAACTTCTTGGCAAACACAGCAGATGGTAGAAGACCATTTGGGAATGAATTTTTTGAATCATTTTCTTAAAAAATACCAGCATCTTAGTAGGTACTGGGCACTATGGCAGATGCTGGGGGTACAGTGGTGAACAAGGGGTGGACCCTGCTCTCAGAGTCTAGAGTCTGTAAGGCGAGATATTGATAAAGATGCAGAGTTGACTCAGGCTGTCACAGGCTCCACATATACCCAGTTTTGTACTCCCAGAAAATAGCCAGAGACAGGCCAATCCCTGGGATGGGGATGGGGATGGAATTGGAGTGTCAGGCACATAGTCATTCTCTCAGTCACATCTTCTTTCATGGAGATGTGTTACACAGTGTTTACAATGACCTCAAAAAACACAGTTCACTATAATGAAACATGTAAGCATCATTATTATTTATCTTCTTATTCAGGAAGTCCAAGAAGTCAAAGGAAGTGTTTACTGTTTGAATGGAAAAACAGGGAGGTATCTTCAACGACAGCCAAAATGAGAAGCAATTATAGAAGTCCTGTGCTCATGAAATAAAAACATTCCACAACTATATTGTTTCTCTTCCACACTGAGAAATTAAGTTTGAAAACTGACGTAAATATTGGTAATTGCTTTGATGAACCTGGATTCCTCACAGTGAGGTTAATGAGGCAATGATGAAAAATAAACATTATCTAAGCTGCCAGCAAAGGGAGGGTGACGGATTTCTTTGGCTGGCAGTGGACACACATCAACAAACTCAGATTGGTCAGGAGGAGATGGTATATTTGGTCTAGAATGAGAACTTCCAAAAAAAATGAGGAAGTGATCCAGATGAAATGTCGCCTTTTACCTTTTCCTTTGTCCAGCTACACTGGTCTAATCTACCTGCTGATCTTTACATATTCTACTCTGAGGAATCTCCAAATATGCTATTCCTATCCTCTTACCTATTCACTAGTTTTGCCTGGTAAGTGACTTTTTATCTTTGAATATTTAATGAAAGTCTCATCTCTGAAAGCCATGCTCTAATACTACTCTAGGTAACAGACTCGTGAGTCAAATACAACTAGATTAAAATCCTGGTTCTGCTACTTGCTAACTGTGCGACTTGGAACAAACATTTAAATTCCTTAAGTTTTTTTTTTTTACCTTAAGAAAACAGATATAACACCTCCTTCATAGGGCTGCTGTAAAAATTGGTGAGCTACCCTCTGAAAAGCTCCTCGCACAGAGCAGGCACTTAATAAGAATGAATTCCTGTCCTCATGTGATCACAGTAGCTCCCTGACTTCTCTGTGTTGGCATAGGTCTCATTCCACAGTGGTTCTGATTGTCTCTTTTCCCCAACTGATGGCAATATCCTTGAAGATAAGGAATGTGTCTTATTTTTGTCTTTGGATTTTCTGCAATTCCTAGAAAAATACTTGCAGGAGTAGGGACTCAATAAATGTTTAATGAATGAAGAAAGAGTAAGTGAATAATTTAATAAATGAGTAATTAACCAATATCTCCTAATTTGGTAGTCTTTAAGGTGATGTTTTTCAGGGAAGTATTAAACTCTTGCCTTTAAGAGCCACTTTGTGGTGTGTGTATGTATGTGTGTACATAAGTGCACGAGCACATACATGTGTGCTGAAGATCACACCTTTAGAAGATGAGGTTAAAAGCTGTTGTCTGTGTCAAGGTGTAATCTGGATTGCACAGTTAACTTTTACCAGTGATACAGATGTAAGGAAAGGCACATGTTTTTCTGATTGGTCTGGGGGTGCTTCAGGGTATTGTGTTTTTTTTTTTAACATATTATATTTATTTGAGAGGGAGAGAGAGAGCACGAGTAGGGGGAGAGGCAAAGGGGGAGGGAGAAGCAGACTCCCCACTGAGCAGGGAATCCCATGTGAGGCTTGATCCCAGGACCTTGGGATTGTGACCTGAGCCAAAGGCATTTGCTTAACTGACTGAGCCACCAGTCTCCTCAAGGGTGGTGATTTTCAATCTGATTATTATGGCATGTGTTTGTTATTAGGAAAAGTGTTTGGTTCTCACAGATACTGAGCCCAGCCTTCCCATGACTAAAATTTGATTGCCTTGTGTATCAAGTAGGAATACTTTGGACTGTTGATATCTGTAATGGGTTGATGACTAGTAGTATTTAAATTTATTAAATTGTTTATAGCACTAGATCTGGATTAACTAGGTCTAAGATGATTTGGTCTAAGATTATTCAATGGTTATTTCACATTCACCTTTATTTAATGAGGTACTCCTAATCTTCCCATACTCAGTTGACAATGAATAAAATATATCACAATAATTTAATTCCTTTAACTGACTAGAGGGAAAGCTCTTGTTCTCCAACACCTAGAGAAGGTCTGATACATTAGCAATTGCCAATATTTATCCATGTTATCTTACACCTAGAGAGGGTCTGACACAAAGCAATTACCAATTTTTATCCATTCACCAATTCATTCATTCCCATTACTTCAATAAATATTTATTAAGTCTACTGTGTGTCAGTCACTTTTTAAGGTACTAAGCATATAACTGTGAACAAAGCAGCTAAGTTTAAAATTAATATATTATTACTAAGAACATATGCATTCCTGGCATTATGCTACACTGTGGAAATATACCAAGAGAAAATGAGAGTCCTGGCTGCACAGAGTCTACATGACTGAAGGAATATATCCACAGACAGAGGGAAGTAAGTTTTGTAGAAGAGGGTGTTCTAGTTCCTTGAGTGTTGGTACTTAAGAATCACTGCCCAGCCTTGTATGGTTGCTTTAAGTCTCTACTTTTATCCCTCAGTCATGCCGTAGGCACCACATAAAAGAGTTTTCCACCTGTTTACAGCTTTAATTTTGAAACAGTTGCCTTGAACTGTTCCACACGTTGCATTCTTTTGTCCCTTTGGATTGCTGTTTTTTTAGATTACCTTTGAATTTTGAACTTGGTTTTCAGATGATGGGTTCTTCTGGACCACAGTCTCAGTTTTTCTTTCATCTGCCCTTGTCCTGACTGTCCCTGTTTAGTCAGACCCAAGACTGGGGATGCCCCAGTTGACAGTGATTTTATGGGACCATCCCAAATCCAAGAATAGGATTCGAACAACCCAATTTATTTCAAGTCTTGCTTCTCAAAATCTTTCTCAAATGTATGTATCCATTTCAGCCTATGTATATGCAATATATTGAGTTGAATCTTTCTTTAATAAAGGTTTCGTGTTACTTTGCAGTTCATTAGTGGGATGCTAATAGTGGCAAAATAGAATGAGAAAGTTGACTTCAGAGGAAATCTACAACATTGCACAGTACATGACAGATACAAAATTAGTGGCATGGGTAGTAAGCCCTGTCAGAATTCAGAGCTGTGAGAAAGATCACTGCCCAGTGAGAAGGAATTTGAGCTGGGCCTTGAAGAAAAGTTGGGATTTCAATAGGAAGCCAGGAGGGGCAAAGCCACAGGGCAGGGTTGATGGTATGAACAAAGACCCAGAGGTGAGAGGTACCTGCATCTGGATAAGATCAAAGAGCTTCAGTTGTGTTGATATGGACGAAACCTCCATTGCTTTCAGGTGGTCATTGTGCTACAGTATAATTTGAGTTCCCAGATAAGAATGACTGGCAGCTTTCTGAAGACCTAGGTTGAAAAGCAGAAAGAGAAATAATGGTTCTTGAAGGCAGTTTGTTAACTATATAAATCTTGAATCAGCTTTTGTACTGCTGAGGAGAGGTGTGCCCTTCATTAGAGATTGGACATTTGGTTAGCTTCTCTTCCAGGAAGAATTCTCTTTGATTGCTTTACTTAGGTCCTTTGAGGCCTTCTGGAGAATTAGTGTTTGTGGATAATTTCACTCACTGCCCCATCAGATTAAGACCTTCCATTGCACATAATGACATTTTCCCTGGACTGTTGCTTCTGTGAACTCCGTTGTGACAGCTCATATTTAAAAGGTGAATTTATGTAAACTGTGTGTCTGATGGGATTTTGAAGTTTGATGTGAAATGTGTTCAGTCCAGCTGTGACTCACAGGGTTTTGATTCTCTACAGTTTTGCAGTGATTAATTTATTATATTAGTCAAATGATTTCCAGTTTTGTGCCTATGGAAGTGTGAAGCCTGGTAGTTGGTACCAGGTCTTTTGGTCTGTAGGGTTCACTTCCACCATGGACAGATAGGAAAGGATCACTACTGAGATGGGGGTTTGCCAAGGGGGTTCAGAGAGCTGATGGGAGCCCCAATTATAGATATTGAGAAGCCAAGGATGTATCCAGAAGGATAGTGCTTGGTGTTAAGTCTAAGTGCTAAAACAGGGCATATATCAAAAGGATATAAGTTTGAGGATTGAAAGAAAAACGGTGCAGAATGAGGAATGGTTGCTATGGGCAGTTCTTCCAAGAAGTGACTACTGCCATAGTGCCTAGTACCTGGTGCGTGCTACATGATGTTGCAAGGCCCAAAGGAACCACACACACTAGGATTGGACTCCATTCTTTCTCAGGGTGGTCTGGTATGGGTAAGAGGGGGAGCTCTGTGTAAGAATCTCAGTGTAGAGGCATAAATGGTGTTTCAGGGAGAGTCAGGACTAGAAGGTAGGCGACTGAGCTATCCTCCGACCAAGGGGCATGTGCCAGAGGCCCCCAGGGGGATATGTGGTTCATGATCCTGTTTGGTTGTGGACCTTGGATGACAGATGTTGGGCATGTTTATTTGTGTGAATGGGATCTTAAAAAGTGATCTTAAAGTGCGGAGACTTCAAGTTTCCTTTGGCTTTGTGCTGGGCATATGCAAGTGTGTGCAAGTAAAATCAGGGTTTTTTGTTGTTGTTGTTTTTGTTTTTCACTTGTTTTTGTCTTTATAGCATGTTACAGAAATCCCATTGGTTCCTTGTGGAGGAAGAAAATTTAATTTCAGTGAAAGGTATTTCCACCGCGTTGAAGTCTGGAGAGCCACAAGAAACCTGAGGCCACTCCCCTAGGCTCTCAGGGGACATGTGGTCTCTTGCTTCTCTTTCTCTTTGTGTGTCAGAGGCATTCTTCTTATCAGTGGACTTTCTCTGCTTTCCCATCTTGCATATTAGTCAACTTGGCTGCCAGCCCTAATGCTGTATCAGATCATCACTGGCTGAGGCTACCTATTAGTTCATGTTTTTCCAAGGGAGAAAGCAAATCAGTGGCTGCTAGGAATCCATTGAATTGGCTAGATTGGAATCAAGTGCCCAGCCTCAATCCAGTTGTACATGGGGTGATGTAGATGTAACACTGCCCCTTCCAGAGGCTAGAATAACTGGTGAAACCATGTAGTCCAAAAGCCCAGCATCTGATAGGCTGTGGAGGGTGAGGCCTAGATTCTGATTGTCCCTCTAGGAAGCAGAGTGACAGAGGCTGGTGCTAGCATGGTACGTCTGACTGAGAAAAATACAGCATCTTAGATGTAGGATGGGGAAGGGACTCACGTGGAAATCTATGGTTTCCAGATCCCAGGCAGGAGCAACACTGTTGCCTCCTGATGTCCCACCCTGTCTTTAGTCCTGGTGAATGCCCTTTCCATTTCCTTATACTTTGAGGTAACTCCAGTGTTTCCAGTGTTGTGGACGGCTGTCCAGGGCAGTGTGCCCATTTGGTCTTATGGAGGTCAGAAGGCTTGAACATATCCCAGTTAGTTGAGGGATGGGGTGGCTCAGTCTCTATTGGTTTTTCAGTTCTGAGTGGACCTAATGATAAAATTCTGTGTAGAAGAAGCTCTGAAAGGCCATATGATTTAGATAATTATAAAGATTATCTTGCTTTGAAGTCAGGTGATGACCTAGTTGTCTTGACTTTTGAGTAGGTAAAGAAGGTGTAAGGTCTGGGACAAGAACACAGGTACAGTCCCTCCACCTGTGCTCTCTTTCTCTTCCCACCCTGGTTCTATCCTTCCCTGCACAGGTCCCACTCCAGCTCAGGAGTTCCAGTCACGTATGTGCTCTCCACAGAGTCACTCATTGGCCATCCCCCAGGGCTGTGTGTCTGCACTCCAGTGGTGCAGCGTTTGCTCCCTTAGCAAAAAGCTTGCATTGGCCCTGGAAGTGGTATTTGGGCAAGTAATTCTGAGTCCTGGATGCACAGGGCATAGTCTAGAAGGGGCAAATGGTGTGTGCCCAGAGTGGGGACATCAGGTGAGGCTGAGTGGTCCTTTGGTCACCTCACCTGAAGAGGAGGGGTGTGGACAGAGCAGGGCCAGAACAGGACCCTGTAAAACAGGGGCACCTGTACCTGGGCTTCTGGGTAATACTATTTACAGTATGCAGCATGGAATGATTACTGTGAAAGAATGGGCTCACTGAATTTAGTGTTGCTGTTTTGAGTAGTTCCAGGGAGGCAGACAGATCTCACAATTATGAAGTATCAAGCTCTACTGAAATGAGATTTCTAAGCCCAAATAGACTTCCTCCTGTCATATGGCACAATGGGACTTGGCAAGGCCCACTGAAATAAATTTGTGTAATTTGTGTACATGAATAGGTTTTTGGCGACTCCTCCCAACCATCACCCCTTCCCTTTCCCCCCATCACCTGCCTGCATCTCTTTTGGGGGAATTCCCTAATTTATGGACCTGTCTCATGTTATAGAAGTAAAAGGTAAAAAATTGACATTTGTTTTTGTACTCTCCTGTAGCTGGGGAATATAACCTATGCTGTGTCAGCCAAGTAGACACAACTACCCAGGGTTGAGCTTCCCAAAGAGTATGCTGTGTCATTATGGTAGACCATGCCTAGGTCGTATGAATTTTGAGATATGGAACTCTGCAGTCCTAGGACATGCCTGGTAGGGATTGGGGTAGTCAAAGATTCTGGACATGTCACCCTTGACCTTTAGCATCCTCCTTTACCTCAGTGTACAGTAAAAACCCTAAATTTTCTGTGGTACTATGGCATACAAAAGGCTGAGAAACACAGGATTAGGAAACTGAACTGGGAGCTGGTGACACAGTTTTGGAGACCATGAAAAGTTTTTTCTCTCTGGCATAATGCTGGTGGCCGCAAAATGCCATGTCATGAGCTGCCCCAGGTGAAGGGTTTTCCCCTAGGCCCATTTCTGTGACATTGTTCTTTATTCCTTCAGTTGATATTTTTAATTTTTAATGAATTTATTTTCTGTTTGACTCTGTCAAAGTTATTTACTAGCTATACAACAATAGCCAGTATAACAGCTACAGCAGTGGAGTGCTGTCGGAGGAGAAACTGGTTTTTCTCTTCTTTCCACTCCAAGGTCAATCTGATCCAGTTGGGCCCTTTGTTGGATGAAGATGTTCCTGGAAAGGTCATACAGTATAAAATTTAGAGCTTGAAGGAGCTCTGAAGATGCTTCATCATACTTAGAAGCCAAAGTGAAATGACTTGAAGGCTCATGTAGTTACTTAATGGAAGAATCTAAGACATTCAGAACTTTTCCAGAGTTTCCCATCATTAAGAAGAAAAGATTGGTGGTTTGCTTTTTTCTCCCCAGAACAAATGCAATCCAAACCAAGAATAAACTTTGAGCATTTTTTTCAAAGTTAAAGTTACCAGTTAGTTTGTTAGATAAAGTATTGATGGGGAAGTTGCTCAATAATTGACACCTTTGTGGAAACAAGGCATTCCACTTGGGTGAAATATTATTTATTCCTATTATCCGAGTGGGTATTTCCTTTAGTGATGCCATCTCTCACTTTTTAATAAAAAGTTGGACCATTTCAGTGTCTAACTGTTCCTGGCATTCATTTTTCCATAGGAAAGAATGCTTTTAATGGCTTTAAACTAAAGCAAATGCTTCTTTTCCTTATGCCTGTTAAGCCAAGTATGTTCTTTGCTCTCTTGGAATTTTCTTGTATTTTATTTATTTATTTTTTAATGTGAAAAGTGTGCCAGACGACTAAGCAGATTGCTGTATACGTTTCACATGGATTAGCAAGAAACCTTAGAACTTCAGGCGGTTTAAATTAAGCAATTAAAAAATATATTTGAGAAGGATCACTTTTTTTAAAGTTTTATTTGTTTGTTTCTTTTGTTTTGTTTTACACTGCATGAAAGATGCCTGGGGGTGGATGGGAGTTGTGGAGTAGCAGGCGCTGGCCAGAGGAGTTATTGGGAGGGGGGCAGGGGCGATCTTTTTGAGGTCATTATCGTGATAGGAGCAAACGTATGTCAAAACTAATTAAGTTTTACACTTTAAGCATGTGCAGTTTGTTCTGTGTTAATACCTCAGCAGAATTGTTTTTTAAAAATAAAACAAACAACAGTTCAGACTCCTCTGTAAAAGACATAGAGCTAGGGAAGGCGGGAGAGCCAAGGGATCAGAAACTCTGGAATGTGCTGTTCAGTGGCCAGAGGGGATGAGAAAAGTGTTATTAGGAACACGCTGCCCACTCAGACCGAACACCCTGTCCTCATGAATGGTGCTTCTCGTGGCCCCCCTCCTAGTTCTGTTCATGAAGCTCTTTGACCTAGGTTTTCCCAGTCCCTTGACCTTCTTCATTTGAGGTTATAGAATGGGCCTTCCGTGTGTTTTTAAAAATTAAGTATTTATTTTTCAGGGGAGTGCAACAAGGATTTGTGTTTATTAAGTGTACTTCTGGAATTTTTCTAAAGGTTCCTGGAACATATAAATGATAGCTCAAACTCTTACCTCTAATTTCTAAGACTCAAATTGTTGTGTTTCACAGGAATTCATTGGAATTCCATTGGATCAGCTGCCTGTATGAAGTAAATGGAAGAGGCTCAGAAGCAGACATTGAATTCCTGCTGGAACCAGTTAGAAGTAGGGTGACCATATAATTCATTATCTAAACAGAGACATTTTTGAGAGTGAAAAAAGCCACAATTGGTATTTGAATTGATAGCACAGACAGAAACTGAGATTGTGTCTGGTAAAGCAGGCTCTGGTCACCATAGTTATGAGTCCTTGACCTTTAGTTTTAAAACATTTTAAGGATTTTTTTTTTTTTTTTGAGAGAGAAAGAGACAGACAGAGAGAGAGAGAGAGAGAGAAAGTGAGAGAGCATATGAGGAGGGGAGGGGAGGGGAGAGAGAATCTTAAGCAGGTTCCATGCCCAGCCTAGAGCCCTGTCATGTCTTGAGCTGAAATCAAGAGCCAGACCCCTAACCAACTGAGCTACCCAGGTGCCCCAAAGATTTTTTTATTTTTTAATTTTATTTTATTTTTTAATTTTTATTTATGATAGTCACACAGAGAGAGAGAGAGAGAGGCAGAGACACAGGCAGAGGGAGAAGCAGGCTCCATGCACCGGGAGCCCAACGTGGGACTTGATCCCGGGTCTCCAGGATCGCGCCCTGGGCCAAAGGCAGGCGCTAAACCGCTGCGCCACCCAGGGTTCCCGATTTTTTTATTTTTAAGTGATCTCTACACCCAATGTGGGTCTTAAACTTAGAACCCTAAGATCAAGAGTCATGTGCTCCACCAACTTCTTGACCTTTATAAAAGTAGAAATCGGTGAGCCCAGTTCAACTTTTCTGTGTGCTAGGGAGCATAAGCAACGTTCTCACAGACACAGGGGCCAAATGAGAGCTTGCCCATTGGACTCGCTTTACTTGGAGCTGGAAAGAGAATTGGGGGCAGGGATCTCTGACAAGGATTCTGAGGATGCAGTTTGGCCCCTGGTAACTCTCATCGATGGCTCCTCATAAGGCCTTTCTTTATTTCTTTGATCCTAGAAGCATCTGAGTGATTCATAAGCCAGTCTCTGCACAGTGGCAACACCTTCAGCCCCTCATATTTGAAGAAAACATTGGTTAAGACAAACATGATTTTTCTTCAATTCAGCTTCCTTAATGTGTCATGATCTTTGCAGCTCAGAGAGCAAACATTTAAGCAGACTCTTTTGGTTATTTGTTTTGTTTTTTTAACAAAATTGTGACATATTTTTATAGTTGCAAACTTCCTTTTTCTGCACTCTTAAAGAGTTTCCATTAGACCTAAGTAGCTAGAATTTGAAAATGAAAGAGTAGACTGCAGTGTCATACACACGAGAATTAGTGAAAGGCTCTCAGTATGAGAATATCTTTAATATCCTGCCTGGGTATGAAAGTGACAGGATGTTTCTTGGATAAGCTCTCATGAGTCTATAATAATTAGTTTTTATTACATCATATTGAACAGCTTTTCCTAACACAACAGCCTTTTCCTAACATGGTGGTGTGCAAGGCTCTATGTGATTTTAGTCTTGCTTGTCTCCCTAACCTCGTCTTTCAATCCTTGCTTAACTTATGCTCTATGTTTCAGAATATTAAACTCCTTATAGTACACTCAGCACCCCACACAGAACATTTTAAAGACTTTAAGGAGTTCTTTACCTCCAAGTCCTTTTTGCTGCTATGTTCTCTGTGGAGAGTGTATTTCTTTCTACCTCACTATTGCTCTTCTTTCCCGGCTCAGTGGTCACCTCTTCCAGGAAGCCTTCCCTCATTCCTTTCCTTAGTCTTCCCCAGCCTGTGTTAGGATTCCTTTCCTTTGGCTCCTTAATATGGTTGCAGCTCCCTTTTGTATGTGATGTATTATTTTATAATGGTAAGTTTACATATTTGTATCTGACATACATTAAACAAGCACTTAGAAAACTGAACCTGGTGGATAATGCTCTCTCTCTCTCTCTCTCTCTCTCCCCCCCGTTCTCTCTAATGGCCAGCATAGTTGACACAGTGAAGGTGTTTCCAGGGCCTAATGAAATTGTACATGAACCTGAGAAAACACCCAGCTGAAACCTTTCCAAGAAAGACAGGTGTGCAAACGATTCCTGCTGAGAGTAGGTGCGATGCTGTTTATATTACCACTCTTGAGCTTTGCTTCGCTTTCCTGTTTCCTCAGAGTAAATATGTGTACATATTAGACAGAGATGGACGCATAGAATTTAAGTGCACTGGTCCTATCATAAGATCAGAATAATACAGGCTTTGTTGACTCCACAATATTGCATCTATTTTTAACTCTCAGCTTATTTTATGTCAGCTTTAGTTTTCTTGGAACTGAGAAATACCACATACTTAGCTGCACATTTTTAAGGAAAATAGTGGTAATATAATGACTAGGAAATGTTACTTCCAAACTCCTATTAATGAGTGAGCAAGGTCATTTTTTCCAGAGTTCTTTTTAACTTTGCAAACATTGAACACTTATGGACAGCATCTTTATTCCTGAAAAAGTAACTCACTGCAATTAGCAAGAGTCTGAAAAGACTGAGGGAGAAAATGATTAGAAAAGTTTAAATATACTTTGTTTATAATCTTTCTGAAATCTTTGTGATTATTATTTGTTCAGATGGTAAATTTAAAGAAATCATTATTATTTCAAAAGCTGAAAGTTAGGACTTGAAGTTTGTAGAATCTGTTCTCCAAATAATGTCACTAGGAAGTTAGCAAAAAGTGAGTAATCTACCTTTCAAATTTCTGAACATAAGAGAGAATGCTAAGCAGTCTATTTATTAAATGCACATGAGTACAATTATTTTTAGCCAGTGGAATTTAAGATGGCTAGAACATTTAGGCCAAAATTCCAGGTGAATCATTCAAAACACAGATGAGTAACTGGACAGAAGAAGGTGGCTCTGGATGTATCATCCAAAGTAAAACAGAGTCAAGTTTTGCCAGAAACTTGGGCTCTGTAAAAGCCCAAAGCTTAGGAATTACCAGTTCAGTGTGCATAAAGGAAGAAGCATCAGACTTCTGTGAGATCTTTTCTTAGCCAACCAAGGCTGAGGCACATGTACCTTCTGGCTATACATGTATTGGACAGATTAATTACAATGCCTACTACCATGAGTTTTTGTTTTATTTTTGTTTTTATTTTTATTTTTTTAAGATTTATTTATTTATTCAGAGAGAGAGAGAGGGAGAGAGAGAGAGAGAGAAAGAAAGGCAGAGACACAGGCAGAGGGAGAAGCAGGCTCTATGCGAAGCCCCACGTGGGACTCGATCCCGCGTCTCCAGGATCACACCCCAGGCTGCAGGAGGCGCCAAACCGCTGTGCCACGGGGGCTGCCCTATTTTTGTTTTTAATAGCAGAAACCACCCCGGCCAGTGCTTAGTGGAGTAGAATCTGACTATATCTATGCAGGCCCACCTCTGATGGGATCAACATTAAGCACCCAGCCCAAGCCAGAAGAGAAGGGCTTTGCCCTATAGTAGGATGATAATCAGTTAAGCCAACCAGACTAGTTCTTTCCAAAATTATTTCTGGGGAATGCAGAGTAAATTCACAAAAGCATGGAGTAGACACATAGATGGAAACAATGGTACTTTGAAAGAGAGACCACATGAGCTATGAGAAAGGTGGAGATGGGACACCAGGGTGGCTCAGCGGTTTAATGCCTGCCTTCAGCCCAGGGTGTGATCCTGGAGACCCAGGATCCAGAACCGTGTCGGGCTTCCTGCATGGAGCCTACTTCTCCCTCTGCCTGTGTCTCTGCCTCTCTTTCTATGTCTCTCATGAATAAATAAATAAAATCTTTAAAAAAACATATTAAAAAAAAAGAGAAAGGTGGAGAGGAGAGTTGCCTCAAGACCTGCCCAATATTCTCATAGCTTTAAAGATCTGGCAGTCACGTGTCTTTATGTTTCCATTTTTCTTAATGTGGCCTGAGCAGATCTCTGTTCCTGATAATCAAGGGTCTAATGACCACACTCAAAAGATAAAAGATAGCTGCATAAAATCTTATAGCCAGAGGCACTGTGGCTCAGTGGTTGAGCGTCTGCCTTTGGCTCATGTGGTGATCCTGGGGTCTTAGGATTGAGTCCCACATCAGGCTCTCCACAGGGAGCCTGCTTCTCCCTCTGCCTTTGTCTCTGCCTCTTTCTCTGTGTCTCTCATTAATAAATTTTTTAAAAAAGTTAAAAAAAATAAAATCTTATAGCCAATGAAGAGAGAGCAGTTGCTAATCAGAAATTTTAACAGAGTGGAGAAAGAAGACACAAGCTGCAAAATGCCAACTTGTTAAAAGCTCCAAACAAATGCCAGAGACTCCTCCGCAGCCAATCCTTGATGGCCCCATGAGACAATGATCATGTTATGATCAACTGAAACAATTGAAAAGTGTGTGCCTAAGATAAAGACATGCAAATTCTAGTAATTATTTGATTCTGTTACATTGTTCAGAAGTACTTTTGACCAGAAGATAGGAAATCCTTTCCCCATGTTGTACATGTGGTCAAAAAACTTTTGGTTTCCTGGAACTGCTATTTAAAATTTCAAGTACTGTATCTGGATATAGATGTGGCTAGTGTTGACAAGTTCAGGCAGATAATAAATATATTCTACTTAAGGTATTTTCTGGAGGGTAGTAAATATGCATTTGTGAAGTCTTTTTTTATGGAATGAACAGAGAAATATTTAATCAGTGCTTTGCCTTATAGTGGTGGTGGTGGTTGAGGATTACAATGAGAGTGCAGATAATTATGAAGAAGAAGGTAATTTCTCTCTTTTAAGTAGAGAACCAATTTGGCGCTCTTAACTAGAACTGTTGCCTAATCAGTCAAACCAAGAGCCAAAAGGGCAAGGGGATGGATATTTTATTAAGGGTGTCAGGGATGTGTACTAATCTACAAATGCCCTTAGTAATAGGCTTTTGGATTTCACATAACTTAAAGAGGTATAGCATTATAAAAAGAGATCAAAAAGATCACACAAAACTAATTGTGCACAGATTTGTAAACTAAATAATAAGCCCATACATTTCAATTAAATTGGCAAAGTCAATTACATATAATTGCAATTCTAGCTCATGTGCTTGCATAATTCAAATTTTATTAAAGCTTTACTACATGGAGCAAGTTTCGGCACATGGAAATACTTTTAAAGTAAATCTCTAATCATATCATACAATAAAAGTTTTGAAATTGCTTTTACATTTTGATGCAACTTCATTCGACTCCAAAGTAGAAAACATGTTCAACTGTCCTTATAAGTCACAAATCTGGTAAATTTTCCCTGAAACCAGCCAGAAATATATAGTTTAATCACCAGTAACTTACAAATCAAGATGAAATACTTGCATTAACTTATTTCTTAAAATTTTTATTTAGATTCAAGTTAGTTAACATACAGTGTAGTGTTATTTTCAGGTATACAATGTAGTGATTCAACACTTCCATACAACACCTGGTGCTCATCATGACAAGTGCACTCCTTAATCCCCATCATCTTTTTAATGCATCCCCCACTCACCTTCCCTCTAGTAACCACCAGTTTGTCCTCTAGATATAAGAGTCTGTTTCTTGGTTTGCCTCTCTCTCTCCCCTGCCACTTCACTCCTTTGTTTTGTTTCTTAAATTCCACATATAAGTAAAATCATATGAAACTTACTTTCTAAAACTTATTTCACTTAGCATAATATTCTATAGCTCCTTCCACATGATTACAAATAGCAAGATCTCATTCTTTTGTTATAGTTGAGTAACATTCCATTGTATATATATACCACATCTTCTTTATCCATTCATCCATTGATGGGCCATTGGGCTGTTTCCATATCTTGGCTATTGTAGATAATGCTTCAGTAAACATTGGGGTGCATGTACCCCTTTGAATTTGTATTTTTGTATTATTTGAGTAAATACCTAGGAGTGTGATTATGGATTCATAGGGTAGTTCTATTTTTAACTTTTTGAGGAAGCTCCATACTGTTCTCCACACTGGCTGCACCAGTTCGCATTCTCACCAAGAGTGGATGAGGATTCTCCTTTCTCCACATCCTTGCCAATACCTGTTGTTTCTTTTGTTGTTGATTTTAGACATTTTCACAGTTGTGAGGTGATACTCATTGTATTTTTTATTTGCATTTCCTTGATGATCAATGATGTTGAGCATGTTTTCATGTGTCAGTTGGCCATCTCAGTGTCTTTGGGAAAATGTCTATTTTTAGCTGGATTATTCACTTTTTGGTTGTTGAGTTATAGAAGTTCTTTATATATTTTGGATACTGACCTTTTATTAGGTATATCATTTGCAAATATCTTCTCCCATTCTGTACGTTACGTTTTAGTTTTGTTGGTTGTTTCCTTTTCCTTTGCTGTACAGAAGTTTTTATTTTGATGTAGTCCCAGTAATTCATTTTTTATTTTGTTTCCCTTGCCTCAGGAGACATAGCTAGGAAGAAATAGCTATAGCTAATGTCAAAGTTGTTACTGCCTGTGTTCTCTTCTAGAATTTTTATGGTTTCAGGCCTCACACTTAGGTCTGTAATCCATTTTGAATTTATTTTTGTGTACAGTGTAAATAAGTGGTCCAGTTTTATTCTTTTGCTTGTTGTCCAGTTTTCCCAACACTGTTTGTTGAAGAGACCATATTTTTCTCATTGGATATTCTTTCTTCCTTTGTCAAAGATTAATTGACTGTATACTTTTGGGTTCATTTCTGGGTTTTATATTCTGTTCAATTGACCTAGGTATCTATTTTTGTGCCAGTATGATACTGTTTTGATCACTACAGTTTTGTAATATAACTCGAAGTCTGGAGTTGTGATGCCTCCAGCTTTTTCTTTTTCAAGGTTACTTTGGCTGTTTGGGTCTTTTGTGGTTCCATACAAATTTTAGGATTGTTTGTTATGACTTTGTGAGAAAGGCTGGTGGTATTTTGATAAGAATTGCATTAATTGTGGATTGCTTTGGGTAATATAGACATTTTAACAATATTTGTTTTTCAACCCATGAGCATAGAATGTCTTCCATTTCTTTGTGAAATCTTCAGTTTGTTTCATCAGTGTTTTATAGTTTTCAGAGTACAGGTCTTTCATCTCTTTGGTTAGATTTATTCCTACGTAACTTATTATTTTGGGTGCAGTTGTAAGATTGCAGTTGGGATTAATTCCTTAATTTCCCTTTCTGCTGCTTCATTATTGGTGTATAGAAATGCAACAGATTTCTATATATTGGTTTTTTTAATCCTGTGACTTTATTGAATTCATTTTAGTTCTAGCAGATTTTTGGTGGACTCTTTTGGGGTTTCTATATATAGTGTCATGTCATTGGTAAATGGTGAAAATTTTACTTCTTCCTTGTTGATTTGGACGCCTTTTAGTTCCTTTTGTTGTCTGATGGTTGTGACTAGGATTTCCAGCACTATGTTGAACAAAAGTGAGAGTGGACATCCCTGTCTTGGTCCTGAACATAGAGGAAAAACTTTTAGTTTTTTGCATTTAAGAGGATATTAGCTGTGGGTTGATTTTTCTAACTTAATTCCTAGAAGCATCTTGCACAATACACTTTTAAAAAAATTATTATACTCTCAATTTGTTGCAGCCAACTGGGTTGCGTATTATAATCAATACATTTTTTAAATAATAAATTTATTTTTTATTGGTGTTCAATTTGCCAACATACAGAATAACATACAGTGCTTATCCTGTCAAGTGCCCCCCCCTTAGTGCCCGTCACCCATTCACCCCCACCCCCCGCCCTCCTCCCCTTCCACCACCCCTAGTTCGTTTCCCAGAGTTAGGAGTGTTTCCCTTTCTGATATTTCCTACCCATTTCTTCTCCCTTCCCTTCTATTCCCTTTCACTATTATTTATATTCCTCAAATGAATGAGAACATATAATGTTTGTCCTCCGATTGACTTATTTCACTCAGCATAATACCCTCCAGTTCCATCCATGTTGAAGCAAATGGTGGGTATTTGTCATTTCTAATGGCTGAGTAATATTCCATTGTATACATATACCACATCTTCTTTATCCACTCATCTTTCGATGGACACTGAGGCTCCTTCCACAGTTTGGCTGTTGTGGACATTGCTGCTATAAACATCGGGGTGCAGGTGTCCCGGCGTTTCATTATATCTGTTAATCAATACATTTTTATTAGCTCTTCTTGTACTTACAAATATGATGAAAACATATAAATGAGTCTAAGGATACAGACATAGCTTATAACATACAAAATATCTTATATTTTTAATTTAAAAAATTCTTACTTTTTAAAATATATAAACTGGGTTCCTTTTGGCCAGATTTGAAGTTTGAATCCCTTTAGATGTGGGCTCTGCTAAATCTGGGATCCTGTGGACCTCCATCATCACAGACTCTGTGCTAGGTGGGTTCACCACCCACCAGCCCTGTGCCTTGGATAGCAATCTGTGTCTCTTTGGTTCTCAGTTCATTATCAATAAATTGAGGGGTTGAGTACATCAGAGGTTTTCAAATCGCTGTCTATAAAGCCTTGGGTGACTGTGGCTACTCCTAGGAATGACTGGGTGACACAGGGCAGTGGGCGCAATCTGCTGGGGGTGGGCTTCCATACCACCTGCTCAAATGGAGCAGTTTTCCTTATGTCTACTGGATTTACTGGACTTGCATGTGAAATTTCATCTAATTAAAGAGATGTAAGGCCAAAAAAGAAAAAAAAAGATTTGCAAATCACTAAACTAGATAAAATAAGGTTACTGTTTTGTTCAAGAATTAAATTATTCCATTGCAAGTACCTGAATGGGTCTGGCATGAAACTGTTGTCGATAAGTACCTGTTGAATGAATAAAGAGAGTTCTTGGCCTTAAGGGATTTATAATCAAATGAAAAATCTTCTCCATCTTACAAAATACTGTAGTTAAAACAATGCTGCTTTTATCCTGTTGCCATTTTAATTGTTTCTTAATCTTTGAATTTTGTAAGCAGCAAAAGAGAGTGTGTATTCTCCATTTTCAAATGTGGCCACACTAAAATCATCCCATGTAGATGAATATCAGGTAATAAATTGCAGACCACAGGATTGTTAATAGTTTCATTATTAATTTGTGTAGCACCTGCAATAGGAATAGGCTAGAAATACTGACCTTACTCTACAAACATGGGATATTTTTGCTGGGATTAATGAAAATCTTTCCTTTCAGATGAAAAGCTTTTCCAATGGTATTTGCACAAGTATAAATGAATATATCTTAGTATATTTTCTTAAAAAACTTCTGCAAAGCTTTCTATGAGTTGACATCAGAACAAGTGTAGAAATCCGTGGGGTTAAGCAGTGTTGCAATTCATAAAAGGCAGGGCCTCAGTAGGTAGGTGACTGTCCCCTTGTTAACTCTGTGTACATCTGTGAAGTCTAGTTATTCAGAACATAACATTTCTCAAGTTTCATGGTAGTTCATAGCTACACTTGTACAACTACTTAGAATCCCCTTCCCACTTTTTTCATCAATGTCCATCTTATTTAACCTTCATACTGTTCCACAAGCATTGCCTACTCTAGCTCACTTCCCATGTCAACCATTTTTATTTAGATATTTCTTCTGCATGCCCAAATCCTACACATATTTCTAATTTAACTTGTATCCAATGGCTACAACCATTTATTTACTTTGCTTTCTTGCTGGCCATACTAAAATCTCTTTTAGGGTAGGGATCATACCTTACTTATTTAATTTTGTATTTCTAATGCTTAACAAAAGTGCCTGGCATGTTGTCATTGCTCAGTGAATGATTTTTTTTTTTACTGAAAACCTGTAGGTTTTGAGAGTATTGTCCAAAAGTTACTATATCCATTTGAGTGCAAACAGAAAAGCAGAGGTTTTTCAAATAGAGCAAATTTAATACAGGAAATTTGTTTCAAATGTATGGGACACCTGGGTGACTCAGTCAGTTGGGTGTCCAACTCTTGATTTTAGCTCAGGTTGTGACCTCAGGGTGGGGGATTGAGCCCTGCATTGGGTTCTGTACTGGGCATGGAGCCTGTTTGGGATTCTTTCTCTCCCTCCCTTCTTCTGCTCTCCCCACTTATGAGCTCTCTTTCTCTCCCTTTAAAAAATAAAATAAAATGTATTGGAAGAGCAGAAAAATGAAGAGAGGGTGTTTGAAGAACAACAAGGAATAAAGGGTGATATTCACAGATCAAAAGTTGAAATTATCCCTGGGCTAACCTAAGCCCATGATCTTGAGGCAAAACTTGCCATTGCACTGTTGCTTCTGGATCTCCTGGGGAGGTCATCACTACAGGCTGTTACCATTAAAGAAGCAGTCACTTCCTGGGCTGCAGAAGTAGCCTCCATGTTATTTCTGCCTTAACAACTGCCAAAAACTGCCAGCAGCTATCATCAAACAAAAGACTTCTCTCTGCCTCAGATTAGTGCTCCTCTGACAAATCTGAGAAGAGGAGAACTGATGAGAATTTGGAGAATGTGGTTTCCAGACTTCCAGCCTCAGTGGTTATGGGGAGTGGGGTGTAGAACTGAGAGACAGTAGCCACTGAGACTTCCAGGAGCTCTCAGTGTTAGAATCCATAAATATATTGGAGCTTTCCAGTAAAACAGTACTGCTTGATTAAAAAGTGTGAATGTGAATATGACATTTTACCTCCTACCTAAAGATATGCTGATCAAATGTACCCCTGCCACAAAAATGGGGGATAGGAGGCAACTTTATGAAGCTCATCAGAATTAATATTCAGAATTTTCTCAGCAGATTAGAAGTAGGATTCACAAGTCAATGAGATAAAATCTAACAGGAATATGTAAATGTAATTTTCATTTGCATAAAAAATTCCTAAATCTTTTCACTTATTTTACATATGGGAAACTTACAAACCATAAATGTGATATGAACCATATGATGGGGCTTCTCAAAAAATTAGCCACACACAAAAAAATTAGCCACAACTGTTGGCTGCATTAATAAGAATATGATTTCCACATCTAGGAGGGTAATAGCACCACTGTACTCTATTTTGTTTAGATCTCTTTAGTAGTATTAATAATTCCTTTTCAACTGTGACTTTTCGACATACAAAGTACAAATTTATAGGAATGTACCTCAGTATATAATTTTGGCAAGAGGAAGGAATTGTAGCCTGTATATCTGAAACATTCCACTTCATTGCTGTTTTTCTACCAGACTATTGGTGAAGATAATAGTCATCAGTGCTTTCTCATTTTCACTTTAGATGGATGATTCTGTATTCCATTATGCCCAGTGCCACTTTTAATAGCTTCTTTGTAATACTCATTTCTCTGTCATGAGATGGAATCTATTGATAACTTATACAGATAATTTCATGTAATTCAATATGATACCTTATAAATAATATAAAAGAAAAATAAAAAGCAATTTAATATAGAAACTCCGATGCTGTGAAAGAAAACATAAGTGATTATATGCTTGCTTCCTGTTACAATGAATATCTATGGATTTATAAATAAAAACAGTATTCAACTGAATATTTTCCATAATTTGTATTTATCTTTATATTTTGAAGTAAGGGCTAAATAAGGTCTTAATATTTATATTTGTTTTATGGCCCAGAATGTCATTTATCTTTGTGAATGTTCTATGGTTTTTTGGAGTGTTCTATAAATGGTAGTCAACTTTGTTTATAGTGTTGTTCAAATCTTCTGTTTTCTTACTGACTTCCTGTTTACTTGTCCTGCCAATTACTGAGAAAGTAGTGTTGAAATCTCAAATTATTTTACTACTTTTAGTTCTATTGGTTATCGTGTATTATGATGCTTTGTTATTGGAAGCATAAACATTTAAGATTCTACATTGTCATGATGAATTGACATCTTTATCAGCCAGAAATGTGCCCTTTTTATTCCTGGGAATATTTTATTGTTCAGAAGCTAACTTTGGTATTAATATAAACCCCTCCAATTTTCTTTTGCTAAATGTTTTCATGGTATATCTTTTTCCATCCTTTTATTTTTAATTCATTTATTTCTTTATATTTAAAGTGTTTTTCTCATAAACAGCACTGTAGTTAGGTCTTGCCTTTTTAAAAATCTGACAATCTCTGTCGTTTAATTGGAGTGTTTAGTTTATTTGCATTTAATGTAAATATTGATATGATGGGGATTAAATCTACCATCTTACTATTTATTTTCTATTTGTCCAATTTATTTTTTGTTCTTCTTTTTTTATTGCTTCTTACTTTCTTTTGGATAATCAGTTACTGGTTTCTACAATTTTAGTTTTCCTCACCATTGGCAAATCTGTGATATGTTTTCTTTTATTTTTTGATACATTTTATTTTTTTTAGTGGCTGCTTCAAGGTTTACAGTATACATTTAACTTCTCACAATCTACCTTACATTTTAACTTCTCACAATCTACCTTTAAATAAGATTATACTACTACACATGGGGGGATCCCTGGGTGGCTCAGTGGTTTAGTGCTGGCCTTTGGCCCAGGGTGTGATCCTGGAGTCCCGGGATTGAGTCTCACGTTGGGCTCCCTGCATGGAGCCTGCTTCTCCCTCTGCCTGTGTCTCTGCTTCTCTCTCTCTCTCTGTATCTCTCATGAATAAAAAATAAAATATTTTTAAAAAAAAGAAAGATTATACAACTCCACATGGAATGTAAACACCTTACAGCAGACTGTCTCCATTCCCCACCTCCCCATCCTTTGCACTATTGTTTCAGACGCAGTGTTGTCATATATTGTGTTATTTCTGTCATACATACCCCCACATAATACTGTTATTGTGACTTTAAATTGTCATTTGTATTTTAGAGATAAAGGAAAAGAAAAGATCTTTGAATATGTTCCCATGTATTTATTGTTTCCACGTTCTTCATTCTTTTGTGTAGATCCAGGTTTTCATTTGACACTATTTTCCTACTGTCAGAAAGACTTCCTTTCATGTTGCTTGTAGTATATTCTTTTGATAAGGAATCCATTCAGCTTTGGTATGTCCAAATAAGACTTATTTTGCTCTCATTTGTGATGGCTATTTTATCTGGGTATAGAATTCTAGATAAAAAGTTTTATCTTCACTACTTAAGACATTACTCCATTCCCTTCTGGCCTGCAAAGTTTCTGATGAGAAGTCTGCCATAATTTTTATGTTTATTCCTGTGTATGTAGTGTGTTCTATCGTTTGTCCTCCAGAACTAGTAAGATTTTCTATTTATCACTGATTTTATGATGTTTCTTGGTTTGGTTTCTTTATGCTTATTCTTTGAGTTCCTTGAGAATCCTAAACTTGAGAGTTTATAAATTTCATGAGATTTTGACAGCCATTATTTCTTTAAATATTTTTTCTTAATCCCACCCATTCTATATAGTACCATGTATAACCATAGTTATACATGCTTTAGACCAATTAATGTTGTTACATAGGTCACTGATGCTCTGTTTATTTTTTCCAATTTTTCTTCTCTTTGTGCTTCATTTTGGAGATACTATTCCTTCAAGTTTACAGATCTTTTTTTTCTGCAGTGTCTATCTGCTGTCACTTCCATCTAGTGGGTTTTTTCCCCCTATAACTAATCAGATTTATCATCAGTATTTAGTCAAAGATTTGAGAGAACTCTTTTGCATATCTTGGAAACTCGCTCTCTTTCTCTCTGTGTTACTTCCTCCTTTCATTTTTTAAAGATTTTATTTATTTATTCATGAGAGACACAGAGAGAGAGAGGCAGAGACACAGGCAGAAGGAGAAGTAGGTTCCCCCAAGGAGCCTGATGTGGGACTTGATCCTGGACCCTAGGATCATGCCCTGAGCCAAAGGCAGATGCTCAACCGCTGAGCCACCCAGGCATCCCACTTCCTCCTTTTTAAAGAAAACTATTTTATTTATTTATTCTTGAGAGACACACAGAGAGAGGCAGAGACACAGGCAGAGGGAGAAGTAGGCTCCCTGTGTGTAGCCTGATGTGGGACTCAATTCCAGGACCCCATGACCTGAGCCAAAGGCAGACGCTCAACCACTGAGTCACCCCGGTGCCCCAGTATGCTATTCTCTCCTTACCAGTCTTCTGCCTCACAAATTCTAGCCACTTCAGCCTCTGTAACTCTGATCTCTGTCTCCTTAACTCATTAAGAATGCCAGCCTCCATCCTGTGGCTTGGAAATAGCCTCCAGGCAGTAAGCTGGGGCAACTATAACCCTAACCTCATTTGATCTCTCCTTTTAGGAATCACAGTCAGACTATTACAGCCAGTTGTCCAGTGTCTGAAAACAGTCATTTCGTATAGTTTGTTCAGTTTTCAGTTTGTGCAGGGTGGGAAGAGAATTACTGTAGTCATTGATACGTCATGAATGGAAGTAAAAATATAAATAAGTAAGTTTGAAAGTTGATTTAGTATCATGGCTAATGCTATGATACTGATATAGAATAAACTGATATAGGTGGTCTCTTATTGGTGCCTCCAACACTAGAAGCATTTGTCAATGGGGATTTCCATCAGTGATCAGTTACTTTTGGTATATTTCCAAACATAGGTCTCAGTCTTCCCTCAAGTTACATGATATTTGCATTCCTAGAGAATTCTATATATGTTCACTGTGTTTAAATATAAAATGGAATTTGGTTCTGGGTTCAGATAATATAAACAGGTTTTCCCTTTACAGGAAAGTCCATAGGGTATGAAATCACAATCCCTTGTATAGGCCTATGATATCGCATCCTTGACCCTTATCGGAAACCATTCCCTACATAATTAGTACCTTTCACATTTATTTTAGCTGTTGTATGCATGATCATGTAGTGATTTTGAAACTTACATGCTATTAGAAAAGCAATAAATAAATTCTGTCTTAGCTGTAACTTCTGTTATCAGGGAAAAAGGAAGATACTTAATGTTGTTTTACCAAGATAATCCTGGTACTTTATAATGAGAGAATCTATTTATATATATATATATATATATATATATATATATATATATATATATTTTTTTTTTTTTTTTAATTTGGAGAGGATCTATTTTTAGTTCTCCTTCCAAATACATGACCTTTTCTCTAAAATGCAATGCAAAATTAGCCAAATCACCAAAATTCACTCATTAATTCATTCAACAAATATTTATTGAGCTTCCAATATATGCCAGGCATTGAGATTATATTAGTGATCCAACCAATAAGAATCCCTGCCCTCCTGGAGCTTACATGTTTATTAAGGTTCATGCAGAGAAACTGGATATCAAAGGAAACACTTTACATTTCTCTCAAATTTGAATGATAGAGTTTCCACATCACATATTTCCATTAACTAGTAAAGCAGGTCACAAGAATATTAAGAGTTTATGAAATGGGAGAAAAATCCTTCATCCAATTTTTTTGGTCAAGATTCCAAACTTAAAAAAGACTTTAGTCTGAAGAATGGATAACCAAAATTGGAGACCAGACCTTTAGGCAAAGTTTAGATGATTTGCTTCGATTCTATTAATAGGTTCAAAGAGATTTTCAAATTATACTGTTCAACCTACACTTTGTGCTTTACTGAGAGAGAAGAAGAAGCCTGCTCTCTCACTGAGCCCATTTGCCCAGGATCACCTTGGCTTCTGAGAAATTACTGGTTTTGCTGAGATCTCACTTTTGGAACACACTTCCTTAGCTCTGGCAGCTAGAGTCCTGGATCAATGACCACTTGGCTTGTTTGGATTGATCCCCTGGGCTACCTGCTTTCTGATGTGGCCTCAGCCAGAGCCATAGGTAAATATACATGTTATTCTACTGCCTCTAGTCAGCTATAATGCCACTCTGGGACTACACTGAGAAATTAGGGATGTAAAACTCTATGAAATGTGCAGCCACAAAGATAAAACTTGGTGTCAGGTGCCCCAGGTTCAAATCCCGGACTCAAGATCTGTTTCATAGGGGTCTTGGGTTGAACCGGTTCATGTTTTGTTTTTCTGTGAATCAGTGACTCTAGCTCTAAAACAAGGACAACAATAACCATCTTTATGGAGTTGCTGTAAGAATTATAATGAAATAATGTGTATGAGAATTCTTTGAAAGCCACACAGTACTATATATTGCAGATATGCATTGCTGTTATGGTAAGTGCATCTAAATGTGGTTACGTTGATGCCCAAGAGACAGTGTGAAGTAGTTGCATGCAGCACCCATCTTCCCTTCATTACTGTGGGAGCTTCTGCCTGGGGCTGACTTGCTCAGGATTGGGGATGGTACCTGTGTAGCTGTCTCAAACTGACCATCCTCAAGTAGATCCAAGCACAACTGTGAATTACTTACCTTGCAGGGTGGTGCCTGTCCTGAGGCTAAGAGGGCATGCTTGCTCCTGTGATCTAGGCAGCCTAGTAAAGCATGATTATGGTTCTGCTTGCTGTGTGGGAGTCAGTGATACAATTATAGCCTGCCCGACAGATGGCAGGCATATGTTCCTGCACCAACGAGAAGTTCTTGCTGGATCATCAAAATGCGTTTCTCATTTGGGCATTGGACCTCGTAGAATCTCATTCCTAGCTTGAGGCTTCAGCATCTGTGTTTCATTGTCAGTCTGACCTCTCTTCAAACGAGATCTGGAAAGACACTTTTCCAGGAAGTCATCCATACACTGTTGACTTTTACTTTCTACTGGATCCCCTTCTCATTACTTCAGCAGTCACTTATGAATACTAACCAGTGTGTCTTGGGCTAATTGGTCTAACCTGGCTTATCAGATCTATTGATAAGCTCCTTTCAGTTTGTTTACTTAGCTTCAGTTCTGTGTGTGCGGTTTTAATACTTTTTGTAGTTTAGACAAAAACATACAAATCACAGTGTTTCCATTTTATGCTTGATATAAGAATAGTAATCCATTTTACAGACTCTGTTATGAATCAAATGCTTTGTGTCCATGATCTGATTTAATCCCCATATTGCTCCAGAGCAGGCATTATTATCCTCCTTTTATATATGAGGCTTAGAGGATATAATAACTCGTTTAAAGCTACATAGTAAGCAATCATTAGAGCTGGAATTGGAACCTAGGTAAGTTTAAATCCAGGTCTGTGTTCTTTCTACCAAACTATGCTGGCTCTTGGATCTTCAGTTAGCCTTTGGCATGACATTGGACATTGGAAATCAGTACTCTATGGGTTTCAGGTTATTTTCCCCTTAGCTTTTCCATGCAGGGAAGGAGGATTGGGTAAAAGTGGTTCTGATTTTTACAAACGTTAAGATGTTTCTAAAAAGTAAACTACAAAACAGATAGCCACGAGGCACACTAAGCTCCCAGAGCCATGTTCAGATTGTCAACAGTGAGAAGTAAAGCATAATGCCAATAAACAATGTCAAATGGTAGATGGACCCTGAGCTCTGACCCCCTTCAATCTTTCTTAACAGTAGTCAGACTAATCATTTGAAAACCCAAATCTGATTATGCATTTACCACAATGTATAAGTTTATATTAATTTGTGAGATTACTTTTTGAGTTAATGCTAGTCTCTCCCAATAGAGGCTTAGCATGATACAGCAAGGAGCATCTCTCTCTTATTTGGCATTGGATTCCTTGCTTAATGCAGTGCCTGTCTGTGACCCTTTAAATACCAGGGTAATTCCTGATTCCAAACCTTTCTGCCAACCATTCCTTCTGCATGGAAAGCCATTCACCAGGATGCCTGCATGCTGCTCTCTTCTCACTTCATGAAAGATTTGCTCAAACAGTCCCTCATCTGAGAGCCCTTGCTGATCATGGGTGTTCTAAATAACACTCTCTGCGCCTACCCTGAGTCCATCACCTCCCAGTCCTTTGCCTTTTTTATTTAAATAAATAAAAAAAAATTTCTAGCACAAATTACTGACTGACATTAGACTATTATTTATAAAAGTAATCTGTCTTCCTCCACTACATTATAAGCTTATGGAGGCCAAGGACTTTGTTTGATTTACTGCTGCATCCTTGGCCCTTAAGACAGTGCCTGGAAATAATAGGTGCCTAGTAAATATTTGATGATCTAATCAGTTAATAAATAACTCAGTAAAGATTTATTGAAATAATGAATAATTCTCAAGTGTGTCCTTCAATCCTGTCTGTAGCAGGTGCCACGAGTGCCCTGAGCCACATCCCCTCGGTCCACCTCTGCCTGCAGTGGTACCCAGGGCCCAATTTATACGTATGTCACTGCTGGTTCACCTCATGCACTGGCAGTGTCCTCCTTTGCTGTAGCAGGCTTTTTTCAGAGGTTGTTCAGAAAGTTGCCCCACTGCCTGGAAATGTTGAGGAGTTAAAATTTCTGGGGGCAGGGGCACCTGGGTGGCAGTGGTTGAATGTCTGCCTTTGGTTCAGGTTGTGATCCAGAAGTCCTGGGATCCAGTCCTGCATCAGGTTCCCTGCAAGGAGCCTGCTTCTCCCTCTAACTGTGCCTCTGCCTCTCTCTCTCTCTGTGTCTCTCTTGAATAAATAAATAAAATCTTAAAAAAAAAATCTCCAGGGGCAGTGTTCAGCCACAGAGGAAAGGAGTCAGTGGATAAATGCTCGGGATGTCCTTCTTCAGAGGCCTTTCACGAGTTACTCAGTTGCCAGCAGGCCTGCATCCATAGTGATAATGTAGCTGACAGGGCTCCCTTCATGATGCTCCCACCCCTCCCCCTCACTATTTCTGCTCCTGTGTTCTCTGGCTTCCTTGGGTCACCTCTTAAGCCATCTGCCTCCAAGTCTTTGTGCCTGGGAAACCTGACTGTCCTTTTCAGCTCTGTATCAATGATCCATATGTGAGTACTGAGGGCACTATTTTTCAGATTTGCCTGCAAATATTACTGATATTTTATGTTTGTATTAGCTTTTATAGTTACAAGTGCCTTTACTCAGGTTGAATGACAAATTCCCAAATAGAATCATGATCCAAATAAGATGGTCAACGTATCTTGAAAAATTAGTTAAATTCAAGCCCTAAAGTCAAATAGGAAAAACTGTTTGAAAAAAAAAATCCCTTCAGTTGAGAAAAACAATCCCATATATACACATATATAGAAGGGAAAGAAATAACACTCCAGGGAGGTGGGCAATAACACTGGGAGCTTTTAATCCACCCATTCAGTAAGAGCTAACAACATACACAGATGTACAAATTATCTAGTGAGCATTGGTCTGTATTTGGGGAGATTTGCCTTCTAGCTTTAGGAGCTTTGTAGTTTACGGATTCCCCCCGCCCCCCCCAAAAAAAATCCTTGGCTTCTGTGAGATACTATAGATCTTAAAAAAATAGAGGATTTGACTTGTTAGTCCAATATAGGGGAAAGGCCAGATCTACACAAACAAAACAGAAGAGACTCTCACTTTATCTCTCACACAGTAGTTCCATAAAGAAGGGAAGTCAGTGGGAACTTAACATTAATTAATTAGGATTTCCCAAAGTGCACATCCCTCAAAGGGATGCCCAAGTTCATTTTAACAATAGCCCCCAGTGTTACAACATTGATAAAGTACCAAAGGCTCTGTCCTTAACAACAGGCTAGCCTCTTATTACTCACAGACACTTTCCCTGGAACCTCTGGGGGCATTTCCCTTGGATCACACCTCTGTATGTCCTCTCCTCTTCTCGTCACACAAGTGTTCACCTGAGGATATGACTGTGGATATTACTGGACACGTGTGCATGGGCCAGTCTCCACTGGAGAGTTATCTGTGCTCACCCAGGCCTGCCATGCCCTGCAGTAAACCACCTCTCAGTGATGAAAACCCCAAAGACAGATGTTTCCTACTGAACACAGCATGCCACAGAGAATTCCACGAGAAATGTAAATAAGCAGATTTTGAAACAATATTCGGTTTATGAAAGGTTTCTCTAGAATAATAGCGTCTCGTTATTAAAATCAGAACATAAAAGGACAACTGTTATAGCAAATGTTCTAATTTAGAAGTTTCCCCCACTTATTCGAGACTGAGAACAAAAGATTGTGTAAAACAACAAAAGCAGCCAATTGAAAGACCACCCAAATATTGAGTATGATTAAAAGGAGCCTTAGGAAGAAGCTTGTGAATATTCTTAATTATTATCAGGTCTCTAGGACTTTGTGTACTTGCATTGAACTTGACTGTGAACAAGAAGCTGATTGTTTGAGATACAGAGCTCTCTTGACAAAGCTAATGTTGATCCTCCCCGCCTCCCCACTTTTAACAAAATACTTTTCTTTACATTTGGAACTGTAACTCTTCTCTAACACATTGAATTTTTTCCTGAAAAACAAACCTCCAGTATAAAGCCCATTAGTAAATGCAAGAACAATAACTCTGAACACATATACTAAGTACTTAACTTATATGTTTTGATTGATTGATTGATTTTTTATGAATATATTTATTAGGATGCTCACATGTTTTGATTTATTTAATGTACACATATACATGGTCCTCTAAGATGCATATTATCACTTTCAGATTCCTATTTATGGGTGAGGAAAGTGATCTGCACATTGTCATCTGGATAATAAGTGGAAATGAGGAAGGTGGGACTCACATTCATGCAGTTTTCTCTTTACTACAGTAGGCCTTCCTAAGAGGGTCAGAGGACATCACCCCGCTTAGAACCACTGTGTGGGAGATCCCTTGTCCTTTTCTGACATTTTTATCCTGGCAAGGATTGCTTGTTCAAATCAAAGATAGCAATGGTGGGGAAGGCAGCAGGGAGATAGTGATGGGAGGCCGAGTTGTTAAAAGAGAGAGAGAGAGAGGGAGAGAGAGAGAGAGAGACAGCTAAGAGTTTGTGTGCAGGTGGTCCTAGTTGTTACTAATATTTCATTACATTGATTTTTGTCACCTACCCCAAGGTGAGCGATGGCTTCAGCTGCTGGACTGAGTCCTTTAAATCTGGGGGCCACTGGGGATCCCCCCGAGGCTCCCACCATCTGGGGTGGGACTAGCTCACACATGACTCTAGCAGCAGACACAGAATATAACAATGCCATTATTTCTTTCATTTTCTAAAAGATGTTCCCAAGGGGCCAGTTTGTTCAATGACATAATTCTGCCATTGTGGAAGGCATCGTGTTGTAGTCATCAAAAGCCAAACGAGCATTAAATGTAATTCTTACTTGAGTAAGATCATATTTGATAAAGCCAATCTTTTTGGTGTTGCTATGAAATCTGAGTTCAGTTCTCTAGTGCTTGACCTGGAACTGCATAGCCACGTCTCTTAGACCTGAGTAAGCCCTCCCCTGATACCTTCCCTGCCCACCATGCCAGTTGTTCACTCAAGGGATCTTTTCTCACATGACTGAGGGACCTGGACTGTCCGTAAACAACAATCATTTCCATCCCTCACCACACCCCTGAGGGTGCTGCATGGGTAGCATTGGGCAGTTCAGAACTGGGAGAATAAAATTGCTTTCTGTAGTCTTTTCTTTTTAAAAGATGTTATTTATTTATTCATGAGAGACACAGAGGCAGAGACATAGGCAGAGGAAGAAGAGGCTCCCTGCAGGGAGCCTGATGCAGGTCTTGATCCTGGGACCCTGGGATCACACCCTTAGCTGAAGGCAGATGCTCAACCACTGAGCCACCCAGGCTTCCCTCTATAGTGTTTTCTATAAGCTGACTTGCTTGATGTGGCCATGGTTATCTCCAAATATCAGCAAGTGCTTTTTTTGTGGACTGTAAAGCAACCTGCATTCAGGAAACTTGTTTCAGTGCACCTGAAACAGAGTGGGAGAATCACGGTGTATAAGTAATTAATATAGAAACCAGCCATTGGGAGAGTTTACCTCATGGACACTATCCAAGGATCTCTTCTATCTTCAAATTGCTAGAATTGGAGGTGAGAATTTCTGTTGTTGGGCAGATTCTACTTCTTATTTCTTCTTCTTCTTTTCGCCTATCTCTGTCCACTTAAAATGAGAATTCACATTTCCAGTGCTTTGTAGTTGATAGATCATATTCACATGCATTACCATATTGTTCCTTGACCTCATTCTGTGAGTCGGCCTGGCATAATTATACCCATTTAAAAAGTGAGGAAATAAAGGTCGGAGGTCTTGTGACCACATTAAGTTCACATGATGCATTGAATGTGCTACCAGCTGGAAGCCAGGTCATGTGAATCTCCCTCAGCTCGCTTTCCGCCAGACTCAGAGCCAGCTGGTCTGTTCAGTGCTAGGTTTGGGGGTTTTTGTTTTGTTTCTTGGGGAGTGAGGTTTTGACCCACAAAGTAAGAACATAGTTATCAGCTAGTCATAAAAACACAAACTAAAAAAATAAATATCACTTTCCACGATGTTAGGAGAGCAAATGTTCCATGCCACACAGTGTACTACTGTGTCCAACCTCATCTGGCACTTCAACGGAAGCATATTTTTAAATGATGGTGTCATCATTCTCATGACACGTAACTGACCAGGTCTGGAGTAATGCGTTTGGACAACTCCAGATGTTATTCTTCTAGTGGGTCATTTCCCCTCATTGTATCCACAAAGTGGTTACTGAAACACAAAGCTATCCCTGTAGATTTCTGGTACCTGATTGAAATTTTCCTGGACGCTCTTTTACTTCCTGGCAGCAATTTAATTGGTGGAGAAATATGAACTGAATATACCTTCTGGTTTTAACATGTCCTCAAGTCACAAGATGCTTTCCCCCTGAACCTAACAGCTGGCATATACAGAAAGATCTGAAAATATCATTTAATAAATCTTGTTCGAAAAAAAAAGAAAAAAAATAAATCTAGTTCGAAAAAGTATTCAAAAAAAAAAAAAAGAAAAAGTATTCACCACAAGATGCTATTTTGATGGCTGTTTAAGATATAAACAGCTAAAATGAACTTACTCCAGCACCTTAAATTTTATATTTTTCAAGTATATATATATTATATACATATATAATAAATATATATATGTAATGAAATTGCCTGACCTGATTTCATTTGTTGTCTGTGAGTTCAAAGTTTCAAATTGAAATGTTTATCTTGTATTATAACCACAAAAGTCTATAGAAATGCTTAGTCATGCTCTTCTTGGGAGTTTTGATAGATTGTAGAAGAAATGTTGAATTATTATTCTTTTTTTTTTTCTGATTCATTAAGCTGGCCACTCCTCTCCGATCCATGTTTGAACCTGGTATATAGAGCTTTACTCCTTGGTATTGTTAAGGATTTCAGCTCCATGGATAGGTTTTTAAAAAATATAATAGCTCTATTTATATATAGTTTAAACTTCATACAGTTCACCTCTTTAAAGTGTAAAATTCGGTGGTGTTAAATTCACAGAACCGTGCAACCATAAACACAACCAATTTTAGAATATTTCATCAACCCCCGAAGAAACCACACACCTATTGGTAGCTCATAGGCAATCTTTTTTGTATATGATTATTATAACCCTGGAAATTCTGCTTAAATCCAGTAGATTAATACATGTGTTTATCTCTGAAACAAACAAACAAAATAATCTCCCATAAAACCCATATACAAACATGAGAAGAGGGGAGATAAGAGCAAGTGATTTGAAGTGATTTTGGAAACTGAACAGTGAATGGGTGAGTTGTTCCTGACTTGGATTAGGGAACCGACAGCTAAGCGCCTGCCACAGGTGGCAGGTGTCAAGTGGCAACTGTTTAGCAACAAGCTAGTTTGTACTGCAGAACCCCCAGAAAGGCTCAGGAATTGGAGGCATCTGAAGAACCTGAAAGCAGAGGTGTTAAGTGGGCTGCAGAGTAGACTTTAATTTGGGGGGAGTTGGTTGAAAAACTTTAGAGGAAGAGGTAATGTTTAAAGTTTGAGCCTGAAGGCAGAAGACCCAGTGTTCTTGCTCAAAAGCCGTTAGGCAGGAAAAATCCCCTCTTATTCAGGAGAGAACCAGCAGTTTTGGTCTATTCGGGTCTTCAACTGATTGGTCGAGGCCCACCCACATTTGGGAGAATAATATACTTAAGTTACTCTACCATTTAAACGTTAATATCCGGATCCCTGAGTGGCTCGGTGGTTGAGCATCTGCCTTCAGCTCAGGGTGTGATTCCAGGGTCCTGGGATTGAGTCCGCATCAGGCTCCCTGCAGGGAGCCTGCTTCTGTCTCTGCCTCTCTCTGTCTCTGTGTCTCTAATGAATAAATAAATAAAATCTTAAAAAAAAAGTTAATATCCTCTAAAATCACTCTCATAGAAACATACGGAATAATGTTGGACCAAGTATCTGGGCATGCCATGATGCCATCAAGCTGACGTATAAAACTAACCACCACTCTTCCCTTATGAAGTTTTCTTCTTTACATCAACCCTACCTTTAAATGTAGGGAATGTATTTTATTTTTCCAGTCCTTTTTTTTTTTTAAGATTTTATTCATTGAGACAGAGAGAGAGAGAGGCAGAGACACAGGCAGAGGGAGAATTTCCAGTCTTTTATAGAGTTGTTACATAGTAGTAAAGTATAGAAAGCATTTTAATCAGAGCAATAATTATAACTTTTAAACTTTGATTTGCTAACCTTATACATGGTTAGAATATTTGTAAGGGCATTTTTTGCCAATGTGAAGCAAAGGCAAATAAGAAAAGACTTTTCTCTTTCCCAGAAAAAAAAATAGTGATAATTGTAGAAACAGTTGCCAATTCAAACTAGAAGTTTCGTAAGGATACTCATCTCTTCTCTTCTCCCAGGAAAGCATTTTTGTTGTAGCACCAGGCCTCAGGATAGAATGGGTTTCCCAGAGTGTTTCAGCTGTAGCTAAAGAATTCAGGAGTGTTAGATACTCTCAGTTACCAAAACACCAAGCCTGTGGGCAAAACCTATGCTTTGGAATTTCTCTGTGACCCATCTGACTTCTCTCCCCCACAGTAACAAAACAAAGTTCATGCTTGCCATGGATATTCTAGCTCTTTGAGATTACACATTAATCCATACAACATAATTACCTTGCAACGACTTAGTTTTCTTAATTGATGCTGAGGCATTTGAAGAATTTGACAGTGCTGGTGGTAAGGTTGGCATTTGTTTATACCAACCACATACATCATTAAGAAGCTTAACTTAGCAAAAGCCTAATGCTGTAGAAATGTCATGGTAAAAATGAAATCATATCACCAGGCATATCTTAACCCAGGTAGAAAGCTATGACTTTTTATTATGAGTAAGGGAGTCATTCCCCGTAGGCTAGGGCATGGTTAAGTTGAACACAGAAATGACATCATCCTGACTGTGTTTAGGCATTTAGCCACATGTGCAATATATGTTGCATCCTCCATAAAGGGAGGAGTTATTTTATGTCTCTCACCATAAGAAGGAAAAGACATCAGGTTTAAATTGAATTAAGTGCAGATCATTTTCAAAATTTTAAAACTGTGGCTTTTAGAATTGAACTCAAAGAAGCAATAGCCTGTATCAGAAATGGCTCGGGGAAGATTGGAAGTTGTCCACATTTTCCCTTTCATTACCTACACATGATACTCCTGACACCATAAAATGTGGGGGTTCCATGACGCAGAAGGATGCTGACACCCAGAAACCCAAAGTCTATGCAGACAGCAGCATGATGGTAGAGTGTTAGTGGAGGAGGTTAGAGATGTCCATGTGGCTGTAAGGTTAAATATTGAGCTTCCATGGATCACAAAGAAAATGCAGTTTCATTTTTTTGATCATGCACTTTGCTCAGAAAGGGAAAGGTATCGGATGTGGAAAGAAACTTGAAGATGAGGCAAAACCCCAGATCTAATCCTGGCTCACTATTACATGGCTCTATGTCCTTACACTAAAATGGAAGCATTTTGGAAGTTGTAAAACATACACAAATTGGAAAGTTTTTTTAAAAAAATTGTATTCTCTTTAGAGAGATCTAGGATAGTAGGAAAGAAAGTGGTTTTGGCAACATAGAGTTTAAGATCTGATTCTTGGCTCTGTGAATGAATTTCTGAATTGTCCAGGCAAGTTACTTATCTCTTTAGGGATTCCATTGCCTCACTCTTAAATAATAACAGCTATCTCACGGAGTTAGGTGTGAATTAATGACATGACATTTGCAGTGCAGCTAGATCATTGCCTAAAATATGGGAAGTACTCAGTAAACAGTAAGGATTATTATCTGTAAAACGAGCAGGTTGGCTAACATGATCTCTAAAGTCTTGTATAACTTCCAAAAATTCTAAGTAACGTTAGTAACTCTTCTGCCCAGTAGTGTCTGTCTTAATTTCAGACTTTGCAAGAATATCAACGCCCCCCCCCCTCACTTTGGAAACTCCTTCCAATCTCAATGAATTGACACCACACTTTACCAAGCTGCCCAATCCAATATAATGTCCTTTTTCTATTTGAAATGTCCTTTTTCTATTTGGTATCCCTCAAATCCATTCTCTTCTTCCCATATCCACTGCCACACACTATTTAGACAGTTATCGTCTCTTGTATGAATTATTGCAGCTGCCTTTTAACTGGCTTTCTTCCTTCCAGATTCACACTTTATCAATGGGTAAATGCACTCTAGGAATGTTTACCCCTTCAGCCCTCATGGTAGCTGGTCAGGACCTGGGGCCACCTCTTTCTGTTCTCTTGTCATGCTTTTTACTGTTAGTATTACTAGTATTACTAGTATTACTGTTTTCCATGGATGTCATGGATGAAGAATCTGGGAAACACTGGTGTCTAATCCACCGTCTACACAGCAGCCAAATTGATTTTTTCTTTTTCTTTTTCTTTTTCTTCAAGAAAGGGAGAGGGAGTGTGTAGGGGCAGAGGGAGAAGGAGAGAGAGAATCTGAAACAGGCTCCATGCCCAGTGCGAGGTTGATGTGGGGATTAATTTTACAACCCTGAGATCATGACCTGAGCCAAAATCTAGTGTCAGATGTTTGGGGTGCCTGGGTGGCTCAGTTGGTTAAGTGTCTGACTCTTGGTCTCAGCTCAGGTCATGATCTCAGTGTTGTGAGATGGAGCCCTTTGTTGGGCTCTATGCTGGGCATGGAGCCTGCCTTAGATTTTCTCTCTTGACTCTTAACTCTAGGAAACAAACTGGGGGTTGCTGCAGGGGAGGTGGGTGGGGGAATGGGGTGATTGGCAATAAGGACAACACGTGATGTGATGAACACTGGGTATTATATGCAACTGAGAAATAATTGAATACTGCATCTGAAACTAAGTATGTACTATATGTTGGTTGATTGAATTTTAATTAAGAAAAAAGATTATTTCTTCCCCTCTGTCTCTTCCCCTCTTCCCCACTTCCTCCCTCATATACTCACATGTACTCTCTCTCTCAAAAAAAAAAAAAAGTCAGACATATAACCAAGTGAGCCACCCAGGTGCCCCCAAATTGATCTTTGAAAGAAAACATGTAATCATGTTTATAATAGTCAATGGTTCCTTGTGTTGCCCTTAGGATCGATCAAACTCCCTTAGCTTGCCAGATGAAGTTCACTTCATTAGCTTTAAGTTGTATCAGACTTGCTAGACTTTATCTTCAGAAAATATTAGCCAAATTCTTTTAACTCCTTTTCTAGCATACTAACAAGTTAGCCTTGAGAAGTGAGCTTATAGAATTCTCTCAGTGTAGAGGAGAGACTCCTGCCCCCAGTTATAGATGGAGTAGGAAGGGAGGAAGACAGGACATGGGAAAGGAAAAGAAAAAGAAAAGACCACCCATTTCTGACCCTATGGATGGTGGGGAAGGGTGTGTGAAGGAGAGGGTAGATATGGAGCCGAAGGTCAGCCTGTCTTGGAGAAGGTGAGGGCTGATTAAATCAGTGGATTATACTAAGAGTAAAGAGGGGTGATCCTGTCCCAGCCATCCTAGGGTGTGACCTCAAAAAAACAGGGTAGTGTGGGTATTTCCTGAGGTTCAGCCTCAGTTCCTGTGTGGGAATGAAGTTAATACTGAGGTATGGCAGCATAATCTAGGCATGGCTAGATGGAGCCCAGAGCACTCCACTCAGGGAAGGCAGCTGGTGGAGCCCAAGTGAGGTGGAAGCAGCCACAGAGCCCTTCTTATCCAGACCAGGCCAAGAAGTCCCCATCACAGGTTCTGCCAACACCTAGGATGACAAGGAACTCTGGAATCATGCTGTGGACCCCAGTGACTCCCCCAGATCTCAAGGACAGATCTATCTCACACCTTTGTTCTTATATACCTAGATAGCATTTCAAGAAAAAAAGCAGAAGATGAGGAGGCTTCTTGAGAGGCTAGGCATTTTTTTCCCAAGAAAGATTTGGCATTCTCTAAATGGTCTCTTAAAATCATTGGATTGGACTATGCTTTTATTTATTTATTTATTTATTTATTTATTTATTTATTTTATTTTTTGGAAAGAGAGCGAGCACTTGAGTAGGGGGTAAGAGTGGGACGGGGGGGGGGGAGAGAGAGAGAGAGAGAGAGAGAGAGAGAGAATATCTTAAGAAGGAGGAGTGAGGAGCCCAACACAGGGTTTGATCCCACCACCCCGAGATCATGACCTGAGCCAAAATCAAGAGTTGGATGCTTAACTGACTGAGCCACCTGGGCACTCCTGGATCAGACTATGCTTTTAATTTGTTCTTCTGTTTACTAGACTTATGAAAAAGACAAACTAAATAAAGTACATTTTTCTTCACATCTCCGTTGGAGTCTGTGAAATGTTTTACACAACTGCTCTGTATGCAAAGCTCAAAGAAGAGTAGTGGGATAAGTCAGAACACAAAATTCTCGGTTGCTCTTTCCCAGTTTTCCCCTTTTCTCCTGCTTCTAATGGTTTACAAAGTCAGCAGGGAATAGAAGGCAATGTTTTGAGGTTCCAGTTTGGGCAGCTGATTGATGCAACTGATTTTTTTTTAAAGATTTTATTTATTTATTTATTCATGAAAGACACACACAGAGAGAGAGAGAGAGAGAGAGAGGCAGAGACACAGGCAGAGGGAGAAGCAGGCTCCATGCAGGGAGCCCAATGTGGGACTTGATCCCGGGACTCCAGGATCACGCCCTGGGCCAAAGGCAGGCGCTAAACCGCTGAGCCACCCAGGGATTCCCTGATGCAACTGGTTGATGCACATAAGACTAGAGTAGATTTGGACCTAGGAACAGGACTGTGAACTGTACTTTGGACAAGTTTAACTTGATACAATTGTGCAATATCAATGTCAGGATATATTTTAGAAGTTGGGGGGATACCTGCTTAAGCAAGGGGTTGGGACAGAAGGTGTGGACTGGAGAGTCTTCAATATAGGAGTGAGAAGAGAAGCTATTGGAATGGACGAGATCTCCCTGGAACATGGTAGGAAGAACATGTATTGATGGTGGAGGAAAGGGTCAATGCAGGAGACTAAGAAAGAAGACTTGTGAGTAAAACAGCCAATTGGGAAAAGCAAGACATTTTTAAAGCCAAAAGAAGAGAGAGTTTCCAGAAAGACTCCATGATAAGCTGGGTCAAATGACTTAATTATCGATTCATTCAACAAATATTAAGGGCTTATCATGTGCCTGGTATGGAATCAGGGTCTGGGGAGGCAAAGATGAAAAGACAACAGGTACAAGGTAGTTAGGTGGGGTGAGAACCAGGAAGGGGGGGTAGGTATGCTTCACCTCATTTTTATTCATTTTAATTTTTTCAGCTTTTATTGAAGTATAATTGACAAATGTTAGATAAAATTGTAAGATATTTGAAGTGGACAAATGGTGATTTGATATTTGCACACTGTGACGGGCTCCCCCGAGTTGAGTCACTTAACAGATCATATCCATCACCTCTCATATTTCTTTTTGTTCTTTAAATGTTCTTAAATAGAACATTTAAGTTCTATTCTCTTAGCAAACTTCAATTATACAGCACAGTTTACCAGCTCTGGGATGCTTCTTTTGCAATGTAGAGGAGGACCATATAAATGAGGAAATGTTCTGTGATGCTGGCAATTTCAGAGCCTCTCTGGGCCATTTTTGTAAAATAGAAAATTACCCTTGGGATTAAATTGGCTCATACTGGGGCAGCCTGGGTGGCTCAGTGGTTTAGCGCCGCCTTTAGCCCAGGGTGTGATCCTGAAGACCTGGGATCCAGTCCCACGTCGGGCTCCCTGCATGGAGCCTGGTTCTCCCTCTGCCTGTGTGTCTGCCTCTCTCTCTCTCTCTCTCTGTCTCTGTGTATCTCATGAATAAATAAATAAAATATTAAAAAAATAAATTGTCTCATACTGCTGAAGCCCTCAAGGCAGCTGAAGGGATTCCTTCCCAGTGGATGGTATTGTCTTGGTGAAGTAGTGGAGAAAGGTCTCCGAAGAGTGAGGTCCTGGGCCCAGAAGGAGAGAGAGAACATTTGGAAACTGCTGCTGAGGAGGCTGAGAGGGATTGGGAACCACAACATCTAAGGGTCTCACTAACTCTCTGCTTCAATGATATTTTCTCTCCCCGAAGTATGTCTTTAAGCCAACGGTTTCATCCAAAACTGAAGTCTCTTTGTTCTGAGCCCAAGAGCAACAGAAGTCATAATACAATTATAAGCCTTGACAGGAAAATAGTACCCAAGGGAACTGTCCCCTGGACAGGAGGAAGCTTTCTTCAGAATCTTCCCTGACAATCCCCAGCCTGCCCTGAGTGTGGTCTGGCCTGAAGATTCTAAAATGACCTTCCCTTGGAAAGGGATGCCATTATGGGGTGAGGTTAGGGTGATGGTGCCTGTGCCAGTTTACCTCCAGGTCCAGTGCAGATGTGGGTATCCTTTACAGCAAGCATGGGATTTGGTGATATCCAGTAAGAGTAAAGGATAGGCATGGTACATAACATTTTGATATGCAGTGTATATGCGTAGGGTTATATATATATACACACACCCCCTATAAATATATAAATAGATCTGTATTATTTTTTTGAAAGAGCAAGTGCATGCTTGAGTTGGGGTGGGGAGGGGCAGAAGGAGAGGGAGAGAGAATCTTAACCGGTTCCACACCCAGCGTGGAGCCCAACACATGACTTGATCTCACAACCTGAGTTCACGACCTGAGCTGATATCAAGAGTTGGATGCTAAACCAACTGAGCCACCTAGGTGCCCCCCAATTAAGGTATGTTGTAATGGATTTAGGTACACAGTTCATTCCCTTGTTTCTATTTAGGAAACGTATTTCAGAAGCATATAATATGCATACAGTATTCCTATCCTAAAAAATTACTTACTTAAAATTTCTGCTATTTTCTTTCTACCCAGTTTTCTTTGCTTAACTAATATATGCAATGTCACCATTAAAATATTGTGCTTTTATTTCCTTAATGTCCACTATCTTTGGGCGAAGTCACTAAGTGAATTAATCTCCTTTGTACTTCTTGTTTTCTTTCTATAATAAAATAAAATGTAGAAGTAGTTTCATGTGGTTATTAACAAAAGAAGTTAATTTAATCCTTAGTGATACTGATTTCACAGTTTTTCTTCTCTATAAATTGCTGTAGCTTGTTTTAATGAAACAACTTGTGAAATTTCCTGAAGTAATGTTATTTTCTCTTCTTTTCCTTTTTCTCACATACTTTCAAATTTAATTTAGGAGCTCAAAACATCTCTATTTCTGTTTCTAACTGTTAAGGTTCTTTTCCTTAAAAAAACATTCTTCCAGAAATTAAAAATCCAGGATGGATTTATGACTTTAGACTTATGTTGAAGTTAGGAGACATTGCATTGCTGATGGATAGAAGATTTTCATAAAGCAGCTCTCTTTGGTCTTTTCTTGGAAAGTGACCTTTTCTCATTAAATAGCAACTATTAGGAGAATGCTAAGAAGAAATGGAAAGACACTGTATGGGATTTATTAATGATGCTGTCTCCTTGATATGAAGTCTAAGAAATATATCAACATTCTGGATGTCAATGTCCTATACAGAGTCTTGGTTTGAAAATATGATCAGAAGTCAATGTAATTGCAGTCTGGGACCACATAGTTCTCTCTCAATAGTGCTTGACTCTTTGGCAGTCCAGGTGGGTTCACTTTCTGGACTGTTCTACCTTAAGTGAAGTTGCAAGCTGTTTTGCAAAAGTGTAGAATGGCACTTATGTATTATTGAAAGCTGTGTCTTATAAACATATGATGCCACATGAGCAAACTGAAAAATAACTACCTTGCCAATTGCCAATTTAAACCTACAGACACATACACACACACACATACATTTAAAGATTTTATTTATTCATGAGAGACACAGAAAGAGAGGCAGAAACATAGGCAGAGGGAGAAGCAGACTCCCTACTGGGAGCCTGATGTGGGATTCAATCCTGGGACCCCCGTATCATGCCCTGAGCTGAAGGCAGATGCTCAACCACTGAGCCACCCAGGCATCCCTTAACCTATATCATAACACTATTTACTTTGAGTAAAAAATGTTCTTTAAACATTTAAAAAATATTCTTGCTATTTTTGAACTGTGGTCAGTCCACAAAGTAAACTATGCAAGTATTAATTCAGACTGAACTTCTATGCATGTTAAACTTCCATTCTTAGTAAAGTTAAAATATCTAGTGTTGCTGGTCAGTCTTTCTCTTTTGATTAATTTTAGGATTCCTTCTTTAAATTCTGCTTTGATGACTACAACTAAATCGTAGTTTGGCATTTAAACAATAGTAGCACATTAGCTATTTTAAAGAACACAGACTTAGGATGGAGGAACAGTGAAATCAAAATGTTCGGAATTTGGATTTTCTGATCAGTCAGCAGAGAATGGATATTTTCCATCTGGTGTGGTGACAATGAGAAAATTTATTTAGAAGTCATGGTCAAGAGGAGGTCCCTGGCTGGCTTAGTCAGTAGAGGATGTGACTCTTGATCTCAGGGTTGTGAGTTCAAGCCCTATATTGGGTGTAGAGGTTAAAAAAAAATGTCACGGTCAAAGACTTGACATTTCTGAGCTATAGGGAATCTTAAATTCTAATACAATTTTATACAAACAGCTCTCTTATTTTTGTAGAGATGCAAGCAGGGAGAAGGGAGGTGATTTATCTAAGGCACTTAGCTGTTAGTAGTAGAGACAATTAGAACTGAATTCTCTGGCTTCCAAATTCAACAGTCTGCTTATTATACAACAAAATATGAAAGTTTAAGTATGGAGAATGAATATAGGGAATTGGAACAGGATTTTGAAAACAGTTATCACCAGTTCCCTTTCCTGAACCAGCTATGTTTGGAACCTGTAACTCAACTAGATGTAGCTAACCAAGTAATGTCAAGGGGGAAAAGGAGTTTAGATTTGCCTTGATGTGTTTCATACCTTCGAAGTCTGCAAGAGATTTGGAATCCAATTCTAATTTTGATACTAACAATTTTAAGCTTTGCTGCCAAAGTTGTAAAATAAATCGCTTGAACTGAATCTGTCGTGGTTATCAAACTTTACCATGGATGAGAATTGCCTGGGGGGCTTGTTCAAACTAATTGTCTGGGCTTAATCCCAAAGTTTCTGGTTCAGTAGATCTAGGTAAGGCCTGAGAATTTACATTTCTAATAAATTTGCAGGTTGTCCGAGGGCCGCATTTTGAGAAATCAGGCTAGGGATCATCTTAAAGTCTTTTACTGCACCAAAAATTCTTAACTTTCTTATCTTCACCTTCTTAGCAAACAAAAGTTAACATTTTATACTTTAAAGACTCTTGGAAGGGATGGGGCAGGGAGGTGTTATATTAATGAAACCAAGTTTTTGTGAGATCTTTGCATGAAAGATACAAGTTATTTCTGGAATGATTTTAATATAGTATTGTGATGAAAGTCACAAATATTGAAACAAGAATGTGAGATATTCTGACAAGAAGGAACTGTGGAAGAACTTTGCTGTACTGAGTGCATTGTAGGCATCTCAGCAGTGCCTTCTCATGGAAGCCGATCTCAAAACAAACCGTATTTATTTAAATTGGAGTCTGTGGGAGTTCCTAATGAGAAAAACTCAGTTAGAAGATCAAAGCAGTAAGTGAAAAACCACGAAACAAGAATTTTTATAAAACTACTATCTAAAGAATTCTTCAGGTAGGAACTTTGCAGTTACATCTTACTAATGTTCTTTCATAGTTAAAAATGGCATAACGCCATGGTTTTAATCCCACTTTCCTCCTTTCTTAACCTTTAAGACAAATATGCTTGGTTGTTTTATTGAGGTAAAGGCAGTTCTTTAATCATAATAACAAAGAAAGAAGGGGAAATCCAAGTGTATAGTCAATTCCTTGTTCCTATTGCAGATGCACACAGTTTCGCCGGTAGCAATTTTTAGGAATGTATATTGGCGGAGGTGGCTCTGCAGGGGTTTCTGCGGGAGTTTTAGCTACTACAGTTACATTTTGTACTGTATGTAGCCTAATTACTAAATGGATACACCACTTACTTTTTTACAGTTTGTTTTAGGCTGCATTTTAAAAGAAATATTGCGAAGTTTTGGAGCAAGTCTTTTAAAAACTAAAAATTGCATATAAGATGTAAAAATATATCCCCCAATATAAAAATTTTATTTTACGTTTGTTTAATTTAAAAATGACCCCAAATCAAGTTAAGGGGAAGTAACTTTTCTGATAAAGATCTAGTGTACTGGTAATCTACTTTTGTCCTAATTAGATATGACCCTTGTAAAGTGTAAATTTGAAGAGAAGAAAGAAAATAAACACATACCTCTCAGTTGGCTTTCTGTTGACTGCATTAACAGTTAGTGTTTTACCTGTTTTTTCACAGACACAGCAGGAAGAAGATATGTGTCTTGCAATGAAAAGTAGCCTGACTGATCATTGTAAGGCCATCTGGGAAACTTCCTTTAAATAGGTGGAGGGTGTCCAGGACACTGAGGGCTTGGGCAGCTGCTGTCCCTGCGGAGCCACAGAGGAGCCCTGCTGCAGGTGTCAAGATTAATTGGAGCTCTTTCTTTTTTTCTTAATCTGGTTGATTTGTGGGGATCCCTGGATGGCTCAGCGGTTTAGTGCCTGCTTTCGGCCCAGGGTGTGGTCCTGGAGTCCCAGGATCGAGTCCCACATCAGGCTTCCTGCGTGGAGCCTGCTTCTCTCTCTGCTTCTCTCTCTGCCTATGTCTCTGCCTCTCTCTGTGTGTGTCTCTCATGAATAAATAAATAAAATCTTTTAAAAAAAATCTGCTTGATTTGTGACATCATCCAATAGTTGTTTTTTAGAAGTTAATTATGTCAGAAATAGAAAATGAGTTTCATCATGGCTATAATAAAAACAAAGTCAGATAGTAACAACTGTTGTCAAGGATTCAAAGAAATTGAAAACCACATAACTTTGCTGGTGGAATGCAGAATCGTGCCGGTGCTTTGGAAAACAGTGCACTTCCTTACACAGTTATACCTAGAGTTACCTTGTGATTGGACAGTTCCACTCCTTTTATTCTTTTTCTCTCCCTTCTCCCACCTTCTCCATGTAAAATTTCAGACTTGCTGCACTAGAACATAAGCCCAGTGAGAGCCCAGGCCTGGTCTGTGTGGTTGCTGCTGTATCTCCAACAGGAACAGAGGTTGACACATGGTGGGTGCCCAGCATATTTTTAATTGAACAAAACCAGTAAGACACGGGCATATAGTGAAGTCATTAAAAGCACAGGCTCTGGGGTTATCCTGCCTCTAGTGTGAATTCTGGCTCAACTCTTACTATGGGATCTTGCATTAGTTACTCAGCCTCTTCGAGCCTCAGTTTCCTTATCTGTGAAATGGGAGAGTGATAGCACGTAAGATTTTTGAGTGACAACTCTCAAAAAAAGTATTAAAAATAAAATTCATTTAGCAAAGTTTTTTTTTTTTTTTAAAGAATTGACTGTGTAACACTTTGCACTATGTAATATGGGATTCATTCCTGTAGATGCGTAAGATGTGTCCTCTGTCCTCCCGATCCTAAGGAACTTTTCCCTTATTAGGGAAGAGATCTGTCTGGAAGAATAAACCAAGGTGATTGTACCACATTAGCCAAACACAGTAGGAATCATGGATTGGCCAAACTTTATTCCCAGTTTTTAGGATCAAGGAGACACAGTAATTTTGAAATGAATTGATTTTTCTACAATATTGTGTTATGTGTGAAAATGTTAATTTTTACATATTTCAAGTGAACAACATTTAGTCATCATGAGAAAATCATATTCTATGTCTGGCCCATTTATTTCATTTAAAAACAATGAAAATGAGTACATGAAACACAGAATATATTAAAAATACTTTGTTTTTGTCTCCCACTCTTTTTAAAATGTATTTCAGGTGGAGCATTTTTCCCCTGCCCCTGGATCTTAGCTTAGTCAGGTCATGGGCCTCACTCTTAGATCATTGTAGTTCTGTTAGGTTTTGATCACAGTAGCAGGTTGTGCCTCTATTTACTTATTAAGCTTCCTCCTAGGCCTAAGTTCCAAAAAATACTAAAGTAAAGAATTCACAGTTAAGAAACTTAGTGCTTTATAGGAAATCAAAATAGAGATGGGAGACTGGACCAGGATTTGATATACTCTTTAGAATCCCACGTTCATGAACTCTGGCTAGTGACAATCAAATTTGAAGGATTAAGCAGCACAAAAACAGCACAAACTTCTGCAAAAATTGTAAGGTCACTACAGTTGGGTGACTACAGTTAGGACAGTTGGCAAAGTTTCTTAGAAGTTTATCATGCTATGCAGACATTTCCAAAAGTGGTGGCAAATTGAATCATCGCAACATCTGCTAGTTTGGATACCTCCTCACCTGGCTTTCAAACAACACAAGTATGTCACCAACCTCCTTAAAAGAGGGAAGATTCCCCTGTGAAGAAAGAGTGGCAGCATGGAAGGTAGTCTATTCCACTTCTTATAAGAGTAATATTAGGAACTTTTATAAGGAAATCATGACTGTATTTTTATGGGCATATATTTTTTTAATGTGTTGTAGGAAAAAGGTAAAGCAAAAGTTGGCTGTTAAGAAAATCACTGTATCTGTAGAATGTTTAGATAATGGTTTCATATATATATATATATATATATATATATATATATAGTGTGTGTGTGTGTGTGTGTGTGTGTGTGTGTGTGTATCTTTTTATCATCATTATACTGGTGAAGAAGCCAAGTTCCAGCATTCTGCTTGCAACTGAGGTAGTAGAGACATTGTCACCATTGTCTGTTAAAACTGAAATGTCAGTGCTTGTCTTCTTTAGGGGAGAGGCCCCAAAGTGGCTTTTCTGTATAAAGCAAGACTAATTCTGTACAAAGCAGGTCCAATTAAGTAACAAACTTTTTGTGACAAAAATGTCCCATACAAAGCCTTTACAAAGTCCCGTACGTGTATTTTGCATTTAATAAATAAGAGTTTGTACTAGATAAAAATGTTTTTGGTGGCATCTTAGACGTGATCAACTAATAATAATGAGCGATAAACTGTTCCTGGGCAAATACTGTAGCTAGAAACTACCTTCCATCCTCTTCTAACTCAAATCAATTCATTTTCCTTTGGCAAATGAGGTCCCAAGAGTGATCTCCACCCTCCCATTCCACCTCTGGCCCTTCAGTCCCATGTTCAGCATGTCCCTGGCTTCATCATCACCCTGAGCTGTTACACTGCTCTTTTAGATTCCACCATGACCCTAGGTGGTGTAGGCCTCGATGCTCATAATGGGAAAGTTCAGAGAAACCTTCATTTAAGATGTTTGTTGGAGAGATGCCTTTGTGGTTCCGTGGTTAAGCATCTGCCTTCAGCTCAAGTTGTGATCCCGGGGTCCTAGGATCAAGTCCCGCATGGGACTCCCCATGGGGAGCCTGCTCCTCCCTCTGCTGGTGTCTCTGCCTCTCTCTCTATGTCTCTCATGAATAAGTAAATAAAATCTTAAAAAAAAAGATGTTTGATAGAATCAAGCACATCTCAGTTTCTCAAACCCCATCGTCACGGCTGCCAGGACACCGCATTGCATAGTGTCAGCTCTGCCCATGAGAACTACTTGCCAGTGGGTCTGGATCCCTCCAGCCCTTCCAACGTTGAGTATCAGTCATGTTCCCAAATGCTATCACATCACTTTCATGATCCGTGCAGAGCTTTATTACAGAAACCTTGGCTTCTGCTTTACCTAATTATTTTCTGTTCCTAATGCATGGTATCTCCTTTTCTAATTATTTCCAAAAGAATGTTTTATAATTCATGCGTGCTGCACCGATTTGTTGCTGTCATCTAAATGTCACATAAAAGTAAATTCACTGTACCAGAAAATGGCATCACAAAACTTCTGGCTGAGAAGAGTTTAGTATTTAAAAACTAAGAGCAAATGAACAAATAAATGCACCCAACGAAACAAAAACTCTTGTTTCATGGAGTAGCTTCTTAATATAGGACTTGCTACTTCAAAAATGATCACTGGTTATTGCTAACTCTGTTCAGTAAATTTTGATAACATATTGTTATATAAGCGTGTCTTGGCCTCTTCTTCTGTTTTTTAACCTAAAACCTTAATGAAAATATACAACATCACATTCTGCAGTTTCTCCTCGTGCATTGTTACGTAGGCAAAGGCCATATATCTCCTTATGTCACATTACAGTACCCATGGCTGCCTGACCCTTGTCCTATGTTGTAATGTCTTTGAAATCAGGACTGGGTTTTATTTATTTTTGTATTTTCCCCTGGCTCTTAACTTGTCCCATAAATTATTAGGGGAAAATTCTTTCTCATCACTGCTTTTTATTCCCCTAGAAGATGATTTACAAAAAGTAATAAGGTCTTTGTCAGCATATACCCTCCAAAGAGAAATAAAGTGTTGTGAGTTTTTTTTTTTTAGATTTTATTTATTTATTCATGAGAGACACACAGAGAGAAGCAGAGACATAGCAGGGAGCCTGTTGTGGAACTTAATCCCAAGACCCCAGTATCATGACCTGAGCCAAAAGCAGACTCTCAACCACTGAGCCTCCCAGGTGCCCGGAGAAATGAAGTTTAATTTGTGCCAATTAGTCATTTATTTCAATAGCACGAAAGATTGGGGAAAAAAATCAGAGATGTAGAATCAGGATGGTCTCTCTAGATTCCTTTACAGCTAAAAATCACACAACTATTGTTTTGTTGGAATGTTTTTGTTTGCTGCTGTCATTAAAATAACCCTTAAATCGTGACTTTAGCTGCAGTTACTGTGGGCAAAATATTCAAGACTTGCGAACCTTTGCTCTTCTTTAAAATGAACCAGGTCAATAAAAGGGAGAGAGGGAAGACACAGAGAAAGTGAACACACACACACACACACACACACACACACACAAGTTAACAGGAGCTGCCTCTGTGGCTGCCCTGCAGGCTCAGCTGGTGTTTTATGGCCTTTGTGGGTCTTGCTCAGGACAGGGAACTAATGGCCATGCCTCATGGTAACTCCTGAAAACCCAGATGCAGCTGTGTGCTCTATTGACAAAGAAAACAATAATGGTGAACTCACACATCTTGCAATATAAACAATTGTCACAGAGATGCATGGTAATTAAGCATAAATGCTTAGCATTTTACATAAATTGCTTTAATTATTATTATATTTTTACAGAAAGACAGGCTTTTAATTTCCTGCTTCATTGTACTTGTAATCAGTCCAGAATGTTCCCTGTAAAGCCTATCATTCCTTTCTATCATCCTCATTACCAAATCTAACTGCATTTACTCACAGAGTATTTGGGATTCCTTTGCCTTCTATGGCATTCCTCTATATCCTCAAGGCAAAGTCTTGCTTATGTGCTTGGACCCCACACCCTGTCTCCTCTGTCCTCCTCCACTGTACTTTGGCCCTCAGAACCAAGGGAACAAGCTCAAGGTTGGAGGGCTGTGGATCCCAGTGGAGGGTGGGTAAGAAACAATCCAGTGTTGTAAAAAGGAATAGAGGACAAAGTTCAGGGACAGTCATATAAGAATAAGAGGATCTATTGAAATTAAGGGTTGGTTCCCCTTATCTTGAGCTGTGATCAGGTGTGTTGAAGGAGAGGCATCAGGAAGGAGAGGAGGTCAGTCGGAAGCAGCATATTCATCCTCTGGCTCACCACTTCTACCCACTGATTCAAAGCTACAGACTTCCGTAGGCCACTTTCAAGACATGCAGGCTATCTGGGCCATTTCTAACACCCCATCTAGTCTGAGGTATGCCTACTATGAATATTCCACACTGATGGGAATTTTAGGGGGTTAATAATAATAATAACATGCCAATTTTGTCTGGAGCTGTGTAATTTATGAAGAACATTTTCATCTAAATCGAATAACCGTGACTCGTAGGCATTATCATCATCCCCATTTTTGCATAAATAATTTTTTAAAAAAATCTCAGCTTTCCTGGGGTATAATTCACATCTAAAATTATATGATAAAGTACACATCAAAGTAATTTCATGTGTGTGTACTTGGTGAAAGGATGCAGTGAATTCATGCATCCATCATTTCATGTCTGTATCTTTTTCCTCCCTCGGTGAGAATATTTCAGTTCTACTCTTTTAGCATGTTTTAATTATACTCATTTTTAACTGGGTAAATTGAGGCTCAGAGAGGAGGCACCCCATAACTCCCTGGTGGTCAAGCCATATCAAAAGAGCCAAGAACACCAGGAGGTAGCAGTGAAGCAAACTTCAGGTAAAAAGGGAGGAAGAGTGTGACAGTGGAGGAAGAGAGGAGGATGGGAGCCGAGAAGACAAACTTGCATCCTCCCCATTTTGTGGGGCTGGCCTCAGTTTATCTCTGTCTTTGTGCAGTGAGGTAAGACCTACGTGCAAATTGGTTCACCGATCTGGCCCTTTGAGGCTGTACTTCTTCATCTCAGCAAGAATTAATAGCGCAATTTTGAAAACCTGGAAAAAATACATCCTATTTTTGGAAATCATTTCCTACAGTTTTCACTCGAATCAAATTATCAAATTTATAATGAATTTGAAGAGGCTGTAAAAATCCTTCCACTGTGCTGACATCTGGCATCAAATGTTGCTTCTCTGAGAAATCTTAGAAGGATTTCTTTCCTTGGGATAGCTGGGTTCTGTTCTTTTTACCTCTACATCACTTATAAAATATTTTACTGTAGATTATTAAATACTTAACTGCTTCCCTGCTAATCTTGCTCTTTTCTAACTTTAAGAAAAAATTTTCATTTAGTTTTTAAGTGGCTTAAAAAATCTGTTTTGAGATGAAAATATATTTTTGTCCCCCTCCTAGTAGTCAGGGGACAGTTGTTCCTCTTATGACTTCTCTGTTGCTTCTTACTCTTGCCTGGTGACTTCCACGTTCAGATCATTTTTCTATAAGTAGAGTCAGGTTTATAGGTTATTTATAATATAATAAGCATGTCTCTAAATTACCAGATCAGTGGTTCTTAAACTTTTTAGGCTTTGGATCTCTTTATGCTCTCAAAAAAAAATATCAAAAAACCCCAGAAAATTCTTATGTGGGTTTATATGAGGCATATATATCTGCCTATATCTACCCCAAATAGAAATAAAACTAATAAACTTGTGAAATATTTATTTATAATTCATTAAAAACAGCAATCATGTTAATAGAAATAACATTAAATAACAAATAATAACATTAAAAAGCAAATAAAAATAACCCCACCAAACAAAAAGAATTGCTGAGAAGAATGGTATTGTTTTACATTTTTGCAAACATCTTCAATACCTGGCTTAATAGAAGACAGCGAGTTCTCGTATCTACTTCTTTATTCAGTGTGTTACAATATCATGCATCACGCAGCCTCTGGAAAACTCAGTTTTATTATGAACATAATTTTGACCTTGTAGAGTGCCTGAGAAAGTCTTAGGGGCCATTATGGGTCCCCACACCACACTTTGATAATTACTGCACTGAATCTTCGGATAAGGGTTAAAGGAACCAAACAGATCATTACTAACAATGATGATCATTCTTAAACCATTCCAAAATGTTGGTTATCTTGTAGATTGTCTTTTCTTGAAAGTGTTCTTTACATGTAATTTTTGGGGGGAGGGAGAGAGGTAAATCCATTCATCTACATATCATCAGAAGAGTTTAACATTTGGAAATAAGCAATATAGTGTAGTGGTTAAGAAAAATAGCTTTATGAGGTGTGCTTGGTGCTACCATTTCTGTTATAAGTAAAAAGAGTGAGCAAGAGTTACTTTATGGACTTTCTGGAAGAATATATAAAAAAACGTAATAGTGGTTCTCTTTGAAGTGAGGACTGGGGAAAAGAACAGCTCTCCCCCATTTATTGCTCACAAGTTTCTTTTTTTTGTTTTGTTTTTTGTTTTTGTTTTTTTTTTACAGGTGTATGTATTAGTTTCTCAAAATATGTATTTAATGACAAAAGGAAAAAGCAACAAATCTTTAGGGTCAGAAAGATTTAGGTTAGAATCTTAGTCTCCTACTTATAACCTACAGAACCTTGGCTTAATTACTTGACTTGTTTAATATTCATTTTTTAACCTGTAAATTGGAGTTATTGATGGTTCCTACCTCGTAAGGTTAGTGTGAGTGCTAAATGAGAAAATTAAATAATATCTTGTTTCTGAAGAAGGGTATGTTTTATCTATTACTGTCACTAATCATAATTATCATCACTTTATAAATCAAAGGCTTATTTTGAAAGTCAGTCTTTCTATAATTTCCCTGATTCTGAACCTTCGTTTGATGAATATGGTAATGCAATTGCAATCATGATCTGCTCATTGAGGGGTCTTTAAAAAGTCTAGATTATTCGGTCATTTTTGACTGCATCTTCTTATCTTTCTGCCTAAAATCATTTGTGCTAGACTTCCATGATCATGCTTCTATGCCTCACACCTGTGCTTGGCAACCTTAACTGGGGGCTGGTGCTTAGGTCCATGGTTCCAACCCGACCAAGCTGAAGTCCCTAGCTCTAGATCAGCCAGTCTAAGTTGGTGTTGTGCTTTTTATTCTCGAATGTGCTTCATCCTGCTCTGTCATTTCTGTATTGGGTTTAGAACCATCTATTTTTAGTAATCTTTTAATATTTTGGTTATTCTGCTCAGTGAGGATAGATTTGTAAGTTCCGACTCCTCTGGTTTTGATTCTGTGTATGTTCCTAATGCATTACTCACTTCCTACTTAATATCCATATGATTATTTCCTGCATGCTTTTCATCCTGTTCTGTTGGGGTCTGATCCTTGATGGTCACTTCACAAGTGTCTGTCTGAGCTTCAACTGCTAATTCTTGGTGCTCAATAAATCTGAAGAATCCTATATCAGTAATGTATAGATTGATAGGAGAAGCAAATTACTTAGCTTGGTGAAGATGGAGAACATAGAAATGTAATTCTCTGATACCTATGAAATATAGTATACTCTAGCAAAGATGGGGTTAGGTGAGACCGCATTCTATAAGGGGTGCTGCTTATTAGATTTTGCCAGGATCTTGAAAGCAACTGTCACGAATTCACCTGGACCAGATATCAGTATAAAATAATGACTATGAAATTATATATTAGGAAGACAGGATTTATTGAGTATGAAATGAGAAATACATGCATTTTTTCTATAGCCTATCATAAATAAATTTTAATGGATTTATTTTTTTAAGATTTATTTATTCATGAGAGACACACAGAGAGAGGCAGAGACATAGGCAGAGGGAGAAGCAGGCTCCATGCAGGGAGCCATATGAGGGACTCAATACCATGATCCAGAGATCATGATCTGAGCCAAAGGCAGACACTCAACCACTGAGCCACCCAGGTGCTCTGTAATGGATTTAGATATCAGTCCTCAGGACCTTTTAAATAAAGAATTGGTGATAAACTTAGGGATCATTGCTGAAAAAAAAAATAGCCTCGATTTTAGTCTAGTTCAGTTACTCAGCCTGGACACTGTTGACATTTTGAGCGGGTAATTCTGTTGTCAGGGCTGTTCTGTCTACTGTAGGATGTTTAGCAGCATGCCTGGCCCTGCCTGCTAGATGCCAGTAGCACCCTCTTAGTCATCACAATCACAAATGTCTCTAGTCTAGACTTTGCCAAATGCCCTCTAAAAATGTGGGTCAAAATCAGCCTCTGTTGGGCTAGTCTTTATAAATTTATAACGGTGTGCCTAACTTTTGATTTATTAGCAAAACAAGTGGAAGAATATTGGACTTGACTTTGCCTCATTTTTGTGACAATGTCTTATTATTGTAACTTTTTGTTTCCATTCTTTTTTGTTTTGTTTCCCTTGCCAGAAGGTTAAATTATTACATTTGCAATATGTAATTCTATTACTTAGAATTATTATTCTTGTGAAATTGTTTTGTCATCCTCAATTCTATTATTATTAGTCATTACCCCTTTCCCTAGTAGATTCTATTTTTTTAGATTTTTATTTATTTACTTATTCATGAGAGACACAGAGAGAGAGAGAGAGAGGCAGAGACACAGGCAGAGGGAGAAGCAGGCTCCATGCAGGGAGCCTGATGCGGGACTGGATCGCGGGACTCCAGGATCATGCCCTGGGCCAAAGGCAGACGCTCAACCGCTGAGCCACCCAGGGATCCCTTCCCTAGTAGATTCTAAACACTATCAGGTAAAAAAAACATTTTCTAGACCAGTGTGTGTTCTTGTCTATATTAATCACTCCCATTTGGTAGATGCTTAATAAATATTTGTGGAGTGAGCGAATGAATGAATGCTTATACTTGAATCAAGAAGCAGTATATTCATAGAGGACTAGAAAAAGAGTCAAAAGTGCTGCTTTCTGGTCTTGGTTGCACTGTGATATCTTTGACAAATCTTTTCATTTCACTGGTTTTTTATTTCCTCCTAAGAAAAATGAGGACTCACGAAAGATCTTGTATTGGTTTCTTTGCCATAACAAATATCAGGTACTGGGTGGCTTAACACAGAAATGTATTGGCCTGCCTTGATCTTAGACTGAAAGTCTGAAGTCCAAGTGTCTGCAGGGCTATGCTGTCTCTGAAACCTGTAGGGGAGATACCTCCATGCTTCCTCTAAATCCTGATGTTTGCGGACAGTCTTTGTAATTACCTAGCTTCCAGATGCATCCATCAGTCCAATCTCTGCCTCTGTTGTCACATGGTCTCCTTCTTCACAGGAGTCTCTGACTCTCTGTCTTTTTGTGCCTTATAAGGACACTGTCATACTGGATTAGGACACAACCTAATGACCTCATCTTAACTTGATTTCAAATAAGGTCACATTCACAAATAAGTGGGGATGGGGGGGAGGGTTAGGACTTCAACATATCTTTTGGGTGGGGGGGATATAATTCAATCCATAACAAATCCCATTTAATCTGTTTGTTGCTATTATGGTTTCTGACTTTGTCTGTTGCTCTTAAAATACAGATCACAATTGAGATTGTGATAATAATTATAATTTGAATCCAATTTAGGATTTAGACTCCTTTGAAAGAAATGGCTGAAAACTGACCATGCTAGAGGAATCTCTGAGGATTGATTTTGTTGAACTCTAATCTACACTATAATGCTGAGCCCACCAGACTGCTTTGCCTCTGTGTTTGGTCAACACCAAACCATGACCATCAAAAAAACCTCATCTAACAGAGACAGTGGCCATTGGCAAGTCTATGCTCATTGCCTGACTGCACTATAGTCTGCAACAAGCTCACCTATAAATTAATTATAGAAAACTATATATTAAAAATAAAACCAGAAAAGTATATGATAGAATATTACTTGATATGGTTAAGAACCATAAAGTTTAAAGTTAGATGTATTTTTTTAATGGAGAGCTAGCATGATGATTAAGAGGTCAAACTTCATAAACACAATGCCTGGATTTGAATCCCAACTCCATCATTTACTTAGTGGCCTTGGGCAAATTACTTAACTACACTAAATACGCTTGTAAAATGGGGATAATAAATACTATCTACATCATAGAATTGCTTTGAGGATTAGACGACAGGGACATGATGTCAAAAGGACTCACTGAGCCAATTTGAAATTCTCACTGATGAAAGGTAGAAAAATCTGAGTTTCAATGACGATAAGAATTGCAATGGATTGAAACCTATCAAATACATTTAAATCTATGATTTTGAAAATGCACATGATTAAAATAAATAATTCAATCATCTTCTAAATCGGTCATCAGTCAAGCTTCTATAACAGCTTTTCCTTTATGCCCTGCTCTTTTAGTTCGATCTATCCTGTGGACATATTCCACTGAGCTGGTTGGAAAGTCACAGTTGATCAAAACTAAACAAAACAAAACAATAACTTACTCTCTTGAAAATTGCTTAAGGAGAAAAAAAATCAACCATTTATCTTGCCTTACCCATATAAACAATGCCACTAAGTAAATGAATAATAAATGAGAAGAATCATCTTATAAATTATTTCATTTAATAAGTAAAAGAAAAATGGCAGCACTAAAACATCAATATTTTGTAATTCTAATTATTGAATAGATCTAGGCATTGAGCATCAGTAGCCACTAACATAAAAAAGAATGAAACCCAGATAATTTTCCTGATGAAAAAAACCATAAGAACATTTACTAGACTTGCCAAAAATGTCACAACTGAATCTGAGTTTAATAAAGTTTCTGGATCCAGCTGCCAATTTGTAGGAAATGCAGAGGACAGAGGAGTGTGTTAAACTGTACCATGAAAATGCAATCACCAACATTGAGACTGTGGGAAATTCCATGTCAAATGAGCTGGAATGTTGAACAGATACTTTTTAAGGAAAAGGAATAGAAAGAAGAGAAAACCAGATCATAGATTAAAAGATTTATCAGGTTAAAAAAAATAGAGTATCTAGGTATGAATGCTTGGGGATAAAACCAATGAAGGAAATGATTGATTGGATTGATTGATTGATGGATTGATGAGAGACACGAGGGGGGGTGAGGAGCAGAGGGAGAAGCAGATTCCTCTCCTAGCAGGGAGCCACACATGGGGCTTGATCCCAGGACCCTAGGATCATTACCTGAGCTGAAGGCAGACTTTTAACTGGCTGAGCCACCCAGGCACCCCAGAAATGATTATTCTACAAGTCAAGAGAGTGCTTACTTTTGGGGTAAGGACATGATTAGGATAGGGCACAAAAAAAGAGCTATGGGGCAATGGGCAAAGGCCTATTTCTTGGGTGGTTTCAAAGTTTTTGTCTTATACAAATTCACTGTCCTTCACATTTGTTTAGAGTGGCTTCTGGTAGCTGTTTTATTTTTAAAAGGTTAAATATTTCTCCAACACTGAAATATCATTCTAACAACCTGGGGGACCAGATTTGGATGTTAGAAGTCCTTGACTTCTCAGAGTTCCACTTTGTGGAAGCACAGAGTGGTTTTGGAGAGTTAGCCCTGGCCTATGACCTAGCTCACTTCCCTCCCACTCCTAGTCCCATATCATACTTGAAGGGCTCTCATGCAAGCACGTGTGCACCCAAGCTTCATCTATACCTCCCTACAAATCGCTACACCTTAGAACTAGGGAGGGCACTCTGGCAGCCTGTATATAATTGGGCTTGAGAGAGAGTCCTGCAAGGCACTGACCACAGACTTGGGGCAATGTGGGCAGTATACTCATTTCCTAAACCAAGAGCTGCCATAACAAAGTACCACAACTGTGTGGCTTAAACAAAATCAGGATGTCAACAGGGCCATTCCTTCTGAGGAATCTCAGGCCTCTCCTTTTGGCTTACAGCTGTCCATCTCCTCATTATCTCTTCACATCATCTTCTTCCACTGTGTCTGCCTGTGTCCAAATTTTCCTTTTTATAAGGATACTAGTCATAGTGGGGATAGGGCCCACTCTAATGACATCATTTTAACTTGGTTATCTATATAAAGACCTAGTTTCTAAATGAGGTCACATTCTGAGGTACTGGGGGCTCCAACATATTTTTAGTTAGGGGATACAGTTCTACTCTTACTAGGCAGGAACTCTAGGATTCCATGGAGCATGGTCTAGAAGGGGTTCCATAGGTTCCAAATGTCCATGTCCTCTTAGTTCCATGGACACCTTCCCCAGTAGGGAGGTCCATAGCCAGGGGAGAGCTATAGGGACCCTGTTAGTAGTGTGCCAATTAGTAATGTATCCTATAATGTAGCATATATAATTATAAACTGTAGCAAACTCTGCTCCACCCTTTTCTCTCAGCCTTATTATTTCAGAGCAGACTGGACCTATGACCTACTGCCAGCAACTACATCCCTTTGCCTGAAGGTTTTTCTGGCCCAAGGAGCCTGCTCTGTGCCAAGAAATTAACACTCCTCTGGGAACAGCCTTTAACCCAGGACAAAAGATTTGGGGCATGATCCAGACCCCTGGCTCCTTAGGAAGGTTGAATCATATCTATGGTAGATATGATATGTGGGTCAAGGTCAAAGACTTTTCCTCATCATTAAAAAATGTCGTGAAAAGATACTAATGTTGAATTGTCATACATATGTATTTTTCCCTTGTGGATTTTATTCATTTTTTTGTGTCCTCCACCTTAAAGAGTAAACTTAAAGAAGATGAGGATTTTTTCTCTCTTTGTTGGCTGCTGTATGCCTAGTCCAACACAGGGTCTGGGACACAAACATGTGAGTGATGCTGTTGGGGATGTAGATCCTAGGAGAGTAGAGAATGGCTGCACTCACAGGGCAGAGCAGGGGGATTAGGAAGCAAAGTTCAGAGTACTTAGGAATGCTGCATTTCATTACCTTTTATTTTTATTTTTTAATTTTTTAAAAATATTTTATTTATTTATTCATGAGAGACACAGAGGGAGAGGCAGAGACATAGGCAGAGGAAGAATTAGGCTCCCTGCAGGGAGCCGGATGTGGGACTCCATCCCAGGACCCTGGGATCACGATCTGAGCCAAAGGCTCAATAACTGAGCCATGCAGGTGCCCCATCTTGTTTTTATTTTTACCATGATTTTCCTCACCCTTCCCCAGTATTATGATTATTTGAGAGCTGTTTGCTTTGGGCGCATGATGTGTATCTGTATTTAAATTTCCAAAATAACTAATCAAGGAAGAAATGTGGTTGCAAAGTAATCAGTCTGGCCACAGACACACCCCTACTCAATCTTCTCGCTGATGTTTCCTCTTCTAAACATCTCTTTTCTTTTCTTTTCTTTCTTTTCTTTTCTTTTCTTTTCTTTTCTTTTCTTTTCTTTTCTTTTCTTTTCTTTTCTTTTTTATGGAGGTACAATTGACATTATATTAGCTTCAGGTATACAAAAATAAAGATTCAATATTTGTATATATTGTAAAACGATCACCACAATGTCTAGTGATCATCTGTCACCGTACATGATTATAAAACTTTTTTTTCTTATGATGAGAACTTTTAAAACTTACTCTCAGCAACTTTCAAATATGCAATACAGTATTATTAGCTATGGTCACCATGCTGTACATTATGTCCTTAGTATTTATTTATTTTATAACTGGAAATTTGTACCTTTTGGGTACCTTCTGACCCCCTCTTTCCTTTTGCCCACCCCTAACCCCTACCTCTCTGGCAATCACCAGTCTTTTCTTTGTATCTCTGAGCTTGTTTTTTAAATTCCACATATAAGTGAGCTCACTTAGTATTTGTCTTTCTCTGTTTGACTTATTTCACCTAGCATAATGCCCTCAGGTTCCATGCATGTTCCTGCAAATGGCAAGATTTCATTCATTTTTTTCTTTAAGATTTATTTATTACTGTGTGACAGGAGGAGGGACAAAGGGAGAAGGAGAGAGAATCCCAAGCAAATTCCCCACTGAGTGTGGAGCCTGACACTGGGCTCAATCCCACTACCCAAGCTGAAATCAAGAGTCAGATGCTTAACTGACTGAGCCACCTGGGTGCCCCAGAATTTCATTTTTTTCCCAAGATTTTATTTATTTGAGAGAGAGAGAGAGAAAGAGAGCAAACACAAGTGGAGGAGTTGGACAAGTAGAAGGAGAGAGAGAAGCAGACTCCCTGCTAAGCAGGAAGCAGGATGTAGGCTAATCCCAGGACCCTGAGATCAGGACCTGAGCTGAAGGTAGATGCTTAACTGACTGAGCCACCCAGGTGCCCTAAGATTTCATTCTTTTTCATGGCTTAATAATATTCCTCTGTGTGTGTGTGCATGTGTGTGTGTGTATGAGTGTGTGTGTCTGTATGATTTTCTTTATCCATTCATCCACGGATGGACACTTCGCTTGTGTTTCCATATCTTGGCTATTATAAAAAATGCTGCAATGAACATGAGGGTGTACTTTTTAAGTTAGTGTTTGCATTATTTTGGACAGATGCTGAGAAGTGGAATTACTAGATCATAGGTTAGTTCTATTTTTAATTTTTCTGAGGCACCTCCATGCTGTTTTCCATGCTGCATCAATTTACATTTCTACCAACAGTGTACAAGGGTTCCCTTTTCTCTACATCTTTGCTAATTTTTGTTATTTCTTGGCTTTTTGATAAATATTTTTATCTATTTTATTCTATTTTTATATTTTATCTATATTTTAGCTATTTTAACAGGTATGAAGGAGATATTTAATTGTGGTTTGATTTGCATTTCCCTGATTATTAGTGATGTTGAGCATCTTTTCATATCCATCTGTATGTTTTCTTTGCAAAAAATGTCTATTTAGCTCTTCTGCCTGTTTTTTTTATTGGATTGTGTTTTTTCTGTCAAGTTGTATGAGTTCTTTATGTATTTTGGATATTAACTCCTAATCAGATACATGATTTGCACGTGATTTTTCCCCTTCAGCACATTGTTCTCAATTTGCTCATGGTTTCCTTTGCTGTGCAGAAGATTTTTAGTTTGATGGAGTTCCACTTATTTATTTTGTTTTTGTTGCTTTTGCTTTTGATATCAGATCCAAGAAATCATTGTCACGACTGATACCAATGAGCTTACTGCCCCTATATTTTCTTCTAGGAGTTTTACATTGTCAGGTCGTATATTTAAGGTTATTTATTTATTTATTTATTTATTTTATGATAGTCACACACAGAGAGAGAGAGAGGCAAAGACATAGGCAGAGGGAGAAGCAGGCTCCATGCACTGGGAGCCCGACGTGGGATTCGATCCCGGGTCTTCAGGATCGCGCCCTGGGCCAAAGGCTGGCGCCAAACCGCTGTGCCACCCAGAGATCCCGTATATTCAAGTTTTTAATCCATTTTGAATTAATTTCTGTGTATGGTGTGAAATATTGTTCCAGCTTATTCATTGCAAGTGGCTGCCCAGCTTCCCCAACATTTATTGAAGAGGCTATCCTTTCCCCACCATGTATTCTTGGCTCCTTTGTTAAAATTGACCTATTTCCATTGGTTTATTTCTTGGCTCTTTATTCTGTTCCGTTGATCAATGCATTTCTTTTTATACCAATACCATACTGTTTTGATTATTATAACTTTGTAGTATAGTCTGAAATCAGAGAGCCTGATGCCTCCAGCTCTGTTCTTTTTTTCTTGAGATTGCCTTGAAGATCTTTCAATAATTCTAATTATTTCCCAAGGCAGCAATAACTCATAAAGAATCAATTATTATCTTTCTATGGAAGGCAGAACTCCACTATTAACTTAGGTTTTAGGCCTCTGATTTATTTATGGTTTATCACTTTTTTCTGTTCATTCTTTTTCTGTTTATTTACTAGGGTTGTTTGCTTCAGGACAGATGTAAGCCAATTTGACGATAGCTCATTCAACCCATATAAGAACCTTTCTCCTTCTGAAATGTTTACCTACTTCTGATTTCACTGACCTTGCATAGCTTCCATCTCTGTAACATAACTCAGCCCAGAGGTTGAATTATTATATTATTACCCTAGTTGCCTGTTAGGCACAAGCCTAGTGTGGTGATCTTGTCTACTGCTGTAACATTTTTGGAGGGCAGGTTACATTATCTTTTAGAAAGCATTATCTAATTTTTTAAAATATTATTTTATTTGTGGGACCTAGAACAAATAGGAGTTGAATTGATAATAAGATAATCATAGACTTTTTAAAGCTGTGTTAGATCAGAATGGTTAAAAGGCAGCATAGTTACTTAGTGTCTTCTCATGTCCAGTGAGTACAAAGAAAGTAAAATGACACAATGACTGCCATGGAAGAGCGCAGAGGAATTGTATAACTTGGATGAAGAGTCAATTCAGTAGAGAAAGATTTAGTTAGACACAGGGAGAAAATAATTAGACTGATTAGAGGAATCTTTATATACAAATAGGAAAGCAGCTAAAAACAAAACCAGCAGATCTATCTGGCTCTGTAGTATACACCGGAAAGCAAAAGCTTAGCAGGTGTTGAAAACAAACACTATATTATTTATTTTGGCTCTTAGGAGACTGACCACATTGTACTCATGTTACAGTCTCTCAGCATTTTCAAATTATCAATAAAGTCAATCATATCTATTCTCTCACACTAGATTTGGGGGTGGTGGGTTCTTGTTTGTATGTTTAGTTATTGTTTTGATTTTTGCTTTTTTTTTTTTTTTTTTTTTGCTTGTTTTTCTATAGAACTCTTCCTTCTCATACTTGTTCATTGGTTAGCACTATGGGGAGAGATTCTAGAATTTTATCCTTAGTTCAATACTTTCCTTTTGTCAACAAATAGTTCCACAAATAGTTCCATTGTAATAAAATTATCTTAACATTAGAAAATTTATCCCACCTTTACTATAAATAGTGTTACCATTTTGCCACTTTGCTAAAGTTTAGTTTACTACTGAGGAAATACTTGAAAAAGTTTTTTTAGTCCTCTACTATTTATCTGATAGAGATTATGATGAATTCACCACATGATTCATATGTTCAAGAAATATATATATTTTAAAGATTTTATTTATTTATTCATGAGAGACACACACAGAGAGAGAGAGAGAGAGAGGCAGAGACACAGGCAGAGGGAGGAGCAGGCTCCATGCAGAGAGCCTGACGTGGGTCTCGATCCCAGGTCTCCAGGATCACTCCCGGGGCTGAAGGCATCACTAAACTGCTGAGCCACCGGGGCTGCCCGGAGCCACCAGGGCTGCCTGTTCAAGAAATATTTATTGAGTCCCTACACTGTGCCATGCATTGCTTTTCACTGTAAGTGCACAGCACTGAAAAAAAGGAATTTTTTTTTTTGCTTTCATGCAGTGTACATACTAAAGGGATGGTGCTGACAGTGGATACATCAATAATGTTTGAGATAGTGACATACTATATATGTATATGATAGAAATCTTAGTGTAGAAATGGTTCAGATATTCTATATTAGTTATCTATTGTTGCCTAACTTACTGCAGCATAAAGCTATAAATGTTCATTGTCTCACTCACTTTCCATGAGTCAACGATCCAGAGTTGGCTTAGCTAGTAGTTCAGCTTAGGGGCTTCTCAATCAAGATCTTGACCAAGGCTGCAGATATTTGAAGGCTCAACTAGGGTTGAAGGATTACTTCTGCGGTAGCTAACTCCCATGGCTGGCAGGTGAATGCTGGTCATTGGCAGAAAGCCTCAGTTCTGCATCACACAGACCTCTCTGCTGGGCTGCTTAGGGGTCCTCCTGGCATGGAAGTGGGCTTTTTCCACAGGGAGTGATCCAACAGAATGATAGGCAGAAGCCACATGTTCTTTAAGACATAGTCTCAAAATCACTATCTTCACTTAATGCCATATTCTGTAAGAAGCAAGTCACTCACTCAAGAGGAAGGGAATTAACCTCTACCTCTTGAAGGGGAGATATCAAAGAATTTGCAGATGTATTTTACAACCTCCAGAATTACTCTGATGCATTGAAGAACAAATTAAATGGTATGTTTCAGAGATATTTCAAAATTAATTTTGCCTTATTTTATATACAGTATGAAGAATGTTAATAAATTCTACCTTATTTTATAGCTATTGTTTTTTATTTATTTTGGACAAAGAATCATTGAAAATTTAGGTTTCTTGAGCTTCATTCTTTTCTTACTGTTTTGGCTGTTTTGCTACTACGTGTCAACACTGTTTAGGGTTCTGTGGGTAAAAACATTTGAGATTTCTTTTTTCAGTTATGGTATTAGCTGATGGATTTAAGTTTGTATTGAACTTTGTACTGAACGTGATTTATCTGAATGACTGGAGACTGGACTTTCAAGGCTCAGGGTTAAAATAAAATCCCCTCTGGTTCTCAAATACATTACTTTTGAAGCAACTTTCTTTGTCTATAGAAACAAAGCTCCTGTGTGGGATCCTTAAGCTTGTCTGTACATAAATGCTGTGCCAGAAAATGAACATTTAAAATTGTGGTCTGCTACCCTTTAGTTTAGAAACCTGGTGAAAGATTGTGTATCCTTATTCAAGGGATATAAATAGCACATAGAGAAATGAAGGCAAAAGAATAAATCTTCAGCTACCTGTCTATATCTGCATATTTGACTGGAACAGATGAGAGGGCCTTTGTGGCCTATGTTTGAGGACAGTTCTTCTTAAGGACTGAAATGGCAAATTTGGAATTCATCAAGCTCAACTTTTCTCCATGACTGGACTTCCCCTTTGGGCAGTCTTCCATGGAAAGCCTTTAGGGATTCTTTAAAACTATGGCAGCTCTACTGGGGATTGACAATGATTTAGCCTCTGCACCTTTGAACATAAAGGACTCTTGTCAACTATATAAGACCTTTCCCTGGAAGAGAATGCTTTTAAGTTTCTTAGTGGATTAATTAGTAACTGAAGATAACACCATTCTTTGAATTGTTCCCCCCTCTTTATTATGACAAATAACCACAGAGGCAAGTATTATCAGAAGAAGAAATTTAAAAAATCATATAAAAGGTAATCAGTCAGATTTCAGACCTTGTCAGTTATGTGAAGATTTCATTTCTATTCCTAGATCCTGCTCTAAATGGAAGAAGCTGGTGACTGAGTCAGATGTTAAAGAGAAAGGGGAGTAGAAGAGGCACTTTTTCTCTCATTGCATTGGTAGGGGAGTGTAGGGTCTTGGATATCTTACACATTTCTAGTTGTACAGAGGCACAGACTGAGGAGGATAGAAGGTCATTGTCTGAGAAAGACATAATAGGACACAATGAATGTGAAATGAAAAAAAAAATCAAGTGCTGATTAAGGGCATACTTGTATCTGGGAGTTCCTTTGGGTAGGAGGGGGCAAACCTCAGATGTATTTATGCTGATTTTTAAGCAATGGTAGGCAGTGTGGCCATGGTTAAATATATGATGACATGGAACAAACAGAGACCTTATAGATGGTTTGATTCTCTCTGGTCTCTGACTCCAGAGAAATGAAATGGTTTGGTGAATCATTACTTGGTGAAGGGATATGGGCACAGCTGATATTAGAACATTCTGGTACATGTTTTGTTTTGCTTTGTTTTTCTTTTCTGGATAAACAAAATCTCTGAATTTAGGATTTCATTCCTTATAAAATAGTAATTTATTTATTTAAAGATTTTACTTATTTATTGACAAGAGACACACAGAGAGAGGCAGAGACATAGGCAGAAGGAGAGGCAGGCTCCCTGCAGGGACCCCGATACGGAACTCGATCCAGGACCCCGGGATCATGCCCTGTGCTGAAGGCAGATGCTCAACCACTGAGCCATCCAGGCATCCCATAAAATAGTAATTTAAGTAGAGATCATTTTGTACATATGTTTTCATCTGAGGGGGGAAGAAAAGGGAAAAAAAAAAACAGAACTAAATAAAATTTAAGTTGTTAAAAAAAATCTAGTGAAATTAAAATTAAACAGTGTTTGCCCAGAAGACCTCCTGAATAGTGGGGAAACCAAGGTGAAGGGGACTGGAAAGGAAAAAGCAGTTTGAAACCTAAATGAAATAGGGGGGCACCTCACTTCACACCAGGTAACATTTCTTTCTTGGGCAGCCAGTCAAGAAGGAGCCAGACTTGGCATTTGATGCCAAGTAATATGTGCGTCTCTTTGCATTTAGTATCTTTACTAATTTTATTTTAATACTGACAGAAGTGAAATCCTTAATTTGACAACCAAAATAGGATTTGCTATGATCACATGATTGATAGCTTCTGGCAAACTGTGTAACTTCATTCTGACAAATTGCTCATGTTCATGCTATGGTAAAATCTATAAATAATATACAGAAGCCTGAACCTCTTCCTTTTTTTTCCCCTTTATCACTATTTTGTTTCCTATTTTCAAAGCCAGTTTTACCTAGTGATTTTATACAGCCATGGTGAGCCCTTCAGGGTGACATCAGACAGGAAGGAATGGGTCAGGTCTCTCATGCAAAACTGCCTTCCCCTCCTCTGTTCCCAACCACTGACACCTCATTATTTAAAAAATAGAAATGCAAAGCTGGAAGGATTCTTAAAAGTTCCTTTAGGCCCAGATCCTCCCTATAGGCCCGAAGAGGCTGATTTGGTCAAGGTTACCTGGCTGGTTATAGGCTGATTAAGAGATTGAGATGAGAAAGTTAGCTAGGATCTCAAAGAGTTTCCGTTCAACAGGTGAATTCTCTAAGAAGATGATCTTCTTAGGTCAGTGTCTCAGTGGAGATGAAGTTATTGAACCACAACACAGTGGCATAGAGGGGGAGGAGTTTGCTCTGGGAAAAGGAGGTGATACAGAAGGCCGACCTGGCCTTTTGGTGTTACTGGGCCAGTGAAGCCAGAAGCAGAATTATTCTGATACCCTCCTTCCCCTGGCTGGCCACCGTGTGATATCCACAGGGGACATTGATGGAGCAGGGCAGAAGTAAGGCCTGCCGGTTACCTCTCATGGGGCCTATGCAGGTACTCCCTTGGTTTGGTTCCACCAGCAGCAAGGGATGTCCTGGGACTTGGGTATCAAGCATTTAACCACCAAAGGGTTTTCTTCGAGCCTCCAAACTGAGGTTCCTCCAACTCTTGGAATCTCTTCTTGGGAAGCTTGGGAGAAGGAGGAAAAAGAAAGGGAATGAATTTAATCCCATTCTTCTGTAACTAAATGTGAAACTTCAGTGGAGCTCAAATTGAAAAAAGAGATTTGATCTGGGAGTTTTGTCAGAGTGCAGTGCATACTGTAAAACAATTACTGTTGCTAACACTTGTGAGCTGGTTGGGGTTTTAACAACTATTTTGCTGACTCTTTGGCAGCAAGTGTGAGTTTTCCTGTTCAATTGGACCTTTGGGAGTGTTCTTAAAATCCTATGGAATCATTTGACTCTATACAGGAAAACACTGATTGGTATTAATTTTCATCCTTTTCTTTTTGATGTTGAAGTAGGCTGAAGCACTTCCTGCTTTTCTGCCATGTTCTTTTTCTTTCCACCTTTCCCCCATCCCAGATGATTATAGCATTTCCAAATACGAAGGGCTAGTTGTAGGCAATTAAGGAATAGGGTCCTGTTACAGGCTTGAATGCCTGAGGATCCAAATAGGAGGAATAAATATGCTGTGAGTGAAAATCTGGTCGTGTTATTTAGTGGTGGCTGCAGAACTTACATGCTCTTGGTAGGCCAAAACTTGAATAAATTCCCCTCCTCTATATGCAATAGTGGCTATGTAATGAAAGTAAGCATCTTACATGCTGAACTCCAAGTTCATTAAAGTTGTTTAACTCTAGTCTGGAGCATTTGGATATATATTTCCATTTGATTTGAAACGTCATTATAGATATTTCTGTTAGGCAAAACTCAAATTAGAAAAATATAAATTACCAAATAAACAATGTTTATGTTCTTGTGAACACCTTAAAGAGTTTTGTAAAATTTTGGGTGAGTGTGTTTATGAAACTCAAACTTGTGTTTTATTTCTACTGTTAAAAGTTTACTTGGCCTAATTGAATTATAGGGTTTTTGTTTTGTTTTGTTTTGTTTTGTTTTTTTTAGGGCTAGAATGACTTACATTAGTCTTTTCTTCTCTTAGCCCCAATTTTTGTCTCATTATCAACATGGAGTTTATATTTGAAACAAAAATCATTGAGTCTGAAACTATTGGTATTATTTGTACTTGTTTGGAGATTATGAGTCCCTCAAAGTTAAAATGAAATTATAAGAACAACTGGTGCAAATGGCATTCTGTTCTTTTTGGACATTCTGCAATTTGATAGCTGGAATGAAAAGGAGCGTAAAGCTGTGGGGGAAAATGTAGGATTGATGGTTCCTTCTTTGTCTATAGCATACTCTTTTGTTAGGTATGTTAGTCATTGCGGGTGAGGAAGCTCAACTCTTCTGTGGATATTGCTTCATGTAACAACTCTTCAAAAATATAGCTATAAATCCTGGAAAATAGGATTTAATGGTGTCACTGTTTCTCTCTTGTATTAGAAAAGTCTAATCAGCATCTCCCAGTCTGACTTAAAATAGGTGGGGTGTTTGAACACTTATCCAATTGACGTTGATCTCTGAGTTACAGACAGGGCTCAGTAAAAAGCCAAATATCAGCTTTCCTCCTGTAGGATGGCTTAATTAATGTAACTGAATGCAAAAGAATTAGAAGAAGTAGGGCAGCACTTGTGAGACTTTAAACATACACACACACAGAGTCTAAGGACTTGACTACCTGAATTTTCTGATGGGGAACCTGAATATTTAGGAAGATTAACCACATTACCATGGTGTGAAGAATTCAGACCAAATGGGATTGAATGAAAGACAAGATTATCAGCAGGCTGGATAATTTAGTTAACTGAGGATTTTGCAGTGAGGTCATGTCATAGATAAGAATGTGTCCTTCTAACTGTGGGATATTTCCCAGGCAGCATTTTGCAGAATTGTGTGGGATTGCTCAAGATAAAAGATAACTTGAGAGACATACACGAGACAATTATGTGTGAAGAAAACATTAAATAGTTTGGAATGTTCTGAAAATAGTAAAGGCAATGTGATAGGAAAGAAAGAATAATGAAGGGGACCTAAGATTATGAGATAAAGCTGAATCTTTGGAGTACCTTGTGTTATATTTATTTTTTCTTTCATTATATATAAAAAACAAAAACGAACAAACAAACCCCAGTGTTTTGGACTGGTGAAAGAGACTAGGTCTTTATAGATTCATAACCTGTTTAAAAGCTTCCTTATTTTGCTACTCCCATGTTTGTCCAATTTAGTAATAACCACTAATCCAAAGTGTTCCATCCTTAGTTCTCCAATTAAAACATTAATAAAATATGGACTGGTTCAAAATGTTAATACCATGTTGCCCTTTAAAACTTTCTTGTCTAGGTTTACCAGGATACTTCCCTCTGATAAAGATGACTGAAGAAATCTTCCCCTCAGAAAATCACACGGTACCTTTGGCCTATAAATATTACTGGCACTAGGGGCACCTGGGTGGCTCAGTTTGGTAAGTGTCCAACTCTTGATCTCAGCTCAGGTCTTGATCTCAGGGTCATGAGTTCAAACCCTGTGAGGGCTATACACTGGGTGTGAAGGCTACCAAAAAAAAAGAATTTTTTTTTAAATATATAAAACTGGCATTTGTTTCTGAATCTTCTTTGTGCTTAGTTTAATGCCCTATAAGTACTGAATGAGTATTTCATTGGTTGAATAAATGACCTCTATGTATAAGGAGACTCAAAGTCAGAAAAATGAAGAAGCTGGAAGAAAAATCTAGACTTGGGTTCTGGTATCAGTTCTACAAATCAGTTCAATTTAGAAGAGGATTTATTCAGTTTCTTGCTGTGTGTCATGAATTGTGGTAAACATCAAGGTCCAAATGAGTAATTCTGAAGAAGATGACATAGTTGCAGTTTGGTAATGTGCATGCATACACTGTGTAATAGTAGAGCTACAGATTATAACTAGCAGAGAAGAAAACTTAGCAAATTTACAAATGATCTTTCTGTCTGCACTTTAATTTCCGAAGCTATTTACCTAAGATTCTGCCTTTATTCTGTGCCATTAGTGACTCTGGATGTCTTCAAGTTTGCATTTCAGACAGGAAGGCAGGCCTCCCTAAAACTTTCACATGCTAACAGCTGTAATTAAAGCAGAAGGCCTTATTTAAATAGTAATTAGCCTTCAGGACTTGAAGTGTAAACAGAACGCTAATTCATTTAGATAGTTAATTGGTCTTCTGGGTTAGAGATCTTAGCATGGCCTTCCTCTTTAGCTATGATATATTTATGTACTGAGAACAGATAGTGTGTTGACTCAGTGGGATGCAATTTTTTTTTTTTTTTTAGTGGGATGCAATTTTGCAAAATCTTGCTTGACTCTCAGAATTTTAGCTTTTAACTCCCCAGTAAAGGCTAATGTAAATGAATTAAAAAACATTGTGAAAAACATCAAGTAAAATTCTATAGCAAAATCATGAACACTTGAATTTTTTTTCCATAATTACAGGGACCATGTGGCCCACTTTATTCATATTATTTCCATGTGATTATCGATAGCTTCCCTTTAGTATTCAGGAATATCTTAGTTTGGAGGTAAATTATGTGGTCATCCTATTCATAGTTAAAGGTGACAATGTACAGTTATTGCTGTAACAAAAGGTGTGGATAAGATTGGTTGTTTCATAGTGAACTCAATGACAAATGTCAAAGTCCTTTTCCCGACTTTCTGCCATAAAGATGATTAACAAGTGATATTATTAAGTTTTAAAGATCACCTTTTTTGAAGGTCATTTACTCAACCAGGAAGTTTGTCATTGTCTTTGCCAGGTTTGCTAGTCTGCCAATAACTCTTGATCAAAAAAAAAATCATTGTATTTGATAACTGCATATCTGTGTTGTTGTGTTTCCTCAGCCCCAGAGATGGTGTGGCTGGGGCGGGTGGGGGGGGGGGTAATCTGATGTTGTTTCACTTTTTAAAGTCTTTTTTCTTCTTACTCCAGCTAATCACAGTGTACAACAGGTGCTAAGTCCTGCTGCTAGCCATCTTTTCAACATATGCATCCCAACAGACTTGTATAAATAGTACCTACCACACTAATTCAACAAATATTTTATGAATATGGTGGCTGGGGCAAAGGAGGCATTCACAGATGCTGATTGAATAAAAAAAAAAAAAGCACTCCTTTGACTTGGTGTGAGGTGCTACCAGCTGCGTGGTAGGAAGAGGAAGAGGAGAGAGCTCTATATAAATAATATCAGGTAGGTTCTGCCTTCAAGTCTTCAAGGGGAAGGTGTGAATAAATAGTCATAATTAGAGGTAAGAATCGTGAAGTGCCAAGAGAATCTCTATGAGCAGGTGGTAGAGCTCACTCCTGGGAGGAGGGAGGTGTTTCAGGGGAGGTTTTGAAGGAGGAGAGGTAAATATTCGAATTCATGACTTTCCCTCTGTTCAGGGTTCATTTTGGCCTCAGAATTGAGTCTTATGAAATGTGGAAGGGCCTTCCTCATGTCATTCTCCACAATTGTGCACTCGATTTTTGTATGTTTTTGTTGTTCTTGTTGTTTTTTTTTTGTTTTGGCTGGCTAGTACCTTTTCTTTCAAGATTGATGACTAATCCAAATGAGCATCAGCTCGTTTTGCAAATACGACTATTATATACAGCAAGAAATAATGCTAAAAGCTACCAATTTATTATGATTCACTTTAGCATGAAGTTGATGTATCATTGCAGTAGCATTACTAAAAGAAGTGAGTTGAATCTTGCAGGGTAACCATTACCACACCAGCTCTGGCCTGCCAAGCACCTCATACTCAGTAACAGGGGGGTAGCCTTTCCCCTGGCATGCGGGCAATTGCTTTCCATTAGTGCAGGGATGGCATGGGAGCTGCTCTTCAATCCCTGGGTGCTTGCTGTGAGTGACAGCCCGGTGGCCCCTGACTGCCACCCAAGACCTAAGTAGGAAAACAGAAAAGTTTTTCATTTCAGATGAGAGTGGGAGAAGGCTGAGAATGAGATGATTAGCTCCATTTCCCCTTGCCCCAGAAGTGAAGACCATTTCCTCCCCAACTCCTCTGGCTTTGCCCACACGCCATCATTCTGTGTTGGGCACCTTCAAATGCCTTGGCCCTTTTGTTGCCAATGACGTCTTCAAGGCAAGATTCATGGGACTTTGTGGCCCAGCCCATCCCAGAGTCAAGAGAACTTGGCCCATATCGAGTTAAAATGAGACAGAACGTAAAGACTGCTAACTCTGGGAAACGAACTAGGAGTGGTAGAAGGGGAGGAGGGCGGGGGGGTGGGAGTGAATGGGTGACGGGCACTGGGTGTTATTCTGTATGTTAGTAAATTGAACACCAATAAAAAAAATAAAAAATAAAAAATAAAAATAAAAAAATAAATAAAAAATAAAAAAATAAAAAAATAAAAAAATAAAAAATAAAAAAAAAAGAAAGATAATTGCTCTTAGACCCTCACCTTGATGATCCAACAGGGAAAGCTTAGTTTGAAAATGAGTAAAAGGATGAAAATATACACATGGAGGGCCAGTTTTCCACTGCAGGTTAGAATGGATGAAGTGGAGAGTGAAGTGAGTAGCCCAAACTCTTGGTGAGCTTGCTGTCTCTGGAGAAGGAAATAACATCGGGCTGGTGTGCAGGGCATTAAAACAAACAAACACCAACTGGGTTACATTGTCACAGTGTCACCTAAAATACGAAATGAAATAATTTTGCCTTGAGATATTTAAAACGAAGAAAGCCTGGGGATCCCTGGGTGGCGCAGTGGTTTAGCGCCTGCCTTTGGCCCAGGACGCGATCCTGGAGACCCGGGGTCGAGTCCCACGTCGGGCTCCTGGTGCATGGAGCCTGCTTCTCCCTCTGCCTGTGTCTCTGCCTCTCTCTCTCTCTCTGTGTGTGACTATCATAAATAAATAAATATTAAAAAAAAGATTTAAAATGAAGAAAGCTTAATCGCAGAGCGATTCTGATGCAAAGCGCTGAAAATGAACAGAACATGCAGATCCTACTTTTTTTTTTTTTTTTTTTTTGGTGTATTGTTGCTCACACGGAGACAGACTGTTCTGCTACCAAATAGGACCTGGGCCTCACCCAAGCCAAAGGGCTCTCCGGGATGCACGTACGACCTACAACCCGCCCCTTGAAAAGGAAAGCAGGGCCCGGGACACTCCGGCTGAGCGCGCAGGGCTTGGAGAGGGAAAGTAACCCGAGTCGGCCTTTTCGGGCGGACCCACCCCCTCCCACGAGTCTCCCCGGGTCCTCCGCCCCGCCCCTCTCTTATTCCGCGAGCAGCGACCCGAGCTGAAACTTTGTAACCCGAGCGCGCTCGCCGGCGCTCCTCCCTGCCCAAGTCCAGCCCCGGAGGGAGGCGCGGGAGGTGGGACCCGCGGCCGGGCCGGCTCGGGGACGCCGGCGCACGCGGCGCGGAGACCCGGGGGAGCGCGGCGCGGAGAGCGGGAGAGCGGGAGAGCGGGAGAGCGGGAGAGCCGGAGGGGGGCGCAGCGCACGGCCCGAGGGCCCGAGCTAGAGGTGCCGGCCGTCGGCGCGGGCGGGCGGGCGGGCGGCGGGGAGCGGCCGGGCCCCAAGGGCCCCCTGCGGAGCCGAGGCCCGGGGGGCCTGGGGTCACGGCCTCGCGTCCCCGCAGCTGCCGTCGCCCAGGAGCCGCAGCTGTGCCGGGGCTCCGGCGGCGGGGGGAGGAGGAGGAGCCGCAGCTGGACGGTGGCAGCTGGAGGAGGAGCCGCGCGGCCGCCCCGAGGGCCGTCCCGAGGGCCGTCCCGGCGGAGCGGCGCGGGGCTGGCGGGCTGACCGCGGTCATGCAGCCTTGACGGGGCGCTCCGGCGCACGGGGACCAGCCGCACCGCGCGCCCTCCCGGGAAGGGGCCGCGGGCCCTGGGAGCAAGACTTGCCGCCGACCTAGCCCAGCGGGGAGCACAGCCACCTACCATGGAACCGGTGACCAAGTGGAGCCCCAAGCAGGTGGTGGAGTGGACTAGAGGTGAGCGGGGGTGGGGGCCCGGGTGTCCCGCGCAGGGATGGGGCGCGGGGCGCGGGGCGCGGGGTGCGCTGCGGCTCCTTCAGGCGAGACGCGTCCGGAGCGCTGCGCGGTGACAATGCAAACTTCGGAGCGGCCCGTGCACCCTCGCTCTGGTGCCTGCTTTTGGGGGTGCGGGTTAAGGCGGGCCGAGGGGAGCCCCAGCGTCCAGCGGTGGAGCGGAGAGCGAGGTTGGGGGCGCCGAGCTCGGGACCTGCCGGGGGGCGCCCCCCCTGCCCCCCCCCCCCCCCCGCCCGGGTGCGGTGCCCGGCTCCTAGGCTGCCCGTCCCGGGGCGGAGAGGCACAAGGCGCCTTTGTGTGGGTGACTCCCCGCGGACCTCGTAAATGCCGCCGGCCCGGAGTAGTTCGCCGGCGGGACGCGGCGGTTGGACAGGTAAAGGGAGGGAGACCCGGGCGAGCCGCCGAGCCTCTGTTTTTGTTGGAGAAGCGACAGGGCAGCGGGACAGCCAGCATCGCGGCGTTCACGCCGGCGACAAGCCTTGAGCCAGACTCCCTGGATTGGGGACTTGCTGGGGAAGGTGCCAGGACCCACCCCCGCCCCCGCCCCCGCCCCCGGCCGTGGCGCTGCGTTTTTAGGCCACAGTTAGACCCTGGCAAGAAGAGATCTGTTTAGAATAACTGTCCTGAGTTGTATTTGGGATGAGGAAAAGCAGTGGGGTTGGGGTGTGATGGGTGATGGAGCAGGGGTAGAAGCTGTACTCAGAGTGCCCCGGCTTACTTTTTAGGGCCACCCAAGATTTCCAGGCAAGAGTGATAGAGCTTCTTCAAACCTCTTTGTACTCTTCCAAAGAAAGGAAGCCCACAAAAACCACCTCTGTTTTCATGGGTCCTCCCCTCCCCTCCCCCCCCGCCCCCCAGCTTATCATCTCTTGGTTTCAAGTCACTATTTTTTTTCTTTCTTCTATCTGCTCTTCCAGGTGAGGAATGGTGTCCTTTCTCAGTAATAATAACTAGAATTGTATAGCGCTTTACAGTTTGCTAAGAACTCTCTCTCTGTTATTGCCTTTGGTCATCACAGTAAACCTGTGAGGTAGGTAATACTGGTAAGATCAGGTCATCTTTCCAACTGTCTCCTCACCCGTGGCTGGGGCGTAATGGAAACTGATCATCTCTGCATCTCATTTCTCATGCCTGCATAGTACACAGAGACCACGTGGAATGGGATGTTCTAGATAGATGGGCCATATGGCATGTGTCAGTGGGGAATGCCTAATCATTTCCTGCTGTACCGGGAACAGAGAAGAGCTTTGTCCAAGGACCAGAATTTCCTGGGCTCTTACTTAAAATGAGGATGAACGCAGCACAAGCTTATACACTGGTGACTAGGTTTGCCTAGGTAAAGAGTAAATAGCATTGCCAGTGCTTGGCACAAAACGTTGACTTAAAAGCTGTGAGTCCTCAGACCCTATTTTGAAATGGGGTATGTTCTCCTGTTCAAGACAGCACCAGACCCCCCCAACTGGTGACTTGCTGAGACTGAGTTGGTTTTACCCATGTGTCCATCATAGAAGCAACTTGAGAAACGGCTGATTTTCAGCAGGTTTGGACCTCCAACAGCTGTTCTGAAGCAACAGGGTAGCTCCTAGCCACATGTGACTCTTAAGCCCTCAAAGTGGGCTGGTTAGAATTGTAGTGTGTTTTAAGTGTAAAATACACCCATGTGAAGACTTAGTGCAAAAAAAAAAAAAGTAAATTACCAAATTTTTCATATTTACTATGTGTGGAAGTGACTATTTTGGGTATGTTGGGTTAAATAAGATTTATGATTAAAATTGGGATCCCTGGGTGGCGCAGCGGTTTGGCGCCTGCCTTTGGCCCAGGGCGCGATCCTGGAGACCCGGGATCGAATCCCACGTCGGGCTCCCGGTGCATGGAGCCTGCTTCTCCCTCTGCCTGTGTCTCTGCCTCATTCTCTCTCTCTCTCTCTGTGACTATCACAAATAAATAAAAATTAAAAAAATTAAATTAAAATTAACTTCACCTACTTATTTTTATCTTCTTAATTGTGGCTCCTAAAAAATGGAAAATTAGACATGTGCCTCACATTTGTGCCCTGCAGTGTATTTCTGTTGGAGCATACTGCTCCAGAGTAAAGAAGGGGTTACAGTTTATCAGTCTTTGGCTTTCCTACGCCCCTGCCAGCCTACTTGATAATGTACAACTAGAAAAATGGTAACAGGCACACAGGAAGGTTTTGGAGTGAGATCTTCACACCCTCAAGATTCATGTCTTATTTTTTTTTTTTTTTGGAGAAGTGTAAATTCACATCCTGTTATGTTTACTTAGTATCTAAAAGGAAGAGCAGATTCAAAGGTTTTTGGTATCCAATTGCCTTGACGTTATGACCTGAGATTTCTTTCATCCAGGGAAAGTTTCCTACTGACGTGAAAGAGTAGTTATGAGTGGTTTGATATCTTGGTATCAGGAGCACTGGACACTGATTAGGTTACATACCTGTGGTTAGCATGTGGCAACTTGATACAGAATGCTTGCACCCTTTTGGACCTTAAGTACAGCCTCATAGAATGACCTGGATACTTTCTGTGTTAGAACCTAGAAAAGATAACAAGAGCGAGTGTGGCAGACTCTTAAACAAGAGGCTGCATTCTTCCAAATTGCACGACACATTGCATAAATATTTCTCATAGTAATGATGCGAAAGTATTGACTTTTCAATCAACTATTGACTTAATGCAAACTTGTTTGCTTATACAACTATTTTTAGTTGTCTTTGCTAACCTCTCTATCCAACACCCACTTTATAAATACATCCTCCTGATAAGCAGTTCTTCGTGTAGACTTTGCCACTCTTGGTGTTGCAGGAGTATGGTATGGTAATTGTGAGCATCGTAGAAACCGTTGGATTTAAAGCTGTCGAAACCTGACCATACCTTACAGCTTGCCCTCCCTCGTGAATGAGGTTATGAGGCAGGTGCATGCATTAGGAAAAAGAATTTATGTCTATGGAAGAAACTAATTCATGTGGATTTTATTATTATTATTATTATAAATTTCATTTGTATGAATGTTTAGCTATACTGTCTGTCACCAATTTCATCATAATTTTAGTAGGTCTTCCATAAATCTTTGCAGCATATCAGGCTCAGTTCTTTGGAATGTACAAGTATTCACTTGTTTAACATATGTAACCACGTTTTGAGGTAGGAACAGATTTTTCCATTTTGTAGTTCCATTCTGAGCACAGAAAGGTTTAGTACCTTGATCTGTGTCACACAGGGGGAAGTGACAGCAGCATGTGAGCCTGGGTGCTTTGGCTTTACTCCCATCTTCTCAGGAGGTTCTTACTCTTAGAGGACTCTCAGAATCTTCACCACATTGAGGAGCAGACCTTCAGATTCCCACGATGTGAGTTATTAATACCATGTTAGTGGAGGAGAGGTACTTGGTACATGTGTGTCTTATCCTACCTACTTAGTGTATGTCAGGGAGATTATTTGTAAATCAGATGAGTTCACAGGTCATGGCACTCTGCCTTTAAATAATTCCAAAGGTTTTTGCAGAGCAAATGATCTTTAACAATGTATATCAGGTGAGGATAGTGTCTGGCGCCCATAACTGAAAATCCAATTTACAGGAGTTTAGCCAAATGGGAGTGTTGGTTTTCTCTTGTAAAAGGAGGTCTGGAGATGGGGAATTCAGAGGTAGATGGGGGCTCCATGATGTGGTCAGGGGCCCAGGCTCCTGCCATCCTCTTCAGGCATTCTTAGCATGTGGTGTAGCAAGTAGCATTCATCTTCATACTTAAGGCCTCAGCGCAAGATGGCTGTTCCACCTCCAGGCTCACGTCTTTATTCCAGGCAGGAGAAGGGAGACCCAGAGAAGGCAAAAGACTGGTGGTCACCAAGTCTCCTCCTGGGAGCTCCATCAAGTGAGTTGGCTTACATCTCAGTTGCCAGACTGTCACGTAGCCTCATGCTGCAAGGGAGGCTAGTTACTATAGTTTTGTTTTTTTAACTGGGTATATGATAGCCCTGAAAAATAATTGGAGTTTGTTTAGTGAGAAAGAAGAGGGAGTGGGGAATAGATATTGGGAAGCAGCCAGCAGTGTCTGACACACAGTAATTTATATGTATTGATCTTTATAGGTTCTCAAAGTAGGATACATGTCATAATTTCCCAGTTAACATCAAGCCTGAGGTTCAGCCCTGTTTTAGAAAAGGCGCTGCTTTCATTCCTATTAAGCTTTCTCAGGTCAAAACTGTAAGTCATATGAAATCTTTGTCTGTAAGCTTGTTTTAAATATTAGAAATTGCAATAGAAAATGCAGCTACCCAAGTTGTGTTTCTGTTTTCAGACCACTGGGAAGTGTCTTTGACAAGGAGGAAGGACCACTGATTTGGGCTAGAAGTGCCGTTGGTCCTTGCTGGGCCTGGAATAGGCTGGTTCTCAGTAAGTGTGTTGTTGAGGAGCACATCATAAGACCCAGCCTTAGTGGCAGAAGAGAAGTCTCTCTGGCTAGCTTCTGGCTCCTAGCATGGTACCATTTCTCCATCACCAGGCAGGAGTAGAAGGGTTTCTTGTGGGATTCAGGGCATCTGCCCATTCTCTGCGGTCCGACCTCAGGGACTGCTCTTCCTGTAACGTCTGTTAGTATGTGGCAAGTTGGCAGTCTTACAGCGCCTCACTGTTTGGTTCTGGAGGGGCTAGAATTTCAATGTTATCTATACAGATCTGGTACATAGTAGGTCAACTCCAGTATTAGGCCCCTGGGCCCCCTCCTGCTGCCAATCCATACAGAGGCCAGTTCTTCCCATAATCCTGATTCCGACTAGGATGTATTTTTCCCGTTAGCCTTGTGGTCAGTGAAAAAAGGAGGTCCTTTTCTTTTGACAGTTGTAGGTCTCCTTCGTAGGCTGGAAACTCTTCTCTTGATTCTACTCTCCTCCTGGTTCTAGTCTATTTCCTGGGTTCTAGCCATAGAGTTGTCATAGTCATAGTAATAGAAAAACGTTTACAGAAGCATTTATGATGTGTCAGACATGGTGCTAAGTGCTTTATCTTGACTCCTACAATTCTCAGAAAACCCAATGAGGTGTGCAAACCATTATTAACCCATATTAAAGCTGAAGAAACTGAAGCGGAGAGAGAGGGAGAGAGAGGGAAAGGGAGAGGGAGAGAGAGAAAGAACATGCTCAGGGTCCCATATTTAAAAGTGGTGGTGCTCGTAAACACCTTCCTGTCCCCCGTGACTCCATCGCATCATGGCCTGCACATGGACAGTGGAGCTCCGTGGTGAGTGTGGGCCCGGGAATCACATTCGGGAGCTCTATCCCAGTTCTATCCCTGAGTTTGTGGTCTTACGTAAGTTCTCAATAAATTACTACTCCTGTTTTTATTGCTTCCTTTTATTCTGTAGCCCCAGGTCACAGATTTTCCTCTCGGAGCCATCGGGTGTGTCATAAGGTCAACTTCTTATCAGGGTACCAGTCAGTCCCGAAGACATTTCCCTGCTATTTGACAACCACTCAGAGGATCCAGGGCAGGACTTGCAGGGGATCGGGAAGATTCTTGGCTAGCTGAGTGAAAGACATCAATTGCAAATATCATGAACCTTCTTTGGGTCGATAAATCCAAACCATATTATCTCAACCTTTTTTTTTTTTTTAAATAGTAACTGGACTTCCAGTGGACACAACGTTAGGGCTGGCTCATGCTGTCAAATGTCGACTGCTGTCTGGCACCTGGTCCATGGCCAGCAGTCCATATTACCTGGGAGCTTATTAGAGATGCAGAAGCTCAGGCCTGCTGAACCAGAATCTGCATTTTCTGATGATCGCCGGGTGATTCGTGTGCTCAGTACAGTTTGAGGAGCTCTAGCACATGACTGCAAACACATTTTTATACTCTGCTGGTAGGTTCTGCTATCTGATCTGACACAGTCTCAGTCTGTTTTATTTAAGTCCTTAAATGTTGGCACTTCATTTGAGGATGCTTGACTTGGCCACTAATTAAAGCAAAAAGGCAATCTTAGGGTGTGTGCTTGTATTTATAAGCACCACCTAGCAACAGCATCAGGTAATTCTCTGCAAACTAAATGAGACATTTCCCCTGAGATTTTGTAGGTATGTTTTGGGACTCGAAGAGCTCTCTTGACAACCTTTCTGTTTCTGTTTTTGTTTCTTACAAGTAGTAAGAAGGGAGCTGTGGGATGGCCAGTGGGCATCATGGTTGGAATTTGTTATCAGGATTGTCAAGTGGACGTTGGAGGATGAGGCGGGCTTTTTGTGACCACCCAGAGTTTACCACAATTAGCAGATTTTGTGAGCTTTCACAGTTGGTGAAAATGACACAGAATGTTATTTTGGGAACATCAGAGCAGTTCTCAAAATTTAAAAGTGTGTGCTGTGCCGAGGCCAGGTGTCTCCGTTCGGTCTCCATAGAGGTTAGGAGTGACCTCTTCATGCTCGAGTCCCACCTGGAAGCTGCCGTGTCTGTGTTCAGAGCATTGCATGGAGCTGGGCGTCTCTCTTCTGTGTCCCACGCTTCTGTGTCGCTGCCACCAGCTCTGACCGTTCCTAGCCTATTGGGTTCTTGCTCTGGGACATTTCGTGTTCTCACCTTGATTTCCCATTTTACTCTCATTTCGTGGTATTCCTAGAGTTTTCACCCCAGGCTTAGCCATCATTTAAGCTTCTAACAAATAAGACAAGTTTTATTTACATGAGCTCTGCAGAGCTCTTCCATGTATGTATGTTCTTTCTTGAGTCTTTTCATAAGCCTGAGAAATGTGCAGTGAAGCCACATCTCTGTTACAGATGAGGAGATTTTGGCTTCTGGATGTTAAATGAGTTGTCCAAGGGCAAAGGCCAGGCAGGCACTGGGACCAGACTCCACACACTTCTGTTCCCTTGTTCTGTCCAGTCCAGACCTGGTTCCTCCTCTGGCCAAGGTGGGTGTATTTTGTCTTCTCCTAATTGACACATGTGGGAGGGGGCAGCTGCAAAGAACTGACTTTTGTGTTTCCTGATTATCCATTTAGTATTTATACTCATGGGGCATAGGCCTTTCCTTTCTTTTTTCTTTCTTTTTTCAATTACACAGCCTCAGGAGGACCCTACGTATTTTGAACCTGACCTTTAGCATTCGAGACACTTACTGCTAGTTACTTATTTTATTGTGGTTTGTTCATTGTGTTGCTTTGTTTCAGAATACGCCTCAGGAATGGAATACATCATTTCTTTTTTTTGACACTCCTAATCTTTATTTTGAGTGTCATGTTGTAGTTTTTTTTTGTCTGCGATGCAATTAGCGTTTCTATTTGGTACAATCATACACAGAGACATACACACACACACATACGTAGACCCACAGCCAGTGCTAAGGCCCTGAGGTGCAAATGAATTTGGAGTGTTTGAGCAAAGGAAGTGTGGTGGAGTCTTGAAGAGCAAGGATGGTGATGGTGAGGGGAAGGGGTGGGTAGAGATGGGGTGAGAGATATACAGAGGTAAAATCCTATGGGGTTTTACAGATCTTGGTCTAGTGTTTGCAGTTTTTTTCTAGTTGATGTGGAAAATAGGGGAGTGACAAATTTGATTTGGATTCTGGGGCAGAAGTGAATTTAGGGGGTCCAGCTGGAATGCATTACACTGTTTTGGACATGATGGCATTTTGGATTAAGCTTTGGTGGCTCCAGCATTTGAGAAGCCAAGTTCTAGATAGAGTCAGTTCATTGATAAATCATTTTGAAATTATGTTTGAAATTGTGATATATGTATACTTGTGGTTTTTTTTTTTTTTCCTTACTAGGGTTAGGAGAGCTCCCACCCTCCCCTCATCCTGATTACTCTCTTGTCGTTTAAATAGAGAGTGCAATCTGTCTTTTTGCATTCACATGCTTTGTTCCCTGTATTGTTCTTTCCTGGCACATTTTGCTGGGAGCTACAGTTTCTAAGGCTGTTTATTCATCTATGAATAGGGGTTTTGTGAAAGTGGACATAGCCTAGTTTGTTTTCTTTGACATCAAATGGCTGATTGAACAGTTTTTAACCTGGGATCAGAAGGGCAAATGCAGTTGTGTTTATTAGAGCAAAACAGTTCCTTAGAATGAAGATCAGTAGGTTGTAAAAGCTAGAAAGCTTTCTGTAGGAAAACTTAAGAAATGTTTGAGTCAAAGGAACTCATAGATAAATCTGATTTAAAATATTTTTGCTTCATTGAGAAACTATCCCACTTTTGCCTTAGAAAAGAGAGCCACCATGCTTTTGGTTGAATAGATGGTGAATTGAGAAATTTTTAACAGGTTGGAGTTGAACACGTTTTTAAACAGTTAATGCGTTACTTATCAACAAGGTAGAGTGGGAGGGAAATGAAGGTAGGTAGGCTTATAGGAGAGTACCCTGGAAGCTTACTACATGCATCTCCCTTTACCCCCAAGAAGAAAGAAAATCTGTCAGCCCTTTTAGAGGAGAAACCCCTACGTGTTATCTATCAGAAAAGGCAGTGATTATGATAATCTGAATCATGCTTTCCTGAGGAAAACCTTTTAGTGAAAGGAAACATTCTATTTCCTATTTTCAGAGATTTGAAGCCAAGGGGAAATTCATTGCTTTTGGATTTAGGTGTGTGTGTGTGTGTGTGTGTGTATTTCCAACTTTAAACTGTGTTAATTGAATAGTCTTTTCATGTTCTCAGAGTAATTTTATATTACAATGTTTTAAAGGTAGTCAAGTCAAACTACCTGGAATATGATCTTTGAGACAAGAAAACTAGCTTCCTATGTAGAGTGGACCAGACTTCATATAATACTTTTTGAAGATGTGAGCATCTTCTTAACATGGGTTCCAGGTGGAGTCTTACATGAACCATGCATAGATAACATGGCTTGAGTAGTATGAGTAGTGACTATCTACGCTAAAGTCAAAATTGTTAGTAATGATATTGAAAAAACCACAAATACTCTCTGTTAGAAATATGCCTAGAGACATGTAGTATGAAGTGGTTTGGTTATAAATACCCCTGGGCCAAGTTGGAGAATCTTACATAATGCTGATCTGTGAAGAAAGACCCATTTTGGATGTGAGGAGAGTCTTCATTCTTATCTGGTGCCTTCTAATCAGTACACTCAGTAAGCACCTATAAGTATATGAATATTGAACCTGACTCCTGACATTTTTAAGCTGAGATTTTCTTGAGACCCTTTCTCAGCCCCATACATGTGGCACCACACCTCCCCCCCCAACATCTTATTATTGTTATTCTTGAACTTACTTTCTCAGCATCCACATCAGCTGGGAACTTACACATGTACATTCTTGGGCCTCACCGCAGACTCAGAGTCAGACACTCTGGGGTTGGGTCCCAGGAAGCTGCATTGTATCAAGTTCCTCAGGGGATTCTGGTGTTGACTAAAATTTGAGGACCATTGATCCATACCACTCATGTAGAACATATAAAAATAAATGATTTAAGGCGTAATTCTTATCTACAGTTGGTTTTCCATTAATACATAATGGGCAGTTGGGAAGGAGAGCTTTTCCAGTAGGGATGGTTGTTACGTATTTCAGTGGATGAGTTAATGTACCTCTGTCTGTGAGTGTCCTTTCACGGAGTGGGCAGGGAAGGGTCACAGCTGTTATCCGTGTGGGCTCCTAGCCAGCTGCTCCGCCCCAGACCCAGGGGATTCTTTTGTTGTGTACCTCAGAGTGCTGGGCCCCAGGAAAACACAGAAGGAGAGGAATGTTTCATGGTCTGAAGGGACCTGTTTAGGTTTTGGGTGGAATTTTCAGACCTTGCTCTAATAGAAGAGCAGAATGTAACACCCCCTCCTTCTTTCCATTTTGAGAGAGAGGGTGGATAGTTGTTCTCTCTCACTTAGCACTCAAGTTTTGGCTTTGAACTGGGCAGGCAGATGCAAAGAGAGGTGAGGGAAAGAAAAAGCAGAAAAGAGAATTCCTCAAAGCAGCAAATAGGTTGCAGCTCAAGGTGGAAGCTCTTTTGTCTCAGTACATGGACATTGAATCAGCACAGGTGGAGTTTGGCAGCACCCCCCCCCCCCCCGCCCCTTGTAGTTGTTCAAAGCCAAGACAGTGCAAAATATAAAAGGTATTACAGAAATGAGCACTGAAGACCAGGATTGGCCCTCAGACTTGGAACAGGAGTTGCAAACTCAGAGGCCTACAGTGGCCAGACAGGCAGTGTCAGAAATTGAAATGTAGGACTATGTGAGTCAGTAGGAAGTGGTAAAGAGTGTGGCAAACCCAAAGACATATTCATTGGCTCAGTTTCTGCTGACAGGACCTACAGTTTCCAGATCTTCTGATTTTTGTTGTTGTTTGCGCAGTGAGGCTAGAAATCTGGTTTTGGACATGACATTTTCCAGTTTGTAGAAAACTGTTTACAGTTTTTTTGGCATGGGACAAACAAAATACATCTGCAGGCCAGTTTGTAATTCCCTCTGTGGACAGCCATGGTCAAGTGTTAATGCCCGAGTGAGAAACATACCTGTAAGATGTGAATACAGTTGGCTTTCTAGTAATTCATCAGTTATTTAGAAAATCTGTTACCTATGATTTCACTTTGCTATTTAATTAGTTCCATTATTTCTGATGTTGGAATGCATAGTTCCATGCAGGTATTGTTAGGTCAAAAAGCCCAATGCTTTAATGGACGTAGCAGATCATTAGGTAGTTACCCATCAGTGTGAAAACAGGAATTTGGCTACTCTCGATTGAGTTTACTTTGCCATTGGCTGTGTGGTGTTGGCCCTTGACAGGAACTGTTTCTGTTTGTACAGAAAGATTTCATTCATACATAAATTCATCCCTTTGTACGGAAAGATTTTTAAAGTAGGGTATCTGTTCCGAATCTTTGTGCTAGTTTGTGGGGTCCTGTTTGATTTAGTAAGTTTAAACAGTTGATGTAAGGTCTTTTCAGGGTGAATTGGAAAACAAAACAAAACAAGAAGAAAAGCACTAGCATTAGTACATTAGTACTTAAACTGGGGGTAGTACTCACTCCAAAATGCAATCTACAAATTTCTCAACAATAATTATGGATTGTTTTAAACTTTTGGTTTGCTGTATAAGTAAAAAGTCCATGTATATGTATAATAATACATATGTAACATGCATATACAGAACACATACACACACGTATATACATACAAACATATATTCATTATAGATAATCTTCTGTTAAATGTTCATTAAGTTTTTATTTCAACCATTCATTTCCTTTTGAAAGTATAAAAGTCTGTCTATCTACTTATTTTCTTTTTCATACCAGTTATTCTGCTTCATACTAGGGACAAAAAGATGAGTCAGTTATAAATGAGGCCTGTTGTCAAGAAGCTCATGAGAGTAAGGAGGCAGCAGTTAGCAGGTGACATTGAGATTCTCTAGGTGCCAGGCCCTTGCCAGGACTTTTTCTTGTGAATTGATCTCGTTTAGTCCTCAAAATGCTTTTTTGACAGCAGCACTTTCATTGTCTTCATTTTAGAGTTAAGAAAACCAGTCCCTGACCTCTCTGAGGTTGCATAATAAGTAAATGGGGTTTGACTCAAGACACATTTGATTCCAGAACCTGACCTGTCACATAGCTGCTCTTTGACAGGTACTGACATAAGCTGGCTGGCAATAAGTTTTGAGGGCAAGGGAAAAACATTTCTATTATTAATGGTATGATTTGAATTAACCTACTTAAATTTAACCTGTAATTTTACCACCCAATAAAATAAATTCTGGAGAAAACTGTATCTGTTTCTTTTCTTTATTATTATTGTCTTTTTCTTCCTTTCTTTCTTTCTTTCTTTCTTTCTTTCTTTCTTTCTTTCTTTCTTTCTTTTTTTTTTTTTTCAGAAAGAAAGTGCACATGCAGGTGCATGGGAGTGGGAGTGGGAGGCGCAGAGAGAGAGAGAGAGAGAGAGAGAATCTTAAGCAGCCTCCACACTTAGCAGAGCCCAACCCAATGTGAGGCTTGATCTTATGACCCTGAGATCATGACCTGAGCCAAAATCAGAAGTTGATTCCGTAGCCAACTTAGCCATCCAGGTGTCTCTGTTTCATTTCTTTTTAAAAATATTTGATTGGGCTGTTGTAAATGGGGAAAGATGGATTTTCAAATATATTTGATAAGGATGATGTAACCTTTGGATAGTCACTTAATGATTTTAGGTTCTGGTTTTCTCGTAAGTTACAATTCTGAGATTGTGTGAATATTCATTAAAAAACAGACTGGAAGGAAATACAGTGCCAACACGAGTTATCTCTGGATGATAGAATTAAAGGTGGTTTTTATTCTCTTTTTGTACATGTGAAGAGAAATGATTTTTCTCTTGATTAGAGCAATGGCTACTCTCTGGTAGGCCTCTTGTCTTCAGGATGCTTAGGAATCAGAAAGACTTAAGGAGTGGTTAGATTTTAGTGGGCATAAGAGTCAGTAGTATGGACTAAATGGTTTGTGGTCCTAACTGCCAGAGTCTGCGAGTGTTCTAGGTGAGGGAGTCTAGAGCCACGTGTTTAGGAGGCAGCCCTGGATGTCTTTTGCAGCTGGTTCATGAACCACAGCTTGAGAACTGATCTTTAGGAACTTTGTTTTTAATTCACTGGGGAAATAATAGAGGGGTTTGAATGGAGGCGTGTTGCTGCTAAAATTGTGGGAAATGGGGAGAACTTTGAGGAAGAGTGATTAGGGATTAAGAGACTTGCTTTAGAGGGCACTTGGAGTTCTCAGTGATTGCTGAGGAGGCTTGAGTTACAACAGAAGCCTTGGGAACAAAAGCAGGGAAAAGAATGATGAGAGAGGTACCAACCAAGAGAGGACTGGGAGCTCCAGCAGGGTCTGATGAGTGAGTAGTAGAAGGGACTTTCATATCCAGGTTTTGTGGCTCAGTGACTTCTCATGGCAGCACCAGTAATCTGAGTTGAATTCTAGGGGCAGCTGTTCTGCAGGTTCAAGGATGAACACACCTTATAGATACCAACCTCTAAAGCTCTTCCAGTTTGTAGAAGATACATCTTGCATGGTATACCAACATCTTACATGATTCAAACCCTTAAGAAAACACAGTGCCCTCTCTTATTACAGCACTATGATTGTCTCATGTTTTAATGAGGTGTAAATATCATGCAGCTTGGCACATGAAATGTGTTAAAATAGAATAGTGTTAGCTGAAATGTAGGTCCTCATACTTGAGTGTGAAATGATGCAATATACATGAATATGACACCTAGAATTATTTCTGTATGGTGCATTAGAGGGTATGGGATGCAAAAGAAAATGGAGAAGATGACGGTCCTAGAGGGCAGCATGTAAATGGACATATAAAATCAGTGCTGATAAAATGCAGAATTCATCTTGGAGTTGTCCTTGAAGGTTTGTCCAGTGCTTAGTGAGAATAGCAGTTTTGGCTAACATGCTTGGTCTCAATTGCTGTGTGGGTGGGCGAGCTTGTTTCCTGGGATTAGTGCTTTCTCTGGGCTGCCAGAGCAAATGAATGAGTAGAAGGACCAACATGGAGAGCCAAGGGTATGTAGGGCTCTTCAAAGACCTCACACCAAAGGGCATGGGCGGCTGGTCCTCCTGCAATAGGTATGATATGGCCCATTTTCTTATTCATCATCAGCCCAACGAACCCTTAGATGTAGGTATAATTTCTTCTGTAATTTCCCTCAGGTAAAGTTAATAGATTCTTAATAGGATCAGCTATAAAGTCATAGATTATTTTTCTTACAGTGTCTTTCCCAGTATTCTGAATGGCTGACATTTCTATTAAAACTTGCTAATTTCCTATCTATGATTTTTGTATTAGTACTGACTCCATTTACCTGGTGTTCTGAAATGAAGCCACTTGTCTTTCACTTTTATTTTATTTTATTTATTTATTTATTTTTTCACATTAATTTTAGTTCTGGAAACAAAGTTTTTGGTGAAATACTGTGTCACTAGGCCACATCAGGAGAAATAGAACTCTAACTTTTTTTTTTTTAAGATTTTATTTTGGGGATCCCTGGGTGGCGCAGCGGTTTGGCGCCTGCCTTTGGCCCAGGGCGCGTTCCTGGAGACCCGGGATCAAATCCCACATCGGGCTCCCGGTGCATGGAGCCTGCTTCTCCCTCTGCCTGTGTCTCTGCCTCTCTCTCTCTCTCTCTGTGACTATCATAAACAAATAAAAAAAATAAAAAAAAAAAGATTTTATTTTATTTATTTATTCATGAGAGAGAGAGGGAGAGAGAGAGAGAGAGGCAGAGAAATAGGCAGAGGGAGAAGCAGGCTCCATTCCATGCAGGGAGCCCGATGCGGAACTTGATCCCAGGACCCCGGGATCACACCCTGGGCCAAAGGCAGGTGCTTAACCCCTGAGCTACCCAGGCGTCCCCAGAACTCTAACTCTTTGCATTTAACTAACTCTTAGTCTGTTAATTAGAGTGCCCTGTTAACTAGTACTTCCACAAACTCTGGTGAGGGTTCATAGTCACCATGTATTCATTCAACGAATATTTATTGTATGCCCACATCGTGCCAGGTAGTGTTCCAAGAGCTGAGGATACAACAGTGAATAAGATATGGTAGTTTCTGTCTTCTTGGAGCTGCTATTCTAGTGGAGGTAGACAGAATATAAGTAATATTTGCAACACATAGACATGGTATATATTGTGGGGAAGGGGTGCATAGGTGGAGGCAGGAAGGGAATGGGGATGCAATTTTAACTGTGGTGACTGGGGAAGGATTTCGGTGAGCAATGAGGCTAACAGGTGAAGAGGTGTTTGGGCAGAGGGAACAGCAGGTGCAATGCCCTGAGACAGGAGAGTGCCTGATGTGTTGGATAAGCAAGGTGCCTGGTGTGGCTGGAGCAGAGTGAATGAAGGGAAGAGCAGAGGAGGTGAGATCAGAGATTGAGATTGGAGACCAGATGAGCAGAGCCTTAGAGATCAGTATATGTTCATGGCTTTTATTTGGTGTTTGGGGACCTGCTGGAAGATTTGAGCCAAGGAGCGCTATCAGATTTGCATTTTAAGGTTACAGTGGTTGCTGCGTTGAGAAGACTGAAGTGAGCAAGAGTAGAATTAGGTAATAGAATGCTAGGACAGCAATCACATGAAAGATGACACTTGTACCCAGTGGTAGTTGTGGCGACCATGGGAAGTGGCCATGTTCCAGGTGTTTTGAAAGGCCAGTAGCATTTACTGGGAGATTGGATGTTGGTGTAAGAGGTTACCTATCAAGTGTTTGGTCTGGGGGGTTGGAAGGAGGAGATGGTTAAGGGAATAGTCAGATTTTAAAATTGCAATGGATATTAGTTCATCAAGTGAAGTAGGAGGTTGTATGTATGTGTCTCGATTAATGGGGCAGGTGGGGACTGGTTTGAGACTAGATGGGTCACCAAATAAGTGAGTGAAGACCAGTGAAGAGAAAAGGAAATGGGGGGAACCCAATCTTTAGAAGTCTGGAAGATGAGCAACCAGGAAGATTGCTGTGAAATTGCTGCCTATAGCAGATGGAACGTTAGAAGAAAGTGGTGCTGAGGGCCAGTGCAGAGAGCACTACCAGAAGGAAGGAGTGGTCAGCTGAGCCAAGTGTCACTGTCAGGTGGATAAGGCAAGGACACAACCGACCGGCATTTGAACTGTGTGGAGGACTGGACAAGTTAGTTTCAGTGGGTTGATGGCAGTAAAAGTCTGAGTAAATCCAAGAGCAAATGGGAGAAGAGGAATTGATGTCTTGAGGGACCACCATTCTTCCCGAATGAATACAACACTGGTTTATTCTCAGTATGACTTAGGTACTGAATGCATGATATTTTAATTCTTTAAAATCTGTACCCAAGTTTTGAAATAGATAACTGTTTGGTAAGTAACTATTTGATCAATTCATGTTACACCAGCTGGGTAACAGTACACTGTAGATGATGCAATCTCTTATTTTAATACTAACAAAGCCATTCATTTAGTGAGTGACTGTGTACTGTGGCTCCCATAGAGAAGAGTTATTCAGCAGAAATTCTCTTGACCCCATTTTTTCCTACATTTTTTTTGGAAAATGAAAATTTGGAAATTTGACTAAATAGCTCTCTACCTGAGTTATGTGTTATTGCATAGTTAACCCATTTAGGCAGAAAATACTTGTTGTGGGTAGATCTAAAACCTTGGGAGAATTCCTTGTTGCTGATGATTTGCCTCCATATATTGTAAGATTTATCTGAAATACTCAGAGTGCCATAAAATAATATGTAAGTAATGTTGGTTACAGCCTGTACATGGAGGCCATTTGTTAGGAAAATTAGTGCAAATAGGTAAACCAGTTAACTTTATATATAAGTCATCAAATATTTATCGAGTACCTGTCATATGTAATGTCCCTTCTAGGTGCAGTAAACAAGACAGGGTCCCTGGTGTCTTTGGCACCTTCTGTTGAGTAGAATACACAGACAAGTCCATAGGCATTTTAGCTACAGGCAGGGTGTTCTACGAGTGCAGAGGAGGAGTGTTTATCTCAGATTTGAATGGGTGATGCATGAATGGCTTCTTGGAGGAAGCCACTTTCAAATCAAGACCTGTAGTATGAGCAAGAGGTAACTTGGCTTAGATTAGTAGGAGAAAGAAAATATTTGGCAGAGAACTGAAAGGCAAGAGAGAGCCAGGCATTTAAGTACCAGCTACTGAAAGAACTTGATTGTGCTGCATCTATCAGGGGGTAGAGCGAAGAGAGATGAGGCTGGAGAGGTGGTGGTTGGCGAGCAGGGCAGATCACCAAGGCCTTGTTTGTGCCTATGAGCGGACGGAAACCAATCAAGGAATTTATATCTCTGAGTGGCTTTCCTTTTTGGAGGAAGTATGTGTGCCTGTGTACATACATGAACAAACATAGGTATATTCACAGCCATATAACTATACATATATATGTATATATATTTTAAGATTTTATTTATTTATTCATGAGAGACAGAGAGGCAGAGACATAGGCAGAGGAAGAAGCAGGCTCCCTGCAGGGAGCCCAATGTTGGACTCGATCCTGGGAGCTTGAGATCTCGCCCTGAGCTGAAGGCAGATGCTCAACTGCTGAGCTACCCAGATGCCCCTATGTATTTATATTTTTTAAGGCTACTATATGTTACTTGATTCAGGATTCTGTTAGGAAAGTGCTTACTTGATGGACTCTTATGGAACAAAGCATGATACTGGTTTTATGACCCAGAGTGAACTAGTCGCTCTACTGTAGAAGGAGCCCTCAAATCTCAAGAAGTTAAAGGCTCTGTGTGAAAATTTACTTGACTTCCTGGGTATTTATTTCCTTTGATCTGTGAAATGTGAAACTGATTAGACTTTTAGCACAAGGAAACAGAAAGATTCTTCATTAAAACAAGAAATGCTGAAACATTGACTTGAATTAGAAAAGTTGAAGTCTGGTGGTGGGAGAGAGAAAGAAGGTGGTGAGGAAGGGAGAGGATCAGAGCCTGTGGGGTGGGTGGGGTAGGCGAGAACAGAGAGGAAGTTAAGTGCCTGGGGGAGTGTGGCCTGCAGGTCACACCTTGGGCTGTGGGTGTTCTGTGTGTTATCACCTCCAATCTGCTGCCCATGGCTGATTAATGATTAATGATTGTTTCTAGCTCAGCATATAATGTAGTCTTTATATGTTCAGTCTTCACTCCAGTGGGGTGAGCCAAAGCATAGCATAGCATTTGAAGGAATTTATTATCCAGAAGGGGTCAGAAATACCAGCTAAAGTTTAGGAAAGCTCTTTCTCCCCAACCCCAGAAGGATGTTCAACCACTGAGATACACCATTCTCTTCCGCCCTTTCCACTTTTAGCTTGGTGTAGTTTATACCTAAATCTTGAAAATATATGTTCTGGACATTTCTGACCCAGGCCCAGATGAATCACACTTGCTATACCAGATCCAGAAGCCGCCACGTGGGTGTTCATCTCGAAGGTCCTGAACTCTGGAAGAACATACGGATTGTACTTAAAACTAATGGGGCTTGATTATGGTTGGATGAAAAAACCAAAGTAAGAACCCACCTCTGAAGGGTGTGGCTGCCCTTTCTCTTGCTTTGCATTGTTTCCCAGATTGTTGTGGGTGGCTGACATTGCCACATCATTCCCGGGGTTAAACATATACTCAGTTCTGGGAAAGCTTCCATCCTCAACAGTCCACAATTATAATTCAGTAGAATGTGGTTTTAAAAATAATTTAACAAGGTAAAATTTTAGTTCTTAATAGTTACCATTTAAAAAACCAGTCAGTTTTTGTTTTTGTTTTTGTTTTGTTTTGTTTTGTTTTGCTTCTGTTCCCCTCTCCTCCCCACAACGATTTCTGAGTATGTTTCTGGATCCCTGGAGGACATCCATATCTATTTAATTAATTTAAAATGCTTTTCTGTATATTTTAGTAACCCGGAGTTCTGTTTTGTAACTTTTTTGCATCAATGCCTTGTTTCCCATCCCAAGATTTGTTTTTTGGTTTCTCCTTCATCTTTTTTTTTTTTTTTAAAGCTCTAGAGTGCATATTACAAAAATCTTTTATTAAGGTAGAATACATATTGGTACCTTTTTCTTATTTCTGATTTTAAAATTCCAATTTTAAAATAAGCGAATGTAATGTTCCAGCTCTGCCACAGACATTCCATCTCCTAAAATCAGGTTCTAATGAATCAAAGAGAAAAGGAACATTTCTTTTTTTTTTTTTTAAGATTTATTTATTTATTCATGATAGACAGAGACATAGAGAGAGAGAAAGGCAGAGACACAGGCAGAGGGAGAAGCAGGCTCCATGCAGGGTGCCCGACATGGGACTTCATCCTGGGTCTCCAGAATGACGCCCTGGACTGAAGGTGGCACTAAGCCGCTGAGCCACCCGGGCTGCCCAAAAGAAACATTTCTTAAGACTAACTAATAACAAAAGGGAGAAAAAAAAAGTATAAATGCTTATAAACAACCTTAGGAATTCAGGGTGAAATCTAAGGATATAAGATAATCTATTTTATTAAATGCAATTGTGGTAGATTTCCTGGAAGTGATCAGTGAGGTGAAATTAGTCTTTTATAAAGGCTTGTCATCAGAAGATCTGAAAACAATTTTGTGGGGTAAGGTAGGTAATTATTATCCTTGGTGATCACGATATATTATTATAAAAACATTTTAAGACTATCTTTCTTATAAAAGCAGACTGCATACTGTAGATCTTAGTATTGTAATTGTTGGTTTTGTTTGCTTTTTACAGATCCAAAGTTATAATGAAAGTGACATACTGTTGCAATGAGCTGTGAGGAATAGAGTTACGCTTTTTTTTTGTTTTAATTTGCTTTGGTTTGGTTTGGTTTAATTCTCTGCAGTTAACATTCTTTTTCTCTTTTAAGAAGATCATTTTCATCTTAAGGCCAAATGGTAGGATTGACTTTTGCATTTGAGATGGTCAGGGATGGTGTCCATTTATCTTCTCAAGCTAGGGCCAGACAATAATTCTCTTTGGTAAATACTTGATAGGTAGGAAGGTAAAACTTGTTAGTCTCTCTAACAAAGTTGGGATTAACTTTTACAAATCCTGGCGCTCCATGGAATGTGTCTGCTTTGAGTCAAGGTAGGAGCACATGCCTGCCTTTAATTGCCTTGCAATAGAAGAGCAATTGTTCCACTCTTAAAGATTTTGCCTGGAGAGAAAATGTATTCATGTATCCATTCTTAGTCTCCCTTCCTTCCTCTCTCTCTTTCTCTCTCTCCCTCTCTCTATTTCTCTCTCTCTCTCTCTCTGTCTTATGGTTGTATAAATTTGTATGTATGTGTGTGTGTGTGTGTGGTGGGGCATTCCTCATTTTTAAAACATTGGCGGCTTTTCCAGTATGGCATAGTGGTTAAGACCAGGGCTGATGGCTTAAGTTTGAATCCATTATCACTAGATGTGTGATGTTGGCTAAGTTATACACATGGTTGTCATCAACTAGCTTATTTTCAAATTTGGGGTCATGCTGTTACTAAACATTTGGGGTTTGTGTTGAGGGTTAAGTGAGACCATGCAGGTGAAGCCCTTACCACAATAAGTGATAAAATAAACTATATGGCACAGAGTAAGCGCTTAGTAAAACTCAAGCTGTTGTTTTGTTGCATAGGCTACTTTCAGGGGTATTCTGGGCCAGATCTCACATTTCCACCAGAATAGTTGCAGATTAAACACAGACACCCTGCCCTTTACAAATGGTGAATTACAACTCAGTGAGAAGGAAGGCAAAAAGAAGATTGGATCACATTTTCTTTGGGGGGACAATACTGATATAAAATGGCATCGAGGGATCCCTGGGTGGCGCAGCGGTTTGGCGCCTGCCTTTGGCCCAGGGCGCGATCCTGGAGACCCGGGATCGAATCCCACGTCGGGCTCCCGGTGCATGGAGCCTGCTTCTCCCTCTGCCTCTCTCTCTCTCTCTCTCTCTCTGTGTGTGTGACTATCATAAATAAATAAAGAAAAAAATATTAAAAAAAAAATAAAATAAAATGGCATCGAAAAGAGGAGATGCTGGGCTGCCTGGGTGGCTCAGTTGGTTAAATGTCTGCCTTCAGCTCAGGACATGAGACTGGGGTCCAGGATTGAGCCCCATGTCGGGCTCTCTACTCCTCAGGGAGCCTGTTTCTCCCTCGTCCCTCTGCCTGCTGCTCCCCCTGCTTGTGCGTTCTTGCTCTCTGTTAAATAAATAAATAAAATCTTAAAAAAAAAAAGAAAGAACGGAAAAAAAAGAGGAGATGCCAGTTACACCTCTTGAACTTTAAGACGTGGGTAATTTCTTAAATCTCTCCCCCTGATTATTCCTGTAACCGATTGTTCTGAGACTTGACAGCTGCTAACAGTGGTCTGTAGAGTACAGTTATTAAAGTCAGAGGGAAGGCTGTCACCAGAGGACAGCCCTTTAAGTTTATATTTCTTCTGGTATTACAATTAATGTTCACAAGTTACTACCTTTCCTGCTTTTATGGGCTCTTGATAACCGGTGGGGTGACAGCAATTCTAGGGTGTGTCCTCGGCATAGTACATATTCCACTGAGTAATAGTCTTCTGTCATCACCTGGCCCCACAGCCCCAGTGGAAGGTGCTCCGTCTCTCCAAGCCCAATTAAGAAAACCAGCCAGGTTTCTTCTTGGGAGCCAAGAAGTTATTTCGTAAGATAGGCTCCTGTAAGCACTGTGGGAATAGCTATTGGGATGGTGATTTCCTTGTCCTTTAGTTACCAGAGTGGCTTCCCTCAGCTTCAAAAGCATAGAAAGTCACAAACCCCTCAAAGGACCTTGAGGTTACATGTGCAGAGGGAGAGAGGAGGATCCACGGGTCTCAGGCACCGGAAGTGATAGGAAACAGGCTGTCAGTGGGCTTATGAGCAGGGCTCATACCTGACCTTAGTTTGGGAGGCATGGGGTGTGAAATATAAAAGCTGGAAAGTTGGGGCGCCTGGGTGGCTCAGTGGTTGAGCACCTGCCTTGGACTCAGGGCATGATCCTGGGGTCCTGGGATGGGGTTCCCCACTGGGAGCCTGCTTCTCCCTCTGCCTATGTCTCTGCCTCTCTCATGAATAAATAAAATCTTAAAAAAAAAGGCTGAAAAGTTGACCTGATTTGCTTATCAATAGGGAGAATAGACTTTTTGTAAGGCATCTTTGAGGGGAGGAAGAAGATGTTTTTTGTAGCTTAATGCTTGTGTACCTGCTTCTGAAACAGGATTTCAGCAACAATTAATGTAGGAAAAAAATTTTAAAACTAGATAAATCTGTATTAGCGAAAAATGTCCCCTCTCCCCCTGAGAAACTGGCACATAATTTCTTCTAGATCAGTTTTCCACTTACTGTATTTGTTTATGTTTATGTATTATTTAAAAAAATATATTGGTCAGAGATATCCATACCACTCCCCATCCTCCCATTATACAGCTTTAGATTCTGTGTAGGGAGATGCAGGCTACTACTCATAGATTAATGCAGAGTATAGTTTAGTTGCTATCAATTTTCTAACTTGTACCCTGAATTTAAACGATGAGAAAAATCCACAGGAAATCCTGTGAAGAGAGATTTAAAATACTTGCTGATTGGCAGCAATGTCTTCAGTGGAACTGGCAATTTTGCTCTCTTAAGAAAGCAGGAGTGCTAAGCCAAGCTGACAATCCCCTCCATAGGCCTGGAGCAATCGGGCCAGGCGAGCCAGTCAGTAGGCCTGTGTGGCTAATCTTACTATTTATAAATAGGGTTTAAAGACCTAGGGTTTGCGGTCTGTATTCTTTTGCTGCTTAAATATGCAACAAATGTCTTTGCCTCAGATTCATAGCAATTTATTTTAATTTCAAATTTTTATTCATTTCATTTGGGGGAAGGTATAGGGGAAACCTGTTAGCTTTGAGATCAAGGAGACCACAAGGATCCTTAGAAGTAAAGAAATAAGAGGTGTGAAAAGCAGTGCTGAGATGGTAACCCTGCTTAGGTTTGTGAACTGGAAGATGGCTTTTTCTTAGGAAGAGTGGGCGATTGCTTGACTTCTGCTGGAAATATAACAAGGCAGGGGGTTTTTCTTCAAACTGTGGTTCAAGCACTCTGATTTCCACCTGTTTTCCCCATTACTAACATAAAGTGATATCCTTAGAGTATGCGGCTCAGAAACATGTTCTTTTGAGCAAATAAATTATTTCATTTCCTACTTAAAGAACATTTGGCCCAGAGAGTTACATAGCCGGGATGCATTGGCAGGACCTAGACCAGAACCGAATTCTCCATACTTCCATCCCAGAATGTCTCTGATCATCCTGTTCTCCCAACTTCACCCTCATCACACCCTAGCTCACAGCCCTATACACTTACAGCCTGTAGATGCCCCCTGCAACCAGTGTACAGTTACAGTAAGTTGTATGGACATCCCCTGCCAGCAGTAGGATGAGGCATTACAGTCCTTTTCATGTCTGTGCTGCGGTCCAGATCAATGAGCCTGTATTCATCACCTGTGATGTGCTAGATTCAGGGTCAGCCCTGGGGATCCAGTGATGCAGGGTTTCCAGTCTAGCAGAAGAGATGTCAGCACTAATTATTACACAACGTAGTCTGGTACTTTCAGCAGGTACAGGTCTAGGAGCCGTTCAGAGGAGCACACAATGCAGTGTGTGTGTGTGTGTGTGTGTGTGTGTGTGTGTGTGTGTAGTTAAGGGGCCAGGGTTAAAGGGGAGTTTGCCAGCCAGAAGGGGAGGGGGGTGGGTCCTTCTAGGTGAAGAGATTTAGAAAACTAAAGACCATGCACTGACAGCGCTGGAGGGTGGAGCCAGTAGCAGGATGGTTACCGGTTGCAGAAATTGAGAGGTTATACTCACATTGTGCACCTTCTCCAGGCTGTTTCAGAATGGAAAGAAGTGGTTGAAGAAGGTTCATCAGTAACTTTGTTTCTTTTAAACCAAAGAACAGTAGATATCTTTGAATATGATGGCTGGTGTGACTGTGTAGAAGCTGTGACTAGTGTGGACTGGCAGGTGCCCAGGGGCTCCTGGCAATGGCTTGGGTGAATCAGGAAGGAAGGTTCAGGAATAATGCTTTGCCTTAGACTCAGAAATATAAAGGTAGCAGGTTCTGCGTGGAGCCTTCCTGCCCTTCCTCCAAGATGCCATTGGGGTGAAGGCGTGGATGCAGGTTTATGTGTTCAGCTTCTGGAACCAGACAGAACTGCCTTGCAGTTTTCACGGCCTTGGAGGAAGCAGATAACGGATGATAGGAAACAGCTGCTGCTAACGACGCAGGCAGAAATGCAGCCTCATGGAGCAGTTTGGTAAGCACAGGAATATTAATGCAAAGCCCTCTCCGATAAGATATTTGGATGCTGTGGAATGCGATTTGTTTTCATACATTTACCCCCCACCCTGTCTTTCTGTTGCCTGCAGATTTTATTTTGGTTTGTCCGATAATACAGAAATACCTTCTTGTAAAAAAAAAAAAATTAAACACTGTAACTCTAGATATTTAGAAAAGACAGTCGCTCTCTCTACTGAACCCCCTCCTTTTCCAGAGTTGAATGTGAGCACCTCCAGAACCCTTGCTGGATACTTGCATATACTTTTATATATATTCATGGACAATTCTTTTCTATAAATGGATTCATGGGTAGTTTAAATCTAATTCATATATATATATATATATATATATATTTATTTATATTTAATACTCTCTTAAAGATCTTTACGTATCACTTTATTTAAATAAGCCCCAAACAGTTTAGAAGTTTAGAAGTAATTTTTATACAATCAACCTTAATTCAAATCATTAGTAATTTAGGATAGTCGTATGAAAATCTGGGTGCCTCTTAGGAACAGGAGGGTATTGTGGCCCACCCACATTGGTCCTGAACATCGGATTCAGGATGTTTATGGCAGGCTGGCTGGCACCTGGCAAAATATCTTGGGTCAGCCTGACAAGAGAGAACTGATCTCTTGCTATGAGAGTTTATTACTGTGTCCCCAGTTCTGCTTCAAACAAACATTTGGTCTTTTTTTTTCATGTCAAGATATTAAAGGAAAAGGTGGCCTGATACACAATCTTTGAGATCTCCAAGACGTAGGGAGAATGCAGAACTTGTGTCTTCTTCCAAAGCTTGCATCATAATTTTGTAAAGCCTATTTGAGAGAGATTGGTCAATTTTTGACCCAATGGGCAAGGTCACTTCTTTGAATTTCAAGGCTGAGAAGTAGGATCTAGAGTTGATAAGGGGAACTCTTTGGAAGGGGGATTAGGGTAGGTTATTGTTTTTGATACATTCATGGGTTGGTGACATCATGGGAAGCATTTGATGATAAACTTACCAAAATTGTATTGTACTTTTGAGCTTGCCAAACCCCAGCAGACCGGGGGCCTTTGTGGCTGTTCCCCGAAGTACAACAGCAACTGTCCCAGGAGCAGCAGTTGCTGCTGGAATGCTGTCGGTATGACCTCAGTACATGTTGTTTAGACAAAGAGGGGAAGATGCATTATTGGCTTGACAATTTGCCAGCCACCTGCTGTCATTCTTTTTCTCTAGTGCTCTGAAAGCGACCAGAATCTGGTAGTTAGGTCTCTTTTTAAAAAATAACAGAACAGGGGTGCTTGGATGGTGCAGTTGGTTGAGCATTTGACTCTTGGTTTTGGCTCAGGTCATGATCTCAGGGTCATGAGATGGGGCCCTACATCGGGCCCTATGCTCAGCAGGGAGTCTTCTTGTGTTTTTTTTTTCTCTCCCCCCCCCCCGTCATCCCCCCTGCACTGTCTCTCTCTAAAATGAATAAAATAAAGTTTGAAAAAAAAACCCATAAGCATGCATAAAATTGTAAAATCTAAGATGATGATAGAATTATGAATGACACATGCAATATATTCCTATTTTCCTCATCATCTCTATTCTTGAGTGCACTAGGTCTTTTGTATTTTACCATTGTTAGTTGCTGCCTTAAGGAGGGAAATTCTTGAGGAGAGATAGGCTTTCTTGGTCACTTAGATCTTTTATAGAAACTGTTATCAAATAAGTAATAGAAGGAAGATGTGAGTCCATGTCCTGCTTTTAAAAAGAAATCATAATCTCTAGATCTGATGGTATATACCCAGTTCATTATTTTAATCTGGCTATCAAGGAATCTGGGATTTTGTGGGCCATAGTGAGGTCAAGAACATGGTTTATCTTCTGTTGGATATTGAATTGCTAATTATGGATCAGTGGTGTCATCTCTTTGACACCACTGTGGACAACAGGGACCCTCTCACACAACGGTTAGTATGAATTCTTCAGACACCAGGTTTATATCCTGCATTCATTCATTTATTAAGCATCAGTCAGTTTGATCACATAGAGAACAAGTCAGGAGGATAACTCTGTTTCCCTTCTTCCATCCTGTTCATGAAGCTTGTCTGGGGAAGTCACTCTAGGATGGGAGCTTCACCTGCTGTCACCTGCTGTTGGGGGATGGCGGAGCCAGTCTGGGGCAGAGTGACAGCCCTGTGTGGAATTCTCCTCCAGTGCTTATGGGTGGTATGACCTTGAGCACTTAGGCATTTACATCCTGCCTCCCCACCTGCAAGATGGAGACACTGATACATCTTCTGGTGATTGAGTAAATGCCCAGCTTGGGTTACGGAATCCAGAAGGGCCCAGGAAATGGTACTTGTGATCTATTTATTTCTTTTTCTTCTGTGTTCTTTTCTCATGAAACGGGTTGGCCCCAGCACCAGACACTCTGGTTCTTGGTTCTCTCCGCCATTCACTAGTCAACACAGAGAAAGTTTCCTTCTCCAGAAATGATCCTTCTGGAGTTGCAGCCATTCTGTGATTTATTTGCTTCTTTTCCTACCCCCAACACGACCAGTGCTAGTGCAATAAACCAAAGATTGTTTAAGGGAAGAGCTAATCTTAACCACTGTGTGAAGGGGTCTCGGGGCTGAGAAGACAGTGTACAGTTACAGTAAGTTGTATGGACAAAATCTCAAATTACTTTGGCACAAGTTTTTACGTTTGAAAGTCTTTTCCAGGTGCTTCCTCTTGAAGAACAACGACGAAAATTTAGAATCCCATGGAAAAGGACACTTTATTTTTTTAAAAGGCCATTTGGAAAGACGTAAACACCGACATTTCACGGCGTCTGCGCCGTTGTTCTGTGCTGCACGTCCTTGTATTAATTTGTAGCAAGGGCTCCTTTTGTGAAGTGATCATCCTCAGCCCTTGTTCCCCTCACACGTTCCCAGCTGCTGCAGGAAGATCTGTGTTGATGTGAAATATGGAAACGATCTCCCCTACCCCCACCACCACCTTGTTTCTTTGGTGCTTGAGCTGGGATGTAGCAGCTGAGGTTTTCCTGTGTTATTTTTAAAGGGTCTTCAGTTTCAGAACTGTAGTTTGGGCTCGAGGAGGGACAGCTGGCAGCGTGGCCCTGCCTGGTCCTCAGGAGGTCCAGCTAGCATTTGCAGCTGAAACCCCACTCTGCATCCAGCATCCTCACACTGACATGGGAAGCTCTTCCTCCTAAACCTCATTGAAAACAAAATACGACGTAGAATAATGGTGGGGGAATCTGCTCCAAAGGAGGCATTTCTTTCCTTGAATCTGTCCCCTTTATCGGGAGCCGTGTTTTATGCTCTAATTTCTGCCCCCCTGACTGCCCCCGGCCCACAATTTTTTCCTTCTTCATCTGCCCTTCTGTTTGGGTGCCATAAGAATGGGGAAGGTAGAAGCTGAGCATTAAAAGCCCAGAGTGTAGCTTCAGGAAAAGAAGAGCCAAAAGAGAGTATGTGTTCCTCTCCCCGCACCCCCCCCTTTGAAACAGTTTATCCTCCTAAAAAAGAAAGTTTTGTGAAAATGATCCCAGGCTACAAATATAAGTTGCTTTCATTGTGTGCAGCATTACATTTTCATTGTATCTTCGGCGGTCCTCTTGGTGTCTTGGCAGATAGGGTTACTTTTCTCACAGCATAATGTTTTTCCAACTGCCGAGTTATTGCTGCATGGTGTACCATGATACATGGCAAGGTGTCAAGATAATTTTATAGGGGGAAAAATCCCAAGAAGGCCTTTAAATCATGCAGCATTCAGGAACAACAACAACAACAAAAGTCAGTTTTATAAAAAAGGGCTTTAAATAAAAGGGCACTCATGGGTTCTTGGTGGGTAGATCTCCTCAAAGATGGCATTATAAAAAGAGGACATATATTTCATTCATTCATTAACTGAGCTTCTAAAGTTGCAGCTGTCTTGAAGGATGAGGTCCTGGGGACACAGGGATCAATATCGTGCTCTGGCCTTTGAGGACCTCCATTTTACTAAGGAATTAGACACATGAATGAAAAGACATGATCCAGGTGGCAGAAACGAGGGCCGATGGCCTTGCTCAGCTGGGTGGCGGTGTGTGGCTGGTGTGCAAGGGAAGGCCTCATAAAGGAGGAGAAGCTTCGATTGAATCTTGGAGGATCAAGAGGAGCTTGCCAGATCAGAGAGGAGTGTAGAGGCCTTGAAGGCAGAAGGGCAAATGCAAAGGCAGGAAAATGCGAAGTGGCAAGGTGTGTTAGGAGAGGGGGTCCTAGCTTGGAGAGGCTGGAGTGGCCTCCCCATTTCAGGGGAAGAGCTTGGCCAGGAAGCCTGGGGTCAGCTGTGGGAGGCCTGTGCATGTCTATGGTCATACCATTTCCTTCAGGACTGTGTTCTCTTCACTTGAGAGGTCTCCTTTGACTAGGATCATTCTTTCCTTTCCCTGCTTTAGCATGTTTTCTAGCACTTATCACCTGACCTGTTCTAGGCTAGTGTGTTCATTGCTCATGTCCTGTTAGGATGGAAGCCCCATGAGAGCAGGGGCTTTGCTCATTTATTGACTGTATTTCTAGTGCCTTGGACAGAGTCTGGCATTGAGTGACGTTAGGGAATTTTTTCATCCTGTGAGTGTTGGGGAACCGTCGAAGGGGCTAAATTGGGGTTGGGCTGGAAGAGCAGTGTGAATGATATGTAGAGCTGATGACAAGTGTCTAGAAAGGGAGCTCATTGGTGCATATGGAGAGCAAGGGTTAATTATCAATAGCTACTATCAATCTCATTCTATTAGAGATGTTTTGAGACCATACTAAAAATTACAGAGCTCAGAGAACTTTTTCCCCCCACTCTACAAAGCCCATAGCTGCCCAGGGATTCCAACAGAAGTCATAATATCATAATATTATAATCATTTTCTTCATTTACTGGTAGTTCAGTGATAGATTCAAGAAATCTTAATTATCTTTCCTTGAAATGCATTGAATGCTTTGATATAAATGAATTTCTTTATGTAAAAGCTGGTTTTACTAGGCTTCAAACAGCTGACCTCATAGCCATTTGTGTCTGCAGTTAGATTGTTTGCAAAGTTAGAAAAGATGAGAAAGTGTTCATTCTGTAATTCCGGAGAGAATTGATGTGATATATCATCCTATTTTCTGGACTTGATGAGGGAATGCAATATTCCACATATGCAAATTTTCCTAATAACTGAACTTCCATTTTAACACCTGGATATTTATTATTTTTCCCTGTGATTTTGAAGGGACATATTTCTGAAACAAATTATTGACTTTCTTGTGCTGCTAAAAACCAGAGTGCACTCAATATTCCTTCCTTATGGAAGAATGAATTTTGCATAGTCATCGAAGTGAGCAATTACCATAATGAGAATGTATTGATACTGTGACTATGTTGCCAAATGGCCCCAGAATGCCATGTTTTCAAAGTTAATGTGCTTGGCTCTTTTTGATACCGTTCCTACCTTGCCTTTCTTAAAGTTACCTAACTTGTGTCTTTGGAAGCTGGGAAAGCAAATAACTGGCTGCCTTCCTCAAATGAGAAGAGCTAGGCTTTGGGTGAGCGTCTGTTGGAGGAGTCTTCTGTAAGTTAAGGGAATGTACCTTATTGTAGAGGCTCTATCTTGTCTTTTAACATTTCAAAGAAAGGACTCCTTTTCTGTTTTCCAAGCTTTCATAACATGAAACCATTCACATCTGGAAAACAAATGATAATATCATTACTTCCCCCGGCAATATAGCTAGGTTTGCAGAGTGAAAGAAAGTAGTCTCTAGGCCTCTTAGACTGTATGTCTAGAAGCCTCTTGGCTTACGTTTGGGTTCCAAAGTGTGAGGTGAGGTTGCTGGAGGTTACTATATAAAGGTGGTTTTTCATTATTTTTGACAATATTTATGGAGCATCTGCCACACATAAAGGACTGTGAACAACCCTGAAGATGACTTTTTTTGGTGGGAATTTAAAATTCTGAACTTGGAAGAAGTAGTGGAGGAGAAAACTGTAGTACGTAGAATTTGTCAGAAGCCACAGCAGAGTGGCTCAGCCCCGGGAATGCCATGGCCAAACAAGAGTCCTCTCTCCCAAAGGGTGCCTCTGACTGAGGTTGCAGCTTCCAGGATAACTCAGATGGAACTGGGGAAGGAGGAGGTCCTAGGGAAGGCACAGCTGTGGAGGCAGCTTTGACCATCAGTAGGGTGGCAGGCATGTGGTGGCCAAATCAGCATACCTAAGTTGAAGCTTGTCTGTACGTGCCAGGCAGGTAGGGTGGACAGGAAGGCCTCTGGGAGTTTGGGGGAGGTGATCGCTTCCACTTGGTAGGGAGGGTGGCTCAGGACTACTCCTCAGAGCTGGGAGGATTATTGTCAGATCCTGACTACTGAGTACAGTTGCAGAATTAGAGAAGGTGAGGGAGGGCTGGCCGAGTGGAGAAGGAAACCCAGGATGGTGGCAGGGAGTGGGGGGTGGAGAAGAGGGCTGGTGGGTGTGTATTGTATGTCTGATCTGTTCTCCTTGGAGAGCTGGCTCATCCTCCCTGCTTCACTGGCTGAGCCTCCCTGTGGGGAGACGGTGGCTTATGGGGTTGGATGAACTTGAGTCCCAAGACTAGTTCTGCCACTTTCGAGTTGTGTTGTCATCAGCAGTTTCCTTAGCTCCTCCAACATCGACTTCCTCATAAAAGGAAAGAGATGATAAGACTGATCTGGCGGTTTCTTCAGAATCACTGCGACTCCATCTGTCCATGTGCTACAGAAGACTGGTATGTGCTCAGCAGGTGGTAACTTCCTTGGGGCAGCCTTCCCGATGCCCATGACCCATGCCCACTCACTGACTCACGTATGGGCGCAGTCAGCCCAGCAGGTGCAGGAGGAAATGCATGACCTCATCTTCCTCCACTCCTCTCCCTTGGCAGATCTTTGTGTCCTTTCATGTTGCCGTTTGATGTTTGGTTGGAGTCTGAATTCTTACAGTTAGCCTAATTCAGCCCTTGGTGTTGTCTTTGATTAATTCTTGCCTTTCCTGTGACATTTCTACCCTATCATCTGATCCTGTCCCTTTCTTTGTCTTGCGATGCCACAGCCCTCTGTCTCTGCTGTGCTCACATCACTTCATGAATAGATTGCCTAGAAGTTTTTGGGGGGATTCTATGACTTTAATCCACACCCCCCCATCCACCTTGCATATTCTTCAGATGCTTCCAAACTCCTGTCTCCTTCCATAGTCCTTGATTGTGCCCTACATTTCTCATCCAACTTTCATTTTCATTTATTCCAAACATAACAATAGCTAACATTTATTTGCACTTATTTTGTGCTGACAATATTTATATCAGCCCATTTCAAAAAAATAAAAGCACCAGGAAGTAGATACTATTATGCTGCCATGTTGTAGTGGAGTAAGCTGATACACAGGGAAATTGAGTGATTGCCCATAATTGCACAGCTAATCAGTGTTTGAAACCAGGCATTCTGGCTTCAGACCTTACCTTCCTAAGACCAGCTCTGTCTTCGTTGGTTTCCTTCCATATATACAGTGCTAAAGAGCAGAGGCTAGGTCATTCCTCTCAGCCCCACACTCCATGCCTCATCTTGACATACAGTAGACACTTCCTGAAGGCATGCTCTGCTAGTTTCCTCATCCCTCCTGTGAGCCCTAGATCATGGCAGGAGTTGGAGGAAGGGATAAGTTCTCTGATAGAAGCTCAGACTGTGGGGTTCAGATCACAGACACCAGCTGTCTCACCTTGGTCAGATCACTTCTCTCAAGCCATAGTTATACTCTACAAAATAGGGATGATAATTAGGTTCACCTCATAGGGTTTATTTGTATAATAAATGAGATAATGTGTGGTAGATGTGTTAGTCTGTGCCTAGCACATGGAAAATGGTCAATACACATTAGCTCTTGAAGTAGCTGTATTATGATGTTCTGTTCCCCCACCTCTCGCAGCTAAACTTTATTCTTTTAAGCCTATTTCACTTTGTGTGTTTCTATAGCACTTGTGTAACTTCTTCAGCTCACAAAGAACTGAATCAATGTTCCTGTGTAGCCATTTGTTAGCCATAGGATTTTAAGCAAGTTATTGAAATTTTAAGTTTCAGTTGTACCAGGGTGATTAACAAAAGTGTTTTTGTGTGTGTGTGTGTGGATTCAGAAGGAATATGCCATATATTGTATCCACTCATTAAACTTTAGTTTTCTTCCCCTTTCCTTACCCTTGTCCCTAACCCTCTTCCACTCCTCAGGCCTTCCATAAAGGCTCATAGATAGATTCAGGTACCTAGCTTAGTTGTTTGGAAGTTACATGGAAGAAAAAGAGAGGCTTCTATTAAATGGGATGGATTGGATTGAGGTCCAGTAGCAGGAAACTTTAGGATGTTTGAGAGTCCCTGCTTTGTGTCCTTTTGAAATGTACTTTTAGTAGTCATTCTAAACATGCCCAAGGCATATATAATATATAATAAAATTGTGACATCCTTTGACTTCATTCATTCAACAATTAATTCTTGATTACCCGCTCTGTGCCAAGAACTTTCCTAGCTGTTGAGGGTATGATGATGGAAACCAATCTGTTCTTGTTTTCATGGAGCTTGTGTTTGGGGGACAAATACCAACCATGCACATATTAAATTATAAAGAAAAGCACCATGAAATACATAATCAGGGGTTTTGCATTGAAGGCAAGGGAAATATTCCTGTTGGAAGGGGTGTTTGAGCTGAGATCAGAGGGCTGAGTAGGAGTGCCCACATAAAGAGGGCAATGGGATACCTTCACATTTCATCCTCACTCTTTTTCTGTAAATGTAATATGCTATTTAGTATTTTATTAAGCTTGGATGATGACAGATGATAATTAGTCTTCAAATGTGGAGGTGCCCAAATATGCTGTCACTGACTTTTTTTTTTTTTATCTAACTTGTGTATAAATAGTACGTGTGTCAGTTGGGTGAGGAAGGCTGAATATATTTGAGCACAAATAAGGCATTGTGTTTTTTATTACACTCGGGGCCAGTGCTGTCTGTCAAGCCCATGAGGCATTTTGTCACATTACGGGTCGCATTGTCTGGGCTTGCCTACCCAAAGGCAGGTGCTCTTACTTTTAATTCGTGTTACATATATTTGCTCTGAAAGCTGTTTTTGTTGAAACTTGAAGAGCCAGATGCTTGCAGCTAGAGTATGGACCAACTTATTGGAAATTTGCTGAAGAAAGTTTGTTAATGTGAAGAAGGGATACCCTTCAGCCGAGTGTAACTGGCTACCAAAATACGCTGTTTAGGGCATTTTTTTAAAGCCCCCTCAGGATAATCCTCACAATGGAACTTATTTTCTGACCACCTCTTTCAGGAAAGGTATTCATGAAATGTTACAGCGGTCTCTTCCAAAGTGCAGAGTCCAAGATAGTAGTGGAGATGATTTTAGACAGTCTTGCTAAGCCGAGGGAAGACTGTTTGTAGCCAGCATGTCTTTGACACGTGTCATTTGCAGTTTCTCTCTTACCATGAAGAAGCAGACCCTGGGAGACAATTCTATCCAGCTAATTTGGTTTTTATTATATATATGTTCCTGATACTTTCTATTTGTGGCAAGTGATACTAATTAATAACAGTGATTTAAAGGCTCTTTTAAAAATGAATTGATTTATAAAAATTAAGTACATGATAGTAGAAATGGCACCCAGTTTTGACAAAATCATGTAGATGGTTCTTGAATGACTGAAGTTTGAGAATACTGGCTTGGTGTAATCCAGTTTTTTTCCCTTCTGTGGCATTTGGTTTTGAGTACTTATTGAAGACTTGGATGTTCAAATCTGATAACACAATAAAATATTACTTCACACCCATTAGTATGGCTAGAATTAAAAAGATGTATAGTAACAAGTGTTGGTGAAGAAAACAGAGAAATTAGAACCCTCTTAAATTGCTGGTAGGAATGAAAAATGGTGCAATCCATGTGGGAAACAGTTTGGCAAATGTTAGAAAATGAAACCTAGAGTTACCATAAGACTCAAAAAATTCTTTCAGAATAGGAGATATATACCCAAGAGAACTAAAAACATATGTTTACATAAAAACCTACACACAGATGCACATAGCAACATTATTTATAATAGCCAAAAAGTAGAAATAGTCCATATGTCCATCAATTGGTGAATGGATTAAGGAATATGGTATATTGATACAATGGGATATTAGTCAGTTAGAAAAAGGAATGAAGCATTAATACATGCTATATGGATAAGCCTTGAAAATATGCTGGGATGCCTGGGTGGCTCAGTGGTTGAGTGTCTGCCTTCGGCGCAGGTCATGATCCTGGAGTCCCTGAATCGAGTCCCGCAGCAGACTCCCCACAGGGAGCCTGCTTCTCCCTCTGCCGGTGTCTCTGCCTCTCTCTGTGTCTCTCATGAATAAACAAATAAAAATCTTTAAAAATATATTTTAAAAAAGAAAATATTATGCTAAGTGAAATAAGCCAGACACAAAAGGCCACATGCTACCTGAATCCATTTATAGAAAAACATCCGTAATAGGCAAATCCATAGGTAGAGGGAGTAGGGATTGAATGTCCGGGACATGGACAGTCACTGCCAATGGGTATGGGGTTTCCTTCTGGGATGATGGAAACGTTCTCAAATTAGATAGTGGTCATAAAACCTTGTGAGAATACTAAAAACGACCTATTTGGACACCTAAGAAGGGTGAATTTTGTGGTATGTGAATTCTACCTTTAAAAAGATCTGGCGGGGATCCCTGGGTGGCGCAGCGGTTTGGCACCTGCCTTTGGCCCAGGGCGCGATCCTGGAGACCTGGGATCAAATCCCACGTCGGGCTTCCAGTGCATGGAGCCTGCTTCTCCCTCTGCCTGTGTCTCTGCCTCTCTCTCTCTCTCTCTCTCTCTCTCTGTGACTATCATAAAAAAAAAATAATAATAATAATAAAAAAAAATAAAAAGATCTGGCAATGGGACGCCTGGGTAGCTCAGTGGTTGAGCGTCTGCCTTCATCTCAGGGTGTGATCCTGGGGTCTCAGGATCAAGTCCTACATCCGGCTCACTGCATGGAGTCTGCTTCTCTCTCTGCCTGTGTCTCTGCCTCTCTCTGTCTCTAATGAATAAGTAAATGACAATCTTTAAAAAAATATAAAAAATAAAAAGATTTGGCAGCATAAAAATGTGTGACTGTCATAGAAAGCTTTGTGCAGAGATGTAGTGTCTGCTGCTGCTTAGGGAATGGGGCTCCTGTCCTTGCCCCTCTGCTACTAGGATTGTGCCTTCCCCACATGCCCATGTGGCCTTTGGAGCCAGAATCTCAACACAGACTGACGTGGGTCCAGTGTAAGCTGCTGTGCACAGCGCAGCATGGCATGTTTATATTAACAATAGGACTCTGAGATGATTTTTCATTTATAAGGGAGGGAGGATGGGACATAAAGAAGTTGAATGGTAGCGTAGGGGCTGGAACCCTGGTCTTCATGCTGTGCTTTCTACTACAATGTGTAAACAAGTTGTCACACACTTGGGAGGGAGCCGGTCAAAGGCCAACGTTGCAGAAAGGGGTTAAGGTTAAGAAAGTTCCCTCTTGCCAGATTAACACACCTATTTAAGGATTTATTTTATTTATTTATTTTAAAATATTTTATTTATTCCTGAGAGACACACACAGAGAGAGAGGCAGAGACACAGGCAGAGGGAGAAGCAGGCTCCCCACAAGGAACCTGAATGCGGGACTCAATCCAGGAACCCCGGGATCATAACCTGAGCCAAAGGCAGACGCTCAACCACTGAGCCCCCCAGGTGCCCCTTAAGGATTTATTCTAATGAACCTTTTCTTTCGTGCCACTATAAATACTGACTCAGAATGTCTTTAATAATAATAATGATAATGATAAGGTACTTCATAATTTACAAAGTACTTACAAACTCAGTACTTCCTGTTATTTTAGTTTATAGCTAAGAAAACAGACTTCTGAAGGTTAAGTAACTGTCCCTAGACCCATAGGAAATTAAGAAGTCAAGCTGGATCTCAAGCCCAGGATGTCTGACCCACTGTATTTTCATGCTTCTAGCATGCTCTCCTGTTGCTTTGGAGCACGAGAGTGCATTCATTCTTTATTCAGTCAACAGTTACTTACTGAGCTCCTCCTACGAGTGAGAACCTGTTCCCAGAGCTGCAGATATGCAGCTAATAAGGACATTGAGAACCCTAACTCTGCGATGTGGATGGATTAGAGGGAGGAGACAGACAGGAAGCCATTAGCCTAATCAGCAGGGTAATTTCAAATAGTGATGTCTTCAGAAGAAAATAAGAGGGCAGCATGATAGACATGACCGTGACACATAGATGGACTTTTTAGATTAGACAGTCAGGGAGTGCCTCACGGAGATGTGACATTTGAGTTGAGAATGGAGGACCTGAGAAAGTCAGCCAGGCAGAGATTTAGCAGAGGACTTTTTTAGGAAGATGAACATTTGGTGTGGTCCATACCCTCAACATTTCCTCTGGTCCTTATAGGATCCACATTCTGAGACTTGAGTTTAAACCATTGTTCAGGTCCTCTTCTGTGTTTACATGTGTCATTTTGTACTCTTTGGCAGAGTGAGTGAGTGCGTGTGTGTGTGTGTGTACTCTATTATACTAAATTATATATGGTGTAAATAAGTAATATTTATATTAGAGAAATACGTTTTAAATCAAAGACTTCACTTTCAATAGAAAAATGTCATTTCAGATGTGGGACTTTCCTGTCAGGCATAAGCCTCATGCAAATCACTTCAAAAGGTTACCTCTTAGGAATATGACCTACGGTTTTTGCTTGGGTGACAAGAACCCCCAAGGGCATTTGTAAGTTCCCCTTTCCCCTCCCGCTGCAGGAGCACTGTAGGTGATGCTAAATAAATATATCTAAGTTGACTCAGATGGAATGAATTCTTTATTCTAGGGAAAATGTCATTCTTTTAGAACTCTGAGACAGAAACCTTGTGCTGGTAGTGCCATGCCTGTCCAAGACAAGAAACGGACAAACTTCTGTGAGTTCCGAGGCAGGGTGGTGGTATTTGGGGAGGATGGGGTAGGAGGTTCCATGGAAAATGTTTGTTTGGGGAGCTGTAGTTTCATTTATGGACTCGGGGTGGTAAGGATGGCACAGAGGAGCCATGGAAACTGTGTCCTCTCCCCCAGAGCTTCAGCTGCCTTCTTGAGCTCTCCATACCTGCCTCCTGCACCCTGCCCTGCTGGTTCTCCGTGGTTAGCTTTTTTTATATAGAACAGCACCCCCATATTTTCTTCTTCTCTGTGGAAAAATACAAGTGGGGGAGAATAGCTTCCTGCATCTTTCCTGGGTCCCAGACTAGGGTGTAGTGAACCCTCCAGTTCTATGGCGTTCCCAGTCTTTGCAGCTTGGCCGCTCACGCTTGTGCTTCTGTAGGGCAGGTGCTTCTTTGGTTCTTGTGCGTATGTTAAGACCCGGGTCAGCACCTGAGCCCCGTAAACTGACCTCTTCTCCACTTAGGGAGCACAGCACAAACAGAGCTGGTTTTTTTCATTTTTCATTTCTTTTCCTGTAGCCTTCAGGATACACAGGTAGGTGTCGACGTGTACTGACAGCTGTGTTTTCTCTTCCGTGGAGTGTTGTCTCTCTGCCTTTGTTTCTTCTTGGAATGTTAATGCCTGCAGAAGACCTCAAGGGGCTGAATGTTCCGGACAGAAAACTTGCCTTTTTCTATATTAAAGTTTTTGAAAAGTAACTTTGGGAAATAGAGGGAGTCTTGTGACTTCTGCAGATATTTAATCCTTCATTTATTTTTGGGAGAGAGAGAGAGAGCGAGCGAATGCAAGAGTGGCAGGCATGGGAAGAGGGCAGAGGGTGAGGGAGAGAGGCTCTCAGGCTCCACGCTCAGCAGGAGCCACCCTGGGGCTCAATCTCACAACCACCAGATCATGACCTTTGCCAGAAACCAAGAGTCAGGACGCTTAACTGACTGAGCCACCCAGATATTTGATCTTTTAAAGGTGGTCAGTTTTATTGGTGTATCACTACTCTCTTATGATCACCACTGACTTTAGGGTCTGTTTCTGGAGCTGCATTCAAAATGGAAAGAGCTAGAAAAGAATTCTGTTTGGATTTCTTAGAAAATAAAATTCCATCTTACGTGTCTTTTAGAGTGGTACTAGGAAAACGGGGACACAGGTTGATAATGTCAGGATACGAACAATGACCAGTCTGTAGGAGCTATGAATTTTCTTATCTGACCCATCTAGGTGGGAGGGCCATTTGTATTTACATTGCCATGACAATGTCTGGTGGTAACCACAGGCAGTAAACTAAGCTGAAATGACATGTACACTTTCCTGTTACACAGAACTGTATTTTCCTTAGATCAGCTAAAGGACTGTGGGTGAATGTTCTGCACTGGAGCACAGAGAGGCAATATAGGAGGGTGAAGAGCAGAGCCCCTGGCCCCCAGGGTGTGAGCGCTGCCTCTGTGTGGCCTTGGGTAGGGTCGCCTCCCTTCTCTGGGCCTCAGGTCTTCATCTCTGAAGCGAGAGGCTATAGTACACCCTCATGGGGACCGGAGGAGGAGGAAAGTTTTTATATATCTAAGTCTTGAAAAGGAGCCTGCCATGTAGGAAGTGACATTTAATTGTTTGCTATTTTATGTGTGTAATTTTGTATATTTTTCCCAATTCTAAGTTTATTTTTCTTAATTTTATGTCATAGAAAACTTGCTTTCTTCTTATCCACAGTATTTGATGAGAGGTCAGTTTTATTGTATTTCGCATTAAAGACTTCAAAATTTGCTTGAAGCCATTAATTTTGCAGGTCTCAAGACCAAACACAGACCTCTTGGAGGTTTTTACCCACATGTGCTCTCATACTAGGATGTTTCTCTTGAGAGGCTGCTGGAAGTTTAGGCTTCATGGCTCATTCAGGCCTTTGACTTTCTTTAGCATACTTTAAAAATCTAGGATTTGTACGGTGCCTCTGAATGAATGGTTCCACGTAGGAAATTTTTTTTTTTCTTTTGAATAGCTCCGAAAGCTCTTTAGGTCAGCTGTCTCACCTTCTGTGGGAGGAAGAGTGGAGCAGGCACTGCTGCCTCTGCTTCATGAAGATGAGGAAGGGTTCCAGAGGGGACTGTGGCACAGGACACGGTTTTTTATTAGGCATGATGCATCTTTCAAATTCTGCTCCAGTTTCTGGGCTTATATAATCTGATAATATATTAGCCTCAAAAGTACTACTTTTTCTTGTCAGTAACTGTATACAAAACAGTGCCAGTTACAAGTCCTATTGTTGGGAGCTGGCTTTGATATTTGAGCCCTTGACTTCTCTGTCAGCAGGGGGTTGGATGATACTGGTTTCTTACTGATTCCAAAGATGGGAAGAGGGAGGTAGTGTCCTAAGATCATAGAATCCTAGAAGTACAGTGCTGGTGGGACTGTGGGATCAACCTTTCAGCCCCTGGTGAGCGGATGAAAAGATCTGCTCGAGGTCACATAGCTGGTGAGATGAGAGCCACAGGCCTCCATTCTCTGCCCTCTGCACGATACAAAGGGGACTTTATAAAATAAAAGGGCCTATGAAATTAACATCACCAAGTATCATAGGACATGGACATTCTGTGTTGGCCCCTGGGGTGTAGTAAAAACTGGATTTTCTGGAGAACCAGGAGAAGGCTTTACTTCAATCACTCAGAGAACTAGAGCTGACATTTTGTTGAGCCATAATTGTGGCAGACTTGTGGGGATTTTGTGTGGAAGAACCCAAAAGAGTGACGCCTGGGTGGCTCAGTCTGGTTAAGCGTCTGCTTTGGCTCAGGTCGTGGTCACAGGGTCCTGGGATGGAGCTGCGTGTTGGACTCCCTGCTCCAAGGGGAGTCTGCTTCTCCCTCTGCCTCTGCTGCCCCCCACCACACCCCCAATCATACACTCTCTCTCTCTTTCAAATAAGCAAATTAAAAAAAAAAAAAGAACCTAAAAGATTCTTACCCTGCCATGTTGTAAGCTACAAGGGCTGAGACCTTCTGCTTCTATTTTCCCGTTGTGAATATCCACAGCTCTTGTCACAGGGGGTTAATGGAGGAATGGGAGAAGCAGAGGGTTGGACAGGTTCATCAAGAAGAACACAACCTCATTGATTTATACCCTGAAGCTGTGGTCTTCATTCTCAACCAGGATTTTCCTTCTTTTTGTCTCTTCTGTCCAAACAGTCAGTATTGGAGTGCTGCCTTTGTGCCAGGGAGTGTGCTTGGTGCCACAGTGAATAATTAAGACAGGCCTGGTCCTGGCCTTGTGTTTCAGAGAGGGAGAGAGGCACATGAGGGATAACGAGTCACAACTCACAAATTTGCCAAGTCCCATGAAGGAAGCCAACAGGATTCATAGGGAGGAACAGGGATCTTTGGGTTATCTTATCCACCTGGATCAACTGGGGCCTCCTGAGATGTGCTCTTGGAAGCTGAGGCTGAGGTACCAGGAGGCTAGATCATTCTCGGTGAATGGAACATGCCTTGAGGTAGACAGGAGCCTGAGGTCTGGAAGAAGTAGGTAAAACCAGTGTCCAGCATAGTAGTCGGGGGAGAATGTGGCCCGAGGTGAAGTTGGAGAGGCAGGTAGGAGGCTAACAGACCAAAACGGACTTCACTGGCTTGGATTTTTTCCCAAGTGCAGTGGGAAGCCAGCAGGGCTAGGAGCAAGGGAGTGGCATTTAAACTTCTGAGAAGGCTTTATGAACCTTGAAAACATTATATTATGTGAAAGAGGCCAATCACAAAAAACCATATATTGTAGGATTCTATTTATGGGAAATGTCTAGAATCCATTATGTAAAATAGCCAGGCAGATCCTCAGGCTTAGAAATAGATCAGTGGTTTCCCAGTGGTGGGGGTGAGAGGGGGGGTGAAACGGGTTGAGGGGGGCCACAATTGAAAATGTACTAATAAGATCGTTGTGGTTATGGTTGCACGACTCTGAATATCCCCAAACTCATTGACTTGTGAATGCAGGAGGTGAATTGTATGATACATGCATTCTTTTTTTTTTTGTTTTTTTGTTTTTTTTTTTGTTTTTTATTTATTTATGATAGTCACAAAGAGAGAGAGAGAGAGTCAGAGACAAAGGCAGAGGGAGAAGCAGGCTCCATGCCCCGGGAGCCCGACGTGGGATTCGATCCCGGGTCTCCAGGATTGCGCCCTGGGCCAAAGGCAGGCGCCAAACCGCTGCGCCACCCAGGGATCCCCTGATACATGCATTCTATCTCGGTAAAGCCATCATTTAAAAAATCAGAAAAGACTGATGATGCCTCACAACTGGTTCCATTGCTGTCCCCAAATCAGCAGGTGTTTTTGGCTTTTCTCATCCTCCTTGTATCAGCATCCTCGTGGCCCCCATCTCCTGCTGCACAAAAAAGCTTCAGCTGCTCATGATGTCAGCTTCTTGCCATCTGACCCCAAGTCCTCCTGGTCCCACATGGGCTCCTGTGCTTCTCTGCACAGTGCTCAGCAATGGCTGAAATCCTGACTCTGCTTCTTATTGGTTGTACAATGTCAGGTCAGTTACTTAAAACATCCCTGAACCCCATTTTCTTGTCTTAAAAAAAACAAAACAATACACAAAACTTAAAATTTTTATTTTCACAAATACTTAAATAGTACTTACTGTGTGTCTATCATCATAATTGTTAGTGCTTTAAGAATATTTAACATGTTTAATCATCTAGATCACCACACAAGTTAGGTACTGCTATCTTTTCCATTTTGTAAATGAAAAAACTGAGGCACTGAGAGGTTAAGTAACTTGCCCAAGGTCACACAGCTGGGAAGTAGCAGAGCTGAGTCCAGGCAGTCTGGCCCCGGAGGCCCTGTTCCTTAATTACTCTGCCTTACCGCTGATCCTAGCCTATAAAATAGGCTTAATAATAGTCCTTTCCTTTTTTTTTTTTTTTTACAGTCCTTTAATCTTCAGTGACTTGAACATCAGTTGTATGTTACAGCGTTTCTGTGGTGTTCAACATGGTACCTGAAACATAGTCTGTGAAATAATGTGCTTAATTCAGTCTCTTTGTCATCCTTTCATTTCTTCATTGACCACCTCAGACCCCACAAGGGTTTGGGAGCCTGATTGAGGCCTGGGTTCTGTGTTAGTCTTGCCTTTTTACTGGCATGATGTCCTGGGGAACCCACTCTCTCCTTTTGGCTTCCTCATCAACGGAGTGGAGGTAATTACAACCTGGCCAGCATCCTCCCTAGGGTCATTGCACAGAGCAATGAGATACCATGTGTGCGGGTGCTCTATAAACTGTGCAGCCTCCTGTTAGCCCAGGGGCTTCATTTAACATGCAGCCCAGCTGTTGGGACTGTGCACTTTGAAGCGATGATGGCAGTGTTGGTAGAGGACTAGGCAAGTGGCATTCTTTCCCTGGAAACCCTGATGGGCCCAGGTGGAACAGAAGTGATCCATGTGTTGTGTCTCCCCCACCCCCAACACTGGGGCTTTCCCCTGGGCAGTGTGGACACCCAAGTGATGGGCAGAGATGAAGGCTGGCCTCCAGGCTTGCTGCCATGGTCACTGCCTGGTCCACCTACTGGTTGATTCTCCTCAGTGCTTGAAACTTAGGCTTACTGTGTGTGAGGAACTAGTTAATTCTTCCCTCGGTTCACTGTGAGCATGCCAGTGATAAGAGTTGTAGCCAATGTTTGGTTTTAGAGCAAATCTAATTTATAGTTTTGACAAAAATAAGTTGTGTTAGAGGCAGGGGAAGGCACAGCTTAGATTGAGAGAAGTACATTCTTTTCTCCTCTTGCACATTTTACTCTTCCTGCCCCCCCCCCCCCTTTTGGTCCAAGCATTGCAGAATTGGATACAGTGGTTTGGTTACTGAATTACACCAACCAGCCTTGGAAAGTACACTTTTTTCCCCCTAGAGCATTGTGAAATCTTTTGTGTTTGCCTCCACAACTTTGTTTTTATTTTTGGAGTCTGAAAAAATTGTTTTGCATTTTGTGTTGAACATCTACTGGGATATTTGTATAAGCCTTATATACACAGACACAGTAGCCACCCTGAGACATACATAAGTCAATGTCAGATTTCTTCCCTGCCCTCAGTGTTACCTTTTCATGTTCATGATACTTTTCTGAGGGCAGCAGGCAGTGGAGGAGGACTCAAAGCTGAACATTTGGGACTGCCATTATATTCTGAATTCTTTTTTTTTTAAGTTTTTATTTATTTATTCATGAGAAACACAGAGAGAGAGAGAGAGAGAGAGGCAGAGACACAGGCAGAGGGAGAAGCAGGCTCCATGCAGGAAGCCCGACGTGGGACTTGATCCTAGGTCTCCAGGATCACACCCTGGGCTGAAGGCGGTGCTAAACCGCTGAGCCACCCAGGCTGCCCTGTATTCTGAATTCTGATCATCTTTTTTAGACCACTGGTTCTTTGGTTGCTTCTGATTTGCATCAGGATTTGCGTTTGTCAGTTCTTTTTTAGTATTTAGCTCAGGATCAGGATCTCCTGAAAAAGATGTTTGCAGACAATGCAGCTTTCATTTCCCATGTCTCCACTCAGGGCACTACTTCCTTCATGGCTAGTCTCAGGATGCTTAAGAGATGGCAGGATGGGTCCCTTTCACAGTGTGGTGCTGCATCTGTTGGAGGGTGGGAGGGGACAGGGTCAGATTGCAAAGCCTACTTTGACGCAGAGTTTCCTGGTGAAAATTGCCAGCTGGAAGGCATTACTTACCAGTGCAGAAACCTCAAATGAGGGTAAGCCATTTGACTGACCGTTTCTGGGTAACTCGAATCTTTGAGCTAAGGTAGTCTTTCTATTTTTACCTCCTTAAGTTATCCTGGCATGGATATATTTGCTGTTTCCAAGTTTTGTTTCGGTAATGGATCGTCTGCTTCTGCAGTGAAACCCAAAGAGTGGTTGTTTCTTGGTTACATTTTTTGATGTCTTTGGAGTGACATAAGTCTTAGAAGGCATTAGTTATTAGCAAGAAAGCTGAGTTTGCTTTAGAAACAAAATACTGACTGCCGTCTGCTCTCCTTGTTATTGCTTCTTGTAAGAAATTGAAGCCTGGGTTTATTGCTCCGTATTTGGTACCCTCTTAGTGATGTGTGATATGTGGACCAGCTTTTCCCAAATGGTTAAGAGCACAGACTTATACTTGGTCTTCAGCATTACTGTGCTGTCAGCTTGGTGCTCTAAAAAACGTCCAGTACCATGTCCCTCCTCCTCAAAAGCAGTTGCTCATTCCATAAATAATATAGTGAAAGAACTTGGTTGGTTCTTAATTGGGCTTCCAGGGCTCTTGTTGCTGGTTCTTTCCATGTGTTTGAGTTTCATCCAGCTTGTGCTTTGAAGGCAACAGAAGCCATAGGGATGACTTCATATGTTCGGACTCTCATCAGCACAGAAAACCGGACTGGGTTTTCCCCAAGACCAACTTCATTCACTTGCTCATTATTTTCCGGCTCTGAGGATGTTTGAGATTTAAGTTTCTGGGCAGTCTTTTTCCTTCTGCATTTTTGGCCATTATAAGTGAAGGTAACTCATGCTAACTCAGACATGTTTATAAGAGCATATACTTGTACACCTCAAAGGAACCAAGAGGTCTTCTAATCCAGTTTTCAAGGCATTGTGTGGTGGTCCTCTTTCTTCAAATTACATTTAACCAGAGGTGTGTGGCAGGATGACTGAGAAAATCAGAGCCGTGGGTAGTTGTATGCATGGGTGTCAGTTCTAATCCGAGCCAGCTCATCCGTGTTTGAGGAGCCCAAGAACTGTGAGGAAAAGTGGTTTAACCAGGGTAACACAGGCAGGCTATGGAGTAAAGGCCAGAATAAGAAATACGGTTCCTTTTGGTAGAAAGCAGTTTATTGACTACCAGGGATAGCAGGGAGGGAACTGACCAGCAAAGGGAACTTTTGGGGGTGATAGAGTGTTTATATCGTGATTGTGCTGTGGTTACATCATGGTATGTATTTGCCAGAATTCATCTAGTTGTGCACTGAAAATTGGTGAATTTTATCATTACTCCAAGAAAAAAAAAAAAAAAAAAAAAAAAGAACTGACCAAAAGGAAATAGTAAAATAAAATAGATAAAAAGTTGTAAGAAGAAGTGTCCTGAAACATGTTTAGGATTTTTGTGGTGGAGGGGAGATAGCATTTTCTCTGCCTTTTAATTCAGTGTAGTTATATAAAATGATTCTTTGAAAAATATAAAAAGAAAAGAAAAGAAAAAAACAGATTCACTTAAATCCCGGTCTCGTCTATTTTTCCACTTGGCAGGTTTATCATCACTTTGTACTCGTCACTGCTGTTAGTTACACCAGGGCTTGGTAGAGGGCCAGATAGTAAATATTTGAGGCCTTGTGGGCCGCTTGGTCTCTGTCACACACTCAGTTCTGTCACTGTAGCGTGAAGGCAGCCTGAGGCAGTATGTGCGAAAGAATGTGGCTGTGTTCCTATAAAACTTGACTTACAAAACCCGGCAGTGGGCCGAATTTGGCCCGTGATCTGAATTGGCTAACCTGAGAGTCATACTTTTGTTCCTTTTGGAGAAAGCATTTCTACATTCTCACCAGAAAAATGAATGTCCCAGAAAAGTGGGAGTGCAGGGAAGTTTGGAAGAGGACAGACCCTCCAGGGCTCACGGACTTGGATCTGTAAAGGGTAGGATGGTTTTGCTGGGATGGAATGGTAGAGGATGAATTAAAAGGAAGAGGGGACTGAGCATGGCAGCCAGTTTCTTAGATGACTGTAGAAACCTAGGCAAGAGGGTTTAGCTGTGACAGTCACATAGGATGAAGGGGACAGAGTGAAGGGATACTATAAAACCTAACATAAAAAATAGACATTTCCAAAGGAAAAGCTAAAGATTAAAACTTTTTTTTTAGTTTTAAATATTTTATTTATTTACTCATGAGACAGACAGAGAGAGAGAGAGAGAGAGAGGCAGAGACATAGGCAGAGGAAGAAGCAGGCTCCATGCAGGGAGCCCGATGTGGGACTCGATCCTGGGACTCCAGGATCACACCCTGAGCTGAAGGCAGACGCTTAACCGCTGAGCCACCCAGGTGTCCCTAAAACATTTTTTAAAAAGAAAAAAATCACAAGACAAATACATATTTAGGTGTGATTCTTCATAAATGGCATGTGACACCACATTTCAAGTGATTCTCGTTAGATCTTACCACTTTTTATAGTTTCCTTGTGCTTGTATTATCTGCACTGTGTAGTTTGTATTCCTTTTCATGCTACTCCTTGTCCTCTTGAGATCTATGAGGGAGGACCGTGGATCCTGAGCCAAAAAAGGGTATATGTGGCTGCAGTTTCTTCCCTCAGAGTGGATAGACTGACAGGGGACAGAGGATGAGGTTGTAAAGAAGTTGGATCCTTCTGAACTAGAGGGAAGAAGTGCTACTATCAGAGGCCTCCAGGGGCAAAGGCAACAGGACAGTTAGGTGTGTGCCCTTCTGTCTCAGGCTGCCCCTGAGAGGTGGCACTTGGGTTCCCTTTCTCCCCCATGTTACCTAGTGACACTGGTTTTAGCTTTGACTCTTTAGGAAAGGTCAGTCATTCAAGAGCCAGTCCAACCAGGCAAGAAGAATTCCTCAATCCTTTAAAATTACACACCCCCATGTCTCAAACATAGTGTTATTGCCAAAACTTAGATTACCATATTTAAGCCAGTTTTATCAGCTAGTTTTAAAATTAAGGTCTAAAGACTTCAGTAAAGCCAGGATGCCCAAAAAAAGCCATTCTAAAGGGATAGAGTTGAATGGCTCACTTCATAAAAGGGCCCTTGGAGGTCCTACCAGTACAGCATGATGCTAAATTTTGGCATGCTCTGAAATTGGTTTTGCTCCGTTAATCATATTATGCCCACATAGAAACTTAACCATGTTGAGCTTTGTTGGAAACTTGATTTTTTTTTTAATCTTTAGCAAAAGACCATGTTTGTCAGATACTGTAACAAATTGGATCAGGAGTGTCAGCCAATTGGGAAGGCAGAAGAACTTTGATGTCAGGTCTTTACTGTTTCATGTTTTTAAAAGTGTTGGGAATTCCAAGAATATTTTAGATACACACACACACATATATATATATAATATTTATTTAAAAATAAATATATATAATATATACATATATATAATATTTTAGGTATATATATGTATATATTACATATATGTATACACACACACACACACACACACACATATGTGACCCAAGTCTTGTTTCCTTGCCTCCGATTGAGATCATCAAAAACTGATCTGTTCCTCATCTCCTTCGCAGTAGAAAGTCATGCACATGATAGTTGTACCATAAATTGTGTTGACCTAAATTGAATTTGTGTGATCTGTAATTGATTCTCCTGGTTGAACAATACTGCATCCCTGGATTCTATTTGCATCATCTGTCACTTGTGGCCCTTAAAAGTCCTGAATGAGACTTGAGCTTATAAGCTTTAGCTAAACCAATTTCTGAATCAAACAGGAGAAAACCGTCTGGTTAAAACATGCTTCAGTCAGTGATCAAAAGTACTAGGTGTAGGGATCCCTGGGTGGCTCAGTGGTTTAGTGCCTGCCTTCAGCCCAGGGCATGATCCTGGAGTCCTGGGATCAAGTCCCACATCAGGTTCCCTGCATGGGGCCTGCTTCTACCTCTGCCTCTCTCTCTCTCTCAGTGTGTGTCTCATGAGTAAATAAATAAAATCTTTAAAAAAATTTTCTTAAAAAAAAAAAAAGTACTAGGTGTAAAATACTGTAAGACTGATCCAGGCTCACTATATTTGTAGAACTATAGTTTTTGCTGACTTGAGCACACAGGCCAAAAGCATAGCCATGGAGAGGGAGGCCCTTCCAGGGGGCCTCACCAGCAGAAAGGAAGATGATGTAGTCAATGATCTGATCGTCATCTCCTGCAGAAAATAAGAAGAGAATAGTTCTATGTTTTTTATAGTGGATCATTTACTCTAACTTCTTAATCTTTGTGTACAGAAGCCTTCCCACACTTCAGAGAGATTAATTAATTAATAAAGAATCATTTTTAGTAGGGGACAAGTATCTTGTCAAGGTCTGGAATTTTACTTTGGTGTTTTGTTTTGTGCATGATACTTTTCCTTAATGTTGACATGACCTTCTTTAATCTTGAAACATGGAAACTTGGAGCATGTACCTATAGATGATATCACAGCCCGCAGTTTCCTTCTCTTTAGTTACTAACTCGCATGGGAAAGCAAAATCAGGTGGCTTGTTCATTGGTGTGACATTAATATTTTTGTGAAGTTCCTTGTCTTTCTTAACACATTCATGTACTTCTACAGATAGTATTAAGCACTGGCAGTGTTCTAGATGCTGGAGGATAAACAGAGAACAAAAGGAAGCCTCAGCTTTCATGATGCTTCTATTCTGGTATAAATCAGAAAACATTTTTCAGGTGGAATCGATGATTATTGCAGGCTCTCATATTTGGGAACACCTCCTAGGGAGGACAGTAATGTGAGCTGTTGTCTCTAGTTTACTGTGTTCCCAGGAGTGGCTGCCTAAAAGCATTTGGGAGTTTCTGTGTCTCCCTAGCAACTTTTATTCTGAACACTTAGCAAATTGAGGAGCTGAATAAATCACATTTTTGTATTTAACAGTATTTGCAGAGTATTTACTATGTGCTTCATTGTATTTTAAGCCCATTCCAGATAACGACCCTTTCCGTTTCATTATGAATCTGTGCAGTAGGTAGTGTTGTTATCCGTGGTTTCCAAATCGGAGAACTAAGGAACTTTCTCCAGTTAGCAAGAAGTGGGATCAGTACTGATACTCAGGCTCATAACTACTGCCTTGTCTCATTCTACCACTGGGGTGAGTGGTTTCTTTCTTTCCTTTTCCCATTTGGGATTTCTTTGAAACTTCAAGAGTATTCACTGCCAGATCTGGGGACAGTGGAGGAAGTCTGGGCCTCCCTCACTGTGGTTTGCATTCTTTTGGAGCTCCCTTTCCTTTTCCTTCCTGATTATTGCACATTGCATTATGTGTTTAATTTGTGTAAATGGAATGTGTTTAATTTTATTTAATGATGTGTTTCTCTCGGTTCTGCTAGACGTTCTGTAAGTTCCTAGAAGCAAGGATCTGGCAAATAGGTACATGTGACAAAGAGGTCAAAGTGTGTGTTTCAAATTCTAAAATGATTAGACCAATTTCCTTGAAATTAGGGATTTTCTCCTCCTTTGTGGGGCTGTGTAACAGTTTAAATAATTTAGCTGTTTACAAATGTTTGACTGTATTCCGATCAGTGGGATATGACTAATAGGCCATAACATTTTGGGATAATAAAACTGGGGGCAACATTATTTAAACCCGAACATATTCAACATACTTATCCCTTGGGAGGAAGTTTTTATGCCACTATAGATGCTGTTTTTAGGTCAGTAGCAACATGGCATTCCCAATTGATAATCCTATATGTCAGGGATCTTTTGATTATTTGAGGTTAGGTCATTTATATTCCCCCAGAATCCTTAAGGAGATTTTGGCCTTCCTCTCAGGGAAATGTTCGTCTGTATTGTTCAAGTTCTCTCTCTCTGATCATATTTACAACCTTCATCCTATCAAGAACCCTCATCGCACCTCCCCCTTCCCTGTGTCCAGAATATTTCCTCATGCTCTCAAGCTACTTCTGAAATCCTGTTCCCTCAGTGAAACCCTTCAGTTAATTAAAAGAGGAATCTGGCCTCATCTTTATTTCTACTTATTATTCAGGGATGAAGTTTAATGAACATCCATGGTGCATGAAGTTTAATGAACATCCATGCTGCATCCATTTCTTCACTTTAATTTTAATGGATTGATTTACTCTGCACATGAAAACTGACAGGAATCTCTGTTTTATACTTTACTTTGCACAGTGAGCTTGCTTGGCACAGTAAGCATGAACTTTAAGTCTACCGGTCCCTGTTTGTTTTGTTTATGAGAGTTTATGACATGTGTATGAATAATGAACCGAAAGACTGTTACATTTGTGTTGGTTTGCTGGGGCTGCCATAGAAAAGTACCATGGGCTGGGTAATGAAGCAACAGAAATTTATTTCCTCCTACCTCTGGAAGCTGGAAGTCTGAGATCCTGGTGTCGGCAGGGCTGGCTCCTTGGTTTGTAGATAGCTTTCTTTTTCCTGTGTCTTCACGCAGACTCGCCCCCATGTATGTCTCCTCTTCTTCTAAGGACACCAATCATCTTGGATTGGGGCCCAACCTGATTATCTCATTTGAACTTAATCACATCTTTAAAGCTTTATCTCCAAATACAGCCACTTTCTGAGTAACAGGGATTAGGACTTCAACATATAACTTTGGGGAGAAACAGTTTGGCCACAACAAAGTTTAAACGTATTACATGATGGTCCTAAACTTTTATGATCATTAAAACAAAAATGCATTTTTAAGCTTAAAACTGGGCAACGGAAGAGGACATCCCAATGGAGAGGCAATTGCAGGATATTGGCTGTGATCTGGCTTAGAACTGGCTAAGTGATTTAGGGTGAAATTCATAGTAATTAAGACTTTTGCTTATACTTACCCAATTGTTTGGATTCAATGACAGTGCCTTCTAAGTACCTCTAAGGTTTTGTGATTCTCTCTTAATAAGTGTTTGTAATTAGACCCTACTGCTTTTTTCAGGAAGATGCTTGGAGAGAAATTTTTATAATCTTGTGTTTCCCTGGGTAGAATGTGAAAGATCAGAGCTTGTGCCAAATAGGTCTTGATTTGCATTTGAAGCCTTTTCTTCCATAGTGAGCTAAAGAAGATGGCTATAAAAATCCTTCTCTTGGCATCTTACCAGCTGTGTGCCTGTGGACAGGTTATGTAGCCCCCATGCACCCTAATTTAGTCATCTATAAATTGTGAAGAGAGCTGTCAGGAGGCTCTCCTTAGCTCTTGGCCCTCGTCACCGTTGCTGATTGTAGATAGATGCCACCCCTCTGCAGATGGCCCTGAGTGTCAGGGCTCTGGAACACAGTGCCTATAGCCCTGGGGCCAGGGTGGTGGCATCCATCTCCATACCTGCTGACTTGGGTAGCGTCCAGTGCCTGTCTGATTCACTCACACACCCTGATGGCCACTTGTGGCTCATGGCCATCAAAGTGGAGCTGGATTCATGTCAGTGTCTCTAATTTTGCTTGCTGTGTGATGGAGCCTCTTGGCTAGATAGGTGTCACTTGAGGGAAGATGAGGGGGTTCCAAATCACCTTAAAGTGATTTTTTCTCACCGCCTCTTCCTATATTTGGTAGTCCCAAATAGTTGTAAGGACATTGTTCTTCTTGTTATATCTTATCGGGAGGCAAATGGTGAAAGTTATCATTTAACCTAGCACATCAGCTTTTAAGATCCATAGACGTTAGTATTGCTAAAACTAAGTGCTAGACCTTGTGTCTACTTTTCCTAGTCTAGAGTACCCACATGGCAGAGCTTGGGGGTAAGTGAAGTGTGTGTGTGTGTGTGTTTGAGGGTGGCAGAGGACAGCAACATGCCTTCTATGTTGGGGTTAAACATTTTTTAGCCTCATTGTTGAAAACACTAAGGTGGCTTTCATTATTAGGCTTGAATAGACCAATTGACTCAGTGTAAAATTTTATTCTAGTAAAACCTTTGAAACAAGTTGACCAGGGAGTTCTCTCTATAGGCATAAAGATACCCAAGTCCTGTTAGTCTTACCTATTTTATCTATCTCAATCATTATATAAGAACATTAAAATACAACACTGTTGGAAGTGGTATTTGACCTGGAAAAAGTCCCATGAGCTAACCCATTTAACATTGCCTTTCTCTGGTACCACTGCTGGTATCTTCTCCTTTGGATTCTGTATTCATCAGAACTTTTTCAGTTGCAAGGGACAGAAACACAGCACAAACAAGCTTAAGCTGTAAAGGGATTTATTTCAATTTAAGTGAAAAAATAGTAGGGATAGAAGTATCCTTAAGCAGGTTTAGATCTAGGAGCATATAGGATATTATTGGAATATTTTCTTCCTCTCAAATGGATTTATTTTCAGAAAACTGATCAGAAAAATGACTACCAGCATCCCCAAAGTTGTGTCCTTATGGCTTCCAACTGGAAAGGAAGAACCTCTATCTTCCTGTGTCAGGGACGATTTTGATTGGTTCTGCTTGGTCATCCTTGAACCTATAACTGGCCGGCGGGTCGAATATTGTGGCCAGCGACTGTGGCAAAGCATCTTGATTGCCAAGTCCACTGGGAGCACATGGGCTGGGACAGGGATGATGTCCCAAAGGAAGACTGCTTAGCAAACAGACATATGTCTAGTATGCATAACTTGCATTTCCAAGTCGGCAAGGGTTTAGTGTTTATTATTTTAGTTGAAAGGGAATGGAAAGGTAACCATCATAAAATTGTGCTAAATCCATTTGAAAATGTTAAGCTGTACATTGCAGACCTGTTTGAGATGACAAGATGAGGACACATCTGACAAGTGTCCATCAGGTGGGATATACATCGTATAGACAGTCAAATAGTTGGAACATAATTGGGAGATTCCTGAAGTTCATGTAAATGTGGGCAGTGTTTTGAGTAAAGGAAACAAAATGACAATAATAGACTTCTGCTTTTTTTTTGGTAGGGTTAGATGATTGCCTGCAGCAGTATGTCCACAAATTTGAACGAGAGAAGATAAATGGAGAACAGCTGCTGAAGATTTCGCATCAGGATCTTGAGGAGCTGGGGGTCACGCGAATTGGACACCAGGAACTTGTGTTGGAGGCTGTCGACCTTCTCTGTGCACTGGTTAGTTCAGGAAAAGATGATCTGTGCCATGGTGATGTTTTTAGAATCTTTATTCTCTCAAATCCTCAATGTTCATTCATGATTTAGCATAGCATCATCTTCTATTAATGATCCATTGAAGTGAAGCATAAGCTGGAAACAACATAAAAAAAGGAAGAAAATAAATCATTTCCTAGATTAAGACGTGGCAAACTGTGGCCTTTGGGTTAAATCTGGCCTGCTACTTTTGTCAGTAAAGTTTTATTGGCACACAGCCATACCTGTTTATTTATGTTTTGTCTGCGGCTGCTGTCATGCTACAGTGGTAGAGTGGAGTAGTTGTGACAGGGACCGTGTTGCCCTCCAAAGTCCAGTGTATTTACTATCTTGCCTTTTAAGAAGAAGTTTGCCTTTTACAGAAAAAGTCTGTGTTAGTTTCATTTTCTTATCTTCTGTGGAGAATAAAAAGATGGAGATGGTCCTGAACGAAAATGCCCTCTTCTAAACCAAAATGAGAAATCGATTGATTTTCATGTATTTTTGTTACTATAAAAACCTTTTTTATGTTTCCCAGGTATCTGTGATATATAAATAACCGCTGCTTGTGCTTGCAGTAATCACCTTATGAAATGGTAGCTAGGTGGGAAAGAATGTGAACGTAGTTACACTTTGCAAGAGGATTAGCTTTGGCTTGAACATAAATGAGTTAAATCCTGCCAGGTTGTGACTCTTGCATCACACCCATGGCTGCGTGAGTAACTTTTTTAGGCGTGGGCTAAAAACACCTGTGAGGGCATGGTGTTTCCAAACTGGTTGCCATCCGGTGGGATCCACGTCTGGTCTGTGTGGTGCCACGTTCAGGATGCAGTTTCCCCAACTGTCAGGATTTGGACTCATTCCGCAGCATTCAGGCTGGGTTAAGTAACGCCGTGAACCTGAGCCAGGGGCATATACAATTACATCACTGAGAATGGTGGGAAAGAATGTGTTCCCGATTATTTTGCCATTGCTGGTCTGCGTTCCGTTGATTATATAACACTTGCTGCATTGTGCATATTCTTCTTCTTAAAATGGACAGAGCTTTGTCTCCTGCTCTGAGATGCGCTGCTCTTGTTTACAAAAGTAATGGGGAAATTATTTGTGGTTGATAAATGAGCTGCCACGGGGGAGACGCTGTGGCCAAGTGGTGTGAGTGTTGGCCTGGGAGGCCGGCTTTTTTGCATTCTAATCCTGGCTCTGCTACACACTCCTTGCTCTGTGACCTCTGGGGAAACGACGGTGTCTGTTTTCCCCATCTGTACAGTAACACTCCCTGGACGTGGCGGTACACTAATGTGTGTGTTGCATTGCCCAGAAGATGTCTTAGAGTCCTGTTTATTATTAAAGCTGTATGGTGGTGGTTTTTTTTTTTTCCTTCAGTGAAACATATTTGAGTTTACTTTTATTATACTTTCTGGGAAGATCACTTTTCCATCTTTTCTGCTCATTTGATTTGACTCTTTCAACTTCGAGGAAGGGCTTTGAGGACAAGTAAATTACTTTGCAATGCACAGTATGAGAGGTGAGGAGGAAGGGTAGGTTAGAGGCATGTAGTTTATAGCAAGCCAGATAATAAACACAGCAACTGCCTCTTTGCTTTTACCCCTTCCCTACCTCTTAAAATACTGGACCGAAGCGAACAAAGCTGGACAAATGCCAGAACCTAAAGCTGCATTTTATCTCCTACAATTTCCTTCTAATTTCCTTTGTAGGCAAAGGTTTGACCTCAAACTCATTCTGGACATGCTTTGTGCAGTACAGTGCCAGTGAAGGCATTTGACAGGAGGGTCACAGGAGGGTTCTCAAATGAGTGTGCCTTTCCTGGGTTGGGGAGGGTTTTAGAATTTGATTAAAGTATCTTTTCATCTTGATATAATCTCCCTTTAAAATGTTCCTATTATAAATGTATATGTTAATTATACTATTTGTTTAATCCATTTACATTATATATAATCTTTGTATATATAGTGATAATTTTTCCCCTTGAACAACCCACCCCTTCGGCAGTTAATATATATTTGCTGTTGGCCCTGGGGTTATAAAAGAGGTTGTAATGTAAACTTGGTTTGGTGGCTGCTGGTTTTGTGATGCACAGGAAGTGAGTAGAATTTAGATTAAAGAGAGGAAAAAACAAAACCATTGGAAAGTTCTGGAAAGAACAGGGCAGATACAATGGATAAAAACCTAAAAAAGGGACTAGCTATTGGTGAAGATTCCAAAACCAGTGAGCAGATGGTCCACAGATATCTAGTCACAGATAGAGAAGAGAGCCAAGAGAGAACACCACTGCCTTTGGCCAATATTGACCTTGGCAAGCTGGTGCAGCTCAGACAGGGCTTGTATTGTGAAGTAGAACCAAGACCACTTCCCAGGATTGAATTCAGAGTCTGAGCCCAACTTTTCTCCACCTCTCTGGGGCAGACTCTAGGGCTGCTCTTTCCAGTAGGACAACTATTTGCCATGTGCAACTATTTAAAACAAATTAAAATGAAATAAAATTCAGTTCCTCAGTTTCACTAAGCTGCATTTCAAGTGCTCATAGCTACTGGTGGCTAGTGCCTATCAGATTTGGATAGTGCAGATAGAGAGCATTTTCTTAATTGCAACAGGTTCTATTGACCTACACTAGTCTGGAGGGTGTGATTGAGAGTAAGAAAGTATAATTGTAACCCATTTTTGTTGCCCAATCAATCAAACCCTAGTTACCAAGGTAGACACATATATGTATATATTATATATTATATATAGAAATATATAAAAATATATAATATATAAATATTAATTTATTTAATATATAAAATATATATCTTAAAGATTTTATTTATTTACTTTGGAGAGAGAGAGCAAGCACACCTACAACAGGGAGAGAGGGGCAGAGAGGGAGAGAGGATCTCAAGCAGACTCCCCCCTGAGCACAGAGCCCATTGCAAGGGCTCAATCTGACTATTCTGATGAGATCAGGGCCTGAGTCAGACACTTAACTGTCCTTCATTTTTAAGATTGAAGTAGGTTGAGAAAGTGAACAAAGTCAAATCAGTACACATGTTAAGTGATGCCACCTAAATGTGTGCTTAAATGAAATACCTATAATATATTTACCTGCACAGGACACTTCTCTGCACTTGTATATCCCTGACATTATTCAGTTCATCATTTACCCATCTATGGCAAATCATTAAAATAGTGTTCTCTTCATTATGGGGAGAAATCATGCAGGCAGAGTAATCTTTGCTGACAGTTTGTATTTAACTTATCTTGCTTATGAGTATATTAAATGCCTTTGGGAAAAACTGTGGAATATAGTACTTAGGTTGTGACTTCATTGATCCAAGCCAGTGAGATGGTTTAGACTGTGTGTCTCTGCCATACCTTCATCACACATGTTAGATCATGGACAGGGTCGGGAGGAATGGGAAAAGAAGGTAGAAGAGAAGTATAAGATTCATCTTTAGCTAAAATGTGCATAATTAGGGCACTAGAAGAGTGGGAATCTGCCTGCCTCCTGTGTAATTTCTCTAGCCAGACCAGGAAGTGGTAACCCCTGATGGCTCACCTCTAAGGATCGAGATATCCACAGAAGGGTTTATGTATGTGTACAGATTTTCAGACACTCATTTCATTCCTTACTTGGTTTCTACATTAGAGGTTCTACATTAGAGGTTTCTTATGTTTCTACATTAGAGGTTCTCTTGAGCTAATATAATCAGTTTCTTGTTCTCTTCTTGTGTGGAATGGGGTGGAAGGGGAAGGAATGGTCTTTCCTTTGCTCCTTCTTTCTATCTTGTTAAAACTGTACTCCATTATAGCTGCCTCTGTTCATCCTTCCAGTCCCATGATGGGTTTTGGGTGGGAAACCAGAATCCGAGTGCATTGAGTGGAAATGAAAAGAACCAGTTCACAAGAAGCAACACTTCCCCTTTATTTGAATATTAAAAACGGGAGGTTTATATGAGATTGAAGTTTAACAATTCTCAAAACACTGAAATGTGTTTAATCCTCTTTGAGTTCAAGAAGTGAATGTTATGTGTAGTAATAAGAGTCCCAAGTCATTTCTGGTGACAACGATTATAGAAAGCTAACTTCCCTGTGTTTAGTTCAGAACTCTTGATGGAAGTTGGCAGCCTAAGTAATTGACTGAATGAGGGGACAGTTCCCTTTAATTAGTTACAAGTCCTTCAAAACAAGCTTGTTATGTGGCTCTTTATCCATTCACTTGTGAGTCTTTGATTCTCTGAATTTAAAAAGCATGATGAAAATCCATCTTTGTTACTTTTGTCTTCTCTGTTGAGGGACAATGTCATATTTTAGTCTGTAGAAAATGACAGGAAAAATATGAAGGAATATGAGATTTGGATAGAACATTACTGTTAAGACCAAACATTTTTATTAGGAAATTTTATTTCATAAAATTATGAAATAATGTACTTACTATGAATTTTTTTTTTTTTTTTTTTTTTTTTTTTTACTATGAAAATTTTAAATCTTGTTGAAGACAGCTTCCATTTAATGGATCTGGGGAAATATTTTTCTTTTTTTTTATTGTACTCTTTTCAAAATTTCTTTTTTTTTTTTAATTTTATTTATTTATTCATGAGAGACAGAGAAGCAGAGACACAGGCAGAGGTTAGAAGCAGGCTCCCTGTGGGGAGCCTGATGCAGACTCGATCCCAGGACCCCGGGTCACATCCTGAGCCAAAGGCAGATGTTCAACCACTGAGCCACTCCTGTGCACTTCTTCTCAAAATTTTTATCTAAATTTTTTAAACAGCACTTTTTATTTTACTATAGGGAGCAACATAAATTTAAGCTTCATGAACATTTTACTGTAGTGAAAACCCAGCTACAGTCAGTGTCACCAGAAGTTACTTGGAACTTTTATTACTATACAAACCTTAACTTCTTGAACATCGGGGGATGGAGCAGGTCAGGATAGAATTTGGGAGGAGTTAACCAGCTTGGTAGTTTGTAGACCCAGGGCCACTGGCTACTCTTCTTTTCCTTGTCAACTACCCATCCTGTTTTCTGTCTTCTTCTGTCCTGTCTTGGGCAGGGAGCGTGGACGGGGACCATGCAACATAGCGATCAAAACTTTGTGCCCTCACTGCTGATGGCCTTGATTTAGAATCCCACCTCTCTGGAGAATTTAATGGCTCTGTGCTTCAGTTTCATCACCGGTAAAAAAGAGAGCCTATCATTTCCACCTTCACTTGTTTTTTCTCCGAGATAATACTCGTTGATCAGTTGGCCCAATCTTGGAAAGGCATAGAGTACGTATTCAGTAATATTGGCCATTCTGTTATTCCTAATGTTTAAATGGCACCACATTTTTGGTTTGGGATCCCATTGAAACAATTTAATATACCCCAGAAATATCTTAATTTTTTGTTAAAATAATGAAACACCAACTTGGGGAATGTACATGCAGTTGAATACAGAAATTCATCCCTCCTTCCCCCAAAGTCATCTTAGATTTAGGTGTTGCCTCTGGGTTTTGTTCTCTACCTATCACATGTGATTCATTTTTTTCAAAGTACCAAAGTAAGCTGAATGTTATCCAGAAAGAACCCAGGTTATAAACTCAAGAGACGGAAATTACATTTTGGGTGAATTGACATTTGGTCAGTGCTGCTCCGTTTCTGGGCAAGCTAGTCTCACCTGATGGAAATTCATCCATTGGTGAATACTTGATTGTCTGCTGTGCTGCTGCTATGGCAGTGAGCTGGCCACAGAACTCGGCTCTCAGGCTCTGCGTCCCCGTGGAGGAAGATGGTGCCCAACATGGTGGTTCAGAGAAGTGGCAGATCAGTGATGTGCTGGGGAGTGACCTCAAGGGGCATTTGGAATGTCTGGAGACCTCTTTGGTTGTCACAACTAGGGAGAGGGTGCTACTGGCCTCTAATGAGTAGAAGCCAGGAGTGCTGCTAAACATCCTGCAATGTATGGGAATCCTCCCTCTCCCCCTCACCCCAACCAAAACAGAGAATCCTGGGCTTTAAAAGTCAGTAGGGCTTCGGCTGAGAAACTACTACCCTAGATAGTCAGGGAAGCCTCAAAGATGAGGGAACCTTTGGGCTAGTATGTAAATGTAGGAAAGAGCTGTCCATGCATAGATTTGTGGCAGGAGCATTTTGAAAAGAGGAGCTAGCAAGAACAAAATCCCCAAGACTGGAGTAAGCTGGATGCAGAACAGAAGAAGCTGGAGTGGGGAAGATCGGCACCATGGGTAAATCATGGAGGGTTTTGTGGTGTTGTTAGAGTTACTCAAGTTGCTCGATGGGCTTTTGAGTGATTATGAGAGTTTGGACATTGTTGATTGTTTTGATTTTTTTCCCTTTGATCTTATTTTTCCACAGAATTATGGCCTGGAAACCGATAATATGAAGAACTTAGTTCTGAAACTGCGGGCATCTTCCCACAACTTACAAAATTACATTAGTAGCCGGCGGAAAAGTCCGGCTTATGATGGAAACACTTCCCATAAGCCCCCCAATGAGTTCCTGACTTCCGTGGTGGAGCTAATAGGTGCGGCCAAGGCCTTATTAGCTTGGCTGGACAGGTAAGTGACGCCTGCACTCAACTGTCCAATCAGTGGAGGGCCCGAGCTGCACTTAGGCCTGTCCCTCTCCTGTCACTTCCACCTCTGCAGGGGTTCTGGCTCTGTGGGGGATTTTAGGGTCCCTTTGGAGGCTACTCAAAGGGTGAATGGCAGGAGCCAATGAAGCTCCACTTGGAGAAGGTCTGGAACCGTGCTGAAGCTGTGCTTCACTGTCGGTAAATGCTCATGATTATTTGGCTGCTCTGAAGGCTCCTAGTTGACCTCTATAGGAACATTAATTCTTTTGGCTCATTTTATGATGTGTTTTTATCTAGCACATCTCTGTCTCTTTTCTGTTCACATTCCTGTTTTGGGGAGGAAACAGTTGCATGACAAGTCTTCTGAGCCAGCCTGTGGTGTGGCCATGCGTTTCAGCATATATGGTGCAGGATCCTGGTGCCCACAACCCCCCCTTTTTTTTTTTATTTTTATTTTTTATTTATTTTATTTATTTATTTTTTAATTTGTATTTATTTATGATAGTCACAGAGAGAGAGAGAGAGGCAGAGACACAGGCAGAGGGAGAAGCAGGCTCCATGCACCGGGCGCCTGATGTGGGATTCGATCCCGGGTCTCCAGGATCGTGCCCTGGGCCAAAGGCAGGCGCCAAACCGCTGCGCCACCCAGGGATCCCCACCCTTTTTTTTTTTTTAAAGAACATTTGTTGCTTTCCAGGGCTCCATTTACGGGGATCACTGATTTCTCAGTAACGAAGAACAAAATCATCCAGCTTTGCCTGGACCTGACCACTACAGTCCAGAAGGTCAGTGTATCATTGTTGCTTTTCAACACTGTTTCCCTCCTTTGCCCTATCCTATTCTTCAGAGGGCTCACGTCCTTTTCACTTCTCTGCTCTGCGCCATTTTTTTCTGAATCCCAACTGGGGAAAGATGAAAGGCTTTTACTTGATGTGTTGTACAGATGGTTTCTGAAAAATGACCAGTGCCTTTTACATCAAAGATTACCTTCTTTTGTTTTAAATAGAAATTCTGGAGTAACCAAGTGGCATAAGGTTAAGAAATGCTAAGGGGGGAAGGAGCACAGGCTGGATTGAGGTGGAATTCAGGTTTTGATGTGTGACTAGAGTGACCCTCGTTGAAAAGGCCACATTTTGAGTAATCTGTGCTTGCCTGGATCAAATGGGCTTATGTCGTCTCAGGGTGTTTTCCTGGTACTCACAGAGGTGTTGGTTATTATAAACTGATGGTAGGAAAAAAATCTCCCCATTGGAGGTACAGATCTTGAACTGTTCACATCAGGAGAATGGTGCCTGCTGAGCATCCTCATCACTTTTGCCCCCTGCCTTTTTTGAGCCTTACACTGCCTGGCACATGATAAGTGGTGATTTTTAAATGTGTATTTAAGTAATGAGATAATGGTTTTGACCAGAAGCTGATGTGAATTTGTCACTTATCAGGCGAAATTTAGCGCAAACCTAGGGGGTGGAAGAGGTATTATTTTTGTTTTTGTTTTCCCTTTGATGCTTCAGAGACTGACAGCCATAGGTTCAAATCATAACTCTACCACTGGTTAGCCCTGGGACCTTGGAAAAGTTGCTTAAAACTTAGGAGCCTCATTTTTTTGGTCTGTAAAATGAGAATACTAATACTTACCATACCAGATTATTTGGCAGGATTTTTATAACAATAATTGTTGAATAAGAATAAAAGGGGAAAAAAGTGTAATATAATGACAAATGGTGACCCCCAAAATATGAAAATGTATGCATAGAAGTATTTATAATACACACACCGCCTGTGTACAAAGGAGGAAGGAAGTACAGTAGGTAATTTGGAAGAAAAGTTGGGTTTACTTTGGCAGGGAGAGAAGTAGGGATGGAGCATAGGAGTCAAGCCCCTGCTCTCCCAGGAAGGAAAAGAAACACTTTTTTCATATAAAGAACATTACATGACCACACATATATATTTGTGTAAAATTAGATATAGAGAAATTGTGTAAAATATTTATTGAAAATAACAATATCTACTGTAAAAGATTGGCATGAAGATTAAATGAAATAATATATGTAAAGCACAGTGCCCACAAAAAGTCATAGCATTTAAGTAGGAAATATAAAAATCATGCCTTGATAAAGAAGATGTGGTGTATACACACACACACACACACACACACACACACACACTGGAATATTACATAAAAAAAGAAATTTTAACCATTTGCAACTATGTGGATGGAACTAGAGTGGATGGAACTTACACTAAGCAAAATAAGCCAAAGAAGGACAATTATCATATGATTTCACTCATATGTGGAATTTAAGAAACAGAACAGGATCATAGGGGAAGGGAGGGAAAAATATAAGACGAAATCAGAGAGGGAGATAAACCATAAGGGACTCTTAACTCTAGGAAACAAACTGAGGGTTGCTTCAGGGGCAGGGGTAGGGGTGGGGAACTGAGGGATGGGCATTAAGGAGGGCACTGATGGGTGTTATATAAGACTGACGAATCACTGACCTCTACCTCTGAAATGAACAATACACTATATGTTAATGAATTAAAAATTAACACTTAAAAATTTTAAACATAAAAAATCATGCCTTGTACTGCTTTTCTGGCAACAAACTTGATGGTTTAAGGAGAGGAAGTTAACAAGTATGTTGCTCTTTTTTTTCTGTTCTTGGCCTTTTGTTTGTTTATTTAAATTTGAACAATTTTTAAGGATGGAGATTGGCCAAATCTGAACATACATGGGAGTATCACTGTGCACTTAGATTGAAAAAGATGTTTCGCTCTTGTGAACATATGTTTTCTTCAGCAGTCAGAGAACACAGGTGCTTTGGCAAGTGAATTTTTGTGTGCACACAGGTTAGAAATAACAAACTTGATGAGTGAGCTGAACTCCTTTTTCTGTGATGGCAGCGACAAGCCTGGATGAGCCAGGAGGCTTCACGCTCTCTTACAGCGAGGGGAAGTTCAGTTTTCTTCAAAACTTCTTGGCGGAAGGTCTGTTGACTTTTCCGGAAGAAACCAGGCTTTTCCACTTATCCCTTTATTCTGGGAAATTTAAGGAATGAAAATTGTGCCCTTCTTTGCGGTGACAAGGATCATGTTCTCCTGGGGTCCTTCCTTATTACTTTCGTCTCCATCTGTGAGGGGAGACATTTGCTCATCCTTTTGCTCCTTTCTCTCCTCCACATGTTGCTGTCTGCCCTCCTCTTTCTCGTCACTTTGTGTCCTTCTGTTTGGGGCTAAGGTGTCAGTCTCGTGATCTGAAGGGTACGTGGTGGCTGCTCTTCCCCTGTAAGGACCCTGCACCTGTCTAGGTAAGCATGCCTCAGCTGCTGCCCCACACCAAGTTCACGGATAGACCTCCCGTCCAGTTTGCAGGCTCTGCTGTCAGACGAAGGAAACTCTGTATGTTGCTCTGTCCTCGTAAAGTTGTGATGACAGGAAACCTGCAATCACAGTGGTGGGAGATGAAATGACAGGGGTAGGTGCCAGAGTCCACTGCGGAGAAAGTGGCCCAGGAGGACTGAACAGAAAGCAAGGTGGCCATGAAAGCAGAGGAGAAAGAAGCCACGAGAGCTGGTTGTGTCTCAGTCATGTGCCACATGCTTGACATGTGATCATGTTTACTTCTCAGCAGATCTCTGAGCTAGGGTTGATCGTGTTGGCTTTATGGAGGAAGAAATAGGCTCAAGTCACCTCAGCTGCTATGGAGTTAGAATAAGGAAGTGCAGAGGAGGGAAGGGGCACCTGATATCAGCCCTGGCTGGGTCCCTGCCAGGTAGGCTGGCCTGAGTCCGCTGATCCAGGTGACCAAGGAATGTGACAAAGCTCAGCCCCACTGTCTGGCTCCTGACGGGTGACTCGGTTCCAGGACTTCTTTTTTTCCAGTCCATTGCCTTTATGCCAAACACCATGAAGTCATGTGTGCAGCTGCTTCCTCCCAGTAGCAATGGGTGTGGGAGCCTGTATTCATGGCAGCAAAAGGTAAAAAGTGAGCTCTCTTGCATGCAGACTTGAACAAATTTGGGGGGCAGGAGAGCTCCTCTAATGACTTGGCTCCCACCCCACAGGGAGCCCATTTTCTTGGTGGCTTCTTAGATCTGTCAAGGAATCAAGTGTCAGGATCCCCGAGGTCACACAGCCACCTTGAGTCATGGGTTCTGGTGTATCAAGAAGAGCTGTCTGTCTGTGGGTGATTATCTCATGAGAGTGACAGGGCTTATCACATCATTTTGGGATTTGTAATGAAAAATCATAAACACATATTATTAGCTTTATTTCTAGCACAAGACTGCATTAAGTATTCTGTTTGCTAAAATTGATATTTATTTAATAATTCTCTCTTTCTTATGGTTTTAATATGAGTTGAGCCGTCGTGGTAGTCAAGCCTCTACACAAGAGGGAGGAGGAAAATCATACTTTTGAGTTATAATTATTCTATTTTACAGAAGTTGCTCCTGTAGGTTGAGATTATATCAGATTCATGCATGTAAAAATATATTTCTAAATTTCTTTTTTTTTTTTTTTTTTTTTGAGTGTTTTCTTACTTGGCTGCTCTTTTCCTGAGAATCAGTGTAAATTTTGGGAGCAGTGGAGTATTATTGTTTCTCACATTTTTTAATTGAGTAGAGAATTTTTTTTAAGAAGACATTGAAAATCTGATTACAAAATCGTATAGGGTAGATTATCATGCATTTCTAGTCCAGGCCCCCTCTCCCTGTAGTAGTAAAAAAATGACATCAAATGACTTTTGATTGAAGTGAAAATCTTTGACAGTTCCAAGAGTTGATTAACATCTTTCACGTACATGAAATAATTAGGATGTCCTAGTTTGGGATTATACTTAATGGTGCAAAATAAACTCTTAAAGGATCTAGGCCATTTTTCCCCCTGCATACTCTGCTATGGAGTTGGGAAACCTTTGCTGTAGACCAGTTCTAGAAGAACTGAGAGTTTCACATGGCAGCTTCATTGTGACCACTTTTAGACAGGACAATGGAGACCTCTATAATCAGCCAACTGGGTTCATACAGTTCCGAGGCTTTTGTTCTTAAGCTGAGTAAATAATGCTTTGCATTCCAGCCCTTTATTTGATGTCATCAATAGCATACCTCAAGACCACTTTTTTGGCAGTGTGTTAATGAATGTTTTGTTGAACGCTTTTCATTTATTAAGGACTGAGATATCTGATTTAATCTCAGTGGTGCTTAAAATAAACTTTTGTGGCTACGTTTACTCAAGCCCTTATTTGAAAGCTATTCTTACAAGCAGGCCCAGAGCTAAAAGATTCCTGGCTTGTTGGCCAAGTGCTAGTTGAGCACGGGGTCACATTTGGGAGCCATTGTCCAGTTTCTTGGACTTGATTTCTGGCTTACTACTCTCTGCCCAGTCTAGATGGTTGGTGGATTCCAGTTCAGTTCTTTTCATAGGTTTTCTGATTAAGTAATCGGTCAAATGCATTCCCTGGATGATAAGCTCCTTCAGTCAGGAGAGAGTAGGACCTTAGGAGGAGGTGGATGTCCCCCTCTGTGCCATCTGCACCCAGTGCTGGACTCCTTGAGCTGCAGGGTGAGGGGCACACCCGGGATGTCTTGGGTACCTCTAGAGCTAAGTAACCAGTTTTTGGAAATTTCTAGCTCTTACAGTTTTCTTTTTCTTCTTTCCTTCTTTAGGATTGCCTTGTAGCAGAAATGGAAGATAAAGTTTTAGCTGTAGTAAGTATACCTAAGTTACTGTAAAATTCCTTTTCCCAAACCAATGGGACTCACATTAATTCAAGTAAAAAATTCTGTGGCTAATTCCTTTAGGATATACTTTGAAATATTGGCTTTTGGGAGTTGAATCTATTAATTTAGGTAGCGAGGTAAGATTAAAAGTTATTTAACAACAAGAAGATTACTGTGAAAATTCCTGTGCTTAACTTGCATAGATGGGAGTCTCTGTTTCATTAGGTACAATTATACTTAAATTACCAGCTAGCCTGTTAATCAGGGATATACTGATCTGCATATTTCACTTTAGGAACATTTTGATTAAAAAAAAAATCCTTGGCAAAAACTTTATGATGGAGGGGGGATGTGCTGTGATTGTTTAAAGAGCATTTTGTTACTATTCATCATCACTTCCTTCCTTTGACATAAGCCTGCCTGTGCCCTTTTGATAAGGCCTTCCTCCTACTGATGTTGAGGAATTTAGCAATGAAACTGCTATAAATATATTTTCCATAAATAGGAAGGCTAAACAAATTGGGGGAATGTAAGAAGTGTCACTTCTTGGATTCTCCCCCTTGGAAAAAAAAAATCACTCTTTGGAATTTCCTGATTTCTTTGGTGGCTTAATTTTGAAAGATTAGGTGAATCTGACTGAAGGAGACAACCACATAACCCCTGTTAATTCTACATGGAGAACACTGAATAGGGATCTTCATGTCTCAGAAATTTTACCTGATCAATGTTTGGGGTCAGAGAATGTGAGCCAGTACTAAAAAGATCATACACCTAAATGTAAAGCACAGATCTGTGTATCTCCTAGATGATAACAGAAAAAAATCTAGGTTGGGGCAGCCCCGGCGGCACAGCAGTTTAGCGCCGCCTGCAGCCCAGGGTCTGATCCTGGAGACCCAGGATCGAGTTCCACATCGGGCTCCCTGCATGAGCCTGCTTCTCCCTCTGCCTGTGTTTGTGCCCCCACCCCCACCCCGTCTCTCTCATGAATAAATAAATAAAATCTAAAAAAAAAAAAAAATCTAAGTTGACCCTGTGTTTGCTGATGAGTTTTTACATACAACACCAAAAACAGAATCCATGAAGGAAAAATTGTTAAGGTGGTTGAGGTGGAACACTGTGCTCTATGAAAGTGTTAAGAGTGAAAAGACAAGCCACAGACCGGGAACAAGTATTTTTAAAACACATATAAGATAAAGGACTTGTATCCAAAATGTACAAAGAACTGTTTAAACTCAATAATAAGAAAATAACTCAATTAAAAAGTGGGCAAAAGATCTGAACGACACCTCAGCATAAAAGATGGGCATTCGACAAATAAGTATGGGGAACGATGTTCAACGTCGTGTGTCATTAGGGAATTGCAAATTAAAACAAGAGTGAGATACCACTACACACCTATTAGAATAACTGAAATCCAAAACATGACAACACCAAATGCTGACAAGGATGTAGAGCAGTACGAGCTCTTGTTCATTGCTGGTGGGAATGCAAAATGGTACAGCCACTTTGGAAGACACTGTAGTAGCTTCTTACAAAACCAAGCCTACTCTTAACCTACGATCTAGCAGTTCTACCCCTGGGTATTTATCTGGTCACAAAAACCTGTACAGAATGTTACAGCAACTTTGTTCATAACTGCCAAAACTTGGAAGCAGCCACATGTCCTCTAGTAGGTGACTATATAAACTGGCACATCCAGACAATAAAACATTATTCATAATATTCAATATTATTCATAAAAAGAAATGATTTATAAAGCCATGAAAAGATATGGAGGAGCCTTAAATGCACATTACCAAGAAAAAGAAGCCAATCTGAAAAGGCTGCGTATTGTATGATTCTAATTATCTGACATTCTGGAAGAGGCAAAACTGTGAGACAGTAAACAGATCAGTGATTGCCAAGGGTTCATTGTGGGAAAGGCAGGAGAGGTGAATAGGTGAAGCACAGGGGGTTTTTAGGTAGTGAAACTAGTCTGTATGGTACCATAGTAGTGGTTATAAGACATTATGCACTTGTTGAAACCCATAGAATTGTACACCACAAAGAATGAGCCCTAATGTAAACTGTGGACTTTTGTTGATACTTAGGTACCAATTTTGGTTCATCAGTTCTAACAGATATACCACAGTAAAGCAAAATATTTTTAATATCTTGTTATTATTAACTATGTTCTAGCTATTGTTGGAAGTTGGGATGGGGAAGGAAGTATATAGAAATTCGGTACTTTATGCTCAGTTTTTCTGTAAACCTAAAACTGCTTTAAAAAGAAAATCTATTTTAAAAAATTGCAGACAAAAATTTTTTTTAACTGTATGGGTATTTGATATGCTTACAATGTGAGTGATCACTAAGAAACCTTGCAAATGGCAGGGAATAGGTGATTCTCCCTCACTGCCAGATGGGGGTTTCTGTACAGTCCGTGGCTCTTCAGTGGCCTTAATTCACATAAGAGCTGCACTCTTTAAACAAAGCCAAAGTAGTGGCACTATTTCCTCCGATTGCAAATACAAAGTCCAAATGCCAAAGCTTCATTGGGTAGCATTATTAAAATGATTACTGACTGCAGCTATAGATTGTAGATGAAGTGCATTTCTTTAAAATTCAGCTTGAGATAAACTTGGTTAATGATTGAACCTTTCCTATTTGCCTGTCCAACTCTAGGTCAAGGTTTTAAATGGCATCTGTGACAAAACAATACGCTCTACTACGGACCCTGTTATGAGCCAGTGTGCGTGTCTGGAGGAAGTTCACTTGCCAAATGTTAAACCGGGAGAAGGCCTGGTAAGAATTCTAGAATCACTTGTTTTCTTTTAAAAAATAACAGTATCATTTATTAAATTTTTTTCTGATTCCTTATTGCTTTTGGTACAATTCTGAATAGAATTAAATTAGATTGTCTTCCATTATGTAGTTAGGAATTGGCCATCTTGAACTGTTGACAGGTTTTATGTCTTCAAAATATAAAAATAAATACAGGTTTTAAACTGTACTCTCATATCTTGAAGGGATTGTCTTAACAGTTTTATTTTTAGGCCTTAGCCATGCAAGGAGATATAAAACATTTACACAAAGGAAAGATGGTCTCTGGGTACAAAACATCTGTTCTGAAAGTCTGTATTAGCACTTAGGGTGAATGTGAGAAGAGATGGTTGAAAGAAATGATTTCCTTAAAAAATGTCCAGAAATGTTTCTTAAGTGACATATGAGCCCTATAACAAGAGGCCCTGAGCATACAAATAGGTAGAGATACCTGGCTACCTGGATCTGTGCCTTGATACCTAGATCTTCCAGCATCAGGCATGATTAATTTGCTGAGATTTAAGTGGAAGAAACTGTGAGGCTCCCTCATGAGCTTTTCAAGGCTGTGATTTTGAGAGAGCTGGGTTTCCTCATCTGTCAGAAGTGAATAGTAATGGACAGCCTGGCTGGCTCAGCAGTTTAAGCACCCGCCTTCAGCCCTGGGCATGATTCTGGAGACCTGGGATGGAGTCCCACGATCCCTGCATGGAGCCTGCTTCTCCCTGTGCCTCTGCGTCTCTCATAAATAAATGAAATCTTAAAAAATAAAAAAAAAAGGAGTGAATAGTAATAATGACTGCCTCACAGAGTTGTTGAAAGTATTAAATTAGATGATGAGTGCTGGGTGCCAGCTGCTAGATACATCGTTCCCTTGCATTCATTGGTGGCTTGCAGATACTGATAAGGAGGAGGACGAGGAAGGCCTAGTGTGTAGATAGCTGTGGGGAGGCACCAAGGCAGTCTCTGCTCTCAGGAAAACAAAAATCAGCCAAATATCGACAAGCTCATGTTCTTAGTAAGGAGTAATTCACATGTTGAGACTTCTTGGCTTCAAGGTGAATGATGGATTAAAGTAGTTTAAGCAGGGAAGACTTCCTGGAGGTGAGTTTATAGTTATGTCTCAAAGCAGAGAAATGCCCCCAGTGGCAGAAGTGGCCTCAGATGGTAAAGTTACATAAGTAAATGCTTTGGAAGGAGGAGTCCCATAGGTTGGGAGAAGTGGATTCTTCGGTGAATGAAAGAAACGGGAAAGGGGAGGAATGGAGAGAAGCTTGAAGGTGTAAGCATTTGATGAGATTCTCATTAGAGAGTAGGGTGGGTTGCTGAGGAAGACAAGTCCAAGGTCAAAATGATTTCTGAGGATGATCTACATTATTGCAAATTCAATACCAGAGTGAGCAACAAATCTTTTCCCCATCGACTGTTTGCCCTCCCCCCACCACACCATCTTATAAAAGTTTAATAAACATTTTTTATATGTGATACAGTAGATGGTGGCAGTGTTTCCTCTCTGGTATGGTATTCGCCTCTGAGTTGGCTTACCAGGCCTGTCGGGGGAGCGTCTTTGTCTTTATGCTTCCCTTAAAATGGAAGAGTGCCTTTCCTAATAGACTCCCTATGTTGTGTTGCTTTAATAATCTTTGTGCATATATCCTGGTCTTCAGTGGCTTAAACAAGTCACCTCCATGATGACTGCTGCTCCCACGTTTATCTGAATATAGTGTGTCACCGGACAAAGAGATGGTCAGGAGAGAACGGTCCTTGTTTGAAATGCCTCATTCATCCGGCAGGTCTGAGAAGGTGCCTTCTGAGTCCCCAGAGTTTTATAACAAAATTCTCTGTGCCCAGAACACAAGTTACAATACCAGAGAGATCCAGCCCCTGATTTCTTTCATGAGCAGTTCCCTTTGTTTGCTCTCCTTCTCTCTTGTTTCCCAGTGTTTCAGGAGGCCTAAAAAAAATGAGTGTTGTTCTGAAGGGCTTGCCTTTAATGTTTTATAAGATGAAGTCTCCCCGGCGGCTGTGTTTTCTAAACTTTGGAGTAATGAGTTAATGTATTTGTGACTCCCTCTAGGGCATGTACATCAAATCAACCTATGATGGATTGCACGTGATTACTGGAACCACGGAAAACGTAAGTGGACGTATCCGTTGAATGTAAAAGCCATTATGTGTTTAAGCACACGTGACACAGAATCCCTCTACTTGGGGCTGCAGCGTGTGCATCCTATTTTATTATCTGTAGTCACTGTGGGGGCCGTTGTGTTCATTTCTGTTGCTAGGACGCTGCTTATCACCAGCTGTCATGAATTTATTATTTAAGTTGCCTTTTATTGCTGTCATTCACATACCTTGCCCAGTTATTACCCACCCCCCCACCCCTGTTAATTATTCCCTTTGCTCCTTGGAAGTGTTAACCCGTAAGTATAAAAACAGTGATCTCTTGTTGTTGAAAACCATTCTGACAAGAACTGGGATTGGTAGCCATATGTGTAAAATACAGTTTTTTGTTGTTGTTGTGTAATGGAATTTATATGTATCACCAAAGCGGCTATTTTGGGATTTTTACACAACGTAGATTCTTTTTATAGAGTTGTGTTTTGTAATGTTTGGCATGATACTGAAATTTCGGGTTTTTTCTTCCCCCCGATCTTTTGAATAGAAAAAGCAGGGCTGTTTCTACTGGGAGAGTCTTTGTATACTGTTAACTTCCTTTTGGAAAGGCTGCTCCATGAAGGGTTTTTCCTGAACCCCTCAAAACATTTTGAATTTGTAAAGAGTAGAGCCAATTGAATGCTTTCTTTTTGCAATCTACAATATGGCTAGTTTTTGATGACATTGATAGGAAGCTAAAAATGTTTGAAATGGCTTCTTGGATCTGTATGAAAGAAGCACGTGTTTGTGGAACTAATCTGCTATTTAATCAACTAAAACAAGAGGAAATAATTCCTAAAAATAGAAGAAATTTGGTAACTCCTCTTCTAATCTGGTGGAAATACATGTTGAATTTTGAACTTTAGCTGCTAGGTCTTTTGATAAAATAAAATGGCATAATCTTCGATGAGGGTTTGTGACACAAACTTGATTTTTGTAGCAAGAAAGAAATGACATTGCTCAAGGCAGTGAATTTTAAGTAAGTTTTGTGATTCTGGCAGACAAATGAGTAGAAGATGGTGGTATCTTTAAGCATTCTTTGTCGAGCTACAGTGAAAATCACTGAGAAGTAATAGAAATTTTTATAGCACATACATGATAAGCAATAACAGCATGGGAAGTTATGCTTTTAGGTCAGGGATGGTGCAGAAGAGAAAAATGCATAACTCATTACACAGTTCATCCCTCATTCTTGTCGAGACTTAGCATATATCAGCTGAACCATAAGGAGAACATACTTGTGTACCATTCAGTGCATTGTTTTGGGGTTGGATGGATTCAGGGGGATGGTGAAGGTCATTTCAGTTTTTAAAGAATTGAAGTCTTAGATATAAAACTAAACTAACTGTCTACTGATTGCATTGTTTAACAGCCAGATCTGATCTGTGTGGCTGCAGACTCTCACTGGTCTTCCTAAAGCAGTTTTCATCTTGGATAAATGTGTAGCTCACTGTCATATTACTACCAGAAGGCACACAGATTTCTCCTCTTCAAACCACCCCCCTGCCTCCTGTCCTTTGGTTTTAAGGATGAGAGTTGAAACAGAGACTAAACAGGCTGCTTTTGAATGAAGTGAAATGTCTAATGTAAGGATACATTTCCTAGAATTCCAACCAGACTCAATAAGACTGGGTGAGAGATTTAAGATTTACCTGGATGTAGTTGATCTCATACAGGACTATACAGAAGCCACCTAGAGACAGGTGGTTTCCATCTTGTTAAAGATCAAAAAAAGCGAAAACTTGTCTTATTCCAGTTGGCAATCCATTTGAAAATATCACTCATTCTTTTCAGTCATTGAGCTTGTGTTCACTGAGTACCTGGAATGTGCTGAACACTCGCTAAATCTCACAGATGTGGGTGAAAGGTTAGATAAGAGCCTACTTCTCAAGGGCTTAATCTGGGTATTTTACTCTAAATGCTGGGTATATTACACTTAAATGGCAGTAGAAAATGCCAGTTTCCAGCTCTGGAACAGCTTTCCAGCTAGCAGGTAAAGTTGTTGGGACTTTAGAATCAGTATGTTAGTTAGTTAGTTATGTATGAATGAAGGAATGAATGAGAGAGTGCATGCAGGGACAGGGGTAGAGGGAGAGAGAGAATCTCAAGCAGACTCTTCACTGAGCATGGAAGCTGATGCAGGGTGGAGATCATGACTTGAGCCAAAATCAAGAGTCTGATGCTCCACCAGCTGAGCCACCCAGGTGCTCCCAAAATCAGAATGTTTTAATGGAAGCATAGTGTGGTGGGTGGTAGTGGATGGAAATCACCCACTGCATTCCCTATATTTCTTTATCTTGGACTCCAGGCTGAAACAATGATAGCAGGCCATCTTAGGCCTCCAGTCCATTTTGGGGGGAGGTTACCTGAGAGGTCAGGATCATTCCAAGGTCAGCTGAACAGTATCCAGTGATTCCCTATGACTTCTTTTTTTGATGTTGTTCAACACCTTGACAGGATCCCATCCATACTTCTATTCCCTACCTCTGAGATGATGTGAGAATTAGATTAGCCTCTGAAGAATGGATGAATTATTCTCCAGGTCATCACCCTTCTGCAGAAAACCAGAACAAGCATCATTTTTCAGTAGTCTGGCTCATGGTGAAGATAGGCAAGAGCCATTGCCCCAGGGAGAATTTTGGTATTAAGCTCTCTCTTTACCAGTGTTCTGCCAAATACATCGCTTAATCACCTGGTAGGACATTTGAGAAATGAATGCATGAGGATCCCTAGGAAGGAAAGTCAATTCAGGACAGTTAGGCTTGGTTTTGAAGATCGCACATCTTCAAACAAGAACTTCCTGGCTTCAGGGTCATCTTTTATAAAGTGAACCTTACCTTAAATTAATCCTGAGCCAGGAAGATTATCTGGGCTGGAGTGATTCTGATCAGACTTAGCAAAATTGGTCTATAACTATGGATTAAGCATCTGACACATGGGCAAAAAGGAGCCTAGGTGCATTTGCTGTTTTCTTTTAGTGCCTCAAAAGAGAAAGAGATTTGAGGTAGGCCATCTTCCTGAGGTGCCCATGGTGTGGTTCTCTCAGGCAAGGCCCTGCTCATTGTTATGGTGGCAGGTGAAATGTTTTGAAACACAACTGTCATAGTTACCTGTGCCTTGCATTGGATCTAGATGAATCGAAGGGAATGTTTCTACAGTTGAATGTTGCTTGCTCGTTTCCTGCTGAGCCTATCCCAACAGTTGAGCAAGAACATTTAGTGAGAATGTCTTGAGTTTGGTTGCTGCCCTCCTGACCATGTTCAGAGGTGCTATTTTTAAAAAGATAATTGTAAATATGTCTGAAGATTCAGTCAGTTACATAAGTCACCAAGTAAAATACTCTGGCCTAGATAACATTTGATGGTAATTTGAAATCAAGGGTTTTATCCTTTTCTTTGCTTTTGCTCGTAGGAGATACCTTAAACGTAGAGAGTGCTAGTTTCATTCGTTGAACAGAATATTATGGGCAAAATAGCTAATGAATAGATTATATCTAGGTATTTATATGCACAAATATGTGCAGAGAGAGCTATATATGCATGTATATATATTTGTAGATTTGTAGCAAGGTATTATTTGGGGGAATCAAAATCTGGACTTTTGATACTGAAAATACATTCATTTTAAATTCAACCTGAAAATGACGAAAATTTAAATTTGTTTTCTCTGTAGAAGTCCATTTTCTATTGTCACCATTTTTCTATGTGAATAGCATTGTGATAATGAGTAAAAGCAAGGTTGAGTAAACAAGGTTTAGTTTTAATAATTGCTTAAAAGGAGATGGGATGACAGGGTTACAGTGATGATCTTTACATTTTCAGCACTTTGTCAGCTTTTACAAGATATATTTTGATACGGATCTGTGTAAGGTACTTTTTAGATGAACCAAAGGGTTGACTGTGTGTCGCACTCTTCCTGATGGGGTAGAGGAACCTGGCTGTTATAACTGACAGGTGGTCTGGACCAGCCGACCACTTATCTAGTGGGGAACATGAGTGCCCACCCGTATACCAGGCTCTACAGACCATGTAATCTTGGGATCATCTCTTAAGTGCGCTGTGTAATAGTTCTTGAGAAAATTCTATTTCCATTGCTCGTCTGCAGAAGAAAGAAGAAGAAATAAAAGCAGAAAAAAATGGAAGATTTAAAAAATAATAAGTCTCTGTGTTTGTTCCTAATAGTCTCCTGCAGACAGATCTCAGAAGATTCATGCTGGTGATGAAGTCATTCAGGTTAATCAGCAGACTGTGGTGAGTTTATTCATTGAGACTTAATACTTTTAGTATTCTCTTCTAGGACTTTTAACTAAATCCAAAGCCATTTGCTTGAATTTTTAAAATTTTGCAATTTCTGTCCAATTTTTCATAATTTAAGTAGTACTGGATGAATATATTGGTGTCTGCTTATTTGCTCACAACTGATTTCCTTGAAATAAATTCATAGATTTGATTTTTCATAATTCATGAGTGAGTCCCTTCTCCTCATTTTCTTTCTTTGAAGGTGGGATGGCAGCTAAAAAATCTGGTGAGAAAATTGAGAGAGAACCCCACAGGAGTCGTATTGCTGCTTAAGAAGCGCCCCACGGGTTCTTTCAACTTTACTCCTGCTCCCCTGAAAAATCTACGGTGGAGACCACCTCTGGTACAGGTATCTGTTATGGTTGTAAACCTTTATCTGCTATCAGCACATGAACAGTATCAGATTTGTCTCCAGAAAGAAAAATTACAGGGGTGCCTGGGTGGCTCAGTCCATTAAATGCTTTTGGCTCAGGTCATGATCCCGGAGTCCTAGGATTGAACCCCACAATGGGATTCCTGCTGAGTAGGAAGTCTGATTCTCCCTCTGCCCTTCACCCCATTCGTGCTCTCTGTCTCTCACTTATTCTCTCTCTCAAATAAATAAATAAATACTCTTAAAAATTACAATTTGAAGGTGAATCGTTTCAGGAATTTATGTATGTAGAATTATTCTCTAGTCCTACTTCAATGAAAATATGCATTCTAGATCTTGTACCAAACAGTGTGGCAGCCACTAGCCACATGTGACTACTTAAATAAATAAAATGAAAAGACCAGTTCCTGGACCTCATTAGCCACGTTTCAGGGGCTGGGTGGCCTTGTGTGGCTAGTGGCTGTCATCATCACTGCAGAAAGTTCATGCTGGTCCTTTTCTCCTCTCATTTCAAACACATCTGAAGATATACAGTGTGAGCACTAACCCCGGAGAGACCACATGGGGTTGTGTCCTTAGCAGCAGTCTCCCAGGGCAGCCGTAGGGACTGTGGGGATAATCCACTCAGTGGGAAGCAGTATCACTCCATTGTTTAGTTCAGAATCGGCAGCCTTGGGTGATAATCAAAAACAGACCAACTTAGAGTACTGTATAGTACCATATAATTCTAGATGAGCAGTACACTCCTTTATTGCCTGCACCTGGGTGAACTGTGCTCCATGACTAAAACCCCCTCTTGATACCATTAGTCCTTAGTGTTTATTTTTTAAATTAGGAATAAAAGCAATGACATCTTTTTTTTTTAAGATTTTATTTATTTATTCATGAGAGACACAGAGAAAGAGGTAGAGACACAGGCAGAGGGAGAAGCAGGCTCCCTATAGGGAGCCTGTTGTGGGACTCAATCCCAGGACCCCAGGATCACGCCCTGAGCAGAAGGCAGATGTTCAACCATTGAGCCACCCAGGTGCCCCAAGCAATGACATCTTAATGTCTTTTTATAAGATTGAGATTGCAATTTATGTATATATAACTGTCTGCAATCTTACTGTACCTCTTCAAATGGAAGGAATGGTAGTCATCTCAGGCCTTTGATTTGGACACACCTACATGTGAACCTTAAGAGGGAAGGGGGGTTGAAATAAATAACAAGATATGGAGCAAGGAGGGGCATGTAATTATAATCACTTCTTAAATAATAACTGATTAATAAATGATTTATAAGTCAATTCTTATAAATAGTTATGTCTTTAATAACAATATTAATCACACCCCAGCTGTGACAGGGCAATTCCAGTGAAAGACTCATGCTAAGAGGTCATTGGGAAGAAGCATGAAAAAGATTCACAGAGCAGCACAGTATAGTGGTTAGGTAGGGGGGCTTGGAGCCACACTTCTCAAATTCAGATCCCAGTTCTGTCACTTATTAGCTGTGGGACCTCTGAGAAGATATTTAATCTTTTTAAACCTCACTCCTAATTATTAGTATTTACTGTTAGAGAAGGCTGGGGCACCTTTGTGGGTCAGTCTGTTAAGCATCTGCCTTTGGCTCAGGTCATGATCCTAGGGGATCAAGCCCTGCATCAGGCTCCCTGCTCAGTGGGGAGTCTGCTTCTCCCTCTCCCTCTCCTACTCCCCTTGCTTGTGCTCTCTCCCACACATGCTCTCTCTTTCAAATAAGTAAAATACTAAAAAAAAAAGAAAAGAAAGAAAAGAGAAAAGAAAAAAGAAAAGAAAAGAAAAGGAAGAGAAGAAAGAAAAGAGTCTTTGGGCTAAGGGGTGAGGATGGCAAGGAAGGCAGGTGTGAAATCTGACAGTGAATCTAGCTGGTGACACAGGGACAGAAATTAGAAACTCAGGGAAAGCAGAGATGGTGGATCTTTTGAGCATCACTGAGTGTGAAGTGATAGAGGAAGATTCAAGTGGCTGTGTTCAGGTGGTAAGTGAAAATTATTTTTAAGGAGGCTAGAGGTAGTCCCTTTACTTCTGGAAATTCACTTAGGAAGGGCATGCTTCCCTCCTCTCTGGATTTGCCCACCCTGCTAAGACCCACCAACTGTGCAGTTTTGGGGAGGAGATGATGATGAGGGAGGAGACACCTTGTTTTGCTTCTGACCCAGGGAGAGAGCCATAGTTCAGAGGCCATTTGATAGCTTAGCTACTCAGTGTTCTCACGATGCATCCAGGATATTTTCAGAATATAAACTCTGAAAGACCAACACTCCCTGGGCATTGCTAAGTGTGTGTCATTATACAGGCTTCCTCATGCCTGGGCACCCACCTCTTGTGGGGGAGGGAGCTTCTTTCCTTCTTGTTTACATCATTAATGCAGCCTGTCCCTGGAGAGATGTCATCATTCTGTTTTTAGGCCACAGTCCTGGTAAATGAGAGTTATTTTACAGACATCATCATCAATGTTAGAGTGTTTGGAGAGTGTCTATTCTGTGCCAATGCCGTAGTTTAGCTCTGCTTCCATTGTTGAGGGTCTGCATCCTGTCCCTGTGTATTTGAGACATGCTCAAGATTGATGGACTGAGGTGGTCATCAATTGCATATTGAGTAACGTTGACTGTGTCAATGGCCAACATCTGGGTTGTAGGGATTATGTCACGGGGGAGACTAAAGACTAAGCCCCCACTTCTCTTGAGCCTGGGTGTCTCCCCCTAAAACAGAGCTGTCAGTGTGAGCACTGGCTATCCCAGTCCTTCCAGTCCTTAAAATGGAGCTCCTGGCCTCACTTTGGGGGGACTTTAGGTCTTCCATCCCCATCCGGGCTAGATAGGATCTGAGGTACCAGGGGCCAGGCACAGTTCTCATGGGGTACCTCCCCCTCCCTGCACTGGCTTTCACCAGTCATCTTCGTGCCTTGACTCTGGTATTTCCTCCCAGTTCCTTTACCAGCCAAAAGATGTGTGTCATTGTAAGTCTATAGAACAGATAAGATTGAAGGTATCGCATGAGATATTTAAAAATAGGTTCTTTGAGACCAATAACATAATTAAAATTAAGCTGTATGGGTCTTACATTTTTTAAAATTAACTTGTGTGGATGTGTCTTTACGATACTGAATTAAATAGCATAAGGTTGTACACTTACTATGTGACAAGCAGTGTGCTAAGCCTGTTACATGTACCATATCACTTAATTCGCCCTGTGTTGGTACTGTTCTTGTCCTCATTTATTCCCATCCTATAGATGAGACACAGAGAAGTTGGGTGGTTTGCCCAAAGATACACAGCTAATGAGAGCTATAGCCAGGATAGCACCTGGATGGAGTCCCAAGCCCATGCTCTAGTCCGTGATGGCCTTGGTACTGATTTGTATAAACTAGCTCATTCAATCTGCACTGCAGCCCTACGCAAGAGGTACTGTCAGTATAACTGTTTTTTGAGAAAGAAACTGAGGCATGGGTATTTAAGTGATTTGCCCAGAGCTAGAATTCTAACTTGACTCTGGAACTCCGAAGCCTCTACTACTACTACTACTTCTACTACTACTACTACTACTACTACTACTACTACTACTACTACTACTATTTCTTCTTCTTCTTCTTCTTCTTCTTCTTCTTCTTCTTCTTCTTCTTCTTCTTCTTCTTCTTCTTCTTCTTCTTCTTCTTCTTCCTTCTTCTTCCTTCTTCTTCCTTCTTCTTCTTTCTTCTTCCTCCTTCCTCCTTCCTCCTTCCTCCTTCCTCCTCCTTCCTCCTTCCTCCTTCCTCCTCCTTCCTCCTTCCTCCTTCCTCCTTCTTCCTTCTTCCTTCTTCCTTCTTTCTTTTCTTCCTTCTTCTCTTTTTTAAAGATTGATTTATTTTAGAGAAAGTGAGAGAGAATGTTTGAGCGGGGGTCTGGGGAGGGCAAAGAGAGAATCTTTCAAGCAGACTCCCTGCTGAGCATGGATGCTGGACTCTATCTCATGACCCATGAGATCATGATCTACACTGACACCAAGAGTCTGGCTGAGCCATCCAGGTGCCCCCCACCCTGAGCCTCTACTTCTCACTATGCATCTAATCTTTCAAAATTCCCAGTTAATTCTGAGTATCTGAAAGAGTACAAATTGAGTGTTGCTAATAGTAGTAAACACACGAATGACCTCACCCCTCCATGTTGGTTTTGGGGAAGAAGAGTTACCCAAAAATAGTCTCTAAGTTCCCTTCCACCCTTTGCACTGGCTTCCATTTCAGACCTCACCTCCGCCCACGACAACCCAGTCCCCTGAAAGCACTATGGATACCTCGCTGAAGAAGGAGAAGCCAGCTATCCTGCATCTTTATATCCCTCCTCCACCAGCTGTTCCCTACTCTCCCCGGTACGTCATTGTCCCTGTTGGCGGTGTGCACATCTCCTGTGCGTGGAGCTTCTAAGTGGCACTCTGAAGGCCATGGGGACTTTGAGGGCAGAAGTTGATTAACCCTAGGGTGCCAGGGCTGAGTCTTGAAGTTGCAGTTGTGTTAGAAAGTGGGATCCTGGGAATAGGGGTGGGAGGAATGGGTGAAGGGGATCAAAAGGTCCAAACTTGAGTTATGAGATAAATAAGTTATGGGATGTACTGGACAGCATGGTGATTATAGTTCAACAATATTATATTTTATATTTGCAAGTTGCTGGGAGAGGAGATATTAAAAGTTCTCACCACAAGAATAAAAGAATTTTGTAACTATGTGAGGTGATGGGCGTTAACTGAACTTTTTGCAGTGATCATTCTGCAAGTATATACACATATCAAGTCATATGTTGTACACTTAAAACTAATACAATGTTTTATGCCAATTATATCTCAATAAAACCAGGGAGGGAAATGTGTGGTCCTTTAGGGGGAAGTGTAGGGATGGATCCAGGTTTCATCGGGCTTGAAACTACGTAGTTTGGTGGGGAGGGGGCTCTTTATGTAAAGAAAGCATGTGCTCTTAGAATGCCTTATTTTGGCTCCTCCTGGGATATAAGAAGAAGCTGTTTGGGGGTTCCTGGAGCTGAAGTTTCATTATGTATAAGGTAAAATCATCTCTGGGGAGGAAGAGAGTAATTTTTTTTTGTGCAGCAAATTTTGCAGACTGTTGTGTTCTTCATAGGACATAAAAAATATGAATATAGGTGTGATCCTCTGTATTTATGCCTGCGTGTGTGTGTGTGTGTGTGCCTATTATAAATTCTAAAGGTTGTTCCTCTCTTAATTGATAAATGGTATAACAAGAAGAGTCATATTAACTGTTACATAGGGGATTATTTAGGTATGAAATACAGGCTTATACCAATTTACCTATTAACAGAGAATTTAGCTCATTTATTCAACATACCTTTAGTGTGTGTAGTGCCTGAATCACCGTCTTACCCAAAACAGATGCAGTTCTCTTGCCCCCAGAGAACTGCCAATGTCTTAGTCAACTGTTCAAGAATAAACTGAGAAAAACATAATTATGCTATAATATTTCATAAGACAAAGTTCGGGCTGAACTTAACAGTGATATTTTACTTCATGTTGGGTTTTTTTTTTTATTGGTTTGTTTTTGTTTTAAGCTGAGTATTTGATTCTATCATGTTTCTTCCCTGGCATAAGGAAGAATTAATATCATTTTCTTCTCCCTGGTTTTGGGTTGCCCAGAACTTAGTACAGCATATAGAGAACTTACCTTAGCTGATCAGAGGCATTGGAGTTGGTAGATGGGACTCTTCCCTATCTTCACAGACCAGAGTCATGCGGTCATGGGATCGTAAGTGTGTTTAAAGTGACAAGTAGTTGCCTTTGCACATGGGGAACACAGTTTCATGATGACCACTGTGTAGGTGGTTCTATCAGAAACTAGGAGGCCACTCCCAAACTCCCAACTCCGAAAGTCCTTGTCTGGGTCTCAGTGAGGGTCACAGAAGCAGTGGCAGGATAAGGGGTGCATATATATGTATAGTAAAGGGGAAAAAGAGCTGGAGCTTTTCATCTGCTCGGGGGAGACACACATGCACACATATACATGTGCACACGTGCATACAAACCATTAATGAAGGATATTTTCTGAGGAATGAAACAGGCAAATGGTTATGGAGAATGAGTGGTGAGTCTTGAAAGCTTTGTGGATGGGGATATATGCCAGGTTTAAAAGTATAGAAGGAGATGGATTCATAAAGGGAGGAGGGGCTACGCAAGCAGGGGGTTCACTGGGAATTCAAGCAGGCAAAGCTGATCTTTAGATTATTTTTGGACTCGGTGGATGTTGTATTTTGTCGAGTAGTTTTTGCAACGATCACCTAATAGAATTTTCTAAGTTGAGAAATTTAACTAGCTGGTAACTTGGCCTCAACTAAAATTAATTTCAAGTTTTATAAAAGCTGACATTTAGAAAGAATTAAGTTGGAGTCGTTTATCCAACACTTGCCATTTTCTGTACGGAATTCAGAAAATAGACGCTCTCCACTGGGTATTATAAAGGCTCCTTTGTATTTTTTGACATAATTTTCAAATCTAACAACTCCATTATATGTCAGGTGTCGTCTTTGCTGAATCTTGGCAAAGATACTACTTTGGGCATCAGAAAAACGGCTCCAATCGTACCTTACCTTGTGATTTCCATAAGAAATAGATTCAGGTATAGGATAGAAGTGGAAGGAAAGCAGAGCTGTCTTTTCAAAGGTATATTTATACTAGTTAGACATATATGAAAAAACTATCATTTTCATTTATTTAGGATATTGCTATTTTCTCTTATTTATTAATAAGATTTCTGTGTATTTGAGGGGTAGCAGAGATTGAAAAAGGAATGCTTTTTCCTCCAGTGGAAAGGAGAATTAAAGTTTTCTTATGTTTTGTGTGCTCAAGGAAGTATGTCCTATAATTCTTCTGTATGAGAGGTCTTTGTAAGCAACTTAATTATTGCCCACTGTCTTCCAGGGATGAGAATGAGAGTTTTCTTTATGGAGGATTCAGTAAGTGTAAACAACCCGTGCCTGGTCCTAAGGGCTCCGAGTCCCCAAATTCCTTCTTGGACCAGGAAAGCCGAAGACGGAGATTCACCATTGCTGATTCTGATCAGTTGCCTGGGTATTCGGTGGAAACCAATATTCTGCCCACAAAAATGAGAGAGAAAACACCATCTTATGGTACATTTCTGAGTGTTTGTTTTGTTCTGCTATTTGTTTTTTCTTCCCTCCCCCACCCCCTTCCTTATTTGGAACTGTTGGATGAATTTGGCAGACTTTAAGGGTAATCTGAGGAAAACATAAACCTCAATGAAATTCTAAGTATGAGACCTTTATTCATCTCTCTAAAGCAAAGTCTTGTTGAATCATTACTCTCTGCCTGGCATCAAAGCCCAGTGGAGTGAGATCATGTTACAGTTTTAACTTTCAGCGCCTGGTTTTAGCTCGGAGCTGCTTTGCTGTGTAGACACACAGACTGAAGTTCAGCCGCCCTCTCCTAATTGCTCGCCACGGAAATCCGATGCTTTAAAATACTTTTCTTATTTCAAAATAATGTTATTACTTACGGTTGAGTGTGATATGGGGGAGTCTTCAGTTATAAATAAAAGGAAAGATCCTCTAATGGTCACAGACTCTTGTCAACGTGTCATGTTCCTTTCCCTCCCTTTGAAGGCAAGCCCCGGCCTTTGTCCATGCCTGCGGATGGGAGCTGGATGGGGATCGTGGACCCTTTCGCCAGACCGCGAGGTCATGGGAGGAAGGGTAAGTTTCAGCAAGCCAAAAATACACTGAAGGGACTCAGAAGAACCCAGGCCCTCATTTCAGCCCTATTCCTAATTGTGCTGCCATAAGCAGATAGAGGACCCAGCCCTAGTCCTGTCTTCTCCTCTGTAGGGTTGGGGTTGCTGAATGTCTAAGGCCCTACCTGTTTCTGGAATGACAGAATTTTATTATCCTAGTTAGTGACTGTGAATCTCCTGAGTAGCATTGCGTACTCTACAAAGGTTGTGGGGGCGCCTGGGTGACTCAGCTGGTTAAGCCTCCAACTCTTGATTTCAGCCCCTGCCATGATCTCAGGGTCCTGGTATCCAGCCCTGCGTTAGGCTCTCTGCTCAGCCGGGAGTCTGTTTCTCCCTCTCCCTCTGCCTGCTGCTCTCCCTGCTTGTGCTCTCTTTCCCTCTCTCTCAAATAAATAGAATCTTTAAAAATAATTAATTAATTAGTTAATTAATTAAAAGTTTGTGCCATTGATGGCCTATAAGCTTCTAGATAAGTAGAAACATATTATTCATTAGGCAATCACACCCTGAATTTTATGACTTATTATTACTGGAGTCTGATTTTTGATGAATAGGCATGGATTTTTTTTCTCCTCCCTAAATCTTGTGTGAGAGAGTGATTACAATTGAAAAAGACATTGTGTTAATTCATCCCATGATCAAAGTGACTGGTTATTACACTAGTGTCAACAGAAATGTTTTTAAATAAATCCTTATTTTTTGCCAGATGATTTGGTCGTCAGCACTGGCAAGACATTTTACCACTGTTTGTGCAGTGCTGAAACACAGAGCAGGTGAAAAGTTAAAGTACAGTAGACTTTAGGTTATAAAAGGAAGAAGAAAAAAGTTCTGGAGCCTCAGCTTCCAAAATGATCAACCCCTCATGTCTCCCTGGGACTTGATAAAGTTCCTCACTTAGGCACCTAAATCACCTGAATTATAATAAAGTGGAAAAGGGAGCTGATGTCTGTGTAAGGTCCAGGATACCTTTAATTGGCATGTGAAAATCTGTGGAGCAGTCAGCAGGTGGCAGGGCTGTCCTTTGTTTAGATTTACAAATGTCAACGTCTTCATTGCTATTCTCTTAGGTTTTTAATTCCCAACTTAGCCTTTTATTTCCTTTTAGTATGAGAATTGGGGGTGGGAGATTGGGGGGCGTTAAGTCTGAAAGTGGAGTCATACTTGACCTCTTCTCTCACCTTCCATATTTCTGTCATATGATCATTTTAGAATGAAAAGGTGTCTGTCTACACAGAGGGCACTTAAAAAAAAAAGCAGCTTTATTGAGACAGAACTCATGTGCCATCGATCTGCTTACCTTGTTAAAGTGTACAATTCAGAGAGGTTTTAATACAGTCATAGAGTTGTGTGTCCACCAGCACTGACTAAATCCAGAATATTCTATCACTCCCAAAAGAAACCCCTGCAATGATTCCTTGTTCCTCCCCATGCAGCTCCTGGCAACCACTAATCTGCTTTGTCTCTGGACTTTTGTACTCTCAACGTTTCATTTAAATAGACTCCTACAATATGTGGTTCTTTGACAATGGGTACTTCTTAAAAGTAACTACCCCTTTGATTACAAAAGCAAAACAAGTACATTGAAAAACATCTAGAAGATGTGAGAAAATAAAACTCAGGGCTGTAATCTGCTTCCCCGACCTAGAAATAATCACTCGGAGCATTTTCTAATATTATCCACTTATGAAAAAAAATGTGCAAAATGGAAGAAATAGATGTTTGACAATACCATGAAAGATGACTATTATTTAAAGCATCATGTTTTCTATAATAACTGCATTTGGCAGTCCATCTTCTGGCAACAGCACGTATTCATTCCGTCTGCTGTTGTTGGACATTTAGGTTACTTTGTCCACCACCCCAATCGTAAGTAATGCTGCACTCAGCATCTTGAACATACATCTTCGTACATTTTTAGGAGTGGAATTTCTGGGTCAGAAGAATCCTACACGTTGCCAAAGTGCCCTGCATTTTTGGTTTCTATTCAGTTTCTTAACTACACCCCTCCTTGTCCCCATCCCAGAAGCTGTCTACTGGCATTTAGCCTGGGACCATTCTTCCTTGTTCAGCAATGTCTCGAGCATTGCAGAGCATTAAAATCTTTGAACCCTGTCCGTTAAAGGTGAATAGTGCCTGCCCTCCATTGAGAATGACCACCCAAGGCAACCCTAGCTTTCTAAATGCTCTTTAGGAGATGCTTCAGGATAAGAATCACTGGCCTAGAAGCACGTGCTACATGCTGCAGGCACTGAACATGGACAGATGGGGAAATTTTTTTAAATTTCAAGTGAAATTATGAAAATATCTTGCACTGGTAAAAATAGTGCAGGCTCTCTGATTTTGCTCTGCCCTTTTGTTGCCTCTCAGGTGTAAAAGCAGCCTGTCATGGTCTCTGTCTGCTTTCTACTTTCTAAACATCCAGTGGGGTGGGCCTGGCTGCCTGTGGGTCTTTGCAGCCCATCACCGGGAGGAGGGCAGGGTGTGATGCCCACATTGAGGGCATCAGAGGTGTCCACAGGCTGCCGGCCCAGCTGAACAGGGTTGCCCCGTGGATGGTTATTTTAATGCCTCTCGTGGGCTTTGTCTGGAAACAGGTGAGGACGCCCTCTGCCGGTATTTCAGTAATGAGCGGATCCCCCCCATCATCGAAGAAAGCTCCTCAGCCCCATACCGGTTCTCAAGGCCCCCAGCGGAGAGGCAGCTGGTCCGGGGCGCAGACTTTGTCCGGGGCAGCAGGTGCTACATCAGTTCGGATCTCCACAGCAGCGCCACCATCCCGTTCCAGGAGGAGGGGACCAGAAAGAAGCCGGCCTCCTCCTCAGCGGCCAAGGCCTCTACAGAACCGTCCCTGCTGGTCAGCTGGTTGACTCGCCTCAAACTGTTGACTCACTGAGCCCCGCCCTGCCCAGACTCTTCCCTGTCTCCCGCTCCCAAGTGCCTTGTCTCCTCAGTTGACAACCTGTTCTGGTCTTCATCCACAGTGTTATGTTGTGACCTTATGCGATGTCATTGTGTGTTTTCCTTTGGAAGTTGTATACACCCTTCTTGCAATTTTGAATTGGATGAGAACAAAACCAGAGGATCTCACGTGTTGGCAGGAGGAGAGAAGTGAATAGAGTCTGCTTTTCTTGCTTTCTTAGGGTTGGATGACGGAGACACACTCTGTGAACTGGGGCCTTGGCCAGGAACGTGGTGGCCATTACAAGGAACTGGGCCATTGTTCGTTTCGGGAGCGGGGCTGAAACTGGTGGCCATTGTCACAGATGCGTTGGTTTGTGGTCCAGCCTCTTCACCTGAAAGAGCCAGTGGAGAAAACATTTTTGTTTTGATTTTTCAAGCTACATCCCGTATTTGTAAGTGTAGCAGCTTTGACTTTGAAATAACATGTGGCATGCATTTCATGCTGTTTCAAAGAAGTGGTTGAAGTAAGTGTAGGCCTGTTACACTTGGTTATTCCCTTTTCCTAACAACCTCGGTATGTAGGTCAGTTAATAGAGAAACACATGAACACATTTAGATAGGGCTTATTACACACAAAGAAGTTTATGGTTATTTGTGAGGGGTGTCGCATTGTTATTATATATTATTGTCTTTAAGGGAAAAGAAGCTATAAGATTTGCTGACAGCCAAAGTATCATTCAGAAAGATGAAACAACAATATTTAGGTTTATGAGAGATACATCAGTTTGCATTTTGACTGTATAACATCTGTCTTCCAGAAGAAAAAAAACCAGGCAGTTCTTCAAAATTGTACATATTTTGCTAAATAGAAATCTCTTGGACAGTCTCATGGTCACTAATTTTCAACTAGCATCAGGTATTTTGGAAAAGTGTGTCTGGATATTAACTCTTGTTTAAACTGAATGTATGATATTTTGTTAGAACAGAAAAGTACTATCTTGTTAATTTAAGTGTTTTAAATATAGTTGTATATTTTTCTTACTCTTAGTCACACGTAATTGAAATATTTGTTTTGCGTCAGACGTGAAGCGAATGAAGGCAAGGGTTCAGGGTATATTCTGATTGACAAGTGACCACCACTGGCGTTGCCATGGTGGGCGCTATTGTTAAAAAACAAAATAAACCCACGCATTTTGGGATTTTAGGAATCAGAAATGGGGATGTTGAGAAAGCACGGCAAGGTAACATTACATCTGAGGTATCTTCCTAGACAGAACTGATACCCCCTGCTCAAAAACATGCCCCCCCACCCCCCTGGAATTGTTTACTTTGTTCAAGTGCCTGAAATTCAATGAATTGGAGCTTCCCCAGAGGAGTTAGTAAACATCTTCCTTTTTAAGTACCTCTGGTGAGACCAAGGGGATGAAGTCAGTCAGGCTCTTCCTGTCAGCCTCTGAGGGAGCTACAGCTGAAGGGTAGAAGAGACGGGGGTTGTGTGATTCATGAGTGCTTTAACCACAATGTAAGGGCAGAGCATGGGGTGGGGAGGTCTGGTGATAGGGCCCTGAAGACTAGCATGGAAGCTATGGAAAAGGAGGGGCACCAGCCCTGGCCCATTTTACTGTTAGCTTGAGCTGGCTTTATGCCCAGAAAAGGAGATGGCAACACTTCCTCTCACTCCCTGGATTTGGGAGGATTCTTAGTGCTCCATCTAGTTCAGCTGAGTAATGAGTTAAGTAGCTTTGGAGGTCTTAGCTGGAGGTTGGCTCCTTTTCTGTGGAGAAAATACCACTCGTGATCAGATGACCATCCTCAAAATGCATTTTTAGGAGTCAGTCTTAACTACAGGCAGTGCCCAACTTAAATGACTGCACCAGGTAGGTGTTTCTGTGACCTTGTTCTCTCAAGCTCTAAAAGGAGACCAGAGAAGTTTCTGGGTCCTCTGCCTTCATTGGTCAGACGCCACAGCTTCATCTGTATTTTTATGTGGGGTTTCCTCCTGAATTGTGTTTGAGAAATAGATCACTGCTAAAAAAAATGTTTGCATACATCTCTACTTGTGAGATATATAAACAATAGTTTAATACTGATTTCTTAGCAATTAATGAAAACGACTTGCCTCCATAGTAATCCAGATTTAATGGCGGGCGTGTGGAATGACACTTTGACATATAAAACTTTAAAATTAGTGATTTTTTTTCTTTAACCCTACCAGACCCAACTCAACACCCACCCCTTTTTATAATAAATATTTTACAACACAGCTACAATTATCAATGAAAAATTATGGATGATAAAACCCATCCTCACACATAAAAGCCTCATCCACATTTACTTTTACTATTCCAAAATGAAATTCGTAGGTAGTGTAACCAGCCTCTATAGACACACATCAATTTAATGTCCTAAATGAAATATAAACAAATGCAGAAATATTTTATAGTGAAATAATCATTTTCCTATGTAAGTGTTCTAGCATGGTTGTATTACAAGGGGTGTTGAAATAATGAAACAAGGCACATATATACTTGAACCTATAGATAAAATCACCATGAATGTGGCAGCTACAAATGGAGTACAGGTGTGCTCTGTTGGCAACTCAATGCCAAGAACAGATCAATGTCAGTAATACGATTTTCTAAAATGTGGCCAATTGTTGGTAAAGCTGTAGATAAAAGTCTATGAGAGTGGGCAACCCTGTCAGGACCTTTCTCACTTCTGAGAGCTTTCTCTGTATCTTTGCTTAATAAATTTCTATCCCTTTACTCACTAAAAAAAAAAAAAAAAAAAAAAAGTCTACCAGAACTATACCCACACAGGGCTTACTGGGTGCCTGCCATTGTTCTAAATCTTTACCTAATGACTTTATGAGATGTCTCTGTTCTTCCCATTTTGCAAATGGGAGAGTGAGCTGAGGGTATAAAGCTGATAATGGCAGATTTGGGATTAAAATTGAAGCAATTTAGCTCTGTCCTCCTTGTTCATAATCACTTTATTGTACAGGCTTGTCTCAATTTGTAGAGTGATTAGATTTCCTGAAAGTTCCAATACATTTTAAAACTGGAGTAAAAATTCTCTGTATGTGTTTAGATAAAATGGGATTATAGACTCAGCTAATTCTGAACCGGGTTTTCATCTACATGCATACTTGGTGGCACAGTTGGACGTAATGGGGCTTGTGCAACACCCGGGCCCCACCTGTTGAGTGCCAGTAGTGGCCCTCCCCATCATCAGCACCTTACATTTCCAAAACTGCTTCTCAGGCTAGGTACCATCCTTTTGAGAACAAGTGATTTAAAAGAGATATCATCATCATCATCGAGTGTGATTCAGTCTCCATGCTGTGTTCTTGCCCATAGCCTATCTCTGTTCCTTTTTCCTTGCTTCTCTACCCACCAAACCTGATGTTCTAGAATATGTTTTATGGGGTTTCTTGTTTTTCTTTTCCTCCCCCAAAAGCCAAGCAGTTGTCGCCATCTCTGGCCCCAAGACCATGGATGTTACCAAGTTTCAATTTGTTGGCCCTCAGAAAACTCTATGGTATATACATATAATTTTATCCCTTGAGGAGCTTAGGTAAATGTCTTTGTTTGACATCTGAACATTATTAGCAAAGAATAAATGTCATGCAGCTTTTTTGCCACCCTAGGCATTAATGAGATGGCCTAGCTTGAAGGTCTCCATGTGTCTGTGGACAAATGGTTCTCATTTCACTCCAACCCTTGTGATAGAATCCGTGGTGTCATTTCCTTTGAGATGAGACTACTAAAAACCATTATTACCTTGGAGATTTTATGGAAGGTGGATTTTTTTTTTAATACATTCATACTAATCACCTGAAGGTGAGTATTTTAAAAATCTGTTGATTAAAAACTGGCTTAAATAGTACACAAAACTGACCTTTTTGATGTTTCTTCAAATACGTAGAAGGCCTCGTGTGATAAACCTAGTGGGATCATAGTACGTGGTTGGTGATACCTAGAAGGACTTAAAAAAAAAAAAAGATGTTATACCTGTAGGATATGGGATTAGAAAAAAATACTAATCTTATAAAATTTACCTTTTAATTTTCTGGAAATTTCTCAACTGCTAAGTTTTGTCCTTGGGGTTAATTTTTGGCCACAATTACTGCTAGAAATGTGCTGGTCTCACTAAGTTTTGACAAATGTGAGGTTTAATGTAAGTAAAGGAAAAAAGATATTCTCAAATTCAGATTTGCTAAATGGCCCCGTTTTTCACCAGGTTGTAGGGATATGAAATCTGTCCCAAACCCTGTGTGTGTGTATGTGGAAAAGAATTTTGCCCTCTTACAAAAGTCCTTCTAAAATTATGGCCTGTGACTTACTGACTTGGAAAGAGGAGAGACAAGATTTTGTCCACAATCAACAAAATAACATCACCCAGTCAGGAGACTGTCATACACAGTCTTTGAGAACCTTTGGGGCACTGTTTCCACTTCCCTCACATAGAAATGCACATGGTGTTGGATTATTAAAGACAAGGTTCTGGTTGTATGCTGGTCATTAGGGCATACTCTATAATTCTATGGCAGCATTCATGAAGTTCATCTTCTGGTCGATCTACTGTTCATGTGCTGCCAAATCACAACAGATGTCAGGGATTAAAAGACGTGAGGCTACAGCCAAGATCATGGAGTTTAATTGTCCCTTCTCTCCTGGATCCCACCTACTGCTCTGCAGTCACTGCTCTTGGGAAAATGGGTCAAAGTCTGAGCATTCATGCCATGCTTGCAACCAAATATTACACATGCTCTTCTTTACTGAGTTTCTTGTCTCTGTGAGAAGTTGTGAAACTGAAGCAGTAGGAGAAAATTAAAAAATAAACCTCAAAGGCATTTTAAAAAGAAGAGATACAACACTCCTGAAATCCAGGGATCCAGGGAGAGGGCTGTTCTCATTTTCTCTCCCTACATACAGAGAGCACTGTAAGCGCTCAAATGTTTGTGAGGGAATGATTAAAAGGAGAGAAAAAGTCAGGAAACATTATTTTTTTTCTTGTTCTTCCATTGACCAGACCCATTTGAAGGGATTTTACCCTGTAGTCTTAATGTTAAGGTGACAAAGACCAGATTTGAAGACATTCCTTCAACATTTTGACATAGCTTGATCTGAACATTTCGATTATTTTGAAGAAACATGAAGGAACTTTAAAGTTGAAGTTTGATATAAAGTAATACTGTCTCTGAAGTTAAATTGTCTTTTGATTTTATGGGCATCGAGTTCTGTTTTCCCACTCCCAAATACCTCTCTCTCATTCCAGCTGAGGCTGTGCCAGGATAGGAGGGGAGCGATTTCAGGAATTAGTACTAATTTGGAAGTCTTTGACTTTTGTCAATTGGCAGGAGTCAGAAACAGTTGGGGTCTCAGCTTTTGAAGTCCGATAATCCAGCTGCCCCACTTTACCACTTAGAGGCTTTGTGACTTGAAGCAAGTTACTTATCTCTCTGCTCCCCAGTTATCTGCAAAATGAGGGTAATAATAGAATCTCCTTCATAGGCTTATGGGGATTAAAGGAGATAATGTTTGTAAGGCCCTTAGTTTACAGTCTACCACACAGCACTTAATAGATAGTGACTTTTGTTGGAATGCTCTAGTAGTAGTGTTTATACCATCTTAACCCCCAGTAAATAAGACATTCAGAGCTGGTCTACAGAGAATTGCTCATTCTTTTGTCCAAAAGCAGCAAAGTAATGCCTTTGTCACACTGTCAGAAGGCTGCTGTGCTGTGTGTGACCTGGAAATGTGGTGTTTGTTGGTACAAATCCCAGTTGCTCAGATGTGTTAGCTGAGTCAGAACTCAAGCGATAAAAGCTTGTCTGGTTGGACATCCAGAATCACCATATCACAGCACTGGCTTGACTTCTTGCCGACATGTCTTCTCTTGACTTCACCTGTCGCCACGGCCACCCCCGCCCCCTCCCGCCCCGAGCTTTCTTTAGCTAAATGATGTAGGAAACCAAAATCTGAGCATTGTCCCATCTCCTGTTTGGCTGAATGACTTTTGCCTCTCAAGCTCGGTTTGAAGTGGTACCACCCACACTTATTTCTGTTTCATATGGTTAGGAAAATAGGAGTCATGGAGAATGACACCCCATTTTGAAAATTTTCATGAGAAAGAACTCTTACATGAATATTAAATGAATGGATTGTGTATTGCCTTTGCAGAGACTGACAAGGCCTGTCCTGAGATATCTTTTCCAGCTCATGCTGTGGTTGGCTGGGGTATAACCAGGGAAAGAGAACCTGTGGGAGGGACGAGGTGGCTGGAAGGTGAGCATTAGGCTCGGCTTTCATTTGCTTTCTGGAGCTGTGCCTGACTTTTAACCCTCTAGGCCTGTGCAGCGTATCTGCCAGACTGTGGGCACACAGACCTACAGACACATAGCTAAGACAGACACCAGGGTCATGAATATCATTCTGGAAGAACTTCCGTGAATGGAGTCCCTATCTGATTGCCCACGAGTATCGGTTTATGTATGTGCCATGTGGGACTGGCCACACGTTTTATTTTTTATTTATTTATTTATTTATTTTTTTAATTTTTATTTATTTATGATAGTCACAGAGAGAGAGAGAGAGAGAGGCAGAGACACAGGCAGAGGGAGAAGCAGGCTCCATGCACTGGGAGCCCGATGTGGGATTCGATCCTGGGTCTCCAGAATCGCGCCCTGGGCCAAAGGCAGGCGCCAAACCGCTGCGCCACCCAGGGATCCCCTGGCCACACGTTTTATAGTGAATTTCCAGGCCCCTTCCATGCTTGGGCTCTTGTTTGCACTCCTCCTCTGTGAGGGGAACCATGTGGATGTGCGGGTCTTCGTCCATATTAAATAAAAACCTGCATAATCAGCAGTCCACACAATTCAATGTAATCATATTTTTTTCCTCTTTCTAGCAAAACTCAATTCTGTCCTGTACCCTCTATAAAGTTGCATTTTGTACTAATTATCTGTCTCCATGAATCTCTCACCACCCGGGACACAAACGATGACCCCTAAATGGGATTTTACTCATCTCTTTATTTCCTAGGAAATAATCTGTTTAATTCCTAGGAAAAATGGAAGACAATCATGGTGGATGGAGTAAGTTGGCATTTTTATTACTTGTGCTCAGGGCATTACCAAGGATAGATAAAGGTTGGCCTTGGGCATTCAGATCAGCTGAGCAGTTAAAAAAATAAACAATAGCAAACCCCTCCGCCCCCCACCAAATAAACCAAAACCTAGAAACTGATCTTTGGAGAAGAAAATAATCAAACTAAGACCTTTCCAGATTTGCTCCTCCTTGCTCTTAGGGCATTGAAATAAGTGGGAGAACATTTAAGCTAATCTTGTTTAGTATGTTTTACTTGAAAGTGCCTTTTTTAGACCTCCTCAATGAAGGGATGCTGAAGTGCCCCCTTAGAGGGTATTCAGTGATGTTAATTGAATTATACCCTTTAGACAACATAAGATACAAATGCCAGGATATAAGATTCGATTTGTATGTTAATTTTAACTAACAACCACCTAATTTTAGCTAGTGCTCTTCTCACACCTCTTACTTAGTGCTTAGTTCTGGATTCTTAAATCCTGAGGATAGATTCATCCTTCCAGATCCAGTCACTGGGGTGAGTCCCAAGGCCATCCCTATGAGGCTCTCTTTGATCCTACGCTGGATGTAATTAACTGGTTTCTCCTGTTTTTCTATAGCATTGACTCATCCTGTTAGATGTTTGGCTCGCCAGCTTGGATTATGAGCCTTTCTAAAGCAGAGTCTGTATAACTCCCATGGTAGGCAGTAGAGCAAATATTATTGAAGTAACTAGATGGAAAAATTAATGACTGTACAGTCAGAAAAACATTAGAGAAAATGATTAAGGTTTTCTGTAAAAAAAAAATCCTATATTAAGGTTTTTTTTTTGTTTTTTGTTTTTTTTTTTGCAGACTACTGCATATAGAATTTCATTACATTGGCTCTCTTTCTAAAGAAAAACATTATACCAGGTGTCAGAACTCAAGCATATTTAAAGGAAGAATACACCCTGGCTGTCAACAACAGCTTCTTTAGTTACAAGATTACAGTAACTGCTGAGAACGTAAGCTGTTTCAGAAGTCTACAGAGGACTCATATAAGACTTATATGGGCAGTTTCGAATTAGGCAGATGGAGAGTAAGGGGCAAGAGAACACTCTCATAAATTTAGGCAAGATGGAGGACCATTCCAGTTTTATGGTGTTTTCTTGAAGGAGAGTAATTTGGGCCCAAGAAAGCCAAGTGAGTAAATATGAAGACTGTTGAGTAGACAGTATATATTTCCAAGAGCCTTCATCCCAAGGGGGTGAGTGACAGCAGTACTGAGAATATTATCGCTGTGGCTTAGAGACAAGAAACAATACTGTTGCAATCATGTGAGATTGTTGAAGTCCAGTTTTACAATAACGTCATCCTTTGCTTATTGCCACACTGGGCTCGCCTGAGTTTGTGGGGTTGTGCTCTGCTGACTTATGGAAACAAGCAGGGATCGTGCTCCCTCCGGGAATCCACACTCTGAAAAGATGATGAGTAGCAGGAGGTGTTCAACTATGATGCAGTTAAACAAAGGAATAAAAAAAGATTTAAAGGAATAAATATCAGATGGTTAAATTAAAAAAAAAACAAAAACCTTCCTTTGCAAATCACAGTTAATGATGAGGATTACCGGACCTATTTATGGTTGTTTTTCCCTGATGTGTGCATCTGGGCATTTTTATCAAAAGCACTCTTGTAGAATTAACTGTAAACATGGGGTACACTTATTATATGGGAAATGGGATTGGATTCTATTCTTGGCAATGGAAAATACTTGGCTCATACAAATGACAATACTCTGCTTCTGTCATTCCTTGCATGGGGAGCACTTGTCCTGAGCGCCCCAGGAAACCCTGCCCTCTGCTCTTCAGGCCTTTCTTCCTTTTGCCCTCTTTACCTTTACTCTCTGACTTTTGGCCTCTTTCTCTGCGCTCTCGCCTTGGTGTTTTCCTCATGCAGCTGTGATGGGAGAAAATACAGCACATTTGTTTGGCACTTGGAGAAATAAGCCCATACAACTTCAGTACATAGGGTCTCAATGAGTGCTTCTTGTGAGCAGTGTGGGGAGATGAAAACACTCTTGGCAAGGAGAGTAAGAGCTGTTATCTGATGGCTTTTCCAGAGTTCAGGGAAGAACAGCTGTCCTGTTGTTGAGACTGTACTGCTTCTTTGTTTTCCATTTCAGCAATTTCTGCCCTTGTACCTTCTCCTTCATTCTGTTTCCTTTGGGTTTATTCTGGTTTGGTTTGTTTTTTAACTTCTTATTTTAGGTTCATGCTGAAACAACATACATATTGCAGTGACTCAACACATGAAGAGTTTACATGCTCTTTGTGCACAGTCCACTGTGGATGCTCTGGATTGGGCAACTCTCCAGGAGAGCCCTCCTCCAGCCAGGGACTCAGCCACCCAGGCTACTCCTGTTTTATGGTTTCTCTAACTTGGAGCTCACCCTGCATTATCCATCTGGTAGATTGGAGTATGGGCCATGTGAAAGTGAAGCCTCATAAACAACTCAGCCTAGAAACGATGATCATGGCACCAAGGGCAGAAGGGAAAGGGATATTAGTGAGGACTAGTGGTTTCCACCATGTTTCATAAGTTGGCTACTTAGCTCATTAATATACAGCTTCTAAAATACTAATATTTAAGACTATAAGTTTCCCTTGAAACATTACTTTTATTTTACAAGATTTGGTATGTCGTATTTTCATTATTCAGCTCCATCTAATTTTTAATTTCCATTATGATTTATTTCTTGGCCCATGCACCACTTTGGAGATTATATATTTTCATGGCTTTGAGTTGGGGAAGGATCTCTTATTCAAGACAACAAAAGGGTCAACTATAAAAGAAAGTGTTGATAGATTCAACTACATCAAAGTGAAGAACTTCTGTTTTGTTTTTGTTTTGTTTTAGAGCGAGAGCTCACACATATGCCTAAGTGGTGAGGGTAGGGAGGGGCCGAGGGAGAGGGAGAATCTTAAGTAGGCTCCATGCCCAGCAAGGAACCTGATCTGATGCAGGGCTCAATTTCACCACCCTGATCATGACCTGAGCTGATGTCAAGAGTCAGAGGCTTAACTGACTAGGCCCCCAAAGAACTTCTGTTTATCAAAAGACACTGTACAGAAATAAGAAGCCTACCAATTGGGAAAGGATAAATTCTAGGGATTAGCATTAAGAATATGTAAATACTTCTCACACATTGGTTAGAGAATGACAAATCCATACAAAAATGAGCAAAAAACATTTCACAAAAGAGAATGCAAATGGCCCATATACACATGAAAAGATACTCAGTAGTCATCAGAGAAATCTAAATCAAAACTACAGGGAGCTACTCTTCTATACCTAATGGATTGGTAAAGATGAAGTAACTAGAAAATACCAGGAAAATATACTAGGAGGATCAGTGGGACCTCATATGCATTGCTGATGAGAAGTTGAATTAGTATTTAACATTCATATATCATAGCCCCAGGAATTTCATGCCTGGGTATGTATTCTGGAGAACAAAATAGTAACTACCTGAGCAGTAAATACTAATATGTCAAAGACTGATCCTCAGGAAGCTGGTATCCCAAAGAATTGAACTCCTATATAGTTCCATGGAAATTGGCTATGATCCATTATTTAGGGCAATAAATCTGATCCAATGCAAGGCTTAGATCCTATTTTCCTGGTGCTACAGCGGAAGGAGGAGCTAGCCAGTTGTTCCTCACCATGAGTGCTAATGAGGTCAATCCTGCTGCTAGCTGGCAATATGTCAGCTGCAAACACAACTCTGATCACACCATGGGAGGGCCTATGGCTTCTTTCATCATGCACCTTAAAAATCCTGGGAGATTTAGGGGCTCTCTCCTAGGCTCTGAGCCTGGGCTCTGTTAGACTTCTGTCTATGCCCTAGATGAAATTGATAATATGGGACCTGTACTCTGTGCTTTTCTGAGTGTCCCCCAAAAATGGTCTTGAGGGGCTTTTTTGTGCTGTTTGGCCATTTGCTTTTGTTGCACAGTACAACCTGATGCCCATCCAAGCAATAATGTTTACACTGTGGTTTATTCTTACAATGGCATAGTCTGCAGCAAATGAAAATGAATGAATTGTAGCTCTTCACATCAAAGATGAATTCTATCAACATAATGTTGAGTGGAAGTGTCAGAATTCAACATATAGGATAACACTCTCTAAAACATTCTAAAAGAGGTAACACTGAAGAAAATATTATTTAGACATAACATCTAAATGAAAAGTGAAAAGAAAGTGAGTGATAAACACCAGGCTCAGGATGTTACCTCTGCTGGGGTGATAAGAGCCTGAGAAAGGAAAGCACCCACAGGTGGGGAATGCAGTGGATTGTTGTGTGAATGGGCCCAGTTCTCACTGGAGTCAAGGATTAAAGTACTGATGCTTTATATGCAAAGTAAAGATCCAAGACAACGAGAGTGAGGAAAAAAGGGAAATGAAACAATACAAAATGGGGACGCCTGGGTGGTGCCTCAGCTGTTGAGCATCTGCTCTTTGGTTCAGGGCATGATTCTGGGGTCTGGGATCGAGTCCTGAATTGGGCTCCTTGCAGGGAGCCCACTTCTCCCTCTGCCTGTGTCTCTGCCTCTCTCTCTATGTCTCTCATGAATAAATAAAATCTTTTTTTAAAAAAGAAACAGTACAAAACATTATGGGTTAAACAGTGCCTCCCCCCACCTACCACACCCCCTCCCGACCCCGCTCCCATTTATGTGTTGAGTGTTGAAGTCCTAAATCCCTGGCCCTCAGAATGCAACCCTGTTTGGAGATAAGGTCTTTAAAGAAGTAATGAGGTCTTTAGGATGGGCTCTAATTTAGTATGATGAGTGTCCTTATAAGAGGAAATTTGGACACAGACGTGTGTGGATAGAGGAAGGACCATGTGATGACACAGGAAGAAGATGCCCCTCTACCAGCCAAGGAGAAAGTCCTTGGAAAAAAACAACTCTACTGAGACCTTGATAGCAGACTTCTGGAGCCCAGGGATGTGAGAAAGTAACTTTCTGCTATTTAAACCCAGTATGTGGTACTTTGTTATGGCTGTCTGAGCAGACTATACACAAAGTGATGTACAGCGTTATCGGCTACCACTTCAGGATGAGTCATGAAGAGGCACAGTGGGTCACTAGGGATTGTGTCCTGTTCAGTGGGGCTTCTCTGGAAAGCTCTAAGGAGGGAGAATGAAGAGGGAATTTATCTTCCAGTGCCTTCCAGTTCTAGTCTCCCATTGGTCAGGGTCTGCCTGTGAAAGCTAAAGTCCTTATACTTTTGTGTTGTGTCACCTAGCCTGTTTCGTGGCTGCTCAGGATGCCAGAGCCTATGCCACACAGTGTGGTCTTTCACCTGAGTCCATTAAAGAAGAACTAGAAACCTGGATGTGCAGGTGGTTGGCTGGGCTACATGGTGGTGATGGTCAAGGGGATACCCCACTCCTGGATCAGCCCTGGGCAGGGAACCGGGTGCCCAGGTGAGTTGGGCAGGTGTGGGCAGAGGCCTGAGACCAGGTGGTCCTGAGACGGCTGGGGAGGTGCATGAGGTTTGCCGGTCAGTAATATCCTAGTTCTTGGTTAGCATAGTGGGTACATAGGTATTTATTTATTCTATTTAAACTAAAAGTGAAAAAGTAAAAGAGAAGGACAAGTATGGACCGATAATGATGATTATGTAGTATAAGGAATCTAAGATCAAATTATGAATAATTCAATTTTGTGTTCCTGAGCTTGTTTTTCTGTACAAAAGAGAAAAGCAGGTTGCTTTTCAATTATGAGAACCTCTTACTCTTCCTTACATCCAGGAAATTAGCTGACTCTTTTGAAAAGCTAATTTAAACCTATTTTGGGATGAGAAAGAATCATATCTCCTCTAAAGATTCCACTGTTAAGTCTGATTAGTTTTTATTAATAAGCTATTGTTTCAGATGTCAAAATACACAATACATTTGATTATAAAAAGCTTTTCTCTTTAAATAAGGCCTAATAAAATAATTGAATATGTATGTTTCTAATTTCCAAGGCTGGCCAGTTTCTTATATTTAATTAAAAGTAGAAGAATCGTTACATATGCATGTTCATATCCACTGTGAATTACTCATGTGGTTGCAACATGCAGCGATCTGCGGCTATCATGGACTCTGAACTTGACAAACATTCCTGCTTCTCTTAACATTCCTTTCCTACTGCCTCAGTTAAATAACGTACACAAGAAAACATCTTTCTTTAATTTTCTTTGCCGCAATGCCTAAATTATTTTATTAGTTATGTCAAGTTGTGCACCCCGATGGTTGGCTTATTCTTTTCTTTTGTAATTTACTTTTCATTTGGAAAAAGTGAAATGCTTGATGCATTGATATGAAGGCTAAAAAAGTCAGTCATGCACAGTAACTGGTCATGGTCACTGCAGGAAACAGATGGTACCCTCAGAAGGGGTCATTGATGAGAGTCTAGTGAATGGGTTATTTATAGAAGTGTTGTCAGATGCAGAGATCTCCTGAGGGACAGTGAAGCATCCCAAGATCAGCAGGAAGGACCATAAGTTGGGGGAGGAGACGTCCCTGGAACCCATGAAGCAGTAGGAGAGGGGAGAGGATGCCCATGGGAGGCCATGATCTTCAGTAGAAGATCACTGCCAAAACAGAGGAGCGAGGGAGGGAGAGAGAGAAAGAGAATATTCTGACCTTCCTCTCCTTCTGTCAGTGCCTCCCACCATTGGCAGGATTCAATCAGAAAACGGAGGGCAGAAGAGCCTGGTTGATGGAGCAGTCCAAGGAGGGCAGCTTCCTGTGGCCCAAAACGGGTCAGAGTACCAGGAAGGTTTGGGGGAGTGACAAATGGTTCTGAAGGGGCAATCAGTATACATCAGGCACACTTACAGGGCAACTGCTACAGTCGTAGTAAACATATTTTTATTTTTTACTTTATTTATTTATTAAAAAGATTTTACTTATTTATTAGAGAGAGAGAGAGAGAGAGAGAGAGAGAGAGAGGCAGAGACACAGGCAGAGGGAGCCTGACATGGGACTTGATCCCAAGACTCCAGATTCACACCCTGGGCTGAAGGCAGGTGCTAAACCACTGAGCCACTTGGGCTGCCCTATATTTTTAATGATTATTTTCAAATGGAACAAGGTAACTTTCCCTTCATGTTTTGATAATTGCCATTGAAGATTTTTTTTTCATTTTTCCCTTTAAAGTTTTAGGTCTTGAAAACTTGGTCCCATTTCAAAACTGAGGAGCTACAGAGGAGTAACTCATCTTTGGATTTCAGGAGACTGTTGTCATTTTTGATCCTAGGGACTGACAGGTGGAAGGGAGGTGTAGGAAATGTGCATCCCTGTTAGGGAGGCTGAATGCTAACAATATTGCATGAATCTGTATATTATGTAATCCATAAGTGCTTTAAAATTGCTTTTTAATGGAAGGGTTTAAGATTGTTAATCTGTAGTGTAGAAAAATATCTTTAGCAAATACCACATCATTTCACACACACATGGAATCTTAAAAAAGAAAAAAATCAAAGCAAAATCCTAGTTCATAGATACCAAGAACAGATAAGTGGGTGCCAGAGGCAGGAGATGGGGGTGGGTGAGATAGGTGAAGAGAGTCAGAACATTTAAAAAAACCAGATCAGTCCTGGGGGTTGGAATGTACAACATGGTGACTATAGGTAATAAATACTGTATTTGCATATTTGGAAGTTGCCAAGAGAGTAGATCTTTAAAATTTTCATTACAAGAAAAAAAATGTGTAGCAGGTTGTGGTAATGAATGTTGACTGGTCTTACTATGGTGACAATTTCATAATATATCCAAATGAATCATTACATTGTAAACCTGAAATTAATATAATATTATGTGTCAATTACCCCAATTAAAAAAAATGTCTTTAGGAAATTGAGATATTTCAAGGTGGAATAGACTAAGGGCTCCACAGCATAAACCTAGCTGCTTTAGCATTGTGCCTTGTCAAAGAATTCTCAGTGATCTGAGGGATAGATAAGAGACAGAGAAGGGAAATTGATATAGATAAATAGGATAAAAAAATCTGAGTGAGTCTTTAGTTCAGATGGAGCAGAATTACTTTTTTCTTCCTGGGGGGAAAGAAGAAAGCTCCTAGGATGGATGTAAGCTCAGAGAGTCCATTTGAAAAAGCTGCTGCTTCTCCCACTCCTCTGCCTCTTTGCTGGGAAAGGTGTCATCCTCTGTCACCAGGAGAGATGCTCCTGGCTTTCAAGGCTGTGGTGGAGCCCTGGACATACTCCTTCTTTATGAATTGCCAGGGGCTGAGATTTGCTTGCGATTGCTATTATACCAGAAAACTGCAACACCAGCAGGACAAACAGCCTAAAATCTGAAAGTAATTCCTGGGCAGGCTCACAGTACACACTTGAGTGGATTTAGAGAATATTTAGATTGAATGAGACTCTGAAGGCATCAGATTTGGAGGGAGAAACATTCGTGGAGGCAGGTTCTTGCCCTCCTCAGGTGTGCTGCTCCTGGGAAAGTGGGAGGTGCAGGTAGGGTAGAAGGGACAGGGCAAGGAAGATGTCTCCAAATGGAATCTCTAGATCACTGGATTTTATGTCTTATTATAAGCTGATAAAGAGGAAGAGATGTCGTGAAAATCCGCATAGGATGTAAGAAGTTTCCTACACTGAGCAGAGACCCGCTAGCTGTGGGAGGGCAGGGTCTTAGCTTTCTTGGTAGCTCCTGAAAGTCTAGAAAAATCTCCAGTATTCTGGTGACAGATCTTTTCATAAGTGTTTCTTAAATTTGATTATTCAGGAGGAGGAGAGAGCTTTGATAATATTCCTTGGTGATATCGAAGCACCTAGAAGTACCTCTTTCATCAGGGAGTTGGCAACTGAACAAAATTTTATATAAATATTTTTAAGCCACTGCTTTGTTGAACTTTTTTGATTTCTGGCTTGCTAACCTAGCAGTGACAAGGCTCACCTTGTTTTATAATTAGACTTACGGCTTTCTTCCTCTTTAGAAGATTGTAAGGAAATTCCAGAAGCTCTGTGGGTGCTCTCATATCAAGCATTCTGGAGCACAACACACACACACACACACGCACACACACACACACACAAAAAAAAGTGTAGCCTACCATTATTCTATGATGATAGTTACTGTCAGCGGTAGAAGGGCAAGAACATTTTTCACTGAATGAAGCTTGTTATTTGGTGGAAAATTTCTAAACCAAAAGACTCTCAAGAGGAAGACTTCAGAACATTTGAATAACGACTTTCTGCCATGATCCCATTGTTTCTCTCCACTTGGCTGCTCCTCTTTAATCATGAAATGTAATTTCATTCTTGGAATCACAAAAAAGATGTAAGGCGATAAGCCCCAAAGCTCAGAGATTTCTTGCAAAAATGTGAAATCATCTTCTTCTATGCAGGAAACATAAAAGCTTACTTTCTGCTCTTTTTTTTTTTTTAAGATTTTATTTATTTACTCATGAGAGACAGTGAGAGAGAGGCAGAGACACAGGCAGAGGGAGAAGTAAGCTCCATGCAGGGAGCCTGATGTGGGACTCAATCCCGGGACCCCAGGATCATGCCCTGGACCGAAGGCAGCGCTAAACCACTGAGCCACACAGACTGCCCTCTGCTCTTTACTCAGCCTGCTGGGATCATTCACAGACTAACAAGTTGGGCTTTGGGGACCTCTTTTAAAGGAAAAATATTTGCCAGGTATAGTACTCAGTCTGCAGGAAGGCCTCCAGTGATCTCCATCTTCAGGTGTGTAGTTTCTCTACCATCCCACTGTGTGGTTCCCTTGTACACTGAATATAGAAAGAACCTGGAATACCAATGGTGATTCCGTGGAAATGACAGTGAGTGACTTGTGAAGGGGGTCATGGAAGACGTTGATGCTTCCACTTTACTCTCTCTTGGACCACTTGGTGTGGAGGAATCCAGCTGCCATGTTGTAAGGACACTCAAGCAGTCCTTCAGAGAGGACCATGTGCTAAGAAATAGAAGTTTCCTGCAGCACTCAGCACTGACTTGCCGGCCAAGTGCATGAGCCAACTTGTAAGTGGATCCTGTACTAGTCATCTTCAGATGACCACAGTTCCAGCTGCCATCCCAACAGGAACCTCACATGAGATCCCAAGCCACCTGATTGACCATCCTCAAATTTCTGTTTTTTTAAAAAATATTTTATTTTATTATTATTTTTTAAAGATTTATTTATTTATTAGAGAGAGAGCAAGTGAGAGGGGGGAGGAGCAGAGGGAGAGGGACAAGCAGACCCTGCACTCAGTCTGGAGTCTGATGTGGGGCTCAATCCCATGACCCTGAGATCATGACCTAGACCTGAAATCAAGAGTCAGACGCTTAACCAACTGAACTGCCCAGGTGCCCCAAGATTTTTAAAATATTTTTAAAAAATAATCTCTACGTCCAATGTGGGGCTTGAACTAACAACCCCAAGATCAAGAGTCCTGTGTTCCACCAACTAAGCCAGCCAGGCTACCCCACCCCCAAATTTCTGCATAACAGAAACTGTGCGGGGGAAAATAAATGTTTATTGCTTTTCCAAACCGTTAAATTTTAGAGGCTTTGTGACACAGTGGTAGTTAACTAATATGTCAAGTGGTGAGTATTAACCAGGGATTAGAGTTAGTCATTAAGAATGGTCAGAATAGGACCTGAGATGAGGCAGGCGTTCAGATAATAAAATGTTTCTGCAGTGCATAACATTTGCTAGGATTTAGGCAATCAAAGGGATGCCAGGAGCTGGGGTTTGGGGAGGCTGATTTGTAAGCGGGGCATGAATGAAGGATGAGATAAGCAATGGGGTAGGCAGGGAGATGTTTGTTTTTAAAATTCCTACAACCTTATTAATGACTAGGGCTTCAAAGGTAGTTCTGGGTAATCAAGGACTAATCCTTGAAGAGTAAAAATATACATTCGTCTGAAAAATGCAGACATTGGACCTCAGGCTGTTGAGTTTGAATTCTTGTGAGACTGTCACTCATCATGTGCCTACTCGCTGGAGATTGACCTTACATTCCTGAAGTGCTCAGAAAAAAACAAAAAAACAAAAAAACCTCCTTCAAGACAGGATTTCAGGTAACCACTACCTACTATTTGTAACTGTCATAGGTAATCAAAGTCTTAAGGGTTAGTGGCACCTAGATTTCCTGGAATCCTTCCTTAGAATATAGCAAAGAAGGGAGATACTATCCCAAGACCAGAGGCAAGAACGATGGCCCGCAGACTTCCACTCTCAGCAGTCTGGGCTACTAGGTACCATGGAGAGTCCTCCGGCTGCGCCACGACTAAATCTTAAACTAATTATGGTGGAGATTTTTTTTCTTTTTTCTTTTCTTTCTTTCTTTCTTTCTTTCTTTCTTTCTTTCTTTCTTTCTTTCTTTCTTCCTTCCTTCCTTCCTTCCTTCCTTCCTTCCTTCCTTCCTTCCTTCCTTCCTTCCTTCCTTTCTTTCTTTCTTTCTTTCTTTCTTTCTTTCTTTCTTTCCTTCTTTTTTTTTTTTTTAATAAAGCACTGCTGGATTTGTGAGAAGACAGGACTTCCACCAGTGAGTTGAGAATAATGAATGGAAAGGACAGGCAAGTGTTCCCCAGGGCAAATTCTTACCTCAGCCCTGGGATGTGGAGCCTAAGCATTGTGGTACAACGTAGACTCATCCATTAGGACTTTAGGACAAAAGGAGGCAAAAGTGGCCCGCGGAATCACCTAACTCTCAGCAAATGCAGACATGCATCTCCATCCTCTAAGAAGACTTGGGGAAAAGGAGGGGGATAGGATCAAGCAGCAACACCCAGGAAAATTACAGGCTATTGCCATATTCTGGTTTTTACCTTGCAGGAGTGGGTTGTGCTTGTATTTACATGTATATATAGCACTTTTATTTACACCAATATACATACACAGATAAATAAAACAACACTACCTGCCTCCCTTATCTGGTCCCCACAAACAGAAAACCCAGACAACAGATTCAGGTGTGGGAGTTGAGTTGCCTGGTTCAAATTGCTAAGCTTTCAAACCGTCCTGACTTCCTCCGCTTCAGAGAAAATGAGGACTTGTGGGTCTGGGGAGGAGCAGGAATGAGTCTGACAGGTCCCCCTAATTGAAGGCAAAGATCTTAAAAGCTTTTAGGCAGGAAAATTTTGTGGTTGTGAGATTCCCTTGAGTGGAAAAATCGAGCTGGGGAATGGAGGAACCCTGAAATAGTAATACGGGGTAATGTGCTGTTAATTCCTTCTACTGCCCCCACCTGATAGACAGGACCCTCTCCCCTTATTTTCAGGAGAGGTGGCATATTTGGTTTGTTCTGTTGCATGACAAAAGGGAGGAAGGAGCTTGTCTATTCCTTTGCATCTTGTTAGCCATTTAAATAAATGTTTGGATTTTATGATTCAGCCTCTTTAGCTCTGAATTCCTGGTGCTTTACACTTTTGAACTTGTCCTTTCTTGTGGACATTGCAGGAGTACAGTTCTGAGATCGAGATTTTTTTAAAAAGATTTTTATTTATTTATTCATGAGAGAAAAGAGAGAGAGAGAGAGAGAGAGAGAGAGAGGCAGAGACATAGGCAGAGGGAGAAGCCGGCTGTCTGCAGGAGTCCGACGTGGGACTCGATCCCAGACCCCGGAATCAGGCCCTGAGCCAAAGGCAGACACTCAACTGCTGAGCCACCCAGGTGTCTCTGAGACCGAGATTTTTACATCACCATTTTCCTCATCTTTCTATAAATTGCCTGTCGCTCTCATACATTGCTAACAAAAATACAAATGGCACAACTCCTACAAATTTGCAGTATTTAGCACGTTATATTCCTGTTTACTTTTTGATCCAGCAATCACACGCCTAGGAGTTTTTTCCCCATGTTTTAAAATTTTTAATTCCAGCATAGTTAACATATATACACCTCTAGGAATTTATCCCAGAGTTACAACTGGTAAAAATACAAAATGCAGCAAAGATGCACAGTATCATTCACTGCAGCGTGACTTATGATGGGAGATAAGGGAAGGAGAAATATCAATGTCCGTCAGTAGGGGACTGGTTGAACAAATTAGGTGCATCTACATAATGGGGTGCAACCAAGCAGTAAGGAGCAGCGAAACTCCCTCTAGACTGCTGGGGCTTCATCCCGATATATTAGGTCTCCCGATAAATTAAGCATATGCAAATAAAGTATGCCTGCCCCCATTCCCCTTCACCTGTCTTTGGTGGGCAGATTCTTACTCATCCTTAAAACCATCCAAGCAACTGCCTTCTCGGGGGGGAAAAGCTTTCCTTTCTATGCACTCAAGATGGATTAGGTGCCCCTTTCCCTACTATCAAAACACACTGTGTACATCTTTGTCACTGTGCTACCTGACTTGTCCCACAATTATCTGTCTGTTGGCCACTCCATGCAGATCACGCATTGAGAAGAGAGCCCTCAACTTGTTCACAACACACCCAGTGACTGAAAAATCCTAGTTGATGAAGGAGCAACTAAATGGAGAACATCAAGCGAGGAGTTTGAACTTTAGATGAGATAGTGAGGACCCTAGAAAAAAGACATTGACTTCAACTTACTTTTGAAAGATAACAAAAGCATTGATCAGGAAACAAAGGTATGAAGGTGCAAGTTCAGAGGAGAGAGTTGCCCAGTCTGTGGTCTACTTGGTGGAGGAGGGGGAGGCTTCCCAGAGGAGGTGTTACTGAAGTGAGACTCGGGGAATCATTCATTCTTTCATTCAAAACAGAATTCACTGAGCACATACTAGGTGATAGGTGTTGTGGTAGAGACCAGGGGTGTAAAGATAAACAGGTGTCTGAGTTAGGCAATCAGATAGCTGGGGTGAGGGGTGGAGGGGTGGGGACAGCTGTTAATGACTCTGTGAATGCCCCGGGCTGCAAGAGAGTAAGGCTTTCCAGTGAGTAGCTACTTATTCAGCATAGAAGGATAATACATGCAACATGTCCTATGTAAGCCTAGACTGTGGGGACAAATGCTGGCACATCCCTCATTTGGAGGCCAAAAACTGGCATGAAAATGACAACTACACTCCAGGAATATTCAGCATGCCATGGGAAAGGTGCTTGCTATAGGGAACACCCAGAGTTTTAGAAGTCTCTCTTTTTAAGATTTTATTTATTTATTTGAGATAGAGAGAGAGAGGGAGAGAGCATGAGCGGGGGTGGGGTGGGGGAGCAGAGGGAAAGGGAGAAGCAGACTCTTTGCTGAGCAAGGAGCTTGATGTGAGACTCCATCCCAGGACCCTGAGAAGCAGACACTTAACCCACTGAGCCACCCAGGTGCCCCAGAACTCTCTCTGCCTTTGAATTGCAGATAATCACCATGGGGCAGTTTCTGAAATAGTCTTCTTTGTATGTGAAATAATGATGATGATCCCTGGGAAAAAATCATTAAAATGATTTAAATCATTTTAAAAATGATTTAATTTTGATTAATTTTGATTAAAGACGTCATGATACCAAGACCATTCATTGTTTTCTTTTGGGGGACACATGGCAATGGAAGTTAGGCAGAAGGTGATGTAGCCTTGGGAATTCTCATCAAGAGCATACTTATCCGTGAGTTGAGCAGAAAGCCGTCAAAACCCTGGAATTCACGTTCCCATTTAAAATAGAATAGACAAAAAATAAAAAATAAAGAAAAATAAAGTAGACAGTCCTTGCTTTGTGTGGCAGTGCAGGACCATTAGAATGACTTTGCAAGCTGATACTTCCCATAATCAATGGGAAAAATTACAATTTTTCTGTGAACTTTGAAAATTTTTGTCAAAACATCAAACACTCTCTGTCAGTTATAAATGTGTAGGGAAATGAAAGCAATAGTAAAACTGATATATATTTAGTATCATCCAATTTAGAATGTTAAAAACATTGAGAATTAAGATGTCTTTATTTCTTTGTAAAAAATGTAACAAGAATACTTTGTACAGTGCTTGCCTTCTTCGAATCTTTCCTCTATCTTGAAGCTGGTCACACTCTCTTCCTAAGTTTGAATCAGCCTCCAATACTTTATCCTCTGTGCTTTAATGGAAAATAACTCTCAAGTTCTTTAATGTGATTTTATTTATTGATTTATTTAACACACATCACTTCTTCTAGGATACCTTCCTGTTTTGTGTCACAATCACCGTCCTCACTTATGTGGCTAACTTCACCTTTACTAATTCTATGGCTGCTTATCAATAGTCTTCAGGATGTGGGCAGTGTCCACATTCCCATGGTTGGCTGTTTCTAATTCCACTTACATTACTTTTTTTTTTAAGATTTATTTATTTATTTGTGGGGGTAGGAGAGAGAGAAACTTTGCATGTACGCATGTGTGTGAGGCAGGGGGAGGGGGTCAGAGGGAGAAGGAGGGAAAGAATCCTCAGGCTGACTCCAGCTGAGCACAGAGCATGACATGGGGCTAGATCCCAGGACACTGAGATCATGAGCTGAGCTGAAATCAGGAGTCAGATTCTTAACCAACTGAGCCACCCAGACTCCACTCACATTTATTTGATTAGAAATTTTCTTCCAGCCTTATTACTTTCTGTTTCTTTGCTGCTCTTTCATTTTCATGCCTTTAATGATCCATTTTTGTGTGTATCTTGCTGGCTGGTGAGCTGAATATCAGATGCCCAGTGACTGGTCGCTGATGGATACGGAAGAAATGGCATGATGGGTCACTGATCATGAGCTGCGTCTGTTATTATGTAGTGATTAGGGGGCTGAGAAGCTAGCAGCAGTTTGTACTCAATTTCTCCCAGTTAATGTACTTCAGTAACTGCAATTTGCACCATGTTGTTGCTGGAGTCCTGGCATTTAACTAAACCATAATAACGGATCCATAGTAACAAATTCGTGCATTTGACTAAACCATAGTAACAAATCCATAGTTACAGATCCATTCATAATAGCAAATTCATAGTAGCAAATGGAACTCTGCAGAATGTGGACTCCGTGTATATGGGGACAATGTCTGAATGGGTTTTATTTCTCAATTTCTGGTAATGACAATCATACAATAAAGCCACCTACATATTATCATCCTAATATAAATTTTTAAAGTTTAATTACAAAGAGCTACTGTTACTGATTGAGTTAATCCCTGACACGATTTCTCCCCAAACTTTTTCCTTCTTTGGGTCAAAAATGATTCCCAGAGCATTTGTCTTCTTATATTCTTAATTTTAAGAGGTGAAACTTACAGATGTGATCTTGAACTGCACGTTCAGCTTTATGTTAATTTATCCCTCAACGTACTTGCTGCCAGTCATGGCCTTTTAGTTAGACTCTTAGTTTGGACTCAGTTTTTCAAATAGAACAGGGCTTTCAGCCTTTGTGTTCCTTCTCTTTATGAGAGTCTCTTTGCAAACTCCTGTTGGGAGCAGGATGCACACATTCTAGGGGGAGATGCTTGGATCACCCTACAGGAGGGTCCACTCCCTTTGGTGGGAACAGAAGCTCTGCCTCATGCTCACTGGTGATGCTGAGAGTGTGTTCAGTGAGTTTAGCACGTGTCTGCTTCCTTCCTTGCTGTGTGGAAGGATGGTCAAGTAGTATAGCTCAGGGCTCCTGCAAGGCTGAGAGCAGTGAGTCTGGAATTGTTTTCCCCTTGAAATGCAGAACTTAGAGCAGCAGTCAAATCTAAAAAGAAAAAAAAGAAAAAAAAGAAAGAAAAGAAAAGAAAAAAGAAAAAAGAAAAGGGAAGGGAAGGGAAGGGAAGAGGGAAGGGAAGGGAAGGAAAGGAAAGGAAAAGGAAAAAAACCCCCACAAAAACCCAAGGTTAGATTGTCTTATTGCAAAGATGGTGGTGGTAAAAGGAGAATTTTTTTTTTTTAATTTCATTATAGAACTTGCTACAATTAACTTGCAAGCTGTATAGGTGTTTTGTTTTGTTTTGTTTTGTTTTGTTTTTTTGTCCATCTTGCAGAGGAGAGTAGTCCTTCCAACTTCCAGTCTCTTTGGGGTCCCTGTTTCTCCTGCTTCTCCACCCTCTGACTGGTGCAGCCCAGGCCCTAAAACTGGGTGATTTGGCTCTGATTCTCATTTTTTTTCCTGATTATCATAACATGTAAAAATCTTCTCCTTTTGGGATCCCTGGGTGGCGCAGCGGTTTGGCGCCTGCCTTTGGCCCAGGGCGTGATCCTGGAGACCCGGGATCGAATCCCACATCGGGCTCCCGGTGCATGGAGCCTGCTTCTCCCTCTGCCTGTGTCTCTGCCTCTCTCTCTCTCTCTCTCTGTATCTGTCATAAATAAATAAAATATTTAAAAAAAAATCTTCTCCTTTTTACTTGGGTTTGCAAAAATTTAAATGAGAAATGTCATGGCCAAAAAACAAAACAAAAAATAAAACAAAAAACCCCTTAGCTACATTTTAGCTCATTTCAGTTTTGGCTGCTATGTGCATTTCCTGACTTCTTGGCAACCCATTTGGGACATATTTGAGGCAGTAATAATGGCATAATCTATGAGAGGTCATAGGTGAATATTTGGGGCTTCAGAAATTTCCTGAAATTTCCAGAAATTTCCTGAGTTAGTAGCTACATGTTATCAAAATTGAGAGCTGGCATTTTAGCAAGAACTATAATCCAAATATGCCACAATATTATTATAAATATTTTAAAAATCTCTAAATAGACTGAAGCAAGAGAAAGGCAAAAGTTAATGAGCAGTGCTCATGCAAAAGGGAAAAGGAACCAGGCTGCTATCCTGACATGATCCCTTTAGTACAGTGAGTAGGATGCAAAGTATGCAGTACGGCTCTTTACATCAGATACTGACAAGAAGCTTAGTCAGGCTGTTCAATGACTACTTTTTTCAAGAGGCACATTTTCCATCTTGATGAAGAGAATAAAGGCAAAAGACATGTAGATAAAATTAAACGTCCTTGCAACTTAGGCTTGGGTGGCTTAGTCAGTTAAGGATCAGACTCTTGATTTTGGCTCAGATCATGATCTCAGGATCCTGGAATTGTGCCCCACATGGGCATGGGTCTCTGTGCTCCGCAGGGAGTCTACTAGAGTATCTCTCTTCTCCTTCTGCCCCTCCCCTTGCTCGCATGTGCTCTCTCTCTGTCAAATAAATAATCTTAAAAAAAAAAAAAAACCACAAAGAAAGAAAGCAGAATGCCACTCGTGGTGCTTTATTTGGATGTGTCTGGGAAGCTTGACTACCCCACCTTCTACAAATGGACCTTGAGAGCTTGTTTCAAGGTTCTAACAGGAGAGCGCAGCTACTCATATACCCTTGACCAAAGAAGGTCCTCCTCTATCAGCAAAGTTTGTTTTCTTGGACAAGGGGTCCAGCTTTGGGCAGGAGACACATGGCCTGGTGAGGGGAGAAGGGGGTCCCTGCCTGGCCAGCCTGATCAACTGAATGAATACTAGCCATCAGTGAACTGACAAATGTTTCAGCAAGATGATCCTCACATCTGGGACATCAGTTTCATTGATGGAAAGAAACATAATAAGAACAATTTCTTTATACTTGGTATATTTAGAGATAACTTAGCTCTAAAGACTTGTTTATATTTGATGCCAGTGGACATAAGCAACACAAAACAGAAAAGAAATGGTCAGAAATCCGTACATCAGATACAGACCTTATTAGTTCCTCATTACTGCCTTGTTAACTAGTTACTACAAATCTCAGCTCATATATTCACAGTATAGGAGTAGATTCCAGGAGATCTGGCTACAGTATTGGCTCTGCCACAAAGTCTGTGAAGTTAATCAAGATACTTATCTTTGTGTTTTTCTTGTAATAATGCACTATCTTTATCAATTCCTTAGTTGTTCTAGCCCCATTTCTTTTCTCTTTTTTTAAGTAGTCTCCATGACCAACTGAGGCTTGAACTCACTACCCTGAGATAAAAAGTCACATGCTCTACCACTGAGCCAGCTAGGCACCACTTTTGTTGCTCTCTCCCTTTTCAGGAGTCACAATGTAGCTCATGGCTACCATATTGGACAGTGCAAATCATAAAACATTTCCATCATTGCAGGTAGTTGGTAGACTGTGCCTGGCCTACATGTAGACTTATCTTCAAGTGTAGCTGAATTCTGGGGTTTGACCAAAGCCTTGGGAGTCTTGTTTCTTTCTACCTCTCAGTTTTTTTTTTCTATTGTGTTGGTTTGTTCTAAGTCCAGCAAGGCAGACTTTGCAGCTCTAACCTCATATCTTGATAAGTTTAACTTCAGCATGAAAGAGAATCTTCCCCTGAGAGCTCCTATACAAATGCTGGTATCTCGCTGATTGGACAAGCACAGGACAGATGAGATTCTCTACTTGACTTAGGTCTAGTCACAGGTTCTAGCCATGGAACCTGGAGCACCAGGGGAGTACAGACCAGCAGAAAACATAAAACAAGCTGACAAAAGGGCCACGTACAGAAGCTTTGATGGACACAAGCAGATACAAAATCCGAAAGTATGATTTTATAAAGTACCAAATGCTATATGCTACAAACAACCATAAGAAAACATCAAAAATGAAATTAGTTAGAAGTGTAAGCATAAAAAAGATGGGCAAAGATTAGTCTACTAAATTTCTGATAAGATAAATTTCCAGGCAAAAATGTAGTCACCATACACCATTATTACAATATTATTGACTATATTCCTTATGCAGTATTCTTCATCTTTGTGACTTAGTTATTTTATAACTGCAAGTTTGTTCCTCTTAATCCCCATTCACTTATTTTGCCCATTTTCTTTCCTCCCCCCTCTGGCAAGCACATGTTTTGTTTGTTTTGTTATTTAGGTTCTACATATAAGTGAAATCACATGATATTTGTCTTTCTTTGACTTATTTTGCTTAGCATGATGCCCTTTAGGCTAGTCCATGTTGTCTCAAATGGCAATATCTCATACTTATTTATGGCTGAGTAATACTCTATTATATATATTTACCCACATCTTCTTTATCCTTTTATCTATTGATGAACACCTGGGTTGCTTCCATATGTTGGCTACTGCTGCAATTAACATAAAGGTGCATATATCTTTTCAAATTGGTGTTTTTGCTTTATTTGGATAAATACTTGGTAACAGAATTACTGGGTTGTATGGTATTTATATTTTTAATTTTTGAGGAACTTCCACACTGTTTTCCATGGTGGTTGCACCAAGCTTCATTCCCACCAACAATACACAAGGGTTTCTTTCTCCACATCCTTACTAACACTTGTTATTTCTTGTCTTTTTGATACTAGCCATTCTGACAGGTATGAGGTGATACTTCATTGTAGTTTTGATTTGTATTTCTCTGGAGTATCATGCTAGATAAAAGGTACAATCTACAAGGAAGATGTAATAGTCAAAAACCTGTATAAGCCCAAGTACATGAACTTAAAACATAAATAACTTCTGCTGGAAAGATAAAAGGAAATTGACAAATATCTAAGTGCCATAAAAATTCACATATTTCTCCCAGTCTTTGATAGTTCAAGTAGATGAAATAGACAAAGAGTTAAGAGTGGTGACATATCTTGAAAGTTAAATTAATAGACATAAATTCTTTATATTACAGAGAATTGACCTTTTTTTAAGTGTTCATTAAAGATATACAATAATTAATCACATACTTGGACAATAAGAATTATAAATCTATTTTACAAACAATAAATTGGATAGTTTACATTCTTACTATTTTGTAATAAAATTAGAAATGAATAGCAAAAATGTAAACAATAACAAAAAATTCTCAAATGTCCCAAAATTAAAAGCATACATAAAACAACAAAGCACCATCTTTAAGGACTCTCATGTTTAATAGTATTTTTAACTCATCCCTTTGTTCTCAAGAAACAGATACTCATGCAATTTATCTCAGACAAAGGGGGCTTACTGTGAAGCTACTTGAACTAGAACAGGAGCAGAACTGCCCTCCGAATCCAGCTCTCTGCTTCTCTCTGTTAAGGGTAATCTATGTCTCCCCCCTCCATCCTCCTGCCCCTGCCCCTAACCCCTGATACAGATTCAGAAAAGAGCAGTGAGGTTAATGTCAATATAGCACGTGTTGTATTTCTTATCTCAAATGAATACCTACCTCTGCTCTCAGGTTTTCGTTTTTGTGTGTTGTTTGGTTAGGATAAGTCAGCATCCCTGTGGCCAGGAAACCCCAAAGCAGGGACAAGGTGGATTTCTGTGCTGACAAGAACAGGCCTGACCTTGGACAGCGGAGAATATACAAGGTGACACAGCAGGAACCAGCCCTCTCAGCAGCTACTGGCCTGTCACTGCTGTGGGAGAGAAACAGGCACATCATTTTGTTCTAATTTCTACTGCAGGGAGGCGTCTATACATGCCCATGATAGATGGTCGAGCTATAAAAATAAATATTAATTCTTAAAGACATAGTTTGGGTTACCTTGAAAATACCTTCTGGATTGTCAAGTCCCTTTAATGTCAAGAAAACCAGGTATCACTGTGTTTTGTAAAGCTGAATGTAGAAAGTATGAGTTAAAAATAATTTCTATGGCGAAGCTCACTAGTATTTTTACCTCTTTTTTCCTGTTGTGATGCAAAAATCTTGCCAACTGCTGTTCTCAACAGCGCCTCACTGGGCCATGGTCTGAAGTCTATTTCAGGACCTTCCTTATGCATCTATTGCTTGCAATGGAAAGAGTAAATGAGAGAGGCTGCTGTGTCCATGTGCTTGCTTGTTCCAATGACAACATCTGCCACTTGGTGGCAGTGATCAGTTAGTCCAGGTTGAAGAGTCCATCAAAAACTCCTGTGATTGATCTCAATCTTAGAAAGCTAATATGATGTGATGAGCACTGGGTGTTATACGCAACTGATGAATTACTGAACACTACATCTGAAACTAATGATGTACTATATGTTGGCTAATAACATTTAAAAAAAACAAAGAAAAAAGAAAGAAAGCTAATGTGATAAATATGTGGTGTCTGCTCATGTGAATTACACACGAACTCACTGACCCGAGTAATGGGCTTCCTTACAAAATTGAATCATGTAGTAGAAACAGGTGAAATCCAGTCAAAATAATCCCTCACAAATAAGGAAGCAGCAGACCATAGATTATAGGACCTCTTTTCTGAACTTTTTTTTTTTTTTTACAAATCAATATCTATGATCACCAGTTCTGTTAAGTATTTCAGCAAATATTTTTTGAGGTGTACGGGCAGCTCCTGGGCAGTGGCAGATTTGCATGTTTGAAAACTTAGAATCAGTAAAGATGGCTTTAGGGAAATTCACTTGGCAGTGAGGAGTCTGGCTGGAGAGGTATTGCAATTCTGTGAAGGGTGAGGTCTGACAGTGCAGTGAGGTGGCAGGTGGGTTTGGAAGAAGGACATGGATTTGGGATTTATCAGAAGGCTACAGTAATAAAGTTTGGTGATTTACTCATGAAGGTAGACAGGAATCTGGAAAAAGAAAACCTAATGTCTCCCCTGCTTTGGCTCAGTTGGTATTAATAACTGAGCTAGGCATTTGGAAGATATTAATATTTCACACTCTGGATAGGATTAGCTGCTTATAGAATATAAAAGCTGTGCATTAAAAACTTTTAGAATTAGGTGAAGGAAGGGATGCCTGGATGACTTAGTCAGTGGAGTGTGCAACTCTTGATCTTGGGAGTTGTGAGTTCCATCCCCATGGTGGGGATAGAGGTTGCTTAAGAAAAATAAAACTTTTTTTTTTTTTTAGATTTTATTTATTATTCATGAGGGACACAGAGAGAGAGAGAGAGGCAGAGACAGAGGCAGAGGGAGAAGCAGGCTCCATGCAGGGAGCCCAATGTGGGACTCGATCCTGGGACTGTGGGATCACGCCCTGAGCTGATGCTCAACTGCTGAGTCACCCAGGCATCCCAAGAAAAGTAAAATCTTTAAAAAAGAAGTGGATTGTTGGTAGGCTGAAATATGGTCCTTCAAGGATGTCCATGTTCTAATCCCCAGAACCTGTGAATCTGTTATTTTACATGTCATAGGTTGTGATTAAGTTAAAGATTTTAAGACTGGGAGATTATTTTGGATATCTGGGTCAGCCCAATGCAATCATAAGGGTCCTTAGAAGAGGGAGATAGGAAGGTCAGATTAAGAGAAGGGGCCGTGACAACAGTAGCACAGGTTGGAGTGATGTGGGGCGATGGGCCAAAGAATTCAGTAGCCTCTAGAGATTGGAAAAAGTAAGGAAATGGTTCTCTCTTGGATCCTCTAGAAGGAATATGGCTGTGCCAACCCATTTTGGACTTTTGCCTTCCTGAACTATAAGGTAAGAGATCTATGGTGCTGTAAGTCGCCAAGTTTATGATGATTTGTTACAAGAGCAATGGAAAATGAATATACCCACTTACAACATTTCTTCACTTCTTCTATCTTTCCCTCAAGTTTTCAGCAAATACTTACAGAGTACCTACTATGTGCTAAGCACTGTGAGATATATCAGTGGACAAGGTATTGAACCTAGGTTCTAGGGATTTATAGTGTGGAGGGAATTATAATCACAGAAGTATTTAAACTTACAATACAGAGGATTTCTGGACCTGTAGAGGTTGAAGGAACTCTCAATAACTCCTTATTTTTAGAACTCCTTACTTTATTCTACAATGCTTCTGATTTATGCTGACCTAGTTGTTAGTAATAGCTTGAAAATTCAACAGATAACATATCCTGGAAACTTTATTGCAGGTATATATTTTAAAGTATTTCAAGCACCCACCCCATTACCCGTGTTTCCATTTCTTTCATCGTCCACTTTGTGAAAATCTCTCATTTTGCCTCTGCCATGATTCACCTTTATGGGTGTTGAGGTGTCTGTTGATTTATGGCATGCATAGTCGAGAAGATCTGGTGAAGCTGAGCCTCTGGGCCAGGTCAAGGGATACAGACACATTGGAAAATGTGGAGATGCGGAAAGAGAGCTTAGCAGAATTCTGCTACATGTGGTTGGAAGGGGTCCTTTGGGAGAAGCCCTTGCAGGTGAGAGATGAGACTTGCATTTACCAAAGGTCTGCTTCACCACAAAGTTACTCTGGCTGGGGCTCATATGTCTAAGCTAGTCCTGGCCTCCCCTAAAGAACCTTGGCTCCACCCTATTCTTAGACCAGGTAATGGAAACATGGGTGAGATGTTGCATCATGTCCTGAGGGTGGTCTTCCTATTATTATTGATTAAGGCTTGATTCAGAGATGGTAAAACAAGGCTCTTAACCAACAGTATGGCAGACTCCATGAGATTTGTCAGCAGGCCGCTATTAAGAAAAAAATTCAGGGGACACCTGGGTAGCTTAGCGGTTGAGCGTCTGCCTTTGGCTCGGAGCATGATCCTGGGGTTCCAGGATCCAGTCCCACATCGGGCTTCCTGCGTGGAGCCTGCTTCTTACTCTTCCTGCGTCTCTGCCTCTCTTTGTGTCTCTCATGAATAAATGGAGAAAATCTTGAAAACAAAAATTCAGGCTCAAATGCCCTAAGCACAATCTCATTTACTGGAATAGAGGGAATGGTTGTTTGAAATGTTGGAATTCCTAGGCACAGGATATCTTAAGCTGATAAAAGAGCCCATTATGTGAGACTAATAATGGGGATCTTTGCTTGGTAAGAGGGAGACCCCAAAGGTGTCAGATTAGAACTGTTAATTTTGCTAATTAAGCAAGCACCTATGGGGTGAAGTATATTGAGAGAGAAAGAGAGGAAAAAACCCTAAGTCTTTGCCTTCTAGTCTTTAATACTGGAAAGTATAATTAATTCGACCAATATTACTGGACCATAATGTACCAGACATTGTACCTTGGGGTTTAGAGTGAAAAAATATATAATCCTTACCTTTGAGAATCCTTCACCTCTTAACAAGGACATTTTCTGCATAGAAAAAGGATAGAATATTAGGAAAGTACATTATATTCAGAATGTTTCTTAGTGCAAGGAGGCAGGGATCCCTCTCAATACCTCAGGCCACATTCCTTGGCTTGCCTGGTGAGGTGAGCTAGGCTAATAATCCTTAGCCGTCCTCCGAATTTTATTTCTCATTACTTGCTCCTTCACATACATTTTTAGCTGTACCATGGTTCTCAACCTTATCAGACTCCATGCTCCTCTTTTCTTGAGATACTATGTATTAAAATGCCCTGTTTACTATCTTGAAATGAGATTCATAAATAATATAACCTACTTATACCATAAACTTAGAAAAAGTAAATATTATGCCATATGATAATTTGGCTAAGTGCACGAGCTTGCCTGGGTTCATATCCATGCTCTCCTATCTGCTAGCCATCAACCCTCAGGCAAATGATTTGATTTCTCTATGCCTCAGTGTCTTGATCTCTGAAATGGGGGTAATAATACTTGCTTCAAGGAGTTATATATACAGCTCTTAGAATAGGCCTGGCATACAGTAAACTCTCTATTAACTCTTGATGTCTTAAATGAAATATAAAGGTAGCTTATAATAAAATAGTATGTTTTTTAAAGATTTCTTTATTTATTTTTAGAGAGTGTGCATCAGAGTGGGGGAGGGGCAGAGGGAGAGGGAGAAAGAGTCTCAGCTCCGAGCCCAACATGGAGCTCAATCTCACGACCCTGAGATCATGGCCTGAGCTGAAACAAAGGATCAGAGGCTTAACTGACTAGGCCACCCAGGCACCCCAAGTAATATATATTTTAATATACAAATGTTCAGACACAACCACACTAGGAAAACAAATCAAACAGATCCTCGCTTCAATTAATAAAGTTTAAGTTTTAATTTAAGCTAAATAAAACAGTATTTAACTAAATATTTTGATACTTTATTTAAAAAATTTGCTTTTGAAGTCATGCTTCACTAACCATATTCATATATACGCTAAATCATTGTGAATTTAACAGCTATTGATTCCAGACCGATTCCATAAGCAAGACTGCCAGTGAATGCTTCCTGTACTTTTCTGAAATGGTGAGCAGTTCTTTGCAAACTTCCAAATAAAACGAATTTACAAGATAAATTTGGAAGTAACATTAGTAACATTCCTAGATAGGTCAATGGTACTAAAGCCTAAAAAATATGCTTTGCGCCTGAACTCAGGTAGCTAAAACACACTATTCACATTTAAGAGGACATCTGAAGTTTTGTGGGACACAGGATGATTCTTTGTTATGAGGGTTGCCTTTTGTTTCAGGGAACGTCAAACTTCCCCCATCACAAAACTCAGCCTCAGTTGACTCAACCCCAGGAACAACTCTCAGTCACTGCGACAAAGGAAAGCCCCTACAAACTTCCAAAACACTCCTTATGAGTCTGTAGCTCAGTGGGTACCGCCAGGCTGGTCATCACCCTGCTGGTCTCCTGAACCTTCACCCACTATGTGGATTGTCATCTCATTTTCAGTATTCTCACCTGTGCTCTGAGGATCAGCACTTGCACTGTCCTCTCTGGGAAGTTGGCTCAAGGAGGTCCAACCAGATTATTTTCTTTTATTTCTGACCACTCCTACTTCTTCTGTTTGGCAACAACTGTCCCACGCAGCCTCCTATCCTCCTTATCTTCTTGGGTCCCTGACCCCTCCTCCTTTCCCAGCCACGGCCCTCAGGTTCTAGCACATTGTCTAGCACATCATCACACAAGAAACACATTCTATAAATATACTGAATAATGAATAATCAGGTAAAGGTTTTGGTATCTAATTGGTGGAAACAGTGAAAAAATATTTCAGGCAGAAATTAGAGATGGCGTTATGTGTGTTGGAGATAGTATGTCTTTCAAAAAAAGTGTTGATATGTTTTCACATATAACACTGAAATGTTCACTTCCCAGATTTGTGATGGCTGAGGCTTAGAAAGCTGTTTGAGTTATTTGTGTATATGTTTTAGCAACATAGTCCACAATCAGGAACACAGCTCCTTGTTATGAGTTCAAAGTATGAGCTCAAAGTATGAGCTTAAAATGATTTGCCTTCTTTTGGGGTAGGGTTAATTCTGTCGATAGGGATGTGACAAATTCATATTAGTTAAAGTTCACTAACAAAACTTAGACACTGCCTCTCCCAGAGACATTTGATAGTGCAAGAGGAGGAAATGCCCCGCCCCCAAAGGGAATAAAATGATAATTTTGGCACTTCAGGCATCAGAGAATGAGTCAGAGATGTTTTATGGATAGTGTTAGAGTGACTCCATAGCTTTCCTGAAAGATGGATTTTGTTTTTGGATTTTAGAGTATAAAATGATGGCCCCCAGAGGTAAAATATATATATAAGGATCAGTTAAGCAAATGGCCTTTATATTGGTTCATGGGGATACAAATCTCAGAAAGGATCCATCCCTGCTTTCAAAGAGCTGACAGTCCAGTTAGGAGCCAAGTATATAAATAGATGGCTGCATACTTTGCAGAACCCAGTTCGAAATGAACTGTGTTCACAGATTACTAAGAATTTTTAAAGGTTGACATCATAACATTAAACCAAGCATGGGGGCCTAAGGACAGGGCCTCGAGAAGGTACATGTCATATGTGCTTACAAACATAATAAAATATGATAAGTGTGATTTGTGGGCTGAACCTTGAAGGATGGACAGCTGGAAGAGCAGGGGGGGGTGGCGTTCAGCTCCCCTGCTATAACCCTCTCCACTCTGCAGGCTCCCCCTTAGCTCTCCTGCTTGCACTCTTTGGGTCTTTTCTTTCTTTCTTCTTTCTTTCTTTCTTTCTTTCTTTCTTTCTTTCTTTCTTTCTTTCTTTCTTTCTTTCTTTCTTTCTTTTTCTTCTTTCTTGATTTTGTTTATTTATTTGAGAGAGAGCGAGAGAGAGCACATAAGCAGAGGGGAGGTGCCAAAGGAGAGAAAGAAGCAGATTCCCTGCTGAGCAGGGAACCCCACGTATGGTTGGATCCCAGGACCCCAAGATCATGACCTGAGCAGGAGGCAGACACTTAACCAACTGAGCCTCCCAGGCACCCCTCCTCTGGATTTCTATATACTGTCTCCATGCTCTTTATCAATTTCAGAAACTAGCTATTGACCTCAGGGAACAAGAGTTGACAGTTTAGCTCATTTGAGAACTGCCTCGTCTCTGTTCTCCTCCCATTACAATCAAACCTCCATTTTTAATGCTTCTGTCAGTTATTTGGGTGACTTTTGTTTCTTGCCCATGCAGCATCTCCTGACCGCTCACATAGTGCCTCAAACCCCTCTGTCTACTTCCCAGATTCCCCTGTGCTGTCCAATGGAACTTTCTGTGTCAGTGGAAATGTTCTATTATCTGTGTGGTCCCAGATGGGAGTCATTGGACACAAGTGGCATTGAGCACTTAGAAAGTGGCCAGTGTGACTGTGGAACTGAATTGTTAAACTGTAGTTCATTTTCATGAACAAAAATCTCAGTAGTTAGCAGCTACCATATTACATAGTCCAGCATATTTATATTGTCAAGGCTTTTTTATAGTCTTCTTATTTTATGTGTTTTTTACATATCTTGATCCTCAAAATTGAAAATCAGTTGTGAGTGTTTTAATGTTGTGACTACTGTAATTATTGTTTTCCTTACAGCCAAAGAACCTAGAGTAATTACACTTCACTGTTTAACTTTTTTATTTATATGATTTGGTATTTTCTTTTTTTTGATTTGGTATTTTCCAATTGCTTTTCAGTTTTTTTCTCTTTGCTTTTACTGCCTCCTCTAGTTACTCTGTATTTTCAAGGACAGTACCACACTCTGTGACTGCATTCCTGCTCCTGGAAACGTTGTTTTGGGAAACTTTTCCCCTCATGCTCTATCTGATGCCGGTCTGTTGAGCATCATCCCTTGTCCACATTCCTGGGCTCTTTCCTGGATTCCACTTCCTCTTCTGTATTTTGGCTTATTCCATTTTTTTTTTTTTTTTGCTAGGGATATCATCGAGTAACTTCCTAAGAAAGAGTGTGTAAGAGGTGGTCTTTCTGAGTCAGCTCTTCTGTGCCTGAAAATAGGCATTCTCAATTGATCATTTAGTTCAGGATCAGCAGCTACTACCTAGGGGCCAAATCTGGCTTGCTGCCTGTTTTTTTGTGCAGCTCATAAGTTATAGGATAGTCTTTTTACATTTTTAAATGACTGAAGAAAAAATCAAAGGAAGAAGAATATTCTGGGACACAAGAACATTATATACAATTCGAATTCTAACACTGACCATAAATAAAATTTCTTCAGAACATAGCCATGTTCATTCATTTACATATTGTCTATTGATGCTTTCATGCTAAAACAGCAGAGTTGAATAGTTGGATTGCAACTATTTACTATTTAAATATTTACTATCTGGCTCTTTTCAGAAAAAGTTTGCTGACTCCTGGTTTAGTTGGTTAGAGTCAAAAACCCAAGTGCTATGACCTCATGTGACCTAACCATAACTATGGATGATCTGGCTTCTTTTATCTTTCTGACACCTTCTCCTCAGTTCCAGCCAGGTCTACCTCCTTGCTCTTCCTCAAGTGAACTGTGAGGGTCTGGAGGCCCCAGGACATTTGCACTTGGTCATGATCTTTCCTCAGATATCATCCAGCTCACCTTCAGACCATTACTCAGAGGTCATCTTCTCTTAGTCCTCTCCTGCTACTTCATCCAGTTTTAGCCAATTTCTTCCCTTGACTCTATATAATTGCTATCTTGCTTTTTTCCCCCTCCCTAGCACTTATTATTAATGAACACATAATGTGACACTTGTCTTGCTTAGAGAGCACCCCATCCTGATTGGAGCAAGGCAAAATGTTCCTTATTGCTCATTCCCTGCCATATTTCCAGAATGGTGCTCCAAAATTTGTGCCGAATGAGTGAATACAGGATTCTAGGGCGAAATTAAGGTCCTTCAGAACTTTGCTCACTTGCCTTCTAACTCTCAATGCTACTTAGAAGGGGTCTGTTCCTTGTGTCTGTAGAATTGACTTGTTTTCTCTAGTGAGGAGATTTTAGCATTTTCTCCTTGTCTTGGGAGTGTGGGACTTTTACAATACCTTGAAATTCTTCATTCTGAGCATTCAGTCAGGACTTTTAATCTGAATACTCATGGACTTCTATTATGGGAAATATTTTGTTATTGCTTTGATGAGATCATTGAATAATATTTCTTGAAGGACTTACTTGAATTATCCCCCAACCCTTCCATTATAATCCTTACTTCGCAATCATATTTATAATATCCAAAAGTTCTTTCTTGTTCTCAGGCTATTTATTTTTCTTAGCACCCTGTTCATTTTTATGGATACAATATATTCATGAATCTCTGTAGGGAGACCCATTAGAAGACCACCTCTCCCACTCTTCTACAACATTTCATGGTTACCCAACAGGGAGATGGTGTTATGCTCCAGCACATGCTAAGTGATGCTCTAGGACTGGAATGTGGAGTTCTCACTCTGAAGTGCCTCTATCCACGTACCTTGTCTGTATTCTTTGCATAATTTCACTATTTTTAGAGAAGAATCCTCCATAATAATGCCTGTGGTGGACAGAATGGCTGGTCCATGCTTGCTGTATAAAGAAGAGGCTGATGGAGACTTGAAAAGAGTGTGTGTGGGTGGGGGACAGGTTCTTAAAGACTTTCAATCAATCTTCCTTTTCTTCAGCCCCATCACTTATTTATATTTTCAAACCTGTCTTGGATTGTTGAGTCCTGATCCTCTTGGGGATTCCACCGCACAGATGGCCAGTTTCTCTAGCACTCTGTGGAGTCTTACTGATGGGGTGCTCTGGTTTCCTGCTCCCCCCTGCATTTCATACCCCTCCCCTGTCACTCTGTCTTCCAGAAGTCTATTGAAATCTTTTAAGCTCTAATGCTCTTCCTCTAATTTTACTTTTGTTATTGTGGGTCTATATACTTTTTATGCTTTTCCTATCATTTTACTGGAATCTGGGGAGAGAGGGTGAAGGGCAAAAAGAATCTGTGATGAGTTCATCCTGAACTGGAAGTCCAGCCACTTTGAGGATTATTCTGCTTCTATAAATCAGGTGATTTGTGCTTACGGAATTTGAGTGGCTCCAATCCTGGCCCCATAAATGTGAATGGCATGCCCTTTGGGGATGCCTTCCATGATGGCATCTGAGAGCCTGATGAAAGGCAAGTCCCTGCTCCTGATGACACTAAGTCCTTTTCATACTGTCTGGTGCTTCTCAGCTGCTGCCCACAACGGAGACCCAGAGGGACGACTCCATGCAGGGAGGAGACAAGACAGCATTTTCCAGAAACAGAAGTTCACACAAACAAGAAGCCACAGAGAGAACTTGCATTTTATTTCTGGTCAAAATTACAGGATCTTTTTAAAAATCCTTTCACTCCTCCCCAGATTCAATTTAATTTTTATCTTTTTATGAAATGAATATAAAGAAAAGGAGAGGAAGTCTGCAGCCAGAGACTGAAGTTTTTCAGTCTATTTTGTCTTCCCCAAAGGCAATCACTTTCACTGAATAATAAATTATATGCACCCGCTCTCTCTGCTTCTCCAACAGCATTATTATTTTTGACACAATTTTTAATTGACATTTGGTTTGTAGGGCATGGGGTATGTTGGGATGTAGGCTATGTTTAACCTGCAAATTTGAAAACTTCTGAAGAAGCAGAGACATACAACACGAAATACAGAGGATTTCTGCTTGGCTTTTGAAAATGTTGCCCTGAATCTTTTGCCAGTTAATGCAAATCAAGTGCTACTGGTTCCCATCTAGAATGACAGCTGTTATCCACATATTGTCAAATGAGGAACATCTAAGGTCAATTGAATTATTTATTTCTTTACCCAGAATGACCCTTTTCTCCTTGCTCCAGGTGGTTGCAGGCCAGGAAATAGCCCTTCTAAATGGTTACAAAGGAGGATAGAAGGAGCAGCATGCTTTCGTATCTTGGGGGGTTGGTGAGGCTGTAGCCACCGACGAAGCTCTGCCTGGTCATTCTTTGGAGGGTGTAGATTCATTGTGTGTCAAGAGGAGAGAATCCAGGTGTTGAGGAGTTCTGATCTCTTGGAGATAGATGCTTAAGGAGACTATATAAACCAAGAAATCTCTGGTTTTGCTTCAGATGTATATCGTTGGGTCATATGTTTGGGGGATGATTGCCAACATGTATCTTAGGGATAGAGATAAAGGAAGTTTCCAAAGGAATTTTTATATGTTAAAGTAGACTCACAGGATCCTGGGGGTCGGGCTAAGATTGCCTGTTGCCCTTAGTCAAGTATTAACCTGCAGGCAGCTGAGCTCCCAGAGAAGGTCACTCTGCCTCTTTCAAGGACTGGTCAATGGGCTGTAGGTAGTAAGGAAATTTAATTTTTCTTTGGCTTTTGTTCCCCACATCAGACACCTGGGGCTGAGAATGTAAATATGCAAAAGAGCATGATGGGCGAGGGGACCCAGAGACCTTCACTGCTACTCCCCTCAGAGACTGCAGTGTACTGGTTGTCACCAAATCCGGTGTGGAGAGGGCAGCTTTCCCCTTGCAGCCTGCTGGGGTCAGGCCTGAAGGGCCACCTATATAGGATTTTAACCAGGAATCAGCTCTTCCTTCTCTTTCCTGTTCACTCTTATTTTTGAACTCTGGTGAAGCCAGCTGCCGTGTCATGAGCTGCCCTGCAGAGAAGCCCATGTGGTAAATAACAGAGGGTGGCCTTGGTTAACAGCCGTCATGAACTGAGGCCCTCGGCCTCATTGCTGTGAGAAACTGAATCCTACCAGCAACTGCATGAGTGAGCTTGGAGGAGTTTCCTTCTCCAGTTGAGCCTTGAGGTGGCTGCAGCCCCACCTCACCCCCTGAGCCTGTGGGAGGCCCTTAGCAGGAGAACCCAGCTAGGCCCAGACTCTTGACCCACAGAGGCTTTGAGGTCATAGGTGTTGGTTGTTTTAAGCCTCTAAATGTCAATGCAATCAGCTAACCAATATTCATGCTAATGAGTAGCTCCCACATTCTGGAAAATGGCATTGGTCATGAGCTCAATTATAATGTTTCCTCAATTCTTTGTTTCCTTTTCTTTGAAAGCAGATTGTAAATATAGTGAGACAGTACTCTTCCCAAGGTCTAAAGAAACAAGATGCTACTGCTGGAAAGGAGAGGTGTGAGGCCTGGAAATGTATTGGTGAGGAGTTCAAATTCTCTCTCACTCTCAGCATGTCATTTCCTTGCCTGGTGTGGGAAAGACGAGTTTTGCTATTGAGAATTTATGATTTGTGCTGCCAAACAGGAGCAGGCTCAGACTTATTTTTACACTAAAAGGCTTTTGCTCTCTATTTAGAGGATCCTTATAAACTATTAGGAGAAGAGGAAAGAGAGAAATTTGAAGCAAGTTTGAGCCTAAAAGAGGTGGATGATTAAGGAGCGGCATCTCCAGTGAACATACTGAGAACAGCTCTGCAAATGTTCCCACCCTCCGCCTGTAAATAAACATCTTTGCTTCCAAAACAGGAAAGCAAAACTGGGTGATGTTTTGTACATGTGTCCTGGAACTGAAGACATTGGGTAGTGTTTGGGGATAAGTGGAGTCAGGCAGACAGGCCGCGCATGCTTTGCGTGCATAGTGCCCTGGATTTGGGAATCGAGGAAGGGACACAGATAATGATAAGAGGAAAGAACAAGAAAATTGAGGAAGTAGAGATGACACTTCCTCTTCTTTCGAAAGAGCTTCAGTCTCTGCTCAGCTTCTAATTGTAGTCCTGTGTAGACTGAGCCTCCAGAGCTGTTGCTGCTTGGGGTGGAATCCTCGGCCTTTTCCTCAGTGGATTATGAGTTTTCTGAATTCAGGGATAACCAGTCAGCTCTTGGATTTACTCTCTTTCCCTTGCATGTAAGTAAAATCACTCCTTGGCTGATGTATCAGTCATTGCCTGGCTTATCAAGATGACAAAGTAATTGATACGTTAGCACTCTCTCTTTCAGAATGGTGATGAGTTTTTAAATGTGACTCTTGGGATACGACACGATATTTGCTCAGCTCTTCATGAATCTGCTGCTGGGAAGTCCAGTGTTAAAATTACTCTTTAATTCCCTTAGAGAATGGTTGGATGCTCATTCTGCTTTTCTGTTTCTTGAATGGATGTTGTATTGACAGTCACTTGGACCACAGACCATGGGTTTGATTTAGAAAGGCACAATTTAGCATTTGTTTGGGTCCTGAGGAATTTGCTTGGAGGAAATGCTCTGTGGCTGCCCTCTTTTGAGAAGCTGTGTTATTTGTGGAGGAGTCTTCTTTGTATGTAGGCAGCTGGAGGGGATTTTACTTTTAGGTAAAAGCCACAGGCTTGAAATAATACCTGTATATAAATGACAACTTAGGTAATGTTGGTCCTGAGGTTTTTTACCAAGGACATCTGGTATATGTGAATATGTGGTTTTCTTTGTGTATATGTGAAAGAACTTTACTTGTAAGAGTCCGAGTTACCACCCACCAAGGCATCTTTGGCTGTCATTTTGGATTTTATTTTTCTGCAAGGGACCGATGTGTTCCTACTACTGTCCTAGGCAGGGCACAGTCATATATAGAGTCTGATTCCTCCACCACAAATTATTTTACATAGAAAATAGGAACAGAAAGACTATGGGTTTCTTTTGTGCAAGTATGGAGGATAGAGACTTCAGTGTATGTATTTGTTGAGGTACTCATTCTTCAATTGATTTTTTTCCATTTTCTTCCTTTCCTTTCCTTCTATATCAAGTGTCTTTTCTGGGGAGGGTCTGTGTGTAAACTATTGCAGGCAAGCTGCGTTAAGCAAATGTGTACATCAGCTGAGTCTGGAAATAGGAAGTTCTTTCCTGTGGTAGTTTTCTGTGGCAATAAGAGATAAGCTATTACTTCATGACTATTGCCTGAGACTTTCCTTTTGACATGGGTATCCTTCTTGAACAGCTAACTTCTGCTTTTCATCCAGCGTGGAGACTAGGTTGTGGGAACTGGTAATGCCAACACAGGTTGACAATTTGCGAGCATGTTTCATAGGGCAAACAGTATGTGGAAATTAAGAAAATCCTAAACCATGAGCTCTTGGTGTTGAAAAAAATCATGCAAATGAGGGAATTCTGATACCCTGAGGGCTCAAAATAGTGTCTGCCGCATAGTATGCTCTCCATCAATTTTCGTTGAGTGGATGAATGATATAGTGGTGATGGAGGTGATGGTATAGAGTTGGAGCTGGTGGTGGAGGTGATGGTGGAAGTGGTAGAAGTAGTGGTGAAGACGGTGGAGATGGTGGTGATGGTAGAGGTAATGGTGGCAGCAGTGGTGGTAGATGTGGTGGTGGAGTTCAGGGGATTATGGGACAGCAATATGACATAGCCAGGAGAAAATGTAAACTTGGGGTCGGATCCATCTGTTCAAAAGCTATGACCTCTGGACATGTAAAGTGCTGATTATAATACTCTGAGCTTTTGGGCTGTGTGTGAAGATCACAAACCTGATTGCACAGGCTCTGCTACTTCATGGATCCTCACTAAATGACAGTTGTCAATGTATTTTCAACATCATAGCCACATTTAAAAATTTAACCACCAATTTATATTTTTTATGCTTTTCAATATTTCCTAAATTACATAAATAAGCATGATTCTTTTAAAGAATTACCTACTACAAAGAAATGTTACAAGCCTAGTTATCAGGATTAAGTTAAGCACATGCAGTGTATCTATATAAAGGAATACTATCAGTACAATGATGTTTATTTCCATAAATTGTTATTTATTAATGTTAAGTAAAAAAGCAGAAGCACAACTGTTTCAATTATGTAAAAATATGGTAGAGAAGCAAGGTTGAGGTAAATGTGTTAAAATGTTACTATATAATTAGTGGATTTATAGCTGATAGTTATATTTGTCTCTGCACTTTTTTATTTTTTTTTCTAAATTTTCCATTAGTGAAGCATTATCTGGATTACCTCAATAATCTGAATACAAAATAAATGTTGAATTAAAATAAAGGAACAAATATTTTACCCTCTTTTAATCTTTCACCAGAAATAAAATAAAAGTGGCTTCTTATAGTGTGCTAATGTTTGTGGTTCATTGCAATCTAAGAAATGACACATTTATGTGATTTAATGTTCATACGGGGATTTCTTTTGAGAGTAAGACTAGTATGGAATCATGTGATAACTCTAAAGTGGAAATAAACAAATACGATCCCACTTGGGGCTGACTGGTCTAATTAGTCCCTAGAATCACGTTAAAAAATGGGTTAGTTCCTCTAGATGATTTATAACTGCCTCTCAACCTGGATGACTTTCTAGCAAGTTCAACAGTTAATTCCATAGTTAATAGTTCTAAATTATGTTTAGAGTTTCCAGCATAAGAGTAATAATTTTTTTCAAGCATATTAACACTTTATCATCTTGGGAGAGATTGGCAAAACATTTTTGTGAAGTCAAGAAATAATTCTTGTTGTTGGGATTGGCCATCCCATGTCATGGTGCCAGTGCCAGCTTGTCACTATGGAGGAGTCCCTGATCAGAGACTAACTTGGAATCAAACACTTGGTCTCCCAGGTGTTGAGCTACTCTCCTTTGTCTTAGAAATGATCATGTGAGAGACATTTGCCAAAGGGGCAAAAGACGAAAAACAGGCCTCCCAAACTAAACAGCTTTTGAAAACAGTAGATGAAAAGTGAAATTTAGCCAGTTTAAATTCACCCCCAAATTACTAGAATGTGGCTAAGCTCTTTCAAAAATGTCTGAATACATTAGCGAGAGCAAGCTAAGGAAAGAATTAGTCTAACAGACAAGATACCTACTGCCCAAATAGCCCAGTGTGGAATATGACTTGAACTAGAAATAGCAAAATTGGCTTTTGGGTAGAGAGTGTGTAGCATTTTTGGAATGCTGCATGTGTGCAGCACTGAATAAATACCCACGATATTACTGAACACTTCCAGGCACCATAACCAGCACTTTTACATGAACAATTTCAGTCACTTCTCAACACAATCCCAGGAAATAAGACTCGTCCTCTCCCTAAACCCAAAGGCCAGAGAGGAAAGTCCCCTTTCTAAATCCCCAGGATAGAGATGGGATTCAAACCCAGATCTTCATGTGTCTCCCCTGTGGCCTGACCACTGTGTTACAGGGTCCTATGTTGTTTTCATTCACCTTAGAGATTTTCTTACATAAGCCAGTGGTTTGAGGCCAAAAATGAGAGGGCAAAGAATGGGTCTGAACAGATGCATTGTCCACCTTGAAATCTCCTTAAGTGAAATTCCTCTCCATTTCCCGACTGAGGGGGAGTGCAAAGGACTTTTTCTTTTTTCTTCAGGGAACTGCCCATGCCCTATAAAATAGCACATATGGTTGTCACGGTAGCCTACATTTTAGGTGGTCTGGTGGGATTATATTGGGACTGCTACTCAACCAGAGAGGAAGAAAGGGACCTGGTGGCTGGTAGCATTCATGGCTCTCAGGACCATCCTTGGGTAGTCTGCAACCCCCGTCAAGGCACACAACAATTTCAGCACTGAAGCATCTTCCTTGTGGCTCTTTTATAATGATAACTTACCCATCTGAAAATATCCAATTTGCATTTTGAATGTCTATGGACAACATATTGATGGGGCTTTTGATTAGGCTTTATGTATTAGCAGGAGCAGTATAGGACAAGGGCTTAGGAGATCTGGGTTGCCTGTGACATATGACAATTGAGTGCTACCAAGCAAAGCATTTCACTTCTCTACACATAAGTCTTCTCATCTATAAAAGCAGAGAAAAAAATTCCTAAGCAGTATGTTTTCTGCTGTGGAAGAAAGTAAAAGTGCTGTAAACCAAGGGGGCCTTCTATCTTTGCTCCTTTTCCAGTTTCTTACTATGCAGAGACTCCTTTGGCATACAAGAGCATTACTGGCAGAAAAGGATTAAAAGTCTCATGGGCTGAATTGTGCATCCCTCCCCAATAAACATATGTGGAAGTCCCAACACTCAGTACTTCAGAATGTGACCTTATTTGAAAATAAAGTAGTTGTGGATGTCATTAGTTGAATTAAGGTGAGGTCATGATGGATTGGACCCCTAATCCAATATGTCTGGTGTCTTTATTAGAAGGTAGCCCTGTAAAGACAGACACACAGACACCATGTTATGATAAAGACAGAGATTGGAATTATATAGCTGTAAGCCAAAGAATGCCAAGGAATTGCCACCCGGCACCAGAAATCTAGGGAAAGGCAGGGAAGGATTCTCCCCTATGGTTTCAGAGGGAGCATGGCCCTGCAGACATTTTGATTTCTGACTTCTGATCTCCAGAACTATGAGAGCATAAATTCCTGTTGTTTTGAGCCACTCAGTTTATAGTATTTTGCTACTACAGCCCTAGAAACCATACAAGAGGAAAGAATAAAAGTCATTTTAAGTGCTAGTGATAAGCTCATCTGTATTGCTGGCAAACATTTCTAGGGACCACATCCAGCATGACTCATTTCTCTGACTTTAACCTGTGGCATTGGGCCTTAAACAGTAGAGTCACTTCATCATTGAATGGGAATGAATAAAGACACTAAACAATGAAACACATTTACAAAATGAAAATCAGGCTATTGTGAAATCTCTAAAAGGGCATCTTTTTATAAATTGCATCTAGCTAGGGATTCCAGATTATTGTACCAATGTGGTCATTTGTTGGATATGGAACATTTGTGTCTACTTGGGAGGATATTTACTTCCTCAAGTTGTATGTTGGAAGAGAAGGTTAAATATTCTGACATGGAAAATAATGCAACGTGATGATGCTTTGGTCCAAATATAAAATCTAAAACCTTAAGTAGATAGCAAATGGAAACTCCCTAATCAATGAGCCATCAGGTCATTATAGTGGCTTAATCAGTCCTCAGACACATAAAATTAATTTGGTACCCACCAAGCTATTTTAATGACAGCATAAATAGCCAGGATTTCAAGCATATTCTTGGGTTTCTCTGCAACATAAGAATCTCTTAAATCCCCTTTTCAATGGAGTTTAAATTACCCTAATTCTTATTACCATAATCGCCTCTAGCAGAACAACATTCTTTTAGCAGGAAAACATCATTGTGTGAGTCATTTAATCTGCCCAAAACTAAAAATAAATTTTTGATTCCCCTTTTATTTGTAAAAAGATTTTATTTATTTATTTGAGAGAGAGAGAGAGAGAGAGAGAGGGAGAGGCAAGGGAGGGGCAAAGGGAGAGAGAATCTCTACCAGACTCTGTGCTGAGCATAGAGCCCAATGGGGGGCTTGATCTCATGACCCTGAGATCATGACCTGAGCTGAAACCAAGAGTTGGAAGCTCGACGGACTGTGCACCCAGAGGGCCTGTTTTTTTTTCTTCCTCTTTTAATTGATCCATATTCAATTTTCTTTGGACTTGTTATTCATTTTATATAATCTGTTTCAAAATGCTCAACAGAGGGCAGTCCAGGTGGCTCAGCAGTTTAGTGCTGCTTTTGGCCCAGGGCCTGATCCTGGATACCTGAGATCAAGTCCCACATCGGGCTCCCTGCATGGAGTCCGCTTCTCCCTCTGCCTATGTCTCTGCCTCTCTCTCTCTCTCTGTGCCTCTTATGAATAAATAAATAAAATCTTAAAAAAAAAAATGCTCAACAGAAATTTGTGAAATTCTATTTCAGATTTGAATAAGGTAGTTCTTTTTTTCCCTATTGTGAAGAAAAATGCTTTCTTAAGTCTTGTGTACTGATCTCTAATGTCAGAGAGAAATAGAACATTTAACCATTCATGGGCAAATATTATATTGATATTAGACCTTGGTTTAAAATAGGAAAATACAGACCTCTCAGAAAAGAGAGAAATGAAGCTGACTCAAAATATTTCCCAGGAACTTCAGTTTGACATTGTTCACTTCTATAGAATGCAATTCAGTACCACATGTCACAACTCACTTGGCTGAACTTATAGTAGGTCTCATTTTATTTAATTAATTAATTAATTAATTATTAAATTATTAAATACATAATTTATTAAATTTAGACTATTTATTTATGATTATTCTGTTTGGATACCTCAGAGCAAGCATAGCATTAGGGAAGTTTGCAATAGTTTTTATAGTCTCGTGACCATATGTAGTCTCATTAATTTCTTGAACGTGTTTGCAGATTCTGCTTTTTAAGCAAATTAACGATTGCAACAAGAACATTTTATTAATTCACTTAAATTACAGGTCTATTATAACAACTGGTTCTTTCAACCTGTTGAATTCTTGAAGCAAATTTTGCTAAAAGCCTTATTTTCTGGTTCCTCGTTGAACCGTAAACCCCAAACTCTCTTGCCACTCTGACAAAAAGAAAAGGCAAATAATTATTCTCACTAGTGAATATAAATGTTAATCATATAATGTGATGGGAGCCCATTTTTGAATATTCAACATTCACCACATGCCTACTGAATACCTAATATTTTCCAGGTGTTTCACTGCAAGAGCATGAACGAGATTACCTTTTCGTCTTCCGTATATCATATGAATTAACACTACCATTTCTTGGTTAGATTTAGTTACAGCCATCTGTCAAAGAGAAGGATCTGAGCTTGAACTCTCTTGGCCAAAGTTTTCCAGCTAGAACTAGATTTCACTCTGGAACACAAGCTACTGAGATTTCCTGGAGCTGGATTTTCAACTTGATTAATCAAGTAGAGCTGCTTTTGCGTAGGTAATGGGGACTTAAGAGGGAATTGTCAAGTAAGATTTGAGCTGGGCACAAGAGTACCAGTTAGTTTTATTTTGTGACCACTCATAAACACTCCAAAGCTAGGTACAAATCAGTTGCCTTGAGAGGAACATCAGACCCCCCAGCTATTGTGAACCGGGAAGCCAGCAAGCTAACATGAGGACAGAGGCACCAGAGCATTTATCGAAGCAAGAGTGAGTAAGCAGAGCAAGAAGCCTCAGGGATTCCCTGTGAGGCAGCTTTGCTTTCACATTTTGGTATTCTTTATAACAGCAGGGTTCTGGACATGGGTATGGTCATTTCCACTTTGCATTAAACATTTACTTCCATGGCCTTTGCATTGGGAGCAAATTAGCAAGAGCTTCCCCTCAGTCCTGGACTCAGTTTGGGCATTGAGTATCTCTGTCTCTGCCTCACAGGCTCATATTTGTTACCATTGCTCTCAAAGACTCCACTTTGGTAGAATCTGGGGCCTTTCTCTGTACTCATCCTCCTGGGTTCAGCATCTTTCAGGGTTGATCACATACCCCACTTATCTGTAGGCCTCACGACTCAGGATTTTCTACCACTTATACTTTCATGCACTCTTCTCTCTCTCTTTCTCTCAAATTTCTCCTTCAGTCTTTCTGTCAACTATAGCATCTGATCTGATTTACTTTTTGGTTCTCTGCCTTGCTATCTCTCGAGCTTCTCTCTTGTGAGGTTCCCTGACCTCAATTTTCTTCAACTGTTGTTTCACAGAGTAATTGGAACACCCATCTTTCTAGTCTTTTTTCTTTTTTTAAGATTTTATTTATTTATTTATGAGAGACACAGAGAGAGGCAGAGACACACACAGACAGAGGGAGAAGCAGGCTCCCTGCCGGGAGCCCGATGTGGGACTCGATCTCGGGACTCCAGGATCATGCCCTGGGCCAAAGGTAGGTGCTAAACTGCTGAGCCACCCAGGCTTCCCCTATCTTTCAAGTCTTGATCTAACCCTGGTTCCCCACTTGTTTCCTCTTGCTAGTGGGGTTATTCAGATGCACTTACATTATTGTCATGTTTAAAATTGAATTATTGCCCAACAGTCTCTGGATTTTCTCCTTATACTCTTCTGTGAATTCATGGAGAGTTGATCCAAACAAATGATCTTGGTTAGGTATAAGTTTTTAAAAAGCCATTAGTTTCTCTTTGTTCCTCATTTAGGGGTGAATAGCTCTTTCTCCAGTCCTACTATATTATACATTGATATTGCGTACTTGTGTTTGTCCCTGGGTCAAGTTATCTTTGGTGTCTAATATTTTTCTTCCTGGCCAACTGGCCATTCAAGTAAGAACAATTTTCTTTTTTCCTACTTGTTCAACCCAATCAGTACTCCCCAGGCAATCTTGGCTGTGGTCAAATATCTTTTATTTCCTCCTACCGCCAGCTTCTGTACCTCTTTTTTTCATGATTATTCAGGCACATTGGATTACTCTCTCTGCCGAGCTTTACAGTTTGCTTAACTCTTCAGCCTGTGCCTGGTCTCCTGGTGTAAAGGAAAGATTCTGTGATTCTCTGGCTAAAGTGAAGGTCTTACATCCCCTGGGGCTTTGGGTAAGTGTGACAAAGACTCAGGTTTAGCTGCCTTTTTTTTGTTTGTTTGTTTATGCAAACATTTCCATTGAAAATCTGCCCTATGTGCCTGGAGAGCCTAGAGAAGTGTCATAGATTGATATTTTAGTGTCTATATTTTAGGATTGGGCAAGTAGGAAGCTGCTTTCTCAAAAATGTTTTTCTAGTGATGGCTCAGCGATTGAGCATCTGCCTTTTGCTCAGGGTGTGATCCTGGAGTCCCAGGATTGAGTTCCACATTGGGCTCCCTACATGGAGCCTGCTTCTCCCTCTGTGTCTCTGCCTCTCTCTCTGTGGGTCTCTCATGAATAAACAAATAAAATCTTTAAAAATATGTTTTTCTAGCTTTTGTGTTTGCTTTTGTTTTTGTTCTATTCTTTCATAGGAAGACCTTCTAAATCCTAAATGCTTCTTCACATGGAAGCTCTGAGCTGTGGCTGATTTACAATCTACTGAGTGTATGTGTTTATTTTCTTATATTGATACAAAGACTTTCTGCTGTCTGTAGGTAGGGCAGATGGTAGTACATCCATTGAGGAGACTGAGGCTCAGAATGGTTCAATGGTATGTCCACACCATGCTGTTAGTGAATGGCTTAGCTGAGCCTTGAGCTCTAATTACTGTCTCTTACAGATTTTTTTCCCCTTTGGAGAATTCTATTGCCTGGCCTTTGTCAATAAATTCACTACTGATCTGTCATCAAGGTGAAGTTTGAGTTCAAATCTAATCATCTCCTGCCCCTGAAGCCTGGGTCATCCCATTAGGCATGTATTGCTGGGATTGGGAAGCCCTTACTCATCTGTCTCCGATACCCAATGTTAATGCTTATTGCGGAGAATCAGACACAAAACCTATTTTAGCTGGGTGGGAATTTAGATTCCATTTACTCTAACACCACCACCTTATGGATAGGGAACTGAGGTCCAAAGATATTCTGTTATTTCCCAAATGTGTACAACTGGTTGGAAGTAATGCTTAGTTCACTGTCTAGATTTCCTTAGTCCTCAATGTTCTTCACTGTTAAATCTGGGTTGAAATGAATACATTCTTAGCAGGGAAAGGTCTTTAAGTTGTTATGAGTTACTAACACCAGTGCATGAATTATCCAGTCAGATCCTTCCAAGTGACCACTAATTCAGATTACCAAACCAGTTGTCCTACATGTCCAGCCTTGAGCTGATAAAGGCCTGATCTAGATCCTCTCAATTTGAACTGCCCAACAGAAAAGTCCACATCATTTATTTTTTAAGATTCTTTTGGCTTTTCTCATTTAAAATGTCTTTCTAGATAATGAGGGATTGTTCTTTGCCTATGAAGGTGGTGGATTTACTTGATTTCATCCTTCTTCTCCTCTAAAACTCTTTTCTGTCAAGGCTTTGCATGTACAAGCTGTCAGCGTTGAGGGGGTAGTCTGTGATGGTTGAAAAATTGAAATGAATTGGCTTGTATGATGATGCAGCCCATGACTGCAGTTTCAGTAACACTGAAGACCATCAGGAAATGAAGCCCATCTAGTTTTGGTGTTCTTGGGTAAGATACAGACCTGTATTTCCACAGGTAGGAGTTAATGCTGGCCTTTCCATTAGATCTAGTTTCTTTCAAGTCTCCCTAACCACTGTCCCTTCCAAGATCCCCACAAGGTCTGCCTCAATGTCACCTGACTATCTAGATTTCATAAGCTATTGTGGGGATATCCCAATCACACATATCTTTACTGACAGCTTTTCCTGACCCTGTAATGCAACTATTTTACAACAAATTCCCCTACCAGTGTCCCCTTCTCTCTTGTATCTCCCTCATTAAGTGACGACCTCTTTTAGGCTTGGAGGATATTTGGACTGGCTTTCTACCTGGTAGTTTCTCTGGTGATTTGGAAATCTGCACAGGATGGAGGTGAAGGGAGGCACTCTTATTGCCATAGAAGAGAGAGGATTCCAGCAGAACCTCCACAGAATGGTTGAGTCTCTGAAGGAGAGGATCTCTTCAAACTTTTTCAAGATTTTTAAATCAGAAGGTTATTTTTTGTTATGTATTTGTAAAGATTTATTTATTTATTTATTTGAGAGAGGGTGAGAGAGCATGGGGGGAGGGGCATTGGGAGAGAGAGAGACTCTCAAGCTGACTCCTCTATGACTGAGGAGCCCCAGGTGGGCCTCGATCTCATGACCCTGAAATCACTACCTAAGCTAAAATCAAGAGTTGGAGCTTAACCAACTGAGCCACCCAGGTGCTCCAGAAAGATTTTAAATACATACATAAAACAGTCAATTTTAGTTTCCTGATTTCCTGAGCTTAGACTCTCAGATACATATTTGTCATTCACAGCCTTTCACCAGAAGTTGCATTTGCTTTACAAGATGAGATGAATAGGCCAAATGTCTTGCAGGTATGAAGTATGAAAATGTCATGATCCCTGATTCTTTAGTTGTATTTGTCTAAATGTGAATGAATGAAATTGTAGCAGAATATTCTTGATGGGAACTGTGTCTTTTACAAATGAAAATACAAGATTCCTATTAAGGTTCACCTTCAGCTGATAGACTGGGAAATGCTGGGTCACACTTCAGGACTAAGCCAGGCTATTTTTGCCCATGGATGTCTTGGAAGCAATGTGTGTGATAAAAGTCAAGAGGTAATCATCATGTAAGAAGCCTGGTTTCATGGCTGAATATACTTGTGAGGGGCCCTGGAAGAGAAAATTCTTGGATTGGTTTTAGAGTTGCAACCAGTAGAACTTTCTTGGGCAGAGTGTTAGCTGAAAGAGAAGCTGTAATTTTAAAAGTTGGTTGGTATTCTGTTAAAAGGAAAGTTGTTTCCCATCCTATTTTGTTTTAAGGGAGTGGTTTGGATTGGATCTCTTTTGTCCCACACTTAAAAAACTGGATTCTGTGCTTGTTGTTATTGGTTATTGATGTGTTGTATCAGGGAGGATTATCCCTCTGAGAAAGTATTCTATTCTGGTAGGCCATATGGAATTTCAGTCGTTCCTACCCCACATATACTTAGTCTTTTCAGTTTCTTCTTCTCTGGTGAACAAGAGTGTGCTCCTTGCCGCAGAGGTATGTTATGCTATAATTCTTACAGCTGGAAGCTTCAGGTTAGCTGGGACCTAATAAGAGATTTTAACTGCATGAGTTCCAGAGTGGGGCCAGAACATGCTCTGGAGCTTGCTGTGAGGAAAAAAAGATTCAATACTAAAACTAGTCCTGATATGAATTGAGATTATAAATTCCCCTGATGATAGGAGATCTCTTAATTAACATAGAGCTGTCCAGAAATCTATTCTTTTCCTCATTTGCTTCCTTAGGCTTTGGGGCCATTGGACTTTCATAATACAAGGCTGTTGCAGGACTCTCTGGCAGTCAAATGGGTAGGGAATCCATGAAGAAATAACCTATTTTCTTTTTTTGCATGACCGATCTAGGAAATCATGACAAAGTTGCTCAGTGAATAGTTACTTAAAAAATATTACTCTTAGTCATTTTACAAGAAGGTAGCTTTAAATTTTTTTCCTGTTTAGAACCAGAAAAAATAGAACCTAAACTAATACTTTTTTGTGCAGTTTGGTAATTATTCATTGTCTTCTGAGACTTCTGCTTAGTAGCCTTGGAAAGAAATTTAAAATATCTTTCCTTGCTATTTGTAATAAACCAGTTGGTGTTTTAGGTTGAGTATCACTCCATATCACATTAGTCAATCATAAAAAATATTAGAAACTCCCTTTTTGCAGATTATTATTGACTTGGCTTGTGTTTTGAATCCTTCAATAGTGTTGAATGCCAAAGTTGCTTAATTTTTCTTAGGTGAAATCAAGAATATAGAATGATAAAGTGAAGTGGGAGCCTCAGACATCATCTGGCATCAACTCTTAGATTTGAGACAGAAGAACACTGAGGCTGGAGAAAATCAGAGTCTAAGTGAGGTCACAGTGCTAACTTGCGGCAGAGAGAAGAGAGGAAGAAAGGATCCAATGTTAGGCAAACATCTTCACTGAAGGAATTTTTTTTAGGGCCACTGATATGCTTGTTGCAGGATTTCTTTGCTTTTACTGCCCATGGTTCTTGGTCACACTGCTTTGAAGAATGAAGAGGTGGACTGGATGAAGAGTGATAGGCAGCAAAGCAAGGTTTATTGAACAAGAGTATAAAGCCCCTGGGGAGGGTGAGGGAGCCAGGAGTGCCCCTGGAGTTTCTAAGTGTAGGGGTTTTTGTGAGCTTTTTTGTGGAACTATCTTTAGCAATTAGGGTGTGCTGAGTTGTGCCAGTTGGGGCTTTGGCCAGGTAGTTGTCTACCTATTAGGTTCATGTCCACGTGCTGATGATCTTTTTGGCTGACATCTGGGGGCTTATGTCTTAATTGCCCTTTGCCCCTGATAGGGACAAATGTCTTGCAGTTGTTTTATTTTAGGACTTTTGCAGAAGTCACTTCTGGAAAGGCTGCAAAGCAGAATGCTAGTGCACTCCTGTCTAAGCTGCAAAACAGGATGTCAGTGCTATTTTATCTTAGCTGTCCTGACGCCATATTTTCTTGTTAGGGACCCCAGCCATGATTACCAAACTGTCTATCTAACTCACTTCTAACATGCTGATATGTGTTGTAAATCTCCCACATGGAAAAAGATTTTATTATAGGGAGTTTTTTATTTTATTTTATTTTATTTTTGAGATTTATCTATCCATTTTGAGAGAGAGAGAGAGAGAAAGGGGAAGGGGTAGACAGAGAGATTCTTTTAAGCAGACTCCCCACTGAGGGAGGAGCCCATTGTGGGGCTCAATCCCACCACCCATGAGTTCATGACCTGAGCCAAAACCAAGAGTCAGAGGCTTAACCAACTGAGCCAGCCAGGCACCCTTAATTGTAGGGAAATTTAATAAGCAGTTTTCCCCAGTTTATTGGCCAAGGAACACCTTTCTGGCAGAACTGAGCAAGCTTAGGGTTCATTAAACATGTTTTAGAAATACTGTTCTTTGCCTTACTCCACCCTTTAACCAAAATATGTTTTTTTTTTTTTCTTTGCAAGTGAATCAGTCTTAACAGATGTAACTTCACATTTTGTTGACCTTGTTGTTCTGTATCTAGGGGAAAAGATCTAGGAATGCAATGGAAATGAGAACAGTAAGCAACTCAGGGATTGTTTTTGTTCTGAATCTTTAAGACATAAGTTAGATTAAATTCTAAAAAAATGGATTAACTGGTAAGGGAGTAAGAAGCTTCCTAACTCTCAATAGGTAAATGATAGGGGCATCTTAGGTGGCTCAGTCCATTAAGTGTCTGCCTTGGGCACAGGTCATGATCTCTAGGGTCTTGGGATGGAGCCCCATGTCAGGGAGCCTGCTTCTCCTTTTCCTTCTGCCCACCATTCCCCCTGCTTGTGCTCTCTCTCTATCAAATAAATACATAAAACATTTAAAAAAATAGATAAACCATAAAAAAGACAGAGGATTGGAAGTTTTGTTGCAAAGAGAACAAAATTCTTAAATGATATGAATACATATGACAGCATAAAGGATATACTTCATCTTGCTTCTTCTAACTCAGCAAGGTCCATCCTAATTATGATAATGACAATTGTGTCAAGAAGAAACTCTAGCAACTACTTTATATGAAACTGAATATATTCACTTAAATTTAAAAAAGGGACATCCAAAGGAAATATTCATGAAGTTGCAGTCAAAATTACTAGGCTGAACAGAATTCATTCAAAACTTTTATTATCTTCCCCCCAGAATCATGTTAGAGATTCACGTTATTGCCCACTCTATGTATTCCCAGTGCTTAAAAGAGTGATTGGCACAAAGCAGACGCTCAGTAAATATTTGTTGAATAAAACAGTTTATTAACTAGGTATTCTTTATTGGTAAGGTAATACAGACATTCATTTAAAAATTTAAACATTTGAAAGAACACAGGATGAAAAGTTATGCTTACTCCTTATCTAGGACTTCCAGACTCCCACTATAGAAGAAACCACAGTAACCAGTTTGCATAATGTTCTTCTAGAATGTTCTATGCATATCTAAGCATACATACATACATATATGTGTGTATATATACACATTTACATTTATATATATATTTTAAGATTTTAATTATATTTATTCATGAGAGACAGAGAGAGAGTCAGAGACACAGGCAGAGGGAGAAGCAGGCTCCACACAGGGAGCTCCATGCAGGACTCCACAGGGAGCTCAATGTGAGACTCTATCCTGGACCCGGATCAGGCCCTGAGCCGAAGGCAGACACTAAACCCCTAAGCTACTCAGGCATGCCATATATGGTTGTTTTTAAACAGGTAGAGGCACACCATATAGATAGTTCTACATGTTGATTTTATTCAATTAAATGTCTAAATGACATAGATTTTAAGAATTGCTTCAAATAAATGAAAAATTATATAATATTGACATTTTATTTTTCTTTTCTTGATGATGTCATATCTTATAAACCATTTGTGTTTCTTTTCTATGAACTGCCTCAAAGTTCTTTGTCAATTTTTCTATTGATTTAATGGACTTTTATAACTGATTTGTAAGAGGTCTTTATATATGAAGGAAATGAGCTCATTGTCATATGTGTCGAAATATTTTTCTCAGTTGATCATTTGTCTTTGACTTTGTATGGTGGTTTTTTTTTTTTTTTTCTGTGCAGAAAAAAACATTTTTTAATGTAGTCATGTTCACTAATCTTTTTGGAATTTGGGTTTCGTATATTGCTTAGGATAGCTTTCTCATCTTCAAAAGGAAATAAATTCCCCTAATTTGCTCTAATAGTTATATTATCTCATATGCTCAAATCTTTTACTTAAAATTAATTTGATGAAATGTGGCTTTATTAGATGTTTTCCACATGCTATTAGATATTAAGCTACATTACTAAATTTCAATGTATTTAAGCATTCATTTTTAAAAAATTAACTTTGTTATCATGGAAAATTCCAAACTTACAAAAGTAGATAGTGAAGAGTGAGAAAGGTGACCTGATAGGCAAGATTTTGACATTTTTGACCTTATCTAAAGCTTGGAAATCTACATTTCTTTCAGTTTAACAACTTTAGCTGTGTAAATTGGAATAACAAGGGTGTGTTATTTAAAACTGATCCCTCACATTGCTCCCAACAAATAAAACAAACAACCATTGCCACAAAGGAAAACTTAAAAGTTTCCGTAATTTTTAAACACTGTAACAGTGATGATAGCAGGGAGCAAAATATCAAACAATATCATTGTTTCCATCCTTGTTGTCTTTTTGTTACTCTTCATTCCATGATCTTAGGGGTGCCTACAATCACATGGAAAAATCTGACTTGCTGAACAACATCAACAGAATTCATTTTGTTAATTTTCCAAAAGTCTAAGTGGATTTGCGAATAGCAGCTAATGCTTGGGTGACAGGACCTATGAGTATGTTTTGTGACTTTGTGTTTCTGACACTACTTTTATTTTTATCTTAATTATCTTTCAATATATACCTAGCTAGACTTGGTGAACTGAAGGCACAGCTAGTGTTAAAATGTGCTGCATTATGGGCAGCCCCGGTGGCTCAGTGGTATAGCACTGCTTGCAGCCCGGGGTGTGATCCTGGAGACCTGGGATCGAGTCCCACGTCAGGCTCCCTGCCTGGAGCCTGCTGCTCCCTCTGCTTGTGTCTCTACCTCTCTCTCTCTCTCTCTGTGTGTGTCTCTATGAATAAATAAATAAAATCTTAAAAAAATAAAATGTGCTGCATTAAAATATAATCATTATCAGAGAATAAGAAGACAAGCCACAGATTTGGGAAAATATTTGCAAAGGCGTATCTGATAAAAGGACTGCTATCCAAAATATACAAGGAATTCTTAAAACTCAACAAAAAGAAAACAAGCAACATGATTAAAAAATGGGCAAAATATTTGCACATACATCTCACCAAAGATACAGAAGACAAATAAGCAAATGAAAGATGCTCAACATCTTACCTTGTTAGCGAAATGAAAATTAAAACAATCTATTAGAATGGCCCAAATCCAGAACACTGACAACACCAAACGACGGTGGGGAAGTGGAGCCATAAGAACGCCCATACCTTGATGAGGATTTGAAAGAGCACAGCTATTTTGGAAGACACTTTGGTGATTTCTTATGGAACAAAACCTATCCTTACCATACTATCTTTCAATTGTACTCTGTGTTTATTTACCCGAAGGAGCTGAAAACTTATGTCGCAGCAAAAACCTGCACAACGGATGTTTATAGATATTGGGCAATGTGGCTGCCAAAACTGGGAAGCAACCAAGATTTCCTTAATAGGGGAATGGATAAACAAACTGTAGCACATCCAGAGGCTAGAATATATTTAAAATGCTAAATGGAAATGAGCTATTAAGCCATGAAAAAAAAAAAACATGGAGGAAGTTTAAGGAATCTTTTAAATGAAAGAAGCCAATTTGAAAAGGCTACTACTGTATGATTTCAACTGTATGACATTCTGGAAAAAGTAAAACTGTGGAGACAGTAAAAAATCAGAGGTTGATGGGTTGGGAGTAGGGAGAGGATTTTTAGGGCAATGAAAATAGTCTATGTTACTATTCTAGTGGATACATGCCATCACAGATTTTTCAAAACCCATAGAATGTACAACAGCAAGAATGAACCTTACTGTAAACTATGGACTTTGGATAATGATGTGTCACTGTAGGTTCATCAATTTTAACACATGTATCACTGCTGGCAGGAGCAAGAAGAGCTGAAATCTGACTAATGGTGAGTTTTCTATTTTTTTCTGGCAGTTTTTTTTTTTTTTTATCAGTTTTTGCTACTTGTATTTTGAAACTCTGTTATTAGCTGCATAAACTTCTAGGGTTTTTAGATCTTCTTGATGAATTGATCCCTTTGTCATTATGAAGTGCTGTTCTATATCCCAGCTACTATACTTTGCCCTAAATATTTTTTTCTGATATTAATGTGGCTTTCTTTTGATTTACTTTAGGTTTATCTCTTTATATCCTTTCTATTAACCTATTTGTGTCCTTATTTTTGATGCATTTCTTATATGACATAGTTGGATATTGTTTTTTTGTATCGAATTTGACAATCTATGTCTTTTATTGGAGTGTCAGAGCATTTACATGAAGCATGATTATTTATATGGTTGGTTTTAAACTGACCATATTGCTATTTGCTTTCTATTTGCCATGTTGATTTTTTCTTCCCTTTTCTCTTATTCTGTCTTCTTCGTGATTATTTTTTCTGAGTTTACTTTATCTCCTTTGTTGGCTCTATTAACCATTACTCCTCGTGAGTCTGAAAGGAGATCCTCTGCAAACCTCTGGAGGCCTTTTTCTATATAGCTGTCTTTTTTCTGTTCCTCTGCCCTGTGAACTGATTGCTTTGGAGTCTCCAGCAAAGAGGTCTTTCTGAGTTTTCTCAACTTTGAGTTCTCAATTTCCTCTACGGACTGAAAGCTTTCTCCATGCATTCAACTGATGTAATCTTGAGACTTACCTTGTTGGTTTCTTATCTCTTGGGGATCACTGTCCTACATTCCTGACTTCCAATGCCATGAGAGCCATTGTTTCATATAATTTGTCTATTTTTGTTGTTGTTTCAGCAAGGAGGGTGAACCCAGAATCTGTTACTCCATCTTGACAGGAAATGCTTGTACTTATGAGGGGTTTTGCACTACCCATTCCTCCTGCCTGTAGTACTCTTCCTCTTGGACTTTACATGGTAAAATCTTTCTAACCATTTAGATCTTTGTCAGAAGTCAGCCCCTTAGAGAAGTTTTCCCTCAATCTGAAGGAGCCACCCAGACACTTTCACATTTTTCTCTCCCTTTGTCTTTGATATTACTTTCTAATACTTCCCTTGATGATTTAATTATTAAGTTTTTAAAAATCTGTTTTTTTTCCACTAGATTATAAACTTGAAGATATTAAAGATGTTATAGACCATACCCACACTGATTCTCTACTACCGGTAGCACTGCTTGACACATAGTAAGCATTTGACATGTGACACATAGTAAGCGTTCAACATACCTTTACTGAATGAATAAATGAAGGAATCCTTATTTTTGTTATTTTGTTATTTTGTTGTTTAAATTGTTCTGGTTTTGGTAGATTGGCTTTTCAGATTGGCTAATATGCCCTCAAAACATGTTTCTATCCTTTTATTTTTTGGGCACTTCTTTATTAAGTGTACAATTTTAAATTTCATGAATGTGTATACCCATATAACTACCACTACACTCAGAAATAGAACTCTTCCATTATTCCAGAGGTTTTCTGAACCTCCTTTCTGTAAATTTCCACTCACTATGTATTACACTATTCTGATTTTTATCCACTATAGATTAGTTTTCCTTTTATTTTTTTATTTTATTTTTTATTTTGAACTTCGTATAGATGGAATTTTACAGTAAGTACTCTTATGTGTTTCTAAGATGGTTCATGTTGCTTTGCATGTCAGCAGTTCATTCTTTTCATTGCTGAATATAATTACATTGTTTGGATATATGATAATGTATTCAACCATTATTTTTGATGAATAGTTGAGTTTTTCCAAATTTTTGTTATTATAATTATAATTAAGTTACTATGAAAAGCTTTGAAGACATTTAGTTTTTTTCTCTTTGAGTAATTACTTGGAGTGAAATTGGTAGGGTAGGTATAGGAAAACATTTTCCAAAGTGTCTGTCCTATCTTAAAATCCGGTAGTTATACTGAGTGTCATCGTTGTCCTACTTACTCTCAATATTCAGTGTTGTCAATTATTTTGATTTAAGTTATCCTGTTAAAAGCAAAACTTGTGTTTCCTTGATGAAATGTTGAGCACATTCTCATATACTTATTAGCTATATCTTTTTTTTTTTTTGTGAAGGGTTTGCTCAAGTTTATTTTCTGTTTTTAATGGATTGTTCATCTTTTTTCCTATTTGTTAGATTTTTTATATATTCTGGATACAGTCTTCTAGTTACATATATTCATTATGAATATTTTCTCCTGGCCTATCACTTGCCTTTTTATCTTAAGAAGTCTTGATGAGGGGTGCCTGGGTGGCTTAGTTGGTTAAGCGTCTGCCTTGGGCTCAGGTCATGATTTCAGGGTCCTGGGATTGAGTCCTGCATCTGGCTTTCCCTCTCTCTCTCTGTGCTTGAGCTCTCTCAAGTAAGTAAATAAAATCTTAAAAAACAAATCTCGGGATGCCTGGGTGGCTCAGTGGTTGAACATCTGCCTTTGGCTCAGGGTGTGATCCCAGGGTCCTGGGATTGAGTCCCACATCAGGCTTCCCTCAAGGAGCCTGCTTCTCCCTCTGCCTATGTCTTTGCCTCTCTCATGAATAAATAAGTAAAATATTAAAAAAAAAAAGAAATCTTGATGAGCAATAGCTTATGTTTTTTTTATTTCATCTAATCTATTAGATTATTTTATATTTTGTGCAATTTGTGTCACATCTAAGAAATCGTTGCTTACCCTGAGATTGTGAAGGTATTATCCTATGTTTTCATTTGGAAACATTATTATAGCTTTTACTTTGAATATAAAAGGCATTTTAGTTAATTTTTGTTTTTAGAGTAAGTAAAAGTTGATATTTACTTTTTCCTATAGAAGTATCCAAATTTCCAGATCTGTTTGAAGAAAAAAAAAAGAAAAAAACTTTCATTTCCCTTTGAATTACTTTGGTTTCTTTGTTGAAAATAAATTCACTGATGTATGAATTTATTTCTGGATTCTCTATTTCATATCAGTGATCTACTTATCTTTTCTTGCACCAATTCCACACTGTCTGGATTCTCTAGCTTAATAATAAGTTTTGACATTAGAGAGTACTATGAATCCCCCACCTTTATTTTTCTTTTTCAAAATTATTTTTGCTATCATAGGTCCATTGCATTTCCACAAAAATTTTAGAATCAGCTTGTCAATTTCTACAGAAACAGCTTGCTGGTGATTCTCTTTGGGAGTGAATTGACCATACCAGCCAGTATAGGGAGAATTGATATCTGAATAATTTTAAGTCTTCTTATCCATGATCATATGTCTCTATTTATTTACATTTTCTTTAGATCTTCTCTCAGCAATTCATAGTAGTTTTTAGTTTAGAGATCTTACATGCTTTGGTTAAAATTATCCCTACTTATTCTTTGATGATAAGGTAAAGGGAATTGTTTTTAAAATATTATTTCTCAGTTTTTTGCTGCTATATAGAAATATAATAGAATTTTTTATATTAATCTTTTATCCTGTGACCATGCTAAATTCAATGATTACTTCTAAGAATTTTCTTTTAGAAGATTTATTAGGATTTTCTACATGAAAAAAAAAAAAAGGATTTTCTACATGAATTCCTTAGGATTTTCTAAACAAGGTTTTGATTTTCTTTAAGACTTTCCTTCCTTCTTTTTTTTTTTAATTAAGTTTTTATTGATTTATTTGAGAGAGAGAGAGAGATAGTGAGAGAGAGAGCACAAATGAGGAGGAGAGGGAGAAGCAGGCTCTCCATGAGCAGGAAGGTCACAAGAGGCTTGATCCCAGGACCCTGGGATCATGGCCTGAGCTGATGGCGGATGCTTAATCAAGTGAGCCACCCAGACTCCTCTGATTTTCCTTAAGATTTTCTATAAAAGACAGTTATGTCTTTTTCTAAGTCTCTAAGTCTTTTTTTTTCTTATTTTTATTGCACTATCACTGCCCATACAAGAATAAGTAGAAGTTGTGAGATGGGACATCTTTTGCTTTGTTCTTAACAATAGGGAAGTACTTAATATTTTACCATAAATAAGATGTTAGCTGTAAGTTTCTTTTTTTCATAGATGGCCTTTTATGAGATGAAGTTCCCTTCTATAACTTGCATGCTTTCATATTTTTAATCACAAATGGGTTTTGAATTTTGGCAAATACATTTTCTGCATCTATTTAAATGATCATATGGGTTACTCTCTTTATTCTGTTAACATGATGATTTATATTGATTGATTTTTAAATGTTAAATCTGGAATCAACTCCCCATAGTTATGATATAATATCCTTTCTCTATATTGCTGGATTCAATTTTGCCAGTATTTTGCTGTGAATTTTTACATCTATGTTCATGAAAGATGCTGGTCTGCAATTTTCTTATAATATCTATGTCAGGTTTTGGTATCAAGGTTCTGCTGTCATCATAAAAAGAGTTGGGAACTATTCCCTTCTCTACCTTCTGGAAGATTTTATAATGTTCTTTGGGTTTTTGGATACTCATTATGTTTTACCTGTCTAGAAGCTGAGAAAGAAATTTAAATGTACATATTATCCTCTTTCCTGGAATGTTTATCTACTATGTAATGATAGTTCATAAGTAAAAAATGTTTGTATCATCTGCAAGTTGTTTATTCACATAATGTGATTACTTACTTTCTTCTAAAATCAGTATAGGTATTTGAAGTATCAGAACAGCAAACCAAAATTAACACTTACTTATGTGTGTGCATGCATGTGTGTGTACGTGTGTATGTATGTACATACATATCTATATATCTATTTTTATATCTGTTTGTTTGAGAAAATATATAGTATCCTAGGAAGTGCTTCTCTGAGTATACAGTGTGATAGCTGGATTTGAGAAAATTTCATATTATTTCATAAAATAGAATGTCTACAAACTATGTCTCAGAAGGACAGGAATTAAGAATATTGAAGATTATTTAAATCCTCAGATGCACAAGTTTTATTAGAGCCAAGTTTTCTAGGCCTTTTAAAAGTTTTTCCTCAGGGCTGTTGAGGCCAATTGCACTCATTTTAGTTTCATCTCGTTTTATTTTATCCAATCTCTTTCTTTCCAGAGTGTAACGAGCTGTGAAGGGGCCAAAATATAATCAGGGAAGAAGAAAGAAAAAAAATGAAGGTCTTGAGTTAGACACAAATTGGAAAAATGAGTCTCAAAATGGTTGAAAATAATCATCCCTAATCCCTTTGATTTTAGCTTCTTTGATACATATGAACTATGATTGGCTTCTAGGATTTATAATTCACCCAGGAGTTTTCGTTTTGTTTTCATGGTACCTTGTGATTGCTTCAGGTAACAATATATGACTAGAAATGAGAAAACAGGCTTGTGGATTGAAACCCAAAACAACAGAATGAAATTCATACAATATCAATTTATTCTAAATTACTGTTCTGAGGAGAATACTCTCCTAATTTAACTATGCTTTATATTTTTTGGGAAAATATATGAATTTAAAATTTGATTCACTTTGTTAAACAGACAGGGGAAGAGTTAGAACAGATGTTTGTGTTGTGATTTAAAATTTGGGGGACTTAGAAGTTATTATCTCTTGAAAGTCAAAAACTTTCTTTGCTGCTTCTTCCTTTCCTTCATTTTCTTCCTCTCCTTTTTCTCCTCCTCCTCCTCCTCCTTTTGCTTCTCCTTCTTCTTCTTCTTCATTTTGTCTTCTATTTGGAAGGACCATGCTTGAAGTTGTGCACTGGGAACATGAAACAGCTTTGAAGCATTTTTATATCTGCAGGGACTTTATTCAAATGCAGTCTTGCTCACCTTGGAGTACCAAACCCAAAGCCAGTTTTTACATTTGGTTGGCTTTTTTATTTACATAGATTATTTTCCCTTCACATCCCCATTGATTTTGTGTCTTTAACACACTGATAAAAATAAGACATTACCCATATTTTGGTTACACTTGGAAAATAATGATTGCTAGCAAGAGAGGATCCAAAGCCAGAGGAAGGGAAATTGAGAAGGAAACAGGGCCCGAGAGGGGCCATCTTAACTTGTTTTCTTTACATAGAAATGTCTCAAGATGAGAGTTGAAACAATGGTTTGGACAACTATATTAAAAAATGTTTAGTAGGCACATTTTCCAGTCATATTATAATGAGAAACAGATGTAGATGCTGTTAAATCATGTCAAATATGAACTGCCTGTGTACCCCGTGAATATGTGTAAATATTTAACTAGCAAAACAGTCACAGGAGAACTGCTCTGGAGTAATCTTGGAAGCAGGAAACCACAAATTATAGGTCTGAAATTTACCATGCATGGCTTATGAGTTCAGATAAGTAAAACCAAATGAAGAGACTCTGAAAGTTTTATAAATAGTTCATGATTTTTGGTAGGGGGAGGGAAGAAAAAGGATTAAGGAGAATTTTAATGCACTTCAAGTACAATTAATTATAACCAGAGCAGCAAGAATCATCTGATAGGAATTCAGTTATTCATTTGGATCTAGCATATATTACTTATCAACTTACATAGGAACAATTACTGCAAAATCAGAGCTTACCCTAATTAAGTTCTAAAGTCAGCATGTAAAGTAAAAATCATATATATTCAGACTTACCCTTGACAGTCTCCCTGGAAGGCATCCTGCTGGAGACAGAAATACATAGTTCTACTAACACAGCTAATGTTGGAAGTGATCCCCATATCTTCTGCAGGTTTTGGATGATGAGGATAGGTTTGGTTTATGGGCCAAATGGGAGGGGGGGTTAACTATTGACATCAGGAGCATGTTGCTTGGAAAATATGTATCTTTAAAATGAGAAGCATGCTGTGATTCTAGTCAGATGGAAAGGAAAACAGATTTGTGCTTTCCATTTCATCCACAGCCTGGAGCTTAGACTCCTAGAGGGGAAGAGTGGAATGAATTTGCCCTATTTTATTGCTTTGTTTCACGTCTAATTTTCACTTCATCAAAATAATATTGTCTAATAACCATCTTCACTTTAAATTACTTTGTTGGAGTATAGTTTCCATATAGTGGGGTGCACCGCTCATAAGTGTTTTAGTTCTGAGTTTTAACAAATGCACATATTCATATAACCCATGCTGTTACCAAGATCCAGAGTATTTCTCTTCTTGCTCTATTACAGTCAGTCCTGCTGCTCTTCTCTCTCCAGCCTCAATCGTCATTCTGATTTCGTTCTCCACAGATTGGTTTTGTCTGTTCCAGAATCCATATCAATGGCATTACCTGGCATGTACTTACGGATCTGGCTTCTTTTGTTCAGCATAATGCATGTGAGATTGATTTATGCTGTTGCATGTATCATTTCTGTTTATTGCTGCCTATTGTATCATATATCACAATTTGTTTACTTCTTTTCCTCTTTTTAGACATTTGAAATGTTTTCTGTTTGAGACTATTATAAATAGAGTCACTATGAATGTTCATGTACATGTCTTTGTGTAGAGGCATGTTTTGTTTTCTCTTGAGTAAATATTAAAGAGTAGAACTGGTGGTCAGAAGGTATGTTGTGTTTATTAAGAAACTGCCAACCATTTAAAAAGAATGTTGTCGCTTTTTATATGCTCATTAGTAATGTCTGAGAGTTCTGGTTGTTTCTCATCTTGTTCACTTCTTTTTATTTTTTTGTCATTATAGTAGTATCTCATTGCAGGTTTGTGGGTTTTCCTAATAATTCACTATGTTAAGCATCATTTCATGTGCTTCTTGGACATTCGTAGATCTTTTGTGAAGTATCTGTTCAAATCATTTGCCCATCTTTAGCTGGTCTGTCGTTTTATTATTGAGTTGAAAGAATTCTTTATATATTCTGGATATGGGTCCTTTGCCTGATAGACACTTTGTGAATATTTTCTCCCATCTGTGGTTTGCATAGTCTATCAATGTCATTTTTAAAGTTTCTTTATTTTACAGAGAGAGAGAGAGAGAGAGAGAGCAAGCAGGTGCAGTGGGGTGGGGTAGAGGAAGAGGGAGAGAGAGTCTCAAGTAGACCCTGCACTTTGAACAAAGCCTGACATGGTGCTGGATCTCACAACTCTGAGATCATGAGCTGAGCCAAAACCAAGAGTCAGATGCTCAATTAACTGTGCCACCCAGGCACCCCTATTAATGTCATTTTTAGTGAGAAGAAATCTTTAATTTTTTCTTTTATACTTTCTGCATCCTGGGTGAGAAATCTTCATGTACCTCAAGTTTTTGAAAGTATTCTTTTTATTTTCTTCTGGAAGCTTTATAGTGTTCACTTTTATATTTAGGTCTATGAGGTAGGAACCAAAGTTAAATTTTTTTTATAAGGTATTCACTTGTTCCAGGAGTATTACTGAAAAATGTCTTTTCTTTCCACATTGATTTGCTCTGATGTTTACTTGAAAATAGTTTGATTATAAAAGTGTGTCTTTTTTTCTCAACCCTCTCTTCTGTCTTATTGTCAATTTCTACCTCCTCATACCAATATCATGCTGTCTCAGCTGTCATAGCTTTATTGGAGATCTCTCTTAATTTTTCTTAGCCGTGTTTTGTAATTTTTAGGGCAGAGACTTTAGATATCTTTTGCAAAATTTATCCATATTTTTTGTTTTTTTGATGTTATTATAAAGAGTATTATTTTTTAAATGTAATTTTTCCATTTGTTCATTACTGTTATATAGAAATATTATTGTTTTGTATGTTGACTCTATTTCCTGAGGCCTTGCTAATTCAGTTATTAGTTGTGGAATAGTTGTTTTGTAGATTTCTTTGGATTTTTCTGTGTGTATAACCATGCTGTTTGTGAATGAAGAGAGTTTTATTCCTTCTTTTTAAAGTTTTATACTTTCTATTTATTCTTCCTGGATTATTATTCTGGCTAAACCAATCAGAACAATTTTAAATAGAAATGGTGAGAGTGAATATTCTGGTGTTGTTTTTTGATCTTAGTTGGTAAATGGTCACCATTAGGTATGATATTAGCTGTAACATTTTATACATGTCATTGTTCATATTGAAGAAATTCTAGTAATAATTTGCTGACGTTCTTTATTTTTTTAGGAAGGAGTATTGAATTTTTTCAAATGCTTTTTCTGAATCTACTATGACACAATCCTTCTCTTTCATTGGTCAATGTGCTAAATTATGTTGATTGATACTTCTTAAAGATTTATTTATTTGTTTATTTGAGAGACAAAGAGAAAGAGAGACACAGAGAGAGAGAAGTGGCGGGGGAAGGGGCAGAGGAAGAGGAAAAGAGAGTCTTAGGCAGACTCCCCGCTGATTGCAGAGCCCAACACAGAACTTGATCTCACCACCCTGAGCTCAGGACCTGAGCAGAAACCAAGAGTCAGAGGCCTCCCTGACTGTGCCACCAGATGCCCCTATATTTACTGATTTTTGAAAGTGAAAGCAAACTAGTATTCCTGGAATATATTTTGCTTTTTATATATTGCAAATATTTTATTTTATTAATTTAATCTTATTTTTTTTAAGACTTTATTTATTTATTCATGAGAGACACAGATAGAGAGGCAGAGACATAGGCAGAGGGAGAAGCAGACTTCCCATGGGGGATGCGGGAGTCAATCCCAGGACCCTGAGATCACGACCTGAGCTGCAGGCAGATGCTCAGCCACTAAGCCACCCAGGTGCCCCTATATTGTAAATATTTTATTTTATTTATTTATTTTTTTTTTAAATTTTTTTTTTTATTTATTTATGATAGTCACACAGAGAGAGAGAGAGAGGCAGAGACACAGGCAGAGGGAGAAGCAGGCTCCACGCACCGGGAGCCCGATGTGGGACCTGATCCCGGGTCTCCAGGATCGCGCCCTGGGCCAAAGGCAGGCGCCAAACCGCTGCGCCACCCAGGGATCCCTATTGTAAATATTTTAAAAGCATTTTGTGTTTGTGTTCATGTGGGACATTTGTTAATAATATTCTTTTCTCATAATTTCCTTCTTTGTTTTGGTAGTCTCATAAAAATAGTTAAGTGTCTTCTATACCCTTTTCTGGCAAAGAGAGTTAGTAACCCTTTGTACAATATATGGTTATTTTGAGAATTGATTGAATGAACCTATATTAAAATCTTTAAAACATATATGTGGTATACATGCATAAATAAAATGTTATTTTATCTTCCTCTTAATATTACATTAGTATACCACCTAAGCACCAATTTTTTTTTAACCTAAGCATCTATTAAATAAAATTCCATATTCTGACACTTCTCAGTTGTGGCAACATCATTTATTTGTTTATTTAACATACTTAATTAGAAGACAGTATATTTAGCTCCAGGATAATAAAAAATAAATCAGATATGGTCTACTTTTTATAGAACTTCCTTATAATTATGAGTAGGCACATTATGAAATCCAAAGTTCATCCTGAAATATCAAATATATCTCCAATATGGTTTTGTAATAATATTTAAGTGTATTCTAGTTTCTGAGATTGGTGGTTCATGTATGGGGGAATTTATAGTAATTATCCACAACACATTACTATACTCCCTCATACTTCTCCCCCTCTTTGATCTCATTAGCAAGTAGAATTTCTCCTAGCTCTATAGGTAGGAGATATATATTTGATTGTATACATGCTTTCAGAAAATATTCTGGGGTCATACTTATTCTTTCAAAAAAATGATGCTTAAGTAGAAGTTTAGTTGAAAGCCGATAAACCTACCAGTTTTGACACACAAGCCACCCTTATTTCAATAAAATAAAACTTATTTTGTTAGAGATTGTGCAGTAATTTTCACAGAGGGTAAATTGCAGGAGGAGAGGATTGTGTTTGCAACTAAGCATCTGAAATGCAAATATATATTTATTAACCCGAAATTATTTCTTTTTTCATCTAGACACACTATTGTGTCAGGTAGCAATCTGTTTTTGTTGTTGTTGTTGTTGTTGTTGTTTGTGGCTTTTTTTTTTTTTTTTTACTTGACTTACTTAAGATCATAGTTCTTGTCCAAACATGGAGATTTCTGAAAAAGAAGGAAGGGACCTGCCAAAGGGCCAGCAGGTGGTGCTTCCTTTTCAGTGTGAAAGAAGCCAATATCCAGGCAACCCACCCAGTATTTTACCAAGTGCTACATAAAGCAAAAATTAAGAATTTACACATTTAATCTTGATTCTATGTTTCTATATCTTGATTTTCATTAATTAACCAGTAAGTATTTATGTTAAAAACGTTAAATTGACTCTCTCTTCCCTATCTGAAGACAGATGGGGAATCAGTAGCCCATGGCCAAATACAGAGGCACTAGTGAGCTGTACTCTTAGCTCCTGGGCTGAGAGATAAAATATGAGACTTAGGACACTGTCACCATCGATGGCGGATACCAGCCATTCCCATCAGTGATCCTTGCCATAGAGGATATTAACTGAAGCCTCTGACCCTTTTTCTTCACTTGGCCTAATGCCTTATATTGCAGCCATGTCTGAAGTAATGATCTTCCTATTGATCTCCACACTGGGGATCTGGGCTACTTGTATAATTCAGTTTATTCATGAAAGCAAAACAGCTGTTATTAGAGAAAATCCTTGGCTTGGTGGTATTTTGAAGCTCTTCAGATGTCTAAGGACTCCCACTCTTAGTGCTTTATCTCTATAGTTTTCATGGTCTCTCTCTTTCCCTGTAGAAATGTCATACACACAGGAATTATTTGTCCCGTGTCCCCAGAAGTGTCCTACAAATATTTACTGAACACCAAGACTATTAAGTGCTTAGGGTACAAGGGCAAGCAAAAACACTCACTCCACCTGTTTTCCTGAGGCTTTCAGTCTGATGTGGAGACAGATGTTAATGAGATAGTCACACTAATAAAGGCATAACTACAAAGTTGATGGGGTCCCGAAGGGAAGGAAACCCACTTCTATGAGAGCTTATCCCTGAAACTGTTAGAGATAAAAGGTCTTTTCAAGGACTTCTTTCTTGGTCCTGATCTTATCTCATTTCATCTTTTACAAAACTGAGAACTTTTCAGTATGTTGTATTTCTCCTGTCAAGTCTTGAGATCAACTGTTGAGATGGTCAACATGTATGAGAATTCAGTGAGAACCATAACAATCAATACATTTCTGAGTTTTCTTCCACTGTTAGAAGAGGCCAAAGAATGCTCAGGATACTAGACTAGAGAGAGACACACTAGAGAAAGAACAGGTTTTAAAAAGTGAAAAGATGTGGAAATGTTTTCCAGGTAGATAGATTTGATCTTTGATTGGAATGTCCTTAGTATCTTTAGTTGGTAACATGTACAATGTGTATATTGATAGATCAATTCCTTCATTTCTCCTGATAATATCAAACTTATAAGTACACCAGCATCTCATTCATCCTCCCAGGATGCTGGGCATTCTTTTGAAAGATGTGCTGGGCACGGGGTCCTAATGTTTGCTTTAATTTTCCTGCTGTCATTACCTTCAGCAGATTCCCCTGACTCTGTCCAGTTTCTACATCTAAAACAAGCTGATCATACTCCAAGGATTTGTTTTTATGACCAAAATGAAATCAATTACCTATAAAGCATACACAAGTGTAAGTGATATGATTATAAGCCACAGAGCAGGGCAAACTTCCTTCTTAATGTCAGAGGAAATTTCAAGGTGACATGGCAAAGGCCATCTGTGGAACAGACTCAGAAACAGGAATAGGAGGTGAAGTTTGGACTCTTCTGCCCCTTTTATATGTGCATGCACCCAGTTACACATCATTTTGGAACTTATTTACTTAATACTAATTCAGAAAAGCCTAATAGTTTGAACAAAGACTGGGCCTAACAGGGACTGGATCTAACTCAAAATGCCTTTGCTAAAAAAAAAAAAAAAAAAAAAAAGCCTTTGCTTAATTGATACAATAGAATAGATAAATGACAAAGGAAAGTGTTTCAAATATTCACTAGTATAGACTTTTCTAGCTACTTAAAACATTTTGGAGGCATAATTTCTATAGCATTAATTTGAAGTACCATCTTTCCTTAGAGTCTCTATTCTTTTAAATTCTCTAAGACATTTGTATGGCATTGACTTGTCACAAGGCAGATAAAACTATAACACAAAAGCACTTTAGATATAATTTTCACAATGTAGTTGAACAATAAGTTATTTTCATTTAGAAATTAATATAGTAATTAATTTATTGATAATTTGAAAATAGAGAACATAAGTGGGTAATGGACTGAGGGACAGGGTGGATGGGTAGTACCATTTGTTGAGATGAGGATGAAGAACACATTTTTTTTTTTTAAGAAAAGATGATAAGCTCATTTTTTTTGTTTTTGCATGTTTAGGAAACTATAGTACTTGTAAATGGGAGATGGCCAGTAGGCAATCGAATGGGTATCTCTGGAGCTCAGAATGTAATTCTGGCTTGAAATAGGGATTTGGGACCCTTTGGCATTGGTGACAGTTAAATAAAATGTAATATGAGAAAGAAAGCACATGAAAAGGACCCCAGGGATCACCAATATTTAAGAGATGGAAGGAGATAAGAGGGAGCAAGGTATCTAAGGAGAGATGACAGGGAGGTGGAAAAAAGACTGGCAGGAAGTGAAGTCCGAAAAGCCAAGGGAAGGGAAATATTGAGACAGCATCCGGTGTTAGGGGGAAGTCAGGAAGAAATCGCTGAAAAGTACCCATTGAATTAAGCAAAAAAAAAAAAAAAATGCCTGCCAGTTTTGATGTGAGTATCCTGATACAGCTGTGTCTGAAGTTCAATTGCAGGGCTTTGAAAACTAAGTGTACGGTGAGAACTGGAGCAGTAAGAGGAAATTTCTCTCAAGAAGCTTGACTGAAGTTTAAAAAACAAGCAGTGAGTAAGAAGGGATTTTGCAGATGGGATTTTATTTTAGAGGTAGGTGGGATTCAAATATTGTGATGCATTTGGAGGAAAGAAAGTAAAAAGGGATTCTCTGAAGTTACAAGAGAGAGAAAGGATGATAAATGTGCTTTCTTTGAAGAACTAGGAGGGTTGCCTCCCAAACATGGTGTAGGGATTGGTCTTCAATAGGACAAGAAAGGTAGCAAGTATATAAGAATGGTTTCTAACTTCTCTGGACATAAAAGGTGAGGTGGTTGAATGAGAGATGGAAGAAAGGATGTATTGGATGGGAAAGTAGAAATAACAGTTGTTTTCTTTTGTCAGCCAAGCAGTTCTTAAGCACATATCCTGAGCTCTTGTTACATTTTCAGCACCCTATGGGGATTAATGGTGAAACAAAATAAATACAATGCTTGTCACCATAGAGTGGGGGACAGACACGAATCTTTTATTGTTTTTGTCTTGCATTTTTCTAAGACAAGGTCTGTAGCTTCATTATCTTTTCAAAGGCATCCAATGAAAGACTCATTAGCTGAGTAGTGAAGATGAAAATCAAAATTCTAAAGATGGTCTATTTTTTTATCTTAATTTAAAAATAGTGATATATAATTGACATAAATATTATATTAGTTTCAGATGTATGACATAATGATTTGATGTATGCATATATTGTAAAATGATCACCACAGTGAGTCTGGCTAATATTTATCACCACACATAGTTACAAATTTTTCTTGTGATGAGACCTTTTAAGATTTACTTTCTTAGCTGCTTTCAAATATTCAGTACAGTATTATTACCTATAGTCACCACGCTATACATTACATTCCCAGAACTTATTTATATTCTAAATGGAAGTTTCTATCTTTTGACCACTTTCACCCATCTTGCCACCCCTCACCCCTCCACCTCTGGTGACTACCCATTTATTCTGTGAACTTGTGTTTTTCCTTTTTAAAGATTCCACATATAAGTGATATCATATTGTTGTTTTTAAAATTTTTATTTATTTATTTTTAAAAAATATTTATTTGGGAGAGAAAGAGTATATGCAAGAGAGAGCATAAGAGAGAGATCGCACACACAAGAGAGGAGAGGAACAGAGGCAGAGGGAGAAGCAGACTTCCTGCTGAGTGGGGAGCCTGACTTGAGGCCCTATCCTAGGACCCTGAGATAATGACCTGAGCCAAAGGCAAATGCTTAACCGACTGAGCCACCCAGAACACCCCAAGTGAGATTATATTGTATTTGTCTTTCTCCATCTGATTTATTTCACTTAGCAAAATGCCTTTGAAGTCTATCCTTGTTCTCATATATAACAGGATTTCTTCTTATCTATGACTGACTAATATTCCATTGTGTGTGTGTGTGTGTGTGTGTGTGTGTGTGTGTGTGTTCATGTACCACATTTTCTTTATCCATTCATCCATCAATGGACGCTTAGGTCTTGACTATTATAAATAATGCTGTAATGAACATAGGGGTGCAGAAGTCATTTCCAGCTAGTGTTTCATTTCCTTCCTTCATTTCCTGATAAACACCCAAAGTAGGATTACTGAATCATGTGATAGGTGTACTTTTAATTTTTTGAGGAATCTCTATAGTGTTTTCCATAGAACAGACATTAATTGTAATCATACAAATAAATACAAATTTTTGATATTGATAAGAGCCCTGAACAAGAGGTTTTTGGAGCTCTGGGTATTTTAACTCAGAAAGCTGAGTGAGGGATGGTACTTGAAAGATTTTTGGAAATAGGGAGAAAACACTAGATACATAATGTTTAATTAATGTTAGTTTTTCTTTTTCTTTTTGAAAATCATATCATTTGGAAGAGACAGTATATTTTAGCATACATTAATATTCTTCCCCATATGTGCCTTTACAAAACTTTCCTCATCTAAGATGACATGACATACTTGTAAGGGAGTTCCTTATTTTTTTTAAGTAAATGTACATGTTTACACTTCCAAAATGAGAACCACGAAGGACTGCATACCTCATTTTTAATGGACAGTCCCTGTGTTCCTAGGTTGCAGATATCACAACTAACCTGAAGTTGAAAAATATTCTCATCCTCTAATACTGATAACACATTAAAATATGCAAGAATATTACCACCTATGAATAATGCAGGAATTAAAAGTGTATATTATCATCCATGTATTGCAATAAGGGCTGGTATATTTCTAATTCCTTTATTGCCTTTTCTCAAGAAATCTAAAATTAATATGAAGTACAAGGCTAACTTCTGGGTAAGTTTTTTTAAAAAATGAATTAAGTGGTAAAATTTTAAATTTTGGGCACTCAATAAATATTTCAGGAAGGAATATAATCACATTTATCATATCTTTGGCCTCTTCTCATTCTGTTCTTATTCTTTCCACAACCACCATGCTTTCTTCTTCTTTTTTTTTTTTTAATTCAAGTATAATTAATGTACAATGTTATTTCAAGTGTACAACAGTGATTGGTGTTAAAGTCTCCTACTATAATTTGTTATTACAATTAGTTTCTTTATGTTTGTTATTAATTGTTTTATATATTTGGGTGCTCCCATTTTGGGTGCATAAATATTTATAATTGTTATATCTTCATATTGAGTTGTCTCCTTTATAATTATATAATGCCCCTGTTTGTGTCTTTTTATAGTGTTTGTTTTAAACTCTAGTTTGCCCAGTGTAAGTATTGCTACTCTGGCTTTTTTTTTGACATCCATTTGTCTGATAACTATTTGTCCACTTCCTTACTTTCAATATGCAGGTGTCTTTAGATCTAAAATGAGTCTCTTGTAGGCTGCCTATAGATGGTTTCTTTTAAATTATTATTCTGACATCTTTGTCTTTTGATTGGAGAATTTAGTCTATTTACATTCAAAGTAATTGTTGATAGAGATATGTTTATTGGGATTTTATTACTTATTTTGTTGCTGTTTCTGGAGATTTTCTCTGATCCTTTCTTGTCTTTGTCACTTTTGGTGTCTCTTTTGCATTCAAAGAGTCCCCTTTAATATTTCCTGCAGGCCTGGTTTAATGGTCATGAACTCCTTTAGTTTTTGTTTATCCAGGAAATTCTTTGTCCTTCCTCTTATTCCAGATGATAGCCTAATTGGATAGAGTATTCTTGGCTGCAGCTTTTCCCCATTCAGCATTTTGAATATATCATGCCACTTTCTTCTGGCTTGTCAAATTTCTGTTGAGAAATCTCTAGCTAGCCTTATGGGTTTTCTCTTGTAAGCTAAGGACTTACTTTGTCTTTCTGCTTTAAAAATTTTTTTCTTTATTACTATACTTTGAAAATTTAATTATAATATATCTTGGTGTTTGCTTGCTTTTGTTGATTTTTATGGGAGTTCTCTGTGCCTCCTAGATCTGGATGTCCATTTCCTTCCCCAGATTAGGAAAGTTTTCTGCTATTATTTATTGAAACAAATATTATTCACCCTTTACTCTGTCTTTTTCTTCTGAGACTCCTGTAATACAAATGTTATTACATGTGATGGAGTCACTGAGTTACCAAAGTCCATTCTTGCATTGCATAATTATTTCTCTCTTTTGTTGAGCTTCCTTATTTTTCATTAGTTTTCTTCTATATCACTTTTTTGTTCCTTTGCTTCTTCCAGCCTGCTGTTCATTGCATCAGGTCTGTTTTTAATCTCATTCATTGCATTCTTCATCTCTGAGTGATTCCTTTTAAACTCTTTTATCTCTATGGTAAGGGTCTCACTGATGTCTTCCATTCTTTTCTCAAGTCCAGTGAGTATCTTCATGATTGCTGCCTGAAATTCTCCTTCAGGCATGTTACTTATGTATGTTCTGCTTAGATCTCTGAATGCGGACTTATCCTGTTCTTTCATTTGGGATAAATTCCTCCATCTTGGCATTTTGTCTAAGACTCTGCCTTCTACTGTGTGTTAGAAAAGCCTGTTGTATCTCCTGCTCCTGAAAGTAATGGTCTTATAGAGAAGAGGTTAACTGGTGCCCAGGGCCTGGTGCTCCAGGGAGGGTCTCCAGAGTGTACACTCTGCTATGGTGTCTTGGCTGCTCTAGCCTTCAGGCCAGTGGTCTGCAGAAGCTCTCCTTGCCTGCTGTGGGCAACATTTGCTTCCTGGCCTGATTGTGGTGCGTTTTCACTAGATGTGCTCTGGTCTACTATGAACTGAGACCTGACATCAACTCTACCAGAACTGAGGGCCCGCAGAACTCTCTGATTGGGAGAGCTGTTGTGGGTAGAGGTGTGTGCTGGTCTTCTGGGGGAAGGCCCAGGTGCACTGGTACTGAGGCAAGCTGGACTGAGAAGGTAGTTCCACCAAAGTGCAGGTCAGGTAGGGCTTGGTGTAAGCAAGGTAGGCAGCCAGTGAGGTGCTGTGCTGCATCCTGCAGGTGGCTCTGTGTTCATACTGAGGGGTGGGAAAGGGGAGGGGTGTCAGCTATTTATTCCCATCCCTGTGAATGCTGTCTCTCAAGGACACATGCTGAAAAGAGCAAATATTCTCCACTCTGTGTGCCCCACACCTTCTCCCAGATCACAGTTTCCACACCCTCGACCCCTGGGTTGTTTGCCTGCCCTCTTCAGGAGCAGAGCAATGCCCTCTGGGCTCTATCCCAGCCAAGCCTGCTGACCTTTAAAACTCCAGGCTTTAAGCCTCACAAGGACTCACAAAGTTCAGACCCTCTCAATTTCCAAGCCATTGGCTTTGGGGAAACGTTCCCCTTGTGCATTTCCCTGTGTGCTCCTCTCTCAAGAGGAGGTCCTTCTTCTGACCATGGCTCCCTCCCCTTCAAGCACCCATGATCTGTTTCTCCACTAAACCATATCTCCACACTTCTTACCTTCTCCCATGTGGCCTCTTCTCTCCCGTTAGTTGTGGAGTTTGGTCTGTCTGTCTGCAGGTCAATTCCTAGGGTCCTTAGGATGATTTGGTAGTTATCTAGTGTTCATGGGATGAGATGAGCCTACAAAGAATTTTCCTACTTTGCTGACATCTTCCTCTCCTCACTATTTGACCTTTCTGGGTTTTATATATTTTTCTTTCTTTCTTTCTTTCTTTCTTTCTTTCTTTCTTTCTTTCTTTCTTTCTTTCTTTCTTTCTTTCTTTCTTTCTTTCTTTTTTTCCCTTTCTGGGTTTTAGATTTGTCTCTCATAAAATGGATTCATTATGAAGATAACATGAGCACATATGAAAGCACTTAGAATAGAGCTGGTGGGTGTTCCCTTCTATTCATCCACCTGCTTTTTCCTTGCCATGTAAGTGCTTTCCTAAGAGGAACTGATAAAGTTTGATGTATTGATCCTGAGAGCTTTCTGACAGATGGTTGTCACAAGCATCTCTGGGTCTTAGTTTCTTGACTGCAAAGAAATGAAGGAATTGCACTGTGTTGTTGGGCTGTAACTAAAGGTCATTTTTTTTTCTCTAAAATGTTAGGGTTTAAGAAATTGGAGGAAATAAGTTTGGATGAGAAGGTGAGGAAGGGGTTTCTTAGTAAAGGCACATGTATATGAAAATATCTAGGGAGAAGCACAAAGATGAGGGGTCTGGTGATTGTCATGGACATGGAGAAATGCACTGTAGAAAAGTACCAAGGGGGTGAAGGAGAAGGGAGTCCAAATAACTGTGAGGCAAGTGTGATGAACCAGGTTCTTTAGCTACAGTTTTTGTTTTATTTTGTTTTGTTTCCTCCTAAGAAAGACACCTGACTAAATAAGCGTTGACATGGAGAGAGCTGAGTGGACAGCCAGGGTACCAGCCTTCTCACCTATTTTCTTATGATCTAAAATAGACTATTTTAGGCATAGCTGACTGACTCTGTCTAGAAATGCAGGTGAAATTTTGTTTTCTTTTCTGAATTGAAGATATAGTTGGAAATTTCCCAGGTTAATGTTATGAACCAGATGTAGTGGTAGGAGATCAATGGAAAGCCATGGTTAAGAAATATCCATGGATTTGGTCACCTTCGCCTCCTGTTTTTTTTTTGGATCTCTGGCTTCTGATCCAAATTTCTATGATCCTAGATTAGGAAACTCCTCATATATGTAAACTTTTGTTTAAGATATCTAAATAGCAATTCATTCTTTTATTCATTTATTTAATGCTTGCAAATATCCTAGGAAATGGGCTAAAAGTTGGGAATACAATGGTGCAGGAGATGCCAACCCTCACGCAGAGAAATTCTGAGTCTGAGGACTGACAGGGATATATGCGTACATGTTCCTAAGACATTGTGGGAAGTGCTGTCACACAACTGTATTCAAAAGCTGATGGGGATTTAGGAAGAATTACTGAAGCTGTTAGCTGGTAATCAACAATGCTTCACTGAAGACAATAACTATGTATTTTGAAGATGATCTATATAACTGGGTGCTGCGAAGTCAATAAACATGAAAATAAAGGAACAAGGGCAATGATAGGAAACAATTCTTAAGCATCTGCTTAAGTGTTTGACACTGAATAAATTATATCACTTCATCCTCACAAACACTCTGGGTTCTAAGCTATATTATATTCACTTTACAGATGAAAACACTTTACAGACTTGAGAAAAAGTAGTTTCTTCAAAGTGCCACAGCTAGTTGAGGCAGAAGAAGGATTTCACTATATGTCCACAGTCCTTCCACCACATTGTGTGGTTACAACTCAGTGAGACAAATAAAGCCTTGGGTGAAAGAGGAAGTGGGAACACTTGGTTTTGCTGTCTCTGTGAAAATGAGTATGTGAGTCAGAGATTTCAGTCAGTGGGACCTGGTGGTTTGGGTTGTCAAGGTCTGTAAATATTTCAGTTACTGAATTCAGGATGCTAACTCAACAACAGAAGCTTTCTGTCAGCCATAAACTGGCATAAACTTTGTTTTGAGTTTGTATATAGGCACGTATATGGGAATAATGAAGCCTCTCTGGTTGATTTTCCCAGAAAACCAAGTACAGTTGAATTTCATTTATTTGGAAGTTATGCTATAAACTCATACTTCTGGCACTAGTTAAAGAATCAGCAAATCAGTAAAACTCTATGAATGCTCAACAAGATGTCAGAAACAACAAATAACAAATCTCATGCATTGTACTTTTTATTCTGTTTACGATGTCCTCAGGGGCTCAATCTACCCATGATTGCATATCTGGTTTCAAATCTAGTTGGAGGATAAAAGTAATGTCTAAAAAGAAAGAATTAGACAAAAATAGAAAAAGCAGCTTTAGGGACCCAAAGTTCTCAGCATCAGTTCCAATAATGGTCAAAGACTCTGTGTGGATCCTGGAAATTACCCCTGTAATACGTCCATGCAAGAAAGTGGATGTTTTCAGAGTTGACCCATAGCCATTGGTAGGAGATTAAATTAATTTCAGGCAACTTTTCTAAGTATGTAGGGGGTATATAGTACATTTATAACACATTCAGTCATCTAAGATATCTAACATGAACAAGGATAAGAAATCAGCCAGCTGGGAAACTTATTAATTACACAAAGTGATGTATACTCAGAGGATTTTAGATAATCTGGTGCCTTATTTATTTATGAACTCCAATTTACAACTACATCTTTCACTGGAATTGGGCTGGTGGCTCAGGGACAATATCCTCCTGTTGGCCCAGAGGAGAGAGGGAAGAAATTTCACCATCCCAGGGATCCAATATCCCTCCTCACTCTGGCTTCCCGCTGGGGTTGCAGTGTCATGAGGAGATGGAATCTCCCTAATTGGTCCATAATCCCTCTCCTAATCTTAGATCCAAAGTCGGGACAAAGGCCATTGCCCATGGCCATTTGGGGGTGGTCTTACTGCATGTATACTCTTCTCTTCAACACATCCACGCAGACACTCACACTTCTTTGTACCAGGTCCTCATTGTGAATGTCACAACAGTAACTAAAAATATTTTGAAGTCTATGTTAAGTAATCATACTGACAGCCTTTTGTTTTACTTCCTTATTCTTGCCCTATTCCAATTGTGCTAGAAGTGCCAAAGTGTCGGATAAAAATGCAAAAGAAGCTTGACATGCAAGAGAGAAAAAAAATATTAGGAAGGGGCTCAGATAATTTGCAAAATAGATATTGAGTCTTTACATGATTGAGTCAAACGTACTGCTTCTTAGTAGAGGTTTTAAATGTTAAATCAATTGTTTTTCTCTCTCAGTAAGAGAAACGCTGACCCAAAGTTTCACAAAGCTGTTAAATGTATTTTTTCAGAAGTTTCGAGTGCAGACCTAAGAAATAGGTTTGCTGTGTGTGGGCTGATTGTGACCTTACCTTATCAAAAGGATAGGAAGACTCATGCTGCTTCTACTATTCTCTTTTATTGACAAGAGGATGCCACTGTTGTCCAATCAAGAGAAACCCCCATTTCCTAACTATGGTACAGATCTCAGTAAGATATTTGCAAACACTCTGTAAAGATGCTACGTAAATACAGTTTGTGTTTGTCAGAGTTTTAACTTCTTTTCTGTCCTGGATACCCCTTGGTAGTCTTGGGAGGCCTGTGGACCCCTTTTCAGAATAATGTTTTAAAATGTATAAGACAAAATACAAAGGACTATAAGGAAACCAAATATATATGAAAATAAAATTATTAAAATTTGTGATACAGTAATAATGCATTTTTAAAATGAATTAATTAACATAATCTAACAGCAGCAAGTGTAGTGACATTTGAAGGTGATGATGAGTGTAAGTGATATTTTCAGATAGCTGCAACAACCCAAATGGGAGATGAGTGTACCTGGAATATCCGTAGGAAACAAATTCACAGACACTGCTGAATACTTCCGTGGTTTATTGCCAATATTTGTGTTTGAAGGAAATGTTAAATTTCAGTTAGAGATCATGAAAATGAAGATCAGTTTTCCCCCATCTAAGTGTACAGACTCCCTGAATTCTGTCTGTAGGTCTCCTGAAGTGTCTATGAGTCCTAAGTTAAGAACCCCTGTAATATACATTTTCATAAGTTTATGAGCATGTTTGAGATAAATTGAATTCTTCAAATACATATCTGTGTATAATTCCAAATGCAGTAATGAACATTAACATTTTTAATTTTCAAGTGGAAATCTCATTCCTTCATTTGTTCATTCATATTCTTACTTATAATCTGCCTTGTTTGTGAAAGGATTTGAGGGAGGTTGCATAAATGCATACAGCAAAATAGAATAAAATTACAAGTAAATGGATAAGAAAGAAGGAATGGAAGAAAAGGTTAGTGTGAAAAGTGAGAAATGTCTTTGAATGCAGTTAATACACAAAGTGTATGTGGGAAGGCTCTAGATCTTTACTAGAGTACAACATATTAATATGATTTACAATGCAAAGGATAAGAAATGATCAGTTATAGATTCCTGATTACATCTCCTATAAAATCAAATGAGATGCCCAACTTTTTGTCTATTGAAACTAGAGAGAAATTTCTTCTATAGACCTTGCCTTATAATGTGTCTTAGTCAGTTCAAGCTGCTATAGCAAAACACCATTGACTGAGTGTATTAAACAACAGAAATTTATTTTTCACAGTTTTGGAGGTTGGAAGTCCCAGATCAGGATGCCAGGATGGTCAGGTTCTGGTGAGACCTCTCTTTCCTCATTGTATATGGCCATCCTCCTGCTGTGTCTTCAGAGGGAAGAGAGAGAGTGCTCTCTCACTTGTCTCTAACTTTCTAAGGGCATTAAGCCCATCATGAGGTCTTCACTCGGTGGCTCAGTTACCTCTGAAAGGCTCATATCAAAAATACCTTCATATTGGGGGTTAGATATATGAATGCCCCCAATGAATTTGGGGGGCAACCAATTTTGTCCACAGTGATGCTACATTGTAATGAAATTAATGGTACTTTTAAAAGCTTCCTTTGTTTCATTGAGCTATCTCTTATAATTTCTTAGTGTACCCAATGTTTATAGTAGCAATGTCCACAATAGCCAAACTGTGGAAGGAGCCTCGGTGTCCATCGAAAGATGAATGGATAAAGAAGATGTGATCTATATATACAATGGAATATTCCTCAGCCATTAGAAACAACAAATACCCACCATTTGCTTCAATGTGGATAGAACTGGAGGGTATTATGCTGAGTGACGTAAGTCAATCGGAGAAGGACAAACATTATATGGTCTCATTCATTTGGGGAATATAAAAAATAGTGAAAGGGAATAAAGGGGAAAGGAGAGAAAATGAGTGGGAAATATCAGTGAGGGGGACAGAACATGAGAGACTCCTAACTCTGGGAAAGGAACAAGGGGTAGTGGAAAGGGAGGTGGGCGGGGGGTTGGGGTAACTGGGTAACGGGCATTGAGGGAGGCACTTGACAGGATGAGCACTGGGTGTTATGCTATATGTTGGCAAATCAAGCTCCAATAAAAAAATATACAAAAAAAATTCCTTAGTGTAATCAATGACACATGTTTCTGCTGGCACAGCTTAATATAGAAATGGATTTAAAAATACGTAGTATAATTTAAAAAACCTTTTTGGAGGTACAAAGTATCATTATATATTTTTTTAATACCACCTCGTTGGAGGTACTTATTCTCGAAATATAGACTAGTGATTATTAATTTTTACATGTTATGGACCAATTTGAGGCCCTGATGAAAGCTGTAAATGCAGACACACATTAAATTTTCCATACAGTTTTAGGGAATCACAGACCTCTTAGAGTCTTAGCACTTTGAGTGGTAAATAACTCTGGGATATAGAGAGTAATGGATATACCTTTAAACACATTATATAAGTATTGCTTATTGTAACCGAGTGTTTGACGTGGACTGAGAACCAGCCAGTTGGATTTAATGCTCCTGGCAAGCATGAGAACACAGCTATTCCATGCTGGAAATTAAATAAATGCTTTACTAGCTCAGAGAGCAGAAAGCCTGCAGGCATATTTAACAACATACAATGCTAATATTTCAAGGCTGGAGGGGTGCCTGGTCATACAGCCTCAAATCTTGTGCCTGAAATTCTCATGCCCCTTGGAGGACATCATGAATCTCTTGGCTACCACTATTGTGAGGCCCCATGAGGTGATCACACAAATGTGGCCACAGTCTCTAGACTCACCCCCCTCAATCTCCTCCACCACCATCCCATCATTTGCCATAGTCTAGCTGGGACCAAGTTGTCATGTGAGGAATTGGATACCTAGGGTGGATTCAGACTTCGTGGGGCCTGACTCTTATACAATTTGGAGAGTCTTCTTTAGGAAAATTAATACAAAATTACAAAGAGAGAGCTGTAAGAAACTTAATATTTAAAAGACATGACAGAAATGAGAATAAATTTATAATTTTAAAAAGCTGACAAAATACCAAAAGTAGCCCATTTCCTAGAAAAATAAGATAATTTAAAAATTAACTGCCTGACATATCTCTAAAACAATTTCTCTACATTTTTAGCTATGTGATTTTTGTTGACTCTTTATATGATAATGATTTTGTAAAGTCATTTTGTCTAAAGAACATAGAAAGATAATCCTGTTTGTCACCTAGCATAAGTTGATCAGAATTGGTTTTTGTTTTTATTGATTATTTAGAAAAACTGCTGGCTCCCCAGTTTAGAATTTCTCTTTCATGTTTCTTTCAGCTGTGAGCTTTATGTTTGGAAGAATTCCTCATAAACTTGTTTTGGGTTCTGTGCATTAGAAGTCTTATTTTCCTCTCCTACCCACTGACACAGGGAGATATAAGACTTGTTCATATTGTAATATAACTTCTGGCCCCAAGCCAGCATGTCGCCATGCCAGGTGCATTGGCCAGTGAGAAGTAGAATATTACTAGAAGTTATTACTATACTTGAACAGCTCGCAATAACTTAATGATACAAGGGAGAGAGTGTAAGAAACATTAAGTACATCCCATTAACTACAAAATGAGTATGTCCATTTCTAGAAATGCTTGCTTTCAGAACTGGTAGACCGCAGCTCACCCTTATAGTATCTTTTTTGCTTTCCTTTCTCCCAGGGTACTCCAAAGACTGCCTGCACGAGGCTGCAGCATCTTCATAGCTCCTTCATAGAACCCACTAGTAAGATTTCTTAGAGTATAGATAGGCTCAAGAGAACAAAACCAAGATAGGATGAAGAAGGAAATTTTTCCTACCATGTCTCAGAGTCCAAATCTTTCCAAGTTCTTTGACACTGGAAATGTAACCTCTCTTCTGGAAAGACCCTGTTCCCAATTACAGGAGTATGATCATACCATAGGTTCCAATCAGACAAATATCTCAGAACATACTAGCCTAAGGTCAGCATGAGAAAAGGCCACTTGGAACAGTTTGGGATACATTTCCATTCATAGATACAAGGGTATTTAAGGCCATAGACACATAGGACACAATATGACTACTGTGATTTTATGTTGGAGAATTTAAACCTGATAGAACCATGTGCTCATTTCAATTATGAAACTCAGTACAGCACACATGGAATATTTTAACTGATTAATATAGCATTCTGGCAAATGCCCCAAGATAACTGGCTGCAAAATATATGCTTTGGAAAGTGGCTGAGTTATTTTACAGATTTATTGATTATAAGCCAGTTAAATGTGGAGCTAAGTCTAACAAAGATATTCACTTTGGGTTTAGAATAGTTGGTCGGTAGCTCTTCTTTTCAGGATTTGAGTATTGAGGCCCTTTCTCCATTAAAGCCACTCCTAGCTGGCAACAATGAAACCTATTGTTTTTGAATATAAGAATTCTAATTTTATTGCCTATGGAAGGGGAATGTCTATTGATTACATCCAAAAGTAGAGTAAATTGCTGAGGCACATAAAATGTCTGCTTCTTTAAAGCCGATGGGAAGTACAATATTTACTTGTTTGAGCATATTTTGGATGGAAGATACCTACTTTGCTTATTTGTTAAAGAAAAAAAATCCATTTTTCTCAAAGTCTGCATTCAAATAAAAATAAAAATGCTCAGAGACTCAGAATAAGTGAGAATATTCTTGGTATTAACCTATACCTATAATTAACCTATAATATTCTTGGTATTAACCTATACCTATAATTAACCTATAATATTCTTGGTTTAACCTAAAATTTCCTGTTTTTTTTTTTTTTGTCTTTACTCACAAAGAGGCCAAACTTTTATTTTTAATGAAGATGGACAGAAGCTGTCCTTTACTTCTGGCAGAGATGAAAAACACATAGTAGTGGGAAAAATTTTCTCCTCTGTGCATAAGGTCTTAGGAAATGAGCAGTAAAATGGTGAACTAGAAGTGGTAATATGTCCATATTAGATTCAGTTGGCTTTAACAGTTCTGAAAATGGGTTTTCATTTTCTGTGTACTAACCCAATAATAGATTTTATAAATTATTCAGGCATAGAATGTCTGAATTTCAGAAAATAAACCAGAAGGGTATAGATGCAGAATTTCATAATTTTTTAAAAAGCCATAGGACCCCTTTTCTGAATGCAAGTATGCCCAGCAGTCTAGGGTGAAACCAACAAGTGCAGACCTGCTCGTCCTACCCAGGTTCTCAGCAGCCCTTCCCTAGGCTCTCCTTCCGCCTGCACAGAACTGGCACACAGATGGGCATAAAGCAGGTACCTGATTTCCTGAAGCCCCTTGCTGGGGACTTACTGTTCAGGGTTTTAGGAGGCTAACCCTTGATGACAGAGTTTTATTATTATTATTATTATTATTATTATTGTTTTTTTTTTATTTATGATAGTCACAGAGAGAGAGAGAGAGAGAGAGAGAGAGAGAGAGAGAGAGGCAGAGACATAGGCAGAGGGAGAAGCAGGCTCCATGCACCGGGAGCCCGATGTGGGACTCGATCCCGGGTCTCCAGGATCACGCCCTGGGCCAAAGGCAGGCGCCAAACCGCTGTGCCACCCAGGGATCCCCCGATGACAGAGTTTAAGTCATGGATGACTCACAACCTTTCTGTAAAGGAAATAGCAGTACTTGCGGAGAGCTTCTGGGTCCATGCAAACGGCATTTTATGTGGAATATCCATTTTGGTCAATGGAGAATTTTCCTTGTGGAGGAAGTTGACACAGAGGAGCCTCTACTAACAGAGTGTCTAGGAAGGGGGGTGGAACTTTGCGGGGGGGGGGGGGCTGATGAGATTGGAAGATGTGATTTTGACATCTGGGGAAAGCAGAGTAGGGAGTGGCAAAACTGAGCTTCTGGGTGAAGTACCCCAACAAATAGAAATACTAGTGTCTTTTCTTTCTTTGATATCGTGTATGTGTGTGTGTGTGTGTGTGTGTGTGTGAGAGAGAGAGAGAGAGACAGACAGACAGACAGAGAGACACACATAGAGAGAGACAGAGAGAGACAGAGAGACAATGAGAAAGAGAGGATGGAGAAAGAGAAAAGGGAAATGCTAATGCTGCGATCTAAATAGGAGTTGCAGGCAGCCTGGGTGACTCAGCGGTTTAGCGCTGCCTTCAGCCCAGGGTGTGATCCTGGAGACCGAGGATCGAGTCCCATGTCAGGCTCCCTGCCTGGAGCCTGCTTCTCCCTCTGCCTGTGTCTCTGCCTCTCTCTCTGTGTCTCTTATGAATAAATAAATAAAATCTTAAAAAAAAAAAATAGAAGTTGCTCATGATCCACGGAAAGAAGAGTCCCTTAACAATATTTCACGTTTTAAAATATTTTTATTTATTTGAGAGAGACAGAGCTTGAGCATGAGGGGGTTGAGGGAGAGGGAGAAGCAGTCTCCCCCGTGAGGGAGCCCCAAAGTGGGACTCAATCCCAGGACCCTGATATCATGACCTGAGCCCAATACAGACACTCCAGGGACTGAGCCACCCAGGCATAGCCAGTATTTCATTTTTAAAGGAAGGCTACTCTCATTTCCTTTGCTTTATTTTGAGTTTGTGTCATTTTTCAGTTGAACTAACTGGGCACATTCTGAACAAATAAAAGTATCTTCTTGATTTGAGATTCTATAATTGATTATTTAATAACTCATGAAGTGTTTAGAAAGTTGAAGTTAAGCTGCTGGCTTAAATTCCCCCTGACTTATTATTGAGAGGTTTTCTACAAACCAATGTCTAAAAAGACATTTGGGGGACAATTTGAGAAAGTGGTAAATCAAAGTGGTGTGTCTATGAAATGTCATTGTAATATATTTTTCTAAGGTGTCCTTAAATTTTTTTTTTAAGGAAATCATTTTATGGCTCTCTAAAATTGAGCCAGATGACCTTGAATCTTCTGTTTTCCTATTAACAGTGAATTTGAGTTAAACAATCTTTGTATTCTGCTATTTATGTAGCTCTTTCATCAAAAGAACACAGAAGCATTAAACAATGCAATACTTGAGATTGCCCCAATCCTTGAACCTTGAAAGTGTTACTGGTCTTGTTCTCAAAAGCATTTCTATGCTTTATGTGCTGGTTTTCAAACACTGAAAATATACATATGGACATTCAGACTGTTCTGCACCCTAGGACCTCCTGCTCAACAACTGAGATAAGAAAAGAATGCTCTTCAGAGCATTATAGCTCATTAGGGTGCTGTCTAAAAATCTCATACATGCCTGATAAACTTAGTGGAATGTCAGGGCCTCTGCTGTGATTAAAGGAGCAAATGTGAGTTGTCAAGCAGCTCAAATATTAGCTAGAATCCACATCCATGCAGAACTCTTAAGATTAGGCTTCATAGGCACAAAGCTATACATATGGAGTACCCCTGGTTACATTACAAATTTCCAAGTGAATGGAAGAAAATGGAGCAGGAAATACACATTAAGAGGGTATGTATCTCCGGACTTGGCAATGCTGGATGATTTTTGTTAATTAACTTTTCTGTTGCATTTTAAAGTTTATAATAATGCAACTATGTATTTTTTTCATATTGAAAGCTTTATTTCTAATAAGTGGCATAGATGCTATGGTTATTGGCATAGTACAGGTCCTGAATATATGTTGTCCCTTCCAGCATTTGATAGTAGGTACCATTGTCAGATGTGCATGTTAACTTTGGGTTTAAAAACATGCCGTGGTAGTGATCAGGAGGCTGCAAGAAGGACCAAATAACTAGAAATGTAGTGACTTTAGGCCACTAGGGAAGAGAAGGGGAAAGATTTACCATGTAATAAACATGTAGCTTCTGTGCACTATCTACTCCTCCCTCCCACCATCTGAAGTTGGCATGAGTGGGTCCTGTCAGCCTATTTCACTTTAGTGAAGAAATGATGGAAGCTGATATCCATGCAAACAACATTTATGTGGAATATCCATTTTGGTCAGCAGAGGATTTTCCTGCATGGTGGAAGTTGACACAGAAGAGTCTCTACTAACAGAGTGTCTAGGAAGGGTGGTGGAACTTTGGGGTGGGCTGATGAGATTGGATGATATAGTTTGGCGTCTGGGGGAAGTAGAGTAGGGAGTGGCAAAACTGAGAAGTGAATTTTGTTCTTAGCCTTCTCATGCCTTCATGTCCCGTTCTGGGCTGGCTCCCTTCCCCCTGCCTCCATATGCCTGGCCTCAGGCCTGCTCTAAGCGAATAAGGTCCCCACAATAACATGCCCTGGAAATTCCTCACGGCTAAGGACTCCTGTCCTTCAGGTTCCTCTTTCTTTTCTTTTTCTCAGTACTTGCTTTCATCCTCATCAAATGTACACAGAGTTCACAGTCTATCAAGGATCAAATCATGGAAAAGTTTGACACTCATGCATTTTGCCGCCTTCACTTAGCTAATAATTTGGAATAATTTCTAATTATTCAAATGATCCAAAATAATAGTATTTTGAGCCATGTCAAGGTGGGAGTCTGCCAACATGATTTGCGAGGCTGCAGCCAACCCACTGCTAATGTGGACACACGGGTCAAAGTGGTCGCTTCCCTTGCTGGCAGAGCCAAGGAGCTGCGGCTGAGCCTCTGACCTGCTGCAGGAAGGACTCAGGCAGAGGCAGGTGCACCGTATGGGTCCTAGAGCCCTGGGGAAGAGGGGCTATACTTCTCTGCTGTGGTGCTTTAGACATTATACACTTGACTAGAGGTCCAGGCCCCCATGAGGAGCTGGACTGGAAGGAGAGACCTGGGAACCCTGGAAAAAGCCAAGATGAGTAAGGAAGTCTGGCAGCATGGGAGGAGGAGCATTGCTCTGGGCATTGAGCCTCCCTGTTCTTACCCCTCTGTAGCCCTTTCCTTTTCAAGAATGTCTGGGGGTTCCAAAAGGAGGGCTGTGGTCAAAGAAAGGCAGGTGTCACTGTGGAGAGTTCTCATCAAAGTAATGACCAGAAACAGGTGTGTGTATGTGAGAGGAACAAGTGTGTGGCTAGCAGAGGTTGGGGGGCACACAGGCAGCCACCTATGAATGAGCTGCAGATGCTGGCCTGAGCAGCAGATTTCATGGCAGTAGTCTTCATCTGTAAAATAGGAATAAAGACAGGACCCACTTCATAGGGTTGTTGTAGAAACGAAACAATCAGTGCCTGTACAACATTTAGCACGTGCCTGCCCAAGTAATAATCAGAGCTCAATAAATGTTGGCTCTTGTTACCTTCAACATTGTTTCTGTGATCCCTTCTCTCTACTTCTACTTATTTTCAAGTGGTTATATAATTTGATTTTATGTGATCCGATAAAATGAACATCGGCTGTGTCTTTGTTTTTAAGCAGAAAAACTGCTTCTCAGGATGTATTCTGAAAGTGAATTAAACTTAAGCAAAGTTTTAAAAATAATTGTGGGATCTCAAAATTGAATTTTTACCAACTAAAAAAGTTGGGCACTGATGTCATTTTTTTTGCTCTAGGAAGATTGTAAGGATAACTAATAACGCTTGGTGGAGATTAATATAGGATTGAAAGTAGTAATTTTAACAATTTTGAATTCATTTTCAAAGACATAATTGAAATAATTTTCAATAGACATCAATCTTTATTTTTTGGGAAATTACAGTGATTAAATTAACTGCAGGCAACTTCTCATTGTTATTTTATGATAATAGTCTGTTGAGGATTGGTGGAAAAAATGAATGATACGTGTTCTATTAAAGACTTTATGGTTGAAATTTTTTTCATCACTCTGTCCAGCTATAATGTATATACTTAGGGCAGAAATATCAAATTCAGCTTCCTTTACTGTATTTGGCCTGAAAATTAATCCAAATGAACAATGAGAATAATGCATTTCCTAGGATTAAAATATAGATTTTTCTTTTAAGGGAGTGAATAATATGCCGGTTCAAAAGAAAATGATACACCTGCAGAACTCTGTGAAAGTTGAATATTTTCAGGATTCTGTCCCTGCTTCCTTATGAAATTGAACACTGGACAAGGACAATAATATTACACCCATTATTTAGACATTTGAAATTACTCTTTTACTTTGAAATGAGGTATTCACATCACTGAGTGCTGGAAAATTGTACATGGATGAAAGGGTAAGTGATCTTGATCTGTCACCTGAGCTTGAGGCTCTTTGGAGGTGGCAAAGTTGTTTTTATCAATGGAAAATATCACCCTATTTCTTCAAGATCTTTCTGAACTCAAGATGAATTAGATAGTATATCTGAGTGTGAATACCACCCAATGAGCATCTGCAGTTGACCTTACCTGGATATGGGTGGGATTGCTTTTTGAATTTCAGTATGACTATAAAAGTTGTCTGGCTTTTACCCCTACCAGTGCCCTTGACTCGCAGTTAGGGAAACTTGTTTATGTTCTTACTGGCTGGAATGTCTACTCAAGGATCCATGCTATTGGTTGTATATCAAGTTATGTGCACTAATAGCCAAATTTTTCTTGATTTGACCCTAAACTAAACAGTACTGGGATTGTAAGTTCCAAGGGTAAAAGGAAAATTAAAAAGTAATTAATTTAATATGCTAAGAAGTCCTTGTACAAATACCAATTACTATGCTATGAACCAGTGCTGTTTTCATGCTTTGGGAAGTAGAAGGAATTGACAAAAAAAAATCATGTTCTGGGGAGAAAAGAAAAGCTGGTGAATTACTAGTTGCGCCAAATGCAAAGACATAAACATGAACAAAAGCCAATTACTTGGCATTCAAAACAGCCAACGCTCATCCATTTTTATATTGTTTCTGCTGTGATTATTGTAATTTCAAGTCATTACAGTTGGAAATGTTTTGATAAAGCATAATATTACATTACCTTGTAATTTAACATACAACTAGAACTGTTAGGCACAAAGTTTGGGCAATGGAGAGTTGCAGGTTGTAGAAGAGAAAAAAATGTCTAGATTTATTTGACACGAAAACACAGGGTTTCTTCCTCAGATACAGTCTTCATGGTTCTATAAACTTGGATAAATTTGCATTCAAAAAGAAAACATGATTAAAAACACCTACCTTGTAGGGTGGGTGTACAAATTGAGTAAATAAATCCATGTCAAAGTGCTTTGTAAACTGCAAACTGTTATACTAAATTTACTGTCTAGGAGGCAATAACTAAGTAAAATTGATTGAAAGAAAATATTAATCTGACCTATTTTGTACTTTTTATAATGTATGAAAAGAAGAAAAGCCTTCCCACTTCACATGTGTGCCTCTGCCAAAAATGTTTACCTGCGTGTAATTGTGAGAAAACAATCAGATAAATTCAATTTGAGAGGCATTATGCGAAAAACAACTGGACTCTACACAAATGTCAATTGTCAGAGACAAAAGGAACTATATACATAAGACACTGTATGCAGTGGTGACCTTGAGTGAGCCCTGGATTTAAAATAAAATATAATATAAATACCCAGATTAAAAAGGACATCACTGAGACAATTGGGAAAATTTGAACTGCATTTTAGATAATTATATCACTTCAAATTTCCCAAGTATGTTTATTTTTTAAAAATTTATTCATGAGAGACACAGAGAGAGGCAGAGACATAGGCAGAGGGAGAAGCAGGCTCCCTATGGCTCCCCCGGGATCACGCCCTGAGCCAAAGGCAGACAGTCAACCACTGAGCCACCTAGGTGCCTCCAAGTATGTTTATTATTACGTTTATTAGGATTATTATGGTAGGATATGTGTTCTTAGGAAGTACATGCTAAAGTTTGTTTTAAAGTTTTTATTTAAATTCCAGTTAATTACCACACAGAGTAATGTTAGTTTCAAGTGTAAAATGTAGTGATTCAGCACTTCATACATCAACCAGTGCTCATTACAGGTGTCCTCCTTAATTCCCATGACCTATTTACCCCATTCCTTCACCTGCATCCCCTCTGCTAGCCATCAGATTATTCTTTATAATTAAAAGTCTGTTTTTTGGTTTACCTCTCTTTTTATTTTTGACCCCCCTCATTATTCATTTGGTTTGTTTATCAAACTCCACATATGAGTGAAGTCATATGGTTTTTGTTTTTCTCTGACTGACATATTTTGCTTGGCACAATACTCTGTAGCTCCATCCATGTCATCACAAATGTCAAGATTTCATTATTTTTTATGGCTAAGTAATATTCCATTATAAATATATATATACACATACATATATGTATATATACACAGATATTTTTATGTATATATATATCTTTATCTATCTATACCTATATATCTATATCAATATCTATATCCCATCACTTCCTTATCCATTCATCAGTCAATGGGCACTTGGGCTGTTTCCGTGATTTGGCTATGGTAGACAATGGTGCTTTAAACACTGGAGTATATGTATCCCTTTGAATTAGTATTTTTCTATTCTTTGGATAAATATCCAGTGGTGTGATTTCTGGATCTTGAGAAATTCTATTTTAACGTTTTGAGGAAACTTCTTACTATTTTCCAGAGTGATTGCACCAGTTTCCATTCCTACTAATATTGCAAGAGGGTTCCCCTTCTCCATATCCTTTCTGACACCTGTTGTTCCTTGGGTTGTTGATCTTAGACATTCTGATTGGTGTGAGGTGATGTCCATGATAAAGTTGTATGGGTGAAATGTCTTTATAAGTAATTTTCAAATGGTTTGGCAAAATATTTACACATATAGACAGAGATAAAGCAAATATGGCAAAATGGTAATAATTTAGGAATCTAGTGAAGGCTATCCAGGTGTTCATTGTTAAATATTCCCACAGTTTTCTTATAGTTTTAGAATTTAAAAAATGAAAAGTTGGAGGAAAATTTAAAATGTTAAAAAAGCCCAAATATTCAAAACAAATGAGTCATTAAAAAACAGATCTTCTTAAAATGTATCTGTCCTTTACAGAGCATGTTTTTCTGCCATCTCATTTTACTGTGAGATATAAATAAATAGGCTTAAAAAAGAAGAATCTTGCAGTAAAATCAGTGCTTGAAGGGAATTTATAGAATTGAATGCATATATTAGAAAATAAGAAAAATATAAAATCAATAATCTAAGTTTCCATCTTAGGAACTTAGAAAAAGAGGAGCAAATCAAATCCAAAGTAAGAAGAAGAAAAGAAATAATATGAATTAGAGCAAAAATCAATGAACTGGAAAACAGGCATTCAATAGAGAAAATCAATGAAACCAAAAGCTGGTTCTTTAAAAAGACCAATAACATCAAAAACTTCTAGCTAGGCTAACTGAGAAAAAAAGGAGAGAAGACACAAGTTACTAATATCAGAAATGAAAGAGGTGACATCATTACAGCTTCCATGGAAATTAAAAGAATAATAAAAGAATACTATGAATAGCTCTGTGCCCACAAATTTGACAATCTAGGTAAAATGGACCAATTCCTTGAAGGACACACTCTACCAAAACTCACATAAGAAGACACAGATGATCTGAACAGGTCTACATCTATTAAAGAAATTGAATCAATAATAAATAAACTTCCAAAGCAGAGAGCGCCAGTCTCAGATGGGTTCACTGGCGAATTCTATCATTTAAGGAAGAAATTATACTAATTCTCTACAATCTTTTCAGAAGACAGAAACAGAAAGAATATGTCTTAACTTATTCTATGAGGCCAGCATTTTCCTGACATCAATACCAGACAAAGACATTACAAGAAAACTACAGACTGATAACTCTCATGAACATAGGTGTAAAATGCCCTATAAAATATTATGAAATCTAATCCAAAAAAAGTATATAGAGAATTATATACCATAACCAAGTGAGATTTATCTTAGTTATGTAAGGCTAGTTCAATATTTAAAAAATCAATGCAACCTATCACATCAATAGATTTAAAAAGAATAATCACATGATCATATCAATAGATACAGAAAAACATTTGACAGAATTTAACATCAATTCATGTTAAGAACTCTCAGTAAACTAGGAAGAGAAGGGAACTATCTATTGATAGTTGATAGTCTATTGATAAAGACTACCTACAGAAAAGCCTACAGCTGACTCCATACTTAATGGTGAGAAAGCTTTCCCACTAATATCAGGTACAAGGCAAGGATGTTTCCTCTCCCTACTCCTTTCCTACATCATATTAGAAGTTCTAGTTAATACAATAAAGCAAGAAAATAAAATAAAATATCTATAGAGTAGAAAAAAGATATAAACCTCTCTTTGTTCTCAGGTGACATGTACTGACAAAAAAAAAAAAAAACCCTCCTTGAACTATAATAACTGATCATAGCAAGGTTGCAGGACACAAGGTTAATATACAAACGTCCATTGTTTTCCTATATCCAACAATTAACAAGGGAAATTTGAAATAAAAATGCAAATATCATTTACCTTAGTCCCCAAGAAATGAAATACTTAGGTATAGATCTAACAAAATATATACAAGATCTATATGAGGAAAACTACAATATTCTGATGGATAAAATCAAAGAAGAACTAAATGATTAGAGATGTTGCATGTTTATTATGGATACAAAGACTAAATATTGTCAAGATGTCAATTCTTCCAAAACTGACCCATAGATTCAATTCAATCCCAATCAAAATATTAGCAATTTACTTTTTGTATATTGATAAATAGATTTTAAAGTTTATATGAAGAGAGAAAAGACCCAGAATAGCCAACATGGTATTGAAGGAGAAAAACAAAGTTGGAGGACTGACACTACCCAATTTCAACTTTTTACTATAAAGTTTCAGTAATCAAGACAGTGTGGTACTGGTAAAAAGATAAACAAATCAATGGATCAGAATAGACAGCCCAGAAATAGATCCTCATAAATGTGATCAATTGATCTTTGACAAAGGAACAAAGACAATACAATGGGGCAAAGATAGTCCCTTCAACAAATGGTCCTGGAATAACTGGACATCCACATGCAAAGATATGAATCTAGACACAGACCATACACCCTTCACAAACATGATTATTTCTACTTATGGAAGTGGTAGAGAAAATTATGTTTAAAAATGTATCATAGACCTATGTATAAAATACAAAACTATCAAACTCCTAAAAGATAGTGTAGTATAAAGACTGGATAAACTTGAATATGGTGATACTGTTTTAGATATAACATCAAAGATGTGATCCATGAGAGAAAAGAATATGTTGATTTCATTAAAATGAGAAACTTCTCTAAAAATGAGAAAAGGCAATATAAAGACAATTAGAAGACAAATTACATACTGGGAGAAAGTATTTGCGAAAGATATATCTGATAAAGGACTGTTATCCAAAATATACAATGAACTCCTAAAATTCAACAATAAGAGAATAACCTTCTTAAAAAATGGACCAAATATCTTAACAGACACTTCATCAAAGAAGATATACAGATGGCAGATAAGCATATTAATTAAGCATGTAGAAAGATGTTCCATATGTCATCAAAGAAATTAAAACAGAACTGTGATAACCACTTAAACACCTATTAGAATGGCCAAAATCCAGACCACAGACAATACTAAATGCTGGTAATGATGTGGAGCAACAGGAGCTTTCATACATTGCTGATGCGAATGCAAAAATAGTAGAGCCACTTTGGAAGACAGTTTCTTTGGAACACAGTGGATTCTTAAAAAGTTGGTATAATTTTACCATATAGCTCAGCAATCATGCTTCTTTGTACTTACACAAAGGAGTTGAAAAATTATGTCTACACAAAACCTGCACGTGGATGTTTATAGCAGCTTACTCACAAATTGCTAAAACTTGGAAGCAACCAAGGTGTCCTTCAGTAGGTGAATGGATAAAGAAATTGATACATTCAGACAACGGAATATTATTTAGTGCTAAAAATAAATATGTTATTGAGCCATGACAAGACATGGAGGAAACTTGAATGCATATTACTGAGAGAAGCCCATCTGAGAAGGCTACATACTGTAAGATTGCAGCTATATGACATTCTGGAAAAGGCAAAACTATGGAGACAATAAAGAGTTCAGTGTTTGCTAGTGGCAGGAAAAATGAATATACAGAGCACTGAAGATTTTTAGGGAAATGAAAATGCTATGATATAATATCACATGATATTATAATGATAGATATATGTCATTGTATATTTTTCTATAAACATGGAGCGTACAACACTGACAGTGAACTGTAAGGTATGTTATGGACCCTAGCTAATCACAGTGTGTCAGTGTAGGTTTATTGTTGGTAAAAAAAAAAATACCATTCTGGTGAGTGATGTTGATAATGGGGGAGGCTATATGCATGTGGCGGCAGGGGGTATATGGGACATCTCTGTAACTTCCTCTCAGTTTTACTATAAGCGTAAAACTGCCCTAAAAAATGAAGTCTTAGAAAATATACATTTTTTAAACTTATGGTTTAGGCAATGAATGGGATGATTATTACTAATATGGAACACTTTTCCACTGACAGGATTCCAGGAAAACAGATGGAAGTTCTAAATCCATGTGTACATCTTTCGAGATATTTAAAAGTAAAATAATAATATATCTTGAGTAGTGTTCAAAGGGATTTGAACATTATTTTCACTTTATCTTTTAAAAAACAATAAATTTCAGGGGATCTCAGCTTTAACGGTTTCCTGCTAGTTGACTACCTAGGTCTTCTTTCCTTTTGAGTTAGAACTTCCTGTGTCATTTTTCAAGAGAGACATGGGGTTGTTATTATGATGAGCAACTTACTATTTTGTTGCCTCTTCTTGGAGTTGATGTGGTAGGATTTTGACTGGATCCAGGCAGAAAATTTATGACCCCTTTCTTGTCTTTTTTTTTTTTTTTGGTACAGATCAGAGGCAACAGAACTGGAACGAGGGTACTCATAGCCTTTTGGTATGTAATTGAAAAACGTTCAAAACGAGTTATTATTTTTTTTTTAGTGATATTTATGACCTGAAGGGCCTGTACTCCATTTTGTTATTCTAATTTGTGAACCATACTATAATAGGATTAATGCAGAGGGAAGCTAATAGTATTAATAAACAACAAACTATCTTTGGTCCTCTGGATTTCCCTTGAAAATGGATTCTTGGTGGTAATTGATTTCCAATGGGAGGGTTGTTTAGAAAAGCAATTTATATACAGACTGATCTTTTTTGCCCCTCTCAGTGGTCAGGAACATACTGTAACTATCAAAGTACCATAGAAGTATAATTATGTGAAGGATTTATTTATTTTATAAGCAAGTGTGTTTAGATGCCCAAATGCAAATTGAATGCTCTAGAAATGAGGCATTTACTGATATAAATTTACTACTAATTCAAATAAAATATTTACATTTAATAATTATAATATAAAAGTAAAACAATCCTAAGATGTTCTTGCCTTTAAAGTTCATCACTAATGATCTAAGCAACACTGGAGTTCTTTGAATATGTGTGTAATTCTTCTCATCATTCTTCTGATTTTATATTTATAAAGTAATTTAAAAAGAATTATTATATGTCTTAGTTCCCTTTTTAAAAAAAGATTTTATTTATTTATTCATGAGAAGCACACAGAGAGAGACAGAGATATAGGGAGTGGGAGAAGCAGCCCCCTTGCTGGGAAATGCAAGGGAAGCTTTATTTATTTATTTTTTAAGAAAGAAAGAGGGAAAGGGAGAGAGAATATCCTAAGCAGGCTCAACACCCAGTGCAGAGCCCGATACAGGGCTTGATTTTAAGACTCTAAGATTAGGGCAGCCCGGGCGGCTTGACGGTTTGGCGCCACCTTCAGCCCAGGGCGTGATCCTGGAGACCTGGGATGGAGTCCCACGTCAGGCTCCCTGCATGGAGCCTGCTTCTCCCTCTGCCTGTGTCTCTCATGAATAAATGAATAAAATCTTAAAAAAAAAAAAAAAAAGACTCTAAGATTATGACCTGATCTGAAATCAAGAGTTGAGCACTTAACTGACTGAGCCACCCAGATGCCCCAACAAGGGAAGCATTCTTTTCACAACTATCTATCAAGGACACATTTTTTGGGTTTGTGACTCTTAGGATACTACTGAAAATCTGGTAACTTTTCAGAAAGTATTAGTATATTAATTTAAGTGCCATTATTTTTCTATGAGCCAAACGATAATAATAATAATCACTACTGCCCCTGGCATGCACTTTCTACCACTCCCAATTATATTACAACTATTTTTGAAACATTGCTACCCCTGACCCATTAGTCTCCATCATGCTTTTTGGTGAGCATTGCCCTCTCTTTTCCTTCTGTAGTTGTTAAAACCCATTGTTGTGGTTGTCCAACTCACTGACAAAAAAATTAGTTTTAGTGCATAGGTTTGCTGTTTATGTGTCTTTAAACACATAAAGTCCTATTGTTTCAACATAGGGGTATTTAAGATATGTTATTCATGAGACAGATTGTGTGACTTGGTCAATAATACTCTTACATTGCCTTCTATGGTAAAGAACCCTTTATACCCCAAAACATTTGATGTTTCGTCGAGGAATTATTTTATTTTATTTTATTTTATTTTATATTTTATTTTATTTATTTTAAAGATTTTACTTATATATTCATGAGAGATGCAGAGAGAGACGCATAGAGAGATACAGGCAGAGGGAGAAGTAGGCTCCCCTCAGGGAGCCTGATGGGGGACTCAATCCCAGACTCTGGGATCGCATCCTCAGCTGAAGGCAGATGCTCAACTGCTGAACCACTCAGGAGCCCCCGTTGAGGAATTTTTTTTATATTTATTTATTTTTTTATTTTTTTATTTTTCCCGTTGAGGAATTTTAAGTGATAGTTTTCCTACTTATGCTTTTCATTGGTGGTTTGCAAACTAGTTACTCAAAGGCATTGACAAAAATTGGTGGATTTTACTACCTTTAAAAGTGTCAAGTACTTTTTCTAGCAAAACACCTCTGACACTCAGATTAGGGGCCTTCCTGTTATGAAAGGTATGTGGAAAGAACCTGGCTTGTTGTCAGAAAAAGATATGTAATGAGGGAACCTTGCATTGATGGAAACACTAGGTTAGATGAACTCTATGGACTCTTATAACATAAAACTTGACAATTCCTATGGAAGATGATAGTCAGCCAATGACCAAATTAGATAATCTGAGTTTTGCTAAGCATTATAGAAAATCTTGTGCTGAACAAAATCACAGACAGTATAGTGGTGAAAATGACAGTCTCTGAATTCAGATGGCCTGGGTTTGATCTCGTCTCTGGCACTACTAGCTATGTGACCTTGGTTATGTCACTTAACATGTATGTGCCTCACTTTCCTCACCTGGTGAAGGGAGATAGTACTAGTACCTCCTAAAGCTGATGCAAGGATTTAATGAGTTAATTTGACCATAGCTCTTAGAACAAAACTTAGTATACAGTTAGGCACTCAATCAGTGTTAGTTATGAGAGATGAATGGATGATATTGTCATCAGTTGAGGCATCTGTTTCTCTTGGAGATTCTTATACAGTTCTCACTAAACCCCCAAATTTATGACCTTTAAGAGTAGAGTGCATCTGGTAATGATTTCTTTGAGTTTCCAGCAACTGATCTCTTCAAGTATTTTGCTGCTGTCTTGGTTCTACCTAACATGAAGAAAAAGCTCAGACTAATCATTGCTTTCTCCTTACCCCAACCTTGTGGATGTTACTTCTATCATATCGTTTTCTGAGCTCAATTTCCCATCTTCCCCCTCATTGCCTCATGTAGGCTTTTCTGCATGCATTGAAACACTTCTGGATCTCAGATTTTACAACAAAGAGACTTATTATAGTATTTTTTTTAGCAAAGTTAGATGTTTACCTAAAAGAAAGTATTGAGCCAGCTACTAGGATAATAAAACGCCCTCCAACTTGATGCAAAAGCATATTAATAATTTTCATTTTTACCATTGTCATTAAGCAATAGTAAAGGATCTTTGTTTTTATAGTAACTCTGGTATGTTAAAGGCATGATTCTTAGTCCAAGTATGTATGATGAAACCAGAGAGTTCATATTTAGTTCTTACTTACAGGTCCTTACATCTCTGGTCCCCTGATTATTTTGAGTTCCTCACAGAATGTTTCTTCACTTTCTAAAATTGTGGTAAAATACCCATACTGTAAAATTTACCATGTGAGCCATTTTTAAATATTAAATATATCCATGTTTGGTGGTATTAAATACATTCATGTTACTGTGCAACTACCACCACCATCCATCCTCATAATTCTTTTCATCTTGTAGAACTAAAACTTTATACACATTAAACAATAACTCTCTATCTCCCCTCCCCTCAGCCCCTGGCAACCACCATTATACTTTTTGTCTTTATGATTTTGAAGTGCTAGTAAGTACTTCATGTAAGTGGTACTGTACAGTATTTTTCTTTCTGTGACTGGCTTATTCCACTTAGTGAAATGCCTTCAAGGCTCATTCACGTTATATAGCACAGGTCAGAATTCCTTCCTTTAAAAGGTCGAATAATATTCCATTGTGTGTATGTACCACAGTATGCTTAACTACTTCTCTGTTGATAGACACTTGGATTACTTCCACATTTTAGCTATTGTGAATAATGTTCCTGTGAACATAGATGTACAAGTATCTCATTGAAACCCTGCCTTCAATGCTTGTGGGTAAATACCCAGAAGTGGAAGTGTTGGGGCATATGTTAATTCTATTTTAAATTTTAAGTTGTTTTCCACAGCAGCTGTACCATTTTACATTCCCACCAACATTTCAGAGCATTCTTAAGTACAGAATGCTTGTCTAATTATTTTGACATATTCCTACTGGGCAGTGAATATTGTGAAGTTTTAAGTGATACATTTTGAACACAAGGTTGTATTTTTCCAATTCATTTTTTCCTGCTGCGCCTATGAGGGTTATGTTCTAAGACCTACTTAATTTATGTTACCAGGTGATTTAGAGCGTCAATGGACTTTTTCCAGAACAGAAACACGTGGGGCCGAATTTCATACCTCTAATGGAAAAACAACTGGGACTCCAAGGATTTCTGGCTCAGTTTAAAATAAACTATGTTAAAATCTTGTGAGCTGGCAGTTAAGGAATAGATGACCACATATGTTTTCTTCTGAAGGCTCATGATTTTTTTTTCTTTTTGCACAAAATATGCCAATGTGAACAGGATTGGGGACAACTGGATTACCAGGAGAGACTTGGCTAGCTGGAAAAAAAAAAAAAACACAAACTTATATTAAGGTTTGAAAGAGAATCTGTAAGCTTTTCAAATTATCAAGAGAACAGGTTATCATTTGTGGTATTTTTTTTTCTGGCTAAATAATATTTGTGTACTCTTAAATTCTGGTTCAAAAATACAGATATAGCTTTCTAAGGGACAGAATCCAATTATGAGAATTCAGAACCCAAAACTGAGAGATTATTAGTGGAAAGTCTCAGTCTTTTGAGGTTATTTTCACAAATCAGTTGGGCACTTTCTCAGAAAATCTTCTGCATTTATTATTTATGTAGAATGAGCATAGGGAGGAGGAGAGGAGGAGGAATAAGCTTACTCAGGGAGGAAAATGTTCTGATTACCAGATATTTCATTTTTCCTTTGTTTATTATACTCCATAGAAATACCGATGTCTTTCCTAATAAAACTACTTTCCAGCTAAAGTGTCCAGAAAAGGGTTTAATGACCTTGGGTATATGTCAGTTTACTTTACACAGGAAAAATCTAAACATAAAGAAATTTAGCAAAAAAAAAAAAAAAAAAAAAAAAAAAGAAAGAAATTTAGCAAAGACTTTCTTTTATTTTTATTTTTTATTTTTTTTATTTTTTAGCAAAGACTTTCGTAAATGAATAGTGAGGCACAGGGAGTTCTTATCAGGGGGTGGAAAGGCTATGCTGTGGTAGCAAATGAACCTTGAAACCTCACTGCCTTAATACAAGGAATTTTTATTTCTTATTCACACTGTATGTTCTGGTCACATGAGAGGGGAAGTCCCCTCTTCTCCACATGATCTCTCAGGCTGATGGAAGCTCCACCTCTTCGTGGCACCACCATGGTAGCAGGTGGCTTCAGGGTTTGCCATGATGGGTAAAGAGAGAAAGTGGAGCACTCATACTCTTCTCTAGACTGGAAGTGATGCACATCACCTCCACCCAGAGCTGATGGGTCAGAACTAGTCACGTGACCTCTCCCAACAACCTGGGGCCAGTGGTCTTCTGGGGGGCACGAGGGAGGAAAGAAAAACTAGATTTAATGAGTGTCAATAATTTCCTCTTTGATGAATTTTGCTGGAAAGTCTTGAATTGGGCATTTCTGTAAAACAATTTTCCTTCCTGAATCAGTCACATTTGTAATTCCTTATGTTTTACCATGTAGGTAAGTAATTTTCATGTCTTTGTATTAATTGCACGTATTTCATGTGCTAATTTTAGGTAGGAATAAATAAAACAAGGATTATTGAAAAGGAAGCAGTGAAGGTATAGAAATAGTGAATTATGGAAAAAATGTCTAAAGAAAAAAATGGCCCTCATATGTCAATGCATCTCTAGGCTTCATTTGTGTTATTAATCATATTTCATTATTTCTTTTTCTTTTCTATAAAACCATAACTTGAAATTAAATGGAACTCCAAGTGCAGTAAGAATTGATTGCAAAATCAGTGCCAGGAATATGGAACTGGAAATAAGAAACCATACTTTAGATCAACTTTAATAGATTATTCTGAATTTATTTTATACTTCGGGACTTTTTTTCTATTGTATGGTCATCTTTTTCTGAGTCTTAACTTCATGGTTTTATTTATTTGTTTGTTTTCTTGCCTTTCTTATATCTCATTTTTTCTTCCTTAAATTTTTCTTTTTATCGAAATATTTTATCAAGCAATACTTTCATATCAGACACATGGAGAATAAGCATGTCTGCAAATGTCTTTATTTTGCCCTCATGATTAATTGTGCGTTTAGATATAGAATTTTATGTATACCTTTATTTGGATTCATAACTTTGAAGGCATTCCTCGGATAACCCCTAACATTCCATGTTGCCTGTAAGAGATCTGATGTTATTCTTGCTTCTTTGTAGATACCATTTTATCCCATTGGTAAACTTTGAGAATTCTTTGTATGCCTTTGAAATTCTGCAATTCCATAAGTCATACTCAGCTCTTCATCTTCTTAAATATGTCTAGTTCAGCATTTTGTGGCACAGGAAGATTTCTTTTTCCTCCTGTCTCCCTGGGCTCTCTTGTCACTGTTTTGGTTTTGTTCTCTATCCTCCCCACCGAGTCACCAAGGTCACCAAGGCGGTCACTGCTAACTCCAGGTTTGCCCTGTGCTCATGGCTCAAATCTCAGAAAAAAAATGACGTCTCTTTCCTCAATGCTGTAGGCAGAATTTCCTGGCTAACCTTAACCTCTTTTCTGAATTGGCCATTGTGACAAAGATGTTAAATACTTTGGTTCATTTACTTCTTATACCTCTCCCTTCATTGTGGTCCAGGCATTCTCATATCTTCTGTGGATTACTGCGGTAGCCTTGTAACTGGCCTCCGGGTTTATGTTTTTGCTTCCTTCATTCTCTTGTTAATGCTGAAGCCAGAGCTGTTAACATGTGTGTCAGATCAAACTCTATAAAGCTGGCCTGTTTCACTTCATGAAAAGCCAAAGTCTTTAACAGTAACTCAAAAGACAAGACCACCCACGATCCTCATGAGCTGGCCTCCCATATTTCCTCTGGCCTCATCTCCTACCTTTCTCCTCCCATTGCACACTCATCCTCTGCCATGCTGGCCTCCCTGCTGTGCCTTACACATGCCAGACACATTTTCAATTCCCAGTTCAGGCCTCTGCCTTGGCTGTTCTCTAAACCTGGCTGCTCCACCCTTAGATTTCCACTGACTGCTTCCTTACCTCTTTCTGGTCTTCACACAAATGTCATGGATTTAGCGAGAATGTTCTCCTTCATGTATTTAAAATGACAACCCTCTAAATTACTTGTCTCTATTATATTTTTCTTCATTTATTTCCATATCATATGTCGTTTATTTTATTAATTTATCTTGTTAATTGTTTACCCCCATGAAAGGTAAATCTCAGGAGGGCAAGGAGGTTTTATCTCTTCAGTGTTCTATCTTCAGACTAAAACTATGCCTGCTTTGTAGTTAGCCAATAAATATTCAATAAATGAGTGAATGATTGGCAAACCTAAGCCATATACTGTGGATGTGGGACCATATGATTGACAGTGCCACAAGGAGAGGAAGTAAAAGGAGCTGGTGAGACAAAGATTAATAAATGTCCAAGAGAAGATCCTTCTGGTGAGCATTGAGAAGTGGGATCTCTGTTAAAAGGGGACAAAATGAGTAGGTGGAAGAAAGAAGCAGACTCAGAAACAGGATAGTAATTTTCAACTTGCCTGATTTTGAATTTTGAGTGTATATAATTGTCCTTATATGTTACAATAATCTTTAAATATTAAGTGATTTTGCCTGGAAAAAACTTACAAGCAATATTTTTTTTTCTGCTTTTCTCCGTACTTTGTTTCCAATTTCCATTAGATTTTTACACCCTCTGACCAATGTATGGAAGAATAAGCTAGATTTGGGCAAAGAATATTTTGCTTCTTTCAGGAGAGCAGGTTGCAACATGGGTTATTAGGCAATCTCTCTACATTAGATTTCTTCTTAATCGTTTGCCTGCATCCGAATAGAATTTTTGAAGTTAATTTCAGGCTGAATAATTGGCAGGCTAAGAGCTGTCACTCAGAAGTTTTTATTTGTACTTAATGTCTCCTCCTCTCATAACCAGTTTTGCTGGAGTTCTATTTTATTAATTTTTGTCCAAAGAACTGGCTTTGTGTTTTATTAATCTTCTCTATATTTTTCTATTTCATTGATTTCTGCCTTTATTTTTCCTATTTCTTTCTTGGTTTGCTAGTTTGCTGTTTTTCCATTTTCATGTGGTAAGCCCTTATCTTATTTGTTTTTCATTCCTCCTTGCATTGCACAAAATAAATAAAACAAAATATAATAAACAATATATAATAAACAAAATATAAATAAACAAAAATAAATATAAAAATGTATAAAAATAAATATAAAAACAAAATATAATAAACAATATATAATAAACAAAATATAAATAAACAAAAATAAATAAAAATGTATTTTAAATACAAAATGTATTTAAGATATACATCTTCCTCTAAAACATACTTTTGTTATATCCCTTAAGGATTTTAATGCGTAGTGTTTTCAATGGTGATAAATTCTAAATATTTCTCATTTGACTTCCTTCTTGATTTAAATTTTCTTTTAGTAGTGCCATTTGTGGTAGTTCATTGCTTCCTTGATTTCTTTTATACTGTTATGACCCAAGTGTACCTTACTAAATGATGGTCTAGGTTTGCCTATTTATATTCTTTTGTGTCTGTCTTCTTTCTCTCAGCATTATGTGACTCTAAGTAGAAGTAATTTTTTTCCTTTTTATTGCTAAGTAGTGTTCCATTGTATGACTATCCACTTTCCTGTTGATGGACATTTGGGCTTTTATGAACATTTTGGCTATTATTAATAAAGCTGCTAGAAACATTGTTATACATGTGTTCAGTGTACATTTTGCATGCATATCTGATGCATGTGCACCTAACAGTAAAATTTATGGATCATAGACTATGCATGTGATCAACTTTAGCAGATATTGCTAAACAGTTTTCCAGAATGGTTGCTCCAATGTACACTCCCAACAGTAGTGTTTGAGAGTTTTTTTAATTAGTTTTACAATGTTGCTGACACATGGTATTGTCAGTCTTTTAAAATTTCATGATTTTAGCAATTTTGCCTTGCATTTCCCTGATTGTTACTGAGGTTAAGCACCTTTTCTTATGTATTTGGCTAATTGATATCCTCTTTTGTGAAATGGCTATTGAGTCCTTTCCCATTTTTCTCTTGGGTTTTTTGCTTCTTTCTTAATGATTTATAGAACTCCTTCATACATTCTGGTATAGGATTATATAAATAAAATGTACTGTACATATCTTTCCTCATTCACTTACTCGCTTTTACAATCCCTAATGTTGTCTTTGGGTAAGTGGAAATTCTTAATTTCAGAGTGTTCCAACTTATGAAGATTTTCCTTTATGGTTAGAGCCAAAGAGGAAGTAGATGTATTTTACATAAATGATACTCAAACAGTTGGTAATTAATTTAAAAAATGAAACTTTATTCTTATTTGAAGCTATGATAAAAAATGAATTGTAAGTAGAAGGGTACCTAGGAAGTTCAGTAGGTTAAGCATCTGACTCTTGGTTTCCACTCAGGTCATGATCTCAGAGCCATGAGACTGGGCCCCACTTGGGGCTCTGTACTCAGTGCAGAGTTTTCTTGACATTCTCTCTCCCCCTTTGTCCCCTGCTCTCTAAAAATAAATAAATAAATCTTAAAAAATATCAATTGTAAGTAAAGTGCCAATCTAATATGAGAGGCAGACAATAAAAGTTCTAGAAGAAAAGGTAGGATAATCCTTAAGACTATAAGATAGTAGAATTAGCAGCAAATTAAAAACATTAACCATAGTCATCTTTATATTCCCCTGAATGTTGTCAACTAATTAATGAACATGACATACCTCTCCATTTATTTAGCTCTTTAATTTCTTTCAATAATGTTTTATAGATTTACAAATTTCTTTGTAGAAGTATTACACATCTTTTGTTAGATTCATTCTAATTATGTGAAAGTTTGATGATGTTGCTGTATATGTATTTTCTTAAAAATTTTATTTTAGTGCTATTTTTGTAGTATATAAAAATGATATTGATTTTTACATATTGGCCTTGTATCTAGCAACCCTTCTCTTCCACCTTTTAGTTTTAATAATTCATGTGTAGGACCTTTTCCACATGTAATACCATCTGAAAATACAATCTTAATTTCTTATTTTTAATCATTATAGTTTTTATTTTTAATTAATTTTAAATTTAATTTTAATCAATTTTAAAATTTAATAAAAATTAAAACAATTTTAAATTGATTCTTAAATGAGCCCTTCTAATAAAATGTGGTTGAATGATGGTGAACATGGTTGGTTTATTCCTTTTTTTTTTTTTTTTTGGTTGGTTTATTCCTAATTTCAACATTTCACCATCAAATATGTGATGGAGAAAATAAAGACCACTTTACTTATTGAAAACGGTGGAGTAAGGACCTTCTTGTTTTGTCCATGATAGGATTTGGGAAGGATGAGGCTTCGCAGCTCATCTCTGTTCCACTCAGTTTTAGCTGGAGTGGTTGGGAGGAGAATCTACTTCTAAAATCACTTTTTCATTTCCACATCTAGAGCCTCAGCATCCTTTGGCTTCTTGTTCTGCACTGGGCACTTCATTCTCCTGGGACTATCCACATGGGTTTTTACAGCACAGCTATCGGAGAGTAATCAGACTGTGTAAATGTCATCTGCCTCCCCCCAGAATAAGCCTACTTCTTTCAGATCTAGAATCCTATGAACGTGAGTCCCTGAGGTCATATTAATGTCAGTTAAGCATACCTATTTAATTAAAAACGATTTCTAATCTGAACTTGGGTCATAACCAAATTTCAGTAATATGGGGTAAAGAAAAAAAGAGATGATTCCCTGTTTTTTTTTTTTTTTTTTTTGATTCCTTGTTTTTTGTGATGACAGACTTTTACTTTTGAGGTTTGATGATGTTATCTATATCTAGGGAGGTGAAAGAGTGGCAGGTGCACCAGTTGACTGTGAAGATGTGGATATAAAACTGTGTAGGTGAGGTGTGAGTGAGAAAGGCAGTGTGAAGTAACAAGGCTGGGCGGGCCACAGGAAGCTGGGCGGACCACAGGAAGCTGGGCTGGGAAAAAAAAAGTCTTTGGCTTTACTGAATTAAAAGCAAGAATAAAATAACCTAAAGACAAATGGAAAAATCTCACACACAAAGTCTAGAAATGGATGGAAACAGAAGAATAATCATACCTGTGTTCACTTCAGGTGAACTGAAGTGTCTGGCCTATTACAATCTGTCCTATAATTTTTGTATTACTTCTCAGGACTCATGCAGTAAGATAGCTTAATTAAAAAACAAATAGAAGAGCAAACATTTCCTTTAGAAAGAAACACAAAATATTCATTTATAAAACCTAAATTTCTGAGTTTAAAACTCTGGTAGTTAAAAAAAAAAAAAGCTCTATTGAAATCAAAAGAGTGTTAAATGAGGGAGTCAGTGTTTCAGTCTTTGGTCTCCAGCTAACTAGTGTACTTACCATGTTGGTCCACTAGGTGTCTCTTTGCATTCGTGTTATGATTCCAGCCAGAGAAAGCCATCTATTCTTGAAGGAGATGGTATGCTTGGATTGTGTCAACAAATGTCTCAATTGAAGGGTATGTAGAATAACTTTAATTTAGCAATTCTTCCAAAAGGATAAACAGGTGTGTCTTGGCTACATCTGTCACTCTTGCTTTAGAAGTTTTGGAAACCTTAACCCAACATTGTCAACAGAAGCAAAACTCAGGTACTTGGATCAGGGTTGTTGGCAAGCTAAGAAGAGGGAATAGCCTGCCCATTTCGGATGACGACCGGGAGGTCAGCCCCACATTATTTCTGAACGAAAGCTTGGAGAGGATACTCAATTACCAAACAAGCTGTGTTTGGCTCTCCAGTGTCTCTTTCTAGGAGCTCTATTCCTTCCTGATCTGATCCTTCAGCATGACCCAGTGGCAGCTGATCTGTGGACACACATGTGGCCCTTTGAGTACAAGCTGTCAATTACTTTGAGTCACATAAGCCCCTTCTGAATTGTCCAAATTTGGTAAATAACTTACCTACTCTAACTTATCCTAAAGATAGGGTCAATATATGCCAGTAGGTATTTATTAGGCACCCACTGTATGCCTGGACTTCGGTAGCTACAAGAATTATGCTACTCTTTCATCCTGCAAGAATGTAACGAGATTTACTATTTGCAGGAAAATTAAGCATGTTGCTAAGGAGAAGTTAAAAAGGCAATGTTTATTATAAGAGACAATACTGCTCATGTCCAAAGCCTGGAGTCTGAAGACCTGAATTCAAATTTTGACTTTATAACTTCCTAGCTGTGTAATGCAGGTGGTCTACTTGCTCTGTATGGTAGTTTATTTTTGAAAGTATAGGTGATGTTACTTTATAGAGTTGACATGCATGCAGACTAAAAACAGTTTGTAGTAATTCTGCCCAATATCATTGTAAGAGCCTCTAAGAGAAGTCACTCTATTCTTCAAAAAATTTTTTTCTCAGTTTTTTTGAGAAATAAATGATATCACTATGTAAGGTCAAGGTATGCAGCATGATGGTTTTTCTTTTTTTTCTTGAAATATGGTTGATGTATAGTATATTCATTTCAGGCGTACCACATAGTAATTCAACACTTATATCCATTATGAAATGATCACCATGATGTCTAGTTACCATCAGTCACCATACAAAGTTATCACATTATTATTGACTGTATTCCCTGACAGCATAATGGTTTGGTTTACATATATTGTGAAATGACTACTCAAATTGCTTCAGCAAACATCCATCTGACATAAATATGGTAAAAAAGAAGAAAGAACAAAAAAAAAGGGAAAAACATTTCTCCTTGTGATAATAATTCTTAGCATTTCCTCCTATGTCATACACCAGTGCTAGCTAGTCATCACAGTGTACATTATATCTCTAGTGCTTAGTTATCTTATAATAGGAAGTTTGTACCTTTTGACCACTGTCCTACTGTTCCTCCTCCCCCAATCCCTGCTTCTGGTAACCACAAGTCTGATCTCTTTTTCTATGAGTTTGCTTGTTTTTTTTAGATTCATGTATGTCTTTTTCTGACTTATTTCACTTAGTGTAATACCTTTAAAGTCCATCCATGTTGTACCAAATAGCAAGATTTCCTTTTTTTAATGGTTGAATAATATTTCATTGCATATATATATGCACCAAAATTTCTCTCTCTCTCTCTCCCTGTATGTATATATATATATATATATATATATATATATATATATACCAAAATTTCTATATATAGCAAAATTTCTTTATCCATTCATCTATTGATGGACATTTGGGTTGCTTGTGTGTCTTGATTATTATGAAGAATGCTATGATCATGGGGGCTCAGGCATCTCTTCAAGTTAGTGTTTTGATTTCCTTCAGATAAATACTCAGAAGTGGAATTGCTGGATCATATGGTAATTCTAATTTTAATTTTTTGAGGATCCTCCATACTGTTTTCCATAGTGGCTGCACCAATTTACCCACCAACAGTGTGTGAGGGTTCCCTTTTCTCCACATGCTCGCCAACATTTGTCATCCCTTGTCTTTTTGATGATGGATGGCTATTTTAACAGGCATGGAGGTGGGCTTGTTGTGGTTTTAATTTACATTTTCCTAGTGACTAGTGATGTTCAGCATCTTTTCATGTACCCATTGACCTTTCATATATCTTCTTTGGAGAAATGTCTGTTCAGGTCCTTTGCCCATTTTTTTTGATTGGGTTATTTGGTTTTTTGCTCTTGAGTTGTAGAGGTTCTTTATATGTTTTGGATATTAACCCTTTATCAGATACATGCCTTGGAAGTACTTTTTTTCCATTCTGTAGGTTTTTCTTTTTACTCTGTTGATGGATTCTTTTGTTGAGCAAAAGCTTCTAAGTTTGACTTGGTCCCATTGTTTATTTTTGATTTTGTTGCTTGTGCATTAGGTGTCCTATCCAAGAAATCATTACTAAGACCCAAGCCAGGGATCCCTGGGTGGCGCAGCGGTTTGGCGCCTGCCTTTGACCCAGGGCGCGATCCTGGAGACCCGGGATCGAATCCCACATCGGGCTCCCGGTGCATGGAGCCTGCTTCTCCCTCTGCCTGTGTCTCTGCCTCTCTCTCTCTCTCTCTCTCTGTGACTATCATAAATAAATAAAAATTAAAAAAAAAAAAAAGACCCAAGCCAGGGAGCTTTGTTCCTTGTGCTTTCTTGTAGGAGTTTCATGGTTTTGGGTATTGAATTTAGGTCTTCTGTCTATTTCAAGTTAAGTTTAGGTGGTGAAAGATACAGTGTAGGAGTGCTGACAATACCGACTCCATCTTTGGCCCTCCTTGTTCATGTCGGCACAATGACATGGAGGTTAATATATGCCCTCCCCGGAATGCAGGAAGGCTGGTTTTGAACTTCTCTCTGGCACACAGATGGCACCACTTTAGATAGCTACCCTTTGACCTCACCATGATGCCCCTCACTCTATAAAAGCTGTGGACTAAAGTCTGCACTTTGTGGAGAATAGCTGCATAGTGACTGGGTCATCTATCCATCCAATCCCACTGTCAGTAAGTTACCCTGAATAAAACTGTGTCAACAGTATGGAGTGGCTTACTTTGCTTTCTGGTCTCAAAGGACCTTCTCAATTTGGAAGATGTATTACTGTCCCTCCTCCACTTTCTAATGTATGGGTTCCATTTCATTTGTTTAAATATTTGAATATCCAATTATCTAGCAACATTTATTGAAGAGATTGTCTTTTCTCCACTGAGTACCCTTGGCTCTCTTGCCAAATATTAGTCAACCATATAAGCCTGGGTTTATTTCTGGGCTTTCAAATTCTATTCTAGTGGTCTATTTGTCTATTTTATGCCATTACTATCTGGTTTCTATGAGTATAGCTTTATAGTACAGCTTGAAGTTAGGCAGTGTGATACCTCCTCCTTTGTCCTTCTCAATATTTCTTCAACTATTTGGGGGTCTTATGTGTTTCCACATAAATTTTAGGGTTTTTTTCTATTTTAAAAAATGCCATGGGAAATTTCATAGGGATTGCATTAAATCAAAGGATGGCTTTGGTAGTACTGACATTTTAACAATATTAATTCTTCCAGTCTGTGAAAACAGAATAACTTTCCATTTATTTCTATATTCTTTATTTTTTCAGTGCCATGTAGTTTTCAGGTTAGAGCTATTTCATCTCCTTATAAATACTTATTCCTAAGTATTTTATTGTAAATGAAATTAATTTCTTTACTTCTTTTAAAGAAATTTTGTTGTAGTGTATAGAAACACTACTGATGTTTTTGTATCAGTTTTGTATCAATTTTGAATCCTGCAAATTTACTAAATTCATTGATAGATCTAACAGGTTTAATGCAAATATTGTGGTATTTTTTATTGTGTCCTATAATTCTCATAGGCTTTCTTCATTCTTTTTCATTTTTTAATTTTTGCCCTTCTAACTGGATAATTTCCCATGTCCTGTCATGCAGGTCACTGATTCTTTCTTCTGCATTGTCAAATCTACTTTTGAAACTCTATCAAATTTATATTTTTTAACTTGAGAATTTATTTTTTATGGTTATTATTTCCTTCAAACTTCTCATTTTGTTCATGCATTGTTTTCTTAATTTTGTTTACTTGTCTGTGTTATCTTATAGTTCACTAAACTTTCCAAAGCGGATTATTCTGAATTCTTTGTCTTGCAGTTCACAGGTATCCATTTCTTTTTTTTTTTCTTCAAGTTTTTATTTAAATTCCAGTTAGTTAACATACAATGTAATATTAGGTCCAGAGGGCAGCCCAGGTGGCTCAGTGGTTTAGAGCCACCTTCAGCCCAGGGTTGGTGCTGGAGACCTGGGATTGAAACCCCCTCAGGCTTCCTTCATGGAGCCTGCTTATCCCTCTGCCTGTGTCTGTGCCTCTCTCTCTCTCTGTGTCTCTCATGAATAAATAAATAAAATCTTAAAAAATATATTAGGTACAGTATAGAATTTATTGATATCCATTTCTTTAGGGCTGGTTATTAGAGCTTTACCAGTTTCCTTTGGCAGTGTCATATTTACCTGATGTGTGTGTGTGTGTGTGTATGTGTGTGTATGTGTGTGTATGTAATCCTTATTTCTTCATGTTGGTAATGGGGCTCCTTTTCCAGACAGAGTTAGTTTTTTTTTTTTTTTTTTTTTTTTTTTTTTTTTTACCAATTAGCTCAGTTTGGGTTTCCAGGTGTGTCTTCTGGTAATATCTTTGGGCAGGTGAGACCTGCTATTGTCTGTTTTTGGGTGAGGCAACTGTTTGAGCTCTAATGATGGAGAAAGGGGGGTGTGCCACTGGTTGAGCACAGTTGTATAGGAGTACTGGCTTGGCTCCTTACCCAAGTAGGCTGTAGGATAGGTCCCACAGTTGCCTGAATTCTTTGGTCGGGGTTACTAGATGGTTGGGACTGGGTACTATATTCAATAGCAGTTGAGGCTATAAATTAGCATCCCAGCCCTGGGAGGACAATAGGCCAGGGCCCAGGCCTAAGCAGCTTGTTGTTTGAGGACCTGAGTCAGGCCTGAGGGTGCACTGAATCCCCTGGTCAGGTGAACCCACCAGTTTTTCTCTGCAGATGAGGGAAGCCACCAGCTATGCTGTTCAAGTGCCACTATATGTAGGGCTGTTGAATGTGCCCTGCTGCTTCATGTGCACTCTGGTTAAATTCTCGTCAGACAGGCTAAAGGCTACATTCAGTGATGAGTGGGGCTATGAATTAGATTCCCTGTCCAAGTGTGGTGTAAGCAGCTCTATAGCCAGTAAAGCTCTTTGTTGTCTTAACTCAAGCCGAGCTGCACCCTGAGTTCCCTGGCCAAACAGGGCCAACTGGCTTTGCTCTGCAAACCATTGGCTCTGTCTGCCCTACTCTTGACTCAAGCACCACTGGGCTATACAGCTCTCAGTTGTTTTCACCAGTGTTCTGATTTGATGGGGCCAGGAGACACTCTCCACAGCTGGTAGGGCTATGTTTCAGCCCCCTTGCCTGGGTAGGAGGAGAGGAGCAATTCCAGGCTATCCTCAACTTCCAAAATGGGCTGTCTGGTGGGGAGGGACCAGGAGCTACTCTCAGCCTTGGCTGTGAATGAATCCCCCTGCCCAAGTATATAGCACAGAAAACCTTTACACTTGGTACTGGCTTTGCTCTGGAGGAGACCAGTTCTGTTCACTTATCTCTTGGCTCCAGCGCCACTGGGCGGCACAGCTTCCAGGACTTGTCATCAGCCCTTTTCCTCAGGTGGAGCTGGAAGGCACTCTCCACAGCAGGTGGGGCTCTGATTCAGCACCTTGCCCGGGTATGGGCAAAACAGCTCTGGGGCTGGCAAAACTTGTTTTAGGATATTAGACAGACCTGCACCTCCCCCCATGAGTTCCCTGTCATAATGCAGCCCCAACTTGGTTCTATAGATGAACAAAACCGCTGGTTGGGATTACTGCTTGGGCACTGCAGGCATGAACTTGGTCTGCCAAGATCTTTGTGCTGGTTCTTGTAAGGCCCTCCCCTTTTCTCCATTACAGGTTTTTGGTGGCTGGGCCTTACAAATTTCTCTGTAATCCTTGTGGTGCAATATTAGAGTAGAGGCTCCCTATGAAGTGACTCACAATGCCGGCGGAGACTGGTTGTCCCCCTGGTGGTTCTTTTTTGCCACTGGAAGACCTGGAGGCTCAAAGGAGACCTCTACACATAATGCTGCCCGTTCTGGGGGAGGGCAATGCAGTCAATATGTAGCCACTTCTCTTATCCTTCTAAGGCATTGTTTTGATCTTGGAGGCTTACAGTGCTTCTTTGGCCTCACCCTTGTGCTCTAGGATTCTCTCAGTGGTATCCTGTTCTTGAATAGATGCTACTTGTCCTTTTTGTGAGGAGGAACAAAATAAGAAACAATTTCTGTCACCGTCTTGGTAATGTCACACTAGTCATCCTATTCTTAATAAAGAAGCCTTCCCATGATTATGCATAGCAGTTTAGTTCCTTACGGTCTCTACCTCTCCTGTCTGACAAGGCCTGGGGCACTACTGTTGCAAAATCATAAGGCATGTGAAAGTGATATTTCTCAGTGAAAGAGTTAGCCAGACAAAAGAGGACTTTTGGCTCAACTCCACAGCAATAGGTGCAAACAGCAGGCAGCTTGTGTACTAGTTTTTTGTTGTTGTTTTTGTTTTCCTGGCTTTTTTTTTTTACAGCCAGCAATGGTCCTATGGTAGAGACCACTGCTACCTAGCAGTAGGTAACTGGTGGAAAGTGTTAAGTGGAAGGTCATTCGGGAGAGCTGAATAGGGTGACTGGCTGCCTCGGGACAGTGCACATAGAGTCTGGATTTTACAAGCAGAGAAAGATGCTATCTTTCATGGAGAGAAAATATGATCATTATTCTTGTAGAATAAAGAATAATAGAGAAATTTAGGGGTGCAATTTGTTGAAAGGTAAGGGCCATCTCTTGCCATTCTTGTCTGGTTCATCTTAGAGCACTGCATCTGTGCTCACCCTCACAAACTGGGGTGAAATAATCAGGTGTCATTACTTTGGGGCTGCCATTGTAGAGAACCAGGGTGTGATCCTGGGTCAGACTATAGTGGACCTAGTAATTGATATTTTGCCTAGGGGCTCCCAATGTTTTCTTTGGCTTCATCTTAGGCCTCATGGCCCTTTCCCTACTTGATGTAGCATCTTGGTGCTGGTACAAACCTCTGAGGAGGTTCCTTGGGTTTTAATCACAGATACCTTAGATTGGGCCTAAACACACAACTAGAATGACTGTGTTTTTAGAATTCCTGGCTCCTAGAAGTTCTTGGGATCTGTCAATGGCCTAGAAGAAGAGGCAGGTAATCATGTAGATTTAACCTGCATTGTATTAGATTGCTACGGTGTGTGTGTGTGTGTGTGTGTGTGTACAAATATGTTTTGCAGGACCCTTGCCTATATAAAAAATTTGAATAGTCAAAGTTAGCATACTAGCCTAATTCTGGAAGGCCTGTGAGAGCAATCACTTACAAGGCTGACATTATGGAATTTAAGACAATCATGAGAACAGAATCAGCCCCACAGAGATGAGTCTCTTCTAGCATCTAGTCAGTTCTATGAGCTAGGGAAGGGAAAGTGTCTCATTTGGGAGCAATGGACACAGGGTGACATGCCAAGGCCCCATTGGGAGATTGGTAGAGCCCTGCCCACTCACTTGGGCCCTAAAGGCATGTTGGGGTGCAGACCATAATCTTTGAAGTTTTGGGTTCTAGAAGCTCACAGAAGGGCCAGGGACACAAAGGAGTTTCATGCCTCCTGAAGGGGCATGGTCAACAGCCACTTGTATTTGGTGCAGGTTCTTCCAGGAGGTAAAAGAGGCAGATTGTTCAAGATGTCTTGCGGTTTGCCACCTCCTTGTTACTATGGTAAAATGGTCTGTTGGGAGCAGAGATTGACATGATTGGCTGAAAGAGGAGCTTTCCTTGCTTAGATTTGTAGATTTTTCTGTCTAAGTCTTGATTGTCAGGACTGACAGCTTCTGTGGGAATGCAAGAAGGACAAGTGAGGGAGAGGTCTGCCAATCTCTTCAGATGATGTATCACAGTATTTTAGTGGTGTTGAAAATAAAGTAATTTTAATCATCATAGTTTCTGTTTTAAAAAAAGCTGTGGCTCTGAAAACCATCTGTCAGTTCATTCTCAAAGTGGAGAGAGAGCAGAAATGTAGCAAAATGAGTGGAAAAGTTAACAGTAAAAAGGAGAAAATAAATGGAAGGAAAGAAAGAATAAGATTTTCTAAAGCATGCAGGAAATAGATCAGAATCCAGATGATAATAGAGCTTAAATTTAACAGAAAAATGCAGATGCCTGCATGGTGTCCGTTAAGCATGGGACTTGGTTTCAGCTTAGTTGTGATCTCAGGGTCATGAGATTGAGCCCCAGGTTGGGCTCCACACTGAGCGTGGAGTCTGCTTGAGTTCCTTTCTTCCTCTCCTTCTGCTCCCCCACCCTAGAATAGATAAATCTTAAAAAAAAAAAAAAAGAAGAGAAAAGAAAAGAAAAAATGTTTGAAATAATTTGGATAAAGGCATTTTTCCTTTCATGAATTTCAACTTCTTGGATCAAGTAATAACTCCAGACCATCCCCATGCCATACATCACTGTGTTTGTACTCATAGGGGGCTCTTATATTTTGTTTCCTTCTCTCCTGCTCTATCTTAACAAGAGATCTCCTGCTAACTTGCAAAACTAATGGATTTTTTCCATGTCCTTTGCTTTTATATAAGAACAAAGATGGATTTCCTTTCTTGATTCCTATGGTGCTGCTATCACAGACTACCATTTAACAGAAGATGCTTGCTTACGGCTCTCATTGCTGGTTAAGTGTACAGTTTATTGCCACACATATTACATACTTTCTGTGTCTGAGACTTCTGCCTCTAGAGTGACCAGCATTTTCTATTTCCTCTTTAGCTCTAGTTCTTGGATTAAGAATAATGCACATTGTTTGCCCATGTTCATGGACTTTCTATAAGTTTCTTTGCTGCTCTGAGAATGTTTTGTCATATACCAGGCTTGTAATTTTAAAGGATGAGCACATTATGAATTAATATGTTGGTTTTTAAAATTTTAGTTCAGCATTGTCTTGCTCTGTGAAAAAAGAACAAACCTAGGCCATAGTTTATTCTACCTGAGCTATCTTTTAAGCACAATAAATTGTCTTTTTTTAAAAAAAAAGTTTTTTTTAATTTTTATTTTATTTATGGTAAGCACACAGTGAGAGAGAGAGAGAGAGGGAGAGGCAGAGACATAGGCAGAGGGAGAAGCAGGCTCCATGCACCAGGAGCCCGATGTGGGATTCGATCCCGGGTCTCCAGGATGGCGCCCTGGGCCAAAGGCAGGCGCCAAACTGCTGCGCCACCCAGGGATCCCTAAAATAAGTTTTTATTTAAATTTCAGGTAGTTAACATACAATGTAATATTAGTCTCAGGTGTATAGTATAGTGATTCAGCACTTCCATACAACACCCGGTACTCATCTGAATCATTTCCTTTTCAAAAACCTTTAAAACTGGCCATGGTGCTTATTTTGCTGTATTATTCCAAAGATTATAAGGTCTAGAGGGGAGGCAAGTTACTTTTGGATCAGCTGAACCAATAACTGCCTTTAGGAATTTCTTTCTTCGTTCTTTAACAAAAAGTACCAATTATACTAGTAACTGCCTTCTTTATCAATAGAGCGTTGGTTGCATGTTGATATTCTTGGTTTATTCTTCAGTTTTAAAATGATATAAGACCAGAATCCCTATTTCTAACTTAACTAATTTGCTAAACAGTTCTTGAAATATATTGCTAGAATAAACTTATATTTTGTTTGTGCCTGAAACAAAATAGAATGATTCTTCACCAGCATCTAGTGAAGAAAAATGATTCTTCATCAGCTTGGGCTTCTATGCCAAAATACCATAACTGGGTGCCTTGTCCACAACACAAATTGATTTGTCATTGTTCTGGAGGCTGGGAGTTCAAGATCATGGTGCCATCACGGTCGGGTTCTGGTAAGAGCTCTCTTCTGACTTGCAGATTGCCAATTCTTCTTGTCTCTTGGTGTGGTAGAAAGAGAGGGAGCTAGCTCTCTGGCCTCTTTAATGGCCTTAATCCCATTTATGAGAACTCCACTGTCATGACCTAATCAGCATCCAAAGGCCTCACCTCCAAACACATTACATGGGGATTAAATCAAAACCTACGAATTTTGGGAGGGGGAGTGGAGAACACACATAGTCAATCCATAACAATCAGTATATATTAAGGAATTTTTCTTCCTTGAAATTAGCTTTATTATTCATTTGGTAATGAAATGTGTTTTCCACTTTTTAGTTACAGAGCTTATCAGGAATACATTTTATTTCATTTCACAAACTTAAAGTATTTATGACCTCATTGTTTTGGCTGAGTCTCATATGGTGTTGTGTTAAGGAGTTGTTTTTTAAAGAAGTTAATAGTCTCAAATGGGACTGAGAAAACTATTCCCCGAAACCCTTAAACTCTGAAACAAGGCACCCAAAATGTCTCTAGGAGAGTAGGATAGGGAGTTTAATCAACCTTGAAGAGTAAAAGCTATTTTATTTGATGAAACCTGTTATCATACTTGCTCACATCCTTTAGTTGTGTGCTAATTCCATCAGGAAGAATTGTTTTCTATAACAAAGCCATTTCCAGGTAATTACTCCCATTCAAGATAATTGCTACCACTTGGTGAGTATGCATAGGGTCCTGCAAGTTTCTCATGTGATATTTCATTTAATTCTCACAAAATCTCTGAGCTTATTGTTATTATTTCTGTTTAACATATGAGGTGTCTATTTAGGCAAACTAAGTGATTCTAAGAAGTTTCCACATTTAATGAGTGGCAAGGTGAAATGTTTGACCCTAATGCTTATGTGTGTTGTAGTTTTGAAACATGTTATTTTGGTTGTGTACCCAGAAAGTAATTTGGAAGCCCTATATACTCCTTGACACCTTACATTGTCACCTAGTTTTTATTATATGTTTCAATAGTTGCAAAAGATGTCATTTCTGGCACATGATAAATCTTGTTATAAAAGGTTATATTTAAAAATATGTATATTTCTTTTGATATATATTAAAAGAACTATAACCTGTGTGATATAAATAGCAGAGATCTGATATGTCTCACATATATATTTTTTAAAAAGTCATCTTTGGAGTTTTAATTTTACATTGCTGTTTTCTTCTCCACCCCATTCCACCCTCCGGGAACTCATATTTTTATTCTACTATTCCATGGATTTTTATGCAATTATATATATGTTTTAAAATCTTTCATTGATGGTTTTATACATTTCAGCAAAAAGTACATATTTAAACTGAAATTGATTTAATTTTTGTGCATGACAAATTCTTTAAGCCATATAAGATTTCATTTGGAGTGGGTTATCACTATAATTATTAGTACATAATTTAACAAATAACATGAATATGATATTTTGACAAAATAATGATTAATACAAGAGGTACATATTTTTATTGAGAATGCATCATTTAATAAAATATATGAGGCTTTCCCCCTAATTATAGAATTGCTTATAGGTGAATATTATTTATTGCTAGAATGAGAGAGAGTTCAGCACCAATTTTGATCCTTTTCTTGGTTTTTATGTATGTGACCTTAGACCTGTTTTACACATAAATAAATAGTTGGGAATGAAGCACTCTTGAACCCCTTCCAACTATATGTCAAATACCTCATGTGATCTATCACAGCAACTACTTTTAATAAATAACAATTAAAATAAATTTTTAAAAATCTTGTTGAAAGCAAAGAATTAGAAACTTCTTGACTCATGAAAGGTATTTGTTGCCTTATCATTAGGTTCTTATACACTTTTAATTCCTGGGTATTATACAAAAATCCTCCATAAAAAAAATCCTTTATCAAGAGATATCAAATAACTATTCCTTCTTCCTTGAACTCTTTTTACTTATGAGCAGCTTGCTTAAACTGATACACTCAGGAAGTGTTGGGAACAAGGCAAAATTATTACTTTCAAAACACCTTTGTCAGCATCATTTTTTTTATGAACTGCTTTTATTGTGTGCTTTATAAATATTTTTATCAAAATCTTGGTGCTACATATTTAGCTTGTCAATATATAGATAACAAGTATGCTGTACCATGGTTAGCTGAGCTGGTTCTCCTTGTCTAAACAATAAGCAAACATATTTATATTAGTATCCATGACCACCATTTCATTTCCTAATTCTTTTGGATTATGGGTCTGTGCTTTTTATGGAAGAGGAGAAGCAACATTTGAGTTTAAATTGTTTTGATGATTCTGCCTCAAATTATCTTTGAAGCTTCTTGGTGAAACTTTTGATTTCATGTATGTTTACTACTTCAAGAAATAATGTACTGAAACTCTAAAATTATTAAGTAAACACTGACACATAGCCTCTACAATGGCTCTGTGCCTAGGTATGCCCCACCCTCTGCTTTATTCTTCCCCAGCTGTACCACTGATTGTGTTTCTACCCATTTTTCTTTGATTCAGAGAAATCTGACATCAACAGTCTCCATATCCTGCAGATTGGGAAGGTGAATTCTAGAGGGATATTCCTGACAGCACCATTCCCCTAAGCAAAACACTTTGGAATTCATAGGATTTGTTTATGGAAACTCCTCTATAGTTTAGTGTTTTTACTAGTTTTTTTTTTTTTTTTTTTTTTTTTTTTTTTTTTTTTTTTTTTTTTTTTTTTAGATTTTATTTATTCATTCATAAATAAAGAAAGAGATTCAGGGAGAGAGAGGCAGAGACACAAGCAGGCTCCATGCAGAGAGCCTGACGTGGGACTAGATCCAGGGTCTCCAGATCACGCCCTGGGCTGCAGGCGGCGCTAAACCGCTGCGCCACAGGGGCTGCCCTACTAGTTTGTATTTTTAATTTGGTTACTCTACAAATGTCTATTGAATCATCCTGTGTACAAAGATTGGGGAAACAGTAGTAAACAAGTGAACAAGACACAGTGCCTGCCTTCAGGTAAGTTATACTATAGTGGGGAGTCAGATATGAAAGAACTAATTGTAACAATAATAACTCAGTACAGTTATGAGAACTTCTATGAATAAAAGACAATGAACATGCTATGAGAGCATGCAAAAGGAAGTTGATGTCTCATAAGAACTCAGGAAAACTTTCTTGACTAAATGACATTTGGTCTAAGGGCTGAATAAGATGGTAGCTATAAACCATCTTAAGTGGGGGCTGTTGAAGCACAGGCACAAAGCTCTAAGATTGATGAAACATATTTAAAAAATTAAAAAGAAAGCCAATGAATCAAGAAAGAAAGAGACATGGAAATGATCCAAGATGGGGCTGGAAAGGACGCAGTGGCCAGGCAGAAGCTTCCTTGTAGATTTTCATGATACTAGCCTTTATCTCAATGGCCATTGTAGATATTTAAAGAAAGAGAGGAATAGTCAAATGTGCATTGAAAAAACATCACTCTGGGCAGGAAAGCAAGCCAGGACCCCAGTTGGGATGTTTCTGCAATGGTTCAAGAGAGAGGTGCCTTTCACTACAGTGGTTGCAATGGGTGTAGACAGAGTGAACACACCTAAGGGATTGTTAGGAGGGTAAGGGATACGATGTGCACAAGGGAAATATTCCACATGATCAAAGGAAATCTTAATATTAGTGACTGGAGCAGTGTATTGTGAACAAACCCCAATGCTTACTGGAAGAATTAGAGATGAATTTTTTCTTTTTGTCTTCCATCATCCTCTATCAGCTCTTCTTATTTTACATTAGAAAGCTGGCTGAAAAAAAAAAAAGAAAGAAAGCTGGCTGAGCAAAGGGATTAGATTTCCACTAAAATAATAATTCCCACTAATTAATAGATCTATTAATTAAAAAATCATTTTGACAACTCTCGCCTAAGCTGAGTGCTTTACTGGGATAGGCCCTGGGGCATGAAGGAGACTGGGTCTTGGTCTCTACCATTGGTATTCTTATCATCCAACCAGGGAGACCTGACCACAGCATCATGGTTCATGAAATACCATGGCCATTGAGGAGTTAATTATGAACAACATCCTGTGGGAGGCTTTGAGGGAGTGAGGGTGGTACTGCACGGTTAAGAGAGCAGGCTGTGGGGATTCCTGGGTGGCTCAGTGGTTGGGCATCGGCCTTTGGCCAAGGGCATGATCCTGGAGTCCCGGGATCAAGTTCCACATTGGGCTATCTACATGGAGCCTGCTTCTCTCTCTGCCTATGTCTCTACCTCTCTTTGTGTCTCTCATGAATAAATAAATAAAATCTTAAAAGAGAGAGAGAGAGAGAGAGCAGGATGTAGAGTCTGGATTTGAATTTGGAAATACCCAGTTACTAACTTCCTCCTCTATGTTGCCTAAACTATCTCATCTAAAACATGGGAGTAATAACAGTAGATTATTTGTAGGTAGTTCCAACAATCATATGGCACGATACATGAAAATCATCAATTGGCAGAGAATTTAGCAGTGGCTTAAGGAATACAATAGATTCAGCTGTTCTATTGTTCTAGGAGAGGGGCTGCTTAGCCCTCTGAGTCAGGAAAAGTTATATAAACAATGCTTTATATTATCTTTAAAGGGTATATATAGCTGACCTTTAATACGTTTGTGCTTAAGGAATAAATATGTTTTATGACAATAAAATAATTTATCAAACATTTATTACATGTTAGGTATTGCTGTGAGTATTATAAAGATATTTTCTGGGGGGCTTGGGTGGCTCAGTCTGTTAAGTGTGTGCCTTCAGCTCAGGTCATGATCCTAGAGTTCTGTGATGGACCCTGGCACTGGGTCCTCTGCTCCATGGGGAGTCTGCTTCTCCCCGTGCCCCTCACCTGGCTCGTGCTCTCTCTCTCTCACTCACTCTCTCTTATATAAATAAATAAAATCTTAAAAAATATATAATTTCTTTTTTTTAATAAAAAAATATATTTTCTAACTTCACTTTTGTCTGACCCTAAGAAGGAAATCCTATTACTATGCCTCTTTCACAGATAGAGTCCTGAGGTCCCACAATATCAATTACTTGCCCAAGATTACATAGTAAATTGCTAACCTGAGATTTAAACCCAGTTCATACCAAATCAGAGCTTTGACCTTAACTTTTACAAGTTTACAAGCTTCTTTACCTAAAAGTGCTGCTGAATTCAAACAAGCTTTTGCTTATTATGTATTTGCTCAATCAATAGATATTAAGAATACATTGCTATAGAGTCCATAAAATACTTCTAGCATTTTATCAGAACATTTTTATTTTAAAAATACTTATAGGAAATAAATACATAAAGGAACAAGCAATATATTATTGTTTATTCCAATTCTCATAGGTGATTATTGTATACATTTTGCTGTAAATACCTTCAGACATTCCCCCCAATGCACTGATGTATAATATGCATGTATATAAACCTATGTTTTTATGATAAAAAATGAACGAGATCACCCTGCACATGTTTTTACCTACTTTTTCGTTAAGGATATGGGGATCCCTGGGTGGCTCAGAGGTTTGGCGCCTGCGTTTGGCCCAGGGCGCGATCCTGGAGTCCTGGGATCGAGTCCCGCGTCAGGCTCCTAGCATGGAGCCTGCTTCTCCCTCTGCCTGTATCTCTGCCTCTCTCTCTCTCTCTATGTCTATCGTGAATAAATAAGTAAAATCTTTAAAAAAAAAAAAAGAAAAAAAAGATATGTTATAAAGCTCTTTGCACATTTAGTACGGTAGTGTAGCATAGTTGATAGCAGATAGTAAAGCCTCAGCAAATGTTGGTGGTCACTGATTGTTATCATCATTATCTTGAAGAATTGCCCTCCAGCTGGGCTGTAATAATTTGACATTCCAACACAGCAAATTCTTTTCAGCGCATCTCCAGCAAATGTGGCTTCTATTACTTGATTCCTGTGTGTGTGCTAATCTTGAAGATTAAAGAATGGAATCATGTTGTTTTATTTCACACTTATTTTATGCTAATGAGGTGAAACATTAGTCATTTGTATTTTTATTTTTTTGAATTTTTCCTCACTTGTTTTCTTATTAGTTTATTATTTACTTACTAGTATATAAGAACTCTTTATCTTATGTTTTAAATAAGTTTTTATTTTAATTCCAGGTAGTTAACATACAGTGTTATATTAGTTTGATGTGTATGATATAGTGATTTAACACTTCCATATATGACTCAGTGCTCATCATGAAGTGAACTTCTTAATCCCCATCACCTATGTCACCCTTCTCCACACTCACTTCCCCTCTAGTGACCACCAGTTTGTTTTCTATAGTTAAGAGTCTTGGTTTGTCTCCTTGTCTGTTTTTCCTCCTTTGCTTGTTTGCTTTGTTTCTTGAATTCCACATATGAGTAAAATCATATGGTATTTGTCTTTCTCTGACTGACATTTCACTTAATGTAATACACTCTAGTTCCATCCATGTTGTTGCAAATGACAAGATGTTATTCTTTTGGGGGACTGAGTAATAGTCTGTTGTATATATACGTGCCACATCTTCCTTACCCATTCATCAGTCAATGGACACCCGGGCTGTTTCACAGATAAAGTGCTGCTATAAACATCAGGGTGCATGTATCCCTTCAAATTAGTATTTTTTGTGTTCTTTGGGTAAATACATAGAAGTGTGATTGCTGGATTGTAGGGTAGTTCTATTTTTAGCTTTTTCAGGAAATTCCATACTGTTTTCCCCACTGGCTGCACCAATTTGCAGCAACAGTACAAGAGGGTTCCCCTTTCTCCCCATCCTTGCCAACACCTGTTGTTTTTTGTGTTGTTGATTTTAGACATTCTGACAGGTGTGAGGTGAAATCTTATTGATCTTTGATTTGCATTTTCCTGATGATCTGTGATGTTGAGCAACTCTTCATGCCATCTGTATGTCTTCTTTGGAAAAACATCTATTCATGTCTTTTGCCCATTTTTTAAATTAATTCTTATGTATTAAGTATATATTGCAGATATTTTCACCAGCTTGTGATTTGATTTTTACTTAGGCTTCAGTCTTTTCTCCTAAATAAATAAAAATAAGCAGTTAAATTTATCATTTTTTACTGTGGCTTTTCTCTTTGGCATTTTACAAATAAATATTATATTCATATCTATATAATATAGATACGAAGTTTTTGACATTAAAAAGGAGGATCCATTCTTTGAGATTTGGGAACCATTGGTATAAGGAATAAAGTCACACAGAGCATGGTTCTGTATTTCTGGTGTCACTGGCAGAGACTGAAAGTCTCTCTGCTTTGGGAAGAATTTCAGTGGCTGGTGAATGTTTAACAAGTTTTTTGCTTGTCGAATTTTGAAAATATGAATTTTTTTCTTTTTGTTTTTGTCTGCTTTTCTTGAAACCACAGAACATCCTGTCTTTCCACTTGTAATGCACTACAAAGTAGAATACATCAAAGGGGCTCATCTTCACACTAAAGATGGGACTTCTGGGGCACTGGGATTAGTTACATTTTTGAAATTGCTTAGTTAATACAATCAGAATAATAGCAATAGATCAAATATTTCCAGAATACTGTGTTGTTCATTATGAAGAAGAAAATAGTTTGTTTATATTTAGCACAATATTAAGTATGTAAATAATGAGCATGTCTTGCTGTAGCCTTGAAAGAATACTGACCAATGTGCAGATGAAATTCTTGGTTATTTTATGAACTTAGTTTTAAATATTGGCTAATTGAGTTCTGTGTTAAAAGCCCTTTTAATTAATTGCTTTTATTGTGAAATTCATCAATCAAAAGAGATGTATGCTTTATGAATACTTTAATCCCACATTTAACTTAGAACCTTTTTTTTTTCTCTTCTAGCTTTTGTTTCTACTAATTTGACATCATACATGGCTACTGATGGCAATGCTCTTGTAAGTACCGTTCGAGACACTGTGCACTTAAATATTAATTATCAGTTTGATGAATGAGTAAAAAATAAACAAGTTGATCTTAAGTTGGGCTAGCTATTTATTGTCCTCTGTTTCCTTAGCCACCATGGAATTAAATGATCCTTTTGTAAGGTTTTGGGGTTTCTTATGATCACAAAACATTTAAGACTACTAGCTATTTGCTTTATTTTTTAAAATTTTTATTTATTTATTTATATTTTTTATTTATTTATTTATTTTGCTATTTGCTTTTAAAGGTAAAAAACATAACCATGATTTTAACAGATGGTATATAAGTAACGATGGTACTTAAGTATCTCTGTGTTTTAGGTCAACTATGGTATTAGCACAACCTCTCGTGCAACCTCTATTGGGAAACATTCTGCCAATAATTATGCTGACATTGTAGACTTTTTTTTTTAATTTTTATTTATTTATGATAGTCACAGAGAGAGAGAGAGAGAGAGAGAGAGAGAGGCAGAGACACAGGCAGAGGGAGAAGCAGGCTCCATGCACCGGGAGCCCGACATGGGATTCGATCCTGGGTCTCCAGGATCGCGCCCTGGGCCAAAGGCAGGCGCCAAACTGCTGCGCCACCCAGGGATCCCCATTGTAGACTTTTTAAAAATAATTTTACAGCTATAAATTTGCCTATTTAGGAAAGTCAATTGAGCCAAGTATACTTATGATGCAGGAAAAAATAAAAAGTTGATATAAATAGCATATTTCTAATAGAAGGGGATGTGAGGTAGTGTGGGATTGTATGGTGTGCGTCTTTTGGCAAATCTAATGACCTCATGTTGGGTGCATAGGATAGTTTCTGGAGTAGAGCCAAAAGCAGAATCAAAAGTGGGGAAGTAGAGACTTCCTGAAAATAGAGGACATGGCCAGTGGTTTTCTGATGCAAATTGGGAAATGGATGTCAAGGCAGGTTGAAGGAACATTGATGGAGAAATTGAACTAGATAGCTCCTGGAAGGGACACCTTACTAAAAAGCAGAGCAGCTGATTAATTCTCTGGTTTGTTAACAATTTCATATCCCAGAAATAGAGAAAACAATGAGAGCACTTTGAGTCTGATGTTAATTCTAAATGAGGAGGAAAAACTTGTTAATAATGAAAATGGTAGAAACTTTGGGAGACAGGACTGCAGGAAACTAAAAATGAAAACACAAATTATAGTCAGTTATGTACCCTGGGAAATTTGCCATCTAAAAATTGCAGAAAAGGACAATGTGATCCCTTGGATGCAAATGGGTAGGTGTTGTTTGATCATAGAAATGTGAATAATCACGATGAAGATAAAGAAGAGGAAGAACTAAGAACATAAGTGCAGCTGTAATTGGAGCCTTGGCTGGGAATAGATATGAAGGCATATGCACAGGGTGTTAAAGGAGGTTCCTGTGGTCAAGGGCAAAAGAAGGTGGGTATACAGATTTGTAAAATAGGAAGACTATAGTGCCCAATGTTTATAAAAATTTTTTTTAAAAAAATGCATATGATTATAAGGACATGTGCTTGTGTTATATGGAGCAAAGAAATGGAAAAGGAGAGCTGGAATGGTTGGATCCTTGAGAAGAGTAATGGAGGGGTTAATTTTTACAATGTTTCCCTATTCTACTGAAAGAATGTGGTGTTCCAACTGGAAGGAGTTCATCATACATGTTTAAGAAGAAATGGAAACTATGATAATAAGAGAGCACCTAAGTACTTTAATGAACTCATTCATTCATTCATCCACTCACTCACTCATGCGTGCATTCATTCATTCAAACATTCATTTAATGTTCACTGATTCCTCTCCTTGACTCTATCACGTATCAGCCCTTGTACTAGGTGGGACCTGGAGATGGAAGTATGATTTAAAAAAAGTTGAAATATCCACATCTTAAGGCAAACAAAATTCTGGCTATTAGAACAGACTGCAGATGTGATAACCAAAGGGCCAACATACCACCCATGTAATTCCTAATCAAGAGCCAGTACTGCTGTAATATGTAACCTGTTTCCCCTTGGACCTGGGTGCAGGTAGATTCTGTCCTTATTGGTGGGAACTCTGGCTGTTTATGGATCTTTCTCATTTCCCGAGACAGCCTCCACACCAAGACTCAATCAGCTCTACTCTCCTTGTATGCCTATTTACCTGTTATTTTTATCTCCTAGTCATCAGTGTCTAGGTGGTATAGCTAAATATTTCTCTTAAGCATTTCTTCCAGCTGCTTTTCAGCGGTTACCCTACTTTATATTTCCATTCAGAAAATTAGTTCAATTTTCTGCTGTCATTTGTTCTCTAAATAAAATGTAGCACAGGAGACCTATTTTTATGCTAGGTAGTTTCAGAATGCTTGACACATTTGACCTAATCACATCCCGAATTACACTTCATTTCCACTAACCTAACATTTATTGAACTTTATGTGCTGAGCACTCAGCTTGGTAATATGACGAGGAGCTTACATCTGAAGGGGGAAAGCAATACTTTTAAGGTACTTTTGTTGATCCTGACCTGATAGTTATTGAGGTTGGTATGATAAATGGTTCCAGTAAAACTGTTCAAGAAACTAGATTTTAAGCATTTGAAATTTTATTATGCGTGTGGTAGAAGAGCATTTTTTCCTGTTAAGCTGAGTTGTTTGTTATCTGATAGTAGTCTTTTCTCTCTGAAGGAAACAGCAGACTTTTCAGAGCCAAAGCTTCACATAGGACTGAACGTATTAACTCACCAAGTTCTATTGGTTGTACCTTCTTAATATTTCGCCTTCACAGACATGCCCTTCTGTCTGCCCACTGGGCTTCTTGCCTCTGCATCTGCCCCTCCAGTCCACTTGCCATGAGACAGCCAGAGTGAACTTTCTTAAATGCAGATCTGATTGTGCCACTCGCCTGCTGACATCTGTTCGGTGGCTTCCTATTGGCTTTTGGATAAACCTTATAGTTTCAAACATAACTTATTAGGCCCCACACGATGTGACTTCACTACTCCAAATGTAGTTATGCCCTAACACTATGTGGTTGGTGCCTTTAGGCTCACACCTGCATTTCTGTATTAGATCCTCTCATGCTCAGGTCTTCATCTTTCAGGCTTTTGTTTTTATCAATTTGTAGGGTACCTGCCCTGATTCCCCAGTTGTAGGTAATAGCACTTCCATGTGGACCTCATTATCCTTGTTCAACTTCCTCTTTTCTGTGTTTGACTGGAAGCTGTGTGAGAGCTTGCTTGCCACTGAATTGGCACCAAGTAATTGTACAAAAACTGGTGGTTAAATAAACAAAAGTCATAATTTACCAACTGTAGCCTGAAAGAAAGAATTAGCATAATCATCTTTAAGATCCAGGTCATAGCTTGCTGGGAAATCTTCGACGTAATGATTAGCTATGGTGTAATCCCTAAACATTTCTAAGAATCTACTTGTGTAGTCCTTGATATTTAGAAGCTTTTCCACACATCATGCTATGGTGATAACAAAGTATTATATGCTAAGTCAGTATCACTAGTTTTCTTCTACGATTAGTTTCTCACTAAACTAAAGAAATAGATGAATAAAAGCATAAACAAATAACAACCACATTTCCGAATCTTAAAGGCTTAATTAAGAAAGTTCTCTATTCTCAGATTGTAGTAACCACATTTTTGCTAAGAATGGAGAATGGCCTTAAAGACGAGAGGCTCAGAAGAAATGGGACACACTGTCATGTGTAATTCTTTTACCTAAAGCTTCTGAGAATTCTTACTTTCAGGGATGGCTCTCATGAGAAAGCAGTGGTCAGCTTTTTTTTTTTTTTAATTTTTTAAATTTTTATTTATTTATGATAGCCACAGAGAGAGAGAGAGAGAGAGAGGGGCGCAGAGACACAGGCAGAGGGAGAAGCAGGCTCCATGCACCGGGAGCCCGACGTGGGATTCGATCCCGGGTCTCCAGGATCGCGCCCTGGGCCAAAGGCAGGCGCCAAACCGCTGCACCACCCAGGGATCCCCCAGTGGTCAGCTTTGATGAAAACTTTATGATAGTGATTTCTTGAGAATTATTTTAAATAAAATCAATGTAATAAATATTAATAATAGATATATTAATATAACTTATTATTAAATAAAATGTTAAGGGAAAACATTTTCTGGAAACAAAAACCTCTGCCTATAAATCATGGTAACTGGGCTCAGCTTCCAGGCTCAATGAGGACAAGCTTATTGAGTAGGAAGCGACATTCATTTCTGGAGCTGTGGCTGGGTTATCTGCTGTTTCCTGGACTGCCATCTGTGGGATGGCTGGTCTGACAGCAAACTGGTCTGTGTTGTGTATACTTCACAGGAAGGCTCAGTATTTAGTCCTTACAGATCATGTATTGTCTGGTTGTTGTGTACCGTGTGCAGTGAACTGCCTGGACATGATTCTGGCCCCCATGGGAAAGCTGCCTGCTCCTCCCTCCAACTCCATGCCTATGGTGTGTGTCTCAGGGATGTGGGGATAATTCAGGAGTGAAGTGAGGAATTTGTTTTTCACATTTTTTGATCAACAAGGGAGCTCACCTTTTGGCAGCTTGTTTTTTTAGGCCACATGCACATCACGCTATGTTAAGATGGCTTTGCCAGTGCTGTGGTGCACAAGCCTGAGGCGCAGATCAAACCTGGACAGCTGTTCAACATATTTGCTATTCCAAGTAGGACTTCAGCAGAGCAGTGCCTGACAGCTGCTTGGGGAGAGGATCATTGGGTAGGGTCTTGTGAGCTACCACTGGAAAATTTCTATCCCTGCTGCTAGACCTCCTCCTTCACCCCATGCATTCTTGTGTCTTTGATTTTAGTTTCTCAGTATGTGGACGATATGGTTAAAACAGGATGCTGGAGAGAGCTGTGAGAGTTTTTGAGGAAATGGTATTCTAAATAAAAGTAGAGATTTGGTCAATAAAAGAAAATAGCAAGGGTCAACACTCCAGGTGAGTTCAAATTGAGTGTCAATCAATACCAGAAGCTTTTCTCTATGCATGTACTTCTCTGAGGGTGAGAAAGGTATTGGAGCAATCTCAGGTTGCTTAACACTGCTGTTGTTATTTAGTAGAGGCATTTCTCAGCTCTGAGTAATCAGGCAGTAGATGGCTTTCTGGATATTTGTTAAATCTCCACTTGTGCCAGGACTACTAGTAAGGCATCATATGAAATAAAAATTTATATAAGACACAGTTAATCTTTTGATAAATATTTATTAAGTGCTCCCCATGTGACACACATTGGGCTAGGTGCTAGCTTTTGAAGTCAGGACATGTTCTAGAACATTAATTCTACCTGGAAGTCTTGGTCAGTCGTTGAATCTAAAGAGGGTTGTAGTCATTCAGCTACAGAGCTGATAAAAGATTTGAAAACTTTAAGAAGCAACATGAGCAGGGGTAGTGACTGAGTAAATGTGTGAACTAAGGGAAAGGGCCTGTCTGAGATTACTCACAGGTTCTAGTTTGGACCACTGGGTGGGTAGGGTTACCACCACATGTGTACCACACCGATGTATAAACAGTTAAATTATACTGTCTACTTCAGAGCATCAGCAAAATGTTGTCAATATAGAAGACAGGATAAGCAATGTAATATAGAGTTCAAAAATAGCCTTAGTAGCTGACTGGCCTGGGGCCCAATCTTGGCTCTGCTACTTGTTAAGTGTGATCTAAGGAAATGTTACTTAACTACACCAAGATGAAGTTTCTCCTTTGTGGAGAGGAAGATAAGAATAGTACCTATCATCAAGATTTTGGGGAGATAAGATGAATCAATTATTATAACGACTACAAGTATACATTACTGCATGAATATAAGATTCTTATAGAAACTAACTGCCTTCTAAAGTCAGAGGAGGCTTCATGTTGGAAGTGGCATTTGACTTGGATCAGAGAGGATGAGTAAGGTTAAACCAGATGAAAAATGGGACAAGGAATAAAATATTCAAAAGTATGGATTAATCAAAATACTTGCCATTTCTGCATAATACAATAAAGTTTAAGGTCCAGAGAAGGAAATGAATAGATGTCTTGCTGGTATATAGAGGCTACTATAGAAAGAGAGTTGCTTGTCATTGGAACTATGATTTCAAGATAGATTCTTATTAATGAATGACTGGCTTCCATCCAGTAATGATCCTGAGTTTGCACTTTAATATTCCACTCTGCTGCAAACATAGAGCAATGCTAGACAAAAACAAAACAAACAAACAAACAAAAAAACAACAACATGGAAAACCAAAAACCACAGATAGGTTCACCAATACAGTAATCATCTCTGTGGACCAGAAATGAAAAGCAGCAAGCAAGTCTGAAGCTCTGGGCCTAATGGGCAGCTAGTCTGGATACAGGATGTAGTTTGCTTCCTGGCTCAGGTTAAGGGGGTAAAAAAAAAAAATGCTTCACTAAATATGAGGAGAGCTATATTCATTTCTTGATGATGGGTAAATGGGGGCTTTCCTACTTGTGAAAGGGGCTAAAGATGAAAACAGTTGTTGAACCACTGCCTGGGGTTATGCAATTAGCCCCCTTCAGGTTAGGGAGGGAGGAGGTGGGACACAGTTTCAAAATCAGGAGATGAACCTAGTCACCAGCAAGATCAGTGACTGGTTATGCATGGTTCTTTATGGTCACCTTAGGACATGATTGTAGGTCTGTTTTTGCATCCCATAGAGGCAGTCTCCAAACTGAAAGAGGAAACCATGGACACAGTGGAGAGAAGGGTGGTGGGGGAGAGAGAAAAGATGAATGCATAAGACTTCTCCACTCATATTCTTCAAACTTAAATTCCAAAACAGATTTTTAAAATGCCAAGAAAGAATATACAATGAAAATTAATTTTTAAAAGACTGACAGAAAAATTTAAGTACAAAACTCAAAATATCCTCTAAATTTTTTTAAAGGATTATCAGGCACAAATTTAAAAATGTGAAAAATAAGTGGGTTTTGAAAATATCCAGAAGTATTAGAGGAGAAAATATATTTTTTGAAATAGAAAGTTCAGCAAATGGCATGAACTCAGCTTTGGATACTTCCAAAAAGAATATTGGTAAACTGAAAAACTTTTACAGGACATATATGGCACCAAGAGAGAAATAGATTCAATATTAAGAAAAAGGAACAAATATGTATTTGATAGTAGTTGCAAAATAAGAGAATAAAGAAAAATTAGAAAAGCATTATTTGACTATCTCTGCTAACTTTTCATGCTTAAGAAAGGATAACAATTCTCTAATTAAAAGTTCATTCTGGGAATGAGAAGTATAAATAAAAATAACTCCATAGCTAGATACACAATAATAAAACTACACAATATCAAGGATAATAGTATATCTTAAAAGAGTGAAAAGATAGATTACATATAAAGAATGACAGACTGATAGCAATTTAATTAATACAATAAATGGTAGAAGATAGATGATCAGAATCTTCAAAGTGCCAGATGAGAATAATTTTATACTCAGCTAAACTATCACTCAGTTTTGAAGACAAAATAAAGACATTACTACTTACACAAAGATTAAGAATTTGCTACCTACAAACATCCATTAAAGGAGATACCCTAGCATAAAGAGAAATGAGTCCAACAGACATTTGATAAAGGAAATAAATGTGGTCACAGAAATTGATAACATGTCATTAAATTTAATTGTACATTGATGGTAATAATGATAATAATAACATTTTAACAGAAAAATAAAAATCCAGACTATAGTACCAAGAGAGAAGACACTGAAGCAGGAGTTAAAAATGTGCTGAATTACATGTTGTATTCATGATGAATTTAAAAATACTAAATTGAGCCTCAGGGGAATACCATGTAAGGAAATGAAAGAAATGGAAAAAATAAAATAAATGTAAATGAAAACTCAACATGAAATTACAGTAAATGTTAGTTGATTAAACACTTATCAAGAGGCACATGCAATCATATTTTAAAAAGTAAAAATCTGATTATAGGATGCATGTGAAGGAAACAGCAAAAGTCGGAACACCTGGGTGGCTCAGTGGTTGAGTGTCTGCCTTTGGCTCAGGGTGTGATCCTGGAGTCCCGGGATCAAGTCCCACATTGGGCTCCCTACATGGAGCCTGCTTCTCCGTCTGCCTGTGTCTCTGCCTCTCTCTCTCTCATGAATAAATAAATAAAATCTTTTTTAAAAAAAAGCAAAAGTAAACAAAAAACCCTACACATAGAAATGCCACACAGAAAGACTTAAAATAAAGAAATAGAAATACTAACAAAGTTCTAGCTCCAGCAACAAAACTCATAAAAGAGATAGGAACTTTGAAGTTTACATAGAATGCTTACAAAATTTGAACTATGCAGTGGGTCACAAATAAATGCTATTATATTTCAAGAAATTGATATCATAAAGATCATGTTTTCTGGACAAGAAGCAACAAAGTTAGAACTCAAGGAGAAAAAATTAGTGAAAAGTTCTCCTATGTTAGGAAACTGATAAGTACATTCTAGAGTATCTTACTGGATGGAAAGAAATGAGTTAGAATTGAAAAACAGGGAGACATACGTAGAATTTATTTATTTATTTATTTTTTAATTTTTATTTTTTAAAGATTTATTTATTTATGATAGACATAGAGAGAAAGAGAGGCAGAGACACAGGAGGAGGGAGAAGCAGGCTCCATGCTGGGAGCCTGACATGGGACTCGATCCCGGGACTCCAAGATCGGGCCCTGGGCCAAAGGCAGGTGCTAAACTGCTGAGCCACCCAGGGATCCCCATATGTAGAATTTAGATGTAAATGTATAGTTCTAAATGTATTATTAAAAACAATAAATGAGATAAATATTATCTGCAGGAGTTAGAAAAAGAATAACAGAGTAAATATAAAGAGTTTTGAAGAAACAGGGATAATAAAGAGCAGAAATTAATGGAATAGTTAAAAAAAGAAACAAGTAGTAAGATTTCTGAAATTCTGAAACAAGTCACCAAAATACACTTTCGGTTGCAGAGAAGTGAACATTTTATACACTGTGAGAGGTGTAAGTAGGCCCTTGAAAGCAATTTGAGACTATCCAAAAAGTTAAATAAACATCAAATATATTCATATTCTAAGTCATTGAGTACATATTTCTTCTTTTCTTTCTTACTTTTTGATAATGTTTTTAATTTTTAAAAAAATTCATTTATTTATTTGAGAGAGAAAGAGAGAGAGAGCGAGCAGGGTCAGGGGCAGTGGGGGAGGGAGAGAGAGAAACCCAAGCTGACCCCTGGTTGAGCACGGAGCCTGATCTCATGACCCTGAGATTATGACCTGAGCTGAAGTTAGAAGAGTCAGATGCTTAACCCATTGAGCCACCCAGGTGCCCCTTGATATTATTTTTAAAGTAAGAAAATATAAATACAGTTGTGTTTTCCTACCGAAGCCTTCCTTTTACTATCTCCCTCTCACTTGCCCCAGGTTACATTATGGTGTTTATCATTCCATGAAATTTTAGTATTTATAAGCAATATTTAACAATACAATAAATAATAACATTAATATAGACATTTGATTTTCAATATAGGATTTTTGAGATTTTTTTTCCTTATAGCTCTAGTTCTAATAGAGCACAGCAGTGAATGAAAATGACACTATTGGGATCCCTGGGTGGCGCAGCGGTTTGGCGCCTGCCTTTGGCCCAGGGCGCGATTCTGGAGACCCGGGATCGAATCCCACGTCGGGCTCCCGGTGCATGGAGCCTGCTTCTCCCTCTGCCTGTGTCTCTGCCTCATTCTCTCTCTCTCTCTGTGACTATCACAAATAAATAAAAATTAAAAAAAAATTAAAAAAAAAAAAAGAAAATGACACTATTTATCCACTCACATACTCAAACACATTCAGCTTCCTACAGTTGGGCACTATCACCACAGTGCTGCAATTAACAACTGTGTGACTTCCGTTGCACATGTGTTTTTTGGGGCTACAGTCTATATCTGTAAGTGGATCTTTCTCTTTTACTCTGGCAGCATTTGATGGCTTGGACTCACCTTTCTTTTGAATCTCTCCCTCACTTCTACAACAACCCCTCTCCTAATTTTATCTTTTCATTGGTTATTCCACTCGGTCTCCTTGATTGTCTGCTCTGTTGCTCCTGTGTATCAAATTGGGCCTCCTTCAGATTCTGACTTCAGTTCTTTTTTTTTTTTTCTGACTTCAGTTCTTTGTCATTCTACACACATGGTGATCTTATCCCATATCAAGCTTTTTACTCTCTGTAGATGGATGATTCCCAATTTTATATCCTGATTCCAGATTTTCTACAAATCCCAGACCCTTAAGTACAATATATACAGAGCATTTCCACTTGGATGCCTCAGATGAACATCAAATTTGATATTTACTACTGAACGTGTTTATTTAAAACTATGCTGTCTGCATTGCTGTCATTTATTCAATTGTCTAAGCTAGAAACTCCAGGATTTTCCCTGACATCCCACTCTCCCTCACTTTCTATATTCTTCCTTTTCCTCCTCCTCCTACTCCTTCCCTTCTGGTCCCTCCACCCTTCTCTGGCTCCACTCACTGACTTCTTCTCTCCCCTCTCTCCTCTCCCATCTCTCCTTCTCCTTCCTAGTCATCCCTCTTTCAGTCCTTACCCTCAGACTCTGGTCCTTGCTTCCCTGTCCTACTCTTTTATATAATATCAACAACAAACACACAAATCTCCTAAGATGTCTATTATCTATCTCCACTTTTCACTACTAGAGATTCTCTTTTCATATGAATTATCAAGTAATATTTAGGTGCTTAGTCTTCTGAAAAAAATAAGTGAGTTTTTCAAGTATTTCCTCTGGTAAAATTTTAATAATTGAAAGCTTTAAAATTTCCTTTATAAAGTTGAGTTTAATTTTCCAGAAAGGAGAAAAGATCTTTGTGGGGGGAAAGCCATCTGTGGAAAAATATTCCTAACAGCTCTGTCAGCTGGAACTGACTTGTCTATAAAATATTTAGGAATTTTGTGGCTTGGTTAAGCATTGGTAGCTTGAAATTGACAATGAAGTGAGGCTTCACGCCATGAAAACTGGTTAATGTTATAAATCAGGGCCCATTGAGTAACATATCACTGTATAATTTGGCTAAAGACCGGGATCATTATCAACTTTCATGTAATGACAAACCATCTCACTGTGAGTTTTAATATATCATGGGGATAAATTGTGTCTGCAAGATTTACGAATTACTATATAGATTAGAGGTCACTGTACTAATAACTTGGGTCTTAGCACCATCATTCAACATCAAAGGAGGTTCCTTTGTATATTTTGTACTGGTTTCTTTGCACGTTTATCTGTGTTTTTAAGTGATTAGTAACCAAATGAACTTTTGTAAGCATTTTGTAAAATAAAGGTGCTGTTTTCCAGTAAAAAAAGAAATAGATATTTAAAAGAAAAATTTCCCCCACAGTTTAGAATCAAGTTAGTGCAAATTCAGAATTTAGAGTAATTCTTCACTTTTATGCACAACATCCCAATGGAAAGATGTTATTAGGCTCTGGATACTTGTTATTAATGAGTTGCAATTTCTCTATTGAAAAATTATCTCATAGATTGCTCAACTGGCTGTTTAGCTTTTTTCACTTACCTAGTGAAAAGAACCACATCTAAGATCTTTTTGAAACTGACTAGTTCGTGGGTTCCACTTCCTGTTGTGAGGAGTAAAATGTACCTTAAGCTCACTGAAGTTCTCAAGATTGTTTTCATTCTCTCATGTAAACTCACTAGGTTTCAAATTCATATACATCAAGTGCAACTGAAACTCCCTGTAATTTGTTATTTCTATAATAAGCACTCTGTTTCTGGTTGGGGGAAACAGTTTGAACAGTTTATAATAATTTGTTTTAGGAGAGTATTGTCAGAGGAGGGTGTACTTGATGACTAAATTCCTTTGCCCTCCTTAAAGACGGTCTGGATAAAAAAATCCTTTCTTGGTATTGGGTGCTCACCCTGCACAAGGTGTTGTCCATTGCTTGGATCTCTGACTCTTACTCAGCCTTAGGCAGAAGAATCTAGCAAACACCAAGGACTAGTCTTGGCAAAATTGAGACAACACCTACAGTTTCATTTGGGCTTTCTCTGGAGTTGGAGAGTGCTCCCAGGCGCACCGGAGCTCAGAAAGGGTGGATGGAGGAGATTCAGAGATTCCCAGTGAAGAAAGATAGCCTAAGCGTTGCCTCTCTTCACAGGTTCTACAATTATCCTCTCGTGAATTTCCTTTCTTTTGTTGTTTTTACAGTTGCTCTTTTTATATGAACTAGTGTGATTCACCTTGTTCATCTGGGGCTAGGACCCTTGGGAATGCCTCTGTTCCCACATCTAAATTTACTTATTCTCTTTTTTTTGCCTTTAGTCTTGGCTCTCACCTAATTTTTAATTCTCCAAATGATATCTATATTTGAGCTAAAATGCTTGAATAGGTACTGATTTCCCCAATTTCAGATAATTGCACAGAAAAAAGACCCCAGGAGACCACTTGAGGGAAGGGTGGGAATTTCAGACCAAGATGCAGATCAGGATGGGAAGGATTTGGAAATGTGGAGCTGAGACTAGGACCATCATCATATGCCTAAATTTTAGACATGTGTCATGACTGTAATAAATCTATCCTTGCCTAAAATTTAGGGCAATATTGCCTTTGTTATGTCCTTTTCTTGCAAAGATGACTGATTCCTTTAGGGATAAATTTTTTTTCTGACATTTGTAAAATAAAAATTCAGTATGAGATTTCCCAGGAAATTCATTGAAGCACATTGACTTCATCATCATTGCAGAAGGAAATACAAATCCTATCTATCCTAAAAACGCTGAAATTTTTGTTTATTAGTATGAAGCATTTGCTTTTATCTGTAATAACATAATATTATACTATATATAGTTATATACTATTTTTTAGTTTTTGGAGCATTTTCACATGAAATCTTGTTGAATATCTATGAAACCTGTAGGATTGGAATTATTAGAAATATCTTGATTTTACAAACAAGGAAGTGGGCTCTAAGTGGTAAATCAACTTTTCCCTGTGTAATAACAGCTACTAATTATGACAGCAAGGAGTTGATTTCAGGCCTCTAGATTTACAAATGCCATCCTATTTCCCTCTATATCATATTCTCTCTTCACACGTATAGAACCACATAGAATAGCTGTTAGACCAATAGTTAGGTATGTAGAATATTACCCAGGTACCTCTACAATAACATAAAATGCTATAGTAAGATTACATGCCGACTATTAGACCTGCTTTGTGATTAGGTACAGTGTTTTCAAATTCTCTTCTTGTTGACATATAAGATTAAATCTTTTAAATCTGAGTAAATTAATCTTAGATATTGTGCAGAAAAAGTGAAACTTCTTTCATCTAAAATGTTTCTATGCACACGCATATACTAGGTTATTTGAAAGCAGTTTATTTTGGTATCTGTTTTTGCTGGTAGTCTGATCAGACACAAATACACTGTTTAAAATGTATTGTGAAAGATGTGTGTTTCAGATATCTTATGTCTGATTTGAATATCTGAAGAGCTAGTACAAGATAGAAATTGAAATTAATTTATCTTCTGTAGAACGTGTGAGAAATATTCAGAGGTGCGTGAGTAATTTAAATCTGGCTATTGATAAGAATTTCCTGATAAGGAGGGTTGATAGTTACTTCAATGTCACCAAAAGAAGTTGTGGAATTTCTTTTTCTGGGATATTTATTTCCTGTGGTTTAGGTGTCACCCCAGGTCGGGGCAGGGCCATGGATTTAATAATCTGATGAGAACCTGTCATAGTGTGAGATCACAATTATCTTCCCAGTTTATAGAAATAATTGATGTTACTTAGAAATTGCAGGAGAAGAAGCAGAATCTGTTTTTTTCTTCTTCTCTCTCTGTCCCTCTCTCTCTCACACACACACACACACACACAATCAAAGGGGAAATATTTCACTATTTTTAAGAACTTCAGAGCACATCATCCTGCCTTAACTGAAGTGGTAGCACGAAAGCTGCCTGTGGTGGAAACAGGAAACATTAGTGATACAGACCGAGTTACGCATCTTTGTATGTGTCTTTCAGGTTCAAGCTCAATGTATACCGATTCTAATTAGCACATTTTGTGCCTCAGCGAGTAGCTCCCCTTTAGCTCTGCTTGGAGAGTTTTTTTTTAGCTTCCATCCTGCTCATAAACACTGCCACCCCCTCCCTCCTTCTCTCTTTACAAATGTTACAACACAATCAGAAATTTCCTCTTTTCTTTCCTTTCTGCATTATCAGCAGGTTCCCTTGCGTCAGAAGCAGAGAAAGAAAACTCAAGGTAATTAGATCTCTTTTGTTTCTTTATTCCCCTTTTTGTGTGCCTGAGTGTGGGTTTTCTGTCCGATGCTTTCTTTGGGATCCGATTTTTGTCTGTCTTCATGCTAATATCAGAAGGTGGAGGGCAGATTAAATTTTTGGTTATTTTTGGATCGATTTTAAGAAATGACGGCATGCTGTTCATTTGGATTAATCCCTCGTGGTGTGTCAATAAAGCTTAGAAAAGCTGGCACTGAGTCGGGAAGTGGCTGTGTTTAGGTGGGCATTAACCCTTCTCGATCTATTGCATAATGACTGCTATTATTTTGAAAGGAGCTGTGTTAGTGCAATGATGTGCCTGCCAGCTTCCCGATTTTATTTTTTTTCAACTTATCCTTGTTGAATAATATTCTTAGAATTACACTTGCATACCAGTCTCACTGTTTCTTTGGTCCTATCTTGTACCTTGTAAGCACCAAATGAATGCTTAAAAATAAATTACTCTCTCTCTCTCTTTTTTTTATTTTTGCATTTACTTTGCATAAATCTTGGTAAAAAATCCAACTCCCAAGAGGTAAACAGTTAACAGTAACCTTTCACTCTGTCACATAAACCAGGGTAATATGTTACCTACCTCTTCATATAATTGTTGCAGGTTTTTTCACGATGAGTCGGAGGAGGATATCCTGTAAAGACCTGGGACATGCTGACTGCCAAGGTTGGCTATATAAGAAAAAAGAAAAAGGAACTTTCCTGAGCAACAAATGGAAAAAGTTCTGGGTGGTGCTGAAGGGAACGTCGCTATACTGGTACAGCAATCAAATGGTGAGTCTTCCGTCTTCTCCTTTTCAAACGCTTTGACAAGGGTGGATGGATTAAAGATCACTGAAGAGCAGGTGGTTCCTATGGGAAGTTCATTTTTATTTCTGGGACTTGGAACAGAGCAAATAAACAAATGAGTTCTAGAAACCGTTTGTGATCCAAGAGATATGTAGGTTATTCTACTGTATTTTATGTAAGAGAAAAATTATCCTGCTTGACTCATCTTTGGTTGGAGAGGGGTGTCCAAATTTATATCCTAACTGAAGGAGGTTTTCCGCATCTGTTAATGTTACTATTCCATGACAAATTGTACTCACTTCAGGATTTACGTGGACAGCACTTTATATGGAACCTTTGTGTTATTAAGATTTCTATGAAAAAAAAGAAGGGAATCAGCTTTAAGACCTATTAGTGGTATAAACTGATTCAGTCCACAGAACATATTTTCATTTCTCCTTCTTTACTATATTTTCCTCTGCCCTTTTTTCTTGGGTGGGTTGGTTTTGGAATCACTACCTGTGTGCCAGCACTGTGTTGTTGACGGTTATCTCTTGTTCCTTGACATGCTAAGTGATGGCGTTGAGTGATGATCAGACAATACTTGAAAAGAAAGTTGCCTAATTTATCCCTAATCAGCAGTAGACTTCTGTGATCTGCTTCATGGAAATGTTGGGAAGGGCTGGAAGTAAAGTTATTGTTAGAAGAGTTGCTGATCTGTGCTGCCTGGAAACATTTTGAAGACAACGATGTTGTTGATTATTGAATGAGTAGAGATTTTTCATATAGGAATTCTCTCCACTACCCCTGAGTAGCCCTTGCTGATCTCAGGAGAGCTGGAGTTTCTTTTAGTGAAGATCAACAATCCTTTGATGATCCTTTAATCAGTTAAGGGGAAATTATTTAGGGATTTCCCATAAACAGGACATTTTTTTTCTGTGATACCATTCTTCTAATATGGCTGTGGATGCTCATCACTCAAGCAACAGAGCTTTAGAGCATGTAACTTCATAAATGTAATATAAATACTGGGTATAGTTTGTGGGCAAGATTTTTAGTAAGATAAATACACATTCACTGACCATCAATAAGAAATTTATGTTACCCATGTGCCCCTAGGCACCTGTCCTGTAAAGATTTGGTGAAACTGGACCCACATTCAACTCCAGTGCTCTGGAATAAGCATTCTCCCTTCTACCCCCATGCTTCTCTCTCTACAACCCTTCTCCAGTCCCCTGTTCTCAAGCTTATTTATTTGGTTTCACCCCATGTGACACATGGTACAAAATCCTTCATTGAGTTCTGTAAAAAAAATTTTTTTCAAGGCTTTGGTGAGCTTTAACAACTTTATCAAAGATTTGGGAGAGTTGCAAGAAAGAATCGCCTTATAGCGTAGGCCGTCTCCTACTATCTCTCTTCTCTCTTTTCATCTCCCTTTCTGGATACATTCATCATCTCTTGTCTAATGTGGAATAGTTTTACCCAATTTAAGGTACCCTGTGGCTGAGGTCTCGCTTTCTATCCTCAGTAATTGTTTCTAAATAAACACAGCTGTTTTCTTAAGAAGAATTAAGGTCAATATAAATTTCTTCCTCTTGTTTCCTACTATTTTAGGCTCTTGCTTTTGGGTAGTTGTAGCAAGTGATAATCTGCACCTTTCATAGAACAAGAGGACTTACAGATACACCTTTTAATACTTTCTGGGAATTTCCAGAGGCTGTTGCAAGGATTGGGTATTGATGGGGAATGGTACATCCGTGGCAAGTAACAAACTCAGATATAAGTATGACATTGATTTTCTCAAACAAATTATTTAACAAATACGTTCTGCATGTGGTCAGTCTTCATTGAATTTAAAGGAAGTCCCCTCTGAATCACACACAATTACAGATTTGGCTGGTGTAGCTTCATTGGCTCATTTGGTTAAAGCCTCTCTTACAGGAGCAACTTAGAGGGCAGTTACCTATTTTGGGCATTAGGAATCTCATGCTTCCATAGGGAGCAGAAGTGTTGGCTGAGATGAGGTTGGAAGGAGGAAAAGGAGAAAGCAGCAGACACACTCAAGTGCCCAGTCTCCACTTGGCCTTCATTCAAATGTATAAAGCTATTCAGGTAACAGATCATATACTTGAATAGAGTTAGATTAGCAACACTGAATGGAGAATGGGTTTACTGTTATCTGGCCTTGGAATTACCCTAATAAACTAGCAGTACATAACAGAAGGACCTTCCAACTCCCTAATTCTATGATTCTGTTATAGAAGAATTTTCTCTCTTTACACACACACATACACGCACCCACATGAGTGGGTGTGCATGCACATACTGACATCTTAATTATATGTTTGTTACGGGGGAAAAAAGGCTACTCAATGAATACTTAATTAGCAGTCATATTCCTGGTATCCGTGTGAATGTCAACTGTGAAATAAGAGCCAAACACAGGGATCCCTGGGTGGCCCAGCGGTTTGGCGCCTGCCTTTGGTCCGGGGCGTGATCCTGGAGACCCGGGATCGAATCCCACGTCGGGCTCCCGGTGCATGGAGCCTGCTTCACCCTCTGCCTATGTCTCTGCTTCTCTCTCTCTCTCTCTCTGTGTGACTATCATAAATAAATAAAAAATATATAAAAAAAAAAGAGCCAAACACATATCCTCAAACTAAGAACATTTATTTACTTTCTGCCACCCAAAGAATTCAGATTCAACAAAGTAGCTCCCAAGGCACCTATGCCTAATGAGCAAACTTCTTGTTATAATCTCTTCCCTATTCCCTATTCTTTCTTCCATGGCCTGGTGCTGGGAGGTAATGGAGCCAATAGCATCCCAGCAAGAACCATCTCTTATTGAATGCCTACTGTTATGCCAAGGGATATTCTAGGTACCTTTCACACATGTTCTTTCCTCTCAGAAAACACCCTCTGAGGTAGTAATTGTTACCATATTTTGAAAGTTGGGAAGACTGAGACTCAGGGGATTGTGTTTGTAGCCCCAAATGACACAAGTAGTAAGCAGGGAAAACAGATCACCTTGACCTCCTTTGACTCCACAGCTGGGATTGTTGCCACATGCCAGCCTGACCCCATGCAGACACCAGGGTAAATGACAGTCTTCAGTGTGGTTCTGAGGGAACAGCTCTAGAGGCTGAATCTAGGGCAATTCTCATATGAAAGTACAGTGATCTCATGGGACGCCTTTGATTGTCTTTATTGTTCCCTGACACCACCTGAGGAGGCTGTGTCACCCTCGTCATTCTGGATGCCTCTCTGTTATATTGCTAGTCAGTAATGGATGCATGGTCTACCTTCTTCCTTCATGACACTTTGCTGCTTCAGACAGCCCTACCCGGATTTCCTTGAGAAAGGTCAAGTCCAGACACTCATCTGCTCTTTTCACACCCCATATAATGTGCTTAGAATGTGCTACAGCAAGCAAGAGTGCATGCCAGGTCTTACAAAACCACATTCACATTCTACAGCCATAAAAATCCAAGCTATTTACAATCCACACAATTGTTTTCCCTTTCGCCTTGGATTAAGTATAAATTTCTTCCCTTGCTTGTGAGAATCTCCTGACCTGTATCTCTCTTATGTCACCACTCAGCCTTCAACTACAGAATTTTTAAAAATTCCTTGTTAACATCACATATGCTGGCACTCTCTTTAAGCCTTTTTGCACATGCTGTTTCTCTGCTCAGAACACTCTTTGTCTTCATGCCCAAAAGTCTTTCTCCCACACAATCCCATTGACCTCCTCAGAAGTCAAATTTTAGCTTATGTAGCCTTTCTTCTACATGGTCTTACTTTATCCTCTGACCTAAATCAGGGCACCTCTGCCTATTCCCATAGCAGCTTATGCTTTTCTCAGTTTTATACTCATCTTTCTCTTTGGTACATGTTTATTAGGCATTCTATTTTCCATAATTGATCATATCTGCAGAGCAGGATCACAAGTATATTTTTAGTGCATTGTCTGACACTTAACTGGGCAGGGGCACTCAGTTAATATTTGTTGATCTCATAAACTACACGAGGTTTAAGAATCATCAGCATTTACATTACCTCTGCGAATTTTGAGAATGGGTTGGATAAAGACTGCTTTTGATGGAAAGTAATTTTCTGGTAAAGAGATTTCCACTTGTGATCTTAAAAAGAAATACAGGAAAAGGTACAATTTGAGATTTGCTAAGAGCTCCATGGTCCTAAGTAAGTCCTACACAGCTGCTCCCATTGGGTGACATTGTATTAGGGGCTATTTTTGATTTTTAGCATATTTCCATGGCATAACCATGGCATCTGGTTATAAACAAGGGTGTGTTGATCAAGATCACCTGGCTGGGGTGGAAATGTCGAAAGGGAGATGGAAGGTTTCCCAGGGAAATCCCCTGCACTCTAACACTTCACCTGGATACCAGGCACAGTGGGAGAAGTTTGGGACCAACTTCACTCCAGTGAAGGAGGAGTGAAGTTCTGAGTTCCTTTTCCTTTCAGGCGTGTCGCTATAAATTAGTAAAAAGATAAGTACTTAATATTATTACTTAGTTATTAAAACTATCTCATATTTTTAAGGTTCTAGATTTTTCCACTTTTGCTATAATTGATTTTTCTTTTCTAAGAATTCTTAATTAAAATCTTGCTTAGTTCCTTGGGATATATATTTTGGATTTTATTCATACCTCAGATATATTGATTATAAAGTGAATGTGTATTATATAACCCGCTTAAAATTTGTGACATTATTAAATGTTTCTATTCAGAGAGCATTTACTCATCTCACCGGTGTATTTACTTACATTATTCAGGAGTGTGTGTGGACTATTAAAATACAACAAGGTGACATATACATTATTCTGGTATACAACTTGAAGGCATTGCCTAAACAATTTAGATTTTAATTAACAGAGCACAGTTTAATATTAGTTGTAGAGAATAGATTTAAATTTTTTTTCTTTTTAAATGAACCCAACTTGAAAAGTTTATCATCCATCCACCCACTCACCCATCTACCCACCCAACTACATAGCTTCCTACAGTATTTTTGAGATATTAAAAATAATTTGGGCTAACAGTTGTAAATGCTACTATAGGGTTAAAAAAGAAGAGATGACATTTCTTCTTACACTTAGGAGCCTCCAGACTGGTAGAGGAGACAGAGCTATGTAAATGACACAATCAAAGAAAGATTGGGAAAAACTTTTTTTAGTAAAAAAAGGGAGATGGAGCAGTATGGATGAATTCTGTAAATTCTAGGGTTAGGGGGAAATAGTTTGGGCCAAATGTGAGGGAGTTCTGTTACAGTGATTTTTTTTTAAACCTCTGGAAGTTTCTCTCTTTTCTTTTTCCTATCTAAGAAGCTATGTTTTCTTTTTCTTTCTTTTTTTTAAAGATTTTATTTATTTATTCATGAGAGACAGAGAGAGAGAGAGAGAGAGGCAGAGACACAGGCAGAGGGAGAAGCAGGCTCCATGCAGGGAGCCTGACGTGGGACAGGATCCCAGGTCTACAGGATCAGGCCCTGGACTGCAGGCGGTGCTAAACCACTGAGCCACCTGGGCTGCCCCCCTACCCCCTTTTTTAATCAGTTTCCAAAGCTGCATGATTTCCTTGGTCAGATTTCCTTTATGAGTTAAGCACAGTTTTCACCAATCAGAAAACATTATTTCCATGCATTTCAGTGAATATGGAAAATCTTCAGGGAGATTTTCTTAAGATCTGCCTTGGAAGACAGCTTCTTTTTTCTTTTTCTGTTTTTTTAGGGAAGGAGGGTGGGGGGATGGGCATTCCAGTCAGGGGAATATGTGAACAAAGGAATGAAAATATAAATGAGCTGTGCCAACCCACTGTGTTGGACACTATATTAACTTCCCATAACCTAGCAAGATAGATATTATTATTCCCATTTTTCAAGGGAGTTTACTGAAGCTTAGGGAATTGAAGTAACTTGCTCAAAGTCGAGTGAGGAGTAAATGGTAGAGCTGGGATTAAAAAACAAGATCTACCAATATCAAAGCCAGGCTCTTTTCCCTGGGCTGGTATCCCCACTGAGAAGTGAGCCAGGGCCAGTACATGGGGGCATCAAATGCATAGTGCAGGAATGTGGATTTGGTCTGGTAGGAAGTAGGGAGTCACTGCAGGTTCTTGAGAGTCTGAAAATGATCTAATGAAATCAGCAAGTGAAAATATTAATTTATCAGTAATAAATGGGATGCATTGGAGAATAAAGGAGGTTCCAGAAGGTCAGTTAGTAGATATGACAAAATGCAGGTACTGAGACAGGAACTCCTGACCTGGAGTGGACATGGTGAAAATGGGGGATGCATTTAACAGTAAGATATGGCAAAATGTGTTCAGTGCTTGGATATAAAACACAAAATTTTGGGGGGTAAAATAAGAATGAGTCCAAGTTTGGGAGCCTGGGAGATTGAGAAAATAATATGAACACTGAGGGAGGAAGAATATGGTTAAAATGTGAATTTCCTTTAGATTCATTGTCTTTTAGTGTTTTGGTTTCTTTTAGTTTTGTAAATTCTATCTTTGTATAAAATTACTAGAAACCTGCATTGTTTAATAAAGTAACTGTTCATTGATTTCATTTGTTTTATTCCTCTTATGCAGCAAAAGGGTTCCTAGGAGCCCCTGGGCCACACACAGAAAAGGTGAAATTGACCAACTCTTTGTTTCATGAGAACTGATGAGGTTTAAGGTTAATATCTGGTTTAATACATATTATGAAGACTGTTCAGTTTTTGAGAATCCAATCTGCCAGCCCCAATGTGACCTCTTTCCCTCTCCCCGTCTGCATCGTCCCTTGTGTCTGTGAGTTCAAGCAGTTGGGCCTGTATCATGTGTTTTTGGTCTTTAGCTGCATGTGCAACTTGATGTGAATTTCAGAGGAAGGGATTTTTCTTGGAATCAGTTTTATGAGAATCTCTACAGCAAAGATCTAACCAGTTTTTAGATTAGGTAGAACTTACTTTTGCAGAAAATGACACTTGAAAGCCAGATTTTCTCTTTCTGTGAGACAACTCCTCTGAAACTTTCAGTGAATATCGAGTGTCTTTCAGATAAGAAAAGCAAAGAATGGAAAGAGACATTTCATTAGCAATCACCTGATGGCATAGATTTTGGAAAAATCTCTACCTGAGTTTACCAAAGGTTAGGAAAAAAATTTTTTTTTTGTATTTCAACATTTCAATTTTATTTAGGAACTTGTTTTTGTCTCAAAAGATACAAAGTTCATTCAGCAGAATTCATCCAAATAAATGGTCTAAGTCCAGTGTGATACAAAATACATTTCCTAAATGGAATAAATGCAAGAGAAGACTCTTCCCCCTCAACAAAGCACATACTGGGGTGCCTGGGTGGTTCAGTCAGTTGAGTGACTCTTTTTTTTTTTTTTTTTTTTTTTTTTAGTTGAGTGACTCTTGATCTCAGCCCAGGTCTTAATTTCTGAGGAATTTATGAATACTTCAATCAGAACTTACTATATTCTTTTCTTCTTCTTTTACCCACTTACAGTGTAAACACTTGAGGGTATATTCTTTATCTTTCTGGTTTAAACTGTGTCACTAGAGCCTATAGACTAGGCACAGAGTGGGCACCAGGCATTTGTTGAGCGAATTACTTAATCATCAGTTAGGTCTGTAAATCAGTTCCTCAGAGCATTATTTTTTTTTCCTCAGAGCATTATTGAGCACCTTATGTATTCCCTGAATTATACCAAAATGCGGTGTTTTATTAATAATGGGTCTCTAGTTGAACTTCATATTTATTCTGTAATTCAAATACCAACTGCTGAGTGTATCCCAAATGAAATTCCAATATTTAAAAATGTTTCTTTGGAGAAGGTGATTCAGACTAATTGTATAAAAGTGATGAACTCTTTGCCAACATATATTCCTAGAGTTTGTCCTGGAGAGGGGAAACTAGATGGTGTAGAACTGACGGGTCTAATGAGCAAAGTGGGATGTTTTAGCAGCTATAAGTTGCATTTTACCTCAAGGAGACAACTGGTGGATGACAGGGTGAAAAGGATAGTGTAAGTACCCCTCAAAATCTGAATGTAAGAATGATTGAGGACTTTTTGAATTCTATTACTTCCCTTGTTATAGTTTCAAGTATGTGGAAAAGATCTTTAAAGTGGACTTTGTTTATTGTCTCTGATGCTATCTATCACTGTGTCCTAATGTTTATTTTCCTTGGTAGGTCCCAGAATAGATTTTGAGAATAATGGTCTCCCACTGAAGCTTTATGATCAGCTCAGCCTGTATTTGGGGCAGACTGTTTTCAATAACTTCTTGTTGTTCAGTTCATATGATGTGGGAACAATGACTTATGTTGCCAATATGATTCTCCTTTAAAATCTTTCCAAGCTTTACATAATCAATTGTGAAACACCAACACTGTGAAATCCTTTGTTTCTCTTGTCTTGTTCTCAGGAGGCAGTAACATGCTCGGGCACTGTTGGTTTGGAAGAGGATGCCAGGGTTAGTGATGTAGGTTGGGTTGCAAGAGAGACCCGTTCTCATAGCTCACAGCACTGACCGATGTGCCCATTCAGGGGATGCAGCACTGTCTCTCCTCTGGTGGGCAGGGCACAGTGCTTTTGTAGGAGTCTCCACAACTTCTCTTTGTTTTACTTTATCTGTTTTTGGTACAATCCATCTTCTTGCTTGTTGGAAATTTAATTTTGATAAATGCTTAAAAAATACTATAAAATGTGTTCATTTAGAAAAATTAGAAAACAAAATTAAGCAAAATAAAGAAAAGGAGATGGGAGGCCAACAGAAAGAAATAAGTGAATTACGATCAGTTACTTATTTAAATGAATCACAATCTTTCCAACTTGGTGTGATCACTGTAAACATTTTGGTGTATATGTTTCCAATTTTTTCTATATTTTCCAAAAATAAAATGATACTATGTTTTTTTTTCTTTTTTTTTAAGATTTTATTTATTGATTGATGAGAATACACAGAGAGGAGAGAAAGGAAGAGACACAGGCAGAGGGAGAAGCAGACTCCATGCAGGGATCCTGATGTGGGACTCGATCCTGGGCCTCCAGGATCATGCCCTGAGCTGTAGGCGGCGCTAAACCGCTGAGCCACCGGGGCTGCCCGATACTATGTTTAATATGTAACTTGATTTTCTCACTAAGCAATATATTATCAATATATTTTCATGCCAACACATACATATCCTGTCATTTAAAAAATATTTTATTTATTTATTCATGAGACACACAGAGAGAGAGAGACAGACACAGACAGAGGGAGAGAAGCTCACGCCCTGAGCCAAAAGTAGACACTCAACCGCTGAGCCACCCAGGCGTCCCTCCATGTCATTTCTAATGTAACACATGTTGTTATACTATGGTTTGTTTATTGATCCATAGAATTTAAAAGCAGAAATGGCTTTTATTCTAAAGCTTCTTAAAATAGCCAACAGGTGATAGAATACATAAGTATATGTATGTATGTAACTTAAAAATAAAATGATACATATTTTTAACTTATATATAAATATATGTATGTTTATACAGCCATAATATGTGTATAAATGTGTGTACATATGTGTATGTGTGTATATAACTTATAAATTCTTTTTTTAAAGAATTTATTTATTTATTTATTTATTTATTTATTTATTTATTTATGAGGAACACACACACACAGAGGCAGAGACATAGGCAGAGGGAGAAGCAGGCTCCCTGTGGTGAGTCTGATGCAGGACTCGATCCCCCAACCCCAGGATCATGACTTGAGCCAAAGGCAGACACCCAACCAGTGAGCCACCCAGGCTTCCCAATTTGTAAATTCTGTTAAGCAAGCAGCAGGAAGGTGGATTTCACCAACATGGTTTAAGGGAGAAATATCACCTGGATTTTAGTCTTGCAGTTTCTTAGCAGAGTTAGGTAACCCTAGGTCAGTGGTATAACTCTTTATGGATCTATTTTCTTACAAGTGCACTTTGAGCAAGAAGAATATCCTTAATGTAATTCAGAGCAACTTTAAGAAGATGAAATGCATCTGAAAACAATATTTTCAAAAATCAAAACAATATACACAATTTGATATATGCTGAGATGAAATCACATAATGCTGTGATTTGGGGTTGCAGAAGAATTGTACTAAAGGTTTTTAGATACCAGAAATGGTTTCTTTTGGCAAGAATGACCTATCCTGTGCTGGCAATGCTAAAAAATGTGCCAACGAACCCCAGTAAAGGTTAATTTTAAGTTTTAAAAACAGAGGAGTGAACTAGAAGACTCTGGGGGATTCTTCAGCTGCGTAATTCCTAACCTGGAGGAAGAATTCAGGTAATACGTGATTTTGTGATGAGGCTTGTGTGCACATTTCCCAAGCAATAGAATGACACATGATGGCCCATGGGATGAGCTGAACTTTTGGTTAGAGCTGAGGATTTTCCTGAGGTCATCATTTGCAGATTTATTATCCCTCTGGAGCTTTCTTTTTTAAGGGCCAAGAGCCCAGCTGCTTCTACAGAAAAGCTAAGTGATGAACTCATCTGTCACTGTGCTGCTGCGTTTGGTCCCCCTTGGAGCACGTTTCAAGAACATTTCAAAAGGAAACTATACAGTGGAAATTAAAAAAACTGAATATTTCTTAAAGGAGTCAGAATTTAGGACAACATGTTTGAAACCATGTCTTTAGGGGCACTGGGTTGGCTCAGTGGTTGAGCAACTGAGTGGTTGGCTCAGGTTGTGATCTTGGGGTCCTAGGATCCAGTCTTGCGTTGGACTCCCCGCATGGAGCCTGCTTCTCTCTCTGCCTGTGTCTCTGCCTCTCTCTGTGTGTCTCATGAATAAATAAATAAATCTTTAAAAAAAGAAACAATGTCTTCAAAAAGGACACAAGGAAATAACATGCTATAGTTGAAGATGGCCGTGGATTTGGAATCAGGAGGACAGATTCTACTCTGACCCTTCAGCTAGCTAACTAACATTCAAGCAAATTAGCTGCTCTCGCTGTGCCTTCTTCCTTATCTGCTTATGAGATATGTGAATAGATGGCTCAAACCTGTGAAAGAGACGGTGCTCATTCACAGCACATTAACCACGATTTTCATACTTTCAGTCTTAGAAAAATTATTATGGTAATTGCATTTTCCTTTACTGACAAATAATGAGTTTTGCAGTAGTATCTTTAAAACTTTTTAAATTATTTTTTGATTTTGAAGACTTGTAGTGAAATACACATATCAGGAAATTTCCCATTAGTCACTTTTGAGGATATAGTTCAGTGACAAGAAGTGTATTCACAGTTTTGTACAACCATCTCCAGCACTCTCTTTGTCTTATAAAACTAAAATGCTATACTCTTTTCTTTCTTCTATCCCTGACAATCACCATTTTACCTTCTCTGTGTGAATTTGACCACTCCAATAGCTTCTAGGAGTGGAATCACACAGTGTTTGCCCTTATGTGACTGGCTTATTTGACTTGGCATAATGTCTTCAAGGTTCATGCATGTTGTGGCATGGGTCAAATTTTCCTTTCTATTTAAGGCTGAAATTCCATTGTATGTGCATACCACATTTTGTTAATCCATTCATATCTACTGATGGACACTTTGGGGTTGTGTCCACCTTTTGGCTGCCAGGAACATTAGTGTACAAATATCTTTTTGAAATCCTGCTTTCAATTTTTTTTTTTTTTTTGGCTATGTTCCCAGGAGGGGGATTGCTGGATCCTATGATAGTTCTATTTTTAATTTTTTGAGGAACCGATGTATTTGCCATAGTGGCTGCACCATTTTACATTGCCCCCAAGAGTGTATAAGGGCTCCAATTTCTTCACATCCTCAACAATGATTGTTATTTTCTGTTACTTAAGTTTTTTCTATTTTTATTTTATTTTTTAAAGATTTATTTATTTTTGAGAGAGAGAGAGAACATGCATATATGTGAGGGGGAGGAGCAAAGGGAGAAGGAGAAAAAATCTCAAGCAGACTACACTGAGCATGGAGCCCGACCTCATGACCCTGAGATCATGACCTGATCTGAAATCAAGAGTTGGATGCCTAACTAACTGGCTCACCAGGTGCCCCATGTTTAAAAATACTTTTTTTTAAAGTAGCCATTTAAATGGTGTTAAGTATTATCTCATTGCAGTTTTGATTTGCATTTCCTAATGATTATTAACTTTGAGCATCTTTTCATGTGCTTTTTGGCCATTTGTATGCCCTCGTTGGAGAAATACCTTTTCCTATTTTTGGTTGGGTTGAGTCATACCTTGATAACACTCATGAAACTCGTGAAAACGGTTTGAAGATATTTAGAAGTTCATGAAGTATTGGAAGATTTATTATATATTGTGTAAAGACAAGATTATGTATTATATTGACTGTGATTTTAAAAGAACTTTTTAAAAAATTTCTTCTAATTTCTGATTTTGAAAGAGAATACACTGAATTCTCTGAATTCAAATTTTCTGAATCGTATTTCTTTCTTTACTCTTTCCTCACTCTTGCTCTAACCATGGATGGTAGATAATGTTTATTAGATAACAAGATATACAATTTATTCTGTAATGGTGAGATTTTATCACATTTATTCCTATTAATTTAAAACTTTTTCTTCCTATGTAGTGCTTTCTCTCCTTCCTTCCTTTCTCCTCCACCCCTCTTTCTTTCTTTCCTGCTGAAGACATCAATACTATATAGGTAAAAATTATCTCTAGGGTTTTAAGGCTTCTGAAAGGTGAGAGATGTTGTTGGACAGAGCCAGATCATGAAGGGCCTGTGTGCTCAGGATTTTATATTACAGAGAACAATAACATAAGACTCTTTTATTTTGTGAGGTTTCTTATTGTTTTTAAATACCCTTTCAGAAGGCAATGATTATCTTCACATCTACCAGAAAGTTCACTAGTAACTTAATTTCATTTAAAATATGACTCCATGAAAGAGAATGGAAGAATAAAGGAAGAATGCTAACTAGGAGAGCTGATTTACAAATCATAGAATAGGGTGCCAGTCACTTCTTGTTCACTACTGAAATGTGACCTAATATGATAGTAGGTAGTCATGGCCTTGGGTGGTACTTAGGAGGAAACAATGAAGAGAGATTATGGTACCATGCAGTTGGGCTATTCATGAGTAGAACCATGAGGAGAAACATTTCTGTGAGACAAATAGCATCCTGTTTTAGGTTGCCCAGAAGCAGACCCTGAGAAGAGGATTTGGGTACAAGCAGTATATTTGGGAAGTGATACCAGAAATACTTGGAAGGGGAATGGGGAAGTGAGACAGAGTGGAAAGTTAGCTAGTAAAACTCTCCTTTGTGGGCAAATTATGACTGAGGAACTGAAGCCACGTTCTGCTGGGCAACTCTGAGAGCCTTTAGAAAACACGTACCTTAGAATTTTCCTCCCAAGGGACAGGGAGCTGGAGGTGTTTAAATACCAGGTCCCATCAGTCATTGCTTGAGAACTCATTCTAGGGCCAGTGCTTCTCGAACACCTCCACATGGGAGGAGAAATGGAATCTGGCAGCCAGAGAAGCCCTCCCATAGAGTCGCAGGTCTTGTCAGTGGGAAGCCTGGCCAGTCTGGCCTGGTGGTAAGGAAGGGGACATATGATTGGCTTACTGACAGCACCTGCTACAAGTGGTCTGCTTCCTTCAGATATCTTTCTTTCCCCCTTGGAGCATCCTCAGAACCAGCATGATTATCACTAGCAAAGCTTCAGTCCATTTTTATAATTCTTGCCAGAAATGTGTGGATTCTGTAGGAAATTCGACCTTGCTGTTTATTAGTTAAAAAATTTAACTATTATTTTCTATGTGGAGGATCTATTTCTAGGCTGTTGTAAATAGAGTCTCTTTGGATCAAAATCTCATTATATTCATAAGGTAATGTTAAACTCAAATGCAATGATATATATTTTAAAGATTTAATTTATTTGAGAGAGAGAGAGAGAGACAGAGAGAGCACACACAAGCAGGGGAGAGGGGCAAAGGGAGAGGGAGAAGCAGAGTCCCCACTGAGTGAGGAGCCCAATGTGAAGCTTGATCCCAGGACCCTGAGATCATGAGATCATGGCCTGAGCTGAAGGCAGTCACTTAACTGACTGAGCCACCCAGATACCCCTCAAATGCAATGATAATTTTAACAAAAACATTACCTAGGTAATGGATGAAGAAGATAGTGAGCTTGCTAGTATTCTTGTTGTCCAAAAATTTTTAAGTATTTTTAATATTTTATTTATTTGTTTGTTTAGAGCATGAGTGGGGGGAGGGGCAGAGGGAGAAAGAGAGAGAGAATCCCAAGCAGACTCCATGCTGTGGAACCTGAGGCAGGGCTTGATCCCATGACCTTCAGATCATGACCTGAGCTAAAATCAAGAGTTGGATGTTTAACTGAGCTCCTAAAATATTTTTTTACAGCAATTAAATCTGATACAAAGAAGACAAGGGAGAGCTAAGACATAGAGACAGCTGTTCAGAGCACTCAGCTGACAATGGACAGATTAAAAACTTATTTTACTTCATCTTTTTCTTTCTGGATTGTTCTTTGTCTTTTCTTTCTATTCCTTTTCCCCATTCTTATCATGGATGCCTGGGAATTAATGTGAATAAAATCTTAAATTTTTTATAACTAATAGTTTTATAGGACAACATGTCTCCATGTTAACTCTAGTTAGCCTTGATCTGGCTATATCTGCTTTTTTACTGTGTGGATATTGACCCGAGAGCTTACATGCTCTGGTTAAGATCACACAGTCAGTGGCTTGCATCAAAATATTTTGATTCTAAATCTGGGGTTCTTCTTCTGTGCCATCCATAGACTGTAGATTATCTTCTATTTTAGCTCCTGATTGAGACCGTTTGATCTCATATTTAGAATTATTTAACCGATTTCTGGGTTTTGGTCTGAGTTCTGTTTCTTTACCAATAACCCCATTACTTCCTCATTTTATAATGTCCATCTAGTTTGATGATGAGGTAAAAACCAATCAGTTTCATGATGGTGCTCAAATGTGATTAATTTCCATCCACAGACTAAGATGGTAGTACCTTGATGGCCTATGCTTAGCACTCAGCAAACGTTAGCTATTATTAGATGTTTCTCAAGTTTATCATATTTCTTAACAGGATTTTAGGCCTTGTCACTGTCAGGCCTGCTCCGATATCTAGAAGAGAGGAAGACAATATAAAGGCAAACATCATTTTTTTCTTGCTTCCCTTGCAGTGCTCATAAGCTCAGTGCTAATACGCTCAGCTCTGCCTGTGGGCCCAGGTAATACTTGCAGAATGTGCGTACATTTCCCTTTCTGAAGGGAAGAGAGGGATGAGTTGCTTATCAGAACAGAGCAGCAGCCTGGCCTCTAGCGCAAGCAGAGAATGAGGGAGCCCTTGAGTTTCATGCAATTCTTTTATGTGTGTGGGGAGAATTCTGGGGGAAAAAAACACACACACAACTCTCCAAAAAAAAAATGACAATGTTGCTACTAAAAGTCCTTAGCCCATGTTCCACCAACTATGTAAAGTTAAAATTCTGTGCTCTAAAGTATCTTGGAGTAATTATTATAATTTGTGTGGGGTGACATCATCACATTTATATTCAGTTAGGTCCATTTGTTTCTATTTTTTTTTTAATTTTAGGAATTGCTTCATTTGTTCTTAGTTTTTTTTTTTAAGTATAAATCATCTACCTAATTCCAAAGTCAAAACTATATAACAGATTACAATCAGATAAGTCTTGCTCTCATTCCTATTTCTCTGCCCATTTTGCTCCCTCCTTTTATGTTTGCATTTCCTACATAGCTTCCTTTTACAAACGTAGGCAAGTATATATGTGGAGGCATATCCTATCTGTGTTGTACATAAAATTTGCATACTATGACTACCGTCCTGTACCTTACTTTTTCTCCTACTGTGTCCAGAAGGTTACTCTATATTTATATATGTCATGTTTTAGAGTTATTCATTGCATGTAGTTGCCACAGTTTATTCAATAGTCTCTCGATGATACATATTTGGAATTTTTGTTATTGCAAATATGCATTGCAAAAATGTGCATTACTGCACATATTTGTATTTATGACAGATCCTAGAAGTTGGATTTCTGAGTCAGAGGGTAAATGCAATTTTACTAGTTACTGCCCAGTATCCTCCAAATGGATTCCACTCTGCAGCCATTTTTGAGAGTGACTGTTTCTCTGTAGAACTAGAGCTTTCACAATTGATTGTAGGTTCTCTTTTCTTTTATTCATATGAGTTTGTGTATTAGAGACTGTAACTCAGATTTCTATAGTGGTCATATGTCTATGTGTACTATGAGGACTTAGTGACAACTATGAGGACTTAGTAACAACAATTTTTATCATGTCACATTCAAGATGACATGAGAAAGGATGGCTCTGCTTAGAGCTTAGAGTTTGCCTGTTACCAGCATGCTGGGGGTTTCAGAGCAGAACTTAGCAAATCACAGGTTTATTTGGAGAAAATGGAGCTTTTTCAGCTTTTCCTGATTCTGATATTGACTAGATAACCTCACTTACATTTACTTCAAGTCATTGCAAGAGTTAAATCCATATTCACAAATAAATACAAAAGCATCTTACAAAGAAACATATATTTTGTTTTCCCTCAAATTTAAGATTCTATTCATTTAAAGACCTACAATTTATTTACTACCAGGTTTGGGGGGGGCAGGGGATACAGCACTAAAAACGCATATGGATTCTAAGGTGCTTCTTGATTTCAGAATTATTAAAGTGTAAAAAATCAGTTTTCTTAGAATCAGAGAATTATGATTCCACCGAGAATAGAGAGATAATTATACCTCTTATTTTTAACCATGAAATATATGACAGTTTCCTATATCACACTTCCTTGGTTTCTGGTTTGGTCTTCTTTAACCTACTTACTCTCTGGAATATATATGTATATTCATAACACACACACTCTTTTTCAGGTCTACCTTTCTGATATATGTAGTACTTATGAAGTAATTTTGTCTATTTTGCAAGGTATTTGTGGTATGAAAAAGCCAAGCATTATTGATGGCAATGGATACTGATGTTTGCATTTAAATATTTCAATTTGATGTCTCATTTTAATTAATTTTCAAAAATATGTTTGAAGTGTGGCAAATTGTATATGAAATATCTTCGTAAAACTCCTGTAGTCCAAAACTGAAGTCATAATTTAGCTTAAACTATTGAATATGGGAAATATTAAACCAGTTTTGTCTCAAGTTTGAACAAATCATGTTGAGTCACCAATAGGAACAGCTGAGATTTCATATTTTACCTTATTTTATGTCTTACTGACATCCAAAGCAGAGGGAATTCATTATGGTTTTCTATTTCCCCAAACCTTCCTTGCATATTTTTACAAACAATATTATTGAAATATATTCAACATAACTTAAAATTCACCCTATTAAAATTTACACTTCAATAATTTTTGGTAAATGTGCTGAGTGATGAAACCATCATAATGAATCAGTTTTAAGTAATTTCTTATGACATCAATAAAACCCCTCATGCCTATTTATAGTTAATCTTCATTGCCAACCCCAACTCTAGTCAACCCCACTATTTTACTTTCTGTCTCCATACATTTGCTTTTTCTCTACATTTTACATAAAGGAATAATCCAGTAATATGTGGGTTCTTATCTCTGACTTTCACTCAACATCATGTTTCAAGGTTAATCCATCTTTTAGCACATGTTCACTATACAATATTTCATCATAAGAGTAGATCACCCTATTTATTTACTCTTTGATGGATGTTTAAATTGTTTCCAGTTTGAGGCTATCATGAATAATGCTGCTGCAAATGTTTGCATGCACATCTTTGTGTGGGCATAAGCTTTCATTTCTCTCATGTAGATACCTGGGAATAGAATATTGGGGTTGTATAGTAATAATATGTTTATGTGTTTTAGAAATTGCCAGTTTTCCAAAGTGGCTTCTGCATCTCATTTTAGCACTTTCTTTATTGTAAAGAAAAAGACAATGTTCCTGTCGTTCATTTATTCATAGAACTTCTCTATTTATTTCATGTGTATTGAACACCTTCATTGTTCCAAGTATTAGTGATATAACAATAAGTGATAAAATCATTTCCTTCAAAGTGCTCACAGTCTACTGAAGAAACAGAGAAATAGGTAACTAAATGCAGTTAAGAGAAGTATAGAAGCAAAGCCTGCCCCTGGACTTAAAGAGAAGGGCACTTATTCTAGGCTTGGAGGAGCAGAGGAAAGGTTTGGAAAAGTTAGACCAAATTGATTTGTGGAGCTGTATCTAGGGGAGTGAGGTTGGAAGGGCATTATAAGTCTCAGAACAGAAAGGCAACCTGCCCTGCTGGTAGTCAGAACCCCTTAACTCTGATCAACTTTACTTTTTTTTCATAGCAATTATTGCTTGCAATGGGCTATATAATTTATGTTGATAAATGTGTTTATGCAATGGGCTATATAATTTATGTTGATAAATGTGTTTATACGTTGAGCTACTGTCTGTTTGCCCCTCAAGGGTAGAAGTTTTTGTTTATGTTGTCCACTGATGTATCTCAGATGTCTGACATAGTGCAGTGCCTGACACAAAGAAGGTATAATAATAAATCTTTGTTGAATAAATGAATGTGTAGTACTAACAGCTTTGATAAAAATGTATATTCAGTACTGTCTAATAAAGCAGCTGAAGAGGAGATCCCAATGAGATGAACAAAATCAGAGTTGCTTAGGAAAGTGGATAGACTCACATGTGAGAAAGAATACCTTTGAAATTATTGAACATCATACCAGCAATTGAAAACCATTGTCTCACTTCAGAATTCAGACAGACTTGGTAAGACATGGTTATACAATGGCCAAAGGATGGCTTGATACCTCTGGCGAGAGAAAGATTTTTTAAAGTTTTGTTTATTTATTTTAGAGGCAGAGAAGGAGAGAGAGAGAGAAAGGTGTGGACAAGGGTGAGGGTGAGGGACAGAGGGAGAGAGAATCCCAAGTAGACACCCCACTGAGTGTGGAGCCCAGCATAGGTCTTGATCTCATGACCCTCAGATCATGACCTGAGCTGAAATCAAGAGTCAAACACTTACCTGACTGAGCCACCTGCATCCCAAGAGAGCAAGATTTTTGTTACATTAGTATACAGAGGGAAAATTGCAGGTACTGATGCAGAACTTGCAAGTAACTTTATGGAAAGTTAGGAATTATTGAGGAGGAAGGATACATTTGAGAAAGTTATTTTAGTTAATGTAACAAGGAACAAGTGATATGAGGGGGTAGGAGGAGAAGAAGGAGGAGGAGGAAGAGGAGAAAACTGTCATTCCTTTAGGATTTTCCCAATGTGATTGTCATTTTTTAAGGTATTTTTGCAAGTCAAATAAGCAAAGGTAATTTTTGACACATTATCCGTGATTTTGAATACAGCTCGAATGTCTTCAGTACGATGAACAAATGCCTTTGCTAATGAAGGAAAGATTTATTAAAGAAATGCTAAGGTATCTTTCAACTCAAATTCAATTTAGTTCTTAGTTGAAGGACTCTCAGGCATTTCAGTTGTGCAGAAAAAATCCACCCAAATGAAGATTTACAACTTATGTATTATTTATATTTTGATTTTTGTTGATTGACTTTATATTGTTATCATCTATGATGGGCTTTTTGTATTGAAAATAAATTGTCTAGAGAATTGTCTAGAGAATAATAGTGCCATAAATTAGGCCTCAATTCTAATTCAGTACAAATGGAAATATAGTTTTTCTTTGTTTCAATTTTTTGTTTATTTTTGGTTGAGTGAGAGGCCAGGGGCATTGGAGGAGATGAAATAGTGTAATTAAGCAGACCTTGATTACAACGGGTCTTCCTGTTCTGCTAAGGCACTCAGACTTTGTCGAAGGGCAGTTGGGACATGAAGTGACATGAAGCGTGTTCAAGGAGTTAAGATTTGCCGTGACTGTGATTTGGGCACCAAATGAGAGGAAAGGACAGATTTAGAAGGAGGTTGAGAATGGTTTGAGAGACTTGATAGTAAGTGAGGTGAGAGTCAGTGGTGAGCAGAAGGAGGTGCTAGGTGGTTCATGGAAGGAAGACCTGGGGCAGAGGCAGCGGTGATATATCACCGTGATGACTTGTATACATGCTGACAAGGGGATGGAAGTGTCAAAGATGTCTGCCACCTTTCCTTGTTTGACAACAGGACTGAAGGTGATATTCAATGAAAGAGAGAACACAGGAGAAAGGGGAGCAGGCTTTTTGTGGAATAAGGTAATAAGTTTGGTGGTTGGATTTGTCATTCTCAGGTAGTGTCTTTGTATAGCTATGACAAAATATCTTCAACTGGTGGCTAAAACAATAGTCATTTATTTCTCATGGTTCTGGAGGCTGCGAAGTCTAAGATCAAGGTGCCAACAGCTTGTGTCTGCTGAGGGCTTTCTTTCTGGCCCTTTGCATGTCTCCTTTTTTACTGTAACCTTATTTGGAGGAGAGAGAGAGCAGTGGGGGCCTCTGGTCTCTTCCTCTTTTTATAAGGTGACTAATCTAATCATGGGATTCACTCTCATGATTTCATCTAAAACTAATTACTTCCCAAAGGTCCCACATCCAAATATTATCACACTGGGGCTTAGGGCTTCAGAATAGGAATTTGGAGTTAGCGGATACAAATATTCAGTCTGTAACAGGGAATCTGTGGAATGCTCATGAGAACAAGTATGCAAAGCAGTCAGATCTCTGGGACAGGAGCTCAGGATAAAGTCCCAGTTTGAGGTATAGATTTTGGATATGTGTGTGTGCAGTGGCAATACATGCCGCCACTGTAGGCTGTGTAGTCCCCCCAGAGAGAGTATTGGAGTGAGAAGAGAATAGGTTTGTGGTGGGAAGTCTGGGGAACACTGACATCTAAGAAACAGGCAAGAGAAGAGGACCTCACAAAAGCAAGCAAGGAGTAGTTGGAGGAGAAAGGGAGCAGCAGGAATATGTCAGAAAAGCAAGAAATGAGGTGTTTCTAGAGGAAGGCCTTGAGTTTTAGTATCAATTACTAGAGTTCAGTTGACTGAAGAACAAAAGACATAGAACTTGGCAACATAAAAATCATTGGGGTTCATGTAACTACAGCTTCTGTGGAACAGTGGGCATAGCTATGAATGAGGGGAGGAAATAGAAACAAATGGTGAATATAAATTGTTTTCTTTCTAAAATAATTATAGAAATTTACATAAAAATACTTTAGCCTAATATAGATTATGGTTTTTTTTTGTTTTTTGTTTTTATTTTTATTTATTTATGATAGTCACACAGAGAGAGAGAGGCAGAGACACAGGCAGAAGGAGAGGCAGAGACACAGGCAGAGGGAGAAGCAGGCTCCATGCACCGGGAGCCTGACGTGGGATTCGATCCCGGGTCTCCAGGATCGCACCCTGGGCCAAAGGCAGGCGCTAAACCGCTGGGCCACCCAGGGATCCCAGATTATGGTTTTTTAATTGAAGTGAAATTCACATAGGATTATCCATTTTTTTAAGAGGGGGAGAGAGGCCAAGAGAGAGGAAGAGAGAATCTTAAGCAGGCTCCACATCCAGTGCAGAGCCTGACGCGGGGCTGGATTTCACGACCCTGAGATCATGACCTGAACTGAAATCAAGAGTCAGATGCTCAACTGACTGAGCTACCCCAGCACCCCAAGTTTATCCATTTTGAACTAAGCAATTCAGGGGCATTTGATACACTCACAATTTCGTGCAACCACCACTGCTGTCTAGTTCTAAACATTTTCAACCCTCCAAAAGGAAAACTCATACCCATTAAACAGTTTCTCCCTATTCCCCAATTTCCCCAGCCCCTGACAACCACTCATCTGTGTTTTGTCTCTGTGGATTTATCTATTCTGGGTAGTTATATGTATAATGTGTGATGTTTTGTGTCTGGCTTCTTTCACTTTGTATAATGCTACCGAGATTCATTCACATTGTAGCCTGTATCAGTACTTCATTTGGTTTTATGGCTGAATAATCTTCCATTGTATGAATAAACTACAACTTGTTTATCTAGTCTCCTGTTGATGGGACTGTTTCTGCCTTTTGGCTATTGTGAGTAGTATTTCTGTGGACATGGATGCTTATGTATTTATTTGAGTACCTGCTTTTGCTTCTTCTGGGTATACATCTAGAAGTAGAATTACCAGAGCCTGACAGTTTTTCAAAACCATGCTTTTATATAATGCTGATGAACATCCACAGGAAGTATTGTATGTTGTAGAAAAAGTTGATCTACAGTCTATGTTCTTTAAATATTTTAAATTCTTTTGGAGATAGGATTGATTAAACCACCATCCAGTGAGTAAACAGTTCATTAAGAAATAGTTAAGTTGAATGAGAGAGTATATATATATATATATAATAGATATATAGATAAATATAGATATAGATATAGATAGATATATAGATACATATAATTTTTTAAGAAGGAAGTTCCCTTTAGAATTGAGTTTTGAGCCTTGTAAGAAGAAAGCATTTCAAGTGAAGAATTTGGATAGATTAACTCATATAGGAGAGGGAAGATGGGACAGGCATAGGATTAGAGTTTTCACAGTTTAATTTTTCTGAAGGAAGTATAGGAGTTGCACTCAGGTTGGGAATAAGGGAAAGAGTTGCAGAATCATGAAATGAGGTAGGAGGAGCCATGGTGCTAAGTTAATAGCTAGTGGACTTTTAAAACTAAGATTATATTTTCAAAAATCAATTTTTAAAATTCATTTCCCAATAGCACTGAGTCATTAAGGATTAATCTTGTGGACTGTATTTCCCTACTCAGAGACACTAGTGTAGATGGAAGAATATTTGAGTTCTATCTGACAAGCAATCTAGCCTCCTTGTGGTGTAGTTATATTTTATCCATAAAGATTAACAAATTCTCAGAGAGGTAGAACAAGAATTATATTTCCTATAGAATATTTGATGTTTTGAAGGGACATTCAAGCGATGTCCAAAAGAGTCATTTTTTTTCTGAAGACTTTCCTTTGAAAAAAGTCTTCCTAGGAAATGATATGGAACTGAGATGTTCTAAGATACTGTTCTATGGTTTAATCCCGTCAGAACTGCCTACAGACTTGGGAGAGGAACTAATGTTTGTTGAGTATCTGTTAAGCATTTTATTTATCTAAGCTCATTCAAGCCTTCTAACAACCAGTAAGTTGTTAGGTATGTTATGATATGAACCTTGATTTGCTAACTCCAAAATCTGGCCTCTGTCCTCCGTATGCTAGGATGCTGGTTACATTCTACCTTCTGTGCTTGTGGCTTAGTGGAGTATGAGAACTGGCTTCCTGGAGGTGAATTTGATACTGAGGTTGCCTACTAACATGGCAGAGTAGAGCTCTGATGGGTTAGCACTGGTATCTTCCAGGGATACAGGAAGGGGTTGGGCCAAGTCCTATGCATGTCATACCTTGGCCATCCCTAAGCTGGGTCATGGTACTTCTCATGGAAAGATTCTGGATGACTTATTAGGAGACTATTAATTTCTCTCATCAAATATGGATCTGGGTAAGTCCAATGCTGATTCAAGGAGGTATCTTTTGTTCTCTTTCATTTCATTATATGATCTCTATTCAATGTGTATGATCTTTACACACTTACTGTTAGGATTGACTCATTTATTCATATCTGTTGTATGTATTTTTCTCAGGCAGAGAAGGCTGATGGATTTGTCAATCTGCCCGATTTCTCTGTAGAGAGAGCATCTGAATGCAAGAAAAAGCAGTAAGTTATCTATCATTTTCCACAAAACTCTGTGCCAGGGTAACATCCCTTCATAATTTTAGTTTCTCCAGTGATGTGGTGATTTGGAAGTTAGTGAAGGTAACACCCAAATGCCTGAGAATTTTGAACCTATGGGTTAGCATCCTAAAAACAGTGTAAGCTTTTAACCTCTTATTTTCTGTAATTTCATTTTGTGGAACAGATGGATTTTAAAACCCTGTGGAGCCTTGGCATGACATATTTTTGACAACTGTGTCTGAGATGGAATGAAAAACAAGCTCCCATCCAGGATTGGCTGGGAGATCAGATGTCAAGATCTTGTCTGGGTGAAGAGAATGACTGGTTCAATAGGACTCACTAGAGCTTAAGATATGATAGCAAGACCACTTTCTTTGACTTAGTTCATAACATTGTCATCCTTGAAATAGAATTAATTCTGAGATACCGTAGACTTTGGGATTATACTCTGATATAATTTAAGTCCAAAAAATTTGAGAATAGACAAGAACCAAAGAAGTCACCAGCCTACAGTCCTTATTTTACTGAGAAGGGAACAGCTCAGAGAGTCTGAGCTTGCCTAGAACTCACAGGAGAGCTGGTCTAGATTAGCTAACCATTCATGTGCTCTTTTCATGAAAGCATCCAGCTGCATTTTGCAAATGTGCCCTCTTGACCTTTTTCTTATTCTTCTGCCTTTGACATCTTTTTCTGTTTTATCAGAAAAAAGCATTTATCTCCTTAGTGACCTATGTTACCAGTAGTGGCAACTGACTAGATTTTTCTAAGAAAATGAATAAAATTGAATTAGCTTTAAGTCCCTGCCACTCTATTGTTACTGTACATATCCAGTGATACATGACGTTGTGTTGATTTTCGTGGTTTTGACCAAACTGGTTACTTACCAGAATGCTGGCCTGTACTGCAGGACTTCCGGTCTAGTGGTAAAGAGGAAGCATTTCATTGCTAATCTTCAGTGTTTTATACTTTTCTTTTAAACTAAAAATAAGTATATTTTTCCTTTACTCCTAGAAGGTAGCTTGGATAAATTTTTTGACGTGTTGTCACAGTGTGGAAGTTCTATACTTGATTATTTTCCTACAAATAAAATTCTTGTATGTATTTGAGTTTGAATAAGTATTTTGCTTTAAGAGGTTGATCTGAATATTTAAGTGACACCTCTAAGACTATAAATTTTAATTTATTGAATATTAAGTGACACCTCTAAGACTGTAAATTTTAATTTATTGTCTCTTTATAGCAAAGCAGTTAGCAAATGAAAATAAAAGCATATGCCTATATGTTTTAAATAGAAACTATTAACTAGCCAAGACTCAGTCCTAGTCTGGATGTCTCAACACGATAAATTAATTGTCTGCTCTCTACATGAAATAGAGATTAGGCAATGGATATTTAATGAGACTAAATTATTTTTTGTAAATTACAAAGAAAGCAGACGAATTTCTACACTTGTATTTGATTTACTTTCAAACCCATTGATAACTACACTAATTTCTAATTTTTCATGTGTCTGCGTTTTTCTCCCTTCAAGTGCTTTTAAGATCAGCCATCCACAGATCAAGACCTTTTTTTTCGCAGCTGAGAATGCACAGGAAATGAGTGTGTAAGTAGAGAAAATTGCTAAATCCAATCTTTTTGGAAATAGATTACTTTGGTCAGGTGTTTGAATTTTAAGCATATGTTAATATCACCTGTTTTATTTATTACTGCTACTTTAAGGATTAGTCTCCTTAGCACTTTAAGTGTTCTTACTTTCTTCTAGGCTATTTGGAAGCATTTTGGAGAACTACCTTTATCAAAATGGCTATTTTAGGAAGAAGTAATAAGATTCTTCTGAGGGAACCACTCAGTTGAGAAAGGAAAGGACAGAAGTCATTATAAGAAAATGTTACAGTGAGAATCAGCATCACAGGGAGAAAGGCCTGAAAGTACTGTGACCAATCTCACAGCTTTTAGAATTCTACATGAAAAATATCTGTAGCATTTCTTATGTCCTGTGTAATTATCATGATGATCCCTCTGTTTATTACTAATCCATGTTCTATCATGAAAATTTTGCAAAATGTTCTTGCTCAGAGTACATCTCACATAAAATTTTATGTCCCTAACTCCATTTCCTGTTTTTTTTTTTTCCTGTTTAAGTAAGTGGAATATATGCATAGAGCACTACCTGCCCGACTCCAACCCCTGCTGGTTTAGATTATAGTGTGAGCACAATGGCTGTTAATTGAAAGAGGCTATATATATTTGAGGTGCTTGAGGCATTGGAGGGCCTTCTATTTAATTTAAGCCCTATTCTCAGATTTCTCAGTGTTCCTCATTACCATCACATAACTAATAAAAATGTGTCAGTGGAATACCTACTATATGTCCACAGTGGCAGATCCTGGGCAAAAGAAATAAAGAATATATACATAATTCATTTAAAGAGTTTATGGTTTAATCTCTTTTGTTTAGTTATACACAATGATTTCCTTATCATTCTGCTCTAATTTCTCTTTACCCTCTTGCTTTAGAAACCTAAAGAAAAAAGCTGCCTTTCACCAAACATGTATAAGCTGTGGATACACACACACCCTTTTTTTTTCCCCAAAGAGCTTATCTACTTAGTCATGAGAGATGCAGAGACATGGGCAAGGGGAGAGGCAGGCTCCCCATGGGGGGCCTGATGTGGGACTCAATCTCAGGACCCTCGGATCACGACCTGAGCCAAAGGCAGACACTCAACCACTGAGCCATGCAGGTGCCCCCCCCCCCCCACATGTGCCTTCTTATAGGAAAGCCCCATCAGCAACCTCATCTAGCTGGAAACCTTCTCACCTGTTCCCTAAGCTCCCACCACAACCTTCAGATAAGGGCAGAATGGCTCTTTACAGACCATTGGGACACCCCATGTTAAATAACGAGACAAGGAATTGACAAATTGAGTCTTTCAAACAAGAATTTTATTTACTTAAATGAAGAGAGAAGTTGTTTTTACACTCTTTCTGATTTTAGCTCTCTCCCCCTGGCTTTCTCAAGTGCCTGAGAAAAATAAGAGCGGATGCCCAAAAGAAGATTTAAAAAACTTCACAAAGCTCTTTATTTTTCTTTTTGTTTTGGTAACTAAATTTTATTGATTAATAAGCTGTAGGTATGTTGGTGGTGTGTGAAAGGCTTACATCTCACCCAGCAGTACTTGGAGCCCTGCCATAGTGAGGGTCAGTATGGATGTGAGCCACCAATTAATTCCCAGTGTCCTTTCTGGCATTCTCTGGTGGTGTTAATAGCCATCCAAGTGGAATCTCTTTGGGGCCTCCAAGTTAGCTTCCTCTTCTCCCACCAAATGATGCAGATGACATTTAAAGATTTGTTCTGAGGGGCACCTGAAGAGCTCTCTTTCTTACTGAGGAGGCCAGTTTGAGCCAGTTGATAATGGAGCTGGGTATTTCTTTGTGAGATGCAGAGAATCTGGGGATGGAGGGACTGGCAAGTGGAGAGACGGGTCCTGTTTTAGAAGTTTGTTTCCTTAGGAAACTGCATTTTTTGGCAGTGACGTTTCTCTCAGGGACGATGAAGGGGAAGGTAATTACATTTAATAGAAATGCTGTGTGTTCTGCAGGGACCCTCAATTTACAAGCACAGGGGTAAGTAATTAAGGGTAATGGAAGAGTTGGTTTCTAAACAAAGACTGGTTGGTAGTTGCCTTTCTCAGACGATGTTTGTGGGAAGAAACTTCTTGTTTTGTATATCAATTTCTTAACACTTGTGCTCCTCCAACACATCGATTTAATATACAACAAACTCCCAGGAAACATCTGTCATCTTCTTTTATGTAAATATAAGTCTTTTTGTGCATCCATCTATTTAGCCACAAATAGAAATTTCTCTACTGCCTTAGTTTTAAAAAAAGTTCTTAGCAAAGGAGGTACTCTAAGCTAGTGGGTTCTAGAAAGGAAACAGTCAAACAAGATTCTGAACGATCATGTTTTCTACAGCAAGTATCTAATGGTGGCAATGAAAAGGACATGAGTTTTGGGTAAGAGCTGGGAGGAATCTTTTCTTTATTGTCAATACTCTTTCGTTTTGCTATATTTCTGTATTTCTGTGTTCTGGAAAGGAACTTAGAAATGCCTTTTATTGTTTCAGGCTTACTCAGTTCAAAACTATTTTTTGTCTTGATATGTTAAAAACTGTCTATTTCATTTTTAGATGCTGTTTTGGGGGGAAGGTCAGTATGCACTTATGAAATCGGGTATAAATTAAGAATAGTTAGTTTGGGTATTTTGAAAGTGAATAAAGACATTGTGCTTTGCCTGATCAAGTTTTAGAAATGTACTTTAAAATGTTTCCTTCAGTTAAATAACACACAAAACATATTCTTGTAAAAAATACTATGATTCAGAAGTATTTAAAGTGAAAACCTTCCCAGACTCCTAGCTTCACTCTCCAATTCATCTTCTCTCCCTAGGATTAACCACTTTTAACAGTATGAGGGACATACATCCTTCCTGATGCTTTTCTTTGCATGCCAATTCATGCACATGTGCAAATACAAGGTTTTAAAAGTACAGTGAATCAGGCTAATCATATTGTTCTGTACTTGCTTTTTTCACTTAACAGTATGTTAGGATTTTTCCAGGCCATCACAAGGCTTCCTATCTCAGTCTTTTTATTAGCTTCATTATAACATTAATTGTACTGATGAAATTAGTGCCATATTTTATCCATTTTCCTATTAAAGGATGATTATATTGTATCAGTGTTTTTTTTCTTTTTGCCATTGCATGTCTTGTTGAATTAACATTCTTCCACACTTATTTGTGGTTTGTAGGACAGACATTTATAATTAGGGGGTAGATATTTAAATTTTGATTAGTATCGTCAACTTGCCTGCTTAAAATTGGCTGTATCAATTTTGAAGTTCAACTGAACAAAGGATGAGAATGTTTCCTCCTCAATTCTAGAAATCAGTATTTTAAAGTTTTGCCAGTCTAGTGGTAATATTTTCCTGTGTTTGAATATGCATTTCCCAAAATTCTATGGAGGCTGATAAATTTGTTCTATTTGATTTCCTGTTTTTTTTTTTTTCAGTTGTTTTTTATTCTATTGGGTCTTAAACACTTTCTGGTTTCTATAGTGGGGTCTGGGCCCATGTATTAGTCTGGTTTTAAGTGGCCATTAAAGAGTTCATGTTTATCATTGTGCTGATGGGGCTTCTTAAAGTGCCTTTAAAAATATATGTTTTATTATATATATTTTATATAATATATAATATTTATATATATTTAGAGAGTACAAGCAGGAGGAGGGGCAGAAGGAGGAGAGAGAGAGAGAGAAAGAGAGGAGACTCCCCACTGAGCACAGAGCCCATTGGAGCCCCAATGGAGGCTGACTGGGAGCTCAATTTCATGACTCTGAGATTATGACCTAGGCTGAAATCAAGATTTGGTTGCTTAACTGACTGAGCCACCTGGGCACCCCTGAGGGGCTTCTTAAATTCATCTGAAGTTCATCTTCCTTCTTATAGAAAGTTCTGCTTATTTGTTAAAATGAAATTTATATATTTCCTATTAATAATAATAAATATGGCAGGACCATGACAGGTTGAGGGTTGGGTAAGGATTCCTAATTTGTTAACAGCTGAAAAGACTTGGGAATATGCAACAATTATGCAGTAGTGAGGGACCAGCATGCTGGATAGTTCATGAAGCAATACAGAACTAGAAGAAATGGAAAGCATAAGTGAGTCAATAAATGCATAACATTCTTTTTATTTTATTGGTATTGGTTGACTTAGGCCACTACTGAATACACTGGTTTCTAAAAAAAAAAAAAAAAAAAGTGAACACATAATATGGAATACTTTTTAAAAATATAGAAAACTGGAAAGAGGTAGGAAATAAATCAGATTATTACCACCCCAAAATAATATTTTCCCTTTAAATAGAAAGTTATATAGCTAAGAACATATGATGTAGACACATTCTGTCTTTCATGAATTTGTGTAATAAAGTATGTTCCTGACTAATCCCTTGAAAAGGAACTCCAATGGCCTGAGGTCATGAGCCAAGTTTGAGTTCCTTCAAGTTTGTCTAGTTCTATTTTTATTACTGATGTTTAGTTGCAAATTATTGCCAATAAAATGGTAAATTGTTAAGACGATAGGACATTGTAAATTTTTACCTAACATAAAATTCTTCAAGAAATTAAACATTTCCGCAGCTTAGGAATACCTGTCAAACTCTGGCCATATCTTTTATTGATTAATATAAAAATCTGGCTTAAAAATGGACATCCTTTCTTTATTTTTTGTGAAATAAAATTACATTTTAAGAATTATAAAGATGGTACTTTAATAGTCAGGTTACTAAATTCAAGGATACAGGTTTTGATGGTTGCTAAAAATTTCAAATGCACAGTTGCAAAAGATATATTTGTTCAGATATTTAGAATATATAGTTGCCCACCTTAGCCAACTGGATAATGGACAGCCTTACTTCTTGTCTTACAAAGAATATCCCATGTAAACAAAGTATTGTCAAACAAGTGGTTTTAGATTTCAATACCACAAAGTTATGCTGTTTCTGGAAATGTTTAGACCAACTATAGAATTATGACAATTGCGTTGTAAAGACTGGCACAAGACCTTCCTTCAGGGTATAGGGGTATGGGGGGGAAGGTAGATAGGAGATGACCAATCTCTTTGGCTAAGCATTTATTTTCTATTTGAATTTTAGGTGGTTAAACAAGCTTGGATTAGCTGTAATCCATCATGAATCTGCTACAAAGGATGAAGGTATGTTCTATTTTCAATTTCTGAAAATTTAGTAATCTTAAGATGAGATAGGATGAAAATACAATGTCAAGTTCTATGCATAGTCTTGTCCTAATGAAACATAGTTTGGCATTTGAAATTATCTGAAAATATGTAGAAGCAGACAAATTCACACAGACTCACCAACATGGAATAGCTTCCCATGCTGGCTAAGAATGCTTTTTACACTTCACCCACACATTAGCAGCTGTAGGCTTCACTGACATCTCAAACAACTGCCAGTACAAATGTTTTATTGCCCCACTCACTCAGTTCTTACTCAGAGACATGATCTCGTCATGATCTAGACAGATAACTTTCATCCCACTATTTCCTCTCTGATATTTTAATATTTCCACCAGGTGTATGCTGAGGCTAATTACTCTAAGTTTGTGCTAGGAAACTGAATGTCAGATTGGGACACAGGCCATATTTTTAGCTCAGTCCGTAACTCTTTTGGTTCAAAAGCCACAGGAGTTGAAATCTTCTTAATGATGCAATTACTCCTGAATATTGAGAGGATGGAGGATTTAAGTGCCAGAGTCACAGAGTTGATACAATTTTTGAAGTGCTCAGATCACATAAATCTTGGAAATTGGAAGGTGGGGAGTTATATCTTTGGATAGCAAAAATTATAAAAGCTGAAGTTGAGAAATGGAAAAGTGGCAACTTGATTTCAAACAATAAAGAACTACAATGGAAGAGTGTGAAATCAGTGTCCTTACCATTTCCTTGGTCTTCTTTGCCACAACATAAATAACCATTGTATATTTGAAGTGCGTTTATAGATTGTGAGGAAAAAAAATCACGACACAAAGATCTTCTCTTTATCCTGGTATTTAAGGCCTTCTGTGCTAAAGCCTCAGTTTTATTTATTTTATTTTTTTACCACGTCCCTTAGGGGACTTTATATAGTTGGCTCAACCTATACCCTTAACCTGGTACTCCCATTACTCTGTGTGCACTGTTGATGGTTTACTTATCCAGCCATTTTCAGCTCCTGATAGCTCCTATGATCAAAATTAATCACTATTGAATTGAAGCTTAGTGTATGACTCTTAACCTCTTTTGAGGAATTATTTTATTTTCCGTGAGCCATGGCTAGTCCTCTTCCTATGTATTACACTCTCATGAGGGCAGAAATTCTAATATGGCTATTCATTTTTTTCCCTCTTATGTAATTGCCTTGTACCAGGTAGCTCAGTAGATGAGTCCTTTCTGAAACGGATTGGAATTATAATAGCCAGATGGAGCAAAACCTCTGCTCATGCATTATGGAATAAGTGATGACAGTGTTGAAACATTAAACATTTTCATTTTTGTATAGAATGTTATAGTGAGAGTGAACAGGAGGACCCTGAAATAGCTGTGGAGACACCACCCCCTCCTTACTCTGCAGAGACTTTCTCTCCTTTGGTACGTACTGACCTCATTTTTCTATTGGTCATGATCAAGTGCATGGATCTCATTCCTTCCAGTGGCATAGAATCTACTTTGATCAATCAGTTTTTAGAACAGGCTAAATTGATGTACCTTCCAAGGAGCAAGTATAATTTTCAGATTTTTCACTTTTCTCCGTAGCAACCCCCTGGTGTGACAAACTCAGTGCATTTGCATGGGACCCACAGATGTATCAGGCTGACAGGACTTAGGGTAATGCAGAGGGCTTCTGGGTGGTAAGCCAGTGCTTTCAAAGATTTATTTTATAGTGTTTATACCCTAATGGTCTTCGGAAAGAATTGAAAGTGCCTGTCCTGGGCATGTGCATTACAACAATGTAAAATGAACACAAAGGGGATGAACGCAATAGATGAAGAGAAAATTAGAGTCCGAAGGGTATCAGGAAGCCAGAAGTAGGGTTAGTGGATTCAATCTGTACATGAAATAAGTGTTCTGTGTATTCTCTAGAGAGAAGTCCAAGTTTAATTCTCAGCTTTAGAAGCATCCAATGTAAATTCAGGTTATTAATGGATGTTAAGACTTGACATCTTGCTTTGTATTTAGATGCTCGTTGGCATTAGAGTGATGGCCCTTAAAAGGAATAAAGCAAGGATCTTTGGGGGAAGTTTATTTATGGTTCTTCTACCTACCATGTGCCAGGACTTATGTAGGTGCTTTAAGTATATAACCATTTAACCACCCCCATAACCCTGAAAAGTAGTATTATTTAGTCTGCATTTCACTTATTACTAATGAGGCCAAGCATCTCTTCATATTTATTGGTCACTTGGATTTTCTGTTTTGTTTACTGTCTGTTTAGTCTTTAGCACATTTTTAGCTCTCTTACTGGTATTATTTTGTTTTTGTAAAGTATCTTTATTATCCTATATGTTAGCTCTTTGTCAGAAGGAAGGCACATCTCCTTTTCTGCTTCATGACTTTTACTTTTTTAGACTGTTTCATGATCTCTTTTTATAGATAGTTGTTTTGGATTTCAATGTGGCAGATTTATCCATTTCTTCTGCTGTGGTTATGTCTTTGTATCTGATTTTAAAAGTTGTCTCCTATTGCTGGGTCATGAGGAGGTATATGTGGCTATCCTTATTTCATGATTAGGAAACTAAAGTTCAGACAGATAGAATGGCCTGGCTACACATGCAGTGAATGGGGCACCTGAGATGGACATACCCTGCTGTGTCTCACTCTGTCATATAGGCTCTTTCCACCCCACTATGGCACTTGCCCATCCGAGGGCCCAAGTGACTATAGGTTCTGATAGGTTACAGCAGCTCCTTCACCTACTGGACCTCTTCTGCCAGAGTTTTCTATTTTGTGTGATGACGTTTTCATCTTTATTTGTTTTGCCAGTTTCTGGATTTAGGATATTAAATAGCATTTAAATGATGACCTCTACTATTGTCACCTGCTCTGAGGGGAGAATTGCGGTCCCTTTTCTAGTTTATTTGGCTAGCAACCAAGACCAGAAATAAATATTTGTTGACTGAGTATGTTTATCAAAATTCCTATTCAGAAGGACTAGCCTATTAAATTAAGATATAAATAAAAACTAAACTTTGAATATGGTAAAATTCAGACTAATTTTTGAATTAGACTTATAATATGTCCTATCTTAGTATATTCATAACTTGCCCTTAATGTAGTCTTTCTCCTCTTTTAAAATCAGTTTCTGAATTTAAAAAGGACTAAATAGATGTGCCCAGTTAGTTTAATAGAGAAGTATATATTTTGTTTAGTTTCTCTCTTTCTGTCTCTCTCTCCTCCCTCTCTTTTTGTCTCTGTCTACCTCTGTCTTTTCTCTTTTCTCTGTATGTCCTAATTTTTAAAAAATATTTTATTTATTTGACAGAGAGAGAGAGAGAGAATGAGTGAGGGAGAGGGTCAGAGGGAGAGGGAGAAGTAGATTTCCCGATAAGCTGGGAGCCTGACACAGGGCTCCCCATCCAGGACCCTGGGATCATGACCTGCGCCAAAGGCAAATGCTTAACCGACTGAGCCACCCAGATGCCCCTGTTTCTCCTTTTTTTAACCTGTAACACAATGATTTGGTTGGTTCTTCATCTTTCTCTTCCTGAAATTCTCTCTCCCTCCTACTGTCTGCCACCCCTTCATGATTCTTATATGATTTATTTTAGTTTCTAAAATACTGCAGTTTTTAGTTTTATAGTGGCAACTGGTATCACAGATTACTAAGAGCATTGTTAGAGATCTAGAACTCTACTTGAAACTGTAAGCAGGGACCCTGGGTGGCTTGGTGGTTGAACGTCTGCCTTCAGCCCAGGGCATGATCCTAGAGTCCTGGGATCGAGTCCCACATCAGGGCTCCCTGTATGGAGCCTGCTTCTCCTTCTGCCTATGTCTCTGACTCTCTCTCTCTCTCATGAATAAATAAAATCTTAAAAAAAAAAAAGACTAAAAGCAACCAAATTATCTTCTTAGATGAGGGATCAAGGCTCAATTGCATCATACAATAACAGTTTTACCTGATGTTACAGTAGAAGCTCAGGAAATGCTTGTTACAAAACAAATAAATGAAGAGAGGCATATGGGACCAATAAGTTGGGTCATTGAAGTGGGAGGATTCTCTAGAATTTTCTGAGTCATTGATCAAATGTTATTTCTTAAGGTTCTAAGTTGAGCATTTTCTGGAAGACCACCAAGGTTAACATTTTTTCCTCTTTTAAAAAGGATTTTATTTATTTATGTGAGAGAGAGTACGAGGGGGGACAGAGGCAGAGGGAGGAGCAGACTCCCACTGAGTGGGAGCTGGATGTGGGGCTCCATCCCAGGGCCCTGAGGTCATGACCTGAGCCGAAGACATTTAAATGACTCAGACACTCAGGTGCTCCTAACATTTTTTTCTGAAGAAATATATCAGAAATAGGTAAATGTTGAACAGTTAGATTTTATTTTCCTTAGAAACAGAATATGTTCCTCAGGCTCACATATTTTCCAGGCAGATTTTGTTTTTGTTTCCTCTTGTTTCTGAAAAATAGACATGCAAGACACTTGGTTAAAATAACATTTAAGCTTTCTATTCAAATACAAAAATTCAAAAACTCATGGTAACTTTTATCCAGAGGATGAATCAGCTTATTGTGTTGGCTTAATCCACGATAGGCTATCTAGGACTGAGCTATATATGCCTAGGTGGAAACATTTTTTCTCTAAGTTCTTGCTTTGAAAAGATATTTTGGGTAATGAACTTTCATTTTGGAATGATGACTCAAAATTATAGACTAATACAATGCTGGAAAATCATCTCCCCAAAGTCAGAATCTTGAATTAAAAATGTAATTTAATGTCCAGTCTTTCTAATTGCTGCAAATGGTTAAGACCTCAGCACAAGATCAGTTGGACCTCTGCTTCTAACGGGTGGGACCACATTCAACAAGAGAATAAAGAACACTTCAGGATCTTCTCTGAGTGAACAAGAGGTTTCTGTTTATCCTGCTGCTTCTTGAGAAGACTTCACAGGATGGATAGGAAAGGACATCCATTTATTCAAAGAGAAATTAGAAATGGGGACCTTTTGACAGACTTGCTAAAAAAGCTCAAGACAGTTGGGACCTGGTAGATTTCACTTTGGAAGTTTCTCTGTAGAAATCAGTATCCATGATTCCTTGAAATCCACAATTCCTTGAAACCAACAAAAGAGCAAAAAAGGAACTGACTTCCTTCATATTTCCTATTCAGTGATGTTACAAAGTGATTTAAGAGCTTAATCATCATTAAAAATCTGTTACACATATTTTTTTCTAAGTTTAATCATTAAAAAGCATAGTCTAGTAACTTGATCTATGTTTATGCGCTTACTCATTCATTTAACAAATTTTGTTGAGAGCAACTGTTCCAAATATTTGGGACATATGAATAAATAAATAAATAAAAAGCAATGATCTATTTCTTCATGAAGTCAAACTGAGTTGAGGGAGTCTGGTAAGAAACAATCAATGTACTAAGTAAATGATGTACTATGCAGTGGAAGTAAAGCATGGTGACTATGGAGAAACAGGATTTCTGGAAGTCGGGTCGTAGCTGCAAACAGAGTAGCCAGGATAGGCCTGAGTGAAAGCTGAGGTCTGAGCAAAACTCTTGAAAGGTGGTGTGAGAGCCAAGTGGATGTTTGGGGAGTTCTATGCAAAGGGAACAGTTAGAGCTAAGATATCCTTGGTGTGTAGGTGGCAGAGTTAAGGAGGTCAGTGGCTGAAGCAGAGTGAGTCAAAATGAGAACAGCAGAAATGAGGTTGCAAGGTCGCAGTGGCCATACCATGTAGGGCCCCAGGGCCTGTTAAAGACTTTGATGTTTTGAGTTACTTAAGGGAGCCTTTGGGAGTTTGGAGCAGAGGAGTGATGCGATGTGATCAGTTTCCATCTTAAAAGAGCCACTCAGGCTACTGTGCGGGAGAGGTCCCCACTGTCCTGGGAGGTGGGGGGTACGATAGAAGCAAATAAATCAGAGGGAGGGTTGCAGGGATCTAGTGTGAGAGGTGGTGGTGATGCAGGTCAGGGCATAACTGAAAAAAGGAATGGGCAGATTTTGAACTTGGTTGGAATGTAGACCACCCAGTGGGTGGATCAGGATATGAGAGAAACTGAGAAGATAAGGTAAGGAGGGGGCGGGTAATGGTGGCAGGAGGAAGTTAAGGAATAGGATTTAGCAGTAAAGTGGTTTCTTCAAGCTTACTAGGATACTGGGGATTAGGGTGAGGAGCAGGTCCTCCATGATTATACAGGAGGCCAGGGTCAGATGGGGGTGTGTGCTCTACAAGATTTTTGGGTTTTTAGAGAATGCTACTACTAGCATACTGTAGAAATACAAACAATATTTCTTGGGGTTTGGCAGCAATTGACTAATTTGTTTTTATTAATGTGGCCCATAAAAGAAAAGCCATACACGTTCCTTTTTTTTTTCCTCATTTGGTTTTATTATGTTTAGTCTTAAGTTATTCCTGTATTTTCTTCTTTTAAAAAACAAATATGCTTAAAATCTATATGCTGACTCACTTCTTCCTAATGACAGACTGTTGGTGGCTGTCTTAAACTGTTTTTCCCTATGTCAAATTTATGTTTTTAAACAAGTCAAAGAAAAAAATTTTAGAGCTAATCAACATTTGAACTGAGCTTCTTTGATCAATAAAAAATGTCTTATGTAAATGTTGAATCACTGAATTCTATACCTGAAACTAATATTATACTGTGTGTTAAGTAACTGGAATTTGAATTAAAAAATATACATTAAATGGCAAAAAGCATACTCACTTTGGCTGCACATATACAAAAATTGGGTTGAGGGCAGCCCAAGTGGCTCAGGGGTTTAGCGCCGCCTTCAGTCCAGGGTGTGATCCCGGACATCAGGATCCAATCCCGTGTTGGGCTCCCTGCATGGAGCCTGCTTCTCCCTCTGCCTGTGTTTCTGCCTCTCTCTCTCTCTCTCTCTCTCTCTCTCTCTGTATCTATGAATAAATAAATAAAAATCTTAAAAAAAATTGGACTGATACAGAGAAGATTAGTGTGGCCCCTGAACAAGGATGACATGCAAATTTGTGAGGAAATGGGAAAGCAATATTGATTTTTAATTTAATCATATAGTCTCATTAAAACTTAGATTTTTAAAATGTCTTTAAATTTTCTCATCAAAAAGTAAAATGTTTAAAACACAAATGTTCTGAAATGAACCACCATGCAATTACTTACCTTTAATAGGTAAAATAATAATTTTGTTGGAGATCATGAGAACATTTTGTGGGAGTATTTGCATTACAATCAGTGACTGTCACCGCCAGGTCCTGGGATTAGGATAAATCATTTGTAGAAATTCTACAGAGAATTTCAGGGTGCTCCTTCATAAGAGACTAAACTACTCTGGGCTATTTTTCTTTTAGACCATTTTGTACTGATATTAATTTATTATCAACTGTAGGTCAGGTATAGATGTAAAAATAGATGTGTAAAAATAATACTTAAACACAGCCTGTTCTCAAGTAGCTCACCAAAAAAGATGAATGAGTCAATCAGCAATTATAGTATTCATTGACAAATAAAATGACTTCTCTCAAGTATGATAGAAGTAAGCCTGGGAGCACCAGATAGAGGCACCCACCAGGCTCTGAGCCCACTGAGGGCTTCCTGGAGGAGCCAGTCCTTGAACTGAGATAAAGGACGGGTTTGTGTTAATCCACTGGGATAGAGTGAGGAGGACTGTCATTTGATTTGCAGTGAGAAATGTTGTGAGTATATTACCTGGATGGTTCATATAAGGCACTGAGTTAAGTGTTCTCTGTTTAACTGTGGCTATTGGTAGCTACAGATGGTAGAAATAATCACCTGTGATTTAGCACCACAGTATCTCTAAGGCACATTTGCATATTGAGCCCTCTGTGATGACACTCCAGGATCACTTTGATTCTTATTTTGTTAATATCTCTTCTAATACACATCTTTTTTTTTTTTCATGTTCTCTTTCCATCTCTCTACTTTTTCCTTGTTTTTTCTTGCTCACTCTTCTTTTTTTCCATTTAAAAATCAATTTATAGGGACATCTAGGAGGCTCAGTTGGTTGAGCGTCTGTCTTCCTCTCAGGTCATGATCTCAGGGAGCTGGGATCAAGCCCCACGTTGGGCTCCCTTTTCAGCAGGGAGCCTGCTTCTCTCTCTCCCTCTGCCTGCTGCTCCCTGTGCTTGTGCTTGTGCGTACGCTCTCTCTCTCTCTCCGTGTCAAATAAATAAATTTTAAAAATCACATTTATGAATATTACATGGTACAAAAGTAGAGCAATGGATTGAAAACATTTATGTTTGAGTAGTACTCCCAAAGGAATATACTTAACAGAAATTTCTGGTGTTCTATAAACATGTCTTTCCTTGGCCCATAAGCAGAGCTTTGAGGTCCAGAAAGGTTCATGGAAAGTGTTGAAGCAGCTATGTACACAGGCTTTTGCTCAAATAGCCCATTTTGCTAATCAAATTACAGTAATAGCAGGAGCAACAGGAAAAGCTTGCACTTGGTCTCTTTTCAGAAAAGGAAGCTGGCCCCACCAAAGCCAAGTTTTACTAAAATAGCTCACAATGGGGGAACGTGTCAGGACTTAGATTGGAATGGTATTTTTGCTAATATTTATTTTGCAGATCATTCTAGTGAGTAAGCAAGTCTTGGCATTTATTTGGACAGCTTGGAAGGGTATGTATTATCTCCTCTAGATAGCTAAGGTTTTATTTAGTGAATTGCAGATTAAGCTCTTAGTTGTTAAATGGTCTGAGTGATTTAAGACAGCTGATTTACAAACTCATTGACACATTCTGGAATGAAAGTTTTCATGTCTGTACAAATATGTTATTAATAAGGTGTACGTGATGAATCAGTATCTTAACTGGATATTTTAACGTCATGCTACTAAAAAGTGGATTTATTGATTATTTGATAAAGCATGTCTAATATTCAGCAAACTGAGCATAGATTGGGTAAATACTGGCTTTTCCTATTAGAACTCTGAGTTTAGAACCTGCAAAATTCTTGGGAACACACAGGATGGGAACAAAATCAACCATTGCTGAGTTGGTTGCAATGTTCTGAAGGTTTTGGGAGAAAATCCTAGTTTATTCTTTGGCTTTATCCCACTAACAATTTCAGTTACACAAGTTGGTTTTGGACAATGTCATTGTAGTTCTTGTCATGTGAATATAAATATTATACATTTTTCTTCTGGTTCTTTTTTTAGACTAGTTTAGGTTTCTTTATCTTCTTTAATAAGACATTACAGAGCACCCAGTGTGTCAGTTAAACATGGCATATAGATCCATAAGAAATAGAATGAAATTTAAATTTAATCTTAACCTCATTCCTTTTGGCAACTAATGGAAATACAGAATACAAACAGAGAAATTCTCTCTCAGTGTATTTTATAAGTCTTTGTAACAGTTTTATAATGAACATTGCTGTGATCTGTTCAAGAATCTTCAAATTCAATCGGAGAAGGACAATCATCATATGGTTTCACTCATACAGGGAATATAAAAAACAGTGAAAGGGATCATGGGGAAAGGAGAGAAAATGAGTGGGAAGAATCAGAGAGGGTGACAAAACATGGGAGACTCCTAACTCTGGGAAACGAACAAGGGGTAGTGGAAGGGGTGGTGGGGAGGGGGAATGGGGTGACTGAGGGGGGCACTTGACTAGATGAGCACCGGTAGTTACACTATATGTTGGCAAATCAAACTCCATAAAAGAATATACAAAAAAAAGAATCTTCAAAATAAATAACGTGGAAGCTTAAGAATTTTAATTTCCCCTTATAGCAGATTTAACTCAAACAGAATAAAAAGAGATTGTACTAATAATCCTCATATGAAGTATGAGAATTAAGGTCTTATGCAAGGGCAATGCAGCTATTTCCCTATCACTGAAATATAAAGCTAAATATGATGTCTTCAGCTGTTTGAAAAAAAAAAAAAAAGCAGGGGTTAAATACAAGAACAAAAAGCTTTTGTTCTGAATTACAGTTGGTAAAACAAATGAAAAAAAAAAAGGAATCCAAAACTTGTGAATGGTTTTTCAAATAATTTGTGACTAATAATTTGTTTCTGAAACACTAGAGTACCTTTGTTAAAAATGGAAAGTAGAGAATGCTGGTTTAATCATGATTTATTTCGTTCTTTTTTGGTTTTATTTATGAAACAGGCTGCCCAGCAGGCACCTTCATCTTCACCCAAATCATGTTCTTGCTCTTCCTTGGAAAGTACGATAAAGACACAAAGCAGTTTGGCCTCCTTCTCTAGAGACAGACAGTCCTGGATCGACATGGGCAACAGTTCGGCCGCTGCTGACAATGAGGAACAGTCTATAATGTTTGCTGTGGCAGTGCGCTCATCTGCCCCTGCTGAAGCAAACAGTTGCAGGGCTCTGGAGAATAGCTTTGCCACATCAGAAAGTGGATTTTTGAACTCTTTGTCTAGTGATGATACTTCTTCACTGAGTAGCAACCTGGACCATCTTGCTGTCCCAGACCAGCCCACTGGATCAAAGATGGCAGACAGAGGTAAACCAAGAAGTTGTCTACTCCTTTCTGGAGAATGAATATTGATGTGTGGGTATAGAAGTTTAAGGCTAATTTGTAAAAAGAATGTTGAAAGTCATGAATGATGATTTGATAATTAAACTGTCAGGTGGAGCTAAGCACCAGGGCTGCTTCTGTAGAGGAGTTTGTATGTGGAAGACACCAACTTCAAGGCTGTTAGTTACCCACTGGGTCACTGGACACATGCTTACAGCTAGGAGACATGTGATTTTCCGCCCATCTGAGGAAAAGCTTGACTCCTCTTTGGTCCTATGTTCTATGCCCTGGAGTTTGTGGTGATTAGAGCAGGGTTTTGTAGATTGATACGTTGTGGTTCTGAACAAATAGAGAGCATCCACTTGCCCTGGGCCATAACCACTGAAAAGGTCTGGGTCTTTGTGAGTTGAGTTGGCTCCTGAAGGTGCCAGCATGGTTAACAGGGAGACAGACAACTTGCATGCACTTTGGAAGGCAGCTCTAGATCTTTTTAAAAAAAAAATATTTTATTTATTTATTCATGAGATATATACAGAGAGAGATAGAGAGAGGCAGAGGCACAGGCAGAGGGAGAAGCAGGCTCCATGCAGAGAACCCAAGGCGGGACTTGATCCTAAATCTCCAGGATCATGCTCTGAGCTGAAAGTGGTGCTAAACGGCTGAGCTACCCAGGGTGCCCCAGCTCTAGATCTTTTAAACACAAAGGAGAGCACAGTTTATGTTTTTGAAAAAAAACAACAACAAAACATTTTAAGTCTTAGCAAAGGAAACACTTAATGGAGTAAAGAAATTAATAATGGTGTGTTTTCTTTTTTGTAAATTTATTTAATTAATTAATTAGTTTATTTTTGAGAGAGAGTGTGCACGCACAAGCAGGAGGAGGGGCAGAAGGAGAAGCAGGACCCTGGGATCATGACCTGAGCCCAAGGCAGACACTTCACCGAATGAGCCCCCTCAGGTGCCCTAATAATATGAACTTTCTTAATACTCTGTGATAATTGGTCTTTATTGTTTGTGCAGATGGATTTTTTTTATTGTTAGTTTTCAGTCATGATGTATCCTTTCAGATGGTCTGTACCTTGTTTACTTGGGTGTAAAAACCAGCTTATCTAATATAAGATACTCAGCAGTGAGGGAATGCTGAGTTCGGTTTGCGTTTTTTGAGTGTAATTGTGGAAAAAGGTTGACTGGTGAAATTCCCATGATACCTTGCCAGAGTGGCCTGAAGACACAAATGGCTGCTCTCCCATCTTTCCTAGCCTTACCAGGGAAAGTTTAAGTTCTCAAATTTTTAGATATACCCTGTTAATTTAATATTTGGTCTCAGGATAATTTAAGCCCAGGATCATGACTATAGTCCCTGTGTATGTGTGTGTGTGTGTGTGTGTGTGTGTGTGTACAGTATTTTGAAATATGCCAATTTGAATGCTCAGGTTGAGAACTCATTCTATAAGTCACCACAGTTGTCATCACTCCCTGTGGCCTTACCTGAAGATGCTTCACCCAGTTGAGTTACCTGTCTGGCAACTGATGGCATTTTTGCTTAATACCCCTAATTTAAGCCAATGATCTGCTTTACACTTAAAAAAGTGGAAAGGCACCTAGGTGGCTCAGTCAGTTAAGTGTCTGCCTTCAGCTCAGGTCATGATCCTGGGGTCCAGGGATTGAGCCCAATGTCAGGCTCCCTGCTCATCAGGGAGCCTGCCTGCTTCTCCCTCTCCCTCTGCATATCCCCTGGCTGTGTACTCTCTCTCTCTCTCTCTCTCTCTCTCAAATAAATAAATAAATAAAATCTTTTAAAAATCTCTAAAAAAAAAAAAAAAGTAGAGTGAAAAAAGTCATTGGCAGAATAACATGTCTAGAGGTAAAGAGATAGGGTAGGGAGGAGGGTGGAAACAGCACCAGTGAGGAATCCAGCAGGTCACCAGTGGACTCTAACAGCTGGAAAACAGGATGTAAGCTGGCCTCAGGTTTGAGAAGTGTTGTCACATAGAAGGAATTTTGGGCATAATCTCCTTCTCCTTAGAAGTACAAAACTAATGCAGATGGTGAGGCTAGAAGCACAAGCAAAAAGGAGATAGTTTTAGACTCAGCATAAGAAACTTCTTTTTAATGTTGAAAACGGTTCAAAATTGAATGGGTTTCTTGGAAAGTAATGCATTCCTTGTCATTGGAGGTGTTTCCTCATTCTGAGACAACCATTTTCACTGGGTATCAACTGCATATACATATCGATCACAATCTTTATTCTTTAAAAAAAAAGATTTTATTTATTTATTTTTATAACGAGAGACAGAGAGCACATAATAGCTTGTGTGAGTGCAGGAGCTGGGGGAGGGGCAGAGAAGGAGGGAGAGGGAGGACTCTGCTTTGAGCACTGAGACTGATGTGGGGCTCAATCTCTTGACCCTGAGATTATGACCCTAGCCAAAACCAAGGGTCAGATGCTTAACCGACCGAGCCACCCAGGCGCCCCACAATCTTGGTTCTTATAAAGATATACCTAAGAGAGCACTAAGGTAACTTGAACTGCATGTTCTTTAACTTGATACTTGGAAGAGCATTCCAGATATGGAGCTGCTTGAACTAAAGAAAATCACAAATAAAAAGTACCACATCTATTATTTTCCTGTGAAAAATTCTTTAGTCATTGGGCCATAAGTAGAACTAAAAAGTGCATGTGCACATACACACACACATACTACCCCAGGATGAGGATGGCTTTAAAAGCAAAACAGTAAAATTCCATTTGCATTCTTTTCTGAGAGATGACCCTGCAGACTGATTTTTTTTTTCCTTGAGGATGAATAAGCTGCAAGTCATGGAAAGATGTATGTAGCTCTCTGTCCATGTCCGAACGTCATTCTGGGGATGCATGAATTGCAGAGCTAGCTAGGTACCAAACATCCCTTTTAATCTAAGGAAGAAGAAACCTACTATTTTAAAATTTTGAGTTAAGTGCAGCGTGACCAGCAAAATCTCTATGCTTCTTCAAACAACTTGACATGAAGGTGTTCCTCTTAGTAGAAAGGAAGAGAAAATAAAAGTATTTTTCCCTTGGTTATGTGTTGGCAGTTGCCATATGTCACAAAATTTTTGCTGATGATTTTCTCCTGCTGCTGGGGATTTGGTTAAATTCCCAGAAGAGTTAAACCACATAAAGTCATTGCTATGGAAACAGCAACCAGGTCTTTTCTTGTGTTTGTAATGATTTGCTGTTGAGTAATCAGACTGCGTATTATGCATTTTTTTACATGTATGTGTTTGTGTGTTAGAGAATAAGCTAGCTTTTCATTTCTGTGACTGCTAAAAATTATTCTTTAGCTGCCAATTAAAAAAGAAAAGCCTTGACATTCCTGTGTCTGAAATACTGTTCAGGATGCTTTTATGACAGGGAATGAAGTGTCGACATGGTCCAAGACAGGAGTAAGGATTTTAGGTTAAGTCTCAGTCTCAAGATGCATTTGCTGGAGAAAGAGGCTTTTCTCCTAGAAAAGATTCTTAAAGGTTAATAACTGAGTCTTGAAACAAGCAGGCAGCATGCATTACAGCCTTCTTTTTTATTTCGACAATGAAAGAAATGTTTTGCAGTTATGCAATTAAAATTGTGGTTGCTGGAATTTTATACTGAATTGAAATAGCCTTTTGTTTCTTCCCTGTGGTGTGAGCTAATAAAAAAAAATGCAGGGTGTTAATTGCATCCCATTGCCTTTCCACATTGGGAGTTCCAGAGCTATCCAGACTCTTCACTGAGTCTTTCCTCAAAACATACTGGGAAAAGAGGTGATAGGGTTAGTCTCAACTCAATTTTACCCTGAATTATTTCCTTCTTCCGTGAGAGGTTATTTAGCCTCATTTAGGACATGTCCTTTATGTCCTTTATTAGCCTCCTTTAGTAATGTCCTTTAGGACATTACTTATGTCTATGTCATAATGACTCACATGCATGTCTCTATTTACATCATGCTGACAAAGTGGAGACGATTTTACTGATACTTACATCGTGAATGTCCTGGATGCTAATAAGACTTATACTCGATGTATGATAAATGATCAAGTACAAGTCTAGTCTGGGAATCAAGTTGAATAAAAAGAATTGTTTATGAAGAAATGAGCCTACTGGAAATATGCATGACACCTTAAGAATGTGACATAAATGAGCCAGATTTTACGGGTTAGCAAATATTACCAAAAGTTGTACATAATCTGATTGCAAAAGGATGGATGCTGTATTATTTTAGCTAGCTAATTTAGATGCTGCTGTAGGAATTAAGCAGCATGTTTCTTTAGGGAGAAAGAACATTTAAAAAAAAGTTGAATACTGAAGTCCATTCAATTTAGCCTTATTTTTTTGAGTACCTAACATGTACTCATGTACTCTGCTCTAACAGGAAGACACAGATGAACAAAATACAACTTCTGGACTAGAAAATTTTAACATATTAATGGGGAGAGTGGGAGGAATGAGACTCATTTAACAAAAAGAAAGCAGAGTAAAGTAAGTGCCACAGAGAGAGAGAAGGTACTCGAGGGATGTAAAGGAAAGTAGGAACTCAAAATATGGAAGATCATATTTAAGTAGTTTGTGATCTAAGTGGGAGGACCTGTGCATAGAGAGGGGAGCCACGACAAAGAGGGATGAAAAAGAAATTTGGGGGATGATGTTGAATACTGGGCTAGTCATTAGTTTATTGCAGTAGATAATGGATGACTGTTTCTAATCAAGGTAGTCACATAATTTATGGTTTATTATTATTATTATTATTATTAATCACAATTTGTTTTAAAGTCATGAAAAGCCAGCAACAGTCAGGCTGGACAAATCTCTAAGATTCTATGCTTTAGAAAAATTATGTCAGCTCTAGAATGTGAGGCAGAAGCATATAAGGGGACACAGAAAATCAGAAGAGTTAGGAAACTTTTGTAGTAGCTGGGGTGGCAGTGAACATAGGAAGCAAAGGAGAGACTGGAGGGCTTCCATAGCATGCCTATCAAGTGAGGACTGATCTTGGTCTTTGTATCTCTATTACTTAATTTAGTCCCTAGAAAATTTCCCAGTGATTCTACTTTTTGAACTATAATTTGAGAAGGAATCTCAAAATAGAAGTAAATATTTACGATTGGGAAAATCTTGAATCTATAATTGTTGACTTCAATGGCATTGTTCTCAAGCATAGATGATCTACCTGCTTTGTCTGCTCTGTGCCAAGTGGCTAACAGACCCTAGAGGATGTCATGAAATAATGCAGATTAGCTTACCTGCAAATTTGGGCAATATAACTAGTTCATTTTATTTATGATTATAAGCATCTAACTTAATTGTAAGTGAATATTCATTGCCTGATGACATTAAACATATTCTTTCTCCAATGACTTGTATCATCACCTTGTAGTATCAAAATTCATACATATAGGCTTATTTCTGCAATCTCTGTAGTCTTTCACTGATGTTTTTATCTTCTAATTTTTCAGTATTATAGTTAGATTCTACCTTTATAGCACACTTTTTTATTCAGTAAACATTTCTCTCCTTGACACTACTTTGTCAGTATAGTAGTTAGATTCTTCATTTATAGCATGCTTCATTATTCAGGAAAACATTTCTCTCTTTGGCTCTATCTTCTAGGTAAATTTTCAGATTTGATTTTCAAGTTTAATTTAAAAAAATCACATTTGGATTTTGATTAAAATTTTCTTGAATTTGTTTAGATTTGTTTGGTGAGAACTGCTATCTTTAAACCACTGAGTCACTTTATTTATGAACATGGTATATTTTTCCACTCAGGTCATTTTACAATTTTAAGTACTAAGTATTATTTTAAGTAGATTTTCTTCTTACAAGTGTAGCATGTATATTATTAAGTTTGTTCTTAGACCTTTTATAGTTTTTCTTGCATTTGTGAGTGAAATCTTTTAATTCTATTATATTTTATCACTATTATTGTGGATGTGAAAATAAAAGGCTTTTTTTTATGTTTGTCTTATAGTAGTCACCCTACCTTATAGTTAGAAGTTGTTTTAAGTGTTTCTAGATAAGTTATCTTAGCTTTATGTAATGACCATTTTAGCGTTTCCTTTCTAATATTTATGTTTCATTTTTTTCTTACTTGTGTGATCAGAATTGAATTTGCCTGAAGTTTATTTGCTTTTGTACTCTAAAATACAGTCTGCTATTATTGATTGCATATTATTTTTATTATCCACTTAATAAGATTCTGCTTTATCTTTATGAATTCTTTCTTTTATTTTATTTAGATTTATTTTGTTTGATCTTTGCTTGCTCCTTAAGTTAATTGCCTAGTCGATTCACTTTCCTATCTTTTTCCTAGTAAATACATGCAGGTTCTGTGTACCTCTGACTAGAACTTGTAGTTTGTATAATGTAGTACTTTCATTATTGGCCATTTGCAAACAGTAAGTTTTAAGAGTAATTCAGCTTTTGATTTCTTCTGTAAATAAGCATAGTTTTAGAAGAATGCTTTTAAATTTCAAAATGAGTGCTTACTTCAGCAGCACATACAGATCGAAATGATACAGAGAAGATTAGCATAGTCCCTGCACAGTGATGACACACAAATTCGTGAAGCGTTCCATATTTTTGCTAACTGGAATTAAAATAAAAGCTTAAACACACACAGAAAATATTTTTAAAAAATTTCAAAGTTAATATGTTTTTGACTATCTGAGTGGGATTCATAAAAGGTCAATAACAAAAGGTCAATGACATAATTTAGAGAACTATGACTTTATTCCCCTGATCAACAAGTCTTCTCAAGAACAGAGACCTGCAATTTACACTATTTGCTCCGGGAAGAAACCTGTGCAATTCTTTGAAATGCTTCTAACATCATGGTATCAGATTCATTGTCTTGTCTCTATAATTATATTCCTGGCTCTTTTTGACTATTCTGGATACATGAACACATGTCTCTCTGTTCATCAAGAGCAAGGAACTGTAAAGATATCAACACATGTCTGAATTTGCAGCTAGAAAGGACAGTTCAAAGGTTAATTTTCCAGGGAGACCCTTCTCATTAGGATAAGATCTTAAGCCTTTGACATCTATTCTTGCACTATCCTTTTATTGTTACTTTCTAATTTCTCTCCTTGCAATGTTATGCTTTCCTAATTAAAGCTAAAGCAAATAAGGTCCTATCTTCCTCAAACTACACAACTATAGTAAGCATAAAATTGAAAAATATTTTTTTAGTAGACTTCTATCTTTCTTGAAGCAATTTTAGGTTCAGAGCAAAATTGAGCAGAAGGTTCAGAGATTTCCCATCTGTCCCCTAAACATGCATAGTCTTCTCCACTTGTAGCATTTATTCTACCAGAGTAGGATGTTGTTGTAACTGATGAACCTACATTGACACATCATTATCAGTCAAAATTCATAGTTTACATTAGGGTTCCCTCTTGGTTGTGTACTCTATAGTTTTGAACAAATGCCTAATGACATGTATCCATCATTATGGTATCCTGTAAAGTATTTTCACTGCCATAAAAATCCTCTGTAACCCACTTATTCAGCCCTCCCTTCTGTTTCCCCCCATTGGCCATCACTGACCTTTTTAGTATCTTTGTAGTTTTGCCTTTTCATAATGTCATATAATGTAATTTGCAAACAAAGACTTATTTCTTCCTTCCCAATCTGTATATCTTTTATTTCCTTTTCTTGTTGCATTAGCTAGGATTTTCAGTATAGTGTTGAAAAGGAGTGGTGAGAGGGGACATCCTTTCCTTGTTACTGATTTTAGTGGGAAAGCCTCAAGTTGCTCACCATTTATGAAGTTGGCTGTAGGTTTTTGTAGATCTTTTGTATCAAGTTGAGAATATTCTCTTCTATTCCTATTTACTGAATTTTTTTTAAAAAAATAAATGGGCTGTAGATTTTTCAATTTTTTTTCCTGTATTCCCATTGATAGGATCATGTGTTTTTTTTCTTCCTCTTTAGTCTGTTGATGTGCTGGATTACATTAATTAATTTTTAGATATTGAATTAGCCTCACAAACCTGAAATAAATCCCATTAATTGTGGTATATAATTCTTTTTATACATTGTTGGATTCAATTTGCTAATATTTTGTTGAAGACTTTTATGTCTGTGTTCATGATACATGTTGGTCTATGGTTTTCAACTTTTGTACTCTATTTGGTTTTGGTATTAGAATAATTCTGGCCTCATAGAATAAGTCAGGAAGTACTTTCTCTGCTTTTGTTTTCTGAAAGAAATTGTAGAGAATTGGTATAATTTCTTCCTTAAATGTTTGGTAGATTTCACCAATGAATCCATTGGGGTCTAGCGCTTTCTGTTTTGGAAGGTTATCAATGTTTCAATTTTTAAAATAGAGATAGGCCTATTCATATAATCTATTTCTTCTCATGTTAGTTATGATATATGTGTCTTTCAAGGGACTGGTCCATTTCAGCTAGGTTATCAAATTTGTGGGCATAGAGTTGTTCATAATATTTTTTTGTTATCATTTTGGTGTCCAATTAATCTCTAGTAATGTCCCCCTTTTTCATTTCTAATTTGTGTCCTCTTTTTTTCTTAACTAGCTAAAAAATATATATTTTTTTACTTATGGCCCATCTAGATACTCAGAATTTAATAAGTATAATTTACTTATTGAGTTCTTAATAATGCAATTCCAAAATTAGCTCATTGTGCTTATTTGATGGGATAGGTGAAGGGGATAAGAACAAGATGTATACAATGGAATATTACTCAGCCATTAGAAACGACAAATACCCACCATTTGCTTCGACGCGGATGGAACTGGAGGGTATTATGCTGAGTGAAATAAGTCAGTTGGAGAAGGACAAACATTATATGGTTTCATTCATTTGGGGAATATAAAAAGTAGTGAAAGGGAATAAAGGGGAAAGGAGAAAAAAAATGAGTGGTAAATATCAGAAAGGGAGACAGAACATGAGAGACTCTTAACTCTGGGAAACAAACTAGGGGTAGTGGAAGGGGAGGTGGGCGGGGGGTGGGGGTGACTGGGTGACGGGCACTGAGGGGGGCACTTGAGGGGATGAGCACTGGGTGTTATTCTATATGTTGGCAAATTGAACACCAATAAAAAATAAACTCATAAAAAAATCAAAAAAAATTTTTGACCAAATAATGAATGTTTAACAAATATTTACTGAGAATCTACTGTCTTCCTGGCACAACTGGCATTTGGAGATATGAATAACAACAGAGGCAACAGGTCTCTTACATAGAATTCACAATCTGGTGTATATATATGTTATGGTAGGGTAGGGAGACAATTAGGTAAATGCAAGAACAAGATGATTTCTGATAGTGAATAAGTTCTATACAGAAAATAAAGTAGGAGTATGTAATAATAGGGTGTTGGAGGAAGGACCTTGATTTAGATGACTATTTGGGGAGGACCTCCCTGAGAAGGTGATCTGAGAGCCAAATGGCACAAAGGAGCCTACACAAGTGAACAATAGCTGGCAAAGTGCCCCAGACAGAGAGAAAATAAAATGCAACAACAGCTCTAGGACTAGTATAAGTTTTGTAGTTATACAAAAAACAGAAAGAAATCCAGTGTGGCTGGAACAAAGTGGGCAGGGGAAGCTCAGGAAAGGGATTGGAGAAGTGGGTAGCAGCTGGCTTATGTGGCTAATAGTGCAACCCATAAGGTGTTTGGATTTTGTTCTAAATTTTTTTTTTTATTTATTATTTATGATAGTCACAGAGAGAGAGAGGCAGAGACACAGGCAGAGGGAGAAGCAGGCTCCATGCACCGGGAGCCCGACGTGGGATTCGATCCTGGATCTCCAGGATCGTGCCCTGGGCCAAAGGCAGGCGCCAAACCACTGCGCCACCCAGGGATCCCTGGATTTTGTTCTAAATGAAATGGGATGATTTTTGAAGCTGGGGCGTGTTATGGTGTGCCTTAAGGTTTTGTTTTGTTTTGTTTTACATTTAAAAAAAATTATATTCAATTTGACAACTTATAGTATAACAGGGCTTATCCCATCAATTGCCCTCCTTTGTGCCTATCACCTAGTTACCCCATCCCCCCATCTACCTCCCCTTCTGCAACCCTTTATTTGTTTCCCAGAGTTAGGAGTCTTCCATGATCTGTCTCCCTCGCTAATTTGTCCCACTCAGATCCCCTCCTTAAGCTTTAAAAATATTACTTCACTATTTGGAAAATGGGATTAGGAAGCTGTAGTAGACCAGATATGTAGTTGTTGAGATAAGTCAACAGTGCAATGATGGTGGCCTGGACTAAGTTGATAGCAATGAAATGGGCCAGGGGTAGAAGAATATGCATTTGGGATGTATCATACAATTAAATGTAAGAGTATAAAAATCATAAAATATTCTTGTCTATTTAGTCTATCCCTAGTCTCTGAAATACACTGCCTTAGCACACAGTGAACATTCAGAGTATTTGATGGATGAATCGAGTAAATGAATGGATCAAATGTCAAAGGGAAAGAGAGGAATCAGGATGAGTTCTAAGTTTTCCAGCACATTCAATCTCTTATATTACTAAATATAATTGCAACTCTTTAGGATTGGTATCATTTCCTGGGAAAAGGTTTGCTAGTAGAGATTTAATGCCATAATTAAATACATAACTCTAAATATGTACACTGTGGCTTTCCTATAAGGTAAAAAGAAGGATGTTATACAAATAATTATAGATCACACTAGACTATAATCATCGAGATAAGGAAAAGGGAGTGCCATCTTAAAAAGGTAAGAGCATTTATCTGCTCCAAACCTTTATTTTCTGCTTAGTGAACTTAAAATAGGTTAACTTCTTCCTTTGTCTTGCCTCACTCTCCCCCATACCTTCTCTCCTTTTGCATCTTCCATTTTTATATTTTGTGCTCATTTGTCTCCAAAATGGACCCACGTGGTAGATGGACTCAATAGTTTAGGACCCAAAGTCAACATATTTAACTAGAGTCCATTGGCTTTGGATCCTTGAATTTAGGCAATTTTCTAGCTATTTCCCCCTTTTTAGTTCCCATTCAACCTCTTGCGTATTTTGAAAAGAAAAAAATCCTTGCAAGGATTTTGAAAAGAAAAAAAAAATCCCAAGGAAATGCCTTTTTTTTGTATGCATGCCAATGTTTTTTGTTTTCTTAGAATGTGAGCAAATGTAGAAATTTTATGTCTACGTTAAATATTTCACCTAATTGTGGGTGCTTATATGATTGGACAAATACATTTTTAAAACAAATAGAATATCTGTTTTTTAAAAAATTTTTATTTATTTATGATAGTCACACATAGAGAGAGAGAGAGAGAGAGAGGCAGAGACACAGGCAGAGGGAGAAGCAGGCTCCATGCACCGGGAGCCCAACATGGGATTCGATCCTGGGTCTCCAGGATCACGCCCTGGGCCAAAGGCAGGCGCTAAACCGCTGTGCCACCCAGGGTTCCCTAGAATATCTGTTTTAAGAATGTAGAGCTGCTTATCAGATACTTGGACCACAGACTCAGCCTAAGATTGCTTCTAAAAATCACTGCCATAAGATGTAATAATAATAATAAAGAACAACATTAAAGATTGCCCAATAGACCAGGTTTGTTCTTTTTTTTTTTTTTTTTTTTGACCAGGTTTGTTCTTATCAATAAAAGCAATAATATGGTAGAAGAGTATTGAGTCACCTTACTTAACAGGAGCATCAAATACCCAGGAAAAGAAAAGTATATGACTCTGGTAGAGAATGTAAAGCTAAAATTAAAAAAGAGTGAGGGAAATCAAAATGAAACTACTCATCTTTCAGACTTAAAAGAGTACAAGTGAAAGTACTGGCTTTCTATTTAGATACTCTTTCTCAATCTGATTTCTCTATCATAGAATTTATTTTGCCTGCCTTCTTTTTTTGTTTGTTTTAATCATCTCTCAAATACTATTTTTCCAATGTTCTATTCTCCATTTCTAAGCTCTTCTATCTTTATTTTATGGGAGCCTAGCCTGCTGTGACCATGTCTCAGCTTCTGCTCCTGATTGGAACCAGATTATCCCCAGGTGCTCAGTTCAAATGCCCCAACAGAGAATCCGATCATCCAGCCTCTCTCCAAGGTTGCTGGCCAGCTTATTAATTTCCTGGTTTGGTACCCTATGGCCCTGTGAGAATAGAGTTTCTTAGTGTAAAACCTGGCCACCCCAGAAACGGAGGTTCTGGGTGGGGATTTTTCCCTTGGAAGACAGAATGGTGGGAGCAAGAATCCAAGCTTTGGTGTGTGGTCCAAGTGGCTATCATCTAACTAACTGTATGTTGCCTGATGTGAAATCTTTCTTCATTGGGCTTTATTCAAAAGACAGTTCATCAAATATATTTATAGTATAGAATAGTTTAAGGCTGAAGGTTTTGAGTCATCACTATGTCTGTCTCGTTGTGGCTTTGGTCGAAGTTTTTATGTGTTTCAACAGTCTCTCCCTTGTAATGAGGGCTAATAACACTTTTTTTCATAGAGTTGTTACAAAGATAATAAGGTCTATAGTGGTTAATATGAGACCTTCTACATGCTAAAAACTCAATACATAATGGCTGTTCTCCATCAATAGCAAGAGCAAGCAGTCTCTCTCTCTCTCTCTCTCTCTCTCTCTCTCAAAATTCTCCTATGGTAATGTTCTTGGTCAGTAGTATCCTTACTTTTAAAATGAATTATCCAGATTTATCTTAGTTACATAATTCAAAATTATCTGACAGTATGATTCTAAGTCTTTTGCTATCTTGGAGAGTTGTCAAATCACTAATTAGAGAAAGCCTATAAAAGTTTTTGAATCTCTTGGCATCAGGTATTCTATTAAATAACATTTGCAAAGTCTTAATGGCTACACATAACATTGAAATGACTATGTAGTTATCTTTTTGTGATAAGTGCCTTCCACGGTCTTGCTTTCTCACTTTGAACATTGCACCTAAAGCAGGGAATACTGCTTCCTACATAAACCTTTCCAAGTATTTCATGTTCAGGAGCTAACCTTCTCTTCCTTGGGTCATCATGTAGACTTTTTCAATTTCAAAACAGGCTTCCTTTCAAATTCTGATATGAAATATGGCATATGAATTTCCTTTGGCACTTCTGTTCTAAGTAGAAAATAAAAACCACATTCTAGAAAGCACAAGGAAACACCAAAAATAAGATAGTGGGGGAGGCAAAGTTGAAAATGCTGCATTTAAAGAGATAATCTGCATACAATGTTCTCGACAGCCAAATTCTGGGCCTACGGGAGCATGTCTGTCCTGTCAGAGGCAGACAATAGTGTAGGTTATGTGGGAGGATGGCAAGGGAACAGCACACTCATCTGGCATAATCTTGGAAAGAAGTGAACTTCTCTAACCATTAGTTAAAATGTTGTTTTGCCTCATTTGCTAAAGTCACCAAGAAAGATCCTATTTAAAAAAAAAATCCCATTTCTTTCTTAAGTCTAAATCTATATTACAGTGACCGAAATGTATTTATTTACTTTTTAAAAGATTTATTTATTTATTCAGAGAGAGAGAGAGAGAGAAAGAGAGAGAGAGGCAGAGACACAGGCAGAGGGAGAGGCAGGATCTATGCAGGGAGCCTGATGTGGGACTGGATCCCAGGTCTCCAGGATCAGGCCCTGGGCTGCAGGCGGCGCTAAACTGCTAAGCCACCGGGGCTGCTCCAGTGACCAAAATTTAGAGAAAGTTTGCTGTTTGGACCCCTGAGACATTCTGAGCTAGCCTAATAAGAGTCACAGAGAAAGTAGGTGCAGCTCTCTAGATGAGTCCCTACTTTTAAGTTGTTAACTCCAGTCCCTTTCTCTTCTCGTGGGTTGAAGCCAGTGTTACATGACAAATCTGTGACAGTCTGGCCTTGCTACACAAAGCATTGTCCACAGGCCAGCAGTTCTGGCATCACCTGAGAGCCTGTTAATAATTGAGAAGCTTAGGGCCTTCTCAGACTGGCTGAGTCAGAGTTTGCATTTTAACAAGAGCCATGGGTGATTGTTCGCCTTTTAAAGTTTGAGAAGACTGGTCTAGAAACACATGGGCCTGCACAGTGTGGAATTGAGCTGTTCTTAATTCCATCACTGATTTACATGTTGGAAAGACCACTTACTGTTTTTCAAGAATCTCCTCTTTTTTTTTCTCCTCCACAAAATAAAAATAGTTTTGGCAAAGCCTTGGGAGCTAGATGAGATAGTCTGGAAAGTGCCTTATGTGGTGGAGGGAGTTAACGTCCTGTTATTTTATGCAAGAAGGCAGATACACTCTTGAGAGGAAGGCTAGCAGTTGCACTGGAAACCCTTGACTGTCAGATCATTTATTTCGCTGTAGAAGACAAGGGAGGTGGGAATGATGGACTTGGCTTCTCTTCCTAACATGAGACAGACCAGTGGTCTTTGCTGGCAGTCTTTTTCCTTGCTCCTTCTACAATCTGGTAAAATATGATAAATGATCTAGTGCTTCCTAGTATGAAATTATAATGTAGAACAATATTTACATAAAAATACAACAGGGAGATTTTAGAACACTACTTTATTCAGAAGCCTCATAAAGGCATGGGGTTAACATACCAGCACTGCCCTCTCTGGGGGGATTGGGAAGACTCTAACCTCTCTGGGGGGATTGGGAAGACCTGTGCTCTGGGGTCAGGTGTAAGTTGTATTTTGTTGTGTGCTTATACCCTTTGGGTCTTTTGTTGTCCTATGAATTCTGTTTATCATCTGCTCCCATTATTATTGAATGCCCATTTTATGGCCCTGTGAAGACCTAAGGACCAGCCCTTAGCAGCAGTAAAAACAATACCGAGCTCCTGGTTGGGTCATGGACATGGCTGGATCACAGGTATGTCCCCTGAGTATTTAGCGATATATTGCACATCTCTCAGATTATGACACAAAAAAGCCAATAGGGATTTTTTTCTGGACTCCTAACATCACCTTTTATTATTTTATCGTCCTTATGTTTGTGGGCAATTCTGGAATCCAGTTATTAGAGGTCAGACGTATCTATAGTCTTTCAGTTTCAGGTTCCCCCCAGGAAAGGTGGATGGCTAGAAGCAGGAGTACAGCAAGAACATTTACCTTTCAGGTTTTCCCCATTTCTCCCAACAGCTCTAACCTTATCTGAGCATACTTGCCCCTTCCTTTTATCACCAGTTTCTAGATGAATTCATATAGAGAATTTTTTTAAATATTATTTGGTCCTATTTTAGGTGAATTCTGTATTAACTTCAGTAATCCCCAAAGGTCCACTTTACCTATGTGTTAATTTTAAAGTTTCACTGTTTCTTGAGAGACTAGAAGATAAAGTTGTACATGCAACATACACATGCACACACACTATACACACATACCCCATACTGTACACACACACACCCCACACTACACATATGCATACCATACATACTACATACACACAGACACCACACACAACACACACTGCACACACACACACAAATACCACACACGTACACCTGTATTCTCATGATTAATGCTCTCAAATTTAGGTCAGGGGAAGGAATGTGTATGGGGAAGAAAGATAATTTCTGATATTTTTTAACATAAAGATAACATATATCCATATAAATATTTTAAATAATAATAAATCTACCTAAAAGGCAGCCCTGTTTATTTTTCATTTAGGAAATGTACTTTATGCCACATTATTCCAAGATTCTAAAATTACTTTTATCTTTACTAATTTAATATCTTTTGAATTTGATATGTAGTCTTAATATGATCATTTTACTCTGACATAATTACAAACCAATGTATTGTCAAAGGTAATTTTATTATCTATCACAATCTTTAATAGCACTACTGAGCTGCTTCATGAACACAGAAATTTAAAGAAATCATTTTATTATTTTCTTCATTACACACTTATTTGGTTCACTTTCTGAAGTTTACTTAAAAAATATGGTAGCATTGAAAGTTCTGTATTAAGACTATATTCAAAGTAGAATCTCACCTACCTTGCTGTAAAAGGAAAGGACATACAAAAATTATTGTGTCCCTGTATGTCTGAAATGTCCCAGGGTCCTCAATCCTAATGTCCCCTCTGAGAGTCAGATGTCTTTTCATTTAATTTTCTTAAGGCTTTCTGACATCTCCAGCCTAATCCAACACTGTTACCATCCTTAGTATTTTTACTGTGCAAGTATCATCAGTTATCACAACAATCTCATAAAAACCTACTTTCTTGTTGTTTTATTGAGAAGTATTCCACATGCCATAAAATCCACATATAAAAATGGTTCAATGTTTTTAAAGATATTTACAGAGTTGTACAACTATCTCTACAACTTAATTTGAGAACATCTTCAACACAACATATACAAAAAAACCCCTACGCCTTTAACTATCATCCCCTATTCCTGCTTACCCCTTCCCTAGCCCCAGGCAACCACTAAATCTACTGTCTGTCTTTGTGGATTTCCTGTCCTGACATTTCATGCAAATGGGCTCATGCAGTCTGTGTTTTTTGTGACTGACTTTTACATAGCAGAATGCTTTCAAGTTTCATCCATGTTGTTATGTATCAGTACTTCATTGCTTTTAATTACTGAATAATATTTCACTCTATGCATATACCATATTTTGTTAGCCATCCATCAGTTGATGAACATTTGAGCTATTCCCACCGTTCGTCTACTATGAATTGTACTGCTACGTATACTTAGGTACAAGTTTGTGCTAACATATGTTTTTAATTCTCTGGAGTATATACCTGGGAATGTAATTGCTGGGTCATATCATGACTTTGTGTTTGGCTTTTGAAGAATTGCCAAACTTTTCCTTAAAGTGGTGGCTCCATTTTACATTCTTACCAGCAATGTATAAGGGTTCCAGTTTCTCCATATCCTTTTCTACACTTATTGTCCGTCTTTGTAATTTTAGCCATCCTGGTGGGTGCAAAGTAGTATTTCATTGTGGTTTTGATTTGTATTTATCTAATGACTAATGATGTGATCATCTTTTCATGTGCTTATTTGAGAAAAACTCACTCTGTACACAGTCTGAGTCAAAAAGTCTAATTGTGTTCAAACTCAGTTTTGAAGATCTCCCCCTTTTGGAGTCTGCTTTGGTAGAGAGAAAAGGGGTTTACTGACCAATACTTTAAGTTGGTCACAAAGTTAGATCAACATCTTTGCCCTCTGTTTTCTGAAAAAATATTGAGAACACCCATGGTAGTTTTCTGGCAGTAGATGAGAGAAAATTACTGCTTAAATATTTCTAATTTCACAAGAGTAAACTGTAAAGTAAGTCAAGTTTGCTTGATTTTGAAGTTCTTACATTAATATCATATGCTTTTCTCTCCCCTTTGGAGAGGCCCCTTTTTGTAGTTCTTCCTAATGTCATACTTTTTAGATGGCCTTCTATCAAGCTTATTCTCAGGATAAGATGTGAAATACATAGACACTAAAAAGGACATGATGAAAAAAGAAATCTCATTGTGTATCTTTCTTAAAATTATTTTCAGAGAATAAAGGAATAAAGGACCAAAGTTCTTAGTGGGATATTAAAGCAGTATCAAAAGATGAAGATTTTTCTTTGGGTAATCTGTATCACTTGGGGTCCTCATTTGTACATGACTGAAAACTACCCTGAGAGTAGCTTAACAAAGGCTCCCATTAGTTGCAAGGGCTCCAAAAAAATCACCAAGATCCATGTTTTAGCTGTATCCTATATATTGATTACATTCTTAGGATTCTTAGGGTGATCCCTGCAGGCTTCTAGCTCACATCATCACATGTTTAGAAAAAAAAGAGAAATTGATCCCTTATACCCCAACCAAAGTCTCAGAACTGAGCCTTCCTAGCCCCAGGTGGCCTGACCTGAAGCACATGCTCATCCCTGAATCAATGACTATGGGCAGCATGAGGGAACTGCCATTAGCTTAGCCCAGTTCATGTGGGTCCCCCCTGGATCCTGTGTGGAGTCACTTCACGGGATGCATTTGGGCTGAAGCTAGCAAGTTGTAGTTAAGAAAGGGGGTGGGGAGTATGTGTAATGATCATTATCTGCTCAAAGCCACAGATCACAAGGGGATTTGTTCTCTCAAAGGGCAGTTCTAGGAAGAACATTAAAACTCTTCAGGGGGAAAAGTACCCCCAAAACAAAACAAACAAACAAACAAACAAAAAAAAGAAAACAAACTAAAACTCACCAAGGACAATGGTTCTCAAGCTTTAGAGTATGTATTAGTTTGCAAGGGCTTGCTTGTTCCACCATTGTGTTTTGGAAGCAGATAACTTGTTTTGCAGGTTCACAGATGGAGAGGAATTTTGCCATAGTATGAATCATTCCCTGAGTCTCACCAATACCACATTTAGATGATGTTTGGATTAGATTTTGGACTTTGAATTGATGTTGGAATGGGTTAAGACTCTTGGAGATGATGGAATGGGGTGAATGCATTTTACATGTGAGAAGGACATGATTTTGGAGGAAGGGAGTTACATGGTGGGCTATTATGAGTTCAATTTTGTCCTTCCAAAATTCTCATGTTGAAATCCTAATTTAGAAATACCTTAGAATGTGACCTTATTAGAAATTAGGTTATTGCAGATGTAATTATTTAAGAGAGGTTGGGAGGGTGAGCCCCCAATCCAATACAACTGGCATCCTCATAAAAGAGGGATATTTAGACACAGAGACCTATACACAGGGAAAACACCCCATGATATTGGAGTTCTCCTGCCACAAGCCAAAGACCTATCAAAATCTAGGAGGAAGGTCTGAAAGAGATCCTTCCCTAGCACCTTCAAAGGGAATACGGCCCTGTCCTAACAAAGTACCATAAACGAGTGGCTTGAACAACAAAAATTTATTGTCTCACAGTCCTGAAAGTTAGAAGTGTGAGATCAAGGTGTCAGCAGAGCAGCTGTGTTAGGCCTTGTGTTAGGACCACAGCATCTAATGTTCTCAACTTGATTTTAACTGGGTTTATTGTTATTGCTTTTTTTTTTTTATTTTAATAGAAGAAACAAAATTGTCTGAGGATGATGAAATGGAGAAACTCTACAAATCGTTAGAACAAGCTAGTCTTTCTCCTCTTGGGGACCGTCGGCCTTCAACCAAAAAGGAGTTGAGAAAGTCCTTTGTTAAGCGATGTAAGAATCCATCCATAAATGAGAAACTTCACAAAATCCGAACCTTGAATAGCACATTGAAGGTAAAAAATTTCAGATTGTGGATGAATTCTGTGGATGTGGGGCATGGCATGGCTGGTTCTGCAGAGAGATTCATGCTCACTAGTGTGTTTGTATGGGTGGAGAGGAGGGCAGTGAGAACAAGTATAATCGTCTGTAGGGTCAAATGACCTTTGGCATCCTTGAAGCACTAGAACATTCACACAATAGCACTCAGTGCACTTTCCTAAAATAGGGCTTTGACCTTTACATTCACTTTGGTATAAAAGTTCAAATCCCTTACCTTGCACAATAAATGTTAATGAGGGCTTAAGATAGTGAGAGTGAGATATTCTTGTGAGAATAAGCAGTGATATGAAATAAGATCTTGGAATTTCACTTGACTCATTAAAGAGTACCATTCTTCTCCAACTACATCCAGAAGAAAATCTCTAGATTTCAGATAGATCCAAGACTTTGTGATTGTCAGCCCAAGGCTCTGGAGTGAGAAAACGCCACGAGAGATGGGGAATGGGAAATGTATACTAGATTGTAATGAGCCAGCAGATGTTTTCACAATGGGAATGGGGGACACATGGTACACAACATACTGAGGCTATTTTCAGGGCTTCCTGAACAAAAGTGGTTCTTCATAACAAAAGCATATTGCTTTCACATGTAGATTATAGCATAAACAGGAGGAGGCTGAGAAACTTTGCAAAATAGTTCCACATTAGCAGAAGATTTATAGATTCTGAAAAGCCTTGATAGATTCTGCAATTTAATTTTGGCTTGTACATGTCCTTTTGCATCAAGAATTTGAGTCTCTTTCCAGGAAGAAATACCAGCAATCAAAGAACAAGGCTACAAAGAAATGGCTGAATGAGTCTTAGTCAGATATCCCTGTTAGTAGAATAGCTAGGCACCCCAAAAGGCTGCAAAAAAATGAGGCTGAAAAGAGAAGACAGAGGAATATTTTAATTATACAAAGAAAACCCAAATGCAGAGAAATTTGCCAACATTTAATGATGAAAGACATTAGTAAACTCTTTTCAAAGCCAAATATGTTATATTTTATGGTATGCATGAAGTTGATAAATATATTTGATCATTCAATGTAATATGCCATACATAACATGTTGAGATTTACTATTTTAGCTATAATAACTGATGTGAGTGAATACATTTTTCTTTTTTTTTAAGACTTTAATTATTTGAGAGAGAGAGAGAGAACAGAGGGAGAGGGAAAGGGTAAAGGAGACTCTCTGCTGAGCAGGGAGCTCAATGTGGGGCTTGATCCCAGGACCTGAGCCAAATGCAGATGCTTAACTGACTCAGCCAACCAGGAACTCCTATGTTTTTCATTAGACAAATATTTCCTGAATCTTTCTAAGTCCCAGACTCTATTCTTGGTCTCCAGGAGCATTGAATGCACACCACCAGACAGTGCAAACAGAGAGGAAAACAGAATGCAATGTGTTGAATGGTGTAGCTGATAGAAGCTTGAGTGCTTTGGTGGAGGGAGGAAGAAGGTGGAGGGACGTGGCTGCCTATCTGAGGCCATTCGGGACAAAGTCATGGAGGGGCTGACAACTGGCCCATAAGTAAGAGGTAAAGAATATCAGGGTGAGAAGTAAGGACTTTCATGGAGGAGGAACTGGCCTAGACAAATTGTATGTCAGTGGAGGATACATTGCAGCCCATGTTGGGAGAAACAAGGAACAGGCTAAAGAAAGGTTGGACAGTTCAGGCCATTTCTAGAAGGAGAAAGACTGGGTTTAGCTTTCCATAGAACAGCAGCTCAGGACTCTAGACTGTCATGGGACTGTGCTCTGACCTGGTCACTGGGAGGCCATGTTTGTACAGAGAATTCAAAGGTTTTACTAGCCGTCCGTACACTTCTCTGTGACCCTCCTGCTCTCCATGCACTGTGGCCATGGCATTTATGAAGTTAGCAGCTTTTTGCTTTTCTCCCAGTGTTTTAATTATCTCTTGTGAGATAACAAAATAGCCCCAAAGTTAGCCACTACAAACAATGAATACTTGTTAGTTCATAGTTTCCTTGGGTCAGGAATCTTGGTATTAGCTTGGCTGGATGCTTCTCCTCCAGGTCTCCTACAGGCTGCAATCCCAGCATCAGTGGGGGCTGCATGCATTTCTCCACTGGGGAAGGAGTGCCTCCAAGCTCTGTCACATGCTGGTTGGCAGGATTTGGTTCCTTGCAGGTTGTTGGACCGAAGTCCCACTTGTTTATCCAGTTCCTTGTCCTGTGAACATATGGTAGCTTTCCCAATGGAAGTTGGCTTTCCTTAGAGTGAGGAAGACAGCAACAGTAAATGAACAAGATGGATCAGACCTGTTTCAGCAGCAACACCACATCACAATTATGGCATTCTATGCATTAGGAGCAAGACATAGGGTCAGCCTATGTTGAAGGAAGGAAATTACATAAGGGCAAGAATGCCAGGGAGCAAGAAGCATTGGAGGCCATCCACCACACCCTTCTGAAGATCTGCAGTCTTTGCATTCCTAGAAAAAGCCCTTTTCACAGATCTCTTAGATGTCACCAAAGTGTAATCCTGGGACTGGTGAAACATAGTCCATGTTATGGAATCCATGAGATAGAAAGACATGCTGATATGGAAATTGCCTTGTTGGGGGAAAAAAAAAAAAGCACATCAGCCTGGAGAAAGATAATTTGGTTTGTGTAGGTTTATTCAAAGGCTATGAAAATTATTTTAACTATCTTTAATTGAATTGAATTGAATCATAATTATCTTTAAAATTCAGAGCAGTCAGGATAGTGGTTGCCTTTGAGGAGAAGGGAAGAAATTCCTCGGAGGGGGCGCCACAGTACAGTTTCTGAGGTGCTGGATAAGGGTTCCCTCTAACCTCAGTGGTGATTACACAGATATGTCCATTTTGTTGTAATTCATCAAGCACAAACCTTTTTATTTTATTATTTTATCTTTTTAGATTTTATTTATTTGTTCATGAGAGACACAGAGAAAGAGGCAAAGACATAGACAGAGGGAGAAGCAGATTCTCTGCAGGAAGCCTGATGCGGGACTCAATCCCAAGACCCCAGGATCACAACTTAAGCCGAAGGCAGATGCTCACCCACTGAACCACCTAGGTGCCCCAAGCAAAAACATTTTTATATGTGCATTTTTGTCTATATTTATTACATTGTGATATAAATGTTTATCTAAATAATACTTCAAAACTGCCATGTGAACAAGCAAAGACAACATAGTTTCATGCAGAAACAAGGAAACTTTTAACAATAATGTTTATATTAGTGATAGGCACATTTCATAAATAAAGAAAAATCCCTACATTGGGATTGTATTGGAACAAATTCTCTTTATGGAAATTCTTCTAGGAAGTTGAGCCGAATCATCATGTCATACCGTAAATGTAGATCTTTAGGAATTTCTGATAATTCAACATCCATGGACTCTTGACTAAGCCTGTCTTTATTTTAAAATGAGTAATTAATAGATACAACTTAAACTTGCTCTCAGGGTTATTCTGGTCTATGTCAAAAGAGGAATGAACCCTGCTTTCCCCAACTTCTCTGGTAGAACACATTTCCGATGCTTAGGTCTTAAGTCATCATATACTGACTATTTGGAGTCAAAAAGGAAAGTAGAGCATTGTCTCTTTGATGGTATTTTCTAGAGGCCCTGCCAAACCTTGCCTGCCTGCCAGAAGGCAAGAAGGATATCATAAATGTAGTTCAAAGCATCCAGTGGGCCTCCTGCACTGCAGGAGAGAAGCAGAACCGGTGTGCCATGCCGTTGACTGGGGTGCTGTGCTGAGAAGCACTGCAGAGCCTTCTGTCATTTCATTAATTTCCTTCCTCTCTATTCGTGTGTGTAGTTACTTCTTTTGTCCATAAAGGAACTTTAACACAGGGCAGCCTGGGTGGCTCAGCAGTTTAGCGCTGCCTTCAGCCCAAGGCCTGATCCTGGAGACCTGGGATCGAGTCCCACATCAGGCTCCCTGCATGGAGCCTGCTTCTCCCTCTGCCTGTGTCTCTGCCTCTCTCTCTCTTTCTTTCTTTCTCTCTCATGAATAAATAAATAAAATCTTAAAAAAAAAAAAAAGAATTTAACACAGACTTGAGCTAAATAATAAGGAACTTGAATTGTTTAGAGCTGAAAACCGTATGAGAAGTGTTAGCCCAAAGTTGAAAAGACCTTTCCTAAAACCTTTGATCAGATTTAGAGGAGTGGTTAATTCACTTTGCCTTAAGAAAATCAGTTCTTTAAATTATGTTTATCTGCAAAGATCTTATTTAGCTCTTTCAATAAAATATTAGGCTCTCTCTCTGAAGCAGATGTCAAAACTTTTTTTGTGTAGAAGAAATTATAATTTTTAATAATTTTTATTAGGTTTTTAATTTTCATCCCAATATAGTTTACATACAGTATTGTATTAGTTTCAGGTGTGAAATATAGTGACTCAACACTCCCATACATTACTCAGTGCTCATCATGGTGTGTTCTTTATTCCCAACAACTATTTCACCCTACCTGTCAAAATTTCTTAAGAGCAAAGTAAAACTCCTTACACAACTTCACATAAATAGCATTATGGTGATATCAAAGGATGGAAGCTTGTTTTGGGGGGAAAAGGTTGTTATTTGAATGTAGATGTTGAGAACTCAGAGGAAGGAAAGAAAATTCTCTTGGCCTTGCTTGATTTTCTACCAGCAATCTTTTCTAGTTACCCACTTATTTAACCTCTGCTTTTGCCTTTTGGTCAGCCTGCTTGTTATTACTCTTTGGTTATTTTCTCACTACACAATTTTTCTTTCCTTCCTGGAGTCTAAATATATATTTTAACCTCCATCTATTATCACATTCTTGCTCTCTTGATTCAGAATTGTAAATCTTATCACTCAAACTATTATATATGTAGTAAAAAAAAAAGTAGAAAAAAAGAAAAGAAAATGTAATAAATGCTTCATGTAAAACAGAAGTTAAAGCTAATTGTAAAGCACAAATAATACATTTTTTTGTGCCAATGTTTAGGATCATCTAAGACTAGATCCCTTATTTGGATAGAATAAATGCTATCAATGCTAGAATCCTAAAATTATATGCAAATATATAGATAGAGATTTATATCTCTATATCATAAAACAAATATATATAATAATATGTATATAAAACATATTGTAAACTTTTTACATATTGTAAAACCTGTTGTAAATACATATATATATAAACCTTTTTTGTTGTTATTTATGGCAAGGATTTCCTTGGGCTCTAAATAGGGTTCATGATATAAAAGAGATTTCAAAACAAATGGATAATTATTCACTCACATTTTATTTCAAACATTCATTTTTTTTTCCCAACAAGTATTTAGTGAATGTCTAGCATGCGTGAATCATTCTTTTATAGCCTTTGATGATACAGGAGTGGTCATATCAGACAAAAATGCCTGTCCTTAAGAAGCTTACATTTAGGTACAAGAAGAAATTAATTAAGTAAATAAATTTTATAGTATGCTGAGTGATGAGAATAGAATGAGGATGAGGAATGCTGATGGATTGATTTTTAACTAAGATAGGTATGAAAAGCCTCTTTGAAAGGTAGAGTGTGAGTAATGTCTGAAAAAGGAAAGGGAGTGAGTCTTGAGCTTATGCAAGGCAGAGTATTATAGGAAGAAAGGAGAAAAATGTAAGTGCCTTGGGGTGGGAATATGCCTAGTAGGCTTAAGAAAGGGCAAAGAGGTCATGTGGCTGGAGGGTTGTAGGAGGAAGGGGCATGAAGAGAACAGCAGTGGGTCAGAAAGGTAATGAGAGATTATAACATATAGTGCTTTATTGCCATTGATAATACTTTAGCTTCTACTCAGTGAAATAGGAAGCCTTTGGAAGGTCCTGAACTGAAGTGTGCCATAGTTTGACATATGTTGAAGGTAGAACTTGGGATTTGCTGGTGGATTGGCAGTGAGAGCAGGAATCAAGGATGACTGCAGTGTTTGGCCTGAGCCACTGTAAAGCTGGAGTTGCTATTAGGTGTTTTGCAAAAGGCCATGATAGGAACAGGTTTCAGTGTGTATTGGAAGTTGGGGTGGGTCGGGCATGTAGAGAATAACAGGAGCTTAGTTTTGAAGTATTTATTTATTTGTTTGTTTGTTTGAAAGAGTAGGTGTGCACTTGGAGGGAAGAGCAGACAGGGAGGGAGAGATAGAATCTGGAGCAGACCCTGTGGGGAGCATGGGGCCCTATGAGGGGTTCAATCCCATGACCCTGAGATCATGACCTGAGCCAAACCAAGGATCACTTGCTTGACCAACTGAGCCGCCCAGGTACCCCAATAGGAGCTTAGTTTTGGACATGTTATATTTGAGATGCCTAATAAGTGTCTAGGTAAAGCTGCTGAAGAGGAAGTTTAGACAAACAAGTATGAAGTTCAGGGAAGAGATAAGGCTTGCAAGATAAATTTGTGGCCCTTAGTATATAGGGAGAAGGGGAGACATGAGATCATAAGAGATGGCAAGAACATGGATATACGTAGAAGAAAGAATAAGCTAAACGGGGAGTTCTGGAGCTTTCCAATGTTAAGACTGAGGCCAGAATGAGGAGTCATCAATGGAGATTAAGAATAAGTGGTCATTTTAGGATGAGAAAAATCAAGAAAATATGTCACAAAAATGACGTGATGAAAGCGTTCAAAAAGAGGTTGTCAACAGTTTTAGATGCTGTTGATAAACAAGTTGAAGATAAATAGTTCTTGGATTTAGCAACATGAAGGTCATTGGCCTTAACCAGAACAGTTTTGGTTAAATCCCAATGGGAATGGGTCTGTGAGAGAATGGGCATGGGCAGGGGAGACATTGGAGACAAGGAGAAAAGTGAAGCATTTGCTGGAACAGAGATATGGGGTTAAGAGAGGGCTTAGAAGATGGGAGAGGTGACAGCATGCATAATGATTAAGTGGAGATGGGAAATTAATGAGTCACAAAAAAGGGGAGAATTGTGGGAGTGAATTTCTTGAGTATGAGAGAGTTGGGTGATATTGCACAAGTGGAGAGAAATTCGCCTTTGCTGGGAGCACAGATATTTCATCCAAAAGAACAGGAAGGAAGTCTGGGTTATACCTGTATTGATGTAGGTAGTGGGCAGTAGGAATTTGAGAGAAATGTTCTCATTTTTTCCATTTCCTCAAAAAACAAAAATAGAGAACAAGGTCATGAACTTTACTTTTTTATTTTTAATGTTTTTTTTTAAAAGATTTTATTTATTTATTCATGAGAGACACAGAGGGAGAGAGGCAGAGATGGAGGCAGAGGGAGAAGCAGGTTCACTGTGGGAGCCCTACAAGGAACTCGATCCCAGGACCCCGGACTCATGCCCTGAGCCAAAGACAGACGCTCAACCACTGAGCCACCCAGGTGCCCCAGGGTCATGAACTTTAAGGGAGGATGGGGGAGGAGGTTGAGTAGGGATGAAAAGTGTTGAAATAGTAATTTGGGAGATTGGGAGAGAAAAGGGGTGGGAAAATATGAGTACTGGGTAGTAGTAAAAGCCACTCAATGGCTGTGGTCATGAATTTGAACTGCAACCAGTGAGCCTGGTTGTGAATTTTTAGCTATACACATGCTGGCCTGGGGATAGACAGAAAGACTGGTTCAATAACAAACATGTATTGAATGTCTCCCTGGCCCTCAGCAGTGTGTTAGGAGCAAGGAATACAGGGATGAATAAAATGCTTTCTGTCACCTTCCTTAAGAAGCTTTAGAATAGGTGGCATGCAGATCCAGGAACATCTAAGGACAACATGGTAAGTTCTAAGGATTGGAAGGCACGAGAGCATAAAAAAAAAAAAGCCTTTCAGTTCAATTTAGGGGTTCAGACAACGTTTTCTAGAGAATATGATGCCTGAAGTGAGTATAGATTTATAAGTTGTGGTAAAATCTGGTACAAAAAGATTGGCAAGTGTTCCATGTGAAAGCAACTCAAGGAAGTAGAGTTTACCAGAAGAGAGATGAAGAAGGTCCTCCATGTGGCACAGTATCATGGAATGTGAACTGATTCTGTGTGGGGAAAATGCACACCAACACTGTTTGAACAGGAAGTAAGGAGGAAGTTAAGTTAGAAAATGGAGCACAAATCTGGAGAACCTCTGATGTGAAGGGGAGCCATTATGAGGACTTAGCCTTTTAGGTGGATGCCCTGCATTGCTGTGCAGAGGGGGGTTTAAAGTGAGGATTGGAGCAGCGACATATCAAATGTGATGAACTGCATTTTGTAGCCAAAGTTAGGATTATGGTCAGAGGGACAAGAGTAGATTTGAGATAAAGTTATCAGGACTGGATGATTTTGGATTGTGGAGGCTCTTACATCTCATTTTTTAGCCCATTCTTTGATTATAGAACATTCCCTTAACCTGAGCCAGACGTTTCAGAAATGTTTGTTATTGGTTACAGAGGAGGTGGGGTAAAATAATATGAATAGATTTGTTTGCTCTATTAGTGTCATTGGAACACATACTGTTTTGATGGAAGGGTAGTAGTCTTTGAATAAAAAGATAGCCTATATATTAATTTGGTATATGTTAATTAAATACATGTGTGTGAGTTATTAAAAAATCAAGATAATTTAATAAAAATAGAGACATATGTTGGATTATCTGATGTCTTAGGGAAAGTACTGTGTCCCAATTTTACTCATAGTGAAGTTTGGGTGGTCAATGACATGATACAATTATAAGCTTTAGATGGAATGATGCTCACTTGGAGATAGAAATATTACTGAGGTATGGAATGAGAATTGATCTGGAAAAAGCCACATGGGAGATCCTGGCTAGATGTCTAGTTCTTCCAATAGCCTTTGGGTAGGATACTTAACTTCTTTTTGGCAAATATATACAAATGGATGTCCTGCCATATCTCTTAGGCTTGCTTAGGGATTAGAATAGTAATGTGTAAAAACACTTTGATAATGTTATGATGAATGTATATGTGTATTTGAAAAGGGCTGAAGAGGATTTATTGAAATTAAGATACTCACTGCATCTTATTGACCCCCCCCCCCCCTTATCTTCTACTTGGGCAGTGTAAAGAACATGACCTGGCCATGATTAACCAGTTGCTGGATGATCCGAAGCTGACTGCCAGAAAATACAGGGAGTGGAAGGTGATGAACACCCTGCTGATCCAGGATATCTATCAGCAGCAGCGAGCCCCCATGTCTGCCCATGAAGGCACCCCCGAGGGACTTGAGAAACCACCTTCCTCTGCCTGTGTTGAAAATTCTATTTGAGAACAAGCCAGCATTTTCTTCCCTTATATTACCCCAAGCAACTATTGGAGATGTTATAAGAGCTTTCCTTAAAAGGAAAACTGAAACCAGTTATTCAAGCATTGGCTCCTTCTCTAAAGATGTGACTAAAGTGAGGACCCACTCTGACAGCAACAGGACTCTTCATTCTGGTTGTAGTGCTTACACTGAGACTGGAGGGATTGAGTCCAGTTGAACAAACATCGTGTTTCTACTCGGAGCTCATGGTTATGCTGGGCTCTAAGTGAGATGTGAGAAGTGTAGGTTCCTTGCTCTAAAGAGAATCACAGTGTTCTATGGACAAAGATCATGTTTTACCAGGGATAATTATTCAGAGAAATGTTCTCTTTTCCAAAAGAAGAATCTACAGATTCCACCAGGTTGGGTAGTTGAATTCTTCAAATCATTTCTTTGAGTGGAGGAATGTGTTTTACAGCAGAAACTGGAAGGGAACAAATGTGGTATTACAGAACCAAAATCTCTCACCTTTGGTCTGGAATGGTGGTGCCTTTTCCATGAGCTGAGAAATACTTCACAGTGATTGGTGTGTGGGATAGCCCAAGGAGGTGGCATGTTCTGTTAAACACTCCCTCAAAAAACGGCTTGATGTTTCCACACTTTACCCAGGTGTGGGGTGGAGGTGGGGGTGGGGTTGGGGTTGGGAGTAAGCGATCTGATTAGTTTCCTTTCCACAGAACAGCTAAAGAGATCTATGTCATCACACTTAGAGACCTCTACTCCCTCCTAGCTTCTCTAAGCCATTGCAGGAGATAGAAGTAAGTCCAGCAAGGAATGTTTCTTGCTTTTGTCTCTGGGTGTGATGCCAATACACAGTGTCAATTTATATTGTTTCCCCAAGATCAAGATGGACAAGATAATTCTGGTGTCTGAATGGGTTTGATTGATATCTTTACTCCAAAAAACCCCACAAAAGCAACAAGAGACTTACAATATGATTGTTTTATTTTTGTATATTTACGTGTCACTTTGTGTCCTATGTGAATAGCTATCTATAATATGTTTGTTATTTAAGTATATTTATAGAAGGTCAAATTACTAGTGTTTTAAAAGATGGTAAAGTAATTATATGTTTTGCTCAATATATATTCTCCAAGTATATACTTTTTTGCTTGAGAAAATAGGAATACTGTTGATTCAGTGGAGCTTTTATGCTGCACTATGATGTATGAGGAATGCTCAGGATAACTTGTGGGATAAATGTGGAGGCATGTATTAATAATGGTTCAATTTCTAGCTTCTCTTTCCCTCTCGCTCCCTCTCTTTCTCAACCCAGAGTGCTTAGAGTTGTGTCACTCGCTTAACCAGAAAAGGACTTTCACCTTAGGTTATTTTTTCAAGTAAATAAACTTTTTAAGCCTTATGGCATTTATGCCCACAAACCCTAAACCAAATGAAACACAGTGAAGATAGTCTTTTATCTGGGGTCTGATAGAAATTTTGGGGTCTGCTGTTAATAGAGAAGTAGTTATGAAGTAATATGAAGTTATTAGAGAAGTAATATCTTCCCTTATTAATCACCACAAATATTTTTCATCCTACGAATAACCACAACCCACCAAAAACCCATTTTGCCCTTACCCCTAGCAAATTGTCAGCCAAAAACGCACACGGGGTATGTTTCAGAGAGTGAACCTGTGGCTTGACATTCAAATGGAAATAACCCTCTGAATTTTATCTGCAAACCAAATGGAAAGAGTCCTTGAATGTTTCCCCAAGTTTTACTCAGAAGTGTTAATACTTTGTAAACAAAAACAACCTCAGTATTAAGAAAGAAGAAAGAAAAACCGCAGGAAACAAGTTAGAGTTCTAGAAGCTTCTGTAAAATAAGAGGGCGTGGGACACCTGGGTGGCTCAGTGGTTGAGCATCTGCCTTGGGCTCATGTGGTGCTCTCGGGTCCTGGTATTGAGCTCCACATGGGGCTCTCTAAGGAGCCTGCCTCTCCCTCTGCTTATGTCTCTGCTTCTCTCTCTCTGTGTCTCTCATGAATAAATAAATAAAATCTTAAAAAATAAATAAAATAAGAGAACGTGTCAGGCAGTATGGCCCAGCAGACATTTAGGAGTGCCTGCCCCACATAGAATGGCTTCCCAGACTCAGGGGCCTGGCTTATGGTGAATTTACTGTTGGCAACGGTGACCATGGGAGTCCTCAGATAGGATCTTGAAGCTTCTGCTTTGAGCAGCCAGTGCTTTAATCTCTTCACAATGTAAACAAAATTCGAGGGAATGAGAAGTATGAGTGGAGGAGATAATTGTATGGCAAAGTTTTCTTTCACCTTCTTTTCCCTTTGCTTGAGATACCAATCTAGAAACTCCGAAACCATTTTTTTTAAATTGAAGTGCTCCAGAAGCTTTTGGCCAGGGCTCGAGAATACACTTCCATGCTTTGCTTTGGCTTCTCATTAATGCACACTTAACTGGCCACTTAGTGTAAATTCCTTTAGGAGCACTCAAACTTAAAGGCAGATTAGGTCCAAGAGATTATGGAATCAAACCTTTCAGTTATTTGTCAAGGTCTAGTCAATCCAGAAGCTTTGGCTTTGTTAAAGCACTTACTCTGCAGAAGCTCCCCCAGTGAAAGACCAAACTGCCCAATCTTGCACCCACTCTTTTAGACCAAGCTTGCCTGCCTATTGGTGTCAAGACCTTTCTGTAAATGCTTTCCATTCTGCATTACTTTGTGTTAGGAAGTAGGGGGCTGCCTCTGTGAGGCAGCTTCAGCTGTGGCCACTGAGAGGAATTGGGGTTGGGAGGGGCAGTAGGAAGTGACAGAGTGGGTGACACTTTCCATGATACTCAATTTAGGAATAACCCTGCCATTTTTCTGGTTCAAAGGATATTGGGAAAACTAGATTACTTCCATTTTATTCTTGGGAATTGGGTCATCTCTGAAATGGATTTTGGGTACTTTCATGCGGTCTAAAGGGTGACTCTGTTACCCACTCCTGTAGACATAGTGTCTGAGGGCTGGGGAATGACCCAGAACCATGGCTGCTCAGGAAGCAGATAATCTGAGCATAATCAGATCCAACCCTGGGGCACCTGCTGTGGATTAGGATCTGGATGGGACTCCTCTTTGAGTTTGTAAGGAAGACTACTTATCTCTGTTGTTAGCCTGCAGACCCAGACTAGTGCCCGATAGGATACCTCCATGGCTGGTTCATTGCAGCATACACTGAATTGAATGGTCCCACATTTGATGGGCATATACTGCTTTTAATAATTCTTAGTTCTAATCTCTGTGTAGCATCAAAGATCTAGGAAGAATCATAAAGCATACTACTTCAAAGACTCCAGGAAGCCTAAGAAAGATTGTGTGTGGAGTCAGATTTCAATGTGAAACCCAAGCCTTATATTTATGTAGCACTTTGTAGTTTGCAAATCTGTGTGTTCAGGCTTCTCTCCTTCCCTCTTAGTGGTCTTTGCAGGGATGATTGTGGACTATCATTCCTCTTTTCTCACCAGGGAGGAAATAAGCTCCTCCCACTCCTCTCTCCCTTTACCTTGCCCAGTCACTGTGGGGTCCCAGCCCTGTGACGTTTGGTATGTGTGCATTGCGCTAAACATATCCACGGCCATGGTGGCTTTTGTGAAGTCATCCACTGGAAACCTGTGGGACCATTCAATTCCTCTTTTTCTCAGGGCTGAAGGGTGACTGTCCCTCCTGCAGCCACTGGCTGCTGAGCTGACTGGATCGACATGTGACCTAGTCACTCTGCTTCCTTTCCTTTCTTCTGGAAATTTCACTGCTTCTTAGAGATCCTTGGATGGAAGAAGTAGTTAGAAGAAATGGAATTCACTTGTTTTCTTTTAAAAGCATGTCGGGAGATGTCAGAGACAGAGCCTAGTGACCAGGCGTTAGTCCCTCCACCTTCCTCTCCCAATTTCTTCTCCTGTAATTATGGTAGCTTCCTCAGATAGACTTGAAGTGACAAACAATATCATAGAACTGAGAGATCAAAAGAAAATATGCTTTAAGTCTCTTAAGGAGAGGTACCAGACAAATCCCAGCTATATTTAAGTACATGGGCACACACCCCTTTTAAAATAGTCTCCTTGAAAGGTAGTATTTTGGTATTTAGCCACACAGAATGTTTAAGTGAGTAATATAAGTACAGAGGATACCTTTCCAATAATATAATAAAAATATATAATAAAATAACCAATAACTTCTGTTTAGTTTTAGAATATATCTCTTCTTCAGTCTAATAAAATAGGGTATTTGAGATTTCCCATTTTATTTTCCTTCCAATTTTGTGTGTACTTATCTCACAAGAGAAATCGAGTCCTAGAAATGTCAGGTGACAGTCCTAGAAATGTCAGGGTTTTGTAATTTGTAATTAAGAAGGAAAGCCCCTGAAACTAGATCTTAACAGTCCATAGGGAATGGATTAAGGAGGAGGAATAATTCTTACCTTCCCTGAAAGCCGCACCTCTCTGTGAACAAGATACCGAACAGCTCCACATTTTTCTATGTTGTGAGACAGGAAGCAATTTCCTTGCTTCCTCTGCACATTTTTACTCTTCCCCGTACTACCACAGACCACGGAAAACATTAAACATGATTCTACATTCAGAAAAGTCCTTCCAGATCTCTTCCCGTGAGATCTCACTGTTCTATACCAATATTTCTTTATATTGAGTCCAAAGGGGAGGAAGCATGCTCCATAGAGACATTTAGCATCCTGAAATAAACACCAGGATCTGTAATCACCATAGAATTTAATGTCCTTGCATGATGGGGATATGACATTTAGCACTGCATGGTGTTTGGGGCAAGATGACAATGTGGGAGTGATATCTTCAATTTCCTTGTGCTTTCATTCTCTGTCACCTGTCCTCTTTGAACTGAAAAAAAGAGGCATGGCTCATTTCTTCTGCTTTATGTTTTTTGAGATTGCCTTGTAAGATACAAATAAAAACAAGAGAAAACATATCTAGTAAAATGATATGGAAAAAAATGGAAATCTATTCCTGGTGTTCGTTTTCTGCCCTGCACAGTGTTGCTTTCTTCAAGAACAAACTCCCTGGGAAGAATTTGCTGGCTGGGCTTTTAGCTTCTACAAAGGTTGCAGTGCTCTCTGGTGGCCATCAAAAGAATAGCTGATCTAGACTTGATGTTTTTGTTTTTAAATACAGCATTTAATTATGTTGGGAAATCTATTTCAATAATAACTGATGGGCTCTTCTTCGGTGGTCCTCACCTTACAGACTTTTTAGTAAAAAGATATATTTATCAAAATTGTTGGTCTTCATAAAACTCGACTTGCACATTATGTACCCCTTATCATTTCTAGGCACCCACATTTTGTTTAGAAAATTAGAAAAAGTTGCAGATCATAACATTAAGACCTGTGGCACATATGTTTCTTAAAAAGCATAAGCTGTTTCTGTGTGAAGAATGAACAGAAAAAATGTAGAAAGAGCGTAATAAATTGCCTTTATTTTGGATCACTGATGAGAGGAAGTTAGCCTGCATTTGAACTTGATTCACACATCCTTGATTGCTGTCTACACAAACAAATAAAAGGTTATTTTTTTTCTCTCTCTCCCAGTTACCACTTTTCATGTTGAGCCCTACCCTCTCTTTTCCTCCATACAGCCACCACCCATTATGTCTGGGCTTCCACATAGAAGCAGGAAAAATTATTCTAAACCAAAGGGATCAGCAAAAGGCATGACTCTTAGCACTGATAACAGTATATTCCTGCTTCCTACAACAATCTCATATGAGTTTTCTCTCACTGCTGTAATGAATTACTACAAATTTAGCAGATTGAAGAAGGAACGTGGGTTTGTTTTTGTTTTTGTTTTTGTTTTTTTCTATAGTTCTGAAGGTCCAAAGTCTGACAATGGCTTTCTTGGGCTAAAATCAAGGTGTTGGCAGGATTATGTTCCTTCTGGAGGCTCCAGGGGAGAATACATTTCCTTCTCTCTCCTTTGCTGCTTGGCTCCCTGTCCCCATCTTGAAAGTCAGTGATACTGTATTTCTGTGCACCCTTCTTTCTAGTCATGCCTTCCTTCCTTTAAGGACCTGGTGATTACACTGGGCCCATTTGATGAATCCAGGTCACTGTCTCTGTTTTAATGTCAGCTGATTAGCAACCTAACTTCAATCTGCAACCTTAATTCCCCTTTGTAGCCTATACACAGCTTCCAGTGATTAGGAGATGGCCATTGTTCTGTCTATAGCAAACCTTCATTTCAAATACCCTGCATAGTCCCCCTGAACCATCAATTTCTCCCAGAAATTCTAGGGTTTCCAAGTTTTAACCACAAGCATGAAAGTTCTTTGCCATACTATGTGACTTGAGTTTAATTTCATCCAAATATGTTTACCATAAGAAAGATAAATGAAAAGTCTTAGCTTTTAAAAGCACATGTACATAGGTGTTACAGGTACAGTATTTTAATAATCAGATCAGGTTTTAATAATATCTGCATTTAAGGACAAAGCCTTACAAAGTCACTTTCAAGGATCAAGTATCATAAAGCAAAGATAATTTAGGCTTCATATTCTTCGATTTATGAGCTGCCCTTGAGGTGTCAGACTGACCAAGGGTGTGGCCAAGTCACAGGATAGAGATAGTGAGTGTGGGTTGACATTCCAATGTACTGATAAGCATAGACTTTTCAGACATCCTGACCCTTATAAATCTGAACATTATATCCATCTTTTCTCTTAAACAAACAAACAAACAAACAAACAAACAAACAAACAAACAAACTTGTATTTATAGATAGTTCCATGATGCTGGTTAATTTTTCTAGTCACATTTTTTAGGAAGTCATAAACACTCTACCAACACTGAAGTCTGCACTAGGTTTGTCTTGACAGTTCTGTCCAGGGCAGGAGGTGTAGGGGAAGGGACAAAATTCCCAGGCAAACAGGGTGCCTGGATATTTAGTTATTATCCTACTGCCAAATGTTATTGTTGTGGATGCCATGGATACCTGCCCAGAGCTTTCATCTGGCCAAAGTTCTCATTCCCTAGTTGCAATGAGGTTTTGTAGCTAACAGCATCCCTCATTTACAGAAAACTTTCCTCAGCTAAATGAGAGCCACCTACGCCAGGAGGTTCTGTTCCCCATTCTCAGCCAGAGTGGCCACGGCCAATGACTAGTTGAGACCAGATGGCAGCACCTGTTATCAACAAGGTAGTCAGAATTGCTGTAATGGACAGCAAGGTCAGAGTGACAGCCTGGAAATCTGCTGGCCATAAGGATCTTTGAAGATCGCTAATAAAATATGGTTTTCCTAGAGACAAGATATATGGGAAGCCAACAATATACAGTACATATATTTTCAAGGGAAATTGGATACATGGTCTAATTTGTTGCTGATTCCCAGGAACCACTCCCGAATATCATAGCATATGTTAGAGTAGGGTAGAGACATATACAAGTCAAGTGATGAAAGGCCCATATAATTTGGTTTCTGAATATATAATTGGAATGGCCATACTTAGTGGCCGGAAGAACTCCCATGTTGGTTCTATTGTAGTGAGAGAGGCCAAATAAAAGTCCATGAGGCTACCTCCTTCAGGAAAGATAGTAAATAAAAAAACAGTATCACATCCAAAGGGAATGACAAAGATTAGTGCCACCCTAAAAAAACTTTAAGAATATAAGAGTAGTGGTACAACTCATACTAATTTACCAGTCTGTGACTCTGGCAAACCAAGATGGATCATGACAAATTATAGTGGATTCTTGCAAACTTAACCAAAATATAACCCCAATTGTAGCTGCTATGTTGGATGTGGTATCTTTACTAGAGCAGATTACAACCTCAAGTACATGGACTTTGACGAGGTGAGTAAACTCTTTTCACTATCCATCAGGAAGGAGGATCAGAGGCATTTCATGTTTATATGTGACAGATGACCACACACATTTATGGTCTTGCCCCAGGTCTATATTAACTCCACTGGTATGTGTCACAAAATAGTCAAAAATTGAGTCATTTTCCTCCCTTATCTGAGAGTGGACCATTTAAACAGGACATCACATGATCACATTGGTCCACTATTTTGATAATATCATGTAATAAACAATAAGAACTTGATGAGCAAGAAGTGGCAAGTGCACTGGAGGCTATGATTAGACTCAAGAACTCCAGAGAGTGAGACATAAACCCTACAAAGATTAGGGAGCCTGCAAAATATGTGAGAGATTTAGGGGTCCAGTGGCCTGGGAAAAACTAGGACATCTCATTCAAAGTAGAGACCAAGTTACTGTATCTTGACCAATAAGAAAGAAGCATTATGCTTGGTGGGCCTGTTTCAGTTTTAAAATATTCTATACTTGGGAAGATTGTTCTGACATGGGAAACCTCTAGTTTCAAGTGAGGCCCAGAACAAGAATGGCTTCGGCAGCAGAAATAGGCCACACTATAAGTAATTCTGTTGCTTGGACTTATGACTCAAGAAACCCCATGGTAATAGAGATATATACAATACAGAAAGAAAGAACATGGAGTCTGACAATCTCTAATATGAGAGTCACTGGACCAAGGCCATGCCATTTGCAACAGAAAGACTCACCATTAAAAAAACAAACAAACAAAAAAAGCTCCAAGCATGCTATTTAGCTCTGGTAGATACTAACTATGGCAGAGTGTCTACCATGCAGTATCAGCTAACTTCGCAGCCAGAACAAAACATTAAGAGGTAGGTATTAATAGATGTAAGTAAGAGCAGTGCAGAAGAAATTCATTGTGAAATAGAAACAGCACACGCAAGACGGCTTTAGCAGCTCCAGAGAGAATAGGAAATTCCATGAAAAAGTGATACTTGAGCCACTTCTCACTATTGCATTCAGTTCACACATTTGATCTCATGGGGGAGTTCTCTGTCAGGTAGAGGAGAAAAATGCCAGCACTCGGGTCATTAATGAGTTGAGTTGATGTGTAAATTCAAGCCAGAAATGACTGTTAGTACCTTTACAGCTTCACTTATGGGCAACTCTAAAAGCCACTGGTGAGCGGAAAACCTCCCAAGAGTGTGAACTTCAGGCAATGCACCAGATCATCCACTTTGTGTGGAGAGAGAAGTGGCCCAAGGAACATCAAGGACAAGGAGGTCTGGGGGAGAAACTTGAGAATCTACTCATAAAAGTGGGCATAATATGTGAAGATTTGACCTTTGTAATAAATGTTAATACCCATTAAAGAGCATCCATTTTAGGATTTGCCTTTCTATAGTTTCTCAGCCAACACTATCATTTAGGGGCTCACAGAATGTCCTATCTATGTATGGGGTCCCACATAACATCACTATTAAGGACTGAATGTTGGTGCCCCTTCACAATAAGTTGAAATCTAATCCCCAATGTGGTGATACCAGGAGGTGGCATCCTTGGGAGGTAATGAAGTCATAAATATGGATAGCCCTCATGAGTGGGATTAATGCTCTTCTAAGAAGAGTCCAGAGTAGGGTAGCTCACTCTCTTCCCACTCTGTGATGATAAAACAAGAAGTCAGGAGTCTGCACCTGGGAAGAGGACTCTCACCTGAATCCTGCTCATTCACTGAACTTTAACTTTCGGCATCTAGAACTGTGGGAAAAAAATTTCTGTTGTTTGTAAGTCTCCCAGTTTATGACATTTTGTTATAAAGCAATTTGGGGGGGCATATATATTTACAATTTTTATACCCTCTTGATGGGTTGACCTTTTTTCATTATATATTGGCCTTTGTCTCTTTTGACAGTTTTTAACTTAAAGTCTATTTTGTCTGATGTAAGTATAGCCACACATGCTTTCTTTTGGTTACCACTTGCATGGAATATCTTTTTACATCCCTTCACTTTCAACTATGTTGCTAAAGCTACATCCTTAAACTCGAAGTGAATCTCTTGTAGATATCAAAAATTTGGATCCTATTTTTTTCCATACTAGATGCTCTGTCTTTGCACTGGACAATTTAATCAACTTATATTTATAGTAATAATAGCTAATCAAATTGGAAAATATTCTCTTCTATTTTCTGGAAGATATCATGTAGAGTTTGTGTTAATTATTCCCTAAAAGTTTAGTATAATTCTATAGTGAAACTATTTAGGCTTCAAGATATCTTTTTTGGGGAATTTTTAAATAACAAATTCTATTTCCTTTAATACAGGGTATACAAATTATTTCATATTGGACAAGTTGTGTTAGTTTATGATTTTTAAGAAATTGGTTCATTTTATCTATGTTGGCAAATTTGTTTGTGTTGTTTATAATATCTCCTTAGTATATTTTGATGTCTGCAGGGTCTGATAACTCCTGTTTTATTCCTGATATTGGTAGTCTATATCCTTTCTTTTTTCCTTTGTTAATCTTGCTAGACATTTGTCAATTTTATGGATCTTTTCACAGATAGTTTTTAATTTTATTAACTTTATTGTTTTCCTGTTTTCAATATTAGTTGTATTTTATTGGAAAAAATAGGAAAAAGTACACTTCTTCAGTTTTTCTGGAAATGGAAACAGTTAATGAATGCTTACTAGTAGGTCATCAGGCCCTCCTAGACTCAAGTGCAATTCATTTACCTCTTCAAAAGATGCTCCTGGTGGTTTACTCAAACTTCCCTTTCCAATGGTTTATACAAGTGAAGACAGTTTTTATTCATTCTTATGAATTTTTACCTCCTATCCTGGAGAAGAATAAATTCATTGTTGGATGTGTATCACAGACAATAATTATAAAAAGTGCAGAAGAAGAAGAGAGAACTGTGTGCTGGAGTGGTCAAGAAGGGCTTCATGGGGGAGATGAAGTTTGCACTGAATCTTGAGATAGAGATGGAACAAGAGTGAGAGAGGAACTAAAAATGCTAGTGTGAGACACAAAGGGACAGCATGAAGTCAGAAAAATACAAGATGTATTAATGAAACAAGCAGTTGGGCTTCCTGTAAAAAAGTAACCAAAATAAATATTAACTTCTTTTATTGAACATGTATCATACCTGGGGCATTTATATGCATATACATACAGCCATGTGTATGTATATATTAATGACCAATTCTTTTGCTATGTTAGAAATGAGACTCTGTTATTGTGGCTGGAGATTCTCTAGTCTGGGCAGAGTAGGTTTAGGAAATTTGAAGTTACTATCTAATTGAACAGAACTTAAAGAAACATGAAAAAGAACTGGTCCACAGTTGGGGTCGAGATGAGGTCATACCTAATTGATGGATTGCAGGACCACAAGATGAGCAAGAGGAGTAACAGGGCTTGTGGAACTATAAAAATAGAAGTTTGGCAGAGAGGGCCAAAGGTTGGAGGGGACAGATTGCTCTCTGAAGCTACTATTACACTGGTACCCAAACCAGATAAAGTCAGGAGAAAAAAAGCAGACCAATGTCCCTCATAAATATAGATCCAAAAATTCTTAAAATAATAAAGCTCAGCAATATATAAAAATAAGTATGTACTATGACCAAGTGGAGTTTATTCTGGGAATGCAAGGCTGATTCAACATTTAAATCAGTCAAGATATTTACCATACCAACAAGCTAAAGGAGAATCACATGATTATATTAATTGATACAGAAAGTTCATTTGACAAATTCAACATCTATTTATAATAAAATTCTCAAAAAATTAAAGAATAGGTGGGAACTTTCTCAACTTGTTAAAGCATATATACCAAAAAACTATAGCTAACATTATACTGTGAAACACTGAGTGCTTTCCATCCAAGACTGGGAAAAAGACAAAGATGTTCACTTTCACCACTCTTATTCATCATGAATCTGGAAGTTCTAGCCAGTGCAATCAGACAAGAGAAAGAAATAAAAGTCATACAGATCACAAGGGAAAAATACTACTTCCCCTGTTTGCAGATGATATGATTGTTTGTGTAGAAAGTCCCAAGGAATCTTAAAAAAATAAAAAGCCAAAAAAGCAAACAGAAACCTCCTGGAACTAATAAGGGAGTTCAGCAAAATCACAGGACTTAGGGTAAATGCACACACGCAAAAATCTGTTGTATTTCCATATATTTGCAATGGATACTAAAATTAAAAATAGAATACCATCTAGAATCACTCAAAAAAGTGCAATACTTAGGTGTTAATCTGACAAAAATATATAGGATTTCTATGCTATAAACTACAAAATATTGAAGAAAGAAACCAAATGTATTGAATAAATACATTAAATTAAATGTATTGAATAAATAAATCTAAATAACTGGAGAGACATACCTTATTCAGAAGTTAGAAGTCTCAACACAGTAAAGATGTCAATTCTCCCCAAATTGATAGGTGTTTTAAAAGATTTTATTTATTTATTTAGGAGAGAGAGTGCACACACACACACAAAGAGAGGGGGAAAGGGAGAAGCAAGCTCACTGCTGAGCAGGAAGCCCAATGCAGGACTTGATCCCAGGACCCTGGGATCATGACAGCCAAAGGCAAACACTTAACCCACTGAGCCACCCAGGTCCTCTGATACACAAGTTTAATGAAATTCCTATCAAAGTTCAGACAATGGGAAAGACATTAGCAAGACAGTGGAATAGGAGTTTCTAGCACCTGTCCCCTCAAAGAAGCATCAGTTTGAGCTACTATCTCCACTTGAAAATGCCTTCATGAGAGATATGGAATCCAGATGAGAAATTATAGCACTTGAGTGTAGCATAGAAATAAGCCAAAATTAGATACTGTAGAAACAAGCCTGAATAAATGACCTATGCATGGTCCCAGATTCCTGGTTCAGAGTGAGTGAGGATTAGGCTTTTTGCATTTTCTCTGCAATTCAAGTGCCCAAGTATCCTGGGAAAAAGAAATCCATAGCACTACAGGTCTACATGGGAATTTGGTCATGAGAGGTCCAAGACAAAGCAATAATGGAGGCTTGTAGACTGGGAATGCTTTGTAGTGCTGCAGCCCAAGAGTATGGAATGTCAGACAATAGGGCTGGAATTCTAGCCTTGTTGTCTGAAGTTCTGTGGGTGAGGGCTGCAAGGAATTCCATCACCTCCACTCCACTCAAAACTTCTGAGGGAATAGAGAAGTAATTAATGGAAAGGGCTGAACTCTCAGCCATGATGGACTGGGGGGTGCAGGCTAAGACTTAGGGGGTAGAGCTGATTATCAGAATATTTATACTTACCAGCTGGTAAAAGCTGGGACAAGCTGGTAACTTCTGACACTAATATATGTTGCCTACATATTGTGTGTAAGGCAATGTGCTTTATATAAACTATCTCTTTTATGTAAGGTAGGTTTTATCCTTCTGATAAATGAGGAAACTATACTAAAGTTCAGAGTGGTAAATGGTTTGCTCAAAATTGTGCATCCAGTAAGAGCTGGAAGTGGATTGCTTTCCATTCCAGTTTGGCTTTGGCTCCATTACTTAGGCTCTGCGGCTCTACCTGCATCATTTGCTCATTCTTGCTTCTACAGTGTCTAGTACTGTCTTATAATAGGAATGTGGCAAATAATGATTGATTTGATTACATTATAAGAGCAGCTGTGTTGTTAAGAGTGTGACAAAGTGGAAGCAGTCTGCAGGAGGTTTGCAGAAAGGGTGGGCTCAGAAGGTAATCAATGGTGATGAGTGTGGAGATGGCGCCCTCTGTGGGTTGAGCTATTAAATCTATATTTAATAGTCTCAGAGTTTTCTGGGGCGGCATGTGATTCTTGGAAGGGGCATCTATCTATAAGCAGGTCTTCATAAATAAATGACTGAGCTTTATATTATTTTAAGGTTGATGATGCAATAAATCATAGGTCTCGGAAGAAAGCGAGAGCTCGAAAGTTAGAGTTCTTAAAGTCTTACTTCCTTTGGGGAGGATAAAAGCTGTGGTTCTTTTGTTGTGATAATGACGGACTGTCAGTGTCTGTCTGCCTGAATCCTGCTCACTGAATAAATGCTGGTAATTGCTAATTGCTTTGAGAAGAAAACTGACTCATCCGGAGAATGACTTGCATATCAATGTTTCAGGCCCCCTGTCAGCACAGAGGGTATACAAATGGGGTATGTGTCACTACTGGAGTCTGCACACGTGCTTCCTCTTCTTCTTTTGGGCTAGGCTGATCAGGGTGAAATTTAAAATGTGAGTAGTGGGATCTCATGCTCGTTGTTTCTGGTCATTTTGGTCTGCAGATCATGTCTTTCCTTTCATTTACAGTGGAGAAAATGAAGAGCATTTGATTAAATTTTTAGCAAGCCAGGCGATAGGGGCTGATGTAAGTGGCCACACACTTGCCTGGGTCTTTAAGCAATCAGGATCATTCACCCTGATTGCTTCTCTGAAAATATGTAATAGCCAGCTGCAACCATAGTCATTCTCTTCCTTTCTTTAAGGACAATTCTATATTAAAAAGGATGTCTCAGTAACCCCCACATTAGGGACTCTTTTTGACATGCCAGTGACCAGATTGGAGGAAGTGATCATGGTCAGAGTGAATGGGAACATGGGACCACTCAAAAGGTATTACTGCTGATTCGTGTCCCTTCCACTGCAGTTGTTTAACTGTTCTTTCAACCTACAGTTAAAAAGACAAGAGATTGTAAGGGGAGAACTCAAGGAGTTTGAGATGTATCATAAAGGGGAACCATGTTTAAGTCCCCAGAGGATTGCTCTTGACCTCTCCAACATGTGGTGTGCACCTGGTCCTCTTCCCATCTTTTCTGCTGGATTCTGATACCTGTTAGCACAAAATGAGCAAACTTTTCAGAATCTCTAAAAGTAAGGAAGAAAGTTTTATTTGAACTCAAGTTAGGATAGCTGCCCAGGAAACATATCCGTCACAGGGAAGAAGATACTCTGGAGAATGAACAGGTTTTTTTTGTTTTTGTTTTTGTTTTTACAGGGTTAGATACTTTTATATCTTGTAAAAGCTCAAAAGATTATGGATTACCGATGAGCATATAGGCAGGAGTCAGAAGTTTCATCACAAAGGAATGCAGGGAGTTGGAATGTTGATTGATATCTCAAGGATAAGATGGTTTTTCTTTAGGCTACTCATTCACAAAACAGATGTACAATGTATGCGTGGTGGGCTCTAAATCAGGCTTTTGGTTTGAATAAAGTTTCTACACAGTCATGTTGACTTAGACTTAAGAAATCTAAACTGGCTCCCTTCATATATCAGGCTTTTAGAGAGTTTTTCTCTCTTCATACCTACTGTACAGGTCAGGAATCATCAGTCCCAGCACATCCACCTTGGCTGTCTGCCCCCGCTGCCTTATCCCTTCTGTGTGTTCAACCCAAAGGCAGACATGTGAGAATTACCTGGGGAACTTGTCAAAAGTCCTGATTATCAGGTCCCACCACTAGATACCCTTAACTGATATAATTCTTGTGGGTTGGGGCCCAGGCATTGGCATCTTTTAAAACAATCATGTTACCTATGTCAATAACTGGGATGAGAATCACTTCTATATGAAGGCATTCTAAAATATTAATATTAAAAACTATGTACCTGTCTTTTTTGTTTTTACTGAAAGCTTTCTGTAAGCTGTCGACTTTGATCCTCATTTCAGTTATTAGTGACTTTATAGTGGCAGAAACAGACTCAGAGAGGTTAAAGATACACCAGTGAGCAGAGAGCCAAGGTCTTCAACCTGAGTAGTGTGGCTCTAAAGTTCAGAATTTTAATGACATGCTACACGATTACAGATGTTGCTTTAATTTCTTGTTTTGTTTTGTTTTACGTTGGGATCAGAGCCCCATGAAGATGAAGATGGTGTCTTTCTATCTCTCTTGTCTAGCACTTAGTATTGTTCTGAATGAAAATTTCGAAGAAGTGAATACCACATGCTATTCATGAATTCTGGGGCCCTTCGGCAGAGACATGAGTCTCAACCCAACTCTGTGTCTTCAGTGCTAACAACCAAAATTCAACTGAGTAAACATCTTATTGGCTTTATTCAGCAATTCATGAATCAGGCAGTGTCCAATGTAGCAGATAGAAAAGTGCTTGGAAGAGCTATACTCCATGAGAGATTTTACAGGCAACAGGGACCAGGAAGCAGGAACAAGGAAGTGGTATTAGGCAACATGGCAGGTTGTTGAGTTGTAGGTTTCTTTCCTTATGGGGGAAGGCAGGGGTCCATCAGGAAGATTGCCTACTAGTGCTGGCCAGGAGATTCCTGATTGGTTGAAGATTCCATTTCTGAAGATTCCATTTCTAGTAAAGCTGAAACTGTAATTAAGGTTCCATTGGTGACGTGTGGCTTAGCAAAAACAACTCCATTTTGGGTCTGTTGCCATGTTTTTACCAAGAGTCATTCCTTTTCTTGTGTGAATCCCTCCTGTGAATCTCTCTGCCTCTAATGTCCCTCATTATCCTACTCACCTGATTTTTCATTCTATACTTCCTTCCTTCATCCCACTTTTCCAGGCTAACTTGGCTGGAGTGGTTTTTCTTCTTTCACTCTCATGGCGCATAAAACGTGTATTATATAACTGATGACTGAATCTGTATCATTCTCTGTCTTATGTATAAAGACCATACATCTCCATTTGGATCCGTAAGATAATTGTCGTAAGATGGTCAACAGACCAGAATCTTCTCTTTTGAATTTCCAATAACCCCCTCTACTCCACATGTGGAGCACTTGGTGATTAATTTCTGTTTAACTTCCTCTGTCCAAATTATAGAAAAAAATATTTCTATCATTAGAAAAGAAAATTACTGGCATCAAGAACTGAGAATATAAAGGCTTATTTCTTTATTTAATCATAAAATAATTTGTTGATGTTGCCTAAGTCATGCCAAGGAAAATAAGCATGTTTGAGAGAACAGATATATTTTTAAATAGTAAACATATTCCTATCTATCCTTTCTTTTTATCAGTGTACACAGCTGTAATCTTCTCTTTACCATAAGCTCACCTTGAGCTCTGTTTTTCTAATTATGGACTTTTATTTATATTTCATTTGCATGTCACCTATATGCTTGGGGAATAATTTTTGAAAGAAGTAGTACAATGTGGAAGTTAAGAGCATAGTTTTGAAATAACTTACTACCGGGGTTTTATGGAGAATATAATCTCTCAGTCTTGATTACTTCATTTGTAAAATGGGATGCTAGTAGTACTACTTGTTAAGGTATTGTGCTGATTAAATGCAATAATAACTATAAAGCACTTAGTAGAAAAACTGTAGATAGTTTGGTTTTGAGAAATGTTCACAATATCCCTTTACATCGTCATTGTCAGTGACAGGATTAGGAAGCAAGTGTTCTTTAAAGGCACTTTACATTCCAAACTAGTAGCGGGGGTAGGTGTGGGCAACTAACTACTACTCTGCTTGCTTCACTCATTCACCCTTCCATGGCAAGTGAACAGGTTGGAATCCTTCGAAGTCTAGCTCCATCCACATTATATGGGTAAATCATGGAAAATGCCTGCTAGTTTCCATTGCATTCTCCATGTATTTGGACTTCAGGAACTGTAAATTTTTGTTGTGCCTTCATTTCACATTGTGCCTTGGTGACTGTTTACTGGGATGTAGGGCCAGTGAGGGAAGAGGCTCAGAAAAGGGGTCAAGAGGTTAACATGAAGTCCCTTCGTCAATGTAGAGAGGGAGTGTAAGGTGGGCATGAGGTGTACAGGTGAGCTTAGCTTGCAGTTGGCTATATCTAGCATTAGTTGCCACATTATTCTGTGGAAATTTGATACCTTTGTTTTATAGAAGAATCAAGAAGAGCTGAATATCATAAATTTCCATAGGGCTTCGTCTTAATTCTTCTTCTCTCCTGTACCTTAGGCAGAGCGTTGAATTTTATATTAACTATTAGCCTCAAAATGGGGCTCTGGTGCAGTCAGGAATGGGAGGAGTGAGGGAGTGGTAACAGAGGTGAAGAAATAGCAGGGCAGGAAAACAGCACTAATAACAAGTTATGACACAGGTAGGATATTGTGCACGTGCTCCTTTTGATATGGCTTCTTACTTTTTTTTTATGATAGCCCTAAACCGACACATTCATTCAGCTATCCATATAACCAATCAGGCCTCCCTGAGATATGTCTCAGGCTTTCTGGATGGGCAGAGCTGCATTATGTCTTTAAAATCTCTAAACACTCATAAGACAATGGTTTATCTGCCTTCCATATGCAAATCAAAAGAGTGAAAATACTCAATACTGAAAAGAAGAAAAGTCCAAGGAAGTTTTGAATTTTTCTATTACATTTACATTGGTGCTTCTTTAGGTAATAATATTCAATATCAAATTCTTTCAATTTTCTTTCTAGCTTGTGATTTTAATATATGTCTACTTTGATTTTTCCTCTAAGAAAGAGTTGGTCTAGTTTCAGTGGAAGATCTTACTGCCAGCATTGGGGTTGCACTAGGAAAATTGTAAACGGAGGCCCTCTACTGCTCATTGTTGGGAGCCTCTGTGTCTCCTTGATGAGACTGAGAGGCTCTAGAGGCCTGGATGAAAACGCCAGGTAGCTCAGAGAGCTTGGGCACTGTGGCTGGTTTAGTTTTTATACACTTACATGGAGCCTGTCACTAGGGAGATCATCAAATTAAAAAAAAAAAAAAACTAACTAAAGATCCCACTAGATCTGGATAGAGATGAAATCTGTCAATATTCCTTAGGATGGGTACACAGACTTAGTAAGAGAAGACATCTATTCTCATAGATTTCTAGTTAATTTGGTCTAGTTTGCTTTTGCAAAAGACAGCTCCAAGTAATCCATGATACCCACAGTGAACAAAGCTTTGTCAGGATGCGGACTATAGATCTGATCTACACAAATGGTCCAAGTCTCAGATGGCCACCAGACTGAAAGTCCCATGATGGTGTAGGAAATGAGAGAGAAACAAAGAAGGACTCGGAGATCTTCTCTTCTCAACATGAAATCTAATTTAAATAGACAGTTCCTGTCATCTATTTCTGATAAGTGGGTTAACTACAATTCTTGTTTCCTCTTTTCCAATAGCATGTTTCTTTGACTATTGTCCTAAAAATGCATACAAATTTTAAAATAAGCTGCTCAGTCAGCCAGTTTCTGGGAGAGAACTGTCTGTACTTTTGTAGGACTGTTTGATTGCTCTTGCAGTCTGGATCAGAAGTTGGAATGAAAGGAGTCTGAGTCATGGATGAAGATCTTTTAACAAGTTGCGGTTTTTTGTGCGTTTTATTGTACACAGTGTGGTTACTATATGTGTTCTATGTCCAGCACTTTTAGTGCTGACTGTGTTCCCTGTCTCTTTCAGGGGTTAGAGGAAGGCAGATGGAGAATGTAGGGGGATGGGTGGGTCAGTTGGGTACAACTCCAGTACAAAACCATTGTATCTTCTCTCATCATCTTGATATTCCAGAGAACTACACATCTTTCCTGCAGACATGAGCTGGCTGAGAGGGTGACACTCTGCTGATTCCCAAAACAAGCTTTGGACTGAAAGTTGGTACATGGGAAAGGGGCACATTGCTGGCTATGCTTGCTCTAGCATGTGGGGATGCCTCTCCCCACCCCAACTCTAAACATGGAACAACTTCTCTGCCTTGAGGTTCGGGGGTGGGGGAATCATCCATTGCCTAGCACCTGAATATAAATATAACTCTACTTTTAAGGAAAGTATCTGGGAATTTAGGTGGTTGGAGTTGGGCATGGATGCTGCCTCCTAGTGATCTTTCAAAAATACAAATCTAATCATCTGACTTTCCTGCTTAAGTCAGAGATCTTAAAGATCTCTGCTGGCTCCCCACTGTCCACTGAATAAATCATACATTCCTTAATAACATTCAAAGTCCTTTAAAATTTAGTTTCAGTCAAACTTAAGGCTGCTTCCATTGTTCAGCTCTCAAACCCTATGCCCCAGTCACAGGTCCTTCCTAAGTATTAATACAATACTTTGTATTAATCAAAATCTCTTTGACCTTTTCTGTAGAAATCAACAAGCTGATTCTAAAACATATGGAAAAGCAAAGGGCCAAGAATAGCAAAATCAATCTTGAGAGCAAAGAACAAAGATAGAGGGCTTATGGATTAGATAATCAAGACTCCTTACAAAATTTCTGTATGTAAAACAGTGTCACTAGACTAATGGAATGCATTAAAGAGAAACAGACCCAGATATATAAGGTTACCTGAGTTATAGCATATGTATACTACAAAGCAGAGGGGATCCCGTATTTTCAATAAATGGTGGTTGGTTAGTTGAATGTCCATATGGAAAAGCCTTCTTGATTTCATCCATAAATAATTGTGTATTACGAAAGGATTATGGACTGCAAAAGGTAAAAGATTCTAGAAAACAGTATAGGAGAATGTCTTCTTCATTTTGTAGTCAGCAAAGATGCTTAATCAGGATGTAAAAACCACCTTCATTGATAAGTTAGAGTGTATGAGTATATTGAAGTCTAGAACTTTCATTCATCCAAACATACCTGTGAAAAAGTAAAAGATCAAGACCTAAAATGGGAAAAGATACTTTCAATAAATATATCCAATAAAAACTCATATTCACAGAATGTAAAGAACTACAAAACAACAGAAAATGACATACAACTCAATAAAGAATAGTCAAACAAACTTATATAGGCATTTCACAAAAGAGAATTTGCAAATATCAATGAGGGTATGATAAGATGCTCAACATAATTATTATCAAAGAAATGCAACTTAAACCCCTGATAAGATATTATTATATACAACCAAGATGGCTAGAATTGTTTAAAAATGACAAGATGAAATATTAGCAAGGATATGTAGTACTGAAAGTCTCTCACACACTGCTGGAGGGAGAGTAATATAATGAAGTCAATTTAGAAAATCTTTTGATATGTTTACTAAGCAATTCCATCCTCAAGTATGTACTGAAAGAAATTGATTTGTATATGTGCAGAAAACATAGACATATAAATATTGTTTATGACAGCTTAAGACTGGAAATAACCCAACTATCCATTAATAGCAGAATGGAAGAATAAATTGTGGTATATTCACACAAAGTGCAGAGAATCTGGATATCATAGGAAAGCATTAGATTTTAAAGTTAGGTCCTAGAACACTATTCAGAGGTTTTGAGCAGAGGAACAAAGCTGTGCTTCAGGAAATTCATGTGGTAATACTAGGCGGAGAAGACATTTGCATATATTGGGATTTGGACCAAGGTTTTTATTTTCAAAAGGTTCATGTTTATATCTTTTTAAAATATGTAATCTTCAGTTATCCAACATTATTTTAAAATAATTTTTCTTGTCATAGTGTTTTTGTGTGGCGACAGCTTCCCCATTCAAAAAATCATACCTAACAACTTAAAGTATGCTCCAAAATTTACCCTATTGAGTTTCTTGTCTCTTGCAAAGAATTTCACCACTTAAGATATCAAATTCATTTTTGAAAAGTAGACTAGAAGTGAAGGTACCTACATTTATTTTCAACAATGAACTTTACAGCAGAGGATTTTTTTTTAATTCTCTATACAGTTAGACTAGCAATTCTAAATGGAAGAGTCATCATTGTTAAAGTTTAGGTACACTTTGGTTTTAAAAACAGAAACAGTAGAAGAGACAAAGTCCATGTATTTAAATTATTTTAAAGTACTTATTCAGTATAGAAAACCAGAAAGACTCCACCAAAAAACTGCTAGAACTGATAAATGAAGCAAAATTGCAGGATACAAAAATCAGTGTACAGAAATCTGTTGCATGTCTACACACCAATAATGAAGCATCAGAAAGAGAAACTAAAAAAAAAAAAAAAGAAAGAAAGAGAAACTAAGGAGACAATCCCATTTACAATTGCACCAAAAATAATAAGATATCTAGGAAAAAAATCTAGCTAAAGAAGTGAAAGAACTGTACTCTGAAAACTATAAAACACTGATAAAAGAAATTGAAGATGACACAAAGAAATGGAAAGATATTCCATGTTCATGAATTGGAAAAACAAATATCGTTAAAGTCTATATTACCCAAAGCACTATTCAGATTTAATGCAATCCCTATCAAAATGCCAATGATATTTTTCGGTGCTGGAAAAAACAATCCTGATATTTGTATAGGACTATGGAAGACCCTGAATAACCAAAGTAACCTTGAAAAAGCAAAGCAAAGCTGGAGGCATCACAATTCTGGACTTCAAGTTATATTACAAAGTTGTAGCGATCAAAACTATATGGTACTGGCACAAAAGTAGACACATAGATAAATAGGACAGAATAGAAACCCAGAAATGAATCCATAAATATATGGTCAATTAATTGTTGACAAAGAAGGAAAGAATATCCAGTGGGAAAAAGACAGTCCCTTCAATAAGCTAGACAGTAATATGTAAAAAAGGAAGCTGGACCACTTTCTTACACCAAACACAAAAGTAAATTCAAAATGGATGAAAGACTTAAATATAAGACTTGAAACTATAAAAATCTTAGAGGAGAACACAGGAAGCAAACTCTTTGAACATCTAGCAATTTCTTGCTAAATATGTCTCCTGAGACAAGGGAAATAAAAGCAAAAATAAACTGTTGGAACTTCATCAAAATGCAAACTTCTGTACAGTGAAGGAAACAATTGAAAAAAACTAAAAGGCAACCTTTGGAATGGGAGAAGGTATTTGCAAATTACATATCTGATAAAGGATTATTATCCAAAATCTACAAAGAACTTGTAAAACTCAACACCCCAAAACCAAATGTTCCAATTAAAAACTGGGCAGAAGAGATGAATATACATTCTTCCAAGGAAGACGTACAGATGCTTAACATCAGTCATCATCAGGGACAAACAAATCAAAACTACAATGAAATATCAATTCACACCTGTCAGAATGGCTACAATCAACAACACAAGAAACAACTAGTGTTGGTAAGGATGTGGAGAAAAGGGAACCCTCTTGCAATGTTGATGAGAAGGTAAACTGGTGCAGTCACTGTGGAAAACTATGGAATTTCCTCAAAAAGTTAAAAATAGAACTATGCTATGATCCAGTAATTGCACTACTAAGTATTTACCCAGAGAATATAAAAATACTAATTTGAACGGATACATGAGCCCCAATGATTATAGCAGCATTTCTATGGTAGCCAAATTATGGAAAGAGCCCAAGCGCCCACAGACTAATGAGTGAATAAAGCAAACATATACATATATGCATACACCCATATATATATATATATATATATATATATATATATAAAATAAACTCACATAATGGAATATTATTCAGGCATAAAAAGGAATGGAATCTTGCCATTTGCAACAATGTAGATGGAGCTAGAGAGTTTTATGCTAAGTGAAATAAGTCAGAGATAGACAAATATCATATGATTTCACTCATATGTGGAATTTAAGAAATAAAACAAACAAACAGGGACGCCTGGGTGGATCAGTGATTGAACGTCTGCCTTTGGCTCAGGGCATGATCCCGCGGTCCCGGGATCCAGTCCCACATTGGGCTCCCTGTGTGGAGCCTGCTCCTCCCTCTGCCTACATCTCTGCCTCACTCTGTGACTGTCATGAATAAATAAATAAAATCTTAAAAGAAACAAACAAACAAGCAAAGGGGGTAAAAAGAGAGAGAGGCAAACCAAGAAACAGACTCTTAACTATAGAGAACAAACTGGTGGTTGCCAGAGGGGAGGAGGGTGAGAGAGTGTGTGAAACAGGTGATGGGGATTATGGAGTGCACTTGCTTGATGGGCACCAGGTATTGTATGGAGATGTTGAATCGTTATATTGTACACCTGAAACTAATATTACACTGTATGTTAACTAACTGAAATTTAAATAAAAACTTAAAAAAATAGTTATCAAAGTCATCTGTTAGTCAATTCTTGGGCTCCTTATCTATGGTACAACATTCACTTGGAGAATATTCTTTTTAAACAGGTAAGTTATCATGTGTAAATGAGAAAGACAAGAGGAGAATCTATATATCACTAACAGATTTTCTTTATTAGACATATATATCATTGTACATTACATGCAAGAAAATCACAATATAGCCCCAAATGGTTATGTATAATAACCAATGCACAATAAGAGTAATACAGTCAAAAGTTTATATTTTTACATACAACTATCTTCAACAGTTAAATAAGAATAAGGCAAACATAATTTACTGATGTGCTCACTGTTTGATGTACAAGTCAACATTTTGATCTGCACGTGAGATCACTGTTATCTGGCAGTTCATTCTTTTGAAAGCTAGAGCTGACCATCTTCTCCTACCTGGAAATGTGCATAAAGTGTAAAATGATAGCTTAGTCTTTACTGCAAGTGAAAATATTAATTTTCCTACAATTAAAAAGACATTATGATGGGACCAACACATTAATTAAAACCAAAAAAAAAAAAAAACCCCAAACCTTAAAAAAACTGAAGAAACACCTACCAGACCATCAACATGAAAAAAAAATGTTGTGTATTTTTAAACATTTCTCTTTAGTGTTACCACAACCAACAATATACAGTTGATCCTTGAACAACGTGGGGGGTGGGAGCACTGATCACCCCTGACCATGCAGTTGAAAAGCTGCATAAAACTGTCGACTCCCCCAAAAGCTGAACTACTTCTAGCCTAGCGTTAACCGGAAGCCATACGATCAGCATAAACAGTCAACTAACATATTTTGCATGTTACACATATTATGTACAGTATTCTTACAATAAAATAAACTAGAGAAAAGAAAATGTTATTAGAAAATCATAAAGAAGAAAAATTACATTTATAGGACTAGACTGAAATTATAAAAAAATCTTCACTTAAAAGTGAACCTATGGGGTTCAAATCCATGTTGTTCGATGGTCAACTGTATTAATTTGTCTCTGTTTTGCTGGCAGGGCCATGTAGGTGAAATACACATACTTTGGTCAATATTTTTGACTTATTGTGGTAAGGACAGATACAGGGAATTTCTTAAAAATAAACAGGAAGCATGTTGTGCTCATTGTTAAATCTATGGACTTCATCCTGTTTTTCTAATGATGTGGTCATGCTTTAATTTACTTAGCTAGAAAATCTGTAAAATATGAACCATTCTGGACTTTTCTTTTTATGCTACCAGTTGGCATTTGTATAATCAGCCATTTGGATATAAGCTGCATAGAAGCTGAATCCATATGCAGAGCAGCGGATCTGTTTCTCTCTTTGTATCCCCAATACATTCAAGGAAAAGGATCGATTCTGCTTTTCTCTCAGACCCCTGAATGGGAGCCATGAGAACAAAATCAATGCTTAGAGAGTTGATTGCTTGAGTTAGGTTTTACTTCAAACTATAGAAAAAAAGAAACTATAATTCTGCTGACATTTCTATCGCTGGGGAAAAAGTAGTTTGTGGGTAGTGTGGGCAAGAATCTGTATAAAAATATTTGTGCTAAATCAACCACAGAGAATCTAATTAAACATTTTAAAAATAATATTTTGATTTTTCCCATGGAAACATGTGTGTCTTTTTAAAACTAAGTGTTTTTAGTTATCTGAATTTCAAATATAATCAAAAGCATGCAGCATCCCTTCTCTTTTCTAATGGAAATTATCTTTGAAAAACAAAAATGTGTCATTAATGTTACAAAAAATTTAATGACAAGTGACAGAGCACCTAATGCCTAGATTCACACTTTGAGGAAACTCATCTATTTGTTATATTTTATAGAACAGATTTTCTAATATTTTAAAATTCCATTTGCAATTTTTTTCATTTAACATAATTAAATAAAAGCAGCAAGATCACTTGTTTTAAGTTTCCAGAATTATTATTAAGTAGATGAAAAATTCAGAAAATGTATTGCCAAGAGAAGGCTGTGTTAGTGGAAACTGGCATTTCTTTTTTAAATTCCCATTAAATTAATGGGAGTGTATATTTTTATATTCATATGGCAGATATTTTTATGGTGGAAATACTAAATTATAAATTGTACTTTTGAATTTTATGAATTCTGTATTTGTGACCATTCAAATTTTTCAGTGAAATTAATTATTTGGGTAAAGATAAAAGCATAATTTGAAGTTCAAATTAAGATTTAAATGGAGAATGTATTTTCTCCATTTTACATTTATACTCTCCAGAGTATAAATGTAAAAGAGCTTGCAAGTAATTTATTGATTCTGGACCTTCCCAATAAAGAGCTAAGGTCTTGATACATTTTATTGCATTGACTGCTTTCCATTTTGATGACAATTACCATGTAATTTTCAAGGCTCCATTTTTCTACATGTGTGTGTGTATCTGTGATAGTTATTTTCAAACATACTATATAATGCAAAGCACCTGATTGATCACAGAAACTTCATCCAAACCCAGACATTCTGAGAATCACAGATTCCTCTGATCTTCAAGAGGCTGCAGAACTATTCCCAGAAGTTTGGAAAGTCACATGTTTGTCAGGCCATGAATGAAATATATATATATATATATATATATATATATATATATATATATATATATAAATGGATGAAATATATATATATATTTGAGAATATGTATAAAACTTTTTTCCAAGTGAATGTAGATGTTCTTATGAAATAAAATACACATCTAAAAGCATTATTGACATTTTAGTTTTTCCATTATGGATTTTCTCAAACAGTGGGCGGTCAAACTCAAATTGTTTTTTGTTTGTAGGAGTCTCCAAATCATAAAATGTTAAGAAGAGCTTCTTAGACTTTAAAATATTACAAAATACAGTTAGAGGTTGAGATTATTCCAACATAACAGAGTCAAAATGAGTTTATGGATCCAATCTAATATTAATTTCCTACTATTTACAAAGACATCTGTGTACTGTGCAAAACCAGAGCCAGAAGAAAGACTTCTGGCTTTGACATTTATGCCGGAAGCAGCATGGTCAGTTACCTGGCAGTTACTATTCAGTGGATTCCCCTCTCCTCTCCCTCAGTTCTGCATGAAGTATATAGGGTGGCTCCCTGCCCCCCCCCCCCCCCAGTGGTGTCTTTACTTTTCAGTGAGAAACAACTAGCATGATCACATCAATGGTCTTCAGGGGCAATAAGAAAAGGAACCAAACTGATCTCCCAATTTCCTACTGGAAGCTTCAGGTTTGTTATGAGAAAATGATACTTCAAAAGAGGTGCTCACATTTTTAGGTGCATATCCATGTTTATGGGCCAAGCTACATCCTGGTGCAAGTAACTTCAATGGATTATCCCTGGTTTTAGATTTGACTGGAATTATGTTGTAGTGAACATTACTTACAATAAATAGATCACCAGCCTTAACAGAAATTGTATACATTTGGTTTTTGAATTTGGATATGGTAAGATTTATTTCATTCTTAGAATAGGAAGGATTTCATAATAAAAGTGAAAAAGAAATTGTGTAATCAACATTAACCCCCCTCCCATTCCCAGTAAATGGATGAAATTTATTAAAACAAACAAAAATCAATGGGGCAGTTTTTGATGTAAATACAAGATTTCCTTATTATTGTTATTCCACCACCCCCAATCTATGTAGAAGTTATGTGATTGATTAACAGGCAGCAAGGGGATCCTAAGAATTATTTGCCAGCTCCTATGATTTGCAATATTGAGTTTATAAATCTTGAAAATAACCTGATGCTATTTGAACCTAATTTATATAGATGTAGTAGCTTACATGGAAAGTGCTTCTCTGGGTAGGAGGCCTATTGGTTTTCTCCACTCTCTTGAGAAATAAGGGCCATGAATTTCCATAAGGCAAATGAGTTTTGAGTTAATACAGCAATGATCAGTAGCAGCTTCCCACTGAGTCAGAGTGCTGGGTGAGCCTGGGGGCAGATGGGAACAAATTGTCTCACAGCCAAAGAGAGTAACAGGAAGGCCTTGTTATTTTTCTGTTTTTTGAATGGACTCCTGCAGAGGCAAGAGCAGGCAATAGGAAGCAGGTTTACCGCCTGCAGAGATGCAAAGAAAGAATCAGCTGATAGGTTTCTTGTGCTAGTCAGTATATTAGAGATTGAATTCTGATTGGTTCTAGCATCAAAATGATACAGAGAAGAAGGACATTAGTTGATGAAATGGAGAATGTAGGTGGCCCAGCATGATGGCAAGCCATGAGCAAAGATATGTCTCAGTTTTCCACTTTATTCTGGCAATGATGACCTCCTACACTGGTCATTACAAAGGGAAACGCACTAAGTAGAGAAAATTGGGGAGCATGCATGTATATGATGACAAATATCCCAGGGAGAAGTCAAAAATTTTGAATAGCAACAAAAAATAAGCCAATGACAACAACAAATCCCCAAACCAACCAACCGGACAATCAACAAACAAAAAAACTTCAAAGAGTTTTGACAAATAAGGAATAGGCATTCTGAAATATCTGACTGACCATTTTATCCTAATTTACTTTATAAATGAGAACTCCTCTCTTTTGAAAGTCTCTGGTAGTCAGATTCATTAGGCAATAATGTCCACTGATTTTAGAGCATGATATCTTGACCATGGCAAGAAAAAAATCACATATGCTACTCTGCCAGGAAAACTGTAGAAATTAATACTGCATCTCAATGGTGTGCTGTATAATGGAAATTTCATGCAAATTGCATTGTCTTATTTTGGGAAAGTAAAAACTCTAATATGGCATGCAAATACCAGTGGATTCATAGGGTAATCTCAGATTAGAGACCTTTGGAGGGCATAATAAAGATTGTATGCCTGTGACTGGCCCTTCCTAACTCAGAACTGGGAGTATCCGTAGAAGTCAAATCTACAGACCAGAAGAGGCACCAACTGATCTCTAGGCTTGGTTGTTTTGATGTCATAGCAGTGTGGGGTGGTGACATTATGGCTACGACAAGATATGGAATGTGAAGAGTATCTCTGCATCTCAGAAGTCCATCTCTGAGAGAACCAGAGAAAAGAGAGCCTATGAGACATATAAATTTTGCATATATCATATACTGTTGGGACATTGCTTCCCTCCTCAAAATGGGGAAAAATAATTGTTTTTCTCAGTAGTTTATCTGCATTGTTCTCCACTATGGACTGTAAAATCTCAGTCATTAGATCACACGAATGTGATTTCCTCTCCCTTTTCTCTGGGAATTGTTAATTAAAGGTTTTACTGTAATGATATTCAGAAAGCTCACTTATGTTGTTCAGTGTATATGACTGTGTTCAATTTCACTTAGGCTTTCAGGAACATAGTATCCCCTCTATTCCCTCCTTTTCTCCTCTTGCATCTCCCTTGTGTGTATCACTTCTCTCATTTCCATTTGGCATTTTGTAACCCTGTGTATTCATTAAAAACTTTCTAACGTTAGTGGGTAAGGCTAATTGAACAAAACATTTATGTATTAGAAGGAAGACAACAGAAATGTCTTTTAAGAGAACTGGAAGTAAATATGATAGCCTGTTCTCAAGATTTAGGTTCTTTCAAAGATCAAATAGCAAAGTAAGAAGAAGGAAGTTGTAGGTAATGTTAAAATACATCTTTTCCTGAAGAATTTTTTGCTAAACATGCTTAGTACAGGGCATGTGACAATACTAAGATGAATTTTCTTTGCTGTCTCCAAAGAGACCTCTATGTTCTTTCTCTGAAACCATAAGACAAATATACATTTATTCTTTATAGGCAATGCACACATCACTAAGAATGAGGCACTATTAGTTGAAACTTAAGCAATAAACTTTTTTTTTTCAGTTGTCCTGGTTTCGATTTACATAAATTGTAGGGGGAGAAGGAAACTCTGTTTGACTCATGAGATAGCTCTGAATGGCCACTCATTGAAGTGTGCAATCACTGAGATGTATAGAAGGCCAATTCAGTGTCTGCAAAATATTATCTCCCCTTATGATGTATATTAATATTACCATTCTTTAAAAATCATAACTGAAGATACATCATCTGAAAAATAAAAGCATATCTATGCTTACATTGAAACATTTGGGGCTATTATGGTTCATTTTGGGCAACATTTATACTGTAGAAGACTGCTTTGTGCTCTTTCTACACGTATATAGAGGTTTTACTGAAACACAAAGCTATAAAACTTGTTTGCATTCAACCGTGGTTTCTGCAGGTCCTGTTTCTGGTCTAATATATTTTAAAGAACAGTTGCAGCTTTGAATAGATCACTACCTGCTCTACAAAATGCATACTTTTTAGAGGTAATCTCTGTGTATAAAGGGTAATAATGCCAACCAGTTCTTCTGAATGGTAGTGAAGTATGATGCCAAGTAATTCTGATGGTAGAATGATAAAAATGAGTAAACTCCTTACCCCTTATGATTCCACTTGATTCTTAATTCACTTTTTCCAAATAAATAGTAAACCTTCTGCACTGTTTCAGATCTGGGGGTATACTCTATGAACATCTTAATCTATTGTTTTATTTTGTCTTCAAGCAGATTGGGACACTCTTTTGGATGTGAATGGGTCAGAGACTTCGCTAAGTTTCTGAAGGTTGGGAGACAAGGAAGGAGTTCACCCCTTATACCACATGAAGTCAAAGGGCTGTTTTTTCAATGTGTGAGGTCAGGGGTCTGGAGACATTAGAGCTCTAAGCACTGGTTTCCAGATGTGTCAGCTATGAAATACAAACCTGAATCTCTCTCAAAGAGCAGAGAAAGCAGTAATTGTCCCAGTTTCCTCTGTAATTTTATAAAGTTTAGGTAAAATTTCAAGTGCAGATTTAAATGGAATTCTCACTTCACACAAAGTAATAGGAAATGCAAAGTGAGTTGAAAAAGTATATTACTAAATTCGCATTAAATATGTGATGGGAAGAACCCCAGAAAAATTGATCTCTCTTTGAATATATGACCAAGGTCTAGAATCATCTTTTCATATATTTGAGTCAAGGCATGCTTTCAAAGATTGATAGATTCAATTTTATTTTTTTCTGAGCTTTTAAAATTCCTTTAAAATGTGTATGCAGCTATTTAATGTTTGAAAAGTACTTTGTTACAGGATGCACTTTCAGCCCACCCTCAATCCATTTTTCATAATTCTAAAACTCATTGTCAATGGTCCTTACATTTGTAACTCAACTGTCTAGGACACAATAATATTGGGTAAGTTAAACTGAACTTGACTTTTCTGCTGACTCCTTTAAAAAATGCTGAGGCATTACATGACAAGAGCTTGAATATTTGCCATGGACCATAGCACACTAAGCTTTTACCATTTGGTTTTGCTTACAACTTGCAACGTATATACTTACTTGTGGTTTTAGTTTGATCTCAGTGGTGAGCAACAACTGGGTTAGCATTATTTCTAATTAAATTCAACTGACTCTTGGCTGGAGGTCACAAAGCTATATACTCTTTAACTGACTTGTCACTTTAGGCTCTGATGTCCTAATGGCAGTGATCTTAAATAAAATCTGGATGCTATATTCCATCACCATGATCCTGAAGCATCTCCTACCAGGAAAAATACAATGGTTAGACCAAGGCACTGATGAAGGTTTGCATTTGTTCCTATCTCTTCCCCTTCCCCAAGTAAGGTGGCTCACGAGAAAAAAAAATTATGTTGAGAATCTAGGCAAAAATTTTGATGCTTTTGCAATGGCAGTGAGGATTCCTGAAGACACCTATTTCCTACTGGTGGATATTTTTATGAAAAGGATAGTGTTTGTGGCTGTATCTCACAGCCATGGTAGGGGCATGTGTAGAAAAGTTGAGAAGCTAAGGCTACTATTTCTTCCCCTTAGTTTACATCTACAATCTGCTTCCCTGGAATGCCAAACCAGAAGAAATTCTGTCCATAAGGATATGAAGGAGAAATGAGAAGGAAGAATAAAACAGAACATTACATTTTCTTTATACACAGATTTCTTTCTTTCTTTTTTTTTATACACAGATTTCATAAGGATCTTTAGCTCATCTGATTAAGTCAGGGCTGGCACTTCCCTATTTGCCACAGACCAGCAAGACAGATCTAGCAAATTTGTGATGATGGTTTTGAATGAAAAATATGGAAAACATATTTATTATTTACTGTAGAATGTTTTAACTAAGAGCTGGTCATTAGGCAGAAATAATGATTGTTGAGAATCATCCTTAATGAGCAGAAAGTAGCACTACGTCATCTCTTGAGAGAACTATTATTACAGCCCATTAAAGGCAAGAATTTTCCTCCCCCTTGACTTACATGCAGATATTTCATTCTCCTTTATTATGTTTCATTTGAATTATCGTTTTCCTTGTGGAAGCTTTAATAGTGTATATATGCATATATGTATTTATTCACAAATGCATTTATTTAACATTCTAAAACTTTTTAAGGCTCTGGTTTTAGTTACTTTGATCAGAAAAACATTAAAGATGATGTATATCCATTCTGGGACATATATTTGTGAAATAGAGATTATTAGAGGCAAATATAAGACTTCAATATTCAAGATGAAATATCTTGGCTTTTGTTTTTTTCTCATTCAGTGAATACATGTATTGGGTTCACATAATGACAGCCAACTGGATCTGAGATGGTAAATTTAGTTATTCTGATCCAAGACAGCTGTCTTCCTGAAACATTGCCTTTGGATGTCCGGTACATATTTGTGCCTTATTATACTGAAGAATGGATACAAATTTTAATGTTGAATCTACTGGCAGCTTGCAGACTTAGAAAGGGAAGTTGGCACTCTGTTGTCTACTATGTCTTCATAGATAAATATGTACATGACTCATTTAATCAACATGGACAAGAGTTCAATGTGGAGGGCTTTTATGCATGGACCGTCTGACTTGACTGCCTACATAGATCGAGTAAAATGAGTGATTGCCAAATCTTTACCATATTTTATACCATAGAAAACCAGTCAAAGAGGAGACTTATCTTACAGAAATTGCTTAGAAGACCGACATTTTATAAAGGAAATCCTGACATTTAGCAAAGATCAAAAAGACCAACATATTGATGATGACATTATATAAACACAATCTTCAGGAAAATATTCATTGTTAGTATTTCATGTCCAAGTAACTCCACAGGATTGAAAAGAAGATTAACCACTTTTATCTATGGCCATTTGATTCTTTCTGTTTTGAGATTAAGCTTATTGGATTCTTATTTTTAAGAAGGTTTAGCCTGTTCTGAAAATCAACAGCAAAAATCTGTCATTTTATCACATTGATTCAAAAAGCATAAGTACTCTGAGCAGAGTTTAAAAAAAAGATAAAAGAATATGCAAAGGGAGTGTGTAGTATGGAGAAACTACTGCAAAATGAAGTCAGTACATTTTAATGCTTGACTTTCTCCATAGATGAAGTGATGAGCTCAATGATCCACTATTACCTTATATGAATACTTCTACAAAAGAAGAGAATTGCACCGTTAAAACTAGGGAGCAAACAACTGAAAGCCTAAGAATGGACAATCTCCCATTGAGACTCTCGGGAAGTACCTGCAATGCACAAGAATCCACCTTTCTGCAGCTGACACATTGCTGTGTTTCAGATTACCTTTCATGTTAATTTCTTCCCTTGCAATCATGGAGCTAGATAAGAGATGTTATTTTAAAAAGAATACAAAACCAAGAAATGAAGGTGGAAATGATGTCTTACGTGTTATAATTTGAAGATTAACATTAAAAGTAATAACAGAATAAAGTATTTCTTAAAGAAGACTAAGTAAAGTCCTGACTTCCCACACAAGTTCCTTTGATCGGAGGTAGCACTTACTTTACATGTCACCATGCTGAGTTTAACAATTGATGGTTTTCCTCTAATGAGATTATAAATATTTGCTTGGAAAAAAATATTATACATGGAATGGTAATCTTCTATGATGACCTCAATTCACATACCATGGTATGTTTTGGTTCCATTGGGCATCTTCCTCATGCTTATGTACACAAACTGGACTCTTCAGTGTAGTATAATCCTTTCCTTCCCAACTCTTAGTTGAGATGTCCTTCTCATGTGCAGAGTGGAGTGGCCACAGAGGATTGAGTTTGGATGACTCTGGAGCAGATGCTTTCCTAGGAAACTGGAGCTTCCCACATGTTCTGCAGTGACCTGCTTCCATATAGATGGTGGCTTCTGAGCTCAGTGAGGATCTGAATGGCATGAGACCCACTTAGGGCAATGGAGAAGTTTCTGCTTCCAGATTTTCTAGCTGAAAGAAGAAAGAGCAAAGACACTGAGCGTTTCAAATTGGGTTGCAGTCACCTTTATCAGGCATCTTCTGTATGTCAGAACTGTCCTGAGAACCCTCAGTATTCTTTTACCTGCAACCCTCAGAACTTTTTCTAAGTGTCAAGACATTACTTAATCTCTTGGGTCATTATGAATAATCTCTTGGATCATTATGAATATACTATTGCGTTTGTATACAATGAGAATTATACAGTAGTCATCAAAGGGATATTACTGATGGCTTCCTTGAAAAAATACATTTTAATCCAAATCCCTTATCTCCCTCTGTTCTTGACCCTCTTTCTCCTTCTTTCTCCTCAAATTATTCATGGCTTGACAAAAATTTCAAAAGAAAAGTAGTGTCTCTCTTTGCAATACCTTTCATGTTCTTCATTTCTAGGTGAAGACATTTTAATTTTTCACCCAATTCTCAAAATTAATGGATTTTTTCCCTGAAGCAACTGATTTGAAGCACACAGATTTTATCACCTGCACTTCCACTGTAAAGCTAGCATATACTGTAAAGCTAGCTACTTTTTTGAGCAATAACATGTTTGTTCCCACACATAAAAACGTGGCCTGATATTTTCAAATATGGGAGGAAAATTGTAGGAAAGAAACAAGTTTTATAATTAGCAAGTAATAATTGCTGTCATTTTTACTATAGTTTTTGGTGAGAAGGAAAGGAGGTGTTTACAGAGTCAGCGTCAAGGCGTGAGAGGGCTTTTCCCTTAAGTTTATTTTGGTATATTTCACACTTCAGGAAAAGTGCAGGAATGAGAATAGCACAAAGAACATTTGTGTATACTTTACCCAGACTTACCTGTTATCAACATTTTATCCCATTTGTTTTATCATTTGTTTTCTATCCTTTTTTTTCTCTCTTCTACACACAGACACACACACATGATCTCACTGAACCATTTGATAGTCAGTTGACTTTTTATCATTACACATTTCACTATATATTTCATTATATATTTCCTAAAAATAAGGAATAGAAAGATCAGAATCACCATTTGGAGAGGCAGTCTACCATGGCCCTGGGTTTCCAGTGCATCCTTGCTGACTGTGCCAAACTGCAAGGCTTCATGTCCTCAGGCCTGGAACAGTTTCTACAGGGGGTCACATTGGCAATTAGTTAGGCCAAGGTTACCACAGCATCGATTGCTGTGTGAAGTGCCTGTTCCTAGGAAGGTTTGTTTACCGCTTGGCCCCAAAGGGGCTGAGACTTCAGCTCTGGGTTCCTTAACTGTGACACAACCCATTGTGTGTGCAGCCACCATCTGGTCTCATCACACTGCCCTGTGGGATTTGGAGGCAAAAGAGGCACTGCTAAGCTAAAGCTCCTGTTATTCCTGTGCTGTGAGTACCAAACTGTCTGACCTTTGGTCTACTTTTCGCACCTCAAGAGTTGTGGTAAGACAACCTGCTTGCTTGCTCAATCATCTCCTTTGTAGTCTTTGGAGATGGACTCCTTTGGAGTCTGGTTACTTCTTGCCATCTTCTAAGAGGTTCTTCCCAAAGAACCACCACCTGCTGGCACCACTAGCAGGATGTCAAGATAGACAATAACTTTTTGGAAGAGAGAAGGCGGGCTCATGGACTGGGTTTCAGAATATGAAGAAACTCTTTGCGAGCTAGTAGTAAATGTTCTGGCCAAGGTGGTACCAAAAGACAGGGAGTAATTGGTCCACCCCTGTCTTCTTGTTGATGAATGTGACTTAAGTCAATGGATGGGGGCTGAGTAGTGAGGACACAAGTCTAACCAACTGCCCACATGGTACCATGGTGGTTGCTTGCTCTCCTATGGACTAGGAGACTAAGAGAGCACTCTGACCACCACTAGGGAGGAAAGCACAACTTCACCAGCTGTAAGTCAAGACTAGAAACTTCTACATGGCAAATGTCTCCATAATGAACACTAAGATATAGACCCACAGTGAGAGGGAAAAGAAGGATGTCCAGGAGTGCTTTGATCAACAGGCCAAAAAGGTGTTAGCCATGTGGCTGATGAAGGAGTAGGGAGGATACAAAGTGAACAAAGCACTTAATGTCTTCTTACAGGAGATCTCATGCCTGAAGCCAGTGTGCAGATAATTGAACTGGGACAGAATCATGCCACACAATGAAGTTTACTATTGTGTATTTCTGTTTCAATGATCACATTATGACCAAGCAAGGGAGACTTTCTTGAGGCCAATACAATCCCATGAAACTCTATAGAGAAAGCTACTCAAAGGCTGAGGCTGTTTTATACTTCTTCTACACTGAACAGAATGACAGCCTGATTATGATCCCGCATCCAGAGAACAACTGGTTCACTTTACTTTAAGATTACCCCCTTCTCTGCAAAGTGGAACATTCTACTATTTCTTTCTTTCTTTCTTTCTTTCTTTCTTTCTTTCTTTCTTTCTTTCTTTCTTTCTTTCTTTCTTTTTCTTTCTTTCTTTCTTCTTTCTTTCTTTTCTTTTTTTCTTTTCTTTTCTTTCTTTCTTTCTTTCTCTCTTTCTTTCTTTCTTTCTTTCTTTCTTTCTTTCTTTCTTTCTTTCTTCCTTTCTTTCTTCTTTCTTCTTTCTTCCTTTCTTTCTTTTCTTTCTTTCTTTCTTTTTTTCATCCTCCTTTCTTCCTTCTTCTTCTTTTTTTTTTTTTGGAAGACCTTGTGCTGGAAGCTGTGCAGACTTAGGGCCATTAGAGGCCCAGGACAGAGATAGCACTCTCCAAACCAGGCAGTCTCTGCAATCTAAGGCAAAGGTCAGGATGGGAACATCTAATGTCCTTCAAACTGTAAGGCAATGTGAATATGCTTCTTAAAATGGGGGGTCCCAAAGTAGAGGCTGATGGAATAATCACCAAAGAAATGTGGTCCAGATATAAGGCTATGATGGGCCACATGGAGGCAGTTAGTAGCTCATACAAATAAAATTCTGCATGCCTCTCTAGAGCCAGATTTCTTTGTGGAGACCAGTCTCCCACTAATGAGGAACTAGGAAGCCATGTGTCTGCCTTATAGCAAATTGAGTCCTCAGAACCTCTACTGCTTCACCTTGCATTTCTGTATCAAGATTTGAAAACCTTTAAGGATAAGGGACACTGGGATGAGGTAAGGTATTTTTGTTTCCAGGGGAGATCAGAGGCTTTATACCCTAAGAAGGACACAATGGGGGTAGGAGAGAAAGGTAAAGGGGAGAGAATATAATATATATAATTGCATATATTCTGACATAGAATATACGTAGTAATGTGAATATTGTCCCCTGCCATCAGATTCCACATTGTAGTCAGGAACCTACCCTTTACTTTAGCTATCATAGCCAATGAGTTGGAACAAGCCATAGGAGATCAACAAGTCAGGCTAAACTCCCTGATTGTAAATGGATCAACGATTGGGCTTAGACTACATTCTTTTTGATATGATTGAATTAATTTGTTGTGTTTGAATTGATATCAACCCTACGGTGGTACAATTCATGCATACTATAAGAAAAAAGCTGAATGGTTATTGGAAATAAGACCTGTTAGTCTTCTCCGGCACTTACTCAGTTGAATATAGATACTGGGATGCATGGCTGAGGTCAATACTAGAGATTGACCACATCCTGTGGATGGGATTCTGTGGATAATAAGTCTAATCAAATATTGACTGAAATGAATAGAACAGATTTGGTTCTAGCTCCTGTCAGAATATCTAATCCAAATTGCTATGGGTTGGCATATAAAAATTGAGTTCAGCCAAAAATGTGTTGAGCTGACAGGTGAATTACTGGGAAGGACAGTCCTCTAAGCATCCCTACACATTCTTGCTAACTGAACTGTGTTACAAGGCCTATCTTCTGACTCTGAATTCTTCCTAGGGTCACAGTCAATTGAGAACCTTCATTGCCTGACCTCATGAGAACTACAGCATCACCATTTTGTGATTGCTTGCTCCTTGGTGAGAGGATTGGTTTGCTTATTGCTTGCTACAAAACGTGCTGAACCCCTAGCTCTAGGCTTTTCCATTGGTTGCAACCACTATGTGCATAGTGACAATCTGGTCCCATTGTGTTGCACCCTGGGACACAGGGACTGGGAGTCAGGGCTTCTGTGCTGATACTCCTGCAGTTTGTAATGCTATGGGGGACAAATTGTTTTCTCTGGTCCATTGAGTCACAATGTGTATTTTTGGTACCCATGGAGTGGTGCCAAACCTGCTTGCTTTCTTAGAAACCCGTAACTTCCTGCCACTTCCTAAGTCTGGCCTTTTTTCCTGACATGACTACAGTACCATTATAAATTTCAGTAAATTTGACATTTGATATCGATACACTATTTTAATCTACCATCAATTTTCCAATTTTGTCAACAACTTTTGAACTGTTTTTTTTTTTTTTCAGGAAGTCAAATAGCAAATACCTATCTTGAACTGTTTTTTAGCCTATTTTGAACAATAAAGTTTTGAAAAGCTTTTGGATTATTCTAACTGAGGCACTTTTAATCTCTATCCACACAATGATTGGAGTGTGTTGCCTAACCCTGAAGGAAATTTAACAGATTTTTCTTTTTTAACCAATTTCACCATTCTGTGGAAATAAATTGAAGTCTTGAGAGGTGAAGTGACATGCCTGCATATTGGTTGAGGAAAGATAGTTCAATATTCTTATTTTTCTTTTTTTGCAGGCACTTTTTTCTACTTCTGTTTTCTCTTTCTTTTGATGTCATCTGAAGTTGCGATTGAAGCTAGAAACAAAGTTGGGTACTTTTGAAGCTGATCAGAGTTTTAGCCAGCAATAGGCTTCAAACTGTCATTTTTACAGCATCATTAAAACAAAGCCACACAGAAAACTGAGAGCTGATGCCTAATAGGCAAAACTCTCCATTTGCCTCAGTAATATAGAACCATCTCTTTTTCTAAGCTCCTTTGCTTAAATAGACATATTGGGATCTAGAGCATGACAAGGGGTCAAACTTTGGTAGAGGAGAATTCAAGGAAATGTGAAATAGTCTGGTAGTTCAAAGGATTCAGACTCGATGGGCCATATACTTCCGTCTCCTCTAACTGCGTATTTATTTTGTTCAGTATAATACATCTTTTCTCTCACAAAAGGAAGCTTTGGTGGTTACTTTTGTAATTTACTAGAAGTTAGTCCCCAGAGTCTGATTGAAGTGATCAATCAAACCCAGAAAGGAGCCCTAATTTTTTGGCACTTAGAAGATACTGCTGATGTCCTGCTTGGGAAGATCTCCTGCACAGCCACTGGCATAGGATGCCAAGCTCACACCGCTAGTTATCAGCAACCATCACCAAACTCAGGCTCTTTAGCTTCCAGTCTTGCATTCTTTCACAAGAAAGATTATAATTACTCAACTTTTTTGGCATGTATCTCACCGTTGAGCATAGATGATTTTTAAAAAGAAACCTATTTTCCTCAAAACAAAAGAATGTGCCAACTATGAGACTTATTCTTAGCAAAGTGTAGTTTAGATCAGTGGAAACATATTCCAAAGCTACATAGACGTTTCTCCCCCTTGAGGATCATAACCAGAAAGTGGCAAATTTCAAAACAAAGCACAACAAAAGTGAAAACCCAAACAGAACACCTTTGAAACACTGGGCCTGTATTCAGATAAGTTTGAGAACTTCAGCTTAAAAAACAAAATGCAAATATGTATATAAAAGGAAATGTAGCACAAACACACACACACACACACACACACACACACACGTGTAGTAGGACTTTTCAATGCCTTTACAATGTTAATACACAGCATCAATTCCCATGACCAAAATAAGACATGCAACATTTCTAAAGATTTGTCTAAGAGCTATTTTTTTCATATTAACATTTTATTTAGTAGTGTGCTGTAAGATCCTTCTTAGAAAGTCATTAGTTCTGATTCCTTAGACATCAAATCTTAACACCTGAATTCTGGCCATATTCCCTTTTGTAGAGGCAAAATTCTGATGCTTGAACATTCAAGACCTCCAGTGACAAGGGAGTTCTTGTATCTCAAGGCTTAGAAATGTCTTTCTTTGGTTATATTACGATCCCTTTCCTGTAGCTTCCACCTGTTGGCTTTAATTAGTGGAATTGTACTGAATAAGTCCAATTCCCTCTTCACATCCCTTCAGGTATATGAAGAGAACTATTTCATCCTCTCTGAGTCTTCTATTTCTCAGGTAACTATGTGCAGTTACTTCAACGATTTGTCATGTTGAAGAATTTTAACTTCTTTCATCTTCTCAGTTGCTCATCTCTGAACACATTGCAATTTGCTTATTTCATTTCTGAAGAATGTGATGTATTAGAGTAAAGCTAACATTTCTTAGGCTCTAGTCACTAGACTTCTGTGGATATGATTATCTCTAATACAATAGTTGGGATGGCCTATATCTATCTATCTTTCTTTTCTTTTCTTTTCTTTTCTTTTCTTTTCTTTTCTTTTCTTTTCTTTTCTTTTCTTTTCTTTTCTTTCTTTCTTTCTTTCTTTCTTTCTTTCTTCCTTCCTTCCTTCCTTCCTTCCTTCCTTCCTTTCTTTCTTTCTTTCTTTCTTTCTTTCTTTCTTTCTTTCTTTCTTTCTTTCTTTCTTTCTTTCCTGTATCCTATTGTTGATCCATGAAATAAAATCTATGACTTTTTTTTAATATGACTTTTTTTCATTTCTGCTATCACTCACATTCTGTGTGTCTATAGGTAGATTTTTTGACTAAAATTTTTCTCTAGTAACTACTATAGCTATAGTTTTTGCTTATTTTTTCTAGTATATTTGTTTCTTTATCCTATCACTTCAGGTTATTCAGCATTCCTTCATTGATTGGGACTCATAAGATGGGAATCTGTCAAAACTTATAAGCATATCCCATTATACCATTATACCCAGATCATAATTCAACATACTATAGTATTATAACACTCCAAGAACTGGTCAAATCTCTTGCCAAAAAACACTATTGATACAGTGTTTACCTGATTTCTCTGTCTGCTAAGAAAACAAGATTCCTTTTACTATAACAAATTCTTAGAGAGCTTATATTGCCTCCTACAGGTTATTGCTTCCTTTCTAAGTGTCCTCAAAGTATGTTTTAATGATTTGATCTAGGTCCTAAAAACAGTTAATGCAAAGCTAAATATTCAATATGGTCTTTAGTTGCTACAAAGTTACTATTAAAACTGTGACTCTATTTCTTTCCCTCAGTTTTCCAGGAAATGTCTCCCATCCTTCTTTGCTTCTGAGGTTATTATTTACGTTTCATTTACAAGTTCTCTTAATGTTTCACAATATCCAGGAGGCTTGACCTCATTCTGAGTTTCCCAGTACCCTTTAACAATAATGTTTTAGGCTGAAGTTTTTTTTTTTCTCTGAAAGAGAAGCTTGAAATAAAATAATGACTGAAGAATTGTGCTTTCCTCTTATCTTCATTAATATTGAATCTTAATCTTTGCAACTGGTTAGCAGTGCAGAAGGAAGCATTCTTTTGAGAAATCAGTTATCTCATAGGACACCTGGGGTCTAGCTCCTACTTTCGGGGACTATATTAAAGACGTCATAACTAATTTTTTTCATCAATTAAATGTGGTTGTCAGGTTAGATCAGTGGTTCTCAGCATATTCCTTCCCCCCACCACATCCACCCCCATCTTCTCACCCTAGGGGACATTTGGCAATGGCTGGAGACATTTTGGCTGTCACAACTAGGGATGAGTGAGTGCTGCTTGCATCTAGTGGACAGAGGCCAGTGATGCTGTTAAACATTACAATGCACAGTCTACCGCAACAAGAATTAGGTGGTCTAAAATGTCATCAGTGCCAAGGTTGAGAAGCCTTGGCTAGGATCAAACTTATGATTCCTTTCAGCACCATTATTTTATTCCTTTTGAATTTTCTTTACAAGAGCTGTAATTCAGTTTCTTGGGGAAAAGAGAAGGAAGGAGATGAAAAGTGTAAAGCCTCATTGAGTGGCTTAGAATAGTGTTAGCCAATTGCCTGGCAAAGTATGTGGCCTATAATTCATCACATTCAAGTCAAAACTAAGTGCTGCCTACTACAGTTATCATCATTCTCACAGACGTAGCATTTGAAGCTGGAGTTACTTAGGAGCATTTAGTTGGGCAGTGGTAGCATCTGGAAAAATAAATGAGCCACCTAAACTTTTAGGATTTTATATTACATCTTCTATTTTTACATAATTATAAAGTGTTTCCTTACCTGAATTTTTAAATTAAATTTACATAGAGTATAAATAATATAAAATTACCTGACTTTTTCTTTAGTCGTAAAAGTTTTCTTAAACTGTACTTGAAAACCAGATATTTGAAAAGATTCTCACTAACATCTTTTATATTTAGAAAAAAAGCACAAATTTAAAAAGTACATATTTGGCCTATACTCCTCATTTGTAGGATAAGGCAGTTTGGACTGGATGAACTTTAGTGTTTTCTTTCCAGTTCCAATCACCTAAGAATTGTAAATATTTTGCATATGCTTGACATATGTATATGGTAGTCATACTGTAAGCCTCCAAGGTAAACAGCATGGTAAAGTTCTGTGAGTGACATGTATCTCTTCTATTTCCTAAGGGTAGGTCAGAGAAAGCATTTTTTAAGTTGATGTTTTGAATTTGAATGAACTGATATATATTTGGGGATTTTTGAATATAAGGACATTTTGGGTAACATGACAGAGAAGAGGAAAGAACAATAAGAGTGAAATATTCTTGCTAAATTGGTAAACTGTAGGATGGGTTAAATAAGTGTTCATAATGCCAAATATATAATGACTACATTCCCTTCTACATCCCCTATGCACTGCATTTTCTTAAGGGTTTTTTTTTTTTAATACTTTGGTTTTTCTTGAGTAAAATATTCTTATTTCTTAATGCCATTTTCCATAGCCTTTACTTTTTTGCTTTTCTATCAGGTGTCTTGGAGATAAATATTTCATCACTATAAGCAAAAGTTATTAATTTGTTATGCTTGATTTTTTAAAAAGATTTTATTTATTTATTCATGACAGATACAGAGAAAGAAGCAGAGACATAGGCAGGGGGAGAAGCAGGCTCCCTATAGGGAGCCTGATGCAGAACTCAATCTCAAGACCTCGGGATCATGACCTGAGCTGATGGCAGATGCTCAACCACTGAGCCACCCAGGCATCCCCATTTGTTATGCTTTAGGGACTTAAGCATACCACATTAACATTTTGTGATTCTGAATCATCAATGTCTACCTATCTCTTTTGATCTTTATGAAGATTTGACAATATGGGTAGAAAAAATGGGGAAACAATTAGGTAGCTTCACAGAGTTCCTAGATATCTGACATCCCCAGGATTCCTGGTATCTGTATGGAAAACAGAATAGTAGGAAGAATGTGGCTAATTTCAAACACAATATGTACTCTTTATCTCCGTCCGTCCCTTCTTTCCTTTCTTCTTTCCTTATAAATACTATGCTTTATAGATAAATGATATGAATTATTTTCCCCCATAATCATTCTTGGACTGACAGAACTATTATTTTAAAACGCAGTGAAAGTTTCAGCTTATCTTTAATATTTGATAACTATATGGAGCTAATTTTTTATTTGCTTATGTTCCTAATAAGTTCAGTTATTATGGAAAGAAAAAGTAGTTCATTTCCTTTCATTCACAAACAATAAAGCAACAAACATTAAATTAAATTTAAACTTACCTCCCACCCAGGTATGGTTAGTAAAATAATATTTATGGGTATTCATTCCTTCAGCATACATAACTGATAATGCAGAAGATCAAACTCATATGAGGTCTTGAGAACTGGCATTATAATCTTTGGGATCATGAAAACCATTCATGTTTTGAAAAAGTACTATCACAGTTTTTAGCGGCAAAAATGAATCCTGTTAGTAGCTTCTCCTTACCCACTTTCTACTCACTTCAAAGCCAGGAACTCCATTATATAAGAAAGAAATTCCTTAGTGTAGAAGGAGAAGGGCAACAAAAGTTGTGACTCTAGGTTCTTGATTTCTATGCAAATAATTATTAGAAAGGAAAAATTGAGACATGTTCTATTTTAGAAACTTGTAGTTCTCATAATGTCATCCCCAAAATAATTTTTGTCATTTGTAAAATGGTAGTGATATCCAAATATTTATTGCAACCTACCCAAAGATATAGCACTCGAATGACATTCAAAAATTAAATGACCGGTTTGTAATTGGTCATCTTCATTCAGATGATCAGTTTGTTTGGTATGAGGAAAAAAAATACAAAAGCAAAAAAATACTATGTAACTGCATTTCAAATTCATAGAGGTAGAAGGAAGAATAAATGTGTTGTAGAAAGTTAAAAGAGCAAAATATCTACATTTTGTACTTAGCTCCCAGCAATAAATATAGATAACAAATAAACACAACCTGTCTCAAAACACGAAAGCTCAATGTGAGAATTGTTCATGTTAAATAATTAGGAAAATAACAATTCTCCACTTAAGGTTAGCCGAATAAGTAACATCTCATTTAAAGTTACTTTTTAAAAGATGAATGTGTTGCTGTATATTATCAGTTACATCAATTGAAACAACAAGCACAGGAAAATGCTGCTGTAATTATATTAGTTAATCTAATCTTTAAAACTTAACCTCCCTGAAAGATGAGAAAATTCATTCAGGAAGAATGTTAGCTAATTCATGCCTCAGAGTTCACTGTATGGTTCTGATATACATAATAATCTTGTGCTTAAACCCTCTTATGTGCAAGTTGAAAAAACTGAACTCGTATAAGATGAAGAGATTGCTCCATCACATGTTGGACAGGCACAGCATGACAACTACAGCATTCACTCTTCTCCCCATCCTGGTATCCTCTGGCACCACCACCCAACAAGCTGCCTTCTCTAGTAGGATAAATGTGATTTATAAAAATGTTAACTAGGGGGGATCCCTGGGTGTCTCAGTGGTTTAGCGCCTGCCTTTGGCCCAGGACGTGACCCTGGAGTCCCAGGATCTGGTCCCACATCCGGCTCCCTGCTTGGAGCCTGCTTCTCCCTCTGCCTGTGTCTCTGCCTCTTTCTCTGTGTGTCTCTCATGAATAAATAAATAAAATCTTAAAAAAAAAATAAAAATGCTAACTCAGCCTCTCTGACATGAATGAAAAATTTTAACTTGTGGAAAAGCAAATGTTATCATTTTAGTGAGAATCAACACGACTTTAATGATGGCAAAAGATTTTAGTTCAAATAACTCATGGAATGATAAGCAAAATCCTCATTATTAAATTTCTAATTCCTCATGTTATTCATTAATCCATCTAGATGTTTATCTTTATACACAGATATGATATGAATACATATAAACAAGCCTACATAAAGACCTTGTGGAATTTGAATTGTTCATATGTAAATGCTACAATTTAGTTCTAGGAGCTACCATTGGAGAAGAGTGACAACCAACTGGTGGGCAGTAGGGCACATAGATTCAAATTCAATTGGATTTGTTCCTCAGCCACTAATTTTGTAAATATGACCTTGGGCAAGTTAATTCTGTAAACATTGGCTTTCTCAACTGTAGAGATAATAATTCATACCACATATGACTAAATAAGTTATACTGGACACAAACTGGTCAATAAGTGACATTTCTAATAGTCTTAAAGCCAAATATTTTCTGTGAATAATCATATTTTCAGTTAAATAATATTTTATCCTCCCAGATAATGGCCAAGTTATACAAACATGAAATTCTTATTGTTATTTATTAAAGATACTATTCATTTTTAATATAAATATACTCTAGTACTACACATGCATAAAGAGGCACACCAATATTATGCACATGCACATATGTGCATACACACACACTCATAACTGGATCCATTTTCTTTTAAATCCTCTAGTTGAAAGAATATCCATTTTTGTTTTATTCACAAAATATGCATTAATGTGGTCAAGCTCTGTAATTTTGTGAACTATTCTCTTTGGGGCTTTTGTGATGGAATTGAAATGCTTTTCCTTCTCAAATGATCTCTCCACAGATGTTTTATAAAAAAACATCAAGATCTAGTTTTTGAGAGTGATGTGGTTGATTTAAAAAATTAGGCTACTGCTTTTAGTTTAGCTGGGGATAATATAACTTTGTAGTTAATAAAATTGCAAAGCATCTCCTAATTTCTTGACATGGTACTTTGATTAAAATGCTAAGAAAATGCTTTAAAAATGGTAACCACAGGGCTTAGAGCTGGACTTGTCATATCAATGAGAAGAAGTTGGCAGGAGGTACCATAATATTAGTTTTATCAATGCCCTAAAGACTCATTGATAGTTATATTAGAAAATTAAAGCTTTGTCCACCTATAGCTGCATTATTTTGCTAAATATAAGATTCATTTGGTGAAAACATTCTTACCAATCAGCTTGACTAAAATAGTAGTCAGATTAGACAAAACGGTAACTTTTATACATTTGGATAAAGTTACAGCTTTAACCAGTTTTCAATTTCATGTTTTATTCAAAATGCAGATTCTTGGACCCTTCCTTGACCTTGACCCAGTGAACAAGAATTTCTTAGAGGAATTTCTCAAAACTTATAATAAGATTTGAGAACCTCTGGCTGAGACCATGTAATAATATTTGACTATAAAGTGGCATTGTGTAGGAAAGCAAAGGAGAGTTTTGGATTAATACTAGAGGCCCAGGTGTTTTTCGGGGTTCTGCTTCTTATTGATGGTTTGATCTTTTATAACCATTGAGCCTCCCTGAGCATTTATTTGTTTATGTTTACCCGTCAGGGTTGTTACAGGAAGCCAGTGTGATAGTGCACATGAAAGCACTTTTAATCTGTGCTGTGATACAAATGTAAGATAGCATTATTATGACAGTTATGTTTAATACAAACTCTTTAAATAATAATCCAACTGTCTAATAGGGTTGTTTCTTTTCCCATATATGTTAAACATTAAAGGACATAGTCTTGGTATCAAAATAAAAAATGCATTATGGAATGCAAATCAGGGTGGGACATGAAGCAGTGAAGGCAGGTTAGAGTGGTCAGCATCTCAGGTCTGAGCTGATCTGAATTGATCTGAGCAAATGGGGAAAGTGCTCTGAAGCAAGGTGGAGTCCCATGACAACCACTGGCTGCTACATGTACAGCAGATAGAAAATGAATGTCTATGCCTGAGTCTACCTAATAAAACTCTAGAAGTCATAAAGACTATGAGCTGGCCATAAATCAGGCATGGAGTCCTGCAGCTGGAGCAGGAGGCTGAGTCCTAGAATGCACAAAGGAGAGGAGGACATTTTTATTTTATTTTATTTTATTTTATTTTATTTTATTTTATTTTATTTTATTTTATTTTATTTTATTTTATTTTTTATACTTAGCCAGAGCAAGACCTCTTTAGGGCCTGGAATCCAGTTCTTGGCCTGCTCATCAATAGCACTTGCTAAAAATAAAATTAGAAGACCAGCACACATGTAACAATTTTTTTTTTTTTTTGACAGTAGAACTTTTGATCAGAGGACTCAAGAAAAGAAAACGAAGAACCCCTTCCATGAATATTTTCCAGTTACTGAAGAGTGAGCCTGGAATAATGGCAGAGTGTTACGTAAGCATTGAGGTCATCAATTAGTAACATAAGAAAGGGGTCATTCCTACTGTCCTCCATATCTCCTGAAATATCATGAGCCCTTTGATCATTCACTCATTCAATAGATATTTTTAGAGTACTTTTTAATATGTCAGACACTGTTTAGGTAGCTACTGGAAGAAGAAGAAGGAGCAAGGCAGATGTGGTTCACGCCCTCAGGAAGCTATGCTTGTCCAGTGCAGCATCGCCTACTGTAGATAGTTGGCAAAAGGGCCCACAATGATTTCCCTCCCTATATCTACACCCCTTTGCAATATAACTGCAGCTTCTACCATCAAGAGGTAAGGTCTGTTTTCTACTCCTTGAACTTGTGACCACCATGAGGAAAGCAGGGGCTAACATGCTGGAAGATGAGGTTCCATCAGGACCTTGCCATTCTTGCAGAGGTCATCCCAGACCGGCTAGCTGACAGCAGTTCTGGCAGCTGCTGCTGCCCCTGCATTGAGCCCACCTAAGACTGAAGAATCTTCTAGCCCAGACCTGCTCAAACTACTCATATATGGAAGCACAAACTACATAAATTGTTGCTTTAAGCCACTATGTTTTGGAATGATTTGTTACATAGCAAAAGCTGACCAAGTAACCCTTAACTATGTAAATATGATTCAAAATTTATTTTGGGCACAGAATTTTCTCATATGGCTTATCAAATTACCTTAATAACTGCCAACTCTTCATTTTGCGCTGTAGGGACATGGTCTCAGTGTATAGTTGTCAGAATACAGACACCCTGGGAAGGTTTGATATTGGATCTCTGATCTGCAGAATATGAAGTTGACTAGTGCGCTTGAAATGTGACATATAGAATATATTTCTTCGAGAAAATACAAATACACAGGCAGGACATAAACATCTACCACAGCACCAACTCCAAACAAGCAGTTAAAAAGTTCATGCAAATCCAATTAGCCTTGTTTCCCAAAAGAATGGCTCATGGTGTAAAAACAAAAAACATGAAAGAACAAACAAACGAACAAAAAACCCCCAAAACCTGTCAGATTCTGAATTTGTATGATTGATCAACTATGTCCTATAGACACAGCCATAAAGTCTCTGATTTTTCCTTCAAGTAATTTCATTATTTTGATACATTATCAAAACTCTCACCAAAGTCTCCTTCCAGATGTCTGTGGAACGGCCTTGATTCTAACAATGACACATCAGTGGAGATGAGTGAAAGAGATCTTTGATTTATCTTAATTTTCAAATATGTCAGAGTGTCTTTTCCTCTTTTCCTGGCAGTGGCTCTTCTCTGTCCAGCCCTCCCAGCTGGGCATTTTGGGAAAGCAGCCAATTCCAGGGCTAATGTGTTTCTGCTGTTATCTGACACTGACGCTGCTTCATAGAGGCAGCAATGAAGATAAGCCCTAATTGGATGTATTTTTAAAGCAAACCTTTTAGTTACTTAGAACAGAGCTTCCTCAATTAGCTTCCTTTCTCCTCTCTCTGGCTATGCAGGAACCACACTAATGTGAAAATGCTGCATCTGGACGGGAGTCAAGAGCAGGGTCGGGGCAACTGCAGGACAATCATGCTGAACAGGAGAAGCTCTCTGCCAGGCAGGCTGGGAGCTGTGTTTCCCGGAGAGCAGGTGAGGGAAGCACGCTCAGAAGATTCGATGGGACAAGAGGCCCCAGCAGTGGTCCTGGGTAAGGCTACCCACAGCCACACCCCAGCGTGCCCGCAAGAGAGGGAAGGTGGGGCACGCCCCGACTGAGATAGAGTCAATACTTGATAGCGCTCCATCCCTGTGCTTGAACGGAAGTACTTTGTTCCACCGCAAAATGTGTTAACCTTGGTTTAGGATTGAGAGTTTTAAATTGCATTCTGCAATGTATTATCCTCAGGTCGGAGGAAATCTATTTGGATCCCTACCCGTTTTAAGGTACTCACAAGCCTTTGATAGCTGCTGAGGGGGAGAGCTGTTTAGTAGAAGAGGCAGGTTTAGAGGGCTTGATGTGGAAAAAAATACAGAGAAAAGAAGCAGAGTAGAAAAACATTTCTTTCTGGCTTTTACCCAGCCTGAAATGGAATTAGAAGGGACACATGGTAAATTAGTAATTTCCCTTTGGTTGGCAGTGGGTCTGCCATCATTATCTTATACTGTCTAGGGGGCCCAAGTTCCCAAGTTCCTTTCAGCATTAATATCAGCACTGTGAGGATTAGCATCCCGGAGGGATGATCATTTGGGCCTCCTTAGGCTAGGCCTGTGGTCAGTAGGAAAGGGTGAGCCTAGGTGAGCCTGGGGCACGGCAGTGGGGATAGGGGGAAGCAGAGTGAGGCATGGGGAAAAGAAAACTGAGAGCAAGCAGCCGCTCTGTACTGTAAGGCTTTCCCTCTGCCTCCTCTGGTTAGGCTTCCTAGTCACTTTTACGGAGGCATCTGTTCTCACAGTCCTGGCCCCTGACCCTATGAAGTTGATGGCTCTGACTCAAGGATTTCCTTCACGGCAAGTTGGAATTTGAATTCTGTGTTATAAAATTACAGAGGCTGTGATTTTCTGATGTTGGCACTATGATTTGCAAATTTACTTATTTAAATTAATATTAGTAGTGACGTGTATGTTTAATTTACCGTCTAGGTTGGATTCCAAATTTTGCATCATCAGTGGCTTATCAAGGTCATATGAACTTAGAGACAATTTTTTCTCTTTTTGATTCTCATCTGATGATCATACCGTGTATAAATCTTGACTCTTTGGTGCAGGCCACACTCTGTACTCTGTGCATAAGAATATATCTTACAAAAAATCATCACTCCTCACCATATTAATCCTGACTGGTAATGACTGTTCTAAAACTGAGTTAGTTCTAATAATTAAGTAATATGTTTGCTGTTCTCTCTAGAGTTCAGGTATAAAAATTGACAAACCGATGGCTGAACAAGTTAGGCTGGCTTTTTTTTTTTTTTTTTGTCTTTTTTCCTTTGCTATGACAGTGATTTGCTGGAAACATCTGGCACCCATCACCACAGTGAATGAAGTGATGACCCTTTCTGTTTAACCACAGAACCAGAACAGGACTGACTTTTGAGAAGTGACAGGATTATTGGAATGATATGCATGAAACATATAACATTAAAGAAAATGAGAAGAATTTAGCATCACTTCCTCAATGTGCTAACATCATTAATTTTGCATAGAAGCAACAGCTGTGAAGATACTGATTTTTAGCAGCTTGATGAATTTCTAGTTGGCATATCTCTCTATATAACTAAATATATACAAATTATATAATGAAGTATCTCTCTGTCACAATGACCATAATTTTGCTCCTCTCCTCCCTCAGTCCTCATGGTAGGAACCTCCATCCATTCGTTACGGATCCACTTCTAATGGATTAAAACTTTGGATTGGTACAAACTAATTTTTATGTCATCCCCAGTAGGTGTGCCCAATTCTAGAAGCTGCATACCTGATGGTTAGTCCTATCCACTGTATTGGCCGTGGAGGGGTGGTCTCTAGTGTTCTGACGGATTCGAGTGGAGTTTTGTTGCTCAATGGTGGAGGAGGTTGGGATACAGAACTCTCTGAAGCATCGTTTGAAGTTTTCATCCAGAAATGCATAAAGGACTGGGTTCAGGCAGCTGTTTGTGTAACCTAGAGCAATGCAGAAGTGCCAGGAAACAGTCTGGAATGTAGTTTCTGGGATTGTGATCAAGGCTTTAATGATGACGTAAATGTGAATGGGAGTCCAGCAGACAATGAACACAGCCACAACTACCAGCACCATCCTGGTGATTCTTCGCAGATTCCTGTCTTTTTCTTTGGAGCCAGAGAGCATACGGACGCTCTTGAGGCGTAAGATCATCAGTCCATAACACACTGTAATGATGAGGACAGGCATGATAAAGGCAAAGATGAAAACGCAGATTTTCAGCAGGTTTTCCCAGTACCAGGTTGGGTGAGAGAATGTGAGTGTACAATCTATGGAACCTAGAAAACAATAATTATAAGGAAGAATTAGCAACAGCATCTCATTATAGCTTTGACCAGAGCTAACTTAAACCCATTAAGGGAAGTCAACAATGGAAGGTTTAAAGAAATTGAGGGAGAAACTCAGCTCTCTGTTGATTTTTAGGGGGAGTTAGTTTTTAGATTTTTTTCCTTAATATCTCATTTTTTTTCCATTTTAATCACTTTAAGCTTTCATTCAGTCAATAATTGTAGAACTTTTCACTGTGAGCTAGATCCTCTGTGGAGTCTATGTTGACATAAAAATATAATTACAGTCCAAAGGCTAGAGGAGGTACAAGCTAATGGATATTTTCATTCCACTTTTTGATGGGTGGTTCATCATTCTGATATGAGGACTAGAAATATGTATTTGTCATATGGGCAGGCACTTGAAATTTTAAAACAAGTCTCCACCTAAGTTTTTTGGAATTTAAGTTCTAATTACTCTTGGAAGAGCTATATTCTTATTTTCCTATCATTTTGATGATGCAGAGAAATCAGGAAACACTAGATTATATTTTCTTTAACATGTTTAGTGGGCTTAAAATTTAGGGAAAAATTCCTACTACAAAAAATTCAAAGGCATTTTGCTAGAAAAAATCGCTCAAATTACAATCTAATATGTTGGACCACTCCATACTTGGCTCATGACTTTATCAGCATGTCAGTCTATAAGTCCATTATCCCTTATTCCTGCAACTTACCATGCCTGTACTTTGTTGTTGCCATAAACATTACAGGCAAACCAATGGCTGAAGAGAGGATCCAGTTGCAAACATTGACTATTTTGGCATTGCGGGGAGTACGGAAATCCAGAGCCTTGACGGGATGGCAGACTGCGATGTAGCGATCAACACTCATGGTACAGAGGGTAAAGATGCTGGTGAACATATTATAGTAATCTATGGAGATCACAATCTTGCAGAGGATGGTTCCAAATGGCCATGTTCCCATTAGGTAATTGACACTCTGGAAGGGCAGGGTACTGGTTGCTAAGGCATCTGCTAGAGCAAGGTTGAAAATGTAGATGTTGGTAGCAGTCTTCATTTTGGTGTATCTAGGAGATGAAGGAGGAGTGGTGGCAAAGTCAGAAGAAGACCAATGTGAAATATAGATCAGCTTCCAATAATAAAAGATATTGCAAGAGTTAGTGGAAGCACTTGAGATTAGATATGGAAGGACTCTTTTCTAATACTAGATTGGCTCCTTATAACCATGTTGCTATGAGCTAAGTACAGTTTCTCTACCTATCAGTCTTATAATCTATAAAATCGTTATAATAACAGCTGCCATACTGATTTATCACGTTTTAAAAAATGTGCCAGGCACTGTGATAGATGTAATAGACACAGAGAGCTCTCAGTCACATATCCAAGTCTTACTGATATTCATGAAATGACTATAAAATGAATAATAATTCATTTTAACTCTAAATATGTAAAGGAAAATTTTAGATATATATAGTTAAAAGTATGGAAAAGTGTAATCATACAAGAACGGGTTTGTATATATATATATCAATGTAATGGTGCAAGTGTGTTTATATGCACATGTAAACATATATCTGTATACACACACACAGATTATTATGGTGGCAGAAGGAAGAAATGAAGGGAATAGAAGGGGTAAGATAAGGGAAGAAGGAAAGTATCTCGGAATGGTAGATATGCAAGTTTAATCTTACATTGGTAAGAGTAGGTTTTTCTAGATAGGTAGACCACCTAAACAAAGTCATGAGTTGAAATGGCTCAATGCATGTGTTTTGGCTCTCCCAAAAGGTAAAATCCCACCAGAGAATGGCAACAAATCTGAAACGGTAGGAACACAGAGGCTGGTTCTTGGAGGGATTTGTATGCCGTGGCAAGATTGAACTTTATCCAATCCATGGCGAGGAAGCTAAGGCTGTTTGTTTTGTTTTTATTTTTTAATAGCTTTATTGAGGCATAATTGACATACAATAAATGGCATGTAATTAAAGTGTACAATTTGATAAGTTTTGACATATGTACACACTTGCGGAACAATCATCTTAATTAAGATCAGGAATTGGCAAACTGCAGCCTGCAGACCTGGTTGGGCTGCTGCCTATTTGGTTGGAACACACTCGCATTCACTTAATTACTTCTTATCTTTAGCTGTTTTGATGATGCAGTGGCAGAGTCAAGTAGTTGTGACAGAGACCATGTGGCCTTCAATGCCTAAAATATTTACTATCTTACCCTTTACAGCAAAAAATGACAACTCTTGATCAAGATAATGAACATACCCATCACCCCTAGAAGTTTCCTTGTGCAGGTCCTTAATCTTTCCATATTCTCTTCCCTGCCTTGACCCCTGATCTTGATCTGCTTTCTGTCATTTTAGGTTACTTTTCAGTTTCTAGAATTTTATGTAAATAGAATCATTCAGTGTGTACTCTTTTTTTGTCTAGCTTCTTACACTCTGCATAATTATTTTGAGATTCATCTACATCTTGTTGCATGTGTCAATAATGCATTCTTTTTTATTAGTAAGTATGGATATTATTATTACTGAGTATGGATATAGATATCATTGTGTGGATATGCTAAACTTGTTTATCTACTCATCTATTAATGGCAATTGAGTTGCAGCTAGTTTTTAGATACTGAAAATGAGCTGTTATGAACATTAATTATATCTTTGCATGAACATATGGTTTTCTTTCCCCTGTGTAAGTACCTAGGAGTGTTATGTTTTCAAAGCCACAGAAATTAGAATTTAGAAGAGAGAAGCAGGTATATTGACAACGCTAATAAATTATATATGATGTTGGAAGAATATCTTGCTAATGTATTGTCAAATTGTGAGAGGTATTTGACATTCCACATCTATTTGCCTTAATGTTAGGAATAGTACTCACTATCACTCTGGGAAATCACTCTTTTTCCACTCTTAGTCTGAAGGTTTTATATTGGGCTCTATTACTAGTTTAAGGCATCAACATGTAAAGTGATTGGGGCCTTGGTGAATGAATGTTCAGGGATGGTCTCATGTTTCAACCAGAGCCAATAAGATTTGGGGGGGACTTCTGGAGAAAGAATAAACTATTTTTAGATAATTAAACCTGAGAGAATGTAAGGTTCTTGGAAGGGTCTGTCTGAAAGTGGATCCAACACAGAGGGTGTGAATTTAAGAGAGCAAGAGAGGAACATCTACCTGAGCTTTGGACTTTTTGTTTACATGGTGCAATAAATTCTCTTTAAACTTTAGCATGTCTATATTTTTCAGTCACATGAAATTAAGAAGCTAACTCTTTTAGTCCAAGATGGCTGTTGGTTGGAGGAGGTAGTGTTATGGACTCATTTTTTTAGGGCCCTAAATCAGTGTTCAGGAAAGTTTGTTTGGTTTCAATAAGCACTGGGAAGCTGCAGTTTTTTTTAAATTTATTTATTTATGATAGTCACAGAGAGAGAGAGAGAGAGAGGCAGAGACACAGGCAGAGGGAGAAGCAGGCTCCATGCACCGGGAGCCCGATGTGGGATTCGATCCCGGGTCTCCAGGATCACTCCCTGGGCCAAAGGCAGGTGCCAAACCACTGCGCCACCCAGGGATCCCCGGAAGCTGCAGTTTTTTTTTTTTTTTGGAAGCTGCAGTTTTAATGGAGGATTCCATGAACCCTCTTAGGGTCAACAGGCTCGAATTGTTTATTTGAGCTCTAAAATTCTGATGCCCCATCTTGTCTGTTAAAATTGCAGATGTTGCATTAATGCCAGAAAGTCAGATCTGGGGCCTTTTGAATTGCTTTAGAAGTTTGAATCCTCTAAAAGATTTATAAAGGAAAAGGTAGAGAAAGTCATCAACTTGAGGAGGTAAAGCAATTTGATTTTAGTGAGGACTTTAAATGTGGCAAACATAAAAAGGTTAGTTTAGACAAGATCCTCCAAAGTCCAACAACAAACAAATAAAAACAAGATTAAAAGTATGACTTTAAAGATTTTAGAATAAGTGACTTGGATGCTCAAGAAGTTTAAAAATTTTTGATACTTACAAAAATAAATTTCTCCCACAAAGAAGGAAAAAAAAAAACCTCAACTGTGTTAGCTACACCACTGATAACAGATCTGTATGATATAAAAGCATGCCTAACTACATTAGTCACTTTCTCACCCAGCTAACCTTGCATTTCACATCTTATCTTTAAGAGTGTATTATGTTAAATAATTAGGTTCTTTACTGTCAGTTTTATGACTCATCATACCTTTAACCTTTTCTTCAGGCTCATCTTAGCACTAGGTATTTATTGATATATGTTTATTTCAGCTGAAAAATTTTCCTCCCCCGGGACGAGATGTTTGTGAAACAAAATTAGGCTAGGGTCCTACATCACAAGAGGAAAAGTGAATATCTACAGAAGCTGTTTCAATTGGCATTTTACAGGAATAAAGCTGTTTGAATTTTCTCAATTTATCCAAAGAGCCTTTCTCTAAAGATAGCCGATGTTCTTACCCCAATTACTCACACTTTGAGTCACAGCAACATACAAAAGAGGGCTTAGCAATTTCCTAAATATATGTCAGACAATTATACAAGACCAAAGGTTTGAGAATTCTAGTTGCCTCTAGCATATCTCTAAAGGCTTTAATCTAAAGGGACAGTCTGATCAGAAAAGGGATCATACAGTCCAACAAACACGGGCTTTTCATTCTGTTCTGTTCTGATGCAGTGGTATGAATGCTGCCCCAGAAAAGTTACATGAACAATCAGAGTCACACTGTAAATCATAGAAGAATATAAACCAGTGTTAGCAAACATGCTGAAGAGGTGAGCTAAAGGAAGGACCATCCTTGCTTGTTCAGTTTACCTGAGTGGATCTGAGTAGAGCCCCTGGATATTAACACTGTACAAGCCTGTTTCAAAACATCCTTTGTGCCTATTCCTTCTTACTGTGCCATCAATGAATTTGGTGACAAAATGGACAAAGTGACATAGGAGGGATACATGGCATCTCCTTGGAGTGTCTCTCCTGAACTCCCAGGGTCTTTCTGACCTTGACTGGTTTCATCATGCCCACTGAATTGGGGCATTTCCTCTAGGCAGAGGCTCAAGCTATTTTTTTCTTTTTAATTATCTCCATTGAAATTTTCCTAGTATGTATTTTTTAAAGTCTGTTCTATGTGGTTGAGTAGCTTATTTGCTATATAAATCCAAATATATAACTATACAATAATTATTTTTGAAAAATTATATTCTCAGGACCTTCAGGGTTTGACCCATTTATGGAGCTTCTAGATGCTGTGTTGGGGGAAGAGGCAGTATGAATTCCATTTCATTAGCATCTCAAATATTCTCCTGGATTTCATATACACTTTTTGTTTATAAATGCCCTTCCTTTCTTTGTGTTTATGAAAGAATTCCTATTTATTTTCAGACCCATTCTTGATGTCATTTTTGCAATTACTACTAGTTGCCAAAACATCATTGATTTTGACCAACTTATGTTAAATGAAGCCACACTGAATCAATTACTTGTGTGTACCCAATGGGCTTTGCAAACCTTTTGTTGTTATTGTTTAATTTGAGTTAATTTTTGAATTGTGATGGCCTTGTCTCTGGCCAGAAAAAAAATGACCAAGGAAGCTTGAAAAGAGGAAGAACATATTCTAGAATCCAGTTTGTCAGTTTCGTACCATGTCAAGCCCTTCACATTGCTCTGCTAGAAATTCACAGCAGAGCCAATTGGGATGTGCAGAAGACTTTCACCTCTTTTTGAACTAATTTTCTGCTCTCTTTGTTTTTACCAAACGGATTTTTTTTCTCCCTTTTTTCCTGTTTGCTAATCCCAGTGAAGTAGAAATATACCTAATCTAGTAAGGATTCAATGAACCCTTTCTAGCACTTTTCTTGTAAAGATACTTTTCTTCCATCTGCTCTGACTTTTATGTCTACTCACCCTCATATAAAAAATTCACACTTTTAATAGAGAAAATAAGTTATTAATTAATGAGCAAAGTGGTCATATGACTATCTACTTAAATTTCTCATTGTCCATTTCATTCTGATATTTCAGGCAAGCGTGTGTGTGTTTGTGTGTGTGTGTGTGTGTATGTGTGAAAGAGAGAGAGAGAGAGAGAGAGATTTGAGATCTAAAACAAGAACCAAAGTCAAAGTCCGTGATGATACTCTCATTGAGTATTAACATAGAAAGAGACCACATACTAACTTGTTATTTTCTGTTACGTTCTCTATTAATGGAAGTGGGAACAGGGGATTACTCACTTTGCTATCTAGAATGTTTTAAAATATTTCACTTACAATTATTTCAAAGTAGTTTTATGTGTTTGATGACCAAATTTCTAATAGCTTATACTTATAAAAGGACAGAATAATAAACCTCAGACCTCTGAGTCTTGTGGACAAGAAAGTCACTATTGCCTACCAGTTTGGCTCAAAAAAGAAGCACAGAGAAAGGCTTATAGGAAATTAAACAAAGAGGAAACTTCCTTCCAGGGGTTAATTGGCTTTTTCGGTCTCTGTGTCACCAGAATGTGATGACCATCAGGGACTTTTCGGTTGAGTGTTACTCTCTCTTTATTCACACCCGCTTCATTTTTTGTTCTCTCTTTTTATTCTTAGTTTCATTCTCCTCCCATTAATGATAATTCGTGAGAAAAATATCTTTCACACAGAGCAAGGGAAAAATCTGCTTTTTTGAAGTAGATTGAACTGATGGACCTTTTAGATAGAAAATGTGAAATGAATAAGTGATTATATTTTTGCATTTGTGGCTCGGAAAAATCAAAGTAAAATCTGTGTTTCCTCTTAATCAGTGTAGAATCTTAATGACATTAAAAATGAATACATTTCTATCATATCTTTACTGCTGATCTCATCATTTCATTCTCTATTGGTTTCTTCTTTGCCTATTTTCATCTTTATTTCTCTTATTTTATTGTATGCATTTTTGTAAGATTCTTGAAGTTCTCCTTATGGAAATGGAACTGAAGTGGAGGATGGAGTGAATACATGGCTACCTGTCAATGCACTACTCCTCTGGTCAGAGGAAAAAAGTGAGATACTTCCATTATGGCCAAGAGATTTTGCTTAACCATTTTTTGGGGGGGGGGGCGAGAGGGGGGTATGCTTTTTTGGAAGTGCTTATTTCCTGCTTTATTTTGTTTCTGAAAATTTTACTTTGGGACATAAATAGCATTTATTTCATCAGAAATTTATATAAAATTATGTCTTGCCTACTTGATGCTAAATTCTGTGATAAATAATGTTTATATATCATAGAAAATATTACTATGCTAAATCCACTGATATATTTAACCAGTATAACCGGTTGAAATATTCTTGTCTGTAGCTTTAGATTTTTGTTTGCAGGAAAATCTCATCTCAGACCACTGACTTCAGAAACAGCATGAGAACATCTACCTCAGAGCTAGAGCTTTTTGGTTCATAGATAACAATTCTTTGCTTTTATTTTAAAGAACTAGTTTTTAGAACTTAGAAATATCTTAGATTTCAAATTTGGAAGGTCTAAGAGAAAAAGAAATGTCTTCTATTTTAGAATCTGAAAGTTTTGTACATAAAAAAAATCAAGTACATTACTACCAATTTCAAATAATGCTATATCCCTAGGTATTTATTTAAAAATGAAGGAACAAAAGAGAAGAACACAACTTCAATATATGACAAAACAATTCTACCAATACCAGTATTAGAAAATTACTTTCTGAAGCTCAAACATATGCTATAGATTATACATTTTTAGAAGGCATAGTCTGCCTGTAAAATTATTACCTATTATACTTAATACAACAAAGACTTCATTTATACTTTTGATGATGATGTGCATATAATTGCTCACTATAACTAAAATATGAAAGATAACACAAATGGAAAAATTAAAAGAAATAAAAAAGAAGATTTATCCATTCAGCACAGAACTTAGCACAAGATAGGCACCAGTAAATGCTTGTTGAATGGAATTAAATATAGGAAGAAGGATGTGGGTTATTTTATTTTAATATAGTAAGATAGCCAAACTTTTTTTTTTTTTTAGAGAACCAACAGTTTTTAAAGTAAAAGTGAAGAGAGAATATTCTTTTTTTCCTGTCAGTTCATTGTCAAATTACAAAAAAACAGTTAAAAATAGATCTGCTCTACGACTCAGCAATTGCACTGCTGGGGATTTACCCCAAAGATACAGATGCAATGAAACGCCGGGACACCTGCACCCCGATGTTTATAGCAGCAATGTCCACAATAGCCAAACTGTGAAAGGAGCCTCGGTGTCCATCGAAAGATGAATGGATAAAGAAGATGTGGTTTATGTATACAATGCAATATTCCTCACCATTAGAAATGACAAATACCCACCATTTGCTTCGACGTGGATGGAACTGGAGGGTATTATGCTGAGTGAAGTAAGTCAATCGGAGAAGGACAAACATTGTATGTTCTCATTCATATTGGTGAAAGGGAATAGAAGGGAAGGGAGAAGAAATGGGTAGGAAATATCAGAAAGGGAGACAGAACATAAAGACTCCTAACTCTGGGAAATGAACTAGGGGTGGTGGAAGGGGAGGAGGGCGGGGGGTGGGGGTGAGTGGGTGACGGGCACTGAGGGGGGCACTTGATGGGATGAGCACTGGTGTTATTCTGTATGTTGGCAAATTGAACACAAATAAAAATTAATTTATTATTAAAAAAAAATGAAAAGAACTTTGGCCAAAAAGGTCATGTAATGATAAGTAGGTACTGATAGGGGCTTTCCAAACCAGTTTATCTGATCACCTTGTTTTATGGTAGAAGAGTCCAAAGCATGGAGAGATGTACAAATGTGTGGGATTTTTTCCCCCTATTTCCTTAGGCTTCACCTAAAGGTACAATGTGTCTTCTGTACTATAATGTGGGCTATGTACATTTCTGGGAGTGCATTGCTGATAACATTGTAGAGTAATATTTGGCTCACTAGCTAAAACATTGGCTCACTAGCAATTAGCATTGCCCCAGTAATATTTGGCTCACTAGCTAAAACATGGTAGGCATGCAAAGCTTTTTAATCTTCTCAATATGATTATGCTGGGAACATCTTGGAAATCTTGAGACATTTTCTTATTATATTGAATGTTATAATAGAATCATAGTTTTTAAAGAAGAGCTGAGTTCATATCTTTTGCTTTATTTTCTCACAATCCTCTATCAATTCTATGTAGTTGACACACAACCTCTCTCTCAAGTTCCATCGCTACCTTTCCAGCTCTCTTTTGAACATCTGCACTTGCTATTGGCTTCTCAAATGCAATATTTCCCAAATGTAGTGAGAGTGACTTACACAATTACCAACTGCAAGATAATCAGTAACATCACTTAAAAAGATGTAACAAATGGTGAATTGAGATAATTAGGAAGAAGGATCAACAGATTTAATTACTTTCAAGAAATAGGAAATAAAGGAGGAAGGGCATAATATGGGTCCCAAATTCTAGTATTGAAGAATAGACAGGTGGTAATACCATTATCTAACAGGGAAGGAAGAGAGGAAAAGCAAATTTGGTATTGATAGTTTGATTTTGAGCCTGTTATGTTGTAGGACAAAGGAAGAATGATTATATTTGAATTTCAGCTGGAGCAATTCATTTATAAATCATCAGCCTCTGGATGATAATTCTGATCATGTAAGAGGATGAGATCTTATGGTAAGATCCAAAATGTGAACAGTGTTAAGGCAGAGAAGGACAATGTTTCAGAAAAGGATAGAGAAAGAAGGAGATAAAGGAAAAGGAGAGAGAGAGAGAAAGAATATGAATGTGTTACAGGGGATGCATCAGAATGAGTGGGAAGGAAATGAGCTTTGAAATGTCAGAGCTAGAATGTGGGCACAAGTCTTTTAATCACCAGACATACTTTTTTTGTAAGGGGGGTTTGACTTTTATAAATATTCAATCTAAATATTTCTTTCCTATTATGACTATATTTAATTGTAAAGTACAAAATACAATTATTCAGGGATAATAAAACTCTTGAGGACAATTGTTTGAAATAGAATTTATCAGAATTCTTGCTTTTGAAAGCATGAATTTGTAGCAGTCCTACAGCCATTAGTATGTCTATATGTGAAATTGCTTATTTTAGGCATCCTAACATATTAACTCATATATTACTTATTTGATAAATGTTTTTCTGATAAATCTTATAGGTCACATAAGAAATTTGATAGATATTTCCCCAAATTTGACAATTTGAAAATTTATACAATTCCACTATCAATCTGTAAAGGAAAGAAATCTTTCTAAAGAATCAATAAAAATAAATTTTGATCAACTGTGCTAGAGGAAAATTAAAATAATTTTCTTTTTTCCGTAGAAAATGATAATACAAAGTTGTATAAAATGATGAAGCATTTAAAAACTATACAGCCTAAAATTTAGGAAAGTATTACAGAAGCATGGCAGGGGGATAACTAATAAAAATATTATTATTATGGATTTTGTGATGTTTGTGGTATTTATCAGCTTAAAAATTTTTTAAAAGATTTTATTTATTTATTCATGAAAGACACACAGAGAGAAAGGCAAAGACATAGGCAGAGGGAGAAGCAGGCTCCAGGCAAGGAGACTGATGTGGAACTCGATCCTGAGACCACGGGATCACACCCTGAGCCAGGGGCGGGTGCTCAACCACTGAGCCACCCAGGCGTCCCTAAAAAAAATTGTATTTTCATTGATTTTTCAACATAATTATTTGTTTTAATTTATTTTCTTTTTCTTTTTTTTAATTCGTGATAGAGACAAAGAGAGAGGCAGAGACATAGGCAGAGGGAGAAGGAGGCTCCCTGTGGGGGGCCCAATGCAGGACTCATCCCAGAACCTCGGGATCACGCCCTGAGCCAAAGGCAAACGCTAAACCACTAAGCCACCCAGGTATCCCTTTGTTTTAATTTCTAATTAATTTAAATTTAATTCAATATAATTAATTTGAATTTGAAATTCCAAAGTATATGAGCTTTGAGCCCTACCTCACATATTTTGAGCCTCTCCCTGCCTACTTCTCAGCTCCCACACACAGGGCACTTCCTGAGATTCAATCCGTGATATCTCTGGTTTCTGCCCTGGGCTTTCTGCCACACAAGTTAACTAGAGGGCTCACTTACTGCATGTGGCAGGGGTGCCTCTGGATGGCACAAGTATTCTCAATTCCAATAATCTCCTACATCCTATTTTTGGATTTCCTCCCTATAATGCAAGACTATCTCAGTTCTTCTCTCTGCCTTGCCCATTTTATTCCACCATCACTACCCAGTTGTACCATGAGATGTTCTGTGAGGCACCTTGTTCCAGAATTCCAGCCAGTTATGAAGTCAAATCTTTTACTGTTTTATATTCACAGATTTGTGATTTATATTCCCATAATGAGTTGGTCCCTGGAGTAAGATAGTGAGGTGGGCAAGTGATAAGGGTAGGGCCCCAAATAAAGAGTTGACCTTTCTGTTCTCTTTTTCCTAACTTTCAGATGGACTTCCTCCAGTCCAGAAAGTTTTCTCTCCTCTCAGTGTGTCAGGAAAATCACAATTTTTGCTACCTTTCTGTCCTAATCTATGGTTTATTATATAAACTCTATTCTCCCAGTTCTTTAGGCTGAGCTTTCTATAATCAGAGTGATTGATTGAACTTTTAGAGTTCATTCAAAACATTTTCCCTTTTTGTCTACCTTATGTTGCATTTTAAAGCTAAGGCTTTCAAAACTGTATAATGGAACTTACAGTCAAGAGCTTAACTTTCTCCATCTTCCCTGGGTTCTTTCATAGCCTCCTCTTCTCTGGGAAAATAAAGTTCAGCCCCATAGTTTGGTTTTAAATATTAAAAAGGAATTATTGAAAAGGAATAGATAGCATTTTAGTTTATTGTTTTGCCAAATACCTGTTAGATATCTGGTGAAAAAATTAAATAGATAGTTGGAGTACGGAGTCTAGAAGAGAAGACACACTGAAAGTGTGAATTTGGGAGAAGTTAACATTTGTGTAGTATATAAGCCTGGGGCCATGGAAGACCACTTGAGAAGAAAGTCTGTATAAGGAAGAGAAAAGGGCTCAGGTTAAAGCCCTGATAAAGATGGAGAAGTAAGGAATAGCCAGGATTTAAAGAGGAAACCCAGAGTGGGGTTAAAGAGACCAAGAAAGGAATGAATGTCATGAAGTCTGTAGTAGTCAAATTCATCAAATGCTGCAGAGTTTAAATAAAATGAGGACAGAGATATTATGTTTGTTGGCTTTAGCAAAATGCACATTATTAATGGTCTGGACAAGTGCAGTGGAGTGGTGGGGCTGGAAGATATGTAGATAAGAGTTTAAAAAGCAAATGGGAAGAAATTGAGAAGAGGATGTAAGAATACTTTGGCGATGTTGTGCTGTACAGAACAGACGGAGTGTGAGTTCAAGAAAGGATTTTTAGAAAACTTGATCTGATATATCAGAGAATGTGTGTGTGTGTGTGTGTGCTATGGAATCATGTCTTAATGAAATTTCATGTATCGGGGGAAAAAGGGGATACTAGTGCAGGCAATGTCTTTGAGAAACTGAAAGGAGATAGGAATCATAGCACACATGAGTGGTTGGTCCCTTCTTGATTATTACTAGCAGCAAGAAGAAATGTAGGAGGACAGATACAAAAAGGCTTGCAGACTCATTGAAGACTTTTTTTGCTTGCTCATATTTTTCCAGTAAAATCCTTCTCTTGACCTCATTTTCTATTTTGTAGTTTCCATTTGTGTTTTTTTATTTCACTAAGCTTCTAGAAAAAAAGAATTCATGTTCACTGTCTTCAATTCTACTGTGTAGGCACACAATAAATATTTGTTAAATGAATAAATGAAGTAAAAGTCTGGGGCATCAATGAACAAAGGTGGGAGCAAGGAAGGTGGGAGATCTGGCAGAGAGGAGAGTAGGAAAGTAAATTCAGCAAAGAAACATTTGTTTGGCAGTGGTGGGCACCCACCTGAGATTTGTAGTTTGCAAAACAAGTGGTTAGAATGACAGATGGGAAGGCTCAGTTTTAAGGCAGCACCAGATTCAGGGTCTGAATTAAGAGTATAGTCTGAAGGGACTAAGAGTCCTTAAAGGGGAAGATTTTGGAGTTGTTGATGAATAGTTGTAGGGTGTGACTATGGAAAATGAGACTAAAATCAGCCTAGAATAAAATATCACCAGTAATCCCAATTTAAACACCATCCTTCACAATGCCTCTTGCCCTTCTCATGGTGTGATCTAGACTCTTCTCATAATGACTACTGTTGCAGTGTGGCTTCTACTACTACTATGCACTCTTCTTGTCCTTACTCTTTCTGTTGTTTTTCTGCTTTCTTCTCTTCCCCTTCGTCCTCTTTCTTCTTTTTCCTGCTTCTCCTTCTCCAGTTAATATGGTTTGCATGCAGTTGTGCATTTGTGCTATCTTCTGTAGCACGTTACCCTTTAAAACAGATATTGTGTCAAACTTGTCTTTTGTTCTCTTCAATCTTTAAATTAATTCAAATTTCTTTATGATAACACAAATTATACACAAGTTCCAGATAAAACTAAAGACCTCTTTAGGTCTCAACTCCAATATCAAAAGGCTGTCTTTTCCCCAAGCACTCTTATGGCTTTGGTCTATTATAAGCTTTTACAATAATTATATGCATAGACAGGTACCCTGAGAAAATGTGCAATGCTGCATTATTTTCTTAATTCAAGAAGTACCATGCTGTCTGTACCATCTTTGAATTTCTGTAGTTTTTCAGTCAGCAATATTATTTTGAGGTCTCTCCATTTTAATACCTGAGACCTAATTCATTCTTTTAAACTGTTTCTAGCAGTATTTCATATGAAAACGCTTCTTTTTACATATCCTTTTAGCTGATTGGCATTTGTATTGTTAACTTCTTCGATATTATTAATAAGACTGTATGGATATTCTGTGTTTTAGCCCCTTATGCCCATGTGCAAATCTGCCTCTGGGCTTGTATGCTGGGTCATGGACAATGCACGTTTTCTGTTGAGAGAGTGCCTCCCTAATCATGTGGCAAAGGGGCTGTGCTACCACTTGTAGCATGAGACAGTCTCTTCCCATATTTGGAGTTAAAAAACTTCAAAATATGTATCAGTCTTATGAATGACATATACTATATCATTATAATTTTAGTTAACACTTTACTGATTACTTTAGAGGTTGAAAATCATTTCATATATTTCACGATGAATTGTATTGCCTATTCCATTAACATGTTTTCATTTTTGCACATTTTTGTTGGGTTATCTCTTTCTTATTGATTTCCAAGAGGTTAAAAATATATGTTGCAAATATTTCCTCTCAGACTGCTACTCTTTATGTTATTTGTGGGGTTTTGGTCCCTTAGATGTATCAAATTTTAACTTCCTTTAGTGTGTGTGTGTGTGTGTGTGTGCACATTTTTCACAAAGGCCTCTTTCATTCTATTTCAGAGACTACTAAAAATTGTCTATAAAATTTCCTTTCAATAATTAAAAATTTTTTGAATGCATTTTTAGCTTAAAAATATATATGCCTAATGTAAACATAAAATAGTACAGGAAAGTACAAAGAATAAAATAAAACTAAAACTCTAGCCCCTGGAGAGAGGAAATTTGGCTACTGTATCATACATGAGAATAATACTGGCCACATGCCTGTTATTGCACCAAAAAATTTACAAAATTGTTGGGACAGGCTTTATCATCCTCATTGTACAGATGAGCAAACTAGGCTCAGAGATTGGCAGTCTTACCCAAGATTGTAAAGCCAGTGAGTGACAGAACTGGGATAACCCCTCATCTGTTCACTGCTCTATATCCCGCGCCCCCCAACAAATAAAAAGTCCCTTAGAGTCAGAGTTTGAGTTTTAATACTCTTCCATGAAGCTCATAGTAGGCACTCAAAAGTGCTTATTTTATTTGGTTGCTTAAAAAATACACTTAATCTTTTTGAAGAAATCTCATAAGATGACAGTTTCTCTTATTCTGTCTCATTCCTATTGCTCATGTGATCAATTTTAGTGCTTGAAATGGGTTATTTTACTATTTATGTCAACATCGGTAAATTACATGTTTCTAGCATATGTATAGAATGCAACCTCTAAAATATCTAGTTTTGTTTGTCATTCAAAGTAGTTTTTACTCATCTTGAAACACCATTCCATCATCTTTCTCTTTACTCCAAAGGTGTTGATGAGGACTGATTTTATTCCCTTACAACATACTGTTTCCTCCTCTCTTTCTTTGCAATTTTACCTCCATCTTTTATGCTCTTGAACTTCATTACAATGTGAGAATTTCTTTTTTAAAGATTTATTGTGCTCAGCATTCAGAGAACCCTTCCAGTTTAAAATCTTATCACTTTCTTTAGGCGTGGGAAATTTAGGGCTATTACTTCTTCAAATATGGCTTCTCTTCCATTCCTTCTGTTCTCTGCTTCTAACAGAGTTATCTTAGCTATCCTGGCTTCCCTCTGGTACCTAATTTGCTTTTTCACTCTCTACTCCTCCCATTTACTATGTTCTTCCAGCTCAATGATAGACTCTTCACCTCCCTTCATTCCTTTTTTTTAGGTCACGCAGAGTCTTGAATGAAAAATTATGGCCATTAATCTCAGGATTTCAAATTTGTTTTTATATCTCACGAACACTTAAGTGTCAGTATTGCTTTGAGTGCTTTACAAACATTAAATAATTAGGTAGGTATTATAATTATCTCCGTTATACAGGTGCAAAAACTAAACATAGAGTGGCTAAATAAATTGCCTTAGAGGCTCCCAACTAGCAATTGCTAGTTGGATTTGAGGATTTGAGCTCAGGTTATTTGGGACCTTAATGGCCATCCTTTTTTTATTAATAACCATTTCTTATTTCCTAATTACTTCTTCTTGTTTCATGAGCACACTATTCTTTTTCCTTCCTCTGAAGATATTAACATTTTAAAGTCCTTGTGTGATTGCTTTTTAATGGTTTCCTCGAGTGTAAATTCTTTTGCTTGTTGTGTTGTCCCCCAGACACCATCTCTTTCATGGCACTGTCATTCATTAACAATACGATGATTATTGATTTTGAGAGGCTCTTTGAAATAAATATCCCTTGGCAGATTGTTCACACTTCTGCTGTGCAGTCTGGCTGGGGGGCAGAGGTTGGAATCTGCTCCTGAGCCTCTTCTACCAAAGTTTTCTAAAAAAGCTTTTGGTGGAGGTGAGCTTAAGTAGTCCATTGGTGGCTGCCTTCTAATTTTTAGAGCATTGCTGGTCTCCCAGGTACAGCCTAATATCTCTTCCCCAAGCACTGCGTCAGTTTTAAAGTGGACATTGTTGCTTTTGCCTAGTCTGTGGCCTGGAAAACACACAAAAGTCAACTAACATGGCTGCCAACACTGTGGAAATCCACTCTGTTATGAAATTCCCTCTGGGGTGCCCTTCACAACCTAAAGCCCAGATTATCTGTTTTTTTTTTTTTTTGTCTCAGATTTTTGTTCAGTGTTTTAGTTTATCTAATGTGAAAGAATCTTCTTTCTTCTGAATTCATATTTCATGAGTAAAGTCACCAATGACTCTAGCATTCAATCTCTATCTGTAGCATCATTCACTTGTTTCAAAAGGAGGAAGAATGACATATCTGGTTTATATGTTTAGGGTAAAAATTGGATACGTATAGCTCTGCCCCTTCTCCTATCTCTTATTTGAGACTCAGATGCTCAAAGGAAATGCATGTTATATCTAACTACTTCAGATTGTAAATTTTAAAAATTTGATGTCCAAATGAGGAGGTCACCAGTGGTCCAGGACTATGATTAAGTGGGTTAGTGTATTTCATTTTGAATTTAGAATTAGGAAAGTACTAACACTGCATATTATACATCAAAGTAATTGTCCTAATAAAGCTGATATTTTTTTCTCCATTCACTGATTCATTTCATCTTATCTCTCAGTTGGTTCAAACATTGACAAAGTAAGTAGGCATGGCTTTTTATAGGCTCCTTTAAACATCCAACATTGCCTACCAAGAATTTTCCCATAATTTTCATAAATTTGTGTCTATTCAGTAATATATTGCTCTAATTTATGCTATTTAAAAAATAATTTCTGGGGCATCTGTCTGTTGATCTCCAGGTAGTGAGTTTGAACCCCATGTTGGGTGTAGAGATTACTTAAATACATAAAAGCTAAAAAAAAATAATTTCTAGGGCAGCCCGGGTGGCTCAGCGGTTTAGCGCCACCTTCAGCCCAGGGCATGATCCTGGAGACCAGGAATCGAGTCCTGCATAGGGCTTCCTGCATGGAGCCGGTTTCTCCCTCTGCCTGTGTCTCTACCTCTCTCTCTCTGTTTCTTGAATAAGTAAATAAAATCTTAAAAAAAAATTTCTAAAAGTTGTTCTAGAGTTTAGAGGCTGAGAGTGGAGTGCTGTGCTTGTTTTCAATCAATCTGAAAATGAAACCTTTATGGTATTTACTCTCAACAAATATTTGAAAATTCAAGTAAGACAAATCTTGTTCTATTAATGAATTTGAGAATAAATTTCAACCTTTTGCATGCTTGCACATGAAATCTTAGTGCTGTTTAACATATGTGGTAATTATATTAGAATTAGCTATTTTATCATTTGGTCTGTAAGCTTCTGGAGTATAGGGACTGTACTCAATCTCTACTCTACTGTCTGCTTGCCTGAGCAACATGATGAATTCTCTTGACTAAACCTTTTGCCCATACTGTGATATCTCTTTAAATGTGACATTCCTGTTCATCTCATATTCTTAAGGAATTTTCTCTATCCAAATAGAAATAAATCATACTTTCTCATTCGTTGTCATCTTATCACTCCTACATTGATCTCCATTTTTATCCCTCCTCTATCATCAGAGGAGAGCAAGGGATGACATGTAATGGTAGAGAGGCTGAGGAATATGAAGGAAAAAGTCTCTGCCAGCCTTCAGGGAGCTAGCCTAGTTGCTAAAGCCAGGCTGTGTTTTTTTTTTGGGGGGGGGGGAACATAATTCTATAGAATATTACCATCATAGGAGAACTCTTAATGGCTGTAATGCAACAAGACGGAAACAAGTAACAAACAAACATGACTAAACAGAGATAAACCCCAGGTCACTCACAGCTTAAAAATGCCAAACATCTCACCTCTCCTGGTTAACATTGACTGCTGCTTCTTATTCAATAATGACTCCAGCCCTACTTTGTTTATTCTGTGTCCTAGATAAAAAATATCTGATGCTCATACATCAGATTACTCTTGCTTTGAGACAGCACCCCGTCCAGATAGACCTATGCTCCTTGAATCCTATCTTAAATCATCAAGCAAGGACTGAAGTTCCTGTGGTGTACTGTCTCTTTCACTGTAGCAAGTTTAATAAATGTAAATTTTGTTTGGCTCCAGATGTATTCCCCGTGGTTTTCAGCTGGTGAGCATTGATAGTAGAGTGTACTTGGCTCAGGACATTGTATCAGCACCAGCGGGCCAACAGCAATCAGCAATTGGAGGGAGCATTAGGAATTTTCCAGTGATGTCCACAGATGGGTACAGGCTACTTAGAGGGCATCGTAGCTACAACAGCTGCCTGCACCACTGGAGCCTTGGCAAATGTATTCATTTAATATCTGTCTGTAGCAGTTAGAAACTTTTCCAGATGGTACTGCATTGGAGGTGGTTGTGGTTTATATTGGATACCATGTCATCTTTCTTTTCAGAAAAGAAAAGAAATTTTCTTTTGAAAATTTCTGAAAAAAAGATTTTCAGGGATGCTTTTCAGGGATGCTCCCTTCTTTCCAAGCCCACAACCATGCACTGAGCCATTAGCTGGATCCTCCCCATGCCCTAGGTAACTCTCTTCACCTATTATGTATTGCATTCCTTCAAGTACTAGTTGAATGTGGTCTTTAGGTCTTGGCGTCATGGAAGCAAAAAACTTGCTCAATTGTAGACATATGTTTTGTATTTATAGTGTTTCTTTTCAATATCTTCTAGAGATATTTCAGACTTTAAAATGACCATCTGATATTTCCTTAATTAAAATCTGAAGTGTTAGGAGATTAAGCAACAAAAATCTTACCTTTTAGGGTAGAAGCATTCCTGGCAATTCTCATACAAACTTTACTTACTCTGAAGAGCAAGGCCAGTCTCGTTTAGATGCTGTGAACCCATAGAACACTGAATAACTAAAATTACTTTGATTTTGTTAATTTTCCCCCAATTTAACTTCTTCATCAAGTTAGGAGTAAAATGGTCCCACCTAATCTAGAAGGAAGAACACTCAGTTTAGAATTAGAACACATTCTGAGTGCTGTGTCTTGTGATATTGGCCAGGTGGTCCAACTTCAATTTTTACAAACTGTAGAGGTGATTATAATACCTCTAAAAATTATCATTAGAACAAATTAAATGATGATGGTGACAGGTGCTACTTTTAATTATTATAACCATGGCGAACATTTATTGAATGCTTTGTGCCAGGCATTGCTATACAGCATTCCCACTTATCTGCAGGGGATACAGTCCCAAGGATGCCTGAAACCATGGGTAGTATCAAAGCCTGTGTATACTACATTCTTTCTTATACATCTATACCTATGATAAAGCTTCATGTTTAAATTAGGCACAATAAGATTTTAACCACAATAACTAATAATAAAATAGAGCGATTATAAAAATATACTGTAATAAAATGTTATGTGAGTGTGGTCTCGCTCCATCAAAATGTCTTATTGTACTGTCCTTATCCTTCTTGTGCTGATGTGAGATGATAAAATGCCCGTGTGATGAGATGATGTGAGGTGAATGATAGACATTGTGACACAGCATTAGTCTATTGTTTTTCAGATGCTGTTTTAGAAAAAGAGTCATTTTCCTTTAGAGAACTGGTAATTGAAATTCTGGAAGGTGAAGCCACAGATAAGGGAGCCCTACTCTAAGCAGTTTACTTGGATTTTCTTGCTCAATCTTCATAATAGATTTATGGGTTGCATATTATCACTTCTTTTTGTAGATGAATAAACCAAGGTTCATGGAGGTTAAATAACTTGCTCAGTAATAACAGTGGCAGAGGCAGAATTTAAGCCCATATCTATTATGGTTTACTCTTCACTATTACATGGCACTGCTACAACACACATCATGCAATATAACCATATATATAATAAATACTAACTTCTAAAAAGTGCAGTAAGGTTTATAAACACTTACACATTTGTGCATTTGTGTAACACAAATTTGCGTATTTGTATAACATTTGTGTAAACCAGTGCTCACAAAAGTTCTATTGGTAGTTGGAACAACTATGGTTATTGGTAGCTGAAGCAACTATGGTCCCCATTTTAAAGAGAACTACAATTTGGAGCAGTGTCCGGGAAAAACTTGTCTAGCATTATACATTTGAAATACCTGGGTGTTTTGTTTGCATAGCAACAAACAAAACACCTGTATAATTTAGATGTTTTGCATGTGGCTTTGTGTGTGTGTGTCCTGTAGAAATAACTATTGCCAGTGTTTAACAACAGCATAGCATGTTGGAGAGAATCATACATCAAGATACTGTGTAAGGAGTTGAAATAAGAATGTTCTCATTGCTCCTGAGTTTTGCAACAGAGAGATTTAATTAAGATACGCAAAGACTCAATTTCAAATTCCATTTGTCAAACTGTTGATGAACATTCCCTGTCTACCTCTTCTAATGTGTCATAGAACCTGCTGATATGTAAATATTTTGGCATTCAATTAATTCCTGCAAAAATAGCTGTCCAAATTCTTTCAGGACCAACTGAAGGAGAAATAAAAGTGATACAATTAATTCCTCTAAATCTTTGCTTATGTAAAGTAGTCTGTTTATGATGACAGTTTTCCATCCAAGAATTATAAATTCTTTATAACTTAATGATCATGCTGACCTGGGATTTTTCTAGGAAACAGAAGTCAGTTTATTGAGATTTTTTTCCTAAGTATTTTCAGGCGGAGAGATTTTTTGGAAGGTATTTCCCTTCCCCTGCGGAGAATTCAATAGCACTTGTTAGGAGGAAAAAAAAAGATTCATAAATCAGTAATTTGGCAAGGCAAATAAGTCCCATTAGTTTTTAAAATGTGAACATTTAGACTTAGGGTATGATAAGAGTTATTAAATCACCATGGAGTTGTCTTCCAAATTGGAGTGGACTCCTTTGGCACGCTCAACATTTTTAGTCAGAAATTAATATATGTAACTGTACTCTTAATAGGAAAATTCAAACATGATCTCGACTTGTATTTTAGTGAAAAAGCCTTCTGATGAATATTTAATTGCTTTTCAAGATCATCTATTACTTTAAAAAACATTTCTCTCCTTTTATTTTCATACTATTGTGTTTTTCTTCATTATACCATTACATATCCATTGCAAAAATATGAAGAATATAAAAAGTGAAACACAAATCATCATAAGCTTAACATGTAGAGACAAATTCTCATAATGTTTTGTTATATTAAATAGTCTAATTTTGTATCAAAGTTATACACTTCACATTTCTTTGCCTTTACGTTATGAAATAGAACCATCTGAAGAATTATAGGCATGCATTTAATTTTCATAGAAAACATTTATACTTTCTTTTTTATGAAAATAACTTTATTTATTTTTGTATATTATATATTTTTTTATTTTAAGCTTTTGTTTGTTAACATGTAGTGTAATATTAGTTTCAGAAGTAGAATTTTGTGATTCATCACTTACATAGAACATCCAGTGCTCATCACAAGTGAATTCTTTAATATCCATCATCCATTTAACCCCTCCTCCACTCACCACTTTTCCAGCAACCTTCAGTTTGTTCTCTACAGTTAAGTCTATTTTATAGTTTGCCTCTCTCTTTTTTCCCCCTTTCTCTATGTTCATCTGTTTCATTTCCTAAATTGCACATATTAGTGAAATCATGTGGTTGTCTTTCTCTGACTGACTTATTTTGCTTAGCATAATACATTTTAGTTTCATCCATATGAAATGGGTCTTGCAAATGGCAAGATTATATATATATATATGTATATATATATACATATATATATATATACCACATCTTATTTTTTTAAAGATTTTGTTTATTTATTCATGCGACACACAGAGAGAGGCAGAGACATAGGCAGAGGGAGAGGTAGGCTCCTCGCCAGGATCCTATGTGGGACTTGATCCCAGGATCCTGGGACCACCACCAGAGCCAAAGGCATTTGCTCAGTCACTGATTCACCCAGGTGTACCAATACCACATCTTCTTTATTTATTCATCAGTTAATGGACATTTGGGCTCTTTTCATAATTTGGTTATTGTTGATAATGCTGCTATTACTATTGGGGTGCATGAATCCCTTCAGATTAGTATTTTTGTATCCTTTGGGCAAATACTTAGAAGTACAATTGCTGTGTTATAGGGTAGTTCTATTTTTAACTTTCTGAAGAACTTCCATACTGTTTTCTAAAGTGACTGCACCAGTTTGTATTCCAGCCAATAGTGTAAGAGAGTTTTCCTTTCTCGGCATCCTTGCCAACATCTGTTGCTTCCTGTGTCATTAATTTTAGCCATTCTGACAGGTGTGAGGTGGTATCTCACTATACACAGTTTTGATTTGTATGTCCCTGATGATGAGTAATGTGAACATCTTTTCATGAGTCTGTTAACCATCTGTATGTCTTCTTTGGAAAAATGTCTATTCATGTCTTCTGCCCATTTTTTAACTAGATTATTTGTTTTTTGGGTGTTGAGTTTGATCAGTTCTTTGTGGATTTGGATACTAACCCCTTTATCAGATATATCATTTACAAGTATCTTCTCCCATTTGGAAGGTTGCCTTTTAGTTTTGTTGATTTTATCTTGATGAAGTCCCAATAGTTTCTTTTTGCTTTGTTTTCCTTGCCCCTAGAGACATATCTAGTAAGAAGTTGCTATAGCCAATGTTGAAGAGGTTGGGTGCATTCTCCGCTAGGATTTTGATGTTTTCCTGTCTCACATTTAGGTCTTTCATCCATTTTGAACTTATTTTTGTGTATGGTGTAAGAAAGTAAGCCAGTTTCATTTTTTTGTATGTTGCTGTCCAGTTTTCTCAACACCAGTTGTTGAAGAGACTGTCTTTTTTTCCATTAGATATTTTTCCTGCTTTGTCAATGAATAATTGGCCATATAGTTGTGGGACTATTTCTGGGTTTCCTGTTCAGTTCTATGGATCTATGTGTCTGTTTTTGTGCCAGTGACATATGGTTTTGATCACTATAGCTTTGTAATATAACTTGAAGTCTGGAACTGTGATGTCTCCAACTTTGCTTTTCTCCCCCCAAGATTACTTTGGCTATTTGGTGTCTTTTGTGATTCCATACAAATTTTAGAATTGTTTGTTTTAGCTATAAAAAATGCTGTTGGTATTTTTTATAAGGATTGCATTAAATGTGTAGATTGCTTTGGTTAGTAGAGATATTCTGACAATATTAATTCTTCCAACTTATTTTTTTTAAAGATTTTATTTATATATTCATGAGAGAGACACAGAGAGAGAGAAAGGCAGAGACACAGGCAGAGGGAGAAGCAGGCTCCATGCAGGGAGCCTGATGCAGGAATTGATCCCGGGAGCCCAGGATCAGGCCCTGGGCCAAAGGCAGGCGCTAAACCACCCAGTCACGCAGGGATCCACATGTTCTTCCAACTTATGGGCCTGGAATGTCTTTCTATTTCTTTGTGTCCTCTTCAACTTCTTTCATAAGTGTTCTATAGTTTTCAGGTTACAGATCTTTTACCTCTTTGGTTAGGTTTATTCTTAGGTATCTTATGGTTTTTGCGCATTTGTAAATGGGATTGATTCCTTGATTTCTCTTTCTGCCACTTCATTATTGGTGTATAGAAATGCCACATATTTCTATACATTGATTTTATATCCTGTGACTTTACTAAATTTATGTATCAGCCTAGCAATTTTTTGGTGGAGTCTTTCAGGTTTACTACTTAGAGTATCATGTCATCTGTGAATAAAATTTGACTTCTCCCTTGCTGATTTGGATGCCTTTTATTTCTTTGTGTTGTCTGATTGCTGAAATAACATTGGTGAGAGTGGGCATCCCTTTCTTTTTCTTGACTATAGGGGAAAGTTCTCAATTTTTCCCTATTGAGGATGGTATTAGCTGTGGGTCTTTCATATATGGCTTTTATTATGTTGAGGTATATTCCCTCTATCCCTGCTTTGTTGAGGGTTTTTATCAAGAATGGATGCTGCACTTTGTCAAATGCTTTTTCTGCAGCTATTGAGAGGATCGTATGATTATTATATTTTCATAATTACTTTTTAACCATAAAATCCTCAAAGTGTCAATATTAAATCAAACATCCATTAATTTAACATCTTTTCACTTTTCTTTTCACCAAGTTCTGTGGTAGGTAATGGTTATCAACTGAGACATGACCCTCTTACCTTGAAGGGATCTACAGTCTGGTAAGGTATCAGAACTGAGTGATTTCAACTAGTATGTTAGATATTATGACAAAGTGGGGGTGGTGTGGCAATGTTGAGAGGAGATCTAACCTTCATTTAGTGTCAGAAATGTTGCAATTATTCAAAATTTGTTTCATTACCCGGGGAGTATCCATGAAAATATCAAATTTGTTTCTTGGAGTCATATGCCTGATCTATGCTGCTGAGGATTTTGTCTCTGATGGTGGTAGGAAGGGATTAGTAGAGGGTTGGCCCCAAATAAGTGATCTATTATCTGTTTTCTAGAAATAAAAGTAAATATGGTTTTTCCAATTAGTCTATTATGTATGCTTTCCAGAAATTCTGTTAAATGCATTTAAGTTGGCAAATTTTACTGATAATAATTATCAAAATTTTATTGCCAGTTTATTTTCTCTGTGTGAATTCTGACTTCTTTTCCTTAACCTAAACTTTGTAGTTTTAAATGTCTGTGAAATGGTTAGTCCATCATGTGGATACATCAATAAGATGAATCTGGATTTCTTCATCATACATTGTCTTATAATTTATTTCTTTCCATTTCCTGAGGAAGAACCCCACTCCTAATTTCCTTTGTTATTATGGGTATTGTCATCTCATCTTTCTTTTCCTGGAGAGGTGTAGTCCATTGGCTTTTCAGGGGGAAAAAAATCTCGCTAAGAATTCTAATGTTTTTCAGTGTTTGGTCTATCATGTTTATACAAGAAGCAGAATTCCATTTACTTGTAATCTCCTGGGATACTTCATATACCTGTTTTCATGGCATGGGAAGTAGAGTGTATGGAAAGAATTTGGCATAGGAGTTGGACAGGGTAGGTTTCCATACTTTTCAAAAGTGGCCCCATAAGCCATTTGAGTTAAAAAAAAAAAAGTGTCACAGGTAAGAGCCACTAGTGAGAAGGGAAGATTTCTATTTACTTTATTTAAGCTCTCTGGAGTAGCACCAACATGCCTTGCTACTTTCATCTGGAGTAATTCCAGCTAACTTGCCTCCAGCCTGTCCATCTGGTGTTTTGCTCACCAGGAAGATAAGAGCATGGAATAGAATGCTTTTTTTTGAATTTAATTAGGTGAATCTTTAGCAAAATCCTGAATAAAGACCTATGTATCCTTGCAGAAATTCTTCTCAGATTCTTCTAGAAATAATTTTTCTATATTCAATTTTCTCATTCACTATTATCTCCTTACAGCCTTTATTCCATTTGGGTTCTTTGGAAGAGTGAGTTGGAAGAAGGAAGCTGAAGAATGCATGGACTCAAGTTCTCTTCTTGAATTTGGAAAACAACCCTGGAAAGTATCTTTGCTCCTATATTAAACAGTAGCTACCACTTTTATAAGAATTTTACTTTTAGGAATTCTAAGTTTATTTCAACCATTAACTCCCAGAGGAGCAGACACAAAAGTTATTATTTTTACAAACCAGAAACAGGACACTTAGATCTAGAGGATTGAAATAAATCTGGCACTAATATAATAGTATAATCAATTCAATGTACTGAAACATTCCAGCAACACTAGCACCATATAACCAATTCTTACTCTTTTTGCTTCAGGATAAAAAAATGAAAAAATATACAGTTGATCCTCAAGGAGCTTACATTTTCCAAATTGAATATTTCCTTTTTCCAAATATGTAGGAAGGGATCACTAATGTAAATGGAAATATAAAAATGGCATGGTGTTTGGCTAGATACCAGATCAAAGCCAAGCTTGATCTGTAGCTGTCAGCACTGAGTCTGGCATACAAACTGATCAGTGTGTCGCTCTGAATTATTAGCATCCACTTGTCACAGCATAAAATCATGTTATTGGGGATCTGTCCCCAATATGACAACATCTTTAGATCGCAATTGAGTTTTTGTAATTGAAAGTTTCACAAATAATGGATTCTATTAATCAGAACTAATCAGTCTACCTTTCAGTTGAAAGCTTTCTGTTGAAAGGTAGACTCAGAGACCTAGATTCAGTTAGTCCAAAGGTATAAGTTCACTTCAATGTGTCATAGCCCAATATTAAGGAGAAACTCCAGATTTAGACCCTTAAGGACACAAGTTTTCTCTTTGCTTCATTTCCATTTCAATGGGGGCACAGCCTATCCACCAAGGGAAAATCATGACTAGCTTGTCAATTAGGAGATGCTGTTGGAAATATGATGTAGAATAAAAGACTAATCAGCCATCCTGATGAAGCCTCCATAACTGGCTTGAAAATCTTGTCTTGATGCAATTAAACATAACAATTTTGAAAGTTAAGTTTTAGGATCATATAGATCTTGATTCAGATCTTGGTTCTATCATTATTAGCTGGACAAATCTGGACTTCTTATATACATTTTCTTAGTTCTATTTTTCTCTTTTGTAAAACTTGGAATATAATTAGTAACTTCCTTAGATGGCTTAATGATGAAAATTTAAAAAAATGGTTCATTTAAGGATTGTTAACATGGAGTCTAACGGGTAGTAACTTTCAACAAATGTTAGCTACAAGGATGGGTATGCTGCTTGTGGTTTTTGAATTTAATGAGGCTGATACTATTCTCTGATAAGATACTGGTAAATGTTCATAAAAGTGTTACTTCTGTTTTGCTTATACTAACATTGTTTGTAGTATTTCTCATGTGTGCTAAAGATGCATCCTGACCGATGATTAATCTAATAAGACACAACTATATTCTTTCTTTTTTATTTATATAAAAATATATTCTATATTTTTATATAATCAGTTATATCTCTCCAGAATGTTTTAGCTTGTTAAGTTTCATGACATCATCTATTTTAGCTAGAAGGCTGACTAGTATATTATGTTTTATGTATAAGCTTAACTTCAAACAACTATGTGAACAAAACATCTCAATTACACCAAAGCATGATTTCTATCACTGTACCAGAATTAAATTTTTGGTAGAGCAGAAGGCATATAACTTTATACAAGATATATATTGTAAGAGACAATCAAACCAAGAGTGTGTAGATGGCATGTTAATTCATTTGTTCATGTGTTATTATTTCGAGTTTCTAAATTGTTGAGGAAATAGTACTCTTGTGGAAATGATCATTAGTGTGGTTCATGTATTTTAATGTATACTTTTGGCATCGACTCACGTAGTAACGTCTTTTGTGGAAATGTGACCTATTTATTTTCATGCAGGAAATATCTGCTTTGTTCAGAGAAATAATCCTTTTCAAAGGATGGCATCAATTTTTCCTTTGAAACATATATCCTAAATTTCGCAAAAAAGATAGTAATTTTAAAGAACAGAAGCTTCCTTTCTGACTTCCAGTTTGAGCTTTCCACTGCCTGTGTGCATGTTACAGGATATTCAGAAGGAGACTGGCCATAGTTATAGTCCAGTGACAGTAGTGAATCTCCTAAAGCAATGATTCTTGAGATTTTTTTTCTTCCTCTGCAATCTATTCATTCAGGACTCTATTGTTCCACTGCGCTGTCCTTATTATTTGTAAAATGTTTACAATACCTGCTTAAAGAAATACTTATAAATTATGGTTAATAAGATTCTCTTTCATAGTTTTCTTAAATTAACCAGGGGCCCTGTCCTCTCACATTTCTCTATCTTGTCTCTGAGACATAAATAATACTTTAAAAAATTTGGAAAAGTGAATAAACACTCAAATCAGGAGTTACTACATTGCTGGGCTTGGTGATAAAGAACTATACTAATTGATTGTTAATAAGCTTGGGAATAGTGTTTGCCTGATAGTGAGGTTGAAGAACATAGATAGGTTAGTTGTTATAGTCCTATCCTTGGCATTTATCAAATGGTGAAATGGTTTAATTTTCTTCTCCACTAGACTGTACTTTTCGGGACAGGGAAGACTATATCAATTTTCTCACTGATATATCTGGAGTCCCTAGGAGAATTCTTTTTACATGGTTGGTGTCCCACAAGCATAGCAAATAAATCCATGAGCCCTAATTTCATCCTCTTTAGTATTAATCTAGTTAACAATTTTTTCCCTGTTTATGGTTGCAAAAACTTTATGAAATTCAAATCAGCCAATGTAATGAAAAAAATTAAGATCTCTTAAAATTATAAAGTATAATCTTTATTATATATATATATGTTTTGTTTATTTTATGAAGAAGTTAAATAAGCTTTCTTTTGTTTTCAGAAGGAAAGACTGTGGGATTTCAATTTACCCTGTCTGATTTTAACAAGACCTCTTATTTTGGTGGCCCTGGATCATCACCAGCATCGTCAGAAGCACATTCATACTTAATTTCATTCAACTCATGTGTTTGCCTTTTCATAGGCAATGGGGGCTGGATAAGTATGAAATTATAATGTCTATAATAATTTCCCTTGTTCTTGGCAGGCACAATCAGGTTCTGATGTTCAGGTTATACTGCTGGCAGCATTTTCCAATTAACATTTAATACTCCCCCGCAAAATGCTCAATCTCTCATTGGCACTGAACCCAGTGTTTCAGTGGATAAATGCTCAGAAACAAAGAAGACCTTCCCTTTCATTGATCTTGTTTCTCACAGCTTTTATACTTGGAATAGTCTTAATTCTCAGGGACACTAAGTCCCATGGATGTTGTTTTTGTACCTGTGGTTGCTTGTTTATACAATTTACTACCCTTAGGACATTTACAGGCATTGCTTTGCAAGTTCTGAAAAAATACATTATGAAGGTGTTAGCAATAGACATACAAACTCACTGTATCATTAATACATTCATCATGAAGAACTCCACCTTTTTGACCAATTTTACTGTGATTAGTGAGTCAGACTCATAAAAGAAGCTAGTACTCTCTTCCCAGAGATGGAATTCTAAATGTCTAAATTTCCAAAGTTAGTGTTCGAGAACACCATTATTGTAAATTATTTCTTCTAATTCAAATAAACAATGCTGCTGACTAAAGAGGAGTTTCATCACATGCAATCAGGATTTAGACTTAAATTCTGCTTTAGATGCTTTGGCTATAATACCAATTTAAGTAACAAAATAGCTATTTTCTTCTCAAAATAATTTGTTTGCGTATTTTTTACCCACTGAATTTATTCAACGGACAATGTAAAAAGACTTATCAATAAAGAACCAAGTAAATTGCACTTCTCTGTTTTTAAAATTTTCTTAGCATCATCATGATAATCAACAAGATGATTTTGGAATGATCCAGCATTGGGAAGGAGTTTATTGGAATGAAGAAAGGAATGACAATAGTGACACTCATGCAATGCCTTGCTTTGCCTCTGCAGAAATTCTGATTCCAAAAAGATAAACTGTATTTCAAAATATAGTGGGTAATATATTTGACCTATGAGAAAGGAAAGGACTGATTGTTGAGATCCCACATGCTCATGGTGTGAGCCTAGTGGGAAGAAAGATGAATTCACAGTACAAGAGGAACAAAAACAAAATTTTTTACTCTCATATAGCACTTTTAGTGTTTATCACACACTTCTATATATCTTGTCTAATTTGGGCCTAAAATCCATGTGAGATTGAATATGGTTATTATTTCTTTAGTAAAGGTTAGCTAATAAGATTTAAGGAGGTTGAATGCTGAATGTTAATTGGCAAGGGGAAGATATTCAAACATGAGTCTTCTCATTCCAGGTTCAGCACTCTGTCCACTCCACTATACCTATAATGAAGAGAGCCAATTGGTTAATTTTAAGGAAATTTTGAAAACACCTCAAGCTTTAGCTTTTCTGAGAGGTAATTTAACATACTACTTACTCTATAAATAGCTTCTTAAAGTTCAGAGAATTAAGGCATATGTACAAACCCCTGAAGCCTCCTAGACAAATAAGCTTCAGTTTTCCCATACATAAAATGAATAGGTTGGACCAGATCTGTGCCTCTTAATCTTGGCTGGACATTAAAAGGCCTATGTCCAAAACACCCCCAGAGATTCTGATTTAATTAACCTTGATCTTAGCTGGAGGTGGGCTTCCTTTTTTTTAAGGCTTCCTAGGTGGTGCTGATGTGTAACCAAGATTGAGCACCACTGGAATGGATGATTTGGGAGGTCTTCTTCTACATGTCTAAGCATCTTGCAAAGATGTATGCAATAGTTCCAATGTTCCACGAGTTAATTGGAAGGAAACTCACATGTTATTATTTATTTTAACCTGAGTTTCTCAGTAGAATATAGATCTAATTCTCACATAAGTGGTTCTTGGAACTACAGAATTTTTTAGCTGGACTGTATATCACCCAGTTAAATCTCTCAACTTTGCTGCCCTTGCAAACTTATACCCAGTGGCTATCTGGCTAATCTAAAGAATTCCTGTACATGCCAGAAAGTTTTCTCTGAGAACAACTCTTCAACGTAGAGTTTGGAGACATATGGGGACTGTATTAAATATGTGTCAGGCAGACAAGAGAGTTCCGTGAATCTTTAGAAAATCATTGAGAAAAAAAAATCATTGAGCAAAACCATGGACAAGAAACCATGGGATTACAAACACCACAGAATAGTTTGGCCTAACTGGTGTTTCTTTTTATCTGGCTAGCAAGTCTGAATACCAAAATCCAAGGGATAACATCTTTCAAGGTAAACTTTGCAAACTGTAGAAAGCAATTTTTTTTAAATGAGCAAGTTACATAAATTAGAAAGAAAAGAAAAGAAAAAATCCAAGCAATGAGCTTTTGTACTTGAAAGGGCATAGTGAGAGGGTGAGTGAAATGAAGCTGCCAGTCACCAGCTGGGTGCATGGGGGTGGGTGTAGTGTCTGGTGTGCAGCCTTAGGTGTCTTTGAGGGAAGATTTTGTATTTGCTAAGAAGTTAATATGAATTTATGGATGACAGTTTCAATTTTTCCTGAAAGCTTCAAATAGTTGAAGATGAAAATACTGTGAGAAAGCCTAGAAAATTGCACTGATTTAAGATAACCACAAAGCATGTCCAATTGAGGGAAACTTTCCAGCAATGCTATTTTCTAAGCACTTACTCCCTAATCACTGGCTAAGGGTGGTAATGAATATTGCCAATTGTCTAGGGGAAGGAGGGCTCAAGAGGGTGGCATAGGAAGATCCTGAACTCACCTCCTCCCACAAATAAAACAAACCCACAGCTATATATGGAGCAATTACCTCCGAAAAGGACCTGAAAGCTAGCTGAACTAGCTAGCTGACTCCTCAACAAAAGATAAAGAGAACACATCAATATGGGTGGGAGAGGCAGAGACACGGTCTTGCAAGAAACCCCACTCCAGGTGTGGTGACCTGCAGTCAGGAGGGATCTCATAATACAGAGCTTATCTCCAAGGATTGGGGGGTTTGTATCCCAAATCAGGCAACTTAACCCATGGGAAGTGCACCAAATTAGCCCTCAAAGAGTTTGGCCTTAAAAACAAAAAGGGCCTGCCTCCTGGAGAACCATAGGGTATAGGGCCAGCACAGACCCACTCACATGGAAACTCAGTACAAAAGCAACAATTTGAAAGGTGATTAAACCATATGAGGAGACTTATTTGTTAACCTTAAAGCATCTTCTAGACAGGTGAGAACCTGTTGGGAGTCTCTCTAGGGATGGAGGTGCTGGCAGGTGCCATTTTTGCATTCACCTTCTGCCTTATTGATACTGGGGCTAGTGGGTATCATTTTTCACACTTGTCTCCTGGCCTTCTAGGTCCGGTGTGAGTGCCCCATCCCTTCACACCACACCATAGTTGCTGAGTGACTTGCCCTCATGCACCACAGCTGGGCAGTCAAGTACCTCACATTGCACCTGAACTGTGGGCTTCTTGCTCCAGTCTCCATGTGTCACAACCACAGTCTGCCTCACTATAGGTTATGGATAAGCACAGCCCACATAGGGCATGCCCCTTAAATGGTGGGCTCTGGTGACCAATGAGGATTTTGTTTCTGTGCCTTATGGGTCTGAAATAATCAGGGAGACAGTCCTTGGCAGGCTACCATCTCTAGGGTAATGCATAAACAGCAGACTGACACACATTCCCAGTCTTTATGGAAAAAAATGCCTTTATTTTGTCCTGGAGCTTCAGCCTGAGGGGCAGACTTCAGGTTTGCCACAGATCCAGATGCTACAGATGTGTTCCCAGGGATTGTGGGCAGGGATATACCATATTAGAGCCCTCCCTTGGCCTTGCAACAGCTCACTGATGCATCCCTGAAATGAGCTTATACAATGACTAAAGCCACATTTTTTGAAAATGTTGGTAAGGAGACACATCCAGATCTCCTGGTCTAGAAGTCAACAAGATTTATGATCAGATCCACAAGACTCTATCTATCTATCTATCATCTATCTATCTATCTATCTATCTATCTATCTATCTATCATCTATTTATCTATCTATCTATCTATCTATCTATCTATCTATCTTAAAAGCTGCTATCTGATGATCTGGCTTGCAATTAGCCTAAAATGAGGCACCATGTGAGATCCATCCCTTTGGAACACTGACAGGTCTTTGCACACTGTCAAAAACTGGGGCTCATCAAAAGCAAATCAGACTTCTTAGATAATCAAAGATGTCTTAGAAACAACCAAAACCAAGGCCACGGTTGAATGATAAAGTTCATCTCCTATACAAGGCACTCTTTCAAGACTTGAGGGCAGCATTTATTCATTTAATAAATAGAAACAGAGAACTGAGCAAAATGAAGACACAGAAGAATATGTTGCAAATGAAAGAATAAGATAAAAACCTCAAAAAAACTTAATTAAATAAAGATAGGTTATCTACACAATAAAAAGTTCTAAGTAATGGTCATAAAAATTCTCACCGAACTTAGGGGAAGAATAGATGAACACAATGAGAACTTCAATAAAGATATAGAAAATATAACAAGATATCAGACAAAGGTCATAGGGCTGAAGAATGCAATTACTGAACTGAAAAATAAACTGGAGGGGTGCAACAGCAGACTAGATGAAAAAGAAGAATGGATCAGCAACCTGGAAGATAGTGGAAATCATCTGATCAGAGGTTTAAAGTAAAAGGAAAAAAAATAAACAAAGTGAAAACAGTTTAGAGGACCCATGGGATATACCAAGAAAAATAATATCTGCATACAGAGGTCCCAGATGGAGAAGAGAGAGAAAGAGGTAGAAAGTTTTTTAAAGAAATAATGGCTGAAAAGTTCCCTGGTGAAGGAAATAGACATCCAGGTCCAGGAAGCAAAAAGAGTTCCAAATAGGATGAACCCAAAGTGATCACATTAAAACACATTTTAATTAGAATGTCAACAATATATATAAAGAAATATAACAGCATCAGGAGAAAAACAACTTGTTATATACAAGGGAACACCCATAAGACTATCAATTATTTCTCAGTGGAAATTTTGCAGGCCAGAAGAGAGTGGCATGATATGTTCAAAGTGCTGACAAGAAGAAGCTTCCAACCAAGAATATTCTACCCAGCAAGGTTATTATTCAGAACCAAAGGAGAGATAAAGAGTTCTCCAGACAAATACTCAAGGAGTTTGTCAACGCTAACCTGACCTTACAAGAAATGTCAAAGATATTTCTTTAAGCTGAAAAGAAAATGCCCTAATTAGTAACAAGAGAATATATGAAAGTAAAAATCTCACTGGTAAATGCAAATATAGAGTAAATGTAGTAGATTAACCACTTACAAAGCTAACATGGAGGTAAATAGAAAAAAAGTAGTATAATTATAATAGTTAAAGGATATGCAAAATAAAAGATGCAAAATGTGGTATTAAAAACAGTACACATAGGGGGAGAGTAAAAATATAGAATTTTTAGAATATGCTCAGACTTAAAATGCTACTAGCTTGAAGTAGACTGTTAAATATTTAGGATGTAATATGTGAGCCACAAAGCAAAAATCTATAGTAGATACACCATAAAAAGTGAGAAAAAATATAGACATAACATTAGAGAAACTCACTAAATCACAAGGGAAACAAGTAGAAAAGAAATAGAGAGGAATTACAAAATAATCAGAAAACAATCAACTACATTGGCAAAAGCATATGCCTATCAATAATTATTTTAAATGTAGATAGATTAAATTTTCCAATCAAAAGACATAGAGTGGCTGAATGGATAAGGAAAATTAAACTCATCTTTATGTTGCCTATAGGAGATTCACTTCATTTTTTTTAAGAACTTTATTTATTCGTGAGAGACACACACAGAGAGAGAGGCAAAGACACAGGAAGAGGGAGAAACAGGCTCCATGCAGGGAGCCTGAGGTGGGACTTGATCTGGGTCGCCAGGGTCAGGCCTCCAGCTGAAGGCGGTGCTAAACCACTGAGCTACCTGGGCTGCCTGAGAGACTCACTTCAGATCAAAGGATATACTGAGACTGAAAGTGAAGGGATGGAAAAAAATGACTCGGGGATCCCTGGGTGGCGCAGCGGTTTGGCGCCTGCCTTTGGCCCAGGGCGGGATCCTGGAGACTCGGGATCGAATCCCACATCGGGCTCCCGGTGCATGGAGCCTGCTTCTCCCTCTGCCTGTGTCTCTGCCTCTCTCTCTCTCTCTCTCTCTGTGACTATCATAAAAAAAAAAAAAAAAAAAAAAAAAGATTAAAAAAAATGACTCATGCAAATGGGAGCAAAAAGAAAGTTGGTGTAGCTATACCTAAACCAGGAAAAATAGACTTTTAAAAAAGACTGAAGTAACAGAAAAAGAAGGGCATTACATAATGATAAAGAGGTCAATCCAACAAGAGGATACAACGTTGTAAATATTTATGCACTCAACATAGGAACACCTAAATATATAAAGCAAATATTAACAGACAAAAAAAGGAGAGCATGGAAGCAATATAATAATAGTAGGTGACTTTATTTCACTTATATCAATGAATAGATCATTCAGACAGAAATCAGTAAGAAAAAATTAGCTTTAAATGATATATTAGACCAGATGGACTTAATAAATACATACAGAATATTCCATTCAAAAGCAGTAGAATACTAGTGCACATGGAACATTCTTGAGGATAGATATGTTAGGCAACAAAACAGTCTCAATAAATTTAAAATGATTGAAATAATTATCAAGTATATTTTCTGACCACAATGGTTTGAAACTTGAAATCATTTACAGGAAAAAAAACTAGAAAAAAAATTAAATATGTGGATATTAAGTAACATGCTACTCAATAACCAATTGGTCAGCAGAGAAATCAAAGGAGAAAAGAAAGATACCTGGAGACAAATGAAAATGGAAATACAGTTTTTAAAATATTTCCTTAGAAAACATTTGCATCTATAGTCAATCCTTATTATAAGTGGATTCTGTATTTGCAAACAAACTTATATGCTAAATCTATTTTAACCCTAAAAATCTATACTCATGGGCTTTTGTGGTCATTTGTAAATACGTACAGTGATGAAAAATTTGAGTTACACTAATGGGCAAGTTCTCAGCTGAGGTCAAAGCAATACTCTGCTCTCCCATTTTGGCTCTCAGACTGGAAATGTCTCCTTTCTGAGGTCTATTTATTTTTCTATTATTTATTTATTTATTTATTTATTTATTTTTAATTATTAATTATTTTTAAAATTTTTAAATTATTTTTTAAATTTAAATTGAATTAACATATAGTGTATTATTGCTTTCAGAGGTAGAGCTTAGTGATTCATTCACCTGCGTATAATACCCAGTGCTCATTACATCAAGTGCCATCTTTAATGCATACCACCCAATCTATTCTTCCTCCCACCTCCCCTACAGCAACCTTCCTTTTGTTTCCTACAGTTAAGAGTTTCTTATGGTTTGTCTCCCTCTCTAATTTTATCTTATTTTATTTTTCCCTCCCTTCCCCTATGATCCTCTATTTTGTTTCATAAATTCCACATATGAGTGGAATCATATGATAATTCTCTTTCTATGATTGACTTATTTCACTTAGCATAATACCTCTAGTTCCGTCCATGTCATTGCAAATGGTAAGATTTCATCCTTTTTGATGGCTGAGAAATATATATATATATATATATAATATTGTTGTATATATAACCATGGCTGCTATATATAATTATATAACTGTATAATGTTATCTAGTGTCCTTTCATACCATTATGTTCGTAGCCTTCAGTAAATACTAGGTAGTATAATTACTGGGTCAATAGGATTGCTCTATTTTTAACTTTTAGACAAACCTCCATACTTTTTTTTCCACAGTGATTCTATTAGTATGCATTCCCACTAGCAGTGTAGCATGTCTTCAAAGGCAAGAGAAACAAAAGCAAAAATGAACTATTGAGACTTCACAAGATATGCTTTTGCACAGCAAAGGAAAAGTTGACAAAACCAAAAGGCATTCTACTGAATGGGAGAAGATATTTGCAAATGTCTTATGAGATAAAGGGCTAGTATCCAAAACCTATAAAGAACTTATCACACTCAACACTCAAGAAACAAATAATCTCGTCAAGACATGGCAGGAGACATAAACAGACACTTCTCCAAAGAGGACATAAATGGGCAGCAGATGCATGAAAAAATGTTCAATATCACTCCATATCAGGGGAATACAAATGAAAACCACAATGAACTACCACCTTATATCAGTCAGAATGGATAAAATTAACAAGTCAGGAAATGAGAGATTTTGCAAGGATGTGGGTAAAGGGGAATCCTCTTATTTAATGAAACATTTAGAGCATTTTTGTGGGTGTTTTTTTTGTGTGTGATCTCATTGTTTAAAATGGATCCCAAATAGAGTGCTGAAGTACTGTCTGATGTTTCTAAGTACAAGACAGTAGTGATGTCTGATGGAGAAAGTAGATATCTTAGATGTGCTTTATGCAGGCATTAATTATAATACTCTTGATCATGCATTCATTGTTAATGAATCAATAATATACATTTAAATAGTTGCCTTTAAACAGAACCACAAATAACAGATAGTTATGTTTTTATTAATTGATGAAAATGAGACTAGAGGATCATAGAAACCTAACTCTGCATCTCCCATAGAGGCAAATATTCAGTTTTCTCTAATTTACTAATCACAATGACTTTATAGAACATAACTACCACGAATAATGAGAATTGACTGTATTCACTTCTTATTTTTTTTCTCTTTAAAATTTTACTTTCTGTATTTCAATCATAAGTGTTCAATCTATTTCCTATTTAAAGTTTTTGGACTTACATATCTATTACCTATCAATCTATCTATGTATGTATGTGAATTTATTTATTTATCTATTTATTTATTTGTGTATATGTGTGTGAATTTATGATCTGTTGATATTAATCCATTGCTACAGATCAATTTTCATGACTAAAGTTACAAAAGCTAAATACCCATGAACAAAGCAGTGAATTCAGAGGATTGTCTGAATGATAATTTACATCTGAATATTTTGAGGTAAACTTGAAATGCTGAAAACTTTGAATTGCAAAATACTTCAAAGATGCATGGTTCTGTTGAGATATTCTAATTTCCTAGTTACCACAGAGAGTTGTACATCAAGTCTTCAAGGATTATGAAGTGACATTTTGTAAAGGCATGAGAAAATGCCCAGATTTTTCACAATCGGAGACTTTATCATGGGTTACACTTTAGGGAACTTGGTTGTAGAAGTACCATGGGGAGGCTGCAAAGAAAAGTACGTGGCTTAAGTACATAAATTTAGACTCAAAGAATAAGAAGGATTTCATTAGAAAAAGTAGATAGGAGAAAATAGAAAAAGTAAAGAAAAAACTATAGAAAAAGTTAATATGTAGCATATTTGAAGACAGTGGATGTATTAGGTTGGTTTGATTTATTTCTTTTTATTATTTTAATTTTTAAAAGATTTTATTTATTTATTTGACACAGAGAGACAGAGCGTGAGGGAGCACATGCAGAGGGATGGGCAGAGAATGAGAGAGGGAGAAGCAGACTCCCCAACAGGCAGCAGGGAGCCTGATGCGGGGGTTGATCCCAGAATCCTGGGATCATGACTTGAGCTGAAGGTAGATGCTTAACCAACTGCTCCACCCAGGTGCCCCCTTTTTTATTTTTTAAAAAGATTGATTTATTTAGAGAATAAGCACCAGCAGGAGGAGCAAAGGGAGTGGGAGAGAAACTCAAACAGACTCCATGCTCAGTGTAGAGCCTGATGCAGGGCTGGATCCCATGACCCTGAGATCACAACCTGATCCCAAACCAAAAGTTGGATGCTTAACTGACTGGGCCACCTAGGTGCCCCAGGTTTAATTTATTTGTACATTAATTTAAATTATAAAGAATAATTTTTAGTAAGTATGAATGATTACCATTTAAATCACTTTAGGACACCTGCTTATATATAACTAATAAGATAACTCATGATTGAATTAAAAAAAAACATACAACTGTACTTGACAATATTCTTGTCTGAGCAGAAACTTATATCCAGAACTGAATAATCTCTCTCTCATTCAGACCCATCCAGGGTTTCATCATGTATGAGAGCCCTATCCACTCTACTTTATAATGTAACATCTAGAATATAATTAATTTCTGAAAGAAAATATTAAAACAATCTTTAAAGAATTAAAAAAAGAATGAGAAAGAGGGAGGGGGCAGGAAGAGAGAGGAGTTAGATGGGAAGAAAGAGAAAGATAAGTGGAGAGGAGAGGAGTGAGGTGTCAGGGTTTAAGCTGAATCTGAGAGGTCTGAATTCAGGCAAAAACCTATGTGTGATCTTTGAGGCCCAACCATAGGCAATTACAAAGGCTTACCTGGCAGACTTCATGGGGAGAAGCTGCCCTCCTCACAACATACTTGGTACATAGTCTGGAGGGAGCTGTAATCAAGGACTCATGCCCCTCTTCCACCTCAACAACCATGCTCTTAGATGAATATGCATTGCTAGTCCACCTGCCTGCATTTGGAGCATCCTTATTGAGGAGCCCTTGATGGGGTTATTTCCAGGTGACTCTTCTGAGAACTCATCAGGAGTTCTTGAAGAAACTCCTCTCCTCTCTGACTCAATACTTTCCCATTCCTATCCCTTCACCTCTCCCTCCTTCTCAACCCAGGTCCATGAAATATGTTTGTTTGGAGCTCTCTGTACAGCAAGATGATTACTCTCTTTCCCCTTGCCACATCTATACTCATACATGTAACCTGGTGCCTTTCTGTGGGAAAAAATGGAACACTAGGGGGATGATACCGTTTTCCTGTTTCCTGTCTTGCTTATACTCTCATAAGTGAATAAAGGCTTGATTCTTGATTTCAGTTTGGTTCATGGTATAAACTGACCAACACAAAACTGGCAGCTCAGCATTTTCTCTCTGACAGAATCCATTTGAACTTATTTAGAATCCAAGAGAGTAAGATGGAATTGAAACTAAGAGTATTTAATTTGGTAAATCATTACTTTTGTCTCTACATAATATAGCTGCATAAATTATGGAGAAATAGTCCTTGAAGTTGCCATAGGAATTCTTAGTACTAGAAAGTACTCCAAGATTTTTAGTTTAATTCTCACATTTTACAGATGAGAAGAATGAGGCACAGAACAATTTGAAGTTTAGCCACAATTGACTTTTGGGGTCCTGAGCTAAAGCAATTCTTTTTACATGTGACTTTTCCATTCTAGATGTCTATATTGGTTCAAGGACCCTCACCTGAAGAATTAATGGGGAAACAAATAAAGTGGACTGAAGGAAGAACAGATGGCTAAGGAAAAGGAGATACTAGAACAAACTCATTATATGAGGTTTCTTGTATCTGTTGTTTCAGCTCTTTTTGAGGATCCTGAAATTTTTTTGAGCCTAGTTATTATAAGAACTCTTATAGTTATTATACAACTTGTAATCAGTGGAGAGGGGGGTGGTAGTTTTTGTCTTCCAATAATTTGTTAGAAGGCACAGGAGGCTTTATTTCTTTTACATATCAGAGTCTACTGCCACCATCACTTTGAACTCAAGAAGTAATCTGAACACTACACATGACTGTTGCCTACTCCCTGTCCATTAAGTAACAATGTACTAAAGACTTTCCTGAATACTGAGGCAGGAAAACAAATAAAAGGAGAAGCTTGACTCATGAACTGTCTTCATTGTTTTAATATGGGTTACTTATGCAAATTTTTCAGAAGAACTTTTAATTATTAAGAAAAATCTGTACTCTATGAGTATGTAAAGCCTCATTTATTAGTCAGATTTTACTGTGCCAACACATTGTAGCTGATTATAAAATAACAGAAATTGGTGTGAAGGTGTATCATTTTGAAGTAGAGGTATGAAGGTGAATCATTTTGGGGTAATAGAAAGTGAAATGGGGAAGTGAAATAGGAAAGAAAGAAAATAATGTTCTTGAAATGGACACAACGTGGACCAGAGCTTCTAATGTGTTTTGTGGTCTGCTTCTTGGAACTGTATACTCAAGGGTAGAAGGAAGCTTAGGGGACTATTTGTCCAGTCTCTCACTTTCTCAGTCAAGGGTTGTTTCATGGGGTGGTAACTTCCTCACACTTTCTGAATCGTTAGTACCAGGCTGGTTTCTGTGGAGAGTGGTGGAATCAGAGAAGTTCCAGGGCTGAAGGCAAGGGAGGAGCTAGCTCGGGTGGAGAGTTAATAAGTTATATCCAGGCAAAACTGACTGCCATACCAATCACTGAAGTAAAAGGTGAGCTGCAGGATGAGAGGTGAGATACAACATAGGTCTGAAACAATATGAAAACCATTGCTTTAAACTATTGCATGAGGGAGCTCTAGAAATTCCATGAAGGTACCTTGGGGACAGCATGGTGGTTAGGATGGGGGTGACAGTTGAGAAGCACTCTTCGGTCCCAGCAGGTGATTAATCCTGAATTGCTCCTTTGATCTCTTTTATATATTGGCTTACGAGTTCTTGAAGTAAATGTCTATGTCTATAAACAAGTTTGGAGACTACTGTCATAAATCATTATTTTAGTTCATAGACATTAAACTTTATGAAGGTTAAAAATATGAAATTCTCATATTTTAAAATTTCACACAACATTTAGTCTTGGTATTTATCATTAAAATATTTTAAAATGTTATGTTGTTTTACATTATTTATGGAAACCAATATATCTGCACCTGCTGACCAAAATAATTTTATTTCAATTAATATCTAAAGTGGAATATTAGAAGAAATAATATTTTCGATTTTTTTTTAATTTTTATTTATTTATTTATGATAGTAACAGAGAGAGAGAGAGAGGCAGAGACACAGGCAGAGGGAGAAGCAGGCTCCATGCACCGGGAGTCCGACGTGGGATTCGATCCCGGGTCTCCAGGATCGCGCCCTGGGCCAAAAGCAGGCGCCAAACCGCTGCACCACCCAGGGATCCCTATTTTCGATTTTTATTTATAAAAAGTTCTCTAAGATATTCAAAATACTGAACAAAGTAAGTACTGTTAGCACTTATCACTTGAATGACATATTGAAGTAGTCAGGAACCAATTACTTTTATTTCCTTTGTAGAAGTACAGGAATTATACCTAAGCTTTATTTATGAACAGATTAACTTACTGTAGCAGTTGCCAGAAGTTTTTCCCCAAATATTGCAGTTAAGTATTAATGAAAATATTAGTTCAGGAAAATACTTGCAAAGAAATATTTACAATAATTTTTAACAGAGATTAAGAGAAAAGTTAAAATATTAAGGAGAGTTATTTTTTTGTTTTGCATCTTGTTTCTATCATTGATCTGCTGGAACTAGAACAACTCTGTGAAAATAGCGAAATTGTGTTTGCTAACATTAATGTAAAATATAAATGTTTAATATGTTAAGTTTGAAGAACATATTTAAATATTATATTTTGTTTGTGGAAACACATCAGAAATAAAAGTTTAAAAATATGTATGTGAATAGAGAAAACCACTGAATTTACAATAGTAATAGTCTCTGGAAGACAGTGTAATAGAGAAGAGAGGAAGTTTCTTATATATATTATATATATGTAATATGATTTATAAATTACATATTATTATATATAATTATTTTGTATAATATATAATTATATAACGTATGTATTATAATTATATATTGTATATAAACAATATATATTATTATGTATAATATATATTACTAGAAGTATTTATAATTATTATAATTATATATAATTTTTAAAGGTGAAGGATTTTCTGTTACTCTCTATGCATTCCTTAATGTTGAAAATATTTCATGAAATATAAGATAGTTCATTCTAAAAGAAAGGAAAAAAATAAAAGAAACTCAGTGATAACACTATACAAATGTCAGAGACACAACTTACAACAGAGGCAATGAAAAACAACTTTTGTTTTTGGGATGCACTGAAGAAGACTATTCTGACAGAATTAGCACCTGTATGGAAAATAGTAGTTAAAGTTGAAATTGTAATAGATGGCACTAGAAGCTCTCCATTGTGCAGGGAAAGGAATACAATTAAATTCTAATGTTTTCATGTATACCATTATGTTAAGGACAGATTTTATTTAGCAAGATTTTTTTCCCCTTTAAATCCATTCTCTCACTAGAATATTTTAGTTTTGAAAAAAGAAAATGAACTTTATTAGTATTTGAACTTTGTGAATAAACATTCTTTTAATGAAAATTACTAGTGACCATATTCAGGGGCATATGCATTGAAATTAATTTACATGTATATATGTATTTGTAGATACATACATATATATATATATAACCTTAAATTAGATAAAATATTGTTATTCTTTATTTTCTCAGCTACTTATACAAGAAATAAAAAATCTTATGCTTTGTTCCAATCAGGCATGACTGATCATTTTGTAATTTAAACCCGAATCAAATATTTAGTATATAGAGCAAGGCTTTAAAATCAGAGATACCTTTTAGTGAAAGAAAAATAACAATAACATCTTGCATATATTTAAATACTCTGGTCTGATAGTCATATTGAGAATTCATCTAGTCAAATTAAGAAATAATCTGAAAAATGAAGGAGGTATCATTTGGCACTATTCATTGAAAATTTATGGGAAGGATGGTTTACACAGCTCATAAAGATCTAACAGTTTCCAACTCTCTCTATTTTTTTTAAACAATGTGTGCATAGAACATGTTCATGACTATATGGACAAGTCTTTTTGGAAAAAAAATCTCCCAAAATAAATACATGTGGGACGATATCAGTTTTTATATTTATGGTTAATTCTACAATTTGGTCAAGTGTTCTCAAAAGTGAAACATTCCTGGTAGCCATAACTTTGTGTACCATTGTGGTTAATTTTTTTAAAAAAACTTTTTTTTTTAAAGATTTGATTTTTGAGTAATCTCCACACTCAACATGGGTCTTGAACTCACAACCCCAAGATCAAGAGTTGCATGTTCCTCACTGAGCCAGTCAGGTGCCCCTAGAAAACATTCTTGACAATAATAAAGTGTCCTCTCCTTTTAAATAATTGCAACATTTTATAATATTTGACCACAATACTTTTCAGAATCTGTGGTAATTTTTATATAATTATCTTGCAAGTAATTTTTTTCTTTAAAATCGAAAAGGTTTTCATGTGATGAATAGTTACAACATTTTTTATCATTTAACATCTAGATTTTAAATCTTTAGATCATATGATGGTATCTCTTTCCCTCCCTTATTTCCTTAGAACAGCACTGTGTAAGAATACTATTTAAGTTTATACTATTTAATGATGTTGTTCATGAAGGTATGATGATGATGGGGTTGAGACACAGAGCAGAAAAGTATTAATCATGGCATCTGTATTACCAGTTACCTTTGTTGTTTTGGTTGCTATAGTCATCTGAGATTCATAATTTACTTGAGGTATTAAAGCATTCTAATAAATATCACCTTAATCTGGATAGAAAACTGTAACTTGACCATAAACTGCACTTGACCATTCAAAAATATTTGTTGAATTTTAAATAATAGCAGAAAGTGAGCATTTCACCTCAATAATTTAATAGATGTAGCATTATACTTATCTTTTAAACAGAGGCAATAGTATCTCTGAACTATCATTTTGTAGTGAAAACATCACAGCTTGGAGTCCAGTTAAATATTCTAAGCTAAATAAACATATATTCTCAATCTCCAAATGCTTTCTTCGTCACTTTATTGGTCACTAAACTGTTCATTTTTCTGTGTCACTGTCATATTACCATAAGGTTACATAAGTATGGAATTATACACCAAATGTGCCATAGGTATATGTTTGGGTGACCTTTCAAATCATACTGCATTTTGTTAGAACTTTCAGTACAGAGAAGTAAAAGCATAATATCATGTTCCCACTAAGATGCAATGTCACTATCCTCCAAGTCATTAAGAGGTCAGAGGTAATGCCTTTAAAATAAACTCACCCAACCAGCAATCTCTTAAACACTGAAATAAGACCAATCTTTTTATTTCACAGCCAGTTGCTGCTTTATTGACTCTCTTTATAGAAAAGCATAAAACTAGGAGGGAGAAAAAACAAGGAAGGAAAATACCAAAAGAAGCAATAAAAAGGAATACAGGATTATGTTTCAGACAGCAGGATTTCTACACACTTTGGTAATTTCTCTTCATCATTTATTTTCCAGGATTTCAGACATAAATTTAGGGTACTTTATTATTTCCACATTATTACTTCTAATTAAATCTACTCTGTTATTATTTTAGTTGGACTAACTCAAATCATGATTTGCCACTCTAATAAAAAGAAAATTATACTGGCTAAGATAGATATTATATTGAACTAATACAGTTATTGAACTAATGACTATCCATCCTTGAAGAAATCATTAATATTTTCTGTGCCTCAGTTTACTCATCTGGTATAGGTAAACTCTAGGGTCCTTTCTAGCCCTATCAGCTTATGATTCTATGAATTTTCTTAGGACAAATGAGAAATATATTTTCTTCTCATAAGGTCACCCTTTAATTATGATTTTTATTGTCATAACTGTAAATATGTGAGACATGGTTTTTATCTTTGATATGAGTCTTTGTATTTCATTATACACGGTAAATGTTTTCAAAAATAAATTCTCCATTGATTTCCTTCCTACATTTTCCTTTCTGTTGTTAGCCTTCTTCTCAATAGATGGTGCTCTTTTCTCAGAGACACTACTTATCTTATTCCTCATCAAAAGATTAGAGAAATTAGTTTTATTCTTTAACAATTATTAATTAAGGAAATCAGACATATGAGAAATAATCGATTACAAGCAGCTTGCAGCACCGTGGTCAGGAAAGCATAAGGGGAAAAATGATTGTTAAATGATTAAGGAACTCCATTACAACCTGCAGTACTTGCTGAATAGATGAAGTGAATATTGTAACTAAATATGAAAATACTATGTTCACTACATACATATAATCTGTAGTAGGAAGAAGACCCCAAATTAGAAACCATTTTAAAGTGTTAAAATATTTTTCTACTTTAACAAAAATGAATATATAGTATTCCATATTAGAAGTAGGATTTGAATATGCACACCAACACTAACACAGTCTACATTAATCTCAATTAATATTGAAAGCTTGCACATTCTTTGCCAAATAAACCTGGAGTATCTAGGTAGAAAGAAAATGAGCCACAAACTCTTTTCAAAAAATTTCACTGATTAAGACACTTTTTTCCCTTCAGAGAAACCACTGTAAGTTCCTAAAGATAGTTATAATCCAGAATTATGATGTTTAAGGTCACTTCTAGTTGGTTCCCACTTTCAGAGGATTTGGAAAACAGTCATGCCCTACAGATCTCCTGAACCACACTAATCTATTCTCAATTCAGTTTGTGACTCCCCTAGCAGATCTGCAGCTGCCAACTGCCAAATGGTCTAGGCAACACAACAGTCATATTTGTTCCTGCAAAGCAACACTGTTTACCACAGAAAACTTTCTCAATGAGTGTGGCCTCAGGATGGAAGGAACAGTGGGGCAAGGACAAGTGTGACAAGGGAATGGAGGGGGGTGCTGTGGTGCAGCAAAGTACCTGGAAGCCAGCAGGGATAGGGAAGTTGCATGTTCAAGTTCAACTTCAGACATGAAAAGGAGATTTCCCTTCATCAGGAAAACTAACTAGAATTTCTCTTCCATCATTCACAAATTATTGTTTCCACAGCTCCTGTGGAAGGGACTGTAGGATTCTGAGTCCAAGAACCCTCTTGGCTCAGTGAAAGTGAGCTCTAAGACAGAACATCCCCCCACCCCCCGCAGAGCTTTACATCTTCCACTAAAGCAACTTATCTGTTTCTGAAATTTTTGGTTCTTTAACAATGGAGGGAAAAATAGAAAAGTAGATTTTTGCACTCACAACAACCACTCTACCTACCGTCGCCCCCATATTCTCCCCTGTTTACCTCCCTTCTCTTATCCTCCCGCCAAACGCTGCCTGGGGGATCAGGTGTCCCTTTACGCCCCTATTAGCTGCTGAAGTCTCTGGTGGGAGCCCTGGCGCCTTCCTTACCTGACGATCACATACATGACCAGGAAGTTTCCGAAGAGACCCACCACGCACACGATGGAGTATAGGGCCATGATGGTGATGGCCGTGATCATGGAAGGGCTGCCGGTCGGAGGGCACGAGCTGTCGCTCCCGCCCAGCTCGGTGCGGTTCGGACCGCATGGGTCGGACAGGTTGCCATCTAGGTGGGAGAAGTTGACCCAGGAACCCGGGCTAGGTGCTGGGGAGCAACTTGAAGCGTGCGTATAGGGATCAGTGCAATTGCTGGCGTTGGTGGGGACGGAGCTGCTGTCCATGGTGCTGACGGCTGTCTGGGACTTCGCTACGAGGTGAACGCGAGCACCTAGACTTTTTCAGGTTCCACGCGTCTCGGCCGCCTCCTCTCGCCGCTGCCACAGTTCCTGCTATTTCTTACAGAGACCAGCCCTGGTGCAGCCAGAGAGGAGCGTCAGGTAGAAGGGGAGAGCTGGGCATCTGACATAATCTTCTGCTTGCAGCCCCCTTCCGCCTTAGTAGTAGAGACGCATCCTCAACCCCACACCGCTGTGGGGAGGGGAGGGAGGGCTGTGCGGGATCCGGAGGCTGAAGGGGAGGGAGGAGAGAGAAGGGGTGGATTTTGCGCAAAGCGATCCAACGAGTTGGTCTGTCTCCCAAAAGGCACTCGTCGGTGCAAGCATACCTAAGGAGCGGCAGAATGGGGAAGGGATGGGGGAGACAGAGAGTGAGTTCTTGGCAGCAGGAAAACATAAGAAAGGGGGCTGACATCAGTCTGTTTTCCCAGCTCCGTTTTCTCTGTATAATACGAAAGGAAAGACATTGGCCTGGTACAACCCGGACAATCCTTACACCCCAGCGCGCCTCCAGCCCTCCAGTCTGCTGAAATCATTCGGGACAGGGTTCACAAACTCCTTTTCCTTAGTCCTCCTTAGCTCAGTCCTTCATGTCCACACAAAACTAACCGTGTTTTTTTACATCAGTAAATGAAAATTTTCAGACCTACAAAGCTTTTTAAAACAAACGTGGTCTTTTCTCTGAAAAAGAAGTGAGAAGCAAACTTTTGTCTAGGAAATCTATTCCTTTTACTCCATATGTCCCCAATTTCTCTTAAAGTAGAAGCTCTAGTTACACTGATTTCTACCCTGGTGGGGACAAGGCACAAGAACATGTTATAGAAATCAGAGGGTGGTGGCATCTGGGAAAGCAACGAAAGATATTGGTGATCCCCCACATCTTAGATCTCATAGATTCGTTTAGAATTATTTATTATCTCTTTTATTGCCAGAATTGCTACATGAACATGTGCTTCTCAGTGGGAGGTTGTCAAAATCAAACATTTGCATTATATCAGTCTGTTTTCCAGTGTAGAGATTCCAGGAGGAATTTCATAGACATCTGGAACTGGAGTGGCTGACAAAAGGTTGAGGAATATTGATACATTTTAAATTTGATACCTAACTTCCAAGACCCTAAATATTTCTATTTTAGAAATACATGTGTAAATCAACCAGGGGTAAGATATTTTTGTTATTATTTATTTGTTTGCTTTTTGGTAAATTAATACTAATCCTGAAGTAATTCCCATAACTGTATGTGTGTATTTGTGTTATGTATATATATTTTAAAGATTTTATTTATTTATTCACGAGAGAGACACACACACACAGAGGCAGAGACAGAGGCAGAGGGAGAAGCAGGCTTCATGCAGGGAGCCTGATGTGGGACTCTATCCCAGGTCTCCAGGATCACACCCCTGGCTGAAGGTGGCGCTAAACCGCTGAGCCACCAGGGCTGCCCGGTATATATTTTTTAGCAATAAAGATTGATATTAGATATACCCAGCTGGTTGTAGAAAGCAACACTCTTGGGGAACAGGGAGAGGAGTGGCTTAGGGAGCTTGAAAAAATGTTTAATTCCAATATTATCATTTTCTTGAAAACAGGTAACTCATAGGTAAACACCATTAAACTCCATAGGTTACTTTGCCAATATTTAATATTATTTTTATCCTTTTACACTAGAGGGTATAATTTCAGTGATAAAAGTTCATAGAGATCTCCTAAGGATGAGTAAAAAACATTTACCACATATGCTCATATGAACTAGTATACAATTCACACACATGGACCTGAAATGTCTCTGGCATTATTTAGTCTTTTGAAAACACAGAACTTGCTTTATGTGAAAGACAAATAAGCACAATGTAATAAGCCCTGGCCTTGGACTCATATCATTTTGTGAGTTTTGGATTTATAACTTTTAAGCTGCATAAGTTTGAACATGTAACTTTATTTCACTAACAGTTTTCTTGTAAAAAAAATGTTAATAATACCTCATCAGTCTGTTAGCAGGATTAAATGAGATATACAATAGTAGTTATTTAATAATGATAGCTTATTTTTATTATTCCATTTAATATTTTTGAAAATAGCTAAGTAGTCTTTTCCACAAGTTAAATATTAACTTTTTTTTATAAAATGTAGTTTTGGCTTTTCTCAGTAGCCTTCCCTTTTTTCTATTCACATTATAGTTTGTACGTCTGTTTTATATATATATATATAATTTTATTATTTTATCATCTTGTATTGTACTGCATGTCTGTTCTTAAGGTACAGCTCTAGAGCTAAAAACAGTGCCCTAAGTTTGACCTGACCAATAAAAACTGAGAAAGATTATAAACTTTTCTTTCTAACAATACAGGTATTAGAAGATCCCATTACATTTTTGTTTTTGAAGTCACAATGCTTTCTTGACATTCCTTAGGTTTAGTATTGATAGCATCCTCTAAACATGATCCAAAAGAGTTCAATAGATACTTATTAAAGACCTACTGTGGGTCAGGTGCTGGAGTTTTAAAAGATAGATTTAATTATTTCTGAACACAGGAGCTGACTTCTTATACCTCGTAAGTTATATTTTTCCTCTCACAAATTTATAGTTGTTTAGAGGGATATGAGTATAACAAATAGATTTTTAATTTTTAAATTACATCTTAGATCTAGTTCATGATTCAAATCTAACAAAATCTTCTGGAATTGTGATTCTGTCAAGTTTTGTATGTCTACTTCCTACTTTATATATTCAATTATCCTCCTGGCTTTATAAAAGAGGCTGTATAATATGTATAATATGATTCCTGAGGGCAAGTCTGATCACTACACAGTATTTAATGTGTCATAGGCTCTTTAGCTCTCTAAATATTAAATACATAGTATATCTACATATATAATGGGACTGACATTATAAAGTCATTAAAAATCATGGGACTTTTCTCTTAGAATTACTGTCATAGACTAAAAATTCCCATTGTCCTTCTCTAGAAACATCATTTGTTTTTCATTCTATTTTATAAATATACAATTTTTCTAGGTAGTAGATATTTGAACTCTGGCTTCAAGTATATAGTTTTAACTGAAATTTGATGTTTTCCTTTTCTATTATTCTTTCTCAAGTTTCATTAGGAAATTATTTTTCCGTTTTGAAAGCAGAATTTTCTGAACATCAATGCAAGTCTTTCCTTAAATTATATTAACATCTGTATCTCAGTATCTCCCATATATTCAATATACAATTTGAGAAATGTAGGACAAACTTAATTTCTATTTCAAATATCATAGGATAGCCTTGAGAAACTCAGGGAAGAGCTGTTATAGAAATAAAAAATTGATACCACTTAATATATAGTGTAAAAGGACCTCAAGTTCCAGATTCTATTATATCTTAGTTGCCCTGTGGGGTGTTCTCCTTTTTCTTCTAATTGCATGTTTCCCAGCAGAGTGGTCTTTTTTTTTTTTAAGACTTTATTTATTTATTTGAGAGAGAGTGGGGGAGAGAGCACTTGGGGGGAGGCCCGGGGGGAGGGGGAGAAGCGGCTCCCTACAGAACAGGGAGACCGATGTGGGCCTGGATTCCAGGACCCTGAGATCATGACCTGAGCCAGAGGCATCCACTTCACTGACTGAGCTACCCTGGTGTCTCATCTACCAGAGTGGTCTTAAGTCTCAGGTCTCTTGTAAAAGGAGGTGAAATGTAAATACATAAGTTAATTTAGTACATGCCTAAATATTTTATGTAACATCGATTCTAACCATATAATCTTTAATTTCCTAAGCCTTAGTAAGTTATCTGTATAATAGGAATATTTGCTTTTTTGTTAGTATTTCTTGTTTAGCCTAGATTTTCTCTCTGAAAAAAGAAAAACTTACCTACCAGTCAAGATTTAACATTGATATCAAATCCCTAAAATAAAACATTTTTTCATAAAACTATGTTTCAAAGCAATGCATTTAGTAATAGAATGGATTCTAGACAAGTGCTAAAAGCCACTCTTCTTCCTTCATTTCAAAATATATAAATATACATATAATGTATATATTATTTAGTTATTCATATAATTACCATTATCCTACACATATTTTAATAGCTTACTCCTGATTTTTGGAGACTGACTGTTAATGGAACACACCTAAGTGAATCATGCAGCATTTGTCTTTCTCCAACTTATTTCATGTAGCATAAAACCCTCTAAGTCCACCCATTTTATCACAAATGACAAGGTTTCATTCCTTTTTATGGCTGAGTAATGATCCATTGCATGTAAAAGTATCCTTCACTTTTTGGAATTTTATGTCTTGTTGTATGTGGCTTAAAGACTAGCAAGAAGAGTTACACAAATATTACACAATATTTAATCGTACAAAATTGACCTTAAAGGGCCTGATTCTTTAAGGACTTGAAGATGATATCTATGAGTCCAACTCCGTTAACTCTTTTGAATAATTCACAAAAGCAGATAGTTTAATGATTCATAGGCCTAAATATCTTTCATAAAATCTGAAACCTCATTTCTATTTGAGTCTTTCTCTTTGATTTCCAGTTACAGAAGACTGCCATTACTCTATCATAGTCTTTTACCACTTTATATTTAGACAAAAAAAATTGTCAGATTCTTTTTGTCTTAGGACTCTACACATTTAAAAATTATTGAGGATTCATAGAAACTTTGGTTTATTAGGTTATACTTTATCACAATTTATTTATTTATTTTAGATTTATTTATTTATTCATGAGAGACACACACACAGAGAGAGAGGCAGAGACATAGGCAGAGGGAGAAACAGGCTCCCCGCAGGAGCCTGATGTGCCACTTGATCCTGGATCCTGGGATCATGCCCTGAGCCAAAGGCAGATGCCCAACAGCCACCCAGGCATCCCTTTATCACAATTTATAATGTTAAAAATTAAGATAAAACATTTAAAAGCATTTATTCATTCATTTAAGATAACAACAGTAAACTTATTATAGGTAAACTTTTTTTTCCTAAAGATTTTATTTATTTATTCATGATAGACATAGAGAGAGAGAGAGAGAGAGAGAGAGAGAGAGAGAGAGAAGAGAGGCAGAAACACAGGCAGAGGAGAAGCAGGCTCCATGCAGGGAGCCCACGGAACCTGATCCCGGAACCCCAGGATCACACCCTGGACCAAAGGCAGGCACCAAACCGCTGAGCCACCCAGGGATCCCCAGGTAAACATTTTTTTTTAGGGAAAAAAACACTGTATTTTCCAGGTAAGAAAATATTTAATGAGGAGAGTGACATTGTTTTACATTATGCAATTATTTTTAATGTCTGGTTTAGAAGAAGACATTTGGATTCTCATATCTGCTTCCTTATGCAATCATTTGCATTATGTTGTTTGGTTGAAGGACATGAAGAAGCTATAGCTTTACACAAATACATAGTTGGAAAGGGGAAGAATATTTCAGTGGCCTTTACAGATAATTGTGGATATTTTTCTTTGATACAAACACAAGCTTAACAAGTGCTAGTTAACTTAAAGATTAGTTGGAATGTGAAAATTGAAGTAATGATTTTTTCATGTGTTCTGTTACATTAAAATCCATTGGTTTATTTTCCATTTTTTAAAGTATTTTATTTATTTATTTGAGAGAGAGAGAGAACAAGCAGGGGGAGAGGCAGGCAGAGGGAGAGGGAGAAGCAGGCTCCCCAACAGAGCTTGATCATCCCAGGACCCTGAGATCATGACCTGAGCCTAAAGCAGATGCTTAACCAACTGAGCCACCCAGGTGCCCCATAACTTCCACTTCAGATGGATCTGCTACTCATGCATGATTTTGTAAATCATGTATTGATCATTTTAAAAATGTTGAATTTCTGGGTTATGTCAATTTTCAAAATGCTGTAACAGTCTACTGTATAACATTAAAAAATCACATTTGTTAATGTCACTGCTGGTATTATAGGAAATTTCTTCAGATTGTTTTGATGTTGTCAAGCTGCAATGGAAGACAAATTTTTCTAATTTCCAATTTTGCTTGAAAGACTGGATTTTTTCAGTGGTAAGAAATATCTTCAGTTTTCCTTGAAGTGACAGGCTCACTTCCTTCAACTTTAGGAAAATGTTTATCAAATATATAATTCTGAATACATGTAGTTTATCTTTAGTCATATTTTAAATATAATAGTAGTCCATGGAAAAGTTCAGGTCACTCTTACATCACAGAAGTGCTACTCTAATATGTGGCAGAAATGCTTTATATGTACTCCCCATTTTATCATTTGAAATATCAAAAAGCCATGTACTCAAGGGTCAAGAGTTAATAAAATTAATTATTTTTATTGATCCATCAATGACTTTTTGAAAATGAATCTTTTTTCCTTTCTGTGAATGTGTATTTGTGAAAAATTACAGTGACAGAGTTTTGTGTCACTGCCTTGATTTCTCATAAAGTGCCAGTAGTTTCAATACATCATTTCTTTTGTACTATCGATGTAAATTTCAACACAATGAAAAAGCAGTATAACTTTCTAGGGTTATTTTAAAGACAGTTTTTTAAAAAGTTTTTTTCTTAATTTATTCATGAGAGACACAGAGAGGCAGAGACATAGGCAGAGGGAGAAGCAGGCTCCATGCAGAGAGCCCAGCGTGGGACTCGATCGCAGGTCTCAATCCCAGGTCTCCAGGATCACACCCTGGGCTGAAGGCAGCGCTAAACTGCTGAGCCACCAGGGCTGCCCTATTTTAAAGACAGTTTTGACTTCATGGATCCCTTGAAAGAGTCTTAGAGACTCCCAGGAATCTCTAGACCACACTTTCATAACTACTGGTTTAGACTTTTATAAATATTTACTGTTCTCTGCTTTTATTTTCTGTCAATCTACTGAACATGTGTCGGTGCCATATAAATCTTAAAATCATTCCTTGAGCAAATCATTCCTTTGTACCATAGCTTTTAATGATTCACCTAAACCAACTTTATTAACCTGTATCCTTATCTATACATTATTCTGTTTCCTTTTTCTTAATTCATTTCCTCATTTTTTCCCTCTTTGAACTTCCATGCTTCACAGATCACATAGAAAGTAATGGTGGCAGCTTTTTCCTAGCATGTTAATTCTGCATTCAAACCATTATACATCTGCCTTTGTACAAAAGACTCTTAATTTGGCGTTAATAAAATCAGGCCATTCCATTCTCATTAAAATGGCACTTTTTCATGTTTTTATCTCTAACCCAAGCCCTGCCTTTACCTTTCCTTTCTTTTCTCATAGCCTCATGGACTCTTTCACACTTAAAAATCTGGCCTTCATTTCTAAGGACATTAGGGACTTTCATAAAGCTTACCTACTAGCATTTTTAGTCTTACATAATTTCTCTTCCTGATAGTCTTTAGTGTCTCTCCTCAACTCTATTTCTTGATTATCCTATCACTCTGATCATACCATTTCATTTACTTTAATCATCCTTCCTCCTCTACTTGTTCCTTAAATGTTGGTATTTTTAAGCATTCCCTCTAATAACCTTCTCAACATGCTTTTCCAAAGTAATATCAAATCACTTTTGATTTTAACCTGTACACTGATGGACCCAATCAATTTGCATCTCCAGCTCTGACCTTTATGTAAGGCTTCAGATTCTAATGTTTGATAGACTTTTCCACTTGAACAACTCATGGGTACTGGAAATGCCGTATGTCCAAAGTATTTTCACCATACAACACAAACATACTTCTCTTACTGGTTTCATTCATTCCCTGTGTCTTCCAACTGAGAAACCTGGCAGCCATTCTAGATGGGCAGCATGTAGTGGTTAAAAGTGTGAACTCTGGTGCCTCTTTTATTGGTAACATCCTATTTTCACCACAAACAAGCCATTGCCACTATGGACAATTTACTTAACTGGCTGATAGCCAGTGTTGTCATCTATAAAATTGAGCTCCTAATAGAGCTTGTATGGGTATTGCATGAGTTATTTTTAACAAAAGCACTTACAAGAGTCTTTGGCATGTGTAAACATGATATAAATATTTGTCAAATAAATTCATAGCCTGCTCCCACTCCTTTTTATCTCCATATTCAGTGATAGTGATTGCTGAGTCTACCTTAAATTGCTTCTCATTCTTGCTATCAGTCTTCTAGTTCAGGCTTTTATTACTCCTTTAGAGTTAAATAGTAAATTTTAAGAAAATCTTTTATTTATTTATTTGACAGAGAGAGACCACACAAGCAGGAGAGGGAGAAGCAAGCTCCCTGCTGAGCAGAGAACCTGATGTGAGGCTCAATGTGGGGCTTGATCCCAGGACCCTGTGATCATCACCTGAGCCAAAGGCAAACACTTAACTGACTGAGCAACCCAGGCAAGGCACCCCTAAATAGTAAATTCTTAACTGCCCTCTCTTTCTCTCTATGCATTCACCTTACACAGTGCTTTCAAAAGGAGATGTTGAAATGAAAATCTGACTGTGCTGCTACTGATCTTGTTTGTTGGCTTCCCATTATTAATAGGATAAAGTTGAATTTCCTGTTACATACAGTCCTTCAGGATAAATCATTTTAGCTTCATCTCTGGGGTACTCACTATTTGCACTTTGCTCCCTGCGAATACTGAACAACTTATAGTTCCTTGTACTTGCCATACTCCTTCTTGTCTCTCTATTTAGATCATTTACTTCTCTGATACACACGACGTGTTTAATAAGTATTTGTTGACTGACTGTAAGGTGCTGTTTTAGCCCTGTTTAACCATGCAGACTGGCACAGTGATGGAATACAGCAAAACCTTAGTAAACATCCTGTAACAACTGATTGGTAGGAAAGTGGTGAAGACTCAATGGTTAGATGCATTTGAGGCATATGGAGCAGAGTATTTCAGAACTTAATGCACTTGTGCCTGACAACTGATTGGTCATATTCCCCTTAAAGACCTTTAGTAAAATAACAATGTAAAATTGTCTAAATGCCAATATTTTTATATTAACATTAAGGTACTAGGGTTTTGAAATAGGATTTAAAGATATATAGAACAGTCCAGGTGGCTCAGCATTTTAGTGCCGCCTTCAGCCTAGGGCCTGATCCTGGAGACCTGGGATCGAGTTCCAGATCGGACTCCCTGCATGGAGCCTGTTTCTCCCTCTGTGTCTCTGCCTCTCTCTTTCTGTGTCTCTTCATGAATAAATAAATAAAATATTTTTAAAAAAGAAATATAAACTATCACAGAGCTTTGATGGGATTAAACTATCATAGATTTTTCTTTTATTTCTTTTTTCTTATTGCTTTTAATATAAAACTAAAACAAACTTCTATGATAACCATAAAGTTACACTTGTATTCTTTGTGGCTGTAATTTCTGACCATTACCTTGGATTACCTATTGTAGTCTTCATGTGCATCCATTTGAAGATTCAGAGATATGTTAATATAATTTTGCCCTATTTTTTATTTTTGTCTTTTCCATGGCCTGTTTTCTACAGGAACAATGAAAACAATACATATATTTTTAAAGTTGTTTTTAACTCTGGATCTTTCTGATCTTCATATAATTTTCCTTCTTTTCAGGGAACAGATTGCACAAAATTTGAGGTAAGACAATGTGTATAACCCCAAACCTCTTGTCCAATCTCTCTGTACTTCCCAAATCCTGCGAGGAAAATATCCCAGAATTTACTTTACTAAAAACAAATTTGTGAGGGGAAAACTGAGTACATATGTTTGATTAACACTATTTTCCTTTTATTTTTAGCTTATAATTTTACTTTTCACCACACTTCTCTTGGAAGAGTCTAGGCAGACAGGAAGACTTTTGATTCAGGCAAACTAGCACTTCCAAGCTCATATTTGATAATACACTCCTAATAAAAAAATTTTAATTCTTAAAGGAACCAGGCATAGTCCTATTTTGAATTTTTAGACTTTTTCTCAGCATAAGTGAAAATTCCTAAAATCCTGGTGTCTCTGTAGTACCTATCAACTTATTTTCTTAAGCAAGTTTAAAGAACCTCAAGAGCAAAAGCTAGGATTTATACTTCCTTGCATATACGTTAACATACCTTCTTAAATGTAAATAAATACTGGATAGCATGGGTAAACTTTGAGAAGGGTACAATATGTCAGGTATACTCTGAATGTTTACAGGAACAGTTTTGAATATAAATATAAATGAGAATTGATCTCTCCACACATTCCCTGCTAGGAGCCTTCAGAATTATCAATAACAGCCCATCTCATCTAGATAGAAAATCTGACCTGGAACTGTGCTTTCTTATAGTTATTAATGTATCCTTTAATATAGGTGCAAATGTTAGAGTCTTCCTTCTTTGAGGTTAAGATTGATTTCCTAACATAATAAAAAAGTTGTTTAGGGCAAATTTATGTGTTGTGCTTATATCATTTTATTTTGGGTTTAAAATAAGGTGGTTAGCCTTTGAGTATGGAGATGGAATTTTTTAAAAATTTGGTTTATACGCTTTTTTAAAGGTAATTTTAAGATTAGTTCTTGAAATAGGAAGCTTTTCTAGAGATATAATCTTACAAAATGACAACATGAATAAGTACTTTCATTTATGTTCTAGAGGGCTCAGCTTTTTTTTTTATTTTTTTAATAGAGTGCTTAGCTTTTAAAAAAACATTTAATTTACTGTCATATTACCTGTAAACTACCTTAGAAAATGTCAGTCTTACATATATTAAATATTTTAAGGAAAGATCAAAGCATAAAGGGGGATTTTTTTTAGGGTATGAATTTATATTTGAGCTCGGTGATGCTCCATGAAAGGGGTATAGACACCTGTACAAAGGGAAGGGAAACCAATAAACTGGACCAAATAAGAAGGTCATATAGTTAGAAAAGTGGCAATATAAGGAAAAAAATTTGTGGGGGGAGACAATCCATGTTCACAAAGAGGAAAGATATATTAATGGGGTGGGAGTAGTTGCCTGGGAAAAGAGCTTAATGATGGATCTAAGGACGGGCGAGTCTTGCACTCAAGTAGAAAATACTTTATTTTTCCAGGGATGTATGAAACACAAAATGAAAGGTTATCAGACTATACTGGGCATAGTAGTATTTCTGAGACTTGTACTCAAGTACAAGTTTCACATTCGCAGGCCTGAAGTGTGGGGAAGAGTATGGCACTTTGCCTCAAGGAGAAATCAAGTGTTTTCTCTGGGGGCAATAAGTGACTTTATTCTACTTTTATTATTTCCCAGAACTATAATAGGTTTTGGACTCCCATATTTTAGATGAGCACAACCAGAAGAGACAAGAAAGGGAATTGCTGGGGGAAAATGGAAAATGAGAAAGAATTTTGAAGTCAGAGATGTGTTCTTTATGAAAAAAAATCTCTTCCATGTTTACATGTAGGTACCAGCAGCCAAATGTTAAAGTCAGAAGATACTATTGAATCTGAAACTGAAGCTCAAATTATTTCAACAACTTAACAATGATCACCTGTATGAAAAATAGTAGGACAGAGACTTGCGGAAGTTAGATGTTAGGGATTAAATTCCTTCAGTCTTCTTTCTTAATCTCTTTTCACAGCATGTAAGTATGAATAAGACATTTCCTGGGAACCTACTGTATTCTAGATACTGTGATAGGTTATTTACCTGGAATAACCTTATGAGATAGGTACTATCATGAATCTTTCTATACAAGTGAGTAAAGTAGGCTCTGTGAGAAGGTGGAGTGAAGGACTTCAGAGGCTCTTTTCTTTCGCCGCTACATTCTGCTGTTGATCTCATGTATACCAATGCCATTGAAAGCCTAGAGATTAAAAAAAAAAAAAAAGAAAGCCTAGAGATTGTGCTGTTCATCATAAACCTGGGTTTATACCCATGGTCAAACACTCTAAGACCATATCAAATCTTGGATAGAATTTTGACCATAACATTTACACATTCATTTATTTAAAAATATTTATTAGGCAACTTGTATATGACAGACATGGAAACCAGATACTAGGATAAAAGAATGAACAAGTCCCTGTGTTAATGGAGCTTACATTCTAGAGGGAAGGAGGGAAGAAGAGTAGGGGGCAGTTGGAGAGAGAAAAAATTGTTTATGACTAATTTATTAGTCAGATGATAATGAGTGCTAGAAAAAAGTCAATTGTATGTTAAAGTCATATTAGTAGTTCAATGATAAGCCAAACTGAGAGGTATATCAGGATATTTGTATTTGATTATATAAATGAGATGATAGCCATTAAGAGAATAAAGCTCAACTATATTTTTATCTTCTTATATAATTATTAACAATTGAAGTTTTGGTTTATTTATTCATTTTGAGAGACCAAAGGGTGGGTAGAGAGAATCCCCAGTAAGTTCCATGCCCAGCACAGAGCCCTATAAAGCGCTCAGTCTCATGACCCCAAGATCATGATCTCAACCAAAATCAAGTCGGATGCCTCACCAACTGAGCCACCCAAGCGTCCCTTGAGGTTTTTATTTTTAAAGAACTCTTTTTAGTTTTGGTTGATAACCTGATTTTCAACTGAGAAACTTTCCACCAGACTCAATCTCCTTCTTCACTATATAATGGGAGCACCTATCACAGTGACAAATATAGTCCATATATACTGTGCTTTCACACTTGCCAAAATATCTGTTATGTATGAGTAACTGTAGAAAATAATTTAATGTTATTTTAACAAAAGTTGAGTTAGAATTTCCAGACTTGAAAATGACTTTAGATATAAATTCTTTAAACTCAGTTCTAAAACTTAGAGATGTTTTGTAAGCAATTTAAACTCTCAGAGTGAAGTATACAAAGACTTTACTAAATAAGTTTAGCTACTCTCTACCCGCTATCTTTCTCTCTTCCTCTCTGACTTAAGGATAACTTTTTTAACTTTATATTTTCTCCATGAATTTTTAAATTATAAAGTTATAAAATATATTATAGTGTTCTTCCATTCTTAGATAATTGTTAGCACATCAGAGATTTTTTTACTTATTGCTTTCTTATACTTTGTGCATGTTAATTTTATAATCAGCTACTTTAATAAATTTTCTAGAGGTGCACATACTGATGTATACAGAGTTTACTCATTTCTTCTTAGCTGTAAGTAATAAGATGTGTGGATGTTCCATAATTTATTCAACCAATCTCTTTTTAATGGAAACTTGAATTGTTTTCAGACTTTAGCTATTACAAATAGTGCAATGAACAGTCCTGTGCTTTTTGTATTTTTTGCCAGTATGTCTTTTAGATAGATTCTTGGAACTATTGCTGGATCAAGGGGTAAATGCATACATAATTATGTTAGGTATTTTTAAACTCGTCTCATTGAGAATTTCACATTTTGCAGTTTAACAGAAATATATGAGGGCCTGATTCCTCATTGGTTTAAAAACAGTGTGGTTTCAACCTTCTGGATTTTTTGATTATGTAGTAGAAGAGAAATGGTATACCAGAAGTTTTACTTTGCATTTCTCTTATTTGTAAGGTTGAATATTTTTCCTTAAAGTTAAGCCATTTATTTACCTTTAGTTTTCTTTGTCCTCTGTATTCGGTTTCCTATTTCATATGAAATTATAGGGTCATTAAATTGTTGAGTCACTGTATTGTACCCGAAACTATTATAAAACTGGATATTGAGCAGCCTGGGTGGTGCAGCGGTTTAGCATTGCCTTTGGCCCAGGGCCTGATCCTGGAGACCCGGGATCGAGTCCCACATGAGGCTCCATGTATAGAGCCTGCTTCTCCCTCTGCCTGTGTCTCTGCCTCTCTCTTTCTCTCTGTGTCTCTCATGAATAAATAAATAAAATCTTAAAAAAAAGAATATTTCCTTTTAAAAAACTGGATATTAACTATAGCAGAATTTTAAAAAATCTTTAAAAAAATTAAAATATTTGGAGTGGTTAGTCTTTTTCTTCTTTATTTTATGAGCAGCTTATATATTAGGAATATTGACACTTCAGATAGTATTTTTCCCAATTTTATTTATCTTTGTTATTTGCTCAGGGTGTCTTTTGCCATGCAAAAAAAATCTTTTTATTTTATGTATTCAAATTTATTCATGTTTCTCTGTGTTCTGGAATTTAAGCAAAGTTTCCCAGATTATAGAGGAATTTAACCATGCTGACTTCTAGAACTATAATGTTCTATTTTTTAAATCTTTTTGATATTTTCAGAATTTATTATCATTTTTGATGTAAGGAATAGATTTAATTTATCTTTTTTATATCAGTTTCCAGTTATCATAATTCCACTTACTAAACAGTTTGTATTTCCTCTCAGACTTGAGATGCCGCCTCCTTATTATATTCTATATATATATATATATTTTTATAGTATTTTTTTTAAATTTTTATTTATTTGTGATAGTCACACACAGAGAGAGAGAGAGAGGCAGAGACACAGGCAGAGGGAGAAGCAGGCTCCATGCACCAGGAGCCCGACGTGGGATTCGATCCCGGGTCTCCAGGATCGCGCCCTGGACCAAAGGCAGGCGCCAAACCGCTGCGCCACCCAGGGATCCTATATTCTATATTTTATGTACACATGTATATGTAACTAAGTTTATTTTGAACATTTTATTCAGTCCCATTTATGTCTTTTTAATGGAACAGTTTCCACAGATTCAAGTTATGAACCTTTATGGTATATTTTAATAACTGTTAGGACTAGCCACTTCCCCAGTTCTGTTGAAATATTTTTGCTTGTTTGTTTTTTCAAGTGAAATTTATAGTTAACTTGTCCAGTTGTGGAAAAGAAAAAATGAACGATTTTTTCAAGTGGTATTGTATTAAATTTCTAAATTACCTTAGGGAAAACTGATCTTTTTATGATGTTGATTCATCCTAAGTACATGGTCTATTTTTTCATTCATTTACTTTTACTTTTGTGTCATTAAGACTGTTTTAAAAACTTCCGCATTGAGGTGTGGATATTTCTTGCTAAAATGTACTCCCGGTATCTTATATTATTTTATTATTTTTGTTGCTGCAAATGTGTTTTTTTCCATTATATCTTCTATTTAGTTAACTATATATACCTATGTAATAAAAACCAGTGTATTTTAACTTTTTATACCTGCTACTTTATTATTTATGTTAAGTATTTTATTTTAGGGGATCTCAATTTATTTTTGCATAGGATTGCATATTTTAAATTATAGCCATTGGGAAATTACTTCAGTTTAAAATTCAAAGCCCCAGAAGACTTTTCAGACATACATGTACTACATAAAGTAAAGAATATCTCTGCTCAATGAGACTCTAGGTAATAAATCCAAGACCATAGCTCATACTGAAATCTGAAATCTCTGCTTATTTGGGCTATATTCTAAATTAAGCATAAGCAAGTTGTAAATCACCTTACTTGGAATAGCCATTAGATTTCCTTTAAGGTATTATATATAGTAATCTTCTCTTATCTGAAGTTTCTTTTCCTATGGTTTCAGTCACCTATGGTCAACCGAGGTCTGGAAGCAGATGATCCTCCTTCTGAGATATTGTGAAAAGGTGAATAGTAACCTAATGCTACTTCACAATACCTACATCATACCTTTCACTTCATCTCATCACATGGGCATTTTATCCTCTCCTATTATCACAAGAAGAGGAAATAGAGTAAGCATAGTACAGTAAGATATTTTGAGAGAGATCAACTTTGATTAGAGTATATTAATATAATTGTTCTATTTTACTATAATTGTTGTTAATCTTGTACTAGGCCTAATTTATAAAATAAGCTTTATCATGGGTATGTATGTATAGAAAAAATATAGTAATATAAGATTCAGTACTATCTGTAGTTTCAGGAATCCACTGGGGATCTTAGAACATAAGCCCTGTGGGTAATAGGAGACTATTGCATATAGTTTTATATGTTGATTCCATATGTAGAATTTACCCATTCCTCTTATTATCTGTAGGTACATATTTCTCTATGACTCTCAATTTTTCAGTTTTCATGGCAATTTTTAGCGTGCCCAGCATTTTGTCAGTTGTAATTCCCTTAAATATAAAGTGTGTTTTACCTTATCTCGTAATCTTCAAATGGCTTTTCATCTTAGAAAAAAATAAACAGGTTTTCAAAGGCTTACAAGGCTGTATAAGATCTGTGCCTCAATTCACCTTCTGCCACCACCTCTGTAACCTCATCTCCTCTCTCTTTCCCCTCATTTCCTCCATATTGCCTCATGGCCTTTGCACTTGAACTATTTCTCCCATGCATCCCAATGGCTCACCTCTTTGTCTCATTTTTAAAAAATATTTTATTTATTTATTAATGAGAGAGAGAGAGAGAGAGACAGATACAGAGACACAGGCAGAGGGACAAGCAGGCTCCATGCAGGGAGCCCAATGTGAGCTCGGGTCTCCAGGATCACACCCCAGGCGGAAGGTGGTGCTAAACCACTGGGCCACCGGGGCTGCCCATCCTTTTGTCTCTTTAAGGTGTCTGATCAATTGGGTCAAATAGATAAGTCCTTTCTTGATCTCTTCAAGTAGCCTATACACTGTGGTTGGTGTATCATTGACCTTTTTTTTTTTTATTCCTCCTTGTGTCCATTCCCCTTACTATTAAGTCTCTGTTTTTTTCTCCCACTGGGTAGGATGACATACACTGTTTTTCTGAGCTTGGTTTCAATAATATGACTTTCTGTGGCCAGTACAATGAATTAGAATTGCCGGTGTGCCAGTTTCAAGTCTAAGTCTCGGGAAGCCTTGGCTATCTCCATATGTTTTCCCACACTTCTCACTAGGCCCTGAGAACTTTCTCAGAGTGGCCTGCTGGTGGTTGAGAAACATGAATTAGAGCTGAGTTGCCCCAATCACCTTGGTCAGGATTGACCTTGACCATCCTAGAGTCCTCCAACCTCATCTGAGATCAGCATAGTTGACATGTGTGCAATAAACACTTACCGCTGATTGTCACAATTTTGTAGTAATAGTTGACTAATAGACACACTTTATTTTACTTCATAACACTGACCTTTATTTAGCATTTGCCACTTATCCAGTTAATTACAGTGGACCCTTGAACAATGATGATGTTAGGGGTGCTGATACTCAACAGTTGAAAATTCACATATAGCTTTGATTCCCCCCCCAAATTAACTACTAATAGCCTACTATTTGGTTGGAAACCTTCCAGATAACATGAACAGTTGATTAACACATATTTTGTATGCCTTGTGTATTATACATTGTTACAATAAACTATTATATTCTTAAAATAGAGAAAAAATATTAAGAAAATCTCAAGGAAGAGAAAATATATTTGTAGTACTTTATTTATTGAAAAATAAATGGAAATAGAATAAATGTGTATAAGTGGATCTGTGCAGTTCAAACCCATGTTTTAAAGGATGAACTGATTATATGCTACTTTTGTGTTTATTGCTTTCTACCATTAAATATTAATTCCATGAAGATAGGGAATTTTCTGGCATAAGTAGGTTCTCAATAAACATTTGTTAGATAAATAAATTCACAAATTATTTCTGTAAGTTTTGCAAACATGCATTGATTATTTTAGGCACTTGAATGACATTGCTAATAGTTCCTCAAACTAATTATTCTCTCCCACACAATTATACTGGTGATTTTAATTAAATGCATATAGCTCCCTTTAACTCTTAGAATTTTGTACATTATTCTTTGAAAATGTCCTGACTGCAGCTATTGGTACTCTACACATAACAATTTTCACTGTTCCTGTTTTCTCTGTGTTATTGGCTGACTTAAAAAGGCAGGATTCAAAATGTTTAGGACTCAAGGTTAAAAGCCACTTGAAATTCTCCTCCCCTCTCTTGCAAACCTAACTGATTAAAGATAATGAGCAATAAATATTACTAAGCAAATTATCTCATATTTCATTTATTTTTGGAAAATATTTCATTGAAACTTTTTAAGTCTTCAACATTGTCAAGAATGATTAAGTTTAGAGAGAATGTTTTTAATTGATTGAAATGTGATTGAAAACATTGACCAGTCTTGACTCAAATTCTACTTTTAATGTCAGACTCTAGGGTAAGCTCTCAGGTGCTAGAATGTGGCATCATTTGCCACTTTAACCCTTTGGAGGTATGATACCCAGTAAAAGCTCTGGAAATCAGATGTTATCATAAATGCCACTGTTCTGCCAATAGGGGGAACTCCATAAATTTGTATTTTCAGCTTAAGTTTACCCAGTTCCTCTTTGAGGAAGAAAAGAGATGTAGCCGTTGATAATCTAGACCAAAGGCTGGTGATCTACCTACCGCTACTCTCTGAGTAGTACAATTCAATAATATATGTTATGGAAAGTTTCCATCATGACAAAAATTAGAAGACAAAAGTTTATTTCTGTTGAGTTTTACTTGATTATTTAAGAAGTTTGTCAAATATTCAAAACCACCTTTATAAAAATTTTATCTTGTTATATTTTTGTTATTTAGCCTACATTGTCATTTGTTGAGACAGTGATTGTAAATACTCAGCTTCATTAACATTGTTGAATTGATCTCATCACATAAGTGCTAAAAATGCAATTATTTCTCTCAGCCAAGTCCTTAAGACAGAGACTTCATGGCACAAGGAAAAATTCAAGGTGTTATTTAAGTGTTTACATTTGGAAGTGAAAGTGCAATAACTTAAATTATTTTGCAGCTAAAGTATTGCTTAAGTTACTTGGAAGGTTGTCTCATCTTGACTTTCAAAGTACAACTCTTTTTGGTTCTGAATGGACTTTTTTTTTTGTATTTGAATTTAAATCCCAATTCTCTGCAAACATTGCTGTAACATAATTTTAATAGTAATGTGTATTAGGAGTCCATCTGTGAAAGAAATAATTGAGACCTTCTTTGTTCTCCATTCCAAGAGCTGCCGAAGATTTTCTTTTAAAGAAAAATGTCCTAAATGTTCTAAAATAGTTTACACATGATTGAAGTAGAAAACTTATTGTGGTCAGAATATTTTTACTTTTTCTTGTAGCATCCAGATAATTGAGACATACCTATTATTTCAATTCAAATTGCTTGCCCTTAAATTTTGTGTGTGTGTGTGTGTGACCATGTGTGAATGCACAAAGACATGAACACAGATAAGCAGGCAGTCATGAGGTAGTTTATATTTATATTGGAAAACAACACTTTTGTAAAACTTTTCATATGTTGGAGTTTTGTCTCTTCTCTTCTGCTTTTAGCTGAATTTTCTAAGTATTTAAATCCATAGAGAGGAGCCCTAGATTTCCCTCTGTTTCCAAGCTTCTAAATGTATAATAAAACTAAGAAGTAACCAAAGGAACTCTAAAATGACTTCTATAAAACCATGCTTTGACATAAATATTACCTATTCCATAACCATTCTGGAAAAACACAGATATGTACACATACATGCCTTTTCATTTAACTCGCAGAATTGTTACTCTTTTTTTGTTTGCTGTCCTTCATTTGTCTGCTTCTCTGTCACAGGGACAAGCAGAATGCATAATACCTGAAAGCTGAGTCTTAAGTAGCTCTTACTCTGCTTTTCCAGCAAATTCAGTGGAAAAGGTTCTACAACAAAATAAATCAGCCCTATCTCTCCTGTACCATGTTATTTCGGTAATGTGCCTTGTACTACTGCTTTTCTGCTACAATATGAGAGGATATCAGAATTCTATGCTCCAGGTTTCCGGGAAAGATTTCGATGGGATGCAAGGACTGGTCCTTGTCATAGAATAGCATTTATTGCATCTAACAAACAGAAGAACAAGGAGCTGCAATTATGTAAAAGAGAGGAGTCCTTTTCTATTATCTTAGAGCAACTCATTTCTACCACATCTACTTGACTGAATTCTCCTGTTCATAAAAGAAAGAGGCAATTAATGCAGGCAAAATCATTACTAAACACTGAATGGAGAAGCCCTTCTGACCCAGCTGCTCCATCTTGTTTGCTTTTGCTTTTCCCAGTGAGTTTTTAGAATGCAGACTTAGTGCAAGCTTACCATATTGTGACAGATCACACTTCCCTACGTTCTGTAGAGTACTCTCCAAATAATCCTGGAAGCCTTCCCAGCTTTGGTGCTGATAGATTTAGTTGTTCTACTTCTCAGACAAAGACTTATTGGGGTACTGGGGTGGGAAAAGCTTGAATAACAAGCAAATACGTAATAGTGAGACAAAGACAATATTGTCTCTATTTTGAAATTAAAATTCTAGTTGTCTGTCTTCTGATATAAGATCAAAAATACTTTACAGTGATTTGACTGGGAAGCATCTTTGCTCACTGAAGTCACTAGGAACTCCATTAAGAGGGTAATTTTACCAAAGAGAAAACTGTTCCTAAGAGGGTAATTTTACCAAAGAGAAAACTGTTCCTATACTAATGCCTATCATTTATTAAAATCCACAGTCCAAGTCCTGTTTAAATTAATTTAAGTCTCATAACAATCCTATGAAGTAGATATTATCTCCCTTTTATAAATGAGAAAACTGACATAGAGTAGAAGAAACAACTTGCCCAAGTAAATAGAGTTAGTAACAGTGTGGAGGTTCCTCAAAGAGTTAAAAATAGAGCCTACACCCAGCAATTGCACTCTGGGTATTTACCCCAAAGATACAGATGCAGTGAAACATCAGGACTCCTGCATCCCAATGTTTATAGCAGCAATGTCCACAATAGCCAAACTGTGGCTATTACTCAGCCATCAGAATGGACGTTCTGATGCTTCAACGTGGATGGATGGAACTGGGGGGTACTATGCTGACTGAAGTCATTGAAGTCAGAGAAGGACAATGGTTTCACTCATACGGGGAATATAAGAAATAGTGAAAGGGAGTATAAGGGAAAGGAGGGAAAATGAGTGGGAAAAATTAGAGAGGGTGACAAAACATGAGAGACTCCTAACCCTGGGAAATGAGCAAAGGGTAGTGGAAGGGGAAGAGGGTGGAGTGATGGAATAACTAGGTGACGGCCACTGAGGAGGGCACTTGACGGGATGAGCACTGGGTGTTATACTATATGTTGGCAAATTGAACTTCAATAAAAAAAATATATATATATGGGGTTGAGTAAGGTGTCAAACAGAAGCAGCTGGGTTCCCAGCCCATGGTCCTATTTCCCTCTACTGCTTATCACTGCTATGTCTTTAGAAGCATTGACGCTGGAGTTGGATAAGCTGGATTTACACCTTGGATCTGACTGACACTTACCAGTTGTGTGTATACTTAGGTAAGATTTTTAACTTTCATAAACCTTAGTTTCTTTATCTGTAAAATTATAATAATGTCAACCTCATTGTGTTTGGTAAGAACAAATGGAATATGCTTGAAAATCCTTACTTGGGTGGAAACTGTTAAAGTAGATAATCCTTTCACTTAAACTTTGTATGTTCTTATAGTAAATAATAAGATTAGTTTCTTGACTATTCCTTTGCTTCTAGATGCTCTCCTCCTTCCTTCACCTATGCTTATTAATCTACTTTTGACCCATCCATATATCACCAAATATCAGGAGAAGAACTAAAGAATTCTCTTATTTGCTAAAAATATCCTGTGAGCTCAGCTTTTTTTGCAGTAAAATTACAGGAAAATCACACCTGGAAGTTAAATCTGAGGTCAAACCCTCTATCTTTATTCTGGTTGTGCTTAGTGCCTTTTTTTTTTTTTTTAATCGTAATTCTTAGTTTTACATAGAGAAAGAGAACTTTCATAGTAACATGTCACATGACTTACCACAATTTTACAGGAATCTGCATCAAAAACCATTTCTTCTTGTTAAGTAGAAAAAGGATTGTTTTTATTTTATTTTTTAAAGATTTAATTTATTTATTCATGGGACACACACACACACACACACACACACACAGAGAGGCAGAGACACAGGCAGAGGGAGAAGCAGGCTCCATGCAGGGAGCCGGACCCCAGGACTCCAGGATCATGCCCTGGGCTGAAGGCACGCGCTAAACCACTGAGCCACTCAGGGATCCCCTGAGGATTATTTTGTTTAGACAGTTGTTTCATAAAATTGTGTTGATACTAATGAATTTTAGCAATAGGTTGGTTTGCACAAATATTGATAGAATGGATTTCCACATGTTTTTCAGGACTGGGAATGACTATGCAACTTTTCTCCCTTGATGATGCTAGATAACTTTGATTTCTTTCCATAATTTATTTATATATGCTTCAAATTGGTACCATGGCAAATATTCAGGGTCTATTTTAGTGCAGAAAGTGAAGAAACATATATTTGTGTATATATATACAAATCGCTTTGCTCCATATTTCCCTCTATGTATCACTGCACTTCATTGATTTATTTCCAAATCATTTTTCTGAGTTATTTATCACACATGTGTCTCTACTTATTCACTTCTTACCTCTTTTTAACCTTTTAAATCTGGCTATCACTTCTAATGCTTCACAAAAAACAGTTCTTCACAAGAATGCTATTGAGTTTTAAAAACTAATTGACATATGTCTTTCCACAACCCACTCACATTACCTTTCTCAAAATACTTTTCTCCTTTGGCTTTTATGATATCACACTGTCCTCTCCCTTCCTCTCCTCTTCCTCTATGTGAAATGTAGGTGTTGGAGTTCCTTGATGCATGTTGGTCAGGGTTCTCCAGAGAAACAGAATCTATCCCTCTATATCTATCTATCTATCTATCTATCTATCTATCTATCTATCTATCATCTACCTACCTACCTACCTACCTATCTAAAAGGTCTTGGATCAATTGACTGGAAAGGCTGAGAAGCCCCATAATCTTTCATCTGAAAGCTGGAAATTCAGGAAGACCAGTGGCATAATTTGAAGACCTGAGAGCCAGAGAGCCAGTGGTGTAGATTCCAGTCTGACTCTGAAGGCCTGGGAACCAGAAGTGTTGAGGACTGGGGAAGGGTAATGCTTCAATAGTCATGGGGAGAGAGAGAGAGAGAAAGAAAAGAAGAAGATGAAGATGAAAAGAATAATAATAATAATAATAAGAAGAAGAAGAAGAAGAAGAAGAAGAAGAAAGAAGAAGAAAGAAGAAGAAGAAGAAAAAGAAGAAGAAGAAGAAGAGGAAGAAAATAAAAGAGAAAAGAAAAGAAGGAGAAGGAGAAGGAAGGAGGAGGAGAAGAAGAGAGAGAAAACTTCTTTCCTTCTTTATCTTCTCTTCAGGTCTTAGTGGATTGGATGATATCCACCCTCACTTGAAGGGCAATGCACTTTACTCAGTCTGCCAATGCAAATACTAATCTTTTCTAAAAGGATTCTCACAGACATGCCCAGAAATAATGTTTAACCAGATATCTGGGCATTCTGTGATCCAGTCAAGTTGACACATAATATTAACCATCACACTTGAAGTTAGTCCTAGGGTCTCCTGAGTACATTTTCTCCTTAGGTGAGTTTATCCAGTTCCATGCCTTCAAATATAATCTAAATTTTAACAACTACCAAAATAATATTTCCATTTCAGATTCCTCCCATAAATTATTTATTCAGGTAGCTACCTAACATCTCTATTTTGATAACTCCTAAACATTCCAGACTTAATGTGCTCCAAACGGAATTGATTTCACCTCCAAATCTTTTTCTCACTTTGTCTTTTCCCATCTTAGCAATGGACATTGTTAACTTAGTTGTTTAAGCTAGAAACTTGTCCCTGACTTCCATGCCTATCCATACACAAACTCTCTGTTCAAACATGTAGTCATGTACTCACTGCATCTCCACCAACTTACTGTATCTCGTGTCATTCTTTTCTGAACTCCTGCATTAGTCTCCTAGTTTATATCTTCTTTTCCACCCTTGCCTTCCTCTGATCTATTACATATATGGAAGGTAGAGTGGTCTTTCAGAAACATAAGGATGATTCTACCATCCTCATGCTTTAAACTCTTTAACGACTATTGCATGTAGGACCCTATATGGTATGGCTTCTCCTCTCTTTCAGCCTCATCTGGTTTCACTCTCTCTGTTGATACACTTCAACCACAGTGGCTTTATATCATATTTTCAAACACAATAAGTTCATCTTTCCTTTCTTAATATTTCAGCACAAACATAGCTCTATATACACTATCTTTTGTGCTATTCCTGTGATTGATTGTTTTCATTCTGTGGATCATTTTATAACTTTCTTAGATAGGACTTTTATATATGATAGGAATTGATTTTTTTTTATTCTGCAGCATAGTCCCTTGTTAATTTCCCTCACCTCACCTAATACAACTGTGTTTAAATACTTATTTGTTTACTGGTATTGTCCATTTCTTCACTAGGTTATATACTTTACTAGTAAAAATACTATTTTTGTTTCAGATATTATAACCTTAGTGTCTCACACAGTGTTTTGACATAGTAGTTGTTCAACAAATATTTCCTAAATAAACATGTAAGTTAATTAAATAGAGTGGAAAATTTCTTTGACAAATGAGTGTGTGTCAGCATTCCTTAGAGCAGAGTAAAACAAAGAACAATTACAGTCGTAGAGTTTGGGCCATGGTTTATGAGTTTCCTGGCTTTACATTTATTAAAACTTCTATGAACATCAACCCAACTATAATATAAAGTACATAAAAGCATCAGTAAAAGGGAAACACATTTGAGCACTATTCATTGTCTTCCCCAAATTATTCCCAGAGGGATTCTCTGCATTGTTCTTAATGCAAAAGGAAAAAAAAAGGTGTCCACTTGAATGATACCTACCAAGTCACTACATTTGGTGAAATGCTCTTTCTTTGAAGCAGCTGATGGAAAATTAATATACCATAGCAGCTGAGAAAAGAAATTCGGGGCAGACTCAGATGCCTTTAATGGGAGAAATATTTCTTCTTCCTGTTATTGTGTGTGAAATGAAAAATATTAAGGAAATATCAGCTCTTACAATTCTTAGTAATCTTCCATCTTCTTTTACCAATAATTATATCCTTGGGAAGAATCAAGGTATACTATATTAAACTTGGAGTCTACTTCTATTTGGGATAAGTACTTTGCAAACTTAAATCTTCAATTCTGGGACTTCTGCTTCTAGTGGAAATGCAATAAAAGAAACTAGACTTAACCTCTTAAATAACCAAAAATATATGAAACATATATGAAAGTTGTTTTTAAGATATTGGACACCAGAATAAGAAATAAGAAACAAACAAGGTGAACTTGAAATTGTCCCAACTTCTTGGCTAAAGAAAGTTTCATGGCTGCAATACAGGGAAATAAAAACCCAGATAGAACCTGCTGGTCTCCTTCAACTGAGAAAAGAGTCCTGGGAGTCCATGGAAGTCAACATGGTTTGAGTTGACAGGGGAGAGTACTAGAGAAGAGACAGCTGCATTTAAAAAGATCTGTAGAGTTTTTTTCTCAAGTCTATATACTGATAAGTTCATGAATGTGAGGAAACTGAGACCAGAGAAATAACCCATGGGACAAAGAATTCAAAAGAGAAATTAAAAAGTATTTTGAAGTGAATAAGAATGAAAACACAACTTGTTAAAATTTGTGTGATGTAGATAATGCAATACTTAAGGGAAATTGATAGCACTAAAGTCTTAAATGAGAAAAACAAAAGGGGGTCTCAAATCAATGACCTCAGCTTCCACTTAGGAATATTAGAAAAAGAAGAATAAATTAATCCAAAGCAAGCAAAAGAAAGGAAATAATACAGGTCAGAGAAGAAATCAATGAAATAAAAAACAGGAAAACAATAGAGAAAATTAGTAAAAACAAAGGCTGATTTTTGAGAAGATAACTAAAATTGCAGGAAGATAGTTTTCTGTCCCAACCCATGTGCCTTTGTGGGTTTTTTGGTTAGTAGATTAGAGGACCTTCTGAATATTCTACCCAATGCCACATAAAATAGGATGTTTTTCTATTCGGTGGCCTATATCACATGTGTGAGTATCATGTACTGGTCTCTCCAATCCTTTTGGGTGGTTCTTTCCTCAGCTTTGCAATACATTCTTCATACACATGCACTGTTCAGAACTATGTTGAATACTCAAGAGGGATCATCTGCAGATTTCAGAGTCCTTTTTCTGTGCAGCCTTCTCTTTTCCATGATTCTGCTTGATGATATCTAGCTGTTTGGACTATTAGCTCTATCTCACAACTCACATTCCCTTCCTGTGTTCTGTCCCTGCGGTAGTGGAGTAGGAGCTTTTTCAAGACAATAAGTTAGAGCAATTGCGGGGTTTACATCATTTATGCTTCTCAGGAATCACTGTCATTTATTGCCATAGTCCAATGTCTTGAAGGTTTTTGTTTTATATATCTCATCCTGTTTTTGATTGTTTCAATGGGAGTATTAGTAAGTCTCTATTACTCCTTCTGGCTAGTAGGAGAAACTTACTTAAAAAAATACATTTGGATTTATGTTTGTTCTTTTTTCTGTTTTCTTTTTGTGCCTCAATATATTTGGCCTTTTCTTTTTCTTCTTTCTCTCTCTTTTGTTTGTCATTTGAATTTTTAACTGTGTCATTCCATTATTTCCTAAATTGAATTGAAACTTATACATTCCACATTTTTTTGATGGTTGCATTAACAGTGGCAGTTAATAAGTATTTGATTGCTACAGAATACTCACAGGACCTAGAATTATAATGATTACAAGCCTACAGCTTTCTTCAGGAAAAGGAAACAATATAGCTACTTGGGATTAATTTAATAACTTCCAGACAGCAATTTGCCGAGTGCTTTTGATATTCAATATTGGTTTGTAACCATAAGATACCAAAATAAACATTGAAATCAGTCAGTGTAACACTGAGAATTACTTAGAATACTAAACGATTACTGGTCTTTCAAAACTTCACATTTTAAGCTTCTGTTGTTTAAATATTGCATGCCACCTTGATTTGACTCAGAAATCATTTAAGTTCACTGATGACCCATATAATAAGACTGCTAATGCTCTTTAGTCAAAGACTATCAGAAATATAACTGTAGGTGAGCAACTTGGGTTTCTTTCTCACTTCAGGATAGGTAAATCAGTACCATCAAGAAGTGTGAGTTGGGCAGCCCCAGTGGTACAGCGGTTTAGAGCCGCCTGCAGCTTGGGGTGTGATCCTGGGGACCAGGGATCAAGTCCTAGGTTGGGCTCTCTGCATGGGGCCTGCTTCTCCCTCTGCCTGTGTCTCTGCCTCTCTCTGTCTGAATTAAAAAACAAACAAACAAACAAACAAAAAACAACTGTGAGTCATCTCAGAGAGTTTTAGAAACAACTTTTTAAAATAAGATTTGGGTTTGGTTTATCAATTTTGAAGAGGGCTGAGGAAGCAGACTCTGTTCTGAATTAGATGCTATCAGAGGGTGGAGGTAATTCTGTCTTAATACATTTTATCAGCAGGGGAGAAGACTAAAACCTAGTTTAAAATTACATCATTCCTGGGCAGCCCCGGTGGTGCAGCGGTTTAGCTCTGCCTGCAGCCCAGGGTGTGATTCTGGGGACCCTGGATCAAGTCCCGCGTCGGGCTCTCTGCATGGAGCCTGCTTCTCCCTCTGCCTGTATCTCTGCCTCTCTCTCTCTGTCTCTATGAATAAATAAATAAAAATCTTTAAAAAAATTATGTCATTCCTATTAGCCAGGATAGGGGGACGTGCAGACATTTTGGTGATTTGGACAATGTTAATATTCTTGTCTGTATACAGACATGATTATGGTCTTGTCTTTGTTTGGATCCATAGAATCACAGATTGGCCCTCTCTTATATTGACATTCTCTGAAATTATGTTCCATAGGAGAACACCACAGCCTAGCTATGAGTGCCAGATTGGGTCCTGGCTGTCAAGAACCGTTTTTCTCTTTCCCAAGATATATTGAAATGAAACTAGCTAAGAGAAATCAGTTAAAAAGACATTAATAATAGGAAAGTATATTAAAGCTAAAAGGGTGCCTGGGATGCAAAATGTGCATCATTATATTATTAGTCAGGGTTTTCTAGAGAAGTAGAACAGATAGTATACATATGAAATGTGTGTGTGTGTGTGTGTGTGTGTGTGTGTGTATAGTACTTTCCACTACAATGAATTTGACTTATGTTAATGAATAAAATGTTACAGAAGTGATGCTGGACCAATTCCAAGTCTAGGTTTTAAGAAGACTTTCATTAATTTTGGGAGCCTTTAGCTACCATGTAAGAAGTCTGGTTACTGTACTTTACTGGAGAGATCACATGGAGAGGATAAGCCCTAAGACTCAAGGGAGAGAGAGAGAAAGAGAGAGAGAGAGAGAGAGAGAGAGAGAGAGAGGGAGGGAGGTTTTTCACTATCCTAACCACTATGCAACTGCTACTGTCTTAATGACATCAACTAGAACCAGCCAAATAATTGCTCAGCTGAGCCCAGTCAACAAACAAAATCATGAAAAACAATAACCTTATTGTTGTTGTCTAGTCACTATGATTTGAGAAAGTTTGTTACACAACAATAGATGATCAGAATGCGGATGTGGAAAGGCAAAAAAAGAAACAGCCAGAATTAAGGTTGCCATAGAGCTTATGCATTCATAGGCTGAGCAAATCACCACAAATTCCATATCTGTTGGGGACAGATTCAGGGTAGGTGTGATATTGGTTGGGATACCTTACTGCACTCTGTAGGGGCAGACTGCTGAAGTACCTTTCTTTCCTTCTCATTGAGAAAGTTTTAGCCACACCTCATGGCAGTCATTTCAAAGGATGCGATTCCATCCTGGAGGTAAAAATATATTCACTCTGCATCTACTGAGCTTTTGAAGCCATTCATCTGGCCTCAGGTTGGTTCCTGGTGTTTTGGCTATGAATTCCTGTCAGTATGATATTCTGTCTTGCTGCTTCAGCATTCTCTGCTAACACATTTTCATCACCCATCAACAAAAGTGTTCTTTTTTTTTTTTTTCCTGGCATAGTACTTATTTATCAACAAGGAATCACAGAACTACAGGAAGATCTTAAACTCTTGAATTCCATAGATTAGTGGTGTCTGGAACAACCTGGAGACTATCACCTATCTATCATCTATCTATATCTATCTATCTATCTATCTATCTATCTATCTATCTATCTATCTATCATCTATCTATCTATCATCTATATCTATCTATCTATCTATCTATCTATCTATCTATCTATCTATATCTATCTATCTATATCTATCTATCTATCTATCTATCTATCTATCTATCATCTATCTATCTATGTATCATCTATCTGTATTTAGAGAAAGAGAGAGGCTCGTGAAATATATCTCAAAATTTTTAGAGAATAATCATTCAAGTATTCAAATGGTAAGTAAAAAATGTTAGGAAAGCCTGTCTAAATTTTAAAAAGAGACCAGTTACTGTATTTTTTTAAAAACTAAGTAGAATTAACCAACATTGTAGAGAAAACAAAGAGGGGGTTCTAGTAATGGAACACGTAGGGAAATAAGAGGGAACTGTGATTTGTCTTCCTCAGCACCAAACTAGAATAATCATAGCAATCTATTTTTAAGCCATAACTTAGGTAAAACCAGACATGTATGAAAACAAAGTCTTACTTGCCAGACAATAAGTATTGATATATCATGAAATACATACTGATACAGAGAATGTATTTATAAATGATAAATTTTTGGTGCTACTTCAGAAATGCTCTAAGTGTTCTGATGTTAAATAAAACCCTTTGGCCAATTTCAGAATGTCATTTTCTGTACTGCAGTATATTTGTAATTTTAGACCAAATGTAGGACTTTTCACTTGGGGATGAAAACATCTGGCTTTGAGTCACTGAATTATCTAATGGAATAAGCAGTGGAAGCATTCAGAAGTGATAATAGGCAGATGATTGAAACATGCTCTTTAGCTTCCCTAGCTCCCCTAAGGGATAAATATTTCATTCTGTGGAATGAGAATTAGCTTTTGAAGCAAGAGTGAAAGCACCCAGAATTTTCCCAGCTCTATGTCTCTAAAGAAACTACCTAGTCCAAGTAATTGAACTTTTGGAAACAATACTGGTGAATGTTCACAGGCTGAGGTTAAACTCAGATCAAAGCATGGCAAGAAGTTACATGGGATATAATAAGCTGGGGTAGCAAGGCATGGCCATATACCAAATATTGTAGACTCCAGGGTGAGATAGCTGAAGAGTGTGTACACTTCTAATGGACTAGAGGGAAAAGACTAGGGAGCGCCTCAGGATTCCTTTCTTTGCAAAGATGGAATAGAATAGGAGCAGGATATTCTAGACTCTCCACATAAATACTGGGAATTAGAATTATAACTATTGCTGTATTGTTGAAGACTCTTAGTTTGCATTCCCTTATCCGAAAAAAAGCCACATGCTATCAACTTGCTTTTATTGTCATAGAATATTTCACCTTTCCCCCAACTAGATAGAGTTAAGGTACTTTTGGGTATTTTTCTGATCTATTGATATTGGATATGGATGAGGAATTCAGGCACAATGTAACAGTAATGGGAAAACTTTTATTGGCAGGGAAAGGTATTCCAGAATGCTTAGAGTTCAGAGACAGAGGACAAAGCCTCTCAGAACAAACAACTGCTAGTTTAGATCCAAGATAATGTTTGTAGCAAGGGAAAAGTATTTTTCTCTTTCTTATATGTGTGTGTGTGTGTGTTTTCAGAAGACCTGAGGAGTGTGGTTCTAATTCTATTCTGTCTGCTACAGGAAATAAATAGAAATCTCCTAAGAGATTTGGAAAACTAAAATGATTTAATTTAAAGGAAACCATAAGGGCCACCACTACTAAATGGTGGCAATTGTAATAACTCTTGCTTGAGCTCAGAGAAGCAGTATGCAGAGGACAGAGACATTAAAATAATCCTAATCTTGGGGGCCATGGAAAATCTTTGATAGAGAAACAATAATAACAATAACAACTACTTCTGGGAAAGAAAATACCATTCAGCTCTCAAAATATTCCTCTCTTTCCCATAAAAGCTAAATGAGGAACAAAGTAGTTGAAAAGAAGGCAAAAATACAACAGTAATAGGCCTGCAGGCCATTAACCTTGGGCTCTCTTGGGGTCCATGCAGGCAGACTGTGCAAAACTTTGTTCAGTTTGCCTGAAGTTGTAGCTAAAGCTTCGGAAAGTGGCAGACTGAGAAGCGTATACCATCAGGGAGGTATACACTTTTCCAATCACCCTGAGGGTCAGAAAGTACTGAGGGAGGAATCAATCATTTCTGTCCTTGAGGCCAAGAAGAGTTCAAGATTCTGAGAAGAGAGGTTCTTCCATGTACATTGGCAGGAAAGATGCCTTGTTTTCTATATTACCACTGTTTTGCTTTTCACCATTTATGATGACTGGGTAAAGAATAATTCATCTCATTTAAGGGGATCCAATAGCTGAAAAAATGATTATCAGTGAAGACAAATAGAACATTTGGTGTAATAGAACTGATTTTATAGGCAGATTAAGAATTTAGGGGGCTCCCTAACCCACCTTTTAAGGAGATATAAATGTAGCACACAGAAGAATGTTTTTGGAGTTAGAAACTACTGACACTTACTCAAATAAATCTGTTTGGTAGATTAGTTGAAGGAACATATTGTCACTGTTAAAACCTGAATTAAGAGCCTTTGAGATTAAAGTGCATAAATTATCTCAAAATTCAGAGTAAAGACAAGGAGATAACAACCATGAGAGAAAAGATGAAAGATTTGATCGATAGTTCCAGAAATCTAACATGTGAATAATTTTAAAAGGAAAGAAAAGAACAGATAAAGGATATGTACTGCTTAAAAAAATAAGAAAAGATCTTTGAGGTAAGGATAGACTTGAATCTATAGATTGAAAGAACTGATCAAATTTCTGGCAGGAATGATGAAAAACTGAAAGTGTCTAAACATATTCTGATAACATTAATTGACTCTAAAGATACAAAAGTCTTACAGAAATCAATAGGAAGAGAAGTTATAGTCTGGCAATTGACTATTCATTTGCAAGACTGGATGCTCTGAGTCAGCTGTAAAATATTTTCTGACCACTGACAGAAAACATGGTGACTCCAGAAATTATTGAACCATCAGAACAAGAGAATTCAGATAGGTTCTTCTGGAGTAAGTAGCCTTGAAACAGAAAAAAATAACATAGCTGTGGATGAAATGTTTAAAGAAATGAATGATAACATGAAAATAAGCCAAAATCATTAGAAAAAAATTGACTGACTTGAAAGAGAAGCAAATAAAACTTTTAGATATAGAAAGTGTTGACATAATTCAAAGGATACAGATTAAATATTACACAGAATAACTGTACTGGAAGGTACTGTTTGAAGTAACTAACTAGAATCCATCCCAGGGAGACAGAGAAATGAAAAAATATGAGAAAGGTTAAGATATAAAGAGGAAAGAATGAGAAAGTTTAATCTATTTTAAATGGACTTCCAGAAAAAGGACAGAAAAAAGTGGAGCAAAGGAACTACTTGAAGAGATAATATTTAAGAATTTTATAAATTAAAGAAACAAACCCATAGATTTTTAAGAAAGCAAAACATCCACTGATCTGGATAAACACTAAGAAATTCATGATTACATAATTTGTTGTGAAACCTCAGAAAACAAAAGGTAAACAGAAAAATCTTTTAAAAAATCAGTGAAAAAAACAAGTCACACACAGATTAAAAATGGGTGAGCTAAGCAGCCAACCTAAGTTAGAAAAAAAAAAAAACAAATTGACTTTCCAGTATAAGATTTAGAAGTTTTGAGGATTAAATGCATAACCTAGTGAGAATAGCTGATAATACTATATTATATAATTAAAATTTTCTGAGAGTAGAACCTAAATTTGCATATATTATATAACATATATATTTAATTTTCATGTCTATATATCAGAAAAATATTATTTAAAGGTGGAAGGATATAAAAAGATTATGGTATAAATTAATAAAATAGAAACCAAAGATGACATAAGGAATCTAAACCTAAAATTAGTTTTTTTAAAGAAAAAATGTAAAAAAATTGTAAAATTGAAGCAAGAAAAATATTGGGCAAATAAAGTAATATTGGGTGGGTAAAATGGGCCAAAATGTAATTTACTATAATTTATTAAATATAAATAGAAATTCTGAATACATGAAATTAATTCTGTAGTTAAAATTTTTTTCCCCGAGGTAAAACTTGAGCCAGATAGCTTTACAGGCCGATTATGATAAATTCTTAAAGAATAGAGCACTGCAGTATTATACAAACTATTCTAAAAGAACAGAAAAAGAAAAAACTCTTAATTCATACATTGAATTCAATAAGAACTAGATGTCCACATCGGAAAAAATTTTAGGCCTATCTAACTCAATAAAGATGCAAAATTCCCAAGCAAAATATTAGTGGATAATATCTATAATAGAAAAATAACATATTACGACAAGTTCAATTTATCCCAAGAAGGCATAAATATCCAGAAATGTCTTCTCCCACACTAACATATTGAAAGGAAAAAGACATATGACCATACATGTATGAAAAAACTTTGATGAAATTCAACATGGACTCATGATAAAAATTCTTTTTTTAAAAAAAGATTTTATTTATTTATTTATTCATGAGAGACACACACAGAGAGGCAGAGACATAGGCAATGGGAGAAGCAGGTTCTCTGCAGGAAGCCTGATGCAGGACTTAATTCTGGAACTTCAGGATTATGCCCTGAGCTGAAGGCAGACTCTCAACCACTGAGCCACCCAGGTGTCACTCATAATAAAAATTCTTATTAAAATAGAAAGTAAATCTTCCTTTATCTGACAAAAGACATTTGACATAAACTGAGAGCATGCTAAAATATATGTAAAAAAATGTTTTAGGAATAATACAACATTACTATTATTACTGTAAGACAAGAAAATAAAATTAAAGATATGAAAATTAAAAAGGAAGAAAACAGAAATGTCATTATTCTCAGATGTTCTATTTTTCACATATAAAACTCAAGGGATGCCTGAGCGGCTCAGCGGTTGAGCGTCTACCTGGCTCAGGTGGTGATCCCGAGGTCCTGTGATCGAGTCTCCATCGGGCTCCCTACAGGGAGCCTGCTTCTCCCTCTGCCTATGTCTCTGCCTCTCTCTGTGTGTCTCATGAATAAATAAATAAAATCTTTAAAAAAATCCTCAAAAGTTATACTTTCAAATGTTTAGAAGAAATAAGAGATTTCATTAACATAGATGAATATGATGTTAATGTATATTCATTGCATTCCTATATATCAGAGATTTAGTTGGTAAAATAAAACGCCATTTAAAACTAATACATAAATTGCCTAGGTTTACATCTAACAAAGGGGTTGTGAATCCTGTATGGAAACAATGTAAATGTTTTCTATAATATAGTCAAGAAAATAAATGGAAAAATGTATTGTGGCTTACGTTAAAACAATGTTGATTTTTCCCAAGTTGATCTGTCAATTGAATACAATTCAAAACAAAATTCAAATGAGGTTAAGATTTCACTAGAATATGTGAATGAAATGTGACAAGGTATTTCTAAAGACGGTTGTAGGAAATTGCCCTACTGATCACAGAACCTTTATATAGATACAGTAGTTAGGTGTATGTGGCATTCGACTTAAGAGACAAACTGACAAATCATATGGACATAACAGATATGAGAAGTAGAATTGTAGAAGAGGGAAAATTGAATAGTGTTGTGAAAACAGACTAGAAATGAGGAAAACTGAAATTAGATTTCATATCATATACAAAAATGTAGATTAAGGTATTAAATATAAAAAGTAGTAGATTAAGGTATTAAATATAAAAAGCAAAATGAAAATTTAGAAAATATGCGGGCTGAACCTGTATCAACTTTGAGTAGTAAAAAAAAAATAATACTTATAAAATGATAATAAGTAAATTCCTTGACAAATTTCCCTAAATTAAAGAACTCTGTTCATGAAAAGTCATCACTAGAAAAAGTAAAACAAGTTACAGAGCAGAAGATGACTTTTGAACACTTTCTGATAAAAATTCAATAAAAATTAATTTATTCATAAGAGAACTGGAGAATAAGGCAATATTTATTAACTGAAAAATGAAAGAGGAGAAAGACCAAATCAACAGATAAAAACTTCTCATACAGAATTATTTGGAAAAAGAAAAAATTCATACCATGATTGCAAAATATTTGAAAAACAAAAATAATGGAAAGACTACATATCTGAATCTTTGACATATAAATGGAATAAAATAACTGTAATAAAATAATAAAGAAGAATGAAAGGAAAAGATTAAACACTCAACATAAGAACTTAGGAGAAAATTAACCAAAGGAAACCAAAGAAATAAATAAATAAAAGTAAAGATAGGACATAATAAATAAGAAAATGAAAATCATTAGAAATAATGAATAAATCTTGTGCTGGTTCTTAGGGCAGGGAGAAAAACAAGACCTTGTTAACCTGTTAATGAAACCAATCAAAGGAAAACAGGAATACATCAATAAAGACTAAGAAGTAATAATGATGTAACAATAAAAGATACAAAAATTTGAAGATGTAAAAGAAATGGTTCTGTCCGTATCATTCGTTTTAAATTTGATGAAATACACTTTCTACAAGCATGTAAATTGCCCAAACCTCCCCCAGGAATGTTGAAAGAGTAGTACTAAATGCTCTTTATTTTGTGCCACACACACTGTCCTAAGAGTTTTCTATTCCTAACCAATCTAATCTTCACAACAACCTTATGAAGTTGGCACTGTCAGAACATTTTTATCATTCCTATTCTCCAAAAAAGACATGGAGGCACAGAAGGACAAGAGATTTGCCTAAGGTCACACAGCTGGTAAAGGGCAGAACCAAGATTCCAGACCATGAGCTTTGGGCACCAGAGTCCATTCCGCCAGTTTACCTCATTGCCTTTTTGAAAACACAAGCCAAATGTCAGAAGAAATAGAGATTTCTTATCATAGTGTTACTTCCTGAAAAAAAAAAAACAACACTAAGCTAGAGAAGCCAAGAGAATTCTATCTTACTTGGAATGAGATCTCATCAATATTATTTGACAATTCCAGGGGAGAGAAACAGAAAAAATTTCCAATTTATTGTAAGAAGCAAATACAGCCCTCATATGAATGCTTCCAAAATACAGCACATTAATGTAGGTCAGGAAACCAAAATCACATATGGATACCCATAGAAACATTATAAGTAAACCGAATTCTAAGCAAACAGAATGGAGTAACACATTAATAACATCACAAACTGCATTTTATTCTAGTTATATAACAAAGTTTCAGCAGTGGGACATCTGGTAATATAATTCACAACTAATACATTAAAGTGAAGCAATTTTACATACACAGAATTAGAAAATTTTCTCAAATAATGTTGTGGGACAATAAATTGCTTCATCCACACTGGTAGTCTGTATGCAATAACTTTAGTACTGTGGTACTCCAGGCCATGTTCTCCTCTAAACAATTGATCAAGAAGCCAGAGAAATGAAGTTAAATATTGAGAAAAAAGAGAATAAGCACAAATATAATTCTCCCACATGCTCATGAGTATGTCTATAATTAAGCAGACCAACAATACAAAATCTTGGCAAAGATGTGGTGCAATTATAACTGTTGAGCAATTTGGAGTGTAAATTGGGACAATCACTTGGGAAACCAAATTTGCAATAACTATTCCTAATAAATATATACACAACCCTGAATCCCAAAAATTTTATATATCCTTACAGGTGTGTTATAGAAATACATTCAAATACATTGAGTTCATATATCTCAAAAACATATGTATAAAATATGTTTGTAAAATTCTTTGTGTAATATGTAACAGCTTATCATAATAGTCCCAAACTGAAAGCAATCAAATGCCCAACCATAATAGAATGTGTAGATACAATATATTTATTCAATGTAGAACCACACAGCTGCAAACTAGAACCACTGCTACCTGGAACAACAGAGATAAATCTCATTGTCAGGACAATGAGTGAAGAAAACTAGACAATAAGAGTATACAGTTTATGATTCCATTTACATAAAGTTGAAGAACAAACAAAACTAACATCTGGTTGTAGAATGGTTGTTGTTTGGGTGTAGGGGTAGAGCTGAAGAGTTGGTTTTGTCTGGGAAAAGACACAAGAGGAGTTTCTGGGATGCTAGAAATTTTATATCTTGATTTGAGTGGCAATCACAAAGGTTTATACACAGATAGACGTCCATAAACATTTGTCACTGTACACTGAAAATGTATGCCCTTTATACACCCCTGACCTAACAAAACATTTAAAAATAAGACATAAAGGCAAAATTTGTGAGTCTTGAATACAACACAAGGAAAGATTTCTGTTACACAAATAGCATAGACAAAATTAACTGACAGCTCACAGGCTGGGAGATGATCCTGATACAACATACAACTAAAAAATATTCAATATCTATAAGAAATCTTAAATATATAAGAAATTCTTTCAGTTTAGACAGAATAAGACAGGAAAATCTCTAATTAGCCAAGAAAAGATCTAATAGATCAATTACATTCACAGAAAGAAGCATGAATATCTAAGAAGTAAAGATTATGCAATCTCAATACTGAAGAAAATTATCAAATTAGACAGCAATGACATGCAAATCTTTTGCCATCAAAATTAAGGTCAGATATCAGCATGGAAAACTAAATCTCTTCCTGTTTCCCAAATATAAGTAGATTCAACTATTCTGCAGAGCCATCTGTAATGGATTTGTGTATGTACATATGTTACCACTCGTTAACTCTCTTCCTTGAGATGTACTTCGGAGAAAAACCTTTGTACATATCCATGAAGCAATGGCACAGCATTGCTAGTAGAATCAGAATGGGAAACAATCTAAGTGACCATCAGCAGGGTCTGGGAAGGTAAGACATAGCTACACAAAGGATGGAATACTTTACCACAGTGAAAAACAGAACAAAACAAAACAAGGAAGCAAGATGGAGGAGTCAAAAGTATTTTCAATGAAAATTGTGAAGTAACACAAAGAGGTGAATAGCCTCAAACCATTCTAGAAATTGTGGTCACAGAATTTATGGTGACATGATAGGCTGAGAGAAGATGAGATGATATTAGGGCTGATATACAAAGGAATAAAAGGAAGGAAAATTAAAGCACATGGAAATACATCTAAAAAAGATGCAAGAAGGAAAGGTTAGATCATGCCACAAACTAACTGCTGGCCCCAATTCCATGCACCTGAAGTCCAAAAGAATAAACAACTTCCCAGAGACCACAACAAAATAACCTAAACTATCTTCTATTTCTTTCAAATTGCAATTTATGCAGCTAAGTCATATCAAATATGAACAAATTGGATGAGGCAAGAACCACATCAGAATAATATCATTTGTAATACACTTTGTTGCTGGAATGTGTTGAAGTTCAGTCTATGCTTGGCTAATATAAAATTCTCTTAGTTTAGTTTTTTTTTTTTAAAGATTTGTTTATTTTAGAGCGAGAATGGGGGAAGGGCAGATGAAGAGGAGAGAGAGAGAGAGAGAGAGAGAATCTTAAGCAGATTCTCCACTGGGCCTGGGAGCCTGATTTGAGGCTCAATATTAGGTCTTTGCAATCATGACCCGAGTGTAAACCGAGAGTTAGATGCTCAACCAACTGAGCCACTCAGGAGCCCCAGTCTTGGCATTTTCTTTTTGTTTCTTTTTCAAGACTTTATTTATTTATTTATTCTTGAGAGACACAGAGAGAGAGAGAGAGGCAGAGACATAGGCAAAGGGAGAAGCAGACTACACACAGGGAGCCCGATGTAGGATTTGACTCTGGGACTTCAGGATCAGGCCCTGAGCCAAAGGCAGATGCTCAATCGCTGAGCCACCCAGGAGTCCCTGTCTTGGTGTTTTCAATTATAATTCAGATGTCATTAAATCTGCTGCAATTTGAAAGATAATGTCATGTGAATTTTCTGATTTCTTAGGATCTAGGTGTCAAAAAATTGACCAGATTTATTTTTACTAATTTAAATCTGTTGGTATAGCTACTGTAATGTATTATATTCTTCTTTTTTTTTGGTAATGATATTCTTTATAGAAATCTACAGTAATAGTCCTATTAACTATCAAATTTTGTATTTGTATAAGACAATAAACTGAGAGTATGCTTGAATAATAATCTTCAGAATGGTATTACTTTAATTTGTGATTTCCTCAGTGTACAACTTTTCGTATTGTTACAAGAGAAGAGGGAAATTGTGTTGCTCAATAGTGTACCTACTTATGTTCTAATTAAATGTGTGATCAGTTCTGGCAATTCTACTTGTTTCACTTGAAAACCCCACAATTTTATTGATATAATTAATACTGTATTAAAACACTGAGAAATTTGAAAGTACTATATAAACGAAACTATAATCATCACAGTTTTCATCTTACATTCTAACATATTAAACTTGCAGGCAAACTAGCTCTTAGTTCATTTTGTTAAGTAAGGAAAAGCCAGAGTCATAATGAATTGCAAGGGCCATTATTTTCTTTCAGTGCAAATCTGCAGGTGTTTCTGATCAACAGGTCACACACTAGAGATGGTTAATATCAACACAACATATCAATTCCTTGCAATTGTGCCATTTTGGTTTCGCCTTGAGAAAATAAATGTCTGTCTCTAGTGCTTGGAGTAGCAACTTTGGAGCAAATTTCCTAGTTTCACATCCTAACTCCCCACTTAGCAATCTGTGTTGCTGCGCATAAGACATTTGATCTTTCTGTGCCCCAGTTTTCTCTTGTGTTAAATTGAGTGAATGTCATTATGACCTCTTATTTGGGTCTAGTTAATTAGTCCCCAGAATATTGTGAAAAGAGGCAGAGAGTCCAGCAATATGGAGCTCAGCCAAATACATCTCACTGTTAGGTGCCTTAGATGAAGCTCCCCCAGAGCTCCTGGGAGCAGGACTGTGATACACCTAAGTTTTCTGCAGGTAATAGGCACTAATGACTTCACTGTCACACATTGGTCACTGTCAACCACTTTGACAACTTCTTTAGCTGTCAGCTGCAGAGTATGCTGCTGCCCATCAGGAACAAGGGGTTTGTATACTGCAAGAAGGGGTGGTGTCTCTGGCACACAAGAGTTCGTGCATGCAGTCCTAGACTGGTGTATGGAGTTAGGCAGAAGTCCTTGGTGGGTGCATCTGCCCCAATCTCTGAATTTCTGTTTTTGCATGTATCGGATACTTTTATCCCTTTGTGGCTGATGTATTCTTTTTATCATGTTTATGATAGCTATAGAATATTGTCCTAACAATGCATGCCTGTTCTACAAACTAAACTTACATCAGTAATTTGAAGTAGTTGAGTTGACAATGTTGAATTGGGTTTCAAAATTCATCCCCATTTCCATAAGCAATTCAAAATTTATTTGATAGTGAAAGAAAAAAGAGGAGCTGTCGTAATCTTCAAATATAATTTCCACTGTGGTAATTTTATTTTTTCTGCAAACTTATTATGAACAAGTTTTGTTGATCACACAAAAAACTTGAATATATATGATCATTTAAAAGCCTTGACCAGGAACTTCATCTTACTATTTCAAGTACAAGATCTGATATTAAAAGACGTTTACAGAAACAGTTCAAGTTTCTCATTTAAATTTTTGAAAAACTGTAATTTGAATGTTATACATTAATTCATCATGCAACACATGACTGAACACATTGTTTTTCTAATTATGACCTAATATAACAATATTATATAGATGTCACTAATATGACCAAAACTCTGATATTCATCCCATTTTACCACAGAAATAATATTTTATTTTGTGTCATGGTGTGAATAATTTGGGGAAGTACTTAACTAAAGTATGGTATGAGCCCAAACTGGAATGTATTGCAAACATTCAAAAGAAAAATTAGACTTATATTATTGATAAAGGAATATGTCCAGACATGGTAGAAATTACTAGTTCTTACCAATATTTCTGGGCCTTTGGTAAAGTGCACTTTCTATCTTTCTCAAGGTTAGGTATGAATAAGGTTAGGTATGACTAGAACTGCATGTTGTCATGTGAACAAAAATGAAACATATCACTTCTGGTGTGAACTTTTTTTCTTTCTTTTTTCTTGCTGAGGCAACTAGCAACATTTGAAATGGTGAGACTATGTGGAGTACAGTGGCTATCCCCAAATTCAATGACCTGAAGCAAATCTTAACATTTATGTGTAAGTCTACTAATCATTGAAGGTTTTTTGTTCCCTTAGCACAAGCCTAGCTTCTTACTTTGACAAACGCACTAAAATAGTTAATAAAGAAATAAATTGAACAATAAATGCAGCTTATATCCAAACTATATTAAGAATTATTCAAAGGAAACAAAAAAGTAGATGATCTAGTAAAATTATAGGCAAGCATTTTAAACAAAAAAAGAGGATACACAGTGTTCAATAAATATGGAAAAAGATGACTACAGAAATGTAAATTAAGACATCATGACATATATTAGAATGGCTAAATCCAACACACTGACAATATCGAGTGTCAATGAGGATATGAAGCAGTGGAAATGCTGACAGAAAAGTGAATGGGAATAAACCACTTGGCAAAACTGTGACATTGTCTACTAAATTTGAATGAACTTTGTCCCAATGACTCAGCTATTCCACTACTAGGATTTCTACAACCAGATATCCATGTAAAAGAGCCAAAACCTGAATATAAAAGTAGAGTAGTTAAATGCTGGTATATTCATATAGTGGTATACTATTCATCAATAAAGGAAAACAAATTACAGCAAGACATAATTACACAGAAAAGTATCATAAACATAATATTGACTAAAAGAAGCCATATCTAGAAGAAAATGTACTGTATTTTCTCTTTGCATACATTTCAAAAGCTTAGGGGTACCTGGGTGGCTCAGTGGTTGAGCATCTGCCATCCGCTCAGGGTGTGATCCTGGGGCCAGGGATCTGAGTCCCACAAGGGGCTCCCTACCGTGAGCCTTCTCCTTTTTCCTCTGTCTTTGTGTCTCTCATGAATAAAAAAAAAAAAAATTCAAAAGCTTGCAAAAGTAGCCATTATATTAAAAGTCAGGATCATATTATACATGAGGAGAAGGGAGGAGTAGTGACTGTGAGGTGATTCAGGGGTTTTTGAGGTATGATATTACATCTCTGGAGTAGTGGTTGCCAGGGTGTTCACCCTGCGATAATTCACTGAGATGAATATTTGTTCTGTATATTTTTTCTTTACATTTGCTATACTTAAATAAAAAGAGTTAAAGGGAAGGTTATTAAGGCAAAAACTCTTTTTGATAAATATGTGTATAGGCAAACAAAATAGTCTGGAAATATATATTTCAAAAATTTCCTTTATAATTTTCTTAAACTATTATGTTTTTTCACTTATTTTTTCAGAAGCATTAAGTTTAATATACTATTTTAAAAATATTGTTTTAAAAATCTCTACATTTCTGTTTTATTTAGTGACTGTGGTTAACAATGACTTTTTTTAAAAAAAGTTTTACTGTATCACCAGTAATTTTATTTCAGCTTTATTTTAAAAATTAGTAAATTTGGCTGGGAAACTAAGTCACCATTTTTGTTAGTTTCTATTAAAAAGTACATTCTGAGTTATTAAGAGTAACACCAACTTTTAAAATGTGAAAGTGAAATCTCTTTGATAACTTGAAGCCATTGCTTTTAAGAAAATATTTATGTCACTGTCTCCCACAGTTTGTGCCACAGGAAGGGAGTTTGGTTAAATACACAAGTGCATGTAAATGCATACTTTGTTGTTATTATTTAAAGTAATCTCTGCCAATGACATCAGGAGTTCACACTCTACCTACTGAGACAACCAGGGATCCCCATATATACCTATTTTAAGTTTTGTTTCTCTTTCTAAATTACTTAGTTTATGTGTACCTGATGATTTTTTGTTGTCATAGCACAAATTTTGTTGTAAATGGTTATAACTAAAGTAGTATTTTCTAAAATGTGTTTTGTGGGGATTAATCCTGAAAGGTTTTATACACACACACACAAACACACACATACACACACATCTTGTTTTCAGATATATCTTGAAGTAAGGTACACTCTAACTCCCTTAGGAAGTTAACAAAGCATATGAGAATAGTTGGACTTTAAATTGTCTTGCAAAAAATGAGCCTTCTTTATTATCATTAACACATTCTTCCTGAAGTTTATTTGAAGTTCTCCAGCATTCCCGCTCTATGAAATCCTGGCTTACCTCTAAGTCATAACCTACTGCCCCACATTCCGAATGCATGATGCACTGTTTTGTTCTCTGAGTGAGATTCATCTACGTAATTCTTTGGCATAAATTTGAATAAAAATGGAAATGATTTTTGCCTTTTACCTTTTCTTCCCTCAAATACCTTTGTTTTCTTCAGTTTTAATCTTACTGGTAAAATCAGGATGCAGTCTGAGGCAAACAATTGAATATATTGTTTTGTCTCATTTGTTTCTACAGCCAAGTGACCACACCACCTCTCTTGCCCTTGTACCTCACCCATTGTCTCTCCTGGCAGGCAGCACCCATCCTACAGCTCACACAGCCTTTCTCAGGGGAGATCTATTACCTAAAAGAGGGCTTCCTTCCTCTCTTCTAACCCATTACAACTTCCATTTTCTGGGTGTAGTTGTTTGGAGAATGTCATTTTCGCAATTCCACACAGTGAGAGATAGCATAGCCTAATGCATTTCTTTCTCTTAGGATTGGAGCTTTTTTTTTTTTTTTTTTTTTTCTTCTGGCAAACAATGAGGCTAAGTATAGAATTAAAGCTGATAAAGTAATCAAGTGTATTTCATCCAGAAGGAACATGGGAAGATATCATGTAGGAAGATAACCTCCAATCTTGCGTAAGTTCTGTACCAGCTCCCCCGGGTCCCAAAGGCTTTGGCTTGGGCAACAGGACTCCATTCCAGTAGGTAGATTTCTACTTCCACTTGTATTCCCTAAAAGTTTTGGAAACTATGATCCAGAGCTCACCTGGGGGCAGCCCATAAGTTAAGGATGATCTTCACATTTTTAAATGGTAGAAAAAATACCAAAAGAAGGATATTTTGTGACACATAAAAATCATACGAAATTTAGCTTTGGTGTCCGCAAATAAAGTAGACTAGAACCCAGCCACTGTCATTTGTTTACTTGATGCCTCTGGTTGCTTTCAGACCACAGAGTTGAGTAGTTGTGACACACTCCATATGACTTGCCAAGCATACAGTGTTTACAGTCTGGTTCTTTACATGCAAAATTTGCCTATTCTAACCTGGAAGACAGAAAAACCCCACACAGAACTGCAGCAGCAAGTTACCACTTCCTGATCGTGAATAGCACTATGTGTCTCTAAGTTCACCCTTAACTAATGGGGCTTTCAGGGAACAGTCTTTTATTAATTTGCATCTGAGGTCTTGAGGCTTTATATTTTAAATTGCCAACGTTATACTTGCTTTATACAACAAATTGAAGAATTAAGAAAGTCTTTCAGAAAAAAATTAAAATGTTTTTACCAAACCTGTAAAATCTCTCTACCGGAAATAAGCACTATTGACAGGTGGTGTATATATTTCACAAGTTGCTCTATGATTAATCAAACAGACACAAGCATGTATAGAATGTGGATATTGTGTTGTTTGTATGTTTAGAAACTATCCACTATATGTAAATCTGCAGCTTAAAATGAAGCCCCTGATAGATTTTATAGAACTTATTGTTTTTGGTAGTTTCTTGTTGGATATACCATAATTCATGCAGCCATCCACTTGTGGACACATATACATTTGACTTGAAATATTCTATCCATGGCAGAATGTGTTACATAACACACTGATTGATTTCTGTAAGACAGAACTCAATGTTGGATTGTTGTACCAAAAGATTTATGCAATTAAAAAACAGTCTAATTTTCTTTTTACTAATACAAAAGAGATAAACACTCCTCTAAGAATACTCAAAGACGTTTAAATATATTTTATGACATTTTGCTTTCTAAGAGACTCAATATTGTAGAGATGTCAAATCTACCTATCTATATAAATTTATAAATGCAGACTCTCTCTTGATTTATTTACCATTATCTGCTGTAATTTAATATGATTATTACTACCATTATGGTTGTTTATTTTAATGTTTGAAGCTTTTTATTTCAGAGAACAAACCCATTTTTATTTCCTATGTTCATCTACTTATTACCTAACTACCAAAAAATCAAACTTATTATTATTGTTGTTGAAATTTCATTATTCTTTTTGTTATTACTTGCTTGACTTAACATGTTTACCCTTCTACCTGTAATCTGAGACGTTGGTTTTAATTGTGTTATTTGCACAAAATGGGTAGCTTGTTTTGGTTTATGCAGTCAGGTATGGATCTTTTCTCAATAAGTGAGTTTATCCTCCATTTAAATTTCCTGATAAAACTGGGATAATTAGTAGTAAGTTTTAAATCTTGTTTTATTTTCTGTTAGAATGTTCCCTATGCTTTTATTTTTACTATTTGGATTTCCTTCTTTATCCATTTTGTTTTCTGTATGGCAGGCAGAGTGAATGTGTGAGAATGTATGTGAATATGTTTTTAAGGTTCATTATTTTTACTCTTCTATGGATCTTTACATCTGTAACACCTAACTCTTGATCTTTTGGTATAACCACTGGAGGTGCATCTATTAATGTCCTATTTTGAAAGATGAGAAAATCAACACAATTGTGCTTCTGCCCCCTTCCTTTAACAGATTTTATTTCTTATATTTTAATGTTTATCTCATTGGCTTACACCATTCATCATTGATTTATCCATTACAAGAAGTGACTGTCAGATTTCCTGTAAGAAATATGAGGAAATTGTATACATTTAATCATTTATTTCCTTTTACTATCTCACAGTTTTTACTTATTAAAGTGTTAGTTTAGTTTTTCCAAACTTACAGCTTTTATCTTCCATGACCATATATCCCATGATTGCTTAGATTTATTCCATATTATTAGAAAACGGTCAACAATCATAAGCCATCAGATTTGACTATGACATGTCCTCCAATTACTTGGCTATCTGCATTCTGTTGCTGAGTTCTGTTTTTAAGAATGACTCAAGCTACTTAAGAATGACTCGCCAGAGTTCTTTCATTTTTCGGATTGTATGTCATCCCAGTAGAGGACTCCTAGTCATACTTTTCCTCTGTACTTTATTACTCTGGCTTAGTAGTTTTGAATGAGAAGGTAATTTTTACTCCAGCCTCTACCACAGAGATTGTCTTAGTTCATTCAGGTTGCTATAAAAAAAATACCTTAAATTAGGTAGCTTCATGGCAACAGTCTTTAACCTTAGTTCTAGAGGCTGGTAAGCATAAGATCAAGACACTGACAGATTTGGTATCTTAGGGGGGCCCATTTTCTGGTTCTTAGCGGGCACCTTCTCACTGTGTCTTCACATATGGAAGGAGACAAGGCAATTTTGGGGAGCTTCTTTTATAAAGGTATTAATCCCCATCATGAGGGATCCAACCTCATGACCTAGTTAGTCACCTCCTAATACCATCACCTTGGAGGTTAGGATTTAAACACATGAATTGTAGAAAGACATAAACATTCAGGCCATGGCAAAGATATAAGGCATCTGGTGTCATTTTTGGATGAAAGGAGGTCAGTGTACTATGGAGTCTTGTAGGTAGAGTCACAAGGCAGTTCTCCCACAGCAAAGAAACACCTGACCCAAAATATGAGTAGTGCTGAGGTTGAGCTATCTTTGCCTCACTGTTCCCAGAAATGAATGCACTTGGGCAGATATATAAAGCCACCCTTATTCTTATAATCTTATTATAACAGTTACATAATGTTTTTGCACAGATACCCAAAGAATTCATTTTTTTCAGCCTTGAGATTCCAGTATTAAATGATCTGCAGCAATATTTACCCAAGGTTTTTTTTTTTTTTTTTTTTTTTTTCCTCTCCAGTTCAGTGCTTTCTTCACTTTAGATCAGGGCTACAACCTCTGCCAACACTATGTGATCTCCTAAATCTCATTCAGGAAACAATCTATATCTTGCCTGCCTTGCAGTCTTGCCTTTGATATGAATACTCTGTGGCCAAAATTAAAAATATGGATATATCTTAATCAGCTCTTCTGAGAAATTCCTACCCTAATTCCAGGCACTCCAGCCTCCTTGGAACCTGATTTCTATTTCTTCCCTCTGGGAGGCTCTACTTCCCTGGGCTACAGCTTGACAATTGCCATCACCCAGAGAGCCAAAATGAATGTTGACATCATTTTGTGTGTTTCCTTTCTCTCAAGCATCACAGGCCTTCAATGCCTGATATTCAATGCCTGAAAATGGATGCTTTATGTATTTTGTTTATGGAAGGTATTGGGTAAGTCGCTCCATCATGGTTGGAACTGGAAGTAGGTTTTACACTTGAAACATTGTCCTCCACTTCAGTCATGGAAATCTATTCCCTTATATTTTAATTGTATTAAAATAATTTTACATTTTTGAATTTGTTTCTATGTTTATAGATTGTAACACATAATAAGAGCCAGTTACAAGAGAAATAAGTAAATCTCAAAAAAGTACAAGATACAGAAAATTAAAAAATGATTTACAGGACTGATCTTAAAGATATAGAGAGAATCTGCATCCAAGAAAGATAATATAAATTAATTTTTACCACACGCAGAACATTCCCAAGAAAATCAATCAAGACCTGGTCTCAAAGGAAGCCTTAGTATATTCTAAAGCACTCATAGTATACATAACAATTTCTGTTACAATGAAATAAATTTAGGAATCAATAGCATTAGTTTAGCCTAAGAAATCCCAATTGTCCCAAATCTAATAAATTACTTCTGAACAACCTCCATTTCTTTTTGTGATAGTTGCTTTATATATGAAATTGCAACCTCTTTGATTACTATTTAAGAGTTGCCTTTTAAATTAAATTTACCCTTCACATTGATAAAATGACACCTTTTTCATTAGATAAGATATATCATCTTTAGGTCTATAAAAGAAATTTTAATAATATTCATTCGCTTTGACCAGTTTCCAAACATTTCTACGTTAGCAGTAAGATATAAAGAGTAATTTTTTTCAGTTAAACTAGGGAGGAAAAGCCAGCCTGGGGAATGTTTGCAATAGGAAACATATGTGAATACATATTTTTTACAGTGCAAATAAATAAAAGGCACCTATCACTTTAAAAAATATTAGAATGGATTATTCCAATGATTATTATGTGACTGAAATTGCTGATCAGTTTAACGTATTTTTTGTGCTATGGACACCAGGTAATTATTGGAATTGTGTTCCCTATGTAGTAATTGGCATTCAGGATATGTTGAGCTTGATCTTTACTATGATGGAGATTTGGCAATTTCTTTTCTCTGTAGTCTTTCCAAATGCATCATTAGGTCACCTTATGATTCTGTCAACACAAAGATATTTACATCTCTTTGTGGATATCTATCTATATCTCTATATATCTTAACAGTCAAGTCTCTTTATTTCCTGAGGGAGGTTAATGAGATTTTCAATAGTAATGTCAGATATAAAAGGAATATATTGACATTCAAATCCATTGGATCCTGGATTTTAGACAATGAGTAGGGAAATTTTGAATAGTAAAGCATTTATCAAGCATTTGCCTGAAATTATTTAGTTCCAAAGTCTGGACAGCAAGATTTCCAGTTGCCAAGTATAATGATGTGTAATTGTTTTACACAATGCTAAGCAACATCAGAGGTTTCAGTACAGTTATGATAAAAGTTGACACACAGAGAATTACATTTCAGGGAAATGTCAGTGATTTATTTTATTAACCAATTTATGCTGTAGGAAAACTCATACCATGTCAGGATTTACAGTGAAATTAAGTTGACAAAGCATTTAAGGAAAGCCAAGTCTCACGGGTAAAAGAGGCACTGTTCCGAAGAATACATGAAATTCTAATTCACAGTTTCTTTCAGTGTTACTCACTTCAGAATGAATAAAAATCTCTGACTATGGAAACATCTCTGCCAACTTTCAATTATTGCTTTTACCCATTTTATGGATTAAAATTGTTTGGTCTGTCTGCCTATCCATCCATCTATCCATCCATCCACCCATCCATCCATCCATCTGTGATAAACAGTTTGGAGTGCAGTCCTAATCAAACCTAAGGACAGCACAAACTCTTTACTATTCATCCTTTAGTTGTGAATTATTTTTGAGGCAAACCAATATGCAGAGCCAGCTAACCAAGATGCTTGAAACTGTGTTATTTCTTTAGATACATTAGGAGAATGTTCAAGAGAGTGCTTTAAAAATGCAATTTAAGGATTTAATGCAGACAATTTTTGCTTGCATACATCTCTCCAGTTCTTCTGAAGAACTTATAATATAACTGTTATAATATAACAGTCCCTAAAGACTGACAAACACATATTTTTATGTGAATTCGTGACACAAGATTCTTTTGATACATTTGCTAATTCATTTGAGGAGGAGTAAGTATCACTTGCTTAGGTAAAGAGCAATCCATAAGCCTTTTACATCAGCAAAACTTCAAATAAGACCGTTGTCCAATTATCTGGTATAAATATAAATCATCTCTATATTTAGGGAAATATTGATACAGTAAAACTTCTTAGAAAGTAAATAAAATTGGGGAATTATGAAGCTCTGAATGACACAATTATAAAAAGAACCTTACATTTATTTAGTTACTTATATATAGTACCAGAACTAGCACCTAATTTGTTTCTGCTAGTTAATTACCTCTTAGAAATGAAGTTAGTAGATTTAAAAAATGAAAAACAAACTGGAATTAGTGTAGAAAAAATAGAATTTATTTTTTATAGCCACATGGATCTAATATAGTTTTAACTTCTTTCAAACAGTTTACCTTCTCAAGTTAGTTTGCGTTCTTTCCCTCCACTCATAATCTAGTTTACTCTATATTTGTTTTCATTCATTGTTTTCATGACATAATGCAAAGTGCATAGTAATATATTCTACAGTACCTGTTAAAGTTAAGAATGCTTCAGGCTTTACTGTGTATATACAATGACTTTGAGCAAATGTAGAGTGTATCGTGAATAGATGGTGGTGCTATATTTTCTAGTTTATCTGAGGGAAGCAGTATTATATTATTATTAACATTATAATATAATATTATATTGATTTGAATGTCCTTTAAAACTGACACAGTAATGTGTTCAGAAAAAATGCTGTGTGCCATATTTTGTCACAAATTAGGGCTGCTGGATAAATTATAGGATGTCAAATATAATAATATTTATATGCTATATATAATAATATAATTAATATAAAAGAATAATAACTATGAAACCCAATCAAACCAATATGCAGAGCCAGCTAACCAAGATGCTTGAAACTGTGTTATTTCTTTAGATACATTAGGAGAATGTTTAAGAGAGTGCTTTAAAAATGCAATTTAAGATTTAATGCAGACAATTTTTGCTTGCATACATCTTATAACTTTTAAAAGTAATACTTCATGTTGCAAAGCTGAGTTTACTGTTGTGTTTCCAAGTTACGCTTTTAGAATGCAAGCTAAAAACAAAATACTCCTTCATAAGAGTATTTTTCCTCCACATAAGATGAAACCAACTCTCATAAAAATTATATGTCTTGAGCAATATCATACAGCTGGTGAACAGAGTTGTTGGGACTCAGATCCAAGTTACCTGATCCCAATCTTTGTGCCTTTTCCATAATAGAATGATAAGAGACAAAAGATTTTGTAATATCAGGAATAACTCAGTTCTCAAGAGTTTATTAACTCTTGATGTCTCTGGTCTATGTATTCACTCCATGCCCTTACCCATCTGAAAACTCCAACTAGAAACTGTGTTAAGGAAATAACTTCAGCCAAGTTGATGCCAATGAATTGTTCTAGTATTTTCTTGAGAGATGAGGGAAAGTAATATTTATTAGGAGCCCCAACTCATTTTACCAGCAGCTAGAAGGAGACTACATAGAAATTAAATTTCATTCCAAATTTCATCTTTATTTGCCCACTTATTTTATGAACATCAAGTCCATTTCACTTGTCCCTGGTTTTCAATGCACAGCTTTGATAGGATTGTTGCTCCTCATCGTTAAATGATAATATTTTGGTGTCTTGTCCTGTTATTTTTTCATTCCTTATGTTGCATCTCTAATTCTTTCATCTATTTCTGGCAGCCTGACTCTTTTTGTTTGAGGTTTTCAGTCTCTATAAATTATTGAGTGATTTCCATTTTCTGCCACATTGCAACATAAAGAGAGACTGCGGAGAAAATCTTATAGTTATTTCTATGTGGTAGATACTTTGAAGGAGCAAGAGAACTTTAAGAAGGAAGATCCCTAATCTTGACAGGATCTAATATAGGGGACTGCTGAGACAGAGTCTTCTTAGGAGCTCACTTAGCAAATTATGCTGTAAGTACTTTACGTTAGAATTTCATCTTTGCAAGGAAAGTTGCTTTAGGATTACCTATTTAAATCATTCATATGGTGCTCCTATTCTTGTAGTATACACTATGTGGTCCCTTCATCAGTGATGTGGGCACTTTCAATGATGGGGAACCCTCATATACCCAGGATCAGTTGAGTCTGACCTGACAGCTCTGATCCTTTATATTCCTGCTTTAACTTGGGCCCTAATCTTTCTTTCTATGAACTTCATTCTTTCATGATAATTTATGGTAATATCTTTCATGGTAATTCCTCTAATAATTGAAGACAATGAGCCATCATGTCTTCTATACTCTCAAGGTTAAGTATTCTGAGCTCATCCAATAATTCTGTATGATATGGTTTCTGGGGCCCATCTCCCCTGTTCTTGCTCTCCATGTTTCTGTAACTCTTTTAAGAACTGAGTATAATTATTCAGGGTATTCTTATCATAGTAAGTATGATATCATCTTCCTGTTGTATAAATTATCCCTTTATTGTAGGATTACAACCGTTTTTTGAACATTCACATCCTGTTTTTGGCATGTATTCATTTTAATGTAGAAAAACCCAACTAAGTTGGTTTTATGCAAGCTACTGCTAAATCAAAACCACACAGAACTGGAATTTATACAGTTGTTCTGTCTGGATGTGAATGTAGTCCTATAAAACTATAACAGTTAAATTCTAGTGTGTTTGATTTCCACAAATCCTTGCATTCCAAAAACTTTTTTTATATGAATTCTGCTATCTGATTTATTCACACTCACATCAAGTTTCTCTTCAGTCACATATTTGGTAAATATTTTATTCCTATTTCCAAATCAATTGAGATAATGTAGACTTATTTAAATAAGATTTTTGGACAAAACTCCAGAAACATATTAGTACATTTAAAAATTTATTTCCATTCTGATTGCCATTCTATATCACCTTTCTGTTCTATTTTACTTAGAACTGCCTCTTTTTTTCTCCTGGAGGTAAATTCCTTAAATAAAATCAAGGATTTAAACAATAATTACTCATAGTCTTTCCACTCATAGGGGAGGAACCTATCGAAGAACAAAACAGTAGTATCAGACAGTGTTTTAAGTAACCTATGAAAAATGCCAACACAACTTTAGAGGTATTTGGAGGTAGGCAAAAATACTTTTATCTGAAGGGAAAGCCATATGGAATTAACATTTCAATTACTAGTTCATTCATCAAATATTTATTTGTTTCTTACTATGTCCTGGACTTGTTTCATGCACTGAAGAGTTCTAGAAATGAATACAATGAGATTGAGCTTTAAAGAACAGAGAGATCATTTCTAGGCAAAATTTGGAGGCAGATTATTCCTGGCAAAACAAATAACAAGAACAAAAGACCTAGAGGCAAGAATCCTTGCTCTGTATTTTGGGAGTCAAGATCTAGGTCATTCTCAAATAAAATAATAAGGTTATTTTGTGACAAGAGTTTTTGTAGAGTACTTTTTAAGATAAATCATCAACAGAACTGAAATTTTAATATTGAATTGGATTATCATTTATAAAGTTTCATTCCTATTAACTAAGATATGAATGTTTCCTTGCAAATATATATATATATATATATATATACACACACACACAACTCCACCTTGACTTCCATGTGTGATTTATTTTTAAACATATATTGACCAGTAACATCCATGTTGACTAGTTCTCATTAAAGTCATGGTAAAACTGTGTTGTTGTGGGTTTTTTTTTTTTCCTCTGTTGTGGTTTTGATGAAGTGTTCACACAAATATCCCTGTTGTTTTTACTTTACTTAGGATTCAGACATGGTCTTATGGTTTTAAAAGCATGGGAATCTCTTGATACCTTGCACCAAGCTGAGACAGAAGTTTTTGGTTACTTACTAGTACAAATATGTAATCAAGACAGAGTGTTTCCTATTTTCAGAATATCTGGTGCTGGGGTAAAGCACTAAGTCTTCTCAAGTCAAAAGAGGCTACTCAAGTCATCTAAGGAGAACTTCCTTCCTTCTTTCCTTCCTTCCTTCCTTCCTCCCTCCCTCCCTCCCTCCCTCCCTCCCTCCCTCCCTCCCTCCCTTCCTTCCTTCCTTCCTTCCTTCCTTCCTTCCTTCCTTCCTTCCTCTTTCTCTCTTTTTCTTTTTTGCCAGATTTATCTTCTAGCAATTTTCTACTTTTAGGCTTTCTAAAACTTACAGAGTTTCTCTTTTATTCTAATATTTAATCTCTATTAAAATAATTTTATATAACTTGAAATGTTTAGACGTGTTTATTATAAAAATGTAGAAAATAAACAAAATGAAAAAAATCATCTGTAAAACCATCAGTGATAACTATTGTTATAATTTTGATGTATTTTTAAAAGCATATCGTGATATATATCACAACATTTTGTAAGTATATTTATAAGTTGCTAAGTTTACTTCTATATTATATTAAAGATGAATTACATCCTTTATATAGATATTTTATCATTGTTTTCATCAATCTTTGCATAAAATATGATTTCATTAGAGCAATTTTTAAAAAACAAGGGAACATTTTAGGACTTTGAAACTAATTCTAAATCATCTATAATACTAACTCTATGTCTTTCCTTCTAATTTTATATATAATTTTTATCTTACAATAAAAAAGTATTAAAAGATTATATTTATTATAGTCATTATTATTTCATATATGTAGTATAGTAATAAACACTATTGTAAAAACACTGAACAAAATTCCTTGAAGGCAAGGAATTTTGAAGGCAAAGACCATACGTGACTCATCTCAAGGACCTAAGTGCTTAGCCAAAGTCTGGGGTGTGATAGGTCTACACATTTGTTTAATGAATGATTGGACATGAGTGAAACATTGTATTTGGAAAGTAATTTGAATTCAGGATTTCTAAAACATTACTTTCTTTTTCTATATTTGGTATAAAAATTAATACAGAATAAAAATTTCAGGAACATTTATCGAATAATCTGGGATAGTTTCATTTTTTTTCTTAATTTAATTCATTGCAAGGAACATAATCAGTACTGAAAATTATCTTCTGCTGTTTTCTCCTAATGAGAACAGAGCAGAAATGGACATGACATAAGACATCAGGATGTCAAATGTTGGCAAAAACAATCACCAGCTGTTTAGAATCAGTTGTAGTTCATGATCGTACTGAGAAGACACAGAAGTCACTTCCTAAGCTCTTCTCTGTTAACAATTTTAGTCAAATCCATAATTGGGAGAGGATTCTGCTTCTAATATATCTGATGCAAATTTGGGGAAATTATTAAATGACAATTATAAATTAGGCAGTAGGTATTTTTTAAAAATACAACTTGTTTTTTATTTCCCTTTGCCAAAGTAACATTGAAGAAGTCATAGATAAGAAAAAAGATGATAGAATCTTTCCTAACATGTTGCTACATCTTTCCAACTTCTTTGCTAATATGTTTACATAAATAGGATCGAAATATCATTTTGTGGGGCGCCTGGAAGACTCAGTCTATTAAGCATCTGACTCTTGGATTCAGCTCAGGTCATGATCTCATGGATTGTGAGATAGAGTGGCAAGGCTCTGTGCTCAACAGGAAGTCTACTTGAAGAAACTCTCTCCCTCTTCCTCTGACCCTCCTCCTAATAGCACAGTCTCTCTCTGTCCTCTCTCTCAAATAAATAAATATTTTTAAAAATATTATTTTGTATCTCTAAATGGATTTTATAAAAGATAAATTGTATTAGGAAGATAATTTCCAAAGTTACTATTTCTTTTTCTCTTTAGGTAATAGTGATGCCAGAGACATAATACAAAAATCAATGTATTTTTATTGGAAAATATAATGAGTGAGTAATTGTTAATGAATTTAATACTTGTGTAATCAATATATGTTCTTTTATCATAGACAGTCGGAGTGTAAGAATACATTGTTTAAACATTGTGTTTCTTTCCTCCTATCTCTAGGAAAGATGGCTAGGTGGAGAAGCTGGAATTGTTTTTTTTTTTTTTTTTAACGATTGATTGATTGATTGACTGGTTTTAGAGAGTACAGTGGGAAGGGGCAAAGGGAGAGGGAGATAGAGTCTTAAGTAGGCTCTGCATTCAATATGAAGCCCCACACTAGGCAAGTGGATCTCACCACACTGAGATCATGACCTGAGCCAAAACCAAGAGACAGATGCTTAACCAACTGTGGCCCCTCCTAGGCACCTCATGAAATGGGAATGCTTTTTTACACAAAAGAGAGAGCCTGCATCTAAATAGCAACATGAAACAGAAAATTATGTTGTTTACCCTCAGGAAGTGTGAAATTGTGTAAAGAAACCAGGGTCATGTCTATGTTACCCCAAACAATGGTTTATTTCCAAGAGTCTATCGAAATGTTACTTGTAGAGATGTTTTAGCTCCACTTTTCTTTACTTAAAAAAAAAAAAAAGATTCAGATATTGCAAAGTTCTCAGTCTGTTTAGCACTTGGCAGGGATTACAGAGCCTAATAAAAGGTGTCTAGTTATAGCTTTATTGCTTCTCTATTTCTTCAGGAACTTCTGTCAGTTGGCTGAGTGAAGTTATTGAACCTGCTGGTTTTTAAGCTCCTGAACAACAGCATCAGTAAGTAAGATCTGTAGTGAAGATCTAGATCCAGCAAGAGCTATCACATGTACAGCCAGAGTACAGCCTCAATACAGCCAGAGAAACTATAATGACATTTCTCACCAAGAACTCAAAAACTTTGGGAAACCCAAACATACTTCTGAAGGGTCCACCTCAACTGATACATAGAATTTGAGACTTGAGTCCAAAATGGACTGGCTGAAATCTATGAAACCTCTAGTATTTTTGTAACATACTCTTGGTTCCATTTTTTTTTAAGAAGAAAGGAAAGAGGCAGAAAATGTTTCTGATCTTTATTAATTTGGCACCAGGTTAATCCACAGGTCATAGGAATTTCTGCAGTCTATACAGCTAGGGAAAAGAATGCAGAGCTTAAAGGAAAAATAAAGTCAAGATTATGCCATACTATATGTACATAGATGTTAAATGCAGGATACTATCGTTCCAAATAATTCTGTCACAGAGATTTGGACACTGATTTACATATGGACAAGGGATACAGGGGTAGCAAAGAAGAGGAGGAATTCTGGATGCATTTGAAGAGTTCATCTATTGCTATGGAAACAGATACATCCTAGCAACAGCTGCTTGGTACGTAGCTGACATGCAGAGCTTAAGGCCTTAAACAAGAGGAAAATGAGCCATGAAGAAATCTTTAGTATATATAGCATTTATATTTTTAAAGGTTTGAAATGGAGAGTGGGAAACTCATACATAATTATGTCAAAGAATAGAAGTTACAGAAATTGAGGTTTATCTTCTCACCATCACAGAACCCAGAATATTACTTATTATATTGTAATAGCTACTATTATCTTGATTGCATGACAAAATGCCACTTATCAGATAGCCAGTGCTACTTGAACATCTTATGCTGAGTCTAAAAGATAGTATCCAACCATATTGTAATATACAGTCTTTGTTCTTAGCAGTTCTTAGAATAATATCAGTATAGACTATTTCAAAACTTCCTCTGTAAAAGGAAAAAAATTTAGACAATGGCTTAAGGTTTTTATTTGAAGCTTGAAAAATATTGTAATCTATCTTTTTTATTTTAGTGAATAGAATAGTTTTCTGATGCTTAAAATGTTCTGGGTAAGTGCTTCAGGGGTACATTTTCTGTGTTTAAATAAACATTTATTTATATAAAATGAAAATAACCAAATATTTGTCATAATTTCAGATCATTCTGTGTGAGTGGTGTGTGTATGTGTGTTAGTGTGTGTGTATGTGTGTGAGTGTGTGTGTGTGTGTCCATAGCAAACAGTTTCCAGAGAGCAGAGGATATTTTTCCATAACTTTTTAATATCTGAATGTAGATTCCATATACATCTTGTAGATTTCCCCTTCTATTTCTGGAGCCATCAAAATTAGTGACTCAGTAGTGGAACTTATCATATTGCTATAGATCCTTTTAGGAACTTATGCTGCTATACTGTTTTATCTATCACTTTTAACTTCCAGAATCATGATTTTAATATTTAGAATATATTTTCATACTAACCCAGAGGACAGAGCAGAAGATAGCTATTGAAAACATGACCTTTTAGAGAGAGCAATTCAGAAAATTATAGTAAATCAGTAGAATTCACTATGTACTTAAATGCCAACACTATTAAGTGTCTATCAGTTAGAAATGTCATTTTTTATATTAGTTTCAGGTGCACTATATAATGATTCAACAATTCTATACATTACTCAGTGCTCATCAGGGTAAGTGTCTTCTTAATTCTCTTTATCTATCTACTTGGGTGAAATAGAAATGTCATTTTGCTAATCCAGAACTTAACATTTTTTTGGTCTGCTTTTACTAAAGGATTGAAAGAAATACTGTCATCTGCACTGTCAGAAATGCAAGTCAGGGCTCAGAACATTTAAATGTCTATTTGCCTTCACAATCGCATGATTCAAAGAACCACGTTTTGTGACTGTTGATTTTTCCAACAAGTGAACACCTGTCACTTGGTGACCTCTTGGTTGTGATTTATAGTTCTTGTTTTGTAGTACCCAGGCATCTTATTAGTTCAAGATGCATTAAGCGTCTCCAAAACCCTGAATAATTTATTCTATTTTATTTTAATTTAATTTAATCCCCACTCATACAGGTAACAAAACCAAATATCTGAAAGTCATCCTAGACTTCTAATTTCCATCTCTTATATCCAATCACTAAGTTCCGTCAATTTTATCTTCATTTACTTTTTTCCTGAATTACTCTGACAGCCTGCTCTGCCACTGCCTCTCCTCACGTCAGTCAGTTCTCACAGATGCTACCTGGCCTTTCTAAATCCAATTCCAGTGATGCTCTCTCCTGCCTAAAAAATTTCAATGGCTCCCTACTCCCTTTGCAATATAGTACAGCTTTTTTCAGGGGTACAGAATCCTCCAAGATCTGACCTCGGCCTACCATTGACCTTGTATTTCCTCTGTTCTTTAAATGCTAAGCAACAATCATACAAATGAATTGTTTTCTAAATTGTGCTTGCTTCCACTTTTATACTTTTATTCATTGCTAAGACACTTTCCTCTAACCTCTAATTTAAATACCATTTGTCCTTCAAGATTACCAGGCATATTGTTCTAACCTTTTTTTTTTTTAATGTAGTCTGAAGAGTTTTATGAAACCCTATGTAATCATTACTCAATTTCAACTACTAATCCAGGGTCAGTATTTTTCAGATATACCTCATCCCTCCTGAGTTATTTTGAAACGATTCCATTGGCTGTTATTTCTTCCGTAAATCCTTCCATATACATCTCTTAAAGAAACTCTTTTTAACCAAAACACAATAAAATTATCTAAAGAATTACCAATAACTCCTTGATTCTATGATATATCCAGTAAGTGTTCAAGTTCTAATTGTTTCACTTGTTACCATTTTAAGGAATTTTCTAATTTTAAAATGTTTTGTGCTTTGCTATTTAAATCTGAATTGAATAAAATTCCCAACAGTGCAAATGGTTTATGTGTCTATGACCTACAGGTTCCGCCTCCAGCTTTTTTCCTCTTGCAACTTAACTATAGAAGAAATTGGGTTATTTATCCAGGGGAATTTCCAACTATCAGGATTTTGCTGATTCCCTTCTACATTCTCCAGTGGTCTTCCCACTCTTATCTGTGTTGCTAGTTGGTTGGACCTAGAGACTTAATCATATTCAGTTCATTTTTTTTTTTTTTTTTTTTTGGCAAGACTACTTCAGAGGTATTCTCATTGTTCTTCTATCAGGAGCATATGCCTGGTTACCTCTATTTTTATGGTGCAAAGAGCTATGTACACTGTCAATTTATAACTTCATTTAGGGGTTGTCAAATAGTGGTTTTGCCATGTTATCATTTCTTCCTCATTTAATAGCTAGATTAACTTGATGAATAAAATGTCTGTTGGTGGGACACCTAGGTGGCTCAGCAGTTGAACATCTGCTTTTGGCTCAGGGCATGATATGGGGTCTCAGGATCGAGTCCCACATCAGGCTTCCTACATGGAGCTTGCTTCTTCCTCTGCCTATGTCTCTGCCTCTCTCTCTCTGAGTCCCTCATGTACTAAATAAATAAAATCTTTTTTTTTAACTTTTATTTATTTATGATAGTCACAGAGAGAGAGAGAGAGGCAGAGACACAGGCAGAGGGAGAAGCAGGCTCCATGCACCGGGAGCCCGACGTGGGATTCGATCCCGGGTCTCCAGGATCGCGCCCTGGGCCAAAGGCAGGCGCCAAACCGCTGCGCCACCCAGGGATCCCAATAAAATCTTTTTTTAAAAAATGTCTGTTGGCTATCAGTGATAAAGCTCACATATTTTTATTTACCATTTTTGGTTGTTTGCCAGTTTTCAAAAACTTTAATTGAGCAATATTTTATTTGGAATTTTTAAACTTTATCTGGAATGTTTATGAACTCATGACTGACATACATCATGGTTTTCAAACCATTTTAGTTGTTTATCCTATTGATGTTCAAGTTGTCTCATTTTTGGTCAGTAAGTGGCAATCTCCATAAGTTGGCTCTTGAGTTCTCCTGATGAGCTCTACGAAAATCTTTAGCCTTCTTTGTGTCTATCCTAACAAAACATTTCAGGCTCAGCTTTAGTTCCAGCCCAGACCTGAAAGCAGCCATTTCTCCAATGAGCTCTTTTATTTCTTTGAATGAAAGATAAGGAATATCAAGAGTCACAGTTGTACTTCAAACCCGAACTCATGATCACGGAGTTTTACTTAGTCTTTTACACTTTTTAATCTGTGTCTTAACAACCAAACTGAGAATCCCAGTTCTAAAGGATTTGGGCTATGGTAGAACTACAGTTATTTATTTATTTTTCCTGATAATTAGATACAATGGTGTCAGACTTATAATATAAACAGCACTTAGGAACAATATGATTTCCAGAACAACTCAACTTATATCTAGCTCTTTTTGACTTTTGTCCTTCGAATATATGTATTGGTGGTAAATCTCTGATGTGTTTTTTAAAGATAGTACAGTTCCCCTCTGTGTGGGTATATTATTATCCACTGTATATGCAGAGAGGCTCATTTGTTTCATTTTCTCAAGGTTTCTTAAGATAGTTTGAAAATTTAAAAAATAAAATAATTTTTTTAAAAATGTAAAATATTTTCACAATTTGAAAATCAAAACAAGGGATATTTGAAGTCTAGCATCCACCCCTACTTGCTTGAAATTAATTTCTCCTTCACTTACATAGATATATATTTTTAAAATGTTTGTTTCTTTTCATTTTTTAATATTATACACGCATATAAACTACATTAGGGTAGTTTTTAAGAAGTAAATGGTAGCATATTATATATATTATATAATACCCTTGGTTTTTTACCTTGCTTTTTTCACCCTAAGGTTGATCTCTAGTAGTATTTAGAGCTATTTCTCATTCATTTTTATATCTATATGGTAATCCATAGTGTGGATGTAAGTCAACCAGCTTCCTACTGATGTCTGTTTAAATTGCTGTAACAAATATTCCTGCAATGCATAGTCTTATGCAAAACCCTTTTTTTTTTTTTTTTTTTGCCAGTATATCTGTGAGATAGATTCCAGCAACTTAGATTGCTGGGTCAAAATATAAATACTGTATAATTTTGCTAGGAATTTCCAAATTATTTTCAATAGCAATTGCTCTATGTTGTACTCTCCCTAAAGATATATGAAATTGCCTCTTTTCCCAGTTTTGCCAACAGAGTACATTTCTTGATTTTGTTCCAAGTTAATATATAAAAAATGCTCTCTTACCATAGTTTTAATTTGCATATTCTCTTATTATGACTGAGTTGAATACTTATTCACATGGTTAAAGCCATTTGCAGTTCTTATTTCTATGAATTATCTATTAATTTCCACAGCTAATCTTTATAGGACCATCAGCTTTTTCTTATTTTAGAAACACTTAATATGTTAGAGATATTAATTATTTATCTACAATTTAAGTTGAAAACAAATTGCCATTATTTTGATTATGATGTTTTTATTTTTATTTCTTAAGATTTTATTTTATTTTTCAAATTAAATTTTATTTTTTTCTATTTTTAAATTTAAATTCAATTAGCCAACAGATAGCCATCATTAGTTTCAGATGTAGAGTTCAGTTATTCATCAGTTGCATATAACACCCAGTGCTCATCACATCATGTGCCTTCCTCAATGCCCATCACCCAGTTACCTCATCCCCCAACCACCTCCCCTCTAGCAATCCTCAGTTTGTTTCCTATAATTAAGAGTCTTTTATGGTTTGTCTCCCTGATTTCTTCCCATTCAGTTTTCCTTCCTTCCCCTATGATCCTCTGCTCTGTTCTTATATTCTGCACATGAGTAAAACTGTATGATAATTGTCTTTCTCTGATTGACTTATTTCACTCAGCATAATGCCCTCTGATTCCATCCACGTTGATATAAATAGTAAGATTTCATTCTTTTTGATGGTTGAGTAATACCACATCTTCTATATCCATTCATCTATTGATGGACATCTGAGCTCTTTCTACAGTTTGGGTATTGTGGATATAGCTGCTATAAACATTGAGGTGCAGTTGCCCTTTTGGATCACTACATTTGTATCTTTGGGGTATATACCTAGTAGTATAATTATCATTTTGATCCTTTTTGATTTCTTAGGTAGTATTTTTTTAAAAAGATTTTATTTATTTATTTGAGAGAGAGAGAGATCAAGAGAGAGAGAAGGAGCAAGGGGAGGGGAATAGGGGGAAACAGATTCCCTGCTGAGCAGGGAGCCCAAAAAGAGGGACTGACTTTTCAGCTATAGAAAAATTAAATCCCATTGCTATAGCTAATAGACTAACATTCTGGTAATCAAAAATAATAATATAAAAAGATAGACTCTTTTGTAGTATGGATTGATGGATTCTACAATCTTCCTGGTCCTACAACATATTCCTTTACTACCTGAAATCAGGGTAAAAATTTCCAGAAGACGTAGTTCTTTATGTAAGGCCCTAAAAGACTTACTTAAAATTCATTTTTTAATGGCAAAATGTAAAGATTTGTTATATTGAATAATAACATCTTAGCTTGGAAATGAAGCTATCCTACCCAGATGGACCCTGAAGATACAGATCCCAAGATAAGCAAGTTATAATCTAACAACAGGATCTAACAACAGAAACAAATGCTATGCAGTATCTTGCATCTTAGTAACTAGCTCCCTGACTCAAATCCCACAATGCTTAACAAATATAAGAAACTTGAGAAACCAGGTACTTAGGGGAGGCAACTATAGGGTGGTAGAGCCAGATTACAGTATAGTGGGCTCTCCTTTGGATGATATGATCACAAAATTTACATAATTTGTATATACTGTTGTATTATACAGTAATTTATGTGTGTGTATATATATGTATTTTATATTCATGTTTTATATACAATGTATGTATAACAATGCATATTCCTGTATGAGCCCCTTACATGTTTGGACTCTATCCATCTGTCACTGTAGCCCATTTTGTAGCACAGTACTTAGAGCAAAATTGGTGCTCAAAGGTTTTATCAAATGAAAAATTAAAGACCAAATGTCATTGATGCCTAGGTCTGACCCTTTTTACGTGAAACTTACCCGTTCTTGGAAACAGACTGCAAACAGAACCCACATGTCAGAATTTAACAAATTCCCATACAGCAGGATTTCTCCCCATAGAAGTAATTCAATAGAGAGGAATAATATTACTGCTGTCTTGACTTTTGTATTTCTGAAATGGTAAATTGGCTTTTGCATGGAAAGTTTTGTTACGTAGGAAAAACCATTCTGAAGTCTGAAAGCTTAAAATATTGTACCTAAATGAAGGAAGATATGTGGCTGATTGCAGGTCTCCATCAAAAGTGAATCTTGAATAATAATAATAATAATAATAATAATAATGCAATTTGCTTTCTGCTGAAATGACAAAATATGAAGAAGATTTTTATCCTTGAACTGTTTGGACTGAAATGAAGGACCCAAACCAGAGCCATAAAAGGTAAATCAGATTCAGAGTCAACAAAACTTTTTTTTTTTTTTTTTTTTTTTTAATTTAAGAGAGAGAGACAAAGAGAGCTGGAGCAGCAAGGGGCAGGGGCAGAGGAAGAGAGAGAATCGTAGGCAGGCTACATGCCCAGTGTGGACCCCACCTTGGGGCTTGATCTCAAGACACTGAGGTCATAACCTGAGCCAAAATTAAAAGTTGGTTCCTTAACCAACTGAGCATATTCTTTTTATGTAACCACACTGTCAATGTCATTCAGTCATTTAATATAGTTAACCATTTTTACATTTTCAAATTATTTCATACTCTCTTTTACTTCATTTAAGTACAGAGACATTTTCAGTGTTCGGAATTTTATGCTTCCTTATTTTGGCAAGCAGTTTTCAGTAACTTTCTTTTTGAGCCAGAAGATCAGAGATTAACACTTTGCTTCTTTATGATTACAGTGTTCATTCTTTCCATCTAGAGTATTCAGAACATGAGGGAAATAATTATAACAAAAAGAATAAGTGCAATTCTCTATAATTTAAACATAAAATGTCTGAGTTTAGCAAAAAAATTCTGACGAAATGAAAAAGATAACATTTTGTCCGCATGTTAACTATTATTTACAAATAGTGTAATTTGGTTTATACTTGATCTAATTATAGCAAAATGGAGTGCTTATTTTTTAAAACGCTTAGGCATAGTTTAGCCACACAAGTTATGTGCCAGATGAGGCAAAAAAAAAAAAAAAAAAAAAAAAAAGGAGCGGGAGAGAAAGGGGGAAAAAACCAGAAAGATGGGGAGGGGGAATGAAGAAAGAGTGAAGAAAAGATTCAACATGATACCAGACAAATTATTTTAAATGTCTAAATACAGAAAGCGTGCCTGAAACACAAAATTAAAGTAAAATTTAGGGCAACTATTTACATAAGTAAGCACCCATTGCAAAAGGAGTATATCAAAACATTCCAAATAAATGAGGATATTTGAAAAAGAAAACATATCTCAAGTCTTCACCTGGCACCGTTCAGCTTCTCCTCAAACACATTAATCGGTTCTCAGTTAAAACTTTTCCACTTGCTCCGAGAGGTGAGAAGGTTAAAAATGCATTAGTTTGGTACCGATTAAGATTAGAGAGTGTGGCAGCAAGCTATTGCCAGATTCTTAAGCAGATTCTTTATCAGATACAGAAAAAAAAAAAAAAAAAAATGCAGCTCAAACCTCCTTACAAAGAGCGCGCTGGGTTCAAGCAGGACACAGGAATTTTTCTGGGTTGCAGTTCCAGCTCATGACCAGAGATGGCGCTGAGTGTTCAGGGAACCCCGGGCCAACCTGAATCAGAAATCAGAAAAAATAGGACTAAAGTCTGTGAGCGTGAATCCTCAGCAGCACGCCTGAGATAATGAATACGAGGAAGGGGGGGGTGGGGGTGGGTAGAAAGCACAAAGAACAAATAAAAAGACTTGTGTGAAGAATCACATATGGGAAAGGAGATAGGAATGAAAGTCCTGACAGGCTCATATGGGGAGAAGCTCCTCTGTGGAGCATCAGGAATATGGATCAAAACACTGAAAAAATTGGGGCATCAATCTATTTTCCTTAGGTGAGATTAGCTGTTGGAGAACTTTTTCTGATATTTAATAAGTCTTTATTTGGCAGAAGGGCCATGAGAGTTTTCATTCCTTTAGTGTTATATTCTAAAGGCCTGTGGACTGGTTCCACCTCTATCTTTAACAAATAAAGATCCAAAAGTAATTTGATGTAGTCATAGAGTACAACCCCTTTCAAAGGCTACAATGCCTTTAAAATTTCTTTTCGATGAATGGATTTTTGGCAAACAAAGATATCTTAAATGAAAAAGGTACAAGTTGTTTGCAATCACAGCTGACGTGCATATCTCTTGATCCGTATTCAAAAAAAGCAGAATTGAAGACACCGCATAAAAATAATTACAAAATTACTCAAAGTCCCTCCAGTAAGTATGGCAATGTTTTTAAAGTTATTTTCATGCTTTTGTGTTCTTTGCCTTCTGTTATATAAAAAATTAATAAAAGTAACCCCCCCCCAAAAAAATTCTAATTTATAGGAAAGGACTTTAAATGGAAAGCCTAAGTGTCCTTCCCTGCCTTGTGTGTATACCTCCCTTCTCCAATCTTTCCTTGGAATTCAGGACTAGAGCATACACAGCTGTGGTCAGAAGGTGCTAAGTACTTTATTCTTGCTATGTAAAGTGTGGCTTGTGAGTCAGCAGCATCAGTATCACTTGGGAGCTTGTCAGAAATGCAGAATATGAAGCCTCAGCTCAGATTTAATGGAGCAGGATCCATATTTTAACAACATCCCTGAGTGATATATATGCACATTGAAGTTTGAGAAGCTCTGCTCTAGATTCCAAAGACAGAACTATTGAGGGCAAGTCCTCTCTTTCAGCTGAGCAAGAGGCTGCAGAAATAGTCTATATTGAATGCTCCATCTTTCTTAGACTGTAGAGAGAGGGAACTAGGGAGGAGAAGTCTGAGTCAATCATCATCAGAGACATTGAGAAATAGTGCTCACGGCAAGTGACTGTCTCGTATCTAAGGAAGTGAGAAGAGCTCCAAGGAAATTGGTAATAGATATGTGTGCTGACAATAAAGGAACACTTACATCTCAATCCAATGCTGGATATTTATTTTCAGAATTGACATGGCCACTGTGGCGCTTTCCTTGGGGTAAAAGGGAGCATGCAAGTTCCTAGATGAGCCCACAGTGTTTCCCTAGATTTTAGGGACATATGTAAACTTTGAGACTGTGACTATTTATGGTCTTGTGACTTTTAAATGTTGGAGATTTCTTGTAGTAGCCTGTGATGATGCTATGAGATGGGCCTGGGGCATACAATGGGAAGAAGGTGAAGGTCAACCAGTTCCTCCAAACCATCTCAGTTTCCTGTGTTCTTGGGAGCAGTCCAAAACAGGATATGCATAGTTTCTGTGGTTCCATGAAATGAGACATAGAGATTTAATGAGGAAGTATGCACCCAGGTGCCTAATAAGCCTAGCAAGATTTTATCCCTTCCAGAGAAATAATTACAGGCATGAACCACAGTCATAGCTAATAGGAGACAATGTTCCTATCTCTGAATGGGGCATTGGGGACAGAAGAGGACTGGGTGAACACTGCCCTAAGGAATATGTACCACCACAGGTGAACTGTCACCACCATGGAAGTCAACAGCAGCAAGAAGATGGGCTCAAACCATAGCAAGACCAAGATCCAGTGCCCATCAGCAGCATTCAGGTAACTATATTAGATGAACCTCACTGCTGCTATCTCTCCTTTTAATGTCTTCCTTTAAAAAGATCTAAACAGAAAAAAGGGAGAAAAAGAAGCCAGAACATATCCCATCCTCCTCCATCATGCCAAGAATAGGGGTCATAGCTCAAATCTGTTCTTGAAAGTGGACAAGGAGTAAGAAAGGAAGAGCTAAGATTTCAACTGTGTTTATGTTCTTGTTGCTTTAAATTAGGCTAGACTTCAGTACCTAAAAGTGACCAGAAAATGACAGAATCATCCCATGACGTTGTTAACCAATGAGAAAGCCTGGAACGTAGCGGGGTTGGAAGTAACAGTAGACAACATAAAACCAATAACTGTCATATAGTCGCTTTTATTTAAAGAAAAAGTTACAAATGTAAATAACAAACATGTCTAGAAATCTTGGTCAATCATCTTTTTCTGTTTTGTCCATGATAAACAAGGTGAGGAAAGTACACTTGTCCTACCTGTTGTCTCTCCCAAGTTCACATCTCTTGATTAGGGGGAGTTACATTATTGCTCTTTTTACTTAGGGGGTAGGTTTATAGCTTTGCTAAGAGTAATATAATATTAATCATTGTTTAGGAAAAGAAAGTACAACTGACTCTGCAAATAAAGTGAAGAAATAATGAATACTTTTACATTCTAACCACATTTTCTCTTAGCATCCCTACATTTGGGTGAGCTATTTGGGGGTTGCTCTTCATGCCCTGTCCTGATTTAAGAACTCCTGAGAACTCACTTCCCAGTACCTGCAGAAGAAGTTCTGTGGCCAGCACCCTCTCTGCCTGTAGGGAAGGCTGGAAGAGCTGAGGATGTAAGGCTCTCAGGACAATCCTCGGCCAATGATTGGCAAGAACTGGAGAATAGATGTCCCACTTCCCTTTCCTTGTCTCTCAAGGAAGGACAAATCTGGGGTATCTTTGACACAATTTCCCAGAAAGCTTTAGTGAGGAAAATGGAAATTATTAAAAATAAAGCCACTGTGACAGAATGGGTCTAACAAGTGCATTGTCACATGAAGCTTGATTGACCGAGAGTCTAAAAATTATAACAGTTAATTTGCATAATGGAAAGAAAGCCTTTCTCTGACTTGCAAAATGGGGTAAGCAAAAAATATAAAATAATTTGGGGAAGTTCACAATGAGTGTAAAACTGTGTTATAAAATACTGTGAATAGAATCATCCTTAGTATAATAAATTTTTACAGTCTATTAGAGACTTTTGCAGGGACTGTTTATCCAGTTTATATTTTTAGCATTTTTTGTGTTTCCTCTTCCTGCAATTTGTGTTTTAAGACATGTTATTATCATTATTATTTTTTTAAGTTTAAAAGAAGTTAGGAGACAGAGAGATAAAGTCAAAGTAGTTTGTTTCACTTTCTGAAATAATTTTGCAGTAAATGTAAGAAGGAAGGATCTAGAAACACCTAAAATATCTCTTAGACTATTTATGGATTTAAAATTTTTTAAAAAGATCTTACTTATTTATTCATGAGAGACACAGAACAAGAGAAACACAGAGAGAGGGACAGAGACACAGGCAGAGGGAGAAGCAGACTCCATGCAGGGAGCCTGACATGGACTCGATCCTGGGTCTCCAGGATCACGTCCTGGGCCGAAGGTGGCGCTAAACCGCTGAGCCACTGGGGCTGCCCGGATTTAAAATTTTTTTTTGATAGTTTCAGTGTTTTAGGTGTGCTACTGATTGTCAGGAAGAGGCCACCCACAACACTCACATTTCTCCATCCATGGGAGATTAGATAATGCTTAGGACTCAACTCACCAGGACTACAACAATGTGACTTTGCAGGGCTAGGGATCCAAGAATATATGCAGTTATTGGTGAAACTGCCAGCAAATTCAGTAAAAGGTCAATTCTTTGTGCCTTGCAGCACACTAATTTTGAGCCTCACCCTATGGCTCAGGTCAAATTTATACAAGTAATTTGTGCGCTTGCACTTGAGGCAGGGTTTCTCCACTTCAGAGCTACTGACTTTGGACCAGATAATTCTTTGCTGTGGGGGTGCTGTTCTGTGAATTGTAGCATGTTTAGAAGTGTGCCTGACCTTAACCCACCAGATGCTGTTGACCCAAAAATAACTCCAGATATTGCCAAATATACCCTGGGGAAGAGACAGTATATAGTTGAAAACCATTGAATTGATATAATGTTTACAAACTGTTGACTGCCCTGATTCTTCTTGCTCTACCCTTAGCATCATTAAGGCAACGTCATCATGTTGGAGGACAAATGGAGTCAATGCCCAGGAGCTCCCAAGCTATAGCTGCATACAGCCACGCTATTCCCTGAAAGGTCATGCCTGCTATAGCCCTCCCTCTCTACCGAAAGTATCACCCTGGTAGTGATTTACATATTGAATTGTGTGACACTAAATATTTAAGTGCTTGTTTGTACCATTTACAAGTATGACATTATAATCATCTTTATCTCTTTCTTACCTTCCCTTTTTTTTGTAGTGTTTTTTCTTTTTTTCTGGTGTTTTTCTCACTTCACACTTTTCTGTTTATTGTGCGTGGTGTGTTTTGTAAGTAGGCAGTAACATAGTCATGGCTGGAATATTGCTGTCATAAATTTGGGTTTAATCCATAGGTCAGCTGGCCAGCCAAATTATTAAGTGGTACAGTGTTTTTCTGCATTATGTGATAAAGTCTTTTTCATTTATTCAAATTCAGTGTATGTTTCTCAGTTGCATCTACCCTGCCGTAATTCCTGTTTATATTTATACCCATTCCACTTTTGTTATGGTCCGGTTTTAGCAAATATTGGTAATTTTACAGAGAAATAACATTGTATTTGCTACCAGAAAGATAAATAAACTAACCAGTCATCTGAAGAGCAATAATAATGGATTTTGTATTCTCCGTTGATGACCGTAAGCAACAGGCCTAAGATATGAAAGTTTTAAATGAAAAGAATAAGCAGAGCACGATCTCTCCTCTAGAGTAAAGGCAGAGGCAGAACAGAACATCTATAACTGAATTTATTGTTTTCTTGGATACATACCTTAATAATAATGGCCCTTCAGCAGGGCAGTTATAGATAGCTTAAAAAATAAACCAGTCACTTCTTACACACTAAAATGGCTTTAATAAAAAAGAGTAATAATAAATGTTGGAACCTCATACTTTCTTGGTGGGGTTATACAAATTAAAACCATCTTGGAAAACAACTTAACCATTTCTTTAAAAAGTTAAACATAAATTTACCATGAAACTTGACAATGCTACTCTTAGATATCTACCCAAGAATATAAACATACCCACATATATAAACAAACCCTCTTATTTATTATAACAGTATTATTCATAACTGCAGGAAGTGAAAACAATCCAAAAGGCCATCCACTAGTAAATGATAGTAAATGAATAAACATAAATGTGGTATATCCATACAGGAGAGCATAACTCAGCAATAAAAAGGAATAAAGCGTTAACTCATGCTACAATATGAATGAATATGAAAAATTCATTATGTTAAGAAGTCCAATGCAAAAGGCTACTTTTGTATATACCATTTGTATGCAATGTCCAGTAAAGTCAAATCTATAGAGACAGCAGGTCTAAGATTTCCTAGGCCTGGGATGAAGAACAGGGATTGATTGCCAATTGGCACAGAAATCTTTCTTGGGTGATGGAAATGTTCTAAAACTGGATTGTAAAGATGTTTTCACAGCTCTGAAAGTTTAATAAAGATTATTGAATTGTATAATTAAAATGGATAAGCTTTGTGGTTTGTAAACTATACCTTAAAAAAAGCTAAACAAATAAATGGAAGACAGATTGTAAGCAGAAGGACCTGCCTTGCTGGCCTTTCTTAGATTTTTTTTTTAGTTGATATTTGTACCTTTGTATACATTATATCAGTTTCATGTGATTCTGTCCTAGTCTCACTATTGGTCCCTAACTTCTCTGTGAGTCATTTTATTAGAATTCTGATTGAGTTAGGGATGCCTGGGTGGCTCAGGGGTTGAGTGTCTGCCTATGTCTCTGTCTGTCTCTCTGTCTCTCATGAATAAAAAAAAAATAGAATTCTGATTGAGTTAAATCTCACATATTACTCTTAGTTATTATGTAGTGAAGAATTAATCTTACTCAAGGAGAAGTCTGGCTTTTGTTGTTTCTATTGAGAAACAACTTCTAAGTCCTTACAATTTTCTGCCTGTTAGGAGTGTCTTTGTTGAACTGGAGACTTTGACTACTAGCAATCTAATGATGTGATCTTATGATAGAAGCTTTGGGTTACATGGTATTAATTTTGCCTCCAATAGGAACTGGAAGCTAAAGTTACCAACCTGCTCTCTGGGGGAGCATGGCAACTAAAGATCAAGTGCAGGGGCAGTATGTGATCCAACTCATACAAATCTCCTGACAGCAGTGATTATATAGGCTTCCCTGGTTGACAGTACTCCAATCATATTGTCATGCTGTGAAAGTACTATGTCCTTGATCATGGAGAGAGGACAACAGAAGCTTTGCATCTGGTACCTTTCCTGGACTCTGCTCTAAGAGTTCCTTTCCTTAGATGATTTTAATTAGCATCCTTTCCCCGTAGTAAACCATCACTGTAGATATAAGCTTTCAGTGAGCTCTGTGAATCCCTCTGGAGAATTATTGAAAATGAGATAACTATGGGAATCTTTCAAACTTCCATTTGTCATCAGAAGTGAGGGTCGTGTCATGTGGGGATTTACTCTTGGCTGAACACTCACACACATGCACACACACACACACAAAACCACAATAGTTATTTTTTTATATTTGAAAGTGTCCTGAACTTCATTTTTCAGCCCCTTGAAATGGTCAAACCTTGAATATAGGCCTTATTTAGTGTCTTTTGGAAGTCAACAGTTGATAAGTGATTATTGGACCATGGAAAAATATTTTCAAGACAAGATTTTATCCTTTTGTGGAAAGGCATTATGTGATATACTCGTAAATCTAGGCAGTGGTCAGCACAGGACTAGGCAGCTAAATGTGGTTCAATATAACCTGAAGAGATTCACAGAAATTCTTGTCTCGACTGAATTAAATTTAGAAATTCTAATCTCTGACTGTCGGCATATTTGAGAGAATCTTTAGCAAGCACCTTATCATTGAGGACTAACCACAAGTGAATCATTAATACACAGAACTAAGTGATTTAAAAATTACATTTATGTACTTTTATATCACCTATATATTACTTTAGTTTAGAGATTTCAAATTACTTTCACATAAAGTGTCTGGTATGATGATCACAAAAATCCTGTGAGGTAAGCATGGAAAGCTTAAAGATGCTAAATGCACTCAGATTTCCATAAACTTTGAGAGAGATCATAGTATGTACAAGGGCACAATCCTTGTAAGTGATAATTTCTCATCTGAATTCCCTGCAGTGAAGACCACGTGACCTTCCTATTAGCAGCTGATTCGGCAAAAAGTGGGCATAGGACCTGAAGACCAGCTAGAAATCTGTGCCATGGACCAATGTGAGCAGATGAGTAAGAGCAATCACATCACTTCTCCTGAGGAGGTGAATTGTGAAACAGGGTTGTTGGTGTCAAAGTTAAAGATGAAAGGAGGCCTTGAGATAGAGTGGGGCCTTATGGGCTCTACTGAGCAAGGCAAAATCACAGGGAAGGCAAAGTTATGGGTCAAACAGAAGTCAAGATGAAGAGAAGAGAATACCACTAGAAGACAGTGGTAACAACAGAGAAATAAGCAAATATCCAGCAGTATTGGAGCCATTCTGGTGGTGGACACGGGTGTGAAAATATGCACCTCTTTGCCTGAGATCTCTAGATTGCCCTGAATTCTTCACAAATATGCTCTGGTTTCTATGATGCCTGAATATGGGATTGGAGCTGGGCACTTACTCATTTGTGTCCTTACTATAACCTCGCTATATCATCACTACCATCATTAACATAAGGTCTAGCTTTATTTTTTTAAATTATACATATTTTACATTCAAACGTACAGCACTGATTTATTTATAACTTGGAATGAATATGGCTTATTGCTTCAATTCTTCTCAGAAAAAAAGAACAAGTTAAAATGAAATATTTTCCGTGAAACATACCTCATATATATTACTCAGGTTTGTTCTGAGATTCTTGCCTCATAAATATTTTAACATAGCTTTCAGAGATAGCACTTTAGTTATTTAACTGCAGGTGGCTTTAATTTCAAGTTTGCTTTTATTTTTTTTTTTAATTTTTTTTATTTTTTTTGCTTTTCTTATGCTATCTCCGGGCTCTGTTACAGAATCTAAAGCTTGAAGACTGGTTAAGTACCAGTCATCTAAGCCTCAAGAAAAGCCCACTGGAAACTTTGTGTGAAAAACAAGGCATGCGATCCTGTGAATACACCATGTTGACATGTTTATACTTGATCTTCCCAGTTGCTCAGGCGAGGACTCATCCACACATTTTCTTGTTGCTTATTTCTGACTATGTGGTAACAAAATATCCTGACCCATTTTGATGTCCTTGCAAAATGTCATAGTGTTTACTGGTTTTGATTTCAAAAGTTGCCTTTATAGTTTGTCTAGATATGAAGCTTTTGTTTAAATGCTGAGAAAAATTCTCATGCCCATTTAAAACACTTGCTTATTTTTTGTTTTTTTGGAACCTGCAGTCACTGATATCCTTTTCACATACTTTATCCTCACCTTGTAAATTTTATCAGCTTCTTCTGCATCCTAGGCTGCTTTATCTTCTTCTTTTTCCTTTTTTTTAATAATAAATTTATTTTTTATTAGTGTTCAATTTGCCAACATACAGAATAACACCCAGTGCTCATCCCATCAAGTGCCCCCCTCAGTGCCCATCACCCATTCACCCCCACCCCCTTCCCCTCCCACCACCCGTAGTTCGTTTCCCAGAGTTAGGAGTCTTCATGTTCTGTCTCCCTTTCTGATTCTTTTTCCTTTTTATGTTATCTTTTTTTCAAAACTGAAGTATAATTGACATATGGTGTCCTGTTTCAGGTGTGTATCACAGGAACTCAGTATTTTTATACATTATGAAATAATCTCCATGATAAGTCTAGTTCCCATCTGTTACTATATAGTTATTACCATGTTACTGACTATATTCCCTATGCTTATATCCCCATGACGTATTTATTTTATACCTGGAAGTTTTCATTTCTTACTCTCTTTCACCTATCTCTCCTGTCCCCCAACCCCTCTCCACTCTGGTAACCCACAGTTTGTTTTCTATATCTATGAGTCTGTTTCTGTTTGGTTTGGTGTTTGTTTGTTTGCTTTTTTAGATTCCACATCTAAGTGAAATCATATAGTATTTGACTTTCTCTATGTTATTTCACTTAACATTAGAACCCTCTAGGTTTATCCATGTTGCTGTAAATGGCAGGATTTCATTCCTTTTTATGGCTGAGTAACATTCTATTGTATATACACTGAATCTTTTTCATCCGTTCCTTTATTAATGGACACTTAGGTTGCTTCCATGTCTCACCTATGATTTTCTCTTCCCTTTTTTGGAAATATGGGAAGTTTAATTTTGGTGTTGATAGAAAACATTATTTCATCAGGGATGAAACGGAGTCTTTTTTTTTAAGCTTTTATTTATTTACTCATGAGAGACACACAGAGAGAGAGAGAGAGGCAGAGACACAGGCAGAGGCAGAAACAGGCTCCAGGCAGGGAGCCTGACGTGGGACTCGACCCCGGGTCCCCAGGATCACGCAGGCGTCAAACCGCTGAGCCACCCGGGCTGCCCGAAACAAACTGAGTCTTAACCAGGAAAAGATACTCGTCTAATAAAAAATGTTATTAGGTGGCAGAACCTATACTTGAACCTTTGTCTGTCTGATTATAAACCTGTGCTAATTATTTCTGTAGTATTTATTGCTAGTTCTTGCAATCAAAACTACCAAAATAAGTACAAAATTAAGTACAGGATCTTAAACTGGACCAAGATCTCCTAACTGTAATATCTGTGTTATTTGTATGACCTCAGGCTAGTTTCACAGAAATAATTCCATTTCACTTTGTTTTGGCCTTAGTATTCTCACATCCATTATTTCAACTTGACTTCTCAGATGGGTAAGGTAGGTACTTATTCTACATTTAAAATCCAGGCTAAAAGAAATTTATTTTTTTAAAGATTTTATTTATTTATTCATAAGACAGAGAGAGAGAGAGAGAGAGAGGCAGAGACAAAAGCAGAGAGAGAGGGAGGCTCCATACAGGGAGCCTGATGTGGGACTCAATCCCAGGATTCCAGGATCATGCCCTGGGCAGAAGGTAGGCACTCAACCACTGAGCCATCCAAGCATCCCTAAAAGAAGTTTAAATGATATACCGAAGGTCACAGAGCTAGTAAAACTTGCTTTCAAAAAGATTTAGCATCTATAAAATATTTTACTCCTGTGTCCTCTTACATTTTATTTTTATTTTTTATTATGTCCTCATATATTTTAAAAATCAGACCAGATTTAAACTCCAGATAGAATCTTCATTCATAATAACACATGAAAAAATTACTTTCAAATCCTCTGTGTAATTAAGCCAGATACATTTCTTCTAGTTTCTCTTTCCTCGTCTTCATTGCAAACAATAGCATAGACTGTAATAAAAACATAAGAAGAGAATTCAGTTGGTGGGGATGTACATCCGTGGGCACCAGCAGCTCTTTGATAGTGGTTATCAGTAACAGTCAGTTCTGGGGTTGGGTTTCCCCTTTTTTCTCAATATGAATGAAAAAAACTTCTTCAGAGAGAACCACCAGTACAACGTGAATGAAGAGCAGATAGAACCTGGGAGTTTCGCAGGGCAGCATTCACAGAGGGGTCAGGTGGGTGCACAGTTTACCAGTGGATAAGACCATAGAGCATCTACTGAAATCTTCTCCATCCCATGGCTACATTTTGGTCCCATTTAAAAAAAGTAATCAAGTAATCCAAATTAAATGGGAGCTAAATCCCCAAGAAACCATGCAAACAAAACCCAGTTTATAATAGTCAGTAATTCTTATAATTAAATCTCATTATTAAAACAAAGCAAAGTACTTATTTGAGTGGAGACATGTTTGGGCACAGTTTGCACAATTGTCTTTGCGACCTCCAGATCTTTTCTCATTGACATGACAGTATAGCTCTATATCCTTACAAGCACATTTCTTGCCTGCATGGCTGGTCTTTAATTCTGGAAAAAGATTTTGTCACAAGAAAGCAGAGCTATGACTATAAGAGATTTTTCTACTTGTTATAATCATGATAACTTTGTTTCTTTCTTTTAAAGTAACCTCTTATTCTCTATCCATTTAAAACTCTGGATCATAGATCACCGAGACTGAATTTTCCTGGGAGAAATGCAAGCTTTTTAAACATATTACAATTTCTTTGAGTCATTTATTTAAAAAGGCATGTATTCCTAAATTCTTTGTTTGTAGAGAGACAAGTAAAAACAAAGACAAGGAATAGACTCCAGGGTCCCTAATAAGTCCAAACTACTAAATGACTATTTCAGATGAGGATGAGCTGCAGAGCAGCCATTATTCCCACTGTTCCATGAGGTCTGACAGCAGGTGGCTTCCAGTATGAGCAAAGGCTCAGAGGGTGACAGTCCCTATTATCAGAGGTCTTTGTTGACTATTGTGAGATGTGTTGTTTTTGCTTTTGCTGCATGTGTTTCCTTTTGGCTGGTAGCTGTGTTCTGATTCCCTTCGAGGAAGGGAGCTTCCTCTTTCATTGTCAGCTGCCTTATCCTGCATTTCAGTCAAGATGCCATGATCTTCCCTGGCCAAGAGGTAGTAAGTGTGTGATGTAGCTAGACCAATCAGAGTCTCTTTCCAGGTCAGGAGAAACCAGGAAAGAAAGCGGTTGTTGCAGACTTCTTTATTTGGTGATGTGGGACTTTCTCTCTTTGTCTCTGTTCTCACTGTCCCAAGATGTTGTCTAGTTACTATTCTTTGAGAAGCCTGGCTTATCAGCTGTTTTGTCAAATCTACTAGTAGAAGATAGTTGGAAGGAAGGCAATCAGGGACAAGGAGCCCCCGCCCTAAGAGGAAACCACCCTTAAAAAGATTTTGCACCACCCTGGAAGGAGCCCTTCATCCTTTCCTATGTGATAGGTAGATGACAAAAACTTGATTGGGTGACAGGCGCATGGAAGGTTAATCAGATTAAAACAGCCTGCCAACAAGCCCATAAAAACTCCTAGATTTAGAAACTCCAGTGGTAACCCTCTTGGGTCCCCTCCCTCTTCAGGAGCTTTGTTCTATTGCTCAATAGACTTTACTCTCAATAAACTTTGCTTTGCTGCCCACCACCGTCTACCTCTTCATTCTTTGAAGTGGTGTTACCAAGAGCTACGAGCACTGAAGGAAAAAGAAATCCTGTAACACTTTGACTTTACCACATTTGCTTCTATCAATTCTTTTTATTTTGTTGCTTGATTTAGCCATTTCTTTTTCCTACTGTCTATAACCAAAAACCCTAAGAGTTACAGAAACTTTCCTCCTATGTGAGGCTAGAGTAGAGCCAGCTATTGTTATAGAAGGAGGAGGTGATTAACCCTGTATTGCAGTTTGAGAGAGTCCATAGGGCACACTTCCAAATACCTTCCACTTTGGGCTCCCATGATTCCCACATTAGAGTCACAGGATATTGGGAGAATCATAGTTGTCAGAATTGTAAGAGACCTTGGAAGCAAAACATCTCTCTATTTTTACCCATTTGTATACTGCTTCTAGTGACTTTTCTAAGGTCACATGACTGGTAAATAGAAGAAATGGCTCTGGAACCTGAGTCATCTGATCATTGGTCTAATTCTTTTATGCTAACACATGGCTACCTCTCTGAGGAGCTGTGAACATTACCCCAGTTGACTCTGTGTTGGCACAGATATATTGAAACATCACATCTGAGAAGGTTCAGAAAATTGAGGAGGGATTTAAGACAGAATATGTGAACTCTACCTCCACACCCAGAATTTGTCCTGACAAGAGGAGAGGCAGTTATGTCTGAGTCACTATCAAGAATTGATAAAATTGAATAGGTGATTTAGTAAGAATTAGAAGGTTCCAGCATCAAGGCATTGATTTATGAATCTCAGCTCACCCTTGGGCTTTGAGAAACATTTAGGTTCTCAAATTTCAAAAATGGAACTTTTAATTCTACTTTTATAGGTTAATCGTATACAATTCTATCAACTTTTATTTTTATGTGTGGTTAAGTTATAAAAGCGCACTAAATGGCTTGCTCTGTTAATTAAATTATGCTATTCATAAACTTAAATTAGCCCTGTAAATCAGGCTTTGGGAGTCTTGTTTAACAAATGCCTTCCCAACTCAATCTCCCAAAAAAAAAACTTCTTAAATTTCCTTTTAGGTGTTTTATGACATTCTATCTAACAGTTAGATATAATGCATTTTTGTTTGTATAGATTATGTCAGAGTAAATCTTCTAATTCTTTTCTTTTTTTATGGTGAGCCCTTTTCCCAACATTATCTTATGTTTAACCTGTTGTTTCTTCTCTCCCTTCTGGTGCCCTGGACCACCTTTTATCACATACATATGACTCCTTAAGGATCCTGCCTGATTCTGTTGATTTACGTGTCGTTTTCTATACAACAACTATATAAATTTGACATCAGTAGCTTTCTGATATGTGTTCATATATGGTAGGGTGACTTTTCCATATTTATTATTATTTTTCAAATTTTCTTAGCCATTTCTAAACTTTTATTCCTCCATATTCATTTTACTTTTTAAAATTTTTAAAGGTTTTATTTACTTATTCATGAAAGACAGAGAGAGAGAGAGAGAGAGAGATGGAGGCAGAGACAGAGGGAGAAGCAGGCTCTGGGACAGGGAGCCCAATGCAGGATTCGATCGCAGGACACTGGGGTCATGACCTGAGCCAAAGGCAGACACTTAACTGACTGAGTCACCCAGGCACCCACACATTCATTTTATTTTTTATTTTATTTTTTTAAGATTATTTATTTATTTATTCATGAGAGACACAGAGAGAGAGAGAGAGAGAGAGAGAGAGGCAGAGACATAGGCAGAGGGAGAAGCAGGCTCCACGAAGGGAGCCTGATGTGGGACTTGACCCCAGGACACCAGGATCACACCCTGAATCAAAGGCTGATACTCAACCACTGAGCCACCCAGGCATCCCAACACACCATCATTTTAGGATGAATTATTCACATTTCTTTAACATTTTGTCTGAGATTAAAGTTGTAATTGCATTGATTAATTAAGAAGAAATCACATTTAAAAATATTAAGAAATTTCACCCTTTAACATGTTTTATCACTTATTTTTATAGCTTTCCATAGAGTTTAAATTTTTCTCCATGTTGGCCTTCCTTATTTTTATAAAGTTAATTCCAAGATAAAATACAGATTTTCTTATCATTGTAAAATGTATCACACTGTCTATTTCACTTACTGTATTAGTCAGAGTGTTGTAGAGAAACAGAACCAACAGGATTTATTTATTTACTTATCAATTTACTGATTTATTTATGAGATTTGCTTACGTGATTGTGGAAGCTGGGAAGTCTGTCATCCATAGGGCAGGTCAGCAGGCTGGAAGCTCAGGCAAATGTTAGTGTTGCTGTCCCAAGGAAAAATTTCTTTGGAGGGAAACCTCAGTTTCTTCTTTAGAGTTTTCAACTGATTGGATAAAACCAACCATATTATTGAGGGTAAGTAATCTCCTTTACTTGAATGTAGATGTTAACCACATTTACAAAATATCTTCAGGGAAGTAACTAGATTAGCATTGGATTAAATAACTGGGTATGAGAGCCTGGGCAAGTTGATACATAAAACTAACCATCACTTAAAGATGACAATATATAAAGGAACATTCTCAATTTTGCATATTGATACATATTGATACATATGATATTTCTGACTCTGATTATTGATACATATGGTATTTCTGACTCAGGGTGAGGGACAGAGAGAGAGAGAGCGAGAGAGAGGCGCCCCGGTGAGCAGGGAGCCTAATGCAGGGCTTGATCCCAGGACCCTGAGATCATGAACTAAGTCTAAGGCAACTGCTTAACTAAGATGTACCTTTTTGATGTATTATTTTTGTTATATAGGCAGGATTTTTAAAAAAGATTTTATTAATTCATTCATGAGAGATACAGAGAGAAAGGCAGAGGGAGAAGCAGGCTCCATGCAGGGAGCCTGATGCGGGACTGGATCCCAGGACTCCGGGATCACGCGCTAAGCTGGAGGCAGACACTGAACCGCTGAGCCACCCAGGCATCCCAAACTCCAGCTTCTTATTACTGGAGTTGGTTTGCTTCTTGATATGGTCTTGTTGAAAAAGACTCAAGCCTTATTTTGCTTGTGACTCACATTTTATCTATAGAAAATATTTATGCATTATCTTAACAGGAACTAGGGGTACCAGATGCCCATTGTATTCTAACATTAAAATGGTTAACCACCCTTTTAGATTTTCCACACAAATTAGAATGAATACTTCCTCCACATTACCCTCAAATTGCGAAGGAGTGATAATAAGCTCTAAATGATCTTAGCGAAACCCTTTTATTAACTGAAGGAAGTATCCCACACATCAGCTCTCTAAAATGAAACACTCTTCAAAATCCTCCTCTGATCTGCAATCCCTGATTCTTTTATACCTTCAAAGAGATTTGTGTCTCAAAACTAGATGCCCAAACATTTACCATATATTCTGCATCTTGCTATGGAATATAATGGCTATTTTCTTAAATTGTCAGTTAAAAAATCTTCTTTGTAATATTTTGTTATATACAAATAATCCCTCTACCCTCAAATGTTTTTAGATATTACCATACTATTACACAAAGTCATTTTTTAAAGATTTTTATTTACTTATTTTTGAGAGAGAGAGAGAGAGAGAGAGCAGGCATGAGTGGGGCGAGGGACAGAGGGAGAAGCACATAGGACATGAATCACCAAGGAAGAGAGAAGAGAATACTTTTGATTGGGAGAGTGGGCTTCTAGTAAGATCAATATGTGCTGTGGGTCTTTAGACAATCACATGAAAGGGTCTTCCAGATAGGTAAAATGAGATGTTAGAATATAAAGGACATACTCAGGGAAGGATAAGGAGACCAGGTATGATTACTCTGAATTACTCTGAAAGACCTGAGGGGCAGGTTTTTTTTTTTTTTTTTTTTTTCTATAAGTAGCTCTAAGAAACTATTAGATGTTTGTCCAAATTTTCAAAAAATTTTGAGGCTACATATATTTATTTTGGTGGTTGGGTATGTAGCAATGGAGTTACAATTTGCTTATCTTTTCTCAAGTGTGTTTTTAGGTTCCTAAGCCATTCCTTGTATATCTTTCAATTCGACCTTCCATGCTATTTTTCAGAAATAACTGTGAAAAAAATAATAAGCAAAAAAATTAAGTAAAATACAAAGATTACTGATTATTCATGATAATGTGAATCATGACTCACAGTCACCATTTCTAATTAGTTACTTGTGTTTCTGATTTATTACCACCTCCCACAGAGCCAAATAGGTCTGGAGTATTCTGAGGGCGACCCCATTTCTCAACTCACCCACAGACTCTCTTCAGCTCCTAGTATTCAATACTTGTCTTTCAAAACTTGACTGCTTACTTTACCCAAAAGGAGAAAGCCTTTGTAAAACAGATGCTCCTAGAGAATCTGAACTATTGATTTCTACATACAAATATTTTCTGAGTATATAAAAGCAGGAGCTCAGTTTTAAACATGATAAATAGATCAAGACACAACCTGGAATGAGAATGATTTCAGGAAGTTCTGGTGATAGTTTTATAATTCTTGATAGGCAACTGTCATTGTTAATGAAAATGTTCTAGGATTTCCTTTGTACATAGATATGTTACTTGGTAGCACAAATATAAATGTCATACAAATGGGATTTAGAATATTATGTGTTAATTGATGTTGTTTACTTTTGGTTTTTGCTCGATAGATGAATTTGACATATATCAATTAAACATTTAAAGATAACCAAATATAACTATTAAATAATCATGTAATGTAATCACAACAAATACAATAATAAAAATAACAAAACACTTTCTTACCAATACAGCAATTGGGATATTTTAAAAAAATGGAAATTCTAAAACCGAAAAGAAATTTGCTGCTGGAAACAAGAGGGACTTAGAATTCTCATTATATATTTTGCACATAAAATTAACATATAATCATTTGAACAGCATTTATCCTCGTAGGTAAATTTGGATCTGCCATTGTATCTCTGCATAAGAAATGTGAAGGGGGATCCCTGGGTGGTGCAGCGGTTTGGCGCCTGCCTTTGGCCCAGGGCTCGATCCTGAAGACCCGGGATCGAATCCCACCTCGGGCTCCGGGTGCATGGAGCCTGCTTCTCCCTCTGCCTGTGTCTCTGCCTCTCTCTCTCTCTCTTTCTGTAACTATCATAAATAAATTTTAAAAAATTAAAAAAAAAAAAAGAAATGTGAAGGCATTTTGTTTGGGTTTCTAGAGAAACCTGTACTTTATTGATGGCTATAAAGTGTATCGTTTCTAGTCTCATGGGCATAGTGTTTGAAGAAAAAAAATAGAAGATAGAGAAAAACAAGAAGATGAGAAGTTATCAGGAATATTTCCTCAAATGCTAATATCTTCAGAGTCATAGCTATGAGAGGTTCTGGAAGAAACTCCAAATTCATTTTTAGCTTTAATCAATAAATAGTGAGTGCTTCCTAGGTTCCAAGCACTGTCTTTGTGGCTTACAGCAGTGAATAAAGAAGATAGAATTTAATAAAAATCTTAAATGTAACTTTACTAAAGCACTGCAGCAATCATTCGAATTTTAAGTTTTGAGTTATTTGGATTGGATTTTCTTACCTGTATTCATGGAATGTCATGATAAGTGGATTCTTGACATAATTTATTGAAATGTCTGTGTCCTTTTCTTGAAGAATAATTATTAAATTGTTCTTTTTCATTGGTTTCCAGACAAAGGTTTAGGAGTGCAGTCTGCAATGTTTTCAGCTGTGATGTTTACAGTATGACATGTCAACCCAGTGCTTCTAAGGATGACACTTTTTTCAAATGATATTCTTATGATTTTATTTTCCTAATTTCTAGATATTGTAAACTGTATTTTCCAAAAAAAATACAAGCAGGACTCAATTTAAGCACAGGAACTGTTATAAACAACATAAAATTGCTGGAAGTACTACTTACTGATCACATATAAAATATGTGTGTATCGTACATTTAAATCCAAATATTATTTTTAAGCTAGGTGATAAAATAAAATGTTCTATTTATCTAAAATACCCAAAGCAATAATGATATGGCTTCATAGTATACTTTTCAATAGTAGTTTTCAATTTGGGATCTATCTATATCTATAAATAAAGATATGTCTATATCTTTAATTCATAAGGACTTCTTTAATGTTGTGGAAGAATACTGAATTAAAAGGATAATGGGGAGAAGTAGTTTATAAAATGGTATCTACAACATGATCATAAGACAGATGGGTGCAGAAACTGGAAATTTGCCAATAAATATTAATAAATCAACAAAATATGAATGTTGAAATCTCTAGATGATAGAATTATGGATGGAGTGTATATTCTTGTGTGCTATATACATTTTTAAAATTCCTGCAATGTAAATGTACTACTTTTATAATGAGAAAAAGTTCTTTATTAAGCGATGGTAATTATTATGAATGCTTGAGTAATGAATGATTTATTTCCTTTTATATTATTTCTGCTTTGGGGACTCTCTATATGTGAAAAGTTATGATTTGGAAAGGAAAATTTTAAAGGTATAATTTAAACTCAGTCTCACTGGGACATGAACAGGAATATCAACAATTATCTTAAAAGGTCATTAAACACAGACAAGTGTATAGGAGTATTGAGCCTGTCACATTCTAATATTAGCCAAATATGGTCAAATTATGGGTTAGGAATAATGGTTTGGGAACAACCACAAGTGACCCAGTTTCACCAAAGACTGAGACTTTGAAGACTGAAATTGAAGTCTTTTCTTAAATGCAAAACACATAAAATTGAATTTAATAAGCATGATTTTTGTAAAATCTTACCATATTTTTGTGCGTGTATATGCGTACACACATCCATGTGCAAGGCAAACCCAAGATTCTGTCAAAATGATGGTACATCACTCAAACTTGCTATAAATCTTTGATCGATGAGTTCTGCTATATGATTTATTTATTTATTTATTTATTTATTTATTTATTTATTTATTTATTTATTTATTTTTATATGCATTCTTTAGATCTCAGCTCAACTGACACTTTCCTGGGAAGTATTCCATAACCTCAGTGAATGGGCTAAATGTCCTTTTATCTACCCAATAAAATGATCATTTGTAGCAATTATACATTTATTTGTAAGCTTTATGTGTCTGCTTTCAGCACTATATTGAATGAATGAATGATCAGCTACTTAATAGAAAGCATTAATGTCTTCCCTTCTTGTATTCCCTGCTTATTAAATAAAAGTCACGATGATACTATAACGTGTCTTCTACTTCATTCTATTCACTAATCCATTCTATGGCTGAACCACTTTATTTGTGAGCTTTCTGAGATCAAGGCAAACTCAGCAACAGACTTAGGTGCATTTCAGAAAGCATTCTTAGCTAAAAGACAGATCCATTGCAAGAATTGTTTTGATATATTACTTTCCCTAGTAATCTCTGGGCTTTAGAGCATCGGGGCTGAACCCCTTCCCACTCCTTCCCCCAACCTCCATATTCTTAGCACATTTCTTTGTGCCTAACTCTTATAGGTTGCATCAGTTAGAATGTTTTCATTTACAGTAATAAAAAATTAATAGTCCAAATGCTTGGAACAGAAGTAGGAATTTACTGGATAATGTAATTATAAATATCCAGGGAAAACTTGAGACTCAGTTTGATCAACCCTGTTGTTTCAGTTCTTTGCAATTTTCTGGGCCATGAGCTCATCTCTGTATTACCATCATCCTCATCTTTGCTTCCCTCATGTTAGTAAAATGTCTGCAGTGATTCCATGTTTTATATATGAACATGCTTTGATTCCAGAAGAATATAAACTTTTGAACAAAAGTCCTGAGCTTCACTCTAATTAGGGTGTGGAGATCGCATACTCCTCAATTGCGGTGGGCCAGAAGGATTGTCATTCACTGATTGCCTAAGGTCTCTGTTATGTGTCATATCCTTATCCAGTAACAGTGGGATGATTTCAGACTAATCAGAGCTTTGTCTCAAAGCTGAGGATGGGACCAATCATGCTTAACTCAGATGATCAATAGAAGAAATGTAACATGGCTCTGGAAGAGGCAACTAAAAATGCTCACATTGACTTGGAAGTAGGAGAGAGAAGACATTGCTAGACCGGAGACAAAGTTATCTTTTCTGATCTAGTACTCATAAGAAAACAGTTATTCTCAGGAAGGTGAAAGGCAGGTTGAAGGTTGAAACTTGCTTATGTACCTTTTGTATGATTCTAATGGATATTTGTGGATATTGGTGGGTTGAATATAGGTTTCTATTTTTTCCCATTTCTGGCATAGAGCCAAAATGGAAAATTATACAAAGGTATTTCAGAAATTCTAGCTCTGCTATTACTCTATAACTAAGTGGAAGTAAATACTACTTAAAAGATTATAAGTTGTACAGAGAACGGAGTTGAAGCTAAGTATTCCTGCACAAGTGTAGGCTGCAAATCAAAATACATGCTTAACTATGTACATTTCACTTGGTTGTAATGAACTGTTCTAAAATGGTGCTTTTAGACAATAGTAATACCTGGGCAGCCCAGGTGGCTCAGCAGTTTAGCGCTGCCTTCACCATAGGGCATGATCCTGGAGACCTGGGATCGAGTTCCGCATTGGGCTCCCTGCATGGAGCCTGCTTCTCCTTCTGCCTGTGTCTCTGCCTCTCTCTCTCTCTCTCTCATGAATAAATAAAATCTTTTAAAAAAGAAAATAGCAATACCTTTTACAAATATTTTAGCTGACAAGAGTGCCCAGAATGATATGATCACACACACACACACACACACACACACACACACACACACCTGTTGGGTAATTCAAGAAGAGATAAAGGGAAACAATATCCAGGAAGAGGTCAGCAGGAACTATTTCAGATTCTGGGGTTAGAGATATGAAGTATATGAGTTTCTGACAGTAAAAAACTAGGAAAGACCGAAAAAGATCAGAGAAATTGCAGCTCTTAGAACAAAAACCTAGTAGAAGATTGGAAACAAGAAAATAGTGCGGACTTCTGAGGGAGACCCTACTGTAATCGGAGATAAGAACACTTCCTCATTAGGATGGTCCTGAGGCTGAGTTAAGGCAAACAGTACATCTAACACAGACTACAGGCTTAAAATTTGAAATGTCTGGAATAATATTCCAGTGAAACCATCTGGGCCTGGTGTTTTCTTTTGTTGAAATATTTAATTTTTGATCCAATTACAATAACAGATATTCACATTTCTGTTTATCCTTAGGTACTTAGCATCCTTGATGGGATTGGCCTATTTCATCTAAATTATCAAATTTGTGGGCAGAGAGCTGTTATCTTGTGCCTTTATTATCATTTTCATGCCCATATAATCAATAGCAATGTCCCCTTGAGACTTCCTTCCAATGTTTTGCAATTTTGTGTTTGGCACCAATTTGAAAGTTAGAGAAAAATCCAACATGCGACACTGTACCAAAAAATGTGAATCAGGAAATAAATTGAAAATATAAAGTTTTATGATAGATGATGATGTTTTAAACCTTTTTTCAGGGTGATCTAAATTTTGCAAGGCTTTCTCTTTTAAAATTACAATGTTTTCTTCCACCCGTTAGCTTCTCCCTCCCATTGTTTTTCTGAATTGCATCGTTTATATACTTCCTCCTGACATTCAGATCTAATTCTTGCAGCCAGTCCAGATATCCGTGTGTTGAGACCTGATAAATCCAGATGCTTGCATTTTATTACAGCAGCATCATTTATGTCAGTATATGTGAAGATGTACAAGCAAAGGTTTGTAGGTTTTGCCATTCTAAGCCACTGGGTCAGCATTGCTCTACTACTTCCTCAAAACAGAAGCTTAACAACTCAATTTTTCTTTTTGTAAATGAAAACAATTTCTTTCCAATGACTACACTTTGAGAAAGAAAAGCAAATTGGATGACAAAATCGAATTTAGCAATATATTTCTAAAGACTCCATTTCCTTCTCTATGACTAACTTTGACAAACTCCATCTATGCATCCCTGGTTTATTCTTATCTATTAAAGATAAAATGGAAACTGAATTCAGTTTATGGAAACTGAATCTGAATGTTTAACTTCATGACATATTTTGTGAAGAATCCATAAAATCTGTGGAGAAACCTCAGCTGACATCTATTTAGACATTTTGGTAGTCTCTGTTTATTATTTTAAAGCTTATCCTATAATGCCAATTACTCAAAAATAATAGAGGGGTGCCTGGATGGCTCAGTTGGTTAAATGGCTGACTTCGGCTCAGGTCATGATCTGGGGATCTTGGGATCAAGTCCCTCCCTGTGCTTTGCACCCAGTGGGAGTCTGCTTGTCCCTCTTTCAATTCCTCTGCCTCTCCCTCTGCTCAGGCACTCTCTCTCTCACACAAATAAATAAGATCTTTAAAAAATATAATAGAAGTAGAGACATATGAACTGCTTAGCTAGGGAAGGACACTCCACACTGCACTAAATAGTCAGGTTCTAGAGGACAGGGGAGAGTCTTTATGGAAGACGTGAAAGCTATAATAATAGTGAAAACAACAGCAATGGATATTTTTCATTTCTGATCATCTCATATGTTCACTATCTCTAATCTTCATATGAGTGTCATGTGTACCTTATAATTTTCGTTTTAACAAATTAGAAATCTGAAGTTTAACAAGATTAGACAACTATGGCATGAAAGAGTCCAGATTAAAAGCAGTGTTGATCTGACTGCTAAATTACGAGGTAATACAGATTCAGGTAGAAAGGATATAGATAGTCCATGAGGAGGCAACAGAGATCGCTCTGTGGGGCATCTGGGAGATTCTCTGAAGCACAATTCAGAGGTACAATTCTTCTTAATCAACATGGGAATGAGAAGACTGAGGTAGTCCTGGAATTTTCACAGAATTTATGGCAGCATCACTGAGAAGAGTGTTTCCAAAATGAGGCATCCAAAGAAATTTCTCTAAAGTGATTTCAAGGCACTGCTGGTAAGATTCTTCAGGGTTGTGTGGGGTGTGAGAGGATAGGGACCAATCAAGTTATTTTAGGTGTATAGTCACTGATGTGAGCAAAAGTGATGTGAGATTTCTTTTCAAGTGAAATATTCTGTGTGTGTTTTGAGCCTTCCTTGTTAAAATGAAAGTTACTTCCAAATAAAATAAACATCTCCGTTTTCACTAGAGTAGAACTAGAACAGAGACAAAGAGCCATACAGATTTGAAAGGCAATGAGCCTGCCAGCTTCCAGAAGCTGACATAGATAGCTAGCATCCAATACCTTCAGAGCAGTGGAAAGAAAAAGGGGTTAAAAGCAACAGCAAATGTCCTTGGGACTAGGGTTTGTATCAAACTGGATGTTGGTGATGGCTAGAAGCTGAGAAAGTATTTCAGGCATGATGTGAGTTAATCTACTGTTGGCCCAGTGACTGAATCTCAATATTCCTCCAGCCAATAATTTAAGATGCATTTCCTGACCTGCTTCCTTAGCAATCAGAAGTCTGTAGCAAAACTTCCTCATTTAGAGGCATGCACACAGACATGAGAAAAATTACTCAATATGAGCCTACAATTTCAACAATCAGGAGTTTTTGAGAAAATAAAGGACCAAATAAAGTCTTTTGAAAAAAAAATCATAACTTAAAGAAAGAAAGATATGAATCAAAAATAAGGAAAGAAACCAACCGAATGACCTGAAAAAGTAGGATATGTCTGGAATAAACACAGTTAAAAAGTACTGAGGAATTTACACAGAATGCAACACAGAAAATAAAGTTATAGAGAAAAGAATAAATGAAACATGAAAGAAAACTACATATGTCTGGTGGAATTGGCAGAGGGAGAGTTTTGTGAAGAATGGTATAGAAACAATATTAAAAGAAGTTTCTAAGGGACTCCTAGGTGGTTTAGTCAGTTAAACATCTGACTCTTGACTTTGGCCCAGGTTGTGACCTTGGGGTGCTGGGATTGAGTACTGTATCTGACTCTGTGCCTAGTGCAGAGTCTGCTTGTCTCTCTCTTTCTACTCCTCTCCGTACTCTCTCTCTCTCTAAAATAAATAAAATCTAAAAAAAATTTTGTCAACATTGAAGAAAGATATACATTCCCAGATTCAAAATAACCAAAGTAGAAAAATACAAGTTCAAAGATTTCTAGTAAAGTCTGAGTTTGTTGATATCTCCAATATTCATTTTTCCCTTTTTTCTTTTGGTTATACGACACCTTGAGTTTTATCTGAGTTTATTTTTCCCGAATTAATTAAACCAACTCACTTAACAAAATACAATTTCTATTCTCAGTGAGGTTTTTTCCTCTTTGCACCTGAGTTTTCTTCTCATTGGAGGCAATCTTTTTATTGTTCTTATAGTAAGAATCTGTAGTTACTAAGCTCTTTTAGCATTTAAATATATTGAAATATATTTATTTTTCCCTACAATTAAGTAGGGAATTACAATAATCTTCCTTCAGCATTTTATTTTATTTTATTTTTTTTTAATTTTTTTTTTCATTTATTTATGATAGTCACACAGAGAGAGAGAGAGGGGCAGAGACACAGGCAGAGGGAGAAGCAGGCTCCATGCACCGGGAGCCCGACGTGGGATTCGATCCCGGGTCTCCAGGATCGCGCCCTGGGCCAAAGGCAGGCGCCAAACCGCTGCGCCACCCAGGGATCCCTTCCTTCAGCATTTTAAAGGTTTTGTTCCTTTGTACAAATAGGTGGCTAGGATTTAATGCCTTCAGTGTAATCCAAATCAACATCTCTTGCTCCTGTGGTCTGTTGCCAGTTTAACTCCTGTTCCTTTGAAAATTATCTCTGTTCTCTTTTCAAGTTCAAGTTGATCCTAAAGGGCACATAGAAGAGCAAAATATTAGCAAAACAGTTAATTCGTTTTTTTCAAGATTTTATTTATTTATTCATAAGAGACACACAGAGAGAGGCAGAGACAGGCAGAGGGAGAAGCAGGCTCCATGCAGGGAACCCGACGTGGGACTCGATCCCAGGTATCCAGGATCACGCCCTGGGCTGAAGGCGGCGCTAAACCGCTGAGCCACCCGGGCTGCCCAGTTAATATGGTTTTAATGAATAGGAACCAAGTGAGATTATTTGACTTTTGCGGTCTCAAAATTTATTATAATAATTATAACAATTTAGACTGCTGGACATTACTACAAAGATAAATAATTAGGTCATTAGGCAGAATAAAATATATAAAAGAGTACCTACATGACAATTTGAAATATGTTAGAGGGAACTTTACAGATGAGTGGGATAAAGCCGACTAGTTTTGATTCATCTATCCATTTTATCCATCTTGAAGGAAAAGCCTAGGTTACTGCCTCATATCATACACAAAAAAAGGGCATTGGAGACTAATGGTAAGGTATGTTATCTTGGTTGTGATGGTTTCACAGATATATACATATGTTAACATTAATCAGATTGTACAATTAAAATGTGAAACTTATTATATGTCCATTATTTCTCAAATAACATTTTAAAAATAAAAATAACGATTTTTTTAGATCCAGGAAAACTCCATATCAAAGATTTTTTCCTTTCATTGCTAGTAGCAATCTGTTGTGTGGATATACCACAGCTCATTTATCCATACATGAATTATTTTAATTAAGATAACATATTGCCTTAGGTAGTGGATTTTGTGTTATACAGAAAATGGAAAAGCTGATCACTTTGTCTTAGAAGTATGTGTCACTTTTGATAAAGAGCAAAGAGAAATAAAGAAAAATAAGAAGTTGATGATGAAAATAATTTGCAATGCTCTGAATCCTCTATCTGAGTCCCCATCCACAACCCAAGCTTGCTTTTTTTGACATGACCTGGCCACATCAAGATGTGATGAAGATATTTTTCTTGATTTTACAATGTACAGAATTGAGGTGGGCCTGCTCAAAGAGAGTCATAATGTTTTATAATAAACCTGATTCTGGAGACCCCTAAATTAATTCTACTGCTTATGAGTATACAACATGGACAAACATTTCTTTTCCATTATTTTTCATTTAGTAATGGAGGATCAGCAAAATGATCAATTCAAAGACAGCAGGACACAAAATTATAGGACATAAAATTATAGTTATTTTACATAAATTTCATAATACTTAAAATTCACAACCATGGCATATTGACAAATATGCCAGGATACAACCATCAAAATCAAAACCTCTATAAAATATTAGCAGCATTTGGTTTATGGTTATTATCATTTCAGGTCAGTCATGGTATCTAATAATAAACCCTTCAGTAAATGCCATTTCATTTCTAGGAGGTCAAGAATCACTTTTCCAGTCAAAATCAGAGCAGCAACTTAACATGTATCCTCATGACTTTAAGACTTAAGAAAAAAAATATTTGAAGATGATCCCTTTCAAGCACAAGTCAACCTACTTGAGCATTCCAAGAGAGCTTATATTTAGAACATCAGTAAAAAAAAGTATTTCTTATCTTAGATTTTATTACCCAAAGGATTTCTTTTAGTCTAAGTACATGCTAGAATATATTAAAAACTATCACTTTTGCCAAAGTGGTCATGTGCCTAATGTGTGGAAGTGTTCTGGTAAGATACATAGTTTTATGAAAAGGTTTGATTTTGACATTGTTTCAAGTTTCTGGGAACTTGGTTTTAAAAATCCTTATTGGGAAAGTTTTCATAATTTTTGAAGACCAATTTGGTCCTGAGATCAACTTGGAAGAACCATGAAAAATACTTTTAGTGGTAAGAAATTGTGCTGTCAGAGTTATTATGAAAATATGGAAGTAAAATGATCGGTTCCTTAGCAACTGAGAGCAAACCTTTGGTATTGACAGTGATGCATGGAAACTGGAGCTCTAAACACTTTGAAAGACCAAGAGTATCTGTATACCTGTGGCAGATGTTGATTTGGTTTTCAGAGTGTGGGTGTCAACAGAACGACTCCACTTTTCTTTATTGTTTCTTTGTCCATTGACTTTCTTTAAAGGATGAAGTGGATACAGAGAATGCACTGTTTTTACTTGTTCTATGATGTTGTGTAACTAGTTTTTATAAACCTATTCCTTTATCTTATCCTAAACTATTGTCTGGATTGTATCATGTATCATGAGAACAGATCTCGAATTTGGGGAAAGATGAATAAAGAAAAATGAGAAATATTGGATGTAGATATTTAAACTTCATTTTTCAACTATAATTTAGATCTTATATCCTCTGGTACCATTTTGTTGATAGGATTAACTTGTAGGTAAGCAAAAACCTTATAAAACAGAGATAACCTGAAACTAAGAATCCTTTCAGTCTAAGTCTGAATATAATCTGAAAAAATTGAAAAATCCAAATAGTCTTCTATATAGCTGGGGGATGACATTAGATTTGCTTGATTATTTCCAAAGCTATCAGAAAGAAATAAATGATGTGGGTTACAACCATTTCCTAGAAATTGAACAAAATTAGTAACATTTGAGCAAAGAAAATTGAAGGTGATGACTTGCATTGCAGTAAACTTTCTCTATTTCCCTAATTGTAAACTTTAACTAGATAGAGTAACTTTTTAAAACTATCTTCACCATAAACACTTCTGTGTGAGAAAAATGTAGTTACCTTGGCACTATCTGAGGGATCTCATGGTATGCCATCTGCCGCCAGATCCCCTGGGAAAGGTTTACATCACATGGGGTCCTGGCTTGAAATAATGGCACCCAAGGATGCAGAGTTTTATCTCCAGTGGGACCCTGAGAGTCTTTGGCAAGGGGCAAACGCTTAGCAGAACCAAATGATCTCTGTTCTACATGTAAATTCTAGTTGACTCAAGACCTGAAATGGTGAAGAAGTGAGAGTTCCAAGCCCACCAGTGATATCCAGGCCCTTCATTGTTTGATAATTCCCATAAGCATCCAAGTAGTTTCTTTTGGAGGTTTTTTTTTAGTTACATCATCTGTAATCTTGTGTCAGAGTCTTAGCATACATTTTTTTGTTCTATCTTTAGATAGATAGGTAGATGATAGATAGATAGATAGATAGATATTTCGTTGTACATTCTCAACGTCCATATGCTACTACAAAAAAATTCAATACTAACAAAATTTTAAAACCAGTATCCTTAACTTCTGTCTTTTCTGGAAGGTGCCAAAGAATTTCAATTCACATGTGTCTGGAGATCTCAAAATGGAAAGGAAAGTAATTGGGTTGGTCCTTCTACTTCTCCATCCGATGCCAACTCTGTGGTATCTTCCTAATTTCTGATGTTCTGGTTTGGGAGGGAGAAGAAAAACCGAGAAGGAGAACATGGAAGCATTTTTCCTTACCTGTCTTAGAGGTGGCATTTGTTAGGATATTTCTGTGAAAACAACTGTGTCTCTGAAAATGAGGTCAGTATTAAAAATCCAATTTGCAATCTAAAGATCCTTGGTTCTGTTCCCTGGAACCAGGTAGAATTTAGCAGAATCGATTCTAATAAAATAACCATATAAGAGTTCTCCAGTTATTGGTACTTTTTAAATTAAAATTGTAAGAACTTATATATTAAAAGCAGACTGGAAGGTAGCAGATTTTTTTTTCAAGTGAAACATTTTTTTGGTATTTGAGAGCATCATGTATTTAAGTGCAAGCAATTATTTTCATAGTTATTTAATTAAATACAGAAACACTTCAGTTGTACAGGCAATTCGAAAAGATTTTAAATTCTGAAAATTCCATTTTATACTAAACACCATAGAATGGCATTTACTTAAGGTGTAAGCCATGTAAGCCATTATTGGCAACATGAGTTCATGCTTTGACTAATAATTGTTGAGTTGTCTGCTTCCAGGATACAATTATTTTCCCAGCGGCTGAGAACAGGCAGGTCTGAAGAAAAGAGTTAGGCATGAACACCTGTTTATTCTGTTTCAGCACAGTGAGTACTTCCACCTAATCAGTCCTGCCCCTGGTTTCCTAGTCTAGAATCACCTTGGGCCTCTGTTTGTTACACATCTGTGGTCTATAAGCATAGAAAGCAAGAGTACCCTCAAGGTAGCCTCATGCTGCTAAAGTGCTTTTTTTGTCAATAACTTATTTACTTCTCCAAGTTGTTGGTTGTTGACATTTTAAAGTCAAGTGGACCCCACGATGGAGAGACAAGCTTTATGAGCTATGTGGTAAGAGCTAACATTTATTTAGCATTTCACGAGTTACAAAGATTTCTCATATACATGATCACATTTGACACTCACTAGAAATCCTCAGAATAGACATGATTATTCCTCATTTCACATTAGCTCTGTGCTTGAAGATTCACCTGTTTCAGTTTTCTATCACTGCTATAGGCAAATTACCACAAATTTAGTGTCTCAAAGCAGCACAGGTATGTTATCTGCCAGTTGTAGAGATCAGAAATCCTGAAATCAAGGTATTGGTAGGACTGAGTTCCTTCTGGGGGCTCTAATGGAGAGACAATTTCCTTGCCTAGTCCATCTTTCAGAGGCTGTGAATTCCTTGTATCCTGGCCCTTACTATATTAAAAGTCAGCACTTTTGCATCTTCCAATCTCTCTCTCTCTCTCTCTCTCTCTCTTTCCACTGTCATATTGATTTTCTCTCTCTGATTCTTCTGCTTTCCTCTTTACAATGACATTGGATCCATTAGCCAATATAATCTCCCCATCTCAAGATCCTTTACTTAATCATATCTGTAGAGTCCCTTTTTCTGTGCAAGGTACCATATTCACCAGTTCTGAGGATCAGGATTTGGACATCTCAAGGCAGGGAGGGGAGTTGGCATCATTCAGCCTGCCACACCAATATTATCTCATTTAATCTCACACCAACATTATGGAGTTGACATTATTTTGTCTGTTTTATAATTAAAAAAGCAGACTCAAAGTGATTGAATGAATTAGTGAAGCTGCTCACCACTGTTATTCAACACAGTACTAGAAGTCTTAGCCTCAGCAATCAGACAACAGAAAGAACTAAAAGGCATTCAAATTGACAAAGAAGAAGTCAAACTCTCCCTCTTCACAGATGACATAATACTGTACATAGAAAACCCTAAAGACTCCACCCCAAGATTGCTAGAACTCATACAGCAATTTGGCAATGTGGCAAGATACAAAATCAATGCCCAGAAATCAATGGCACTTCTATACACTAACAATGAGACTGAAGAAAGAGAAATTAAGGAATCAATCCCATTACAATTGCACCCAAAAGCATAAGATACCTAGGAATAAACCTAACTAAAGAGGTAAAAGATCTATACCCTAAAAACTGCAGAACACTTCTGAAAGCAATTGAGGAAGACACAAAGAGATCAAAAACATTTCATGTTCATGGATTGGAAGAATTAATAGTGTGAAAATGTCTATGCTACCCAAGGCAATTTACACATTCAAAGCAATTCCTATCAAAATACTGTGGACTTTCTTGAAAGAGTTGGAACAAATCATCTTAAGATTTGTGTGGAATCAGAAAATGCCCTGAATAGCCAGGGGACTATTGAAAAAGAAAATCAGATCTGGGGGCATCACAATCCCAGATTTCAAGTTGTACTACAAAGCTGTGATCAAGATAGTGTGGTACTGGCACAAAAACAGACACATAGATCAATGGAGCAAAATAGAGAGCCCAGAAATGGGGCCTCAACTCTATGGTCAACTAATATTCAACAAAGCAGGAAAGACTATCCACTGGAAAAAGGACAGTGTCTTCAATAAATGCTGCTGGGAAAATTGGACATCCACATGCAGAAGAATGAAACTAGTCCATTCTCTTACACCAGACACAAAGATAAACTCAAAATGGATGAAAGATCTAAATGTGAGACAAGAATCCATCAAAATTCTAGAGGAGAACACAGGCAACACCCTTTTGAACTTGGCCACAGCAACTTCTTGCAAGATACATCTATGAAGGCAAGGGAAACAAAAGCAAAAATGAACTATTGGGACTTCATCAAGATAAAAAGCTTCTGCACAGCAAAAGAAACAGTCAACAAAACTAAAAGGCAACCTACAGAATGGGAGAAGATATTTGCAAAAGACATATCAGATAAAGGGCTAGTATCCAAGATCTATAAAGAACTTATTAAACTCAAGAGCAAAGAAATAAACAATCATGAAATGGACAAAAGACATGAACAGAAATCTCACATAGGAAGACATAGACATGGCCAAGAAGCACATGAGAAAATGCTCCACATCACTGGCCATCAGGGAAATACAAATCAAAACCACTGTCATATGGTATCAATGAGATACCACCTCACAGCAGTGAGAATGGGGAAAATTAACAAGACAGGAAACAACAGATTTTGGAGAAGATGTGGAGAAAGGGAAACCCTCTTGTACTGTTTGTGGGAATGTGAACTGGTACAGCCACTCTGGAAAACTGTGTGGAGGTTCCTTAAAGAGTTAAAAAAAGAACTACACTTCGACCCAGCAATTGCACTGGGGGGATTTACCCCAAAGATACAGATGCAGTGAAAAGCAGGGACAGTTGCACCCCATTGTTTATAGCATCAATGGCCACTATAGCCAAACTGTGGAAGGAGCCTCGGTGTCCATCGAAAGATGAATGGATAAAGAAGATGTGGTTTATGTATACAATGGAATATTCCTCAGCCATTAGGAAAGACGAATACCCACCATTTGCTTCAACGTGGATAGACCTGGAGGGTATTATATTGAGTGAAGTAAGTCAATTGGAGAAGGACAATCATTATATGGTTTCACTCATATGGGGTATATAAAAAATAGTGAAAGGGACCATAGGGGAAAGGAGAGAAAATGAGTGGAAAAAATCAGAGAGGGTGACAAAACATGAGACTCCTAACTCTGGGATATGAACAAGGGGCGGTGGAAGGGGAGGTGGGTGGGAGGATGGGGTGACTGGGTGACGGTCACTGAGGGGGCACTTGACAAGATGAGCACTAGGTGTTATACTATATGTTGGCAAATTGAACTCCAATAAAAAAAAATTATGATGCAAGAGTGAAGACATGTAAGTACTAGGAGGCTTAGAACACTACTGAAAAAGTTGTCAAGATATCTGTAGCTGTTATTGTCTCCTTCCTATTTGCCAATAATAATAGATTGATACTAATATACAGTAAATTATGTAATTAGATAGTAAATTATATGCTATAATTGGGATTGTAGGTATCATTACTTTGGCTAATTTGCAAATATGAATGAGATTGTTGCTTTGTTTGGGGAATATATTATTGATAGTAACCTGAAGACATCATAGATGATCCATCTATTATTTAAGGAAATATTTATTAAGCACCCATTATATATCCTGCACCTTATAAATTGTATTCAAAAATAAAGTATGAATTACTAAAAAAAAAAAAAAATAGTGAAGTTGTAGTAAGTGGTTGACCAACCAACACACTCTGTTCTGTCTACCAAACCTGTGCTTTTTCCTTACACAGTAATTTCTAAATCATATGTTCTCAGAGAGTCTCTTCCAGATGATGCTATCACATGCTTCTGAAAGAAAAGTTTCTCGGTGAAAGAAGTTGGAAAGAAAACTTCATGCTGTAGCCCTATCAGAAGTTCATGGTGTTCATGATGATTTTGTTAAGCCCCAGGATCTTAAAACAACAGCCCCCTCCCCCATTAAACCATGCTTAACCCAGTATTTCCCAAATTATCTACGAAAGAACAATTGCTATATTATTGGGTTTTAACATTTTTTTTGAGAGGGGCGGGGAAACTCAAAGTCAGATTTTCTGAACCTAAATGAAATATTCTTTCCATGACATTACTGTTGTAAAGACCCATAAACATTAAAACACAAATCTTATAGATTTATTTTAATAAAATGCATATTGCAGGTATCTTTGAGTTGATAACAGACAATTGGTTAATGACAGCTAGGGAAGAAAAAATTAATATTGGGCTTAAATATATACTTATTATCTGAAAGTAACTGTTATCTGTTCATACCTTAAGCAGATTATTTGAACTTTCTGAATCTGCTTTCATACTTGTAAAAATAGAAGTCTTATAAACCACATAGAATTTAGATGCTTATGTCCCCTGTTTGTGTCTTGGAGTTTAGAACTTGGAATTTTGAATTTGGGGTATAAAATACAATTTCTGTGGTTTCTTTCTCTGTTTGAAATAATTTGGGAATGACTAATTTTAAAATACTAAATTTCCTCCAATGTTTATCTAATGGAAAAACATTAATTTGAATTATTGGAAAAATACTTAGGTTGTCACTAGGACATGGTAGCTCTTTTTCTGGATCATCATAAAATAAACAAGTAAAACTCCAGAGGTTTCATGTATTCATGTAGCTTTTTCAACTTGTGAATTTCATGAATGCAATTTTCTTCCTTTTCTAAGGAGCAGGCTATAGTTGCAATGGTTGCTTCTGAGTTGTGAAATTGATATTAATAATTCCTTGTTTTATTTCATTATTTTGATCAGTAATTAAATGTTCTTTTAGCAAAGAATTTAGTATTGCAGAGATTTCATCTGAGCTGGTTGAGTTCTGAATTTGATAAGAATAATTTCTTGTTTTCATTGTATGATCAGTAATTCAATCTTCACTAAATAATTAGCAAAGCACTGTTCTCAAATTGTGTATTGACCATGTTTATCAGAAGTTTACTTTAATTGATGCCAGTTTTTAAAATTTAAGCAACTCATCTCTTTAAAGATTTTCTGTTTTTAATTCCAGCTCTTTCTGTTTTCTTAGCTTTACTCTTATATTTTTTATTTCTATAACTTTATCAAATTATTTCATTTATTTTATATAGAGGGCTAGCATGAGCGGTGGGGAAGAGGCAAAGAGAGAGGGAGAGAGAGAATTTTAAGCAGGCTCCACACCCAACTCGGAGCACATCACCCTCTTGACCTCATGACTCTGAGATCTGATCTGAGCCAAAATCAGAAGTCAGACACTTACCTGACTAGCCACCCAGGTGCCCCAACTTTATCAAATTATAATCACTCTCAGTGATCTGAAGGACTGACAAAGAGTAGTCATGGGCTACAAAAATTTAAATATGTTTATAAAATATGTAAATAAAATGATTTTAATATTAAAATTGTCATGTTATTTTCTTCTCAAATATTAAAAATTATCATTAGAGTTTGGGCACCAAATATAGCTGAATTTTTCTATTTAATTTTCCAAAAATGTAAGTATTACGTGTTTCTACAAAGTAAAAACACTTGTGGGGTGGCTGGGTGGCTCAGTTGATTAATCGTATGCCTTCAGCTCAGGTCATGATCCCTGGTTCCTGGGATGAGCCCCACATTGGGCTCCTTGTTCAGCAGGAGACTATTTTTCCCACTACCCCCTCCTTCACCATATGCATGCTCTTTTTCTCTCTCTCTTACTCTCCCTCTCAAATAAAAAATAAAATAAAAACACTTGCAATTCCAGTATTCACTATCTACTTAGTTGCTAATGTAAGAAAAAAAATCGTTATTTGTTTTATTACTGTTACATTGGGACACACAAATGCACAAACACACATCCCAAAATATAACAGCAATATGACTGCTTAATTTTGCCATATTCCTTTGCTGTCATGTTCAAATGTTTTAGTACTGTTCTGATTAGTTACTACCTCTGCACTTAGAAATTAGCATAGAAATAGACAAGAAAATAGATACTTTGCATTAATTAGAAATAATACATTTTTATGCAAGCATCTTTTGTAGTCATACTCCCTAAGAGGAATAATTTGATAAGAAGGGTAATTTGCCTTGCCTCTTTCCTAAGTGAACCCTCTGCTCCAATTCTCCTCAGACTACAAGGCAGTGTCTTTTGGCAAGGTTGGTATAATGAACCTAAAACTTTTGTGATATTTGAGCAGTTGTCTTTTGTTTTGAAGACATGTGAGGAACAGTAGAGAAGCCTGGCTGGGGGTAGCCCAACGGTATGTGCATTTTAATTATTTCTTTATTTCTCGCTGGCAATCACACTGTTGGCTTTCTTTCTTTTTTTTTTTTTTCAATTGAGCATTCAGCAAACATTTATTTTTCATTTCTTTAAATGTATATTTGATAAATATATAATAATTTTCCATTATATGCAAGACCTAGAGCTAGGTGTACAAAATTTGGAAGTTAGAAGAACAGAATTTTTGGAAAGTTTACATTCTAATGGAGGACAAAAGACAAATGTATAAAACAATGGATAGGAGGTGAGTAAAAAGTCCTGTGGCCATATTTAACCCCAATGATAAAGTATGGCAGGAAAAGGAAGGATTTGGGGTTTAATCACAAGGGTAATTTACCCTTAAAGATGAATTATTAAAGAGCATCTGGGTTACTCAGTTAAGCATATGACTCTTTTTTTTTTTTTTTAAGATTGTATGTATTTATTTTAAAGAGAGAAAGCAAGCAATCAGGGGAAGCGGCAGAGAATCTCCAGCAGACTCCATGCTCAGCAAGGAGCCTGATGGGGGAGCCTGATTCTATGATCCTGAGATCAACACCTGAGCCAAAATCAAGAGTCAGTGCTTAACCAACTGAGCCATCTAGGCATACCTGAGGATCTAGCTCCTGATTTTGGCTCAGCTCATGATCTCGGGGTGGTGAGATTGAGGCCCAAGTTGGGAATCCACGCTCAGCAGGGAGTCTGCCTGAGGTTCTCTCTCTCTCTCTCCCTTGACCCCTCCCCACAAATCTCTCTCTTTGTCTTTCTCTCAAATAAATAAATAAATAAATAAATAAACAAACAAACATACAAACCTTTTTTAAAAAGATGAATTATTAAATTACAATCCTAAATCCACCTTTTAACGTGTGCTCCTTACCCTGTTTTCCTTCCAGTTTGCTTGTAGAAATTTTTATTTTCTTGAACAATGAAAAATTCTAGAAAATGTACCTAGTGCAAACTTCATGTTCTTAGTATAGAGATTCTAAATCAGAGAACTAAGTAAAACTCTAAGCCTCAAAAATATTCCTTTACCATCCTTCTTTTCATTTTGAAAGAAGTTTATTAAAACTAAAGAACTGACATATATAACCCTTAGCCAATTCAATCTAGGAAGCTCTTCCTTTATAAACAACAGCATATAGAGCAATGACCATAAATGTTAACATCTTAGACATCTTTTTATTCATAAAAGGTTGCATCACTTAATATCTTATACCAATAATAACAGTTTATTTTTCGGTAGTTTTACTGTGTATTAGTGTCAAAGAAAATTTACACTGGACAAGTTAAATAGGCAAGAAATACTTTTCTCAAGACTATTGCAATTCAAGGGATTGAACCAACTCTACTGCATAAACTAGTGGGAAAGTACTGGATGATATCAGAGGGCAATTGGCCAATGGGTTAGGCCATCCATGTTAGCTAATTGTTGCCTTTGAAGTTAAGCTCTACCATCCCACAGGGACTGGGGGGTAAGAATGCTATCTCCTTCAATAATCACATTTCAAAAGAATGGGTCCCAGGCTCTTGAGAAGAATATTCCTGGGTTGTAAAACTGTCAAGAAGCCAGGAGAAGATTTGTCATGTCTCAAAGGGTCAGAGGAAGAATTTACAACAGGAAGTTGTTTAAATACTGTAAGAAGAGAGAAGTTGGAACCTAGAGTCAGGAAGAAGGCTAAGTTTAATCAAGCTGAGGGGAATGCTAGGACTGTCTTGGTCACCGAGCATTGAGTTTGTATATAGTATCTTCTTTAATTTTCATAAAAATGTATGTCAAGCAGATTTTCTATTAAACTTTAAGATTAAGAAACTGAGTCACCATGAAATCAAACAAATTGCCTAAGTTCATAGAGCTTTAAGTGGCACAAATGACAGAAGAGCCTGGGTTGTCTGACAGGGTGTTTGATTGTAGGCTGTATAATGTGACTTCAGAACATTAGAGTTTACCATGTACGTTTTTCAAATTGAATCTCACAGTGACCATATGAGATTGTCACTTGTTCCCATAAAGTGAGCCTCAGACTCACAGAGGGTGATGATCAAAATGAAACACGATGGTGAGTGGATGTTTCATCTTACTGTACCAAAGCTGCTTTATTGAAGTGTTCATTGCAGTAAATATTTCTGACTTTTCAGAGAGTAACTGGGTTCTACCAATAACAGCTAGAGCCTATGTCTTGCAAAAAAGCATTGTGTATTTTTCCTTGGTGAGAAAAAGACTGGATATAGTATTTTTCTTTTAAAGAACTATTGAAAATTTTCAAAAATTTACGGAAAATAATAAATCCGATCACCCATACACTCATCATCCAGGCTTATCAAATCTTGTGGGTTTTTTTTTTTTGACATATTTACTTTAGCTTTTGTTTCTTTTCTTATTTTTTGAGAACTAAAATATGAACTTGGAACTCATTGTAATTCTGAACATGAGGTTTTTTTTTCGATCAACCCATGAGAAATTTCATAATTAATTTGTAATTTCCCATTAATTCAAGGAAAGTGGAAGTTTGTGCAGGTCTCAGTCCCTACTACCCACATTTCTGACTGAGGAAGCCTCATGTCTTTTTGTTGGACAGGCATAAAACCCCATGTCACTGCTTACTAATGAAGACCACCATCATGCTCCCTCTACTGGAATTGTGTTCTGTTCATTGGTTTGGCACAGAAACTTCAGTTCTATCTACATTTTTGTCCCTGGAACTATTCCTAATTTTCTTGCAACTCAGTTATGAAAGTAGAAGTTTATATGTATTTATATACATATTTATATAGGAAAATAAATAATATAAATATATAATTTAAGTGTATAGATCTAGAACTTTTAGCTAGAATGTGTATCTGTAAACAAACATCAAAGCACTCTGATTATATATTATATATTATCATATGTAAATATTTAGACCTAGTTAAAATCTTTAAATTAAAAAGTGTTTAATGTGGATTTTTATGTGCTTTTTTTTAAAAGATTTTATTCATTTATTCATGAGAGAGAAATAGAGAGAGAGAGAGAGGCAGAGGCACAGGCAGAGGGAGAAGCATGCTCCATGCAAGGAGCCTGATGCAGGACTCGATCCAGGGACTCCAGGATCACACCCGGGGCTGAAGAAAGGTGCCAAACTGCTGAGCTACCCAGGGATCCCCTTTATGTGCTTTTTATCTGCATTTTATCTATAGAATTTTTAATGCAGTTGAGTCGTGCCATCAAAAATAAATACATTCTTGGTTTCTCATCTGAAAGTTGTTACAGTATGTGTACTAGCCTAAATGCTTCCTTGTCTAGCATTTATGTAGTTGTATGGAAATGCAGAACCACTTGCAGAATGAAGAAAGACTGATTGACAGTAGAGATACTGTATACAAGTTACATATTATAGTTTATTCAATTTTCTTTGTTAGAGTCTAGTGTGGTTTGGAGGGAAGTGACAAGTTTCATTGACTTATGTGAACAAGGCTTAACAAAAAGGCCTCTCCTTTTCAAAAGCCATTTTCCAGAGACATTTCATAAAATTTACCTTCATCAAATACATATTTTTTAAAAAACCCTGAGTCAACTGATGTAATTGGATCAATAGCTAATGAATCAGAGTTTGGTTATGGAGCTATAAATATTTTACTAAAACTTTTCCTAATTCCTTTTTCTCTAATTTCATTATATTGGAAGTTTTGCATGTTACTAAGAAACACAGGATCCAGTATAATGGATTCTCCTATTATCATTTTACTTTAACCCATCAATAAATCTCACATACATTTGCATATTTGGAAAGGTTTTTTAAGCAATTAAAATGTTTTAAGAACACAAAACTACCAAAATGTTAAGATTTGACAGTAAATGTTTTGCCAGACCTTAAAATTTTTTTCCCTTTTAAAATTATTTTAAAGTTTACACATACTCACTATAAATAATACAACAGAGATAGACATAAAAAAGAAAAAAAATCCCAAATCACATTGTCTAGACGTAACATTTTAAAGGTTCTCTCCTATAAAATCTTTGTTTTCTCTGAAAGTACGTGTGTACACATACTGCTCTCTACCTCACATACCTTCACATACACAAACACACACGGAATTTTTATCATTTTTTTAAATAAAATACTTTATCAGAGAGATGGAGATGTAAGTAATGTATTCATATATAAGATATTTAAGGATATGGGAATAATAAAATATTCACTTATGGATTTACCTCACTGAAAAAAGTAAAACTTACTAATATTGTTGAAGTCCCCTATGTGGACCTTCCCAGTCTGTTTCCTGTCCCTTTCCCCACGGTTAAGAACTATTAAAAATTTGTGGTTATTAATCCCTTGGCCTATGTTTGTAAGCAGTATCCTGTCTAGTACATGTAGCTAAAGTTCACTCATTCTTCATGCCCTCACACACCCTTGTGTGACTATTCCACAACTTATTTATCCATTCACCTTGTTTCCTTATCAGCTCTCTGTGGGACAGTGAAGTTTTTTTTCTTAGAAAGCTTGCCCTTTCAGTGACTGTGTAGCTCTATCTGGAATCTGGTGTCATATAGGTTCTCTGGCTCAGCTGCTTACACTGAACAAGTGATTAAAGACCTGATGATCATTTCTGCACCTGATTATGAGTAGTCAGGGCTTCAGCTCTTTGGTTGAGATCTTATCCCAGATATTCCCTACTTTCCAATATGGCTACCACCCCATGAAGTGTCATGTAGATTTCGGATCAGCATATCTCCATGAGGCTCCATTCACAACCACCGCTCAGATTAAACTTTTTTTCTGTTTTGGTCTTTGCCATCCTTGTGACTTCAACAATGCATTTGAAATACCACTGTGTGTTTATCCAGTTAAAAACAGTTCATTACAAGAATTGTGGAAATGTCTAAGCTGCTTTATGTTCTGAAGAGATGCTATTCTGCTCCCTTGCCTTTTCAACTCACAAATTTTATGAACGTATTTCTGTGACATAAATCTGCCTCTACTATTTTATCCTCAGTTGTACAGAAGCACAGTGTACAGATATTTATTATTTAATTAATGTCACATGATCTAATTACCATAGAATTTCAAAATTTTGCTTATAGTCATAACTTCACACATATTCATAATTACTTAGGATCAATTGCTAGATTATCTTATGGAAACTTTTTATTTTTAGATTCCATATATAAGTGAGATCATATGGTATTTCTCTGACTTATTTCACTTCACATTAATGTCTTCGAGATCCATTCATGTTGGGCAACCCGGGTGGCTCAGTGGTTTAGCGCCTCCTTCAGCCCAGAGCGTGATCCTGGAGGCCAAGGATTGAGTCCCATGTCCGGCTCCCTGCATGGAGCCTGCTTTTCCCTCTCCCTCTGCCTGTGTCTGTGCCTCTCTCTCTCTCTGTGTGTCTCTCAGGAATAAATAAATAAAATTTAAAAAAAGAAAGAAAATTTAAAAAAAAGATCCATCCATGTTGTCACAAATGGCAAGATTTCATCCTTTTTTTAGAGTTAAATAATATTACAGTATATATATATGTATATTTATATATATATTTATTTATTTTTTATTCTGTTGTCTGTGCTTTAGGTATGATATCCAAAAAGTCATTACCAAGATCCATGTCAAGGAATTTGTTCCTATTTTTTCTTCTAGGAGTTCCATGGTTTCAGGTTTTACATTTAAGTCTTTAATGTATTTCAAGTAAATTTTTGTGAGTGATATGATATGGGTCCAGTTTCATATGTGTATTATATATTATATTTTATATATATATATATAAAATACTTCTTTATCCATTCATCAATCAATGGGCATGTAGATTGTTTCCATGTCTTAGCTATTGTAAATAACACTGTAGTGAATACAGGGGAGCAGATACCCTTTGAATTAATGTTTTAATTTCCTTTGGATGTATTCCAGAAGTAGACTTGCTGGATCATTTGTTAATTTTATTTTTAATTTTTTGAGGATCCTCCATACTGTTTTCCGTAGTGGCTGCACCAATTTATAATCCCACTACAGTGCACAAGTGTTCCCTTTTCTTCACATCCTTGCCAGTATTTGTTATTGCCTTTTTTGATGATGGCCATCAGGCATGAGATGATATCTTATTGTGGTTTTAATTTGTGTTTCCCTGATGGTTAGTGATGCTGAGCACCTTTTCATGTACTCATTGGCCTTTCATATAACTTCTTTGAAGAAATTTCTGTCCAGGTCCTTTGCCCACTTTTTAATTGAGTTATTTGTTTTTGGTTGTTTACTATTAAGTAATGAGTTCTTATGTTTTGGAATTAATCTCTTACCAGGTATATGATTTGTAATTTTTTTCCATTTTGTAGTTTTTTTCACTTTATTGATGGTTTATTTTGTTGTGCAGAAGCTTTTTAATTTGATGTAGTCCCACTTGTTTATTTTTGATTCTGTTGTCTGTGCTTTAGGTATCATATCCAGAAAGTCATTACCAAGATCCATGTAAAGGAGTTTGTTCCTATTGTTTCTTCTAGGAGTACCATGGTTTCAGGTTTTACATTTAAGTCTTTAATGTATTTCAAGTAAATTTTTGTGAGTGATATGGATATGAGTCCAGTTTCATTTTTTACATGCCATTGGAATCTTGATAGGGATTGAATTGAATCTATAGATGGCTTTTGGTAGTATTAACATTTTAATATTAATTCTCTCAGCCTATGGAAACAGAATTTGCATCTTATTATTATTTGTATCTTCTTTGATTTCTTTCATCAATGCCTTGTAGTTTTTAGAGTAGAGATCTTTTACCTCCTTAGTTAAATTTACTCCTAAATATTTTATTGTTTTTGATGTTATTATAAATAAGATTGATGTCTTTATTTCTTTTTCAGAAAATTTTTGTTAGTGTAGAGATGCTACTATGTTTGTGTGTTAATTTTATATCCTGCAACATTCATTCATTATATCTAACAGTTTTTTGATTCAGTCTTTAGAGTTTTCTTTATATAAAATCATATCATCTGCATACAGAGACAATTTTATTTCCTTTTCCTCCTTAATTCTTTTTTTTTTTTGAAGATTTTATTTATTTTTTCATGAGAGACACAGAGAGAGAGAGAGAGAGAAAGGCAGAGACACAGTCAGAGGGTGAAGCAGGCTCCACGCTGGGTGCCTGATGTGGCACTCCATCCCAGGTCTCCAGGATCACGCCCTGGGCTGAAGGTGGCGCTAAACCGCTGAGCCATCCGGGCTGCCCTTTCCCCCTAATTCTGATACCTTTTATTTCATTTCTTTTCTTTCCTGATAGCTCTGGTTAGGTCTTCCAGTACGATGTTGAATAGGAGTGGCCAGTGTGGGCACTCTTGTTGTGTTCCTGATCTTTGAGGTGAAGTTTTCAGTCATAACATTAAATTAATTAAACATTAAAATGAAACTTGAACACTTTTAAGTTTTATTTTTTTAAATAATAAATTTTTTATTGGTGTTCAATTTGCCAACATACAGAATAACACCCAGTGCTCATCTCGTCAAGTGCCCCCCTCACTGCCCGTCACCCATTCACTCCCACCCCCTGCCCTCCTCCCCTTCCACCACCCCTAGTTAGTTTCCCAGAGTTAGGAGTCTTTATGTTCTGTCTCCCTTTCTGATATTTCCCACACATTTCTTCTCCCTTCCCTTCTATTCCCTTTCACTATTATTTATATTCCCCAAATGAATGAGAACATACACTGTTTGTCCTTCTCCGATTGACTTACTTCACTCAGCATAATACCCTCCAGTTCCATCCACGTCGAAGCAAATGGTGGGTATTTGTCATTTCTAATGGTGAGGAATATTCCATTGTATACATAAACCACATCTTCTTTATCCATTCATCTTTCGATGGACACCGAGGCTCCTTCCACAGTTTGGCTATTGTGGACATTGCTGCTATAAACATTGGGGTGCAGGTGTCCCCACTTTTAAGTTTTAACCAAATTGTGTGTGATAGACTTTTTCTTCACCCACATTGATAAATATTAATATATATAATACTAATGTTCAAATAATATTTTGTTGTACATATAACTTGTATTTCTTTAGTTACTAACAGTACTCAGTTTTGTTTGTTTTGTTTTTTTAAAATATTTTATTTATTTATTCATGAGAGACACAGACAGAGGGAGACAGGCAGAGACACAGGCAGAGGGAGAAGGAGGCTTCCTGCAAGGAGCCCAATGTGGGACTTGATCCCCGATCCGGGGATCACACCTGAGCCAAAGGCAGATGCTCAACTGCTAAGCCACCCAGGCATCCCTAGTGCTCAGTTTTTTAATTTACTTTTTAATCCTTTCTATTTTTTTAATCATTGAATTCATTGCCAGTTTCTTATTGGGCTATTTATTTTTCCTTGAAAATAGTGTTTCTTTTACATAAAATATACTATAATTATAACTTCCTATCTCACTGATTTGCATCTTGTCACATTTATGTTGATTTTGACTCCACAGAAATGTAAATTTTTTGTCAGTTTTATTAAATTTTGCCATATGTGCTCTGACTTTGATTCTTCTATTAACTAGCTATTCACTGAAGAAATGTGATGTACCTAGAAAGTAAGTATAAATTGCTGGGATAAGTTAAATGGAATACAAAGTAATCTTTTCCTTATGTCAAGATTTTCATACAATTAATTTCCTTTTTACCTATTATTTTATATATGATATTTTTTATAAATTTATATTTTTCTAATATATTTCAATTTTTAATCCATCTCTAATCTATTTGGTATAAAGAATAAGATAAACACTAGAGCTGTTTTTCTCCATAATTGTATCTAGTTGTCTTAGTGATATTTATTTATTATTTTTCTACTCTGTTAAATGCCATTATTTTAATATTTTTGAATTTATCGTTGGACTGTCTATTTTATCAAATTAATTTATCAACCTGTTCTTCCAACAACATCAATTAATTTCATTATGTAGCAACATAATACCTCTTAAATTCTGTGCAAGTAACCCCTGTGTTCCATTACTCATTTATTTTAGAATTAGCAAAGCTACTCAGATCATATGTTTATTATTCTAGATTAATTTTTAGAATAATTTTCAAGTTAAAAAATCCATGGGGGTTATTTGGTTTTATGTTACATTTAGAGAGAAACTTGTTAATGAATAAAATTTAGTCTGTGTGCATGATAGTCTCCATTTGCCTTCCACATTCAATCTCTCTCCTCTATTCCGTTATATGCCTTGGGAGGCTGACTTTGGTAGAACATTTTGATTTGGTTGAGTCCATTCCAAATATGTATAGGCAATGGAAGATTCTGGCAGAGTGTAGTTGAGGGGGTCAAGAAAAGAGTGAGGTCTGGTTTTCTGTCTCCTCCTTTCCTCTTACTCAAGCCAGCACCTGTCAGTGCCTATGCCCCTTAGCTCATTATTGAACAGTCGTCTCTTGCTACACAATTCACCTTCAGACAACAGTTTCCTCCTCTTAGTCTTCATGCCTATAGGAGAAGATGGCTTCCATCCTTGCTAAACCCAAGGTGTTTTATATCCCTATTTTTTTTTTGTCTTAAAGCTATTTTTGTTTGTTTCAATTACCTCTGTAAATATGCCTTCTGATCCTTGTCAGAACCCTACTTGATACCTCATCCAAAATAAGATGCTTTTCTTTTCTTATTTCATGATTCTTAGTATTCCTCAGTGCTTTTATAATTTTCTTTATAAAGTTTTTGCACACTTTTATTCTTAGGTTGTGGTGGGGTTTTTTTGTTTGTTTGTTTGTTTTGTTTTGTCTTGATGGAAGACTCTATGAACCCTGCTGGACCTTAAATGTTCCCTTGAGCTTTTCAACTTTACTTCCTATTTTGAAATGTGTTCATCTACCTATTCAGGAATATTCACATGTGGTTTCCAAAACTATGATGCTCTGGAGCACACATGCATAGTAGGTAGTTAAATAAGGAGATAGGTATTCTAATAATAATGGAAAGAAGGAAAAATCTAACATTATTGGCTGTGTAATTTATATATTATGTTTTGCATTACTTCATCGAAGCAAATGACTAATTGAACACTCTTCTTTTTCTGAATATTAGGATGGTGATAATCAAATGCCAAAAATTTTGAGTTAAAAAATGAGCACATATCATGATGGTATTAGAACAAAACATAGAACATGTTCACCACTATAAACATCAATTCATATTTGACTTGGTAATAAGATATTTGTTAAAGCATTCCAAATTAGACCAGAAATGCTCTCAGGCACAACATTCATCACATCAACCCCTGATCAAGTAGACATAACATTTCCATTTAAAAAAAAAGTTCCATTTTTATGTATTTTTTTAAAGATTATTTTATTTTATTTATTTGAGAGAGAGAGAGAAAGAGAGAGAGAGAGAATGAATGGGGAAGAGGGGCAGAGGGAGAGGGAGAAGCAGGCTCCCTGCTGAACAGGGAGCCCAACATGAGGCTCAATCCAAGGGCCCTGAGATCATGACCTGAATCCAAGGCAGACGCTTAACTGACTGAGGCACCTAGGAACCCCCCAAAACAGTTTTATTTTTAAATATGAGTTCCTTTGACTATCTTCAAAGACTCTTATTACCCTGGCCTGACACTTATTAGGAAGGAAATAGTTTTCCTTCTCTAACTCTGGTTGCTCCTTGGTCTCCTATACTGTGTTCTTTATCTCCTCAATGTTTAATCATTGGAGTGTTCCAGAGTTAGTTCTCATATCTCTTACCTCTTAGAGGTCTCTTATGGTCTGCCTCACTTCCTCTCCTCTTCACTTCTGATTCCAGTCACAACTGTGGCAAGGTTCCACGTGTGGGTGTCTATTTCATGGTGCAACAATTACCTCATCTTTACTTCCTGCCCTAGGGCTTCTAACCTCAGTGTGGGGACCTGTTGGGGACCTGACCTTCAGACTCAGCCTGGGAGTTTCTGGGAGTAAACCCCACCATGCTTTCCATAGCCCCTCAACCTTGGAGGGCAGGCGCTGATGAATAAATATCTCTCCCAGTCACTCCATGAGTGGGACAGTACCATGAAGTATTTTACATAATTTTCAGAATTCTCTACTGGAATGAAGCTCTGATTGCCTAAGGCAGTGACTGAATTGATAACATATGATTGTATTGGCTTTCTTTCCTCCCCTCTTTTCTTCTCCATGGTCTTTCATCCTGCTCCCTGGGACCACCTCTTAAATAAACTACTTTCCCAGAAGTCCTGATTTCATGCTCTTTTCAGGGGAGACTGAAATTTTCAGGGGAGACTCAAACTCTGCGATTTTATCCAAACAAATGAATTAAGTACCATTAAAGCAGTGATCAATTCTAAATATACATTTCTACTCAAAGCTTTGCCCCTAAATCTACATTTATGAACTAACATTTTACTGGACATTGCTACTTGCTACTGGATATCTAGTTGCTCTGCTCAGGCTATGACTATTAGAGAAAGAATACTTTTGTACACACTACACACTAGAGCAAGTAGTAAGAAAAGTTACTGACATCACTGTGATGGGAACAGGGTTTATAGTATTATGCAAACCTTCGTAACATCATAAGGAATTTTTCATCCAGGACAGACTGGAGCAGAGCTGTATCTTTTATGAATTTGTCAAGATAAGGTTAAAGAATACAGATAACTCCTCCCCCCCCCAAACAAATGGCCCTCTGTTTCCTGATAACTAGATTTGACAGGCGTCAAAAAGAACCATACAACACCACATTGCAATTCTGCTTCAAGTCAACTTCATGGTTATAGATATTTGTAATTGTTAAAAAAATTCAATTTATTTAAATCTTTATATAAGACACTCAAATAATGAAAAAGTGTAAAGTGAAAAGTCCCTCTCTCAACAGTTTAGTTTGCTTAGTGCTTGAAAAACAAAAACAAACAAAACAACTTCATTCTTTCTACCCCAGATATATTCTTTACTTAACCCATTTATTAATTTAATGTATATTCTTTAAGAATTTATTTATGCATGCACATACAAATACAAATATATACTTTTACTTTCTTCCTTTATGGGAAAAATAACATGCATAAAATGTATAATAATAGATTTTCCAAATCAGTACATAAACAGCCTTTTTTTTTTTTTTGAGCTGTATAGTTGCATTGTATGCATATGCCATAATTTGTTTCACCAGCATTGTGCTGGTGCTTGTCAGGGTGTTTATGCGGCTAATTACCTGCAGGTTCTTTGCTCACGTGCAAGCAGACCAGTTGGATAAAAATCCTAAAAGTGCGGGATCAAAGAGAAAGTCTTTTTATAATTTTGATATATATGGCCAAACTGTACTCCATAAAACTTATATCAGATTTAGTTTTCTATAGGCCATGCCTGAGGATGTCTGCTTCTTTGCACTTTACCATGATTTGTGAAACTATATTTTGTCAGGACAATAGGTGATAATTATATCTCAGTGCAGTTTTCTTTTTAAAAAGATTTTATTTATTTATTCATAAGAGACACAGAGAGAATGGCAGAGACATGGATAGAGGGAGAAGCAGGATCCATGCAGGCTCGGATGTGGGACTGGATCCCAGGACCCCAGGATCACGCCCTGAGCCAAAGGCAGTCGCTTAACCACTGGGCCACCCAGGCGCCCCCTTATAGGTCATGTGTATATCTTTTAATGAACATCTGTTAACAGTGCTTATTTGAGATAAGTTAGTTCCTCAAGTATAAAACATGCGCTGCTTTTTTTTTTTTTAAGATTTTATTTATTTATTCACGAAAGGGAGAGAGAGAGAGAGAGAGAGAGAGAGAGAGAGAGAGAGAGAGAGAAGCAGGCTCCATGCAGGGAGCCCCATGTGGGACTCGATCCTGCGTGTCCAGGATCAGGCCCTGGACAGAAAGCAGACGCTAAACCACTGACCCCCAAGGAGCTGATTTCTTAGTTCTGTGCTTTTGTGTGTATCTCAGGCAAGTGGATTTTAATAAAGCCTTTTTAAGGTGCCAGAACCCAGTTGACAAGAGACAGTGCGCATGCTCTGGAGTGCTTTCCCAATTTCACTGGCGTTGTCGCTGCCCTACATGCTACCTGTGATCTTAGCTGAAAAGCCCATTGCACTTACTTCGATTTTCTTCAGGCGGGGAAGTTGGCAAGCACAATTAATTTCATTTGCCTCACTTAATAATTTTCTATCGTCTCTGTTTATCAGTATTTTCCACTATTCATTTTTAGCTGGAGCCTAGAGCTCACAGTCCAGAAACTCTTTTCCATAGGACAGATGCAGCTGCACTTTGGGTTCTCCTGGAGTTATCCAGCGCCGCAGGAATGACCATATCCTGCCCTGCACGTGGAGGCCAGTCCTCAAGTCTACCAAACACACAGGGGAAGAAAGAGAGTCATGTGGGGGTGGATAAAAAAGCTGAGAAAAGTATGACTAGCCCCTGCCGAGGAGCCCCTCCCAAACAGCTTCTGGAGGTTTCCTCTTTGTGTATGTCTAACTTTAAAAAATAATTTCTTGGGGATCGCCTGCCTTTGGCCCAGGCTGTGATCCTGGAGACCCTGGATGGAGTCCCGCATTGGGTTCCCGGCATGGAGCCTGCTTCTCCCTCCTCCTGTGTCTCTGCCTCTCTCTCTTTCTCTCTCTCTATGTCTATCATAAATAAATAAATAAATCTTTTAAAAATAATAATAATTTCTTAAAAAAAAGAAGATACGATATAAATGCACAGCATTTCCTTTTGTGCACTGTCATGAGCCTTTACCTTCTTTATTTAACATTCTATAAATGCTTTATTATTGTTAGTTGCATTTATGGTGGTATATGTGATTCGTATGTCATCTCTCATTCCTGATTAAGAAGGATCTTCCTAAGTGACTTTTTAAGAAAGATTTTATTAATTTATTTGAGAGAGAGAGTGCACATGTGTGGAGAAAGGCAGAGGGAGAGGGAGAAACAGACTTTCTGTTGAGAGGGGGGCCCTACCCCGGGCTCAATCTCAGGATCCTGAGATGATGACCTGAGCAAAAGTCAGAAGCTTACCGACAGAGCCACTCAGGTGACCCAAGTGACTTTTTTTTATTTACCTCTAGCTATTGCCACTCTGACCTCCTGCCTTGGTGGAAACTTGGTGCATATCAGATTTCCTAATACAATTTGCTCAAGTCAATAACACTCTCAAGAGATGACCTTGATTTTACAGTTACCAGTTTATCAATATCAATAACAGTATAGTTAAAGTAAAATATCTTATATCTAGCTAATCAAAAATACAAGGTAAGTGTTGCCATTACTCAAAAATAAATGGGTCCTCATTAACACAAGTATCAGGACTTTGGGGGGGTGTAGTGAAGGTCTAATGAAACATAGATCATAAAATAGCTATTGTGGCTGTCTCCTACAAAAATACTGTTAATATATTTTCTGTTTTGGGGGATAATTTGTGCTGAATCTTTGTGCTCAATTTGTTATTTTGAATCTCAATTTAATCATAAGCCACCCTACAAACTAGGTGTTATTGGCCCCATTCTACATAAAACTAATGGCAAAGTTCAGACTTAGAAGTTTCATACATTGCATTATAATTGTTTTTTAGTTAGGTAGTCATTTGGTAGATACTACACCATGAGAGTTCTTTGCTTCCCCACAACTAAGTAATCTAGCTAAAATTGCATGAAAGGGGGGATGGTGGAAGAATTTGATAGCTCAATCAGAGGAAAATGATGAAGACCCAATCTCAGAAAGGAAAGAAAGATAGGAAAAGTACAGGGATTAGTGTGTAGAAGCCAACTGGCAATCTTAGCTGGGCATTTTAACTGGAAAGAACAGACACCTGTTCTGCTCAGATTCTGCATTACTTTGCTGAAGATGCAAATTCCAGGGAGACAGCTTCTGATTGACTTAGCTTGGTTCAAGGGTACCATCTCCCCATTTGCAGACAAAGGTTGGACATGTCTCTCAAGAACGATTCAAATTGGAAGCAAAGCAGAGCATCAAGGCAAAATCAGAATGTTTTTGCAGCAGGAGAGGGATGCCTGCTGAGCAGGTAAAAACAAGATACCATGGGATGTCTGAGTGGCTCAGTGGTTGAGCATCTGCCTTCTGCTCAGGGCATGATCCTGAAGTTCCAGGATCGAGTCCCACAACGGGCTCCTTGCATGGAGCCTGCTTCTCCCTCTGCTTGTCTCTGTCTCCCTCTGTCTCTCATGAATAAATAAATAAAATCTTAAAAAAAAAAAAAAAAAACAAGATACCATACATATAAACCCCTCAGGGTCCTGGGCTTACTTAATCTCTTCACATGCATTCTCAGAACTAGAAATGTGCATGACGTACCCCGTGCAAATCAACAGTCACTGAGTGAGCCGCCCTCATTTGTAAGGCCATGCACTGTCATTACTGCACTCAGTCTTATTCCTATTTCTTGCTACTATTATGCTCCTTTATGTAGCAGATCAAATTGCTTTCTTAGACTATTAAGCAACATATAACTAAGACTTTAACACGTTTTCCTATTTGTCTTTAAGATAGTGACAGAATAAAGGATATGGTAAAATATCTCATAAAGCATAATTTCAGTAATTAAGACTATTTGTGGAAAGGTCAATCTAAATTACAGATGTCTGTCTTATGGACTATTTTCATTCTAAATATCTATTGTAATTAGAAGGACTACTGGTAAGAAACTCTTGCCAAATAGAATCTCTAAAGGTCAGTTTTAATTGAACATGCTTTTGTAATTCGCACATTCTAAATAGAGATGTTAAAGTCCCTGGAGCCATTTAGCCAGTTTAATCTTTTGTACTTTATAATATTATGCTTAATTTACTTTAAAAATTCGTTTTTTTCAGAGTTCATACATAAATTTTAGTCTTTATCAGTTGAATTATCATGAATTTTAGTTGGTATGTGCTGATGATATGAACTTTCACCACACTTGAACAGAAATTGCTCACAACATGATTATAATGTGACAAATAAATAATAAACACTTCCTGGGTGCTAGGCACTCTTCTAGGGGCTGGTAATGCAGTAGTTAATATATTGACTTTACCTTGACTTCATGAAGCTTAGACTCTTGGGGGAAACTCTCTACATAACCAATTTTCTACTTGCATTTAGGGTTTGATTATGTAACTAAACAAACTCTTTTTATATTTTTAGAAACTCACCTATTACACAAAAAGCAATCTATATATTAGTAACAAAACAAAACAGTAAGACATCTCTGTACCAACAAAACTTTTGGCATTGATGGAAATATTTTTTATATGTCCTGTCCAGTAATGTAGCCACTAGCCAAACGTGACATGAAATGTAGCTAGTTTTAACACCTGAATTTTAAATTTTATTTAATTTTAATTGGTTTAAATTTAAATTCAAATAGTCACATACGACTAGTGATTACCATATTGGACAAAATAGTTTCATGTATTTACTCTAAAGCTAGTCATGGGCAATGCATTCACAAAATCAGTAGAATTTATCTCAACTTTGTTACATATGCTTATAAAGCTAGGAATAATATATACATTTTTAATTTTCAGAAAGACCCATACCGTTAAAGTTAACTGGTATGTGCTTTCTCTTGAACTACTCTCTTCAACTCTCTTATTATTATACAGCAAGAGCTTTGATGGTGTGAGAATATGTTTTCATGAATTAATTTATGTCTCAGATCCTGGGAAGTTCACAGCGAATACAACGTTTCATGCTCTAGCTTTTCACTCTGAAGAATTGAACTTCCAAGAGGCCAACATTTACACATTATTCAGACTGAGATATATGTGATATTTTCTAACTTTAGATTTTCTTCTTTATATAAACAGTATGCTAAAGTGTGTCGCATGATTAGATTAGGGATGATATATCTAATATATTGTTTGTCTATAACAGTACAACTTATATATATACCTCTATGGTGTGTTCCTTGAGGACTATTTCTTTGAAAAATCTTGGATGGGTTTGAAAGAAAACCACCAACACGATCCAATTTAAATAGAGTATCTTAAAATGCACTTGAGCTCAATACTATATTTCCTGGAAGCTTTGGGTCATGCTTGACTGGATTTGGGAATATAATATTTTACTTTTGGAATTCCTCTCCCTCTCATACCTAAGAGCTGGGTCCGACAAAATGAATGTGGGAATTGTAAGAATTAATTTTTTAAATCAATAATTATGACCTTTTACTTTCTAATTATTTATCTGGATCCAAATATAATGTAAGGATTATTGGTCAGTATCCAAATATACCCATTATTCTATTGCTCTGAATCCTTCTCTTGTGTTATGGATATCTATCTGTATTTCCTTTTCAAATATTTTAATTACTTTCTCAAATAACTGTCACTGGATTACTTATAACTTTTTACTGCTGAAGGTATTTGAGATTTTTAGATAATTAACACACTATTACACACTCTTGATAGCTTCTCTGTTTTTTTTTAAAATCTACTTTAATTAATGTTTTTATTTGTACCTGGTACTTGAATTTTAGGATACGTCCATAAGAGAGAACACACACACACACACACACACACACACACACACGTGTGATATTTCAATCTTGTAAAATAAGATCTCTTTGTCTAAAAATATAGGAATGTTGAGTGATTCTTTACCACTTCTTACCAAACAATCCCACTATTGGTAGTTAGAGTACTAAGTCTAGTGCTGGTACTTAAAATTTAGCAACATCACATCCCTTGGTTTCCACAAATGAAAAAGAAAATGAATCATAACATACAGATGTACCTGAACTCTAAATTGCTTTCCATTTACTATTTTTGTTTTCTTGCTTGTTCTTGTTTCTTTTGTTTTATCTATTTGCTCTTTCCTTCTCTTTGTCTCTCTCTCTGTCTCTTTTTCTCTCTCTTGCTCACCTATATATGCACACACATGCTTGGTATGTCTTTATAGCTCTTGATTCTAGTGAAACAAAATGAATTTACATACTCTATAACAAAAAGATTTAGCATCAAATATAATGAGTGTCATAAAACAAATCAAAACAATGAAACATAACTAGATATATCTAGAATTGTTATGATATTAAATCTAAGTAATGTCTCAGCAAAATAATTTTGGTTCTTTAATTTTCAATTCATTCCCCCTAAAAAACTATTCTAGAAAAAGTATAATTCATTTTTATAAGCTCCACTTCTTTTAAATATTTTCAATTTTATTATGCTTTCCAGTAAGACATGGAAATGATAAAAATTTATTGGAATTATGAGCTACTGAGCTTACAAAAAGCTCTAAGCATCATCCCATAATAAATGAGAAAGCTGAGGGAGTAGGCCTATTAAGTAACTTGCTTGAAATGTTATATCTAGTACAAGACAGGCTCACAGGTGGCAAGATAATAGTCTTACTTTATATCTCTTTGTCAGAGGTACAAAGTGTAAAATTTGGTGCCCAGTTCATCATGCTATTTTGCCTCTAATTTATTGGTTATTTTATAATTTTCCTCAAGTTGGCAGGCTAAATATGTAGTTTTAAATACATTGGTTGAAGATATTCTTCTTTTTAAGATTTTATTTATTTACTCATGAGAGACACAGGGAAAGGGGCAGAGAGACCCAGGCAGAGGGAGAAGCAGACTTCCCACAATGAGCCCCGGATGAGGGACTCGATCCCAGACTCCAGGATCACGCCCTGAGCTTAAGGCAGGTGCTCAACCACTGAGCCACCCAGGTGTCCCAGTTGAAGAAATTCTAAAGTTCCTTTTTACACATGTTGGCACCAAAATATAAATTTTAGCTTGGTTATCCACTCCCCCGCCCCAATATTAATCAACACCTCACAAATAGATTAGCAAGCAATGATTATGCCTAGGTAAAGAAACAGCTTAATTTTGTAAACTCTGGATTTTTTAAAAATTTTTATTTATTTACGATAGTCACACAGAGAGAGAGAGAAGGCAGAGACACAGGCAGAGGGAGAAGCAGGCTCCATGCACCGGGAGCCCGACGTGGGATTCGATCCTGGGTCTCCAGGATCGCGCCCTGGGCCAAAGGCAGGTGCCAAACCGCTGCGCCACCCGGAGATCCCTAAACTCTGGATTTTTAAGGATTAAGAGGTTTATCTGAGATATCTAGGGAGTAGAAAAAAAACTCAAGAGTCTGTCTATAATTTTAACATTCCTAGGAGTCACACATTTTCAGTTGTATTTAAACTACACAGTTGAAAATACAGGGAAACCAGTCAATTATCCAGTATGAGAAGACAGATTGAAGAGAGATGCAAAAATAATTTAACTTTGTAGTCAAGTAATAAGAGTGCTTAGGAAATGTAGATTGCTCACTTGTGAATAGATTAGAAAAAAATGAGATTTGAAACATATAGTTTATCATTTTCTTTTTAAAAGATAATCATGTAGGTTTCTTACAGAACAATGCTTCTCACATTATGACCAGCTGGAAAACAGATGCCACTCAATGAACTGATTCCTGGTTAGTTTCAAAGTTAGTTTCAAAGTAGCTGCAGTTGGCGATTTTACCACAGTGATAATAGGATGTGATTAAAGATCAAAATATTTGGCATTGCCACCAACTAGAATCTTCTATCTTGTGTATGATCAAGTAGAACACAGTTTTAATATCTTAGAGGCCTGGTATTTAGGAAATTGATGACATATTCAGATGGGGGTTTGACATGCACTTGCCCCAGAGTGCTGCCTCAATGCCGAATAGACAAATATCTGGGGAAGGAAATAATGTGATTTGGGATGAGAGGATAAACTGTAAGATTTCTGAAATTCATAGAGAACCATGAATTTTCTTCTTTCCCATTTGGACTTAGTAGCAGGGGATTTGTGTTGTAAGTTCATGTTGTGACAATCATTTCTAGCAACTAATATGCTGCATATAATTATAGCTTTATAAATAAAGGAGGTCATGGCCCTCTGCACCACACATGGTTTAGGTTAAATCTAGGTTCTTTCACTTTATAACTATGTAACGTTGGTAATTTACCTTTCTAATGTTTAGTTTAATCTTCTATCAATTGTAATAACAACACACGTTGGGATTATTGTGAAGAAAGCATATGCAACTATAAGTAAAGGATTTAGCACAGTGGTTGGCACTGCAGAATTGGGTAAATCCTTACCTGACTATGACCAGAGGGGCACTTTTTCAGTTTATTTTCTTCCTTACTATTCTGTAAATTTCCCAATTCCCAAATGGAAGTTAATGCCAGATTTTCATGTGTATTGGTTGTAGTTTGTACTATATGATTATATTTTAATTAAATGTTAAGTGGATTGAAAAGTTTATGCCATGAGTCTTCTCAATTATCTTATTGTTCTCATAAAATTGAATGAAAATAATTCCTCTATTTGTAAAGACAAATATTTGAACTGATTTAAACCACGTTACCATTCAACAATAATAAAAAAATTATATCACCCAGACTATACAGGTCATGTAGGCAATATTTCCTTCAAGAGAGCACCAGAATGATGATTATGCTTTGAGGGGTTAATATGTGTTAGCAAAATGCTACATGTTCTTTGAAAACCATCTTAAACCTGCTCCCTTCTTAAAAGAAGCATATAGTGATGACCAAACTATATGGCTTAGTAATTATGGAATCATTGCCAAGGTTTGGTTTCCTCAGCTATAAAAGGATTGTTTGGAGAAGTAAAAAAGTTTATGTGTATAAACTTCCTAATGTAATGTGTGACACATAGTAAGTTATCTATAAATGGTATCCATTTAAATATCTTTATTGAGATTGAAGCAACATACTACAAAATCCACCCATCAAAAGCATACATTTCGGTCATTCTCAGTATCTCAATATCACCACAATTAATTTTAAATCATTTTTACCACCTCAAGAAGACACCTCTGTACCCATCAGCAGTCAATCCTGGCTTTCACCAGTAGGGATCCACTTGCCAAGCTTGAAGCTATCACTAATCTATTTGCTGTCTCTATAGATCCACGTATTCTGAACATTTCATATAAATGGAATCATACAGTATGTGTTCCTTTGTGGGTGTCTTTTTTCACTTCATAAAATGTTTTTGAGGTTCATCCATGTTGTACCATGTATTCATACTTCATTTCTTTTTATTCCCCCAAATATTCTATTGTATGGATATATCCTATTTTGTTTATTTATCGGTTTATGGATTTGGGGATATTTCCACTTTATGGCTGTTATGAATAATGCTACTATGAAAATTCCTGTATAACTTTTTGTGTGGACATGTGTTGGTATTTCTCTTGTGTACCTAGGAGTTAGGACTTCTAGGTTTTATAGTAACTCTAGGCTTAACATTTTAGAATTGCCGAACCGTTGTCCAAAGTGGCTGGGCCATTGGCACCCTTTTTTGATATATTGATGATCATAATCAGTTCTCGGGTGAGAATAAAATTGGGATCATCTTGGATTTGGGGAGCTTTGAGAGCTGGAATAAGAGATGCTTCCTCAGACATCACCTACAAGATTCCAGACTTCCTAACACCTCTACCTCTACTGTGGGCTTGGTGGAATAATTGACTGCTACTAAGTTCCTCTGGTTTCTTATCTCTAACACCTAGAGAAATCAGAACATCCAGCCTTTAATGAGCCAGTTTTAGAGTCAGTTATTGGCTTTGAAGAAAATTAGGTTGTTTGGATTTTTTTTATTAACTTGTAACATCAGGGAGACATCAGAAAACTAAAAAATATAATTGCCTTTTATTACAATAAGTACCAATAAGGTGGCAAAATAATATTTTAGAAGTGGGTGTTTGGTTGCTATAGCACCAAATGAAAGAAAGATTCTAAAAGTTTTTAGCAAAACCAATACAATGATAGCAGTCCACAGGGGTTTGGGCACAGAATTATTCTGTTAATAAACAATGCAGTGGGGACATGGAGTAAGCTGCTTGTCCTTAAGTAATTTAAATAATAAGTTAATGACCAGAGCAGATCTACACGTGATGTAGTTGGTTTATTAAGTCAAATGCAATTCATGCAGTTCATGTCATTTTCATCCTTGATTCACTCAGAAAGCTTGCCCTCATATGGGATATTCCTTGTCAGACCAGTCATTTCTCTGCAGGAGATAAGATTTGTAGTAAGTGAAGGTTACTTAGATTTAAATATGTGTAGTTGGAATTGTTGCTACAATGTCTCATCCCTGCTTTCTAAAGTTCTTTCATTTAGTCTTAGAGAAATCAGTCCAACTTGGTTTTTCGGAGTGTTGTGTTATTTACTTTAAACTTGAAAAGGAGTGTTTTAATTTCATTCAATGCCTGGCATTAACTTTTATAAAACAACTCACAGGGTGGAATGGTGTGAAAATGGGATGAAGTTCCAGAAGCCAGAAATAGAATAATTGGCTGAAAATCTTCTGCTCCCTCCACACTCTATGATTCTTACACTGGGAGATAAGTTCTCACTGTAATTTAAGGGTCATTGGACACCTTCACTACATATTTTTTCTGTATAAAGAGAACTGGACTTGCAAACAACTTTCATGGCAACAATCTTTCTACGAAGAACTGCTGGTAGAACTTGAAGCAGAAGAAAGCAAACCATCTGTTTTTATTTTGGAATAGACAAGCAGAGTACCATACAGTGAAAATAACTGAAGATAAGTGAATGCATGCACTTATTTAAGCTGCAGTGGAGTCTATAAGTCCTCTATGTGTGTCATCTGTCAAAGTCGGGTAGGTTCGATTAAAATGAGTGTTTGTATTAAGTAAGGAACGAAGTTTATAGACCAAACAATCCATTAATATCATGGAACAAGAGAAAATTAAATGCTCTGCATTAAATATTTTTGAAAGGGCAATCCAAGCCACAAGCAGTTTTGAAAATGCATTGAACATTTCCGAGATTTTGCTGTCTCCCATGCTGTGGCCATGGCCACAGCTACACATCAACTGTTAGTATGAAGGCTTTAGTGATAGCAACGACAGAGTTGCACACTATTTAATATACTAGCTCATGGTTCAAGAAAGGTTGATAAGATAGGAATGTATGAATGTACCATCATTTACAAGATCAATGCTGTAAATAAAACCTGAGATACAATTATTGGTGTAGGAATAATAGTACAGTGTTCAGGACTTACACAACAACAACCTGAATTTAAAAGGAGAAAGTCGAAATCATCATACTCTTTTGGGTAGCAGGGAAATAAAAATAATAAAAACTATAGGAAAGAGGGTTTTTTGTTTTTGTTTTTGTTTTTTGTTTTTTTAGAAAGAGAGAGAGAAAAAGAGAGAGGGGGTGTGGGGGAGAGGCAGAGGGAGAGGGAGAGAGATAATCCTAAGCAGGGTCCATACCCAGCACGAAGCCCAACAGAGGGCTCCATCTTACAACCTTGAGATGATGACCAGAGCTGAAATCAAGTCAGATGCTTAACTGCCTGACCCACTCAGGCCTTCCTAGAAAAGAGGATTCTTATCTGGAGAGCTAGAAGTATGCAGAGGAACTGGTCTCAGTTCCCTCTAAATGATTGAAACATTGAACAATAACTCAAAATTATTTATTTATTTATTTTTTAATTTTTATTTATTTATGATAGTCACACAGAGATAGAGAGAGAGGTAGAGACATAGGCAGAGGGAGAAGCAGGCTCCATGCACCGGGAGCCCGACGTGGGATTCGATCCCGGGTCTCCAGGATCGCGCCCTGGGCCAAAGGCAGGCGCTAAACCGCTGCGCCACCCAGGGATCCCCAACTCAAAATTATTTAAAAAAAAAACAATTACTGTCAGTAACCCCAGCACACATATCAGTTCTACATATTTGGGTACTATTATAATTTAGTGTCCAAGTGGGCATGGTTTTGTGCACATAAATCTTCATCATATTGAGAGTTATACAACGATAAGTTCTCATAATCTTGGTAGTAGAAACCAGAGAAAGCTTTTTGTGTCCAGCTTGTGGTAAATTTGTTGAGTGTCAAGTGATGTTAGTAAGAGACCACTTCATGGGGCTCTGTTGGAGATTTCAGTGGTCTTTCTGTGGAGTGTTTTTCTGGAGGAAAGACTTAGCCATTGATTAATAGGCAGATGGGCTCCACCTTTATGTTAGATGTTCAATGACAGAATCTGTGTTCTCAATGACAGTGTCCCAAACTCATCTATTAAATATGTTGAGCCTAAAATATTTAGAACAGTGATACAGCATTGTTATACATGTATTTGCTAAACAAAAATAATATGCTTTCCATTTCATAATTCCAAAAAAAATACCAATTCTTGTGTCTTAAGGTCATATAAGTGCCAGGACAGCATATGGAATATAGTCCATTGTTTATCAGACTCTCAAGTAAATACTGACACATGGTCACTTAATTCATCATGACTTACTGATATCTGGGACATGAGGTGACATATTACACAACAGAATACTTGGCAGGTCCACTGGCCAATTTCCCTCAGCAATTTGCTTCAGGGCATCCTTAGTATTCTGTAGTAATCTTTAAATATAACCATTTAATTCAAGATGACAAAGCATGATATTGACTGCTTGGATCAATGTTCTGTTCACAAATCCCTTACCTTTATTTGAGATAAACACAGAGCCATTGCTAGAAGCAATAGTCTTTGGAAATAAGTGCCTCTTAAATAGCAGAAGCCAAGCTAAGACTCTGGTGACAGAGGTTTAAAATGGAAGCATGAGCCTTATGAGGCAGATAGAGATGAAATGCCTCTCAATTAGGAAGTTCCTCCTCTAAAGTGTTCTTACAGAATAAAGGAGAATGTATAACAAAGCTTCCTGGTTTGTATTTCATGGAATGCCATCTTAAATCACCTGAAGAGAATGGTCTAGAACTCATTGATCTAGAATTTGGGATCTGACAATAGTAGGAGTCCCGCTCACAGTGCAGTTTGATTTCAACAGGACTGTCGTGATAACTAAATCTTATATATCTAGCCTAGCTTACTGAGTTTCAGTATAGATTTAAATGGTCTAAATATGAACTTAAAATTTTCAGTACATGAATCCTAGAAAGTAGTCTAAAAAGCATTGGGTATATTTAAAAGTATTCAGTAAATACCAAATAGCCATTTTAAAATATATTTTAAAGATTTTATTTATTTATTTGAGAGAGAGAGAGAGAGGGAGAGAGAGCACAAGCAAGGGAGGGCAGAGAGAAGAGGAGAAGCAGACTCCTTGTTGAGCAAGAAGCCTGACGTGGGGCTGGATCCCAGGACTCTGAGATCATGACGTGACCTGAAGGCAGATACTTAATCAATTGAACCACCCAGGCGCCCTCAAATAGTCATCTTAGGCACAGGGTATGCTGAAGTGCTACTGTGGACATCACTTTTTTAATGTTTAACCAGCAGCTTTTTAAAGTGCATCAACGCTCCTCATGCGGTTTCAACACTTTTCCTGCAGGAGGAAAATATTTGTGTATCTCATGACAAAAAAAGATGATTACAGGAAAGTAATAAGTGGAATTTCTACATGATCTTTATTTGTAAAAAAAAGAAAAAAAGATTAAAAATCACTTCAGATAAAGCAAAGGAAAATTTTTCTGTGAGTCAGTATTAGAGACAATATATAAGAAGAAAACTGAGATTGAACAACACGTGTGCCCTTTAACATATAAACTAAATGCACCCCCAAAACTTTTGTTGCTCTACTATCTTAAGTTAGAATTTGTATATTATTTTAGCAATATCATGATCAATAAACATGTGAATTAAATATGAATTCAAATCAGGCATGCAAAATAGTTTTATAAGCACTTTTTTGTTTGCAGAACTTTCATGTATCCTTTATATATATTAAATAAGAGGGTGGGGTGGTCATAGCTACCATGTCATTGATTTCAGAAGGTATCGAGACGATCTGACTCATGAGTGGTTGTTTCACTCTGACAGTTTCATGTACAACTCTCCAGATGCTGTGAATCTTATCGAAGAACAGAACCCTCTCTGACAGAAGAATTGATAAGCTTTCTTGCAGAAATCTGTTCTTTGCAACAGCTTCCTGGGTGAGCTTACCATATAATAGTGTCATTGTTACAGTGAGCAACATCCATGACATTATTAATCAATGCAATATTCATGCAAATAAATATTAAATGAACATTAATATATAACAGGTCCTCTGCTAAGCACTAGAGAGTCAATAATGAACACAAATAGTCTCTAGGTCGGCTCTTTAGGAGCTTATAATTTATGGAGAAGATAGATTTTAATCAAATAATTACACCAGTAAGCATATAATTAAATGTATGATAAATTCTATAAAAGCAAAATGCAGGAAGTGGAGAATGTCTACAATAAGGGTATCTGCTTTAGTTGGGCAGAATGTGGCATATTGCAGGGAGAAGGGTTGGGTGAACAGGGAACCTTCACTTCCCAGAGGGAGTGATGATTGAGCTGAAATATGAAGGATGTGAAGTAGTTAGAGAGTAGATATTGTGATTCTGCCCAGATTCCGTCTTCAGAGTCTGTACATTCATTCCCTAGTTGCTGAAAATAGCGGCTGCTGTTTGTTCATGGCTGTGCCCTTTCCTGGAAATTGCCCTCATCCTCAGGGTACTATGTTGCTCCATATTATAGCTACCTTTTCTGCCATGAGTCAATGGCAGATGCAGAAATTCAGAGGCTCTGTTCCTTTACTTCTATTTGAGATGACTCCAGGGGATCTTCCCAGCCCCAAATCTTTCCTTAGGATTGTCTGAGTCTGAAGTTGATCGACTTTTCCCTCTGCCCAGTTTTTGTTTTTGTTTTTGTTTTTTCACTTCCTTGCAGTGGAACCTCCTAAGATCAGTTTCCACGCATTTCTGCAGACAGTTCTGTTTCTCAAAGTCCATGTCCAAGTCATCCAACTGAAGGCCCAACTTAATGGTGGTCCTGGGAAGCCAAATCTAAAATGGAATTTTGGAGATGGATCACTTGCCAGCCATCTGGCAATGAGGGGCCTATCACCAGTGGTAAGTGGTGTATGGTTGCCTCTGGCATCTCGTAATGTCACAACTGTTTAACATATACCGTGCATAACTAGAATGGGATACTGGTGGAAGGAGATACACTTACAGGTGCATGATTTTTGGCCCTTGAAAGGGAAAAGGGAAAACCATAAGGTCTATGGAATTGGATTAATGAGTGCCACTGATTCATTGAAAAGAAATTATTACAGGCTCAGGCTGATTAATCATCTATTTTAGGTAATGTTTAGAACTGGAACACCTAATCTACAATCAGAAGGCACAAGATTGAGGGCACTGCTCAGAATCTAATCATGAGTAGTGGGATTCCAAAAAGGTTGAATTCTTAGCCTTGCTAGTTCTCCTTATGAAGGTAAAAGCCTCATAAGGAAAGAGTGGGACTTTGAAAACTGGGGTGAACATATTTGGGAATTTCAAGGTTAAGGACCTTGAACTCACAGATTCCCCTTATCTGGCTGTCCTGCAGAACTGAACAACTCCCCCTTGTTAGAATATAGGTTCCTTTAATACATCTTATTTTGGCATTTTGTTGAAAATCATTTAGAGGATTCAAATACATGGCAATAGAACAAAACAGAGGTCATCAGCATAGCTTGATGAGATGTTTTAGATCTGCCAATAGAAGAGAGGGGCTATTCATCTGTGGAGCTGCAGGATCTGCTAATCTGTACCAGTAGAAGCTGGAAGGGTTTACATGGGAAAGGATGCCATTGACATTGGACCAAGGTGCAGCCTATCGACATGGGGCATTCTTCTCTGATAGAGGATTTCGCACCATGATAAGGACTCTGAGAGATGGCTCTTGTTAATTAAAAAGAATTATATCTCACATTAAATGGATGTGATAGTACTATCAGGACAAAGGAAAAATATCAGTAGGCTCAGAAAAATAGTATGCAGGGGTTGATATATCAGGTTGGGAAATTTCCTTGCCTACTAAATTCTACAGAAGGCATCCCATTTACCTAAGAGGCTATGCTGGTGAGAGGGGCAATACCATCATTGAGAAGGTCTGTGGTGCCTTTCCTTCATATGTCAGAGCTAGAGCAGATGTTATCACAGAACTGAACTCCCTGAAATAAGACAGATCAAGTGAAGTACTCAACTTCCAAAAGCAGGGAGAGGGGGTGGCACAGTTACTGCAATGAATAGAAAGACCAAAGTGGTATCCAGGGAGTCTCAATCCACAGAGAACTATGAAGTGGTCATAGAGACTGAATTTAGGGGCAAAGTAAATGCTAAACTAGCAAGAGTGTTACTTAATGATAGAACCAAAAGAAATCGGGGGTGGATGATTATAAGTCTGGATGCAATTGCCAAATTCTGGACCTAAGATTGTTCTAAGACCTTGAATCCCTCTACTGAAGGAAAGGCTAAGTCTCTAATAAGAGGCAGTCTGCAATACTGTGACAAGCATATTCAGCAGTAATTCCCTTATTCTTCTCCCAAGGGATCTATAGCATTTACGTAGATAATTAAGCATTGGCAAAAGGGAAATACTCTGACGTGTCCAGGATTGTAAGAATAGAGTCTAAGTTGACATTGATACCTAAATACACAAATACCACCTTTGCTCCCCTGTTTGAGGGAAAGCATATGGAAGCTAGGTAATAAATGGATTCCTGGTCCAGGTCCAAATCACAGTGCATCCACTGGGTTTACAGAGTGGCTTGGTTTTAATATACATGGTCCCTGAGTTTACAATTGGAATGGATGTAGTTGGTAGCTGGCCTCTATTAAGACTGGGATGGGTAACAGCAGTTTAAAATGGACATCCATATATTTCAACATATAGTGGCTCTAATTGTAGCTGCTGTGTGAGATGTGGTAATTTTACTAGAGCAGACAAGTAAGTATGTCCTCACCCCACCATGTGAGGACATAGAGAGAGAATGGGCATCTTAAACCAGTATCAAATCTGCTGGCACCTTGAGCTTGGACTTTCCAGCCTCTAGAACTGTGGAAAAAAATTGTTTATAAGCCACCCAGTCTCTTGTCTTCTATTATATCAGCATGAATGGACTAAAACTGAGTCCCACAAACCAGAAACTGTATCTGAATCAGCCTGTGGTGCATGGCACATGCCTTTCTTGGAGATGCATTCTTTTCCATTCTATCAGAAAGAGGACTTAAAATCTCTGCTAATGTCCTGGCTAGTTTGTCTGGATCTTGGAAAGAGAAAGATTAGAAGCTCTGGGACAATATGGTCAGGGGAAGAGGTACAGGAAAAAAAAATCTATAGGAGTGAGAACAGAATGTGAAGGTCTCTGGATCACAGCTCAATGTCCATCAGAGGAATTAAGTAACTAAGACCTCCAAAGTAATAGTCACTCCTTGCTCATTTGGAGCATGACTATACATATCAATGACAAAATCAATGACATATTGGCCAGCATCTATCAACTGGCCAGGGAGCTGGCATAGAGGACACATAAATGGGGTTGCCACAGTGGCAGAAATGGTATCTAAAACCCAATAGTGTGGCTCTTCACTCAATGAGGATGATTTTGCTATGGTTGTTGCCAAAAGTCCAACTTGCAAGTATCATAGACCAATACTTAGCCCTCGATATGGCCCATTCCCCCAAGGTAAGGTAACTTACTAGAAAGTTGAGTGCATGGATCTCTTTCACTTTTGAAGAGGCAGTGACTCATCCTTAATGGGTATGACACATAGTTTGGAGATGGGATTTCTTTTCTTAGGGCAAGACCTTGATAAGCATCTCTACTAAAAATTTCTAGAGATTGATCTGCTAACATGGGATACTGCACTACCTCTCTTTAGAGCAAGTAAATTAAATAATAACAAAGTTATATGTAGTCACTGTAGCGTACAAAGGACCAAGGGGTCTACTTATTTTACAGCACATGCTATAGACTGGATGGTTATGCTCCCTTCCCTGCCAAAATCCATATATTGAAACCTAATCCCCAGTGTGATGGTATTAGGAGATGAGACCATTGGGAGGTGATTAGGATATAAGGGCGGAGCTTCTATGAATGGCATTAATGCCTCTATTAAAGAGACCACAGAAACCTCCTCTGTTCTTTCCACCATGTGAGGACATAGGGGGAAAATGGGCATCTTGAACTAGTATCAAATCTGCTGGCACCTTGAGCTTGGACTTTCCAGGCTCCAGAACTGTGGGAAATACAGGGTTTAGGGAAATACAGGCTCCAGAACTGTGGGAAATGCAGATTGTTTATAAACCACCCAGTCCTTTGTATTCTATTATATCAGCCTGAATGGACTAAAACTGAATCCCACAAACCAGGAACTGTATCTGAATCAGTCTGATATAGCAGTGGAATGGTGTTTTAAACAGGCAACTGAGGAATTAGGTTGGAAATCATACCTTGTAGAGATGGAGTGCCACACCTCAGGATATGGTGTACACTGAAATTTAATGACTATTTTATTATCCTCAATCCTCTGTGTCTAGAATTCATAGGACTGGGAACCAAAGGATGGAATGTGAAATAGTGTCACTTACCACCACCCTCAGTTTCTCTCTAGGGCTTTTGTGATTTGTGTCACAAAAGTTTTAGACTTGATGGGTCTAAAGATCATGGTTTTCAAATATGTAATGATTTCACCAGGAGAGATAGAAAAGTCTCACTGGATTTTAAGTTATATCTTCCATCTGGATACTTTGGTCTTCTCATGACAAGGGACTGGCGTAGATAAAAGAAAGAAAGGATAGAAAGCAGTTGGCTCAGATCCACAGGAGCAGCAGATCCATAATGAGTGAGGAGGGTAGAATGTGCTTTGAGCTCAGGCGACCTACTAAGACATTTCTTTTGCTCATGCCATTTCCAGTGGGCAGCTTGTGACTAGTGACTGGCCATTGTGAGAATACAAACAATGGATCCTTTTCTACCACTTGAGACTAGTCTGAAGGACCATCCTAGCTCCAGAGCTCCCCTCAGGTTGGCAGATGCCTCAGTTGCAACCACACTGCAGGTCGGCTTCTCCTTTGCCCAACCCTGCCTTCTATACATTTTTATAGGTGTAACACCGAGAATGAGCCTCCTCAAGCCTCCTGGTGTGCAATTTTCCTTCTATGATGGATTGAAAGCTTATGTTCTCCTAAAATGTATATGTTAAAGCTGTAAGCCCTAGTGTGGCTCAGTTTGGGTATGGGGCCTCTAAGAAAGTAATTACAGTTAAATGAGTTCATAAGGATGGTGTTTCAATCATACGAAATTAGATGGAGAGACACCAGAGAGCTTGCTCTTTTTCTCTCTGCACACATGCACTGAGGAAAAGCCATGTGAGGACATGGATAAGAAGGTGGCTGTCTACAAACAGGAAGAGAGCCCTCTTGAGTAACGGAATTGGCAGGTACTTTGATCATGAACTTTTAGCCTCTAGAACTGTGAGAAAGTAAATTTCTGTTTTGTAAACACCCACAGACTGGATGGTATTTTGTTATGGCAGCCCCAGCAAATTAAGATACTATCTCAGTCCATTTGCAGAAAACTCCACCTAAATAGACACTAAAATGAACCCAGAGGTCATTGGCTGTCTGACTCCAGAGCTCACAAGAGGATTTTTGGCTGTAGAGTTTTGGATATTGTTCTGGACCAAATAATTCTGGTAATAATTCTGGTAATTTTTAAAGGAGCTGGCTTTTAAAGGTATATTTGATGGCTCTTTCTTTATTTGAAGAGGAAAGAAGACCCTATAATATATTTTAAAAATAAGCACTTTTCGCAGTAAAGTTTTTATTTTAGCAGCTTGAAAGCTATCATGGTAAGACTTCCAAGGAATGATTTTGGCCACACAAAACAGGTGGACCATTTATTACCCTTATAATGATATTAGAGACAGGCATATATAAATATGCCTATCATTGAGCTGTCTTCAGCAAATCACTTGACATAGTTTAGTCCAATATAATGTATAAAACAAATGTTGGGGTATGCAAAAGAATCATGTTCCGTGTAAACTGACTCCCTATAAATTCTCCCACCTTCAAAATGTAGGGTCTTAAATGTAGAGGAAGAGAGAGCTGGACTAAAGCAGATGGAAGAGTTGAAGGAAAATTAAATCTGCAAAATAAGATAAAGGGACATTGTGGATAAGATTTAAAAATAGTTTAAGATTAAGATGAAAGAAATCTTCTGTTATAGAGCATCTGTTCACATACCAGGGAGAAAGGCCACACATACATTGAAGACTTCCGGCAATAACCCCTCCACCCCCACATATGCACACTCACACCCACATAGACACATACAGGCACCAGTAAACTCAATCTATCCCTCCTTCTCTTTCTATGTCAACGATTGTGTCCCTTGAGATATTTTAACATCTCTAGTTTGAAGCAAAAACAAAGGAAACCACTCTACTTTTTTTTTCATTATTTCTAAACGTAGAATCAGATACAGCATGGGTCTCCAAAGGTGCATACAAACACAACAAGCCTCTAAGGAAACAGGTCCCTTAACCAAAGGGGTGGTTGGGGTCTCTTTTCACAACGAGAAAGGGCCTGAAATCCATGCCTCCTTATATTAGTTCATTCTATAATTCAATATTTACTTGAGGGGATTATCTCAATATTGATGAAAAAAATGAAATTTTCCATCAAGTGAAAAATGTTCCATTATCTTTTTTCCCATAATGAATTCAAATTACACTTGAGTGAGAAGAGCTGCAGGAAGTGAGACCAGTTTAAACAGTGTTCCATTGTGTGCAAAACCTTTCCTCTTCGTCCATAACATTCATTCTTCACAGGCAAAATAGCTTTCTTCTCCTTACAGCTACTGCCAAATAATGAATACCAGGTTTAATAGTTTTTCGCTTGCTTTGGGATTTAAGAGAATTATTTTATTTTCTTTTACTGGGAATCATGTTTTCCATTTTTGGGTACAGAATACGTTTCATTTAAATCCAGCTTTTGTTTGTTTGTTTGTTTCAAGTTTTTATTTAAATTCTAGTTAGTTAACATATAGGGTAATACTGGTTTCAGGTGTAGAATTTAGTGATTTTTTATCACTTAGATAGAACACCCAGTGCTCATCACAGTAAGTGCCCTCCTTAATACCAAATCTAGTTTTTAAGAGTCGTTATTTTAATGGAAACCTGTGTTTTCAGATTTACTTAGTATTTCAGAAGAGGTAACCACTTCTAGTACCTCAGTTTTTCTATTAGGACGTGCATTAAATCTGGAGCAATTATACTTCAGTTATAAGAAGTCTTTGTCTTGAGGACAAAGACTAGAATTTGTTTGTTCCTCCCTAGAACATAATAAACTGGTAGGCACATGGAAGCTACTTTTGGAATTGGAACTGATTGGTTCTTTTTATTTACAATCATTTATTTTCCAATGTCTGATATAACATGTGACTGGTTAATGTCCCACTCTTGCTCCATTTCTGTTTTTTATGTATGCTGTTGTGCCTTTCCCTCTGTGAGTTCCAAAATCAGTCCAGGGTTCAACTTGAAGTAGCCTTATGCTGTTCCCAGCTTTTAAAATATATTTCATAGTTATGTTTTCTTATTTTCCCAAAATTTGTTTGACCTCACTGTATTCCATGACAATGAGCCAACTATTAAATATTTATTGAGCAGTTTCTAAATAGATAGCAGCACACCAGATGACACATTTAAAGTGGAAATGTGCTGTGTCTTAAAATTATTGCATAGAGGGAGATGTTTCACTTTTTATATAAAATGTGTTTATTTTTCCTACAGCTGTTTTCTCATCCTGGGTATGGAGGTGCATTAGTTTCCCAGGTTGGCAGTGCTTCAAATCAATTTCTTTTCTACTAAATAGTCACTTTTTGAGGCATTTTTACAAAAAATATGTAAATGCATAGAGCCTCTCCTGAAAACCTCATCACCTTCCTGTGAAGGAAAAATGATATATCTTTAAAATTGCTTCTACATGATCACAGATAAAATCCCCCTGAAAACATTTTATAAATCAAAACTGAAAAGATTTTCTTCCTCTGAAGGATCTTCTGCTACTGTGAGGTCGAAGCTCATGGTAATTCCCTTCAACTGTACATCTGTCTCCAGGCCACCTTCTAATCCATGCACTGGAAACTTCTACTGAGGATTTAGGTCATCTTATTTATAGAGAGATGGGGTCTCATTCTGGAAAGTTTTATATATTCTTAACTTCCCCTGCAGGTAATATATTTTCTGGGAGAGGACAAAATGGGGAGTAAATGTAAACACATATAAGTATAAAGGGTTAGTCTGGTCCCCATGAGCCTGGCACTTAAGATGAGATATTAGCAGTACTGCATGACATGCCAATGCTGCCACTCTAAACGCCACCCATTTCACATTGGTCAAATTAAATCAAAGCACATTACATAACATTGTTGGGTAGAAAGGTTATTTTCACAGACATTTGATGTGAAATGATGATAAAATGAGCTATGTAACTGACACTTCACCAGCACGGAAAAACCTCACCAGTACTTCTTATAGGCAGAGCAATGAGAATGTCAAAAGACATGGAGTGCTGAAATTCAAAAACATCCCAGGATCTTGGCCCTGAGTCCTTGTGCTGTGTCATACTGCACGGATACTCCTGGGCAGCACCCAAAGTCAAAGTGTTATACTTCCCCTGAGACAGAAAACTAATGAGAAAGTAGTCCTGAAACATGGCAGCAATATCTCAGAAATGTAAGGTCACCCAACTAGTTTTCCTTAGTCTCTTGAAACAGTGTTTGCTTTACCCTTACTTTTTCCAAACACACTTACTCTGTAAAGAGCAAAAAAAAGTTTCAAAGTACCATCCACCTCTTACTTACCATCTTGCTTTAAAGCAAGTATCCAGTCCCTTAGGCTTGTATTTGAAGTGGATCAAAACAGGTCCTTTATGACTGATGACTTCATGCCGATGGACTTTCTGAATAGCCTATTTTATGCTAAAATGTATTCCTATAAAACTTAAAACTTTCTGTCTTGGTATTTGGAAATAAATCTTCGATACTGTCAGTGTGCAGTAAAATCTCCTAGCCTGGCATCTGGTTGAATAGAATAGGAAGAGGTCAGAGATACTTTGGGGACTGTAAGCCTCCATGCTGGATGGGAGGACACATTTAGAGGCCAATAATAAAGAAGAATTTATATTTTTAGGCAGCACACTTAAAAGAGAATGCTGGATGAGACAGTACAGTGAAAATTTGAAAAAAAAAATCATCTGGCTTCTTTTCCAGGCTGCTTTCTTCATCTTCCTGCTCTGTGTATCCCCAGGTTATAGAACACATGCATTTGGCAAGAGAAAAGCAAGAGCAACATCCTGCTCCTAAACAAATACCATTGCATTTCTTGTCATAGATTTATATGGAAACACTGCATAAATTTAACATATTTTGGACACTATTCATGTTCTAATTTCCATAGCAGTCCATCATATTTATGTTATTTTGCTTAGTTTTTCAAAATAGTACTATGCAGGAGGCATCAAAACCCTATGAAGGAGGCAGTTGCAAAACCCAAGCCTGAGAAAGCTTAGAAAATTCATACAAAGTCATATAACCATTAGATGGCTGAACCAATATTTGAATCCAGGTATCTCCAGGAAATTCTGTGATGTCTCCATTATTATTTGCTGCTATTTTGCTCAACAAATTGGTATATCCATGGATCACTATTTTGCTATTCCTACCTTGGTTTCCAGGTCTCAGTGTGCATTACATGCTTACTGCCATAATCTCAAATGCCATTGCCCAGTGAGGGTATACTGGACAGATAGATGCTGGGTCTTAGCAGCAACACATTCCTTTCCAGTATTCCTTTCATGATCCTATCTCTGATGCTGCAGGTTCATATTTCCATGAAGTAGCAACCCTACTTCTGAAGAGCCATTGAAAAAAACATTCAGAATCCTCTGCCTCAGAGGCAATCAGTCGTAGAGTAGAGCTTTGCAAGTGATTGCTCTTGTGATAATATGATACCATAAGAGGGAAAGATGCTGAGTATTAGCCATTTCTCTGTTCCCTCTAGAGAGCAAGTAATATTTCAGAGTGGTGGAGGGTGACCTTGTGAAAGACTTATTAAAAATTCTGCACAGTTTGCCACCCCTTCTGATTTACATATTATTACTCTCTCTAAATCTGACTTTTCCTTTAAGCTGGGATGTGGGTGGACATGTCTGGTACTAGGCCAGATAGGGAGGAATGAGGTAGAATGGAGTCCCTAGGGGTCAAATGAAGGATCTAATTTACTGATGCTACACCAAAGAAGCAAGAAAGGAGTAGTCATTCTCAAGTTCATATCTCTTTCTCCCCTTCCTTCCATCACTTCCTAGTATGTGGCCTTCATCTTCTCTCTTCTGTACTATTGCAACTGCTTGAAAACTGTTCGCTCTGCCTTAAGTGTCATCCCATCTAATATATTGAAACATGCTATAATATTGCTCCTCTGTCTAAAATTATTTATTGGCTTCCCATTCTTGGATGATATAATCCACATGCTTCATGGCAGTAAACAAGGATTTCTATGATCTGGCTTCTGCTTATTATTAGTATTGTCTCCAGCCACACCTGAGCATGGTTCCTTTGTCCTACTGTAATTGTTTTTTTTTTTTTTTTTCCTTTATGCATGCTGCTGTTCCAAGTCAGAGGAGTTTCTCATGCTGGTTCTTTTTTGTGGACTGTCTTACATTTTTCTGAGCTAGTCCTCTTGATAACTTCCTGTTTATACTTCCACAATCAACCTTAGTGTCCTATCTTGTTTGAAGCATTCCTTCTTCACTTCAGTGGTAAGTACACATGAACTTCCCTCCCCTCCCCTCATACTTAGACATACTTTTTGCACTTTTTCATACCTTATTCACTTTATTTAAGATTTTTATTTACTTATGAGAGACACAAAGAGATAGAGAGGGAGAGAGAGAGACGGAGAAAGAGAGAGAGAGAGGCAAAGGGAGAGGGAGAAGCAGGCTCCATGCACAGAGCCCGACGTGGGACTCAATCCCAGGTCTCCAGGATCACGCCCTGGGCTGAAGGTGGCGCTAAACTGCTAAATCACTCGGGCTCCCCCTTTATTCACTTTTTATAGACTTGTTTATACTATTAGTCTTACAGTTTTTTCAAAAGTAAGAACTGTGTTTTATTCATCTAATGTGGATGATTTCATTTCCGAATAAAAAAAACACCAAGCAAAGCTAGGCTGGAGCCAGGAAATGTGTGTGGGCATGGGGGAAGGGTCTATTAGTGTTTATCTTTCAGAAATCTAAGGGGTGGGGAGATCCAGGTTCTTGCAAAGAGGAGCCACATTTCAGACAATTCTGTAAGTTCTCATTCTTTTCATCTCTTTCTCCATCTCCATCTTTATCTCTATCTCTTTGGTCTATTTGTCTTTGCCTGGATTTACCCAGAGTCACTCTCACTTTGAGTTCATGTTATCTTTATGACTTAAATAACAGAGGAAGAGAGATGCTTTCTCCTTCCAAATGTTTCCAAAGTAAAAGTAAATTGCATGAACAGATTCTGATTGGCCAGGGTCAGGTTTTTTTTTTTTTTTTTTTTTTTTCAGGGTCAGGTTTTGTGTCTATTCCCACTGCTAGGGTTTGAGTATTGCATTATTTAATAGTTTACCTGAACTACATGGATTGGGAGAACGGCGGTTCTCTGAAGAAAGAGAAACTGCGCAAAAAAATAGAAGATATACTACAATTGATCCTTGATCCACATAAGTTTGGACTGTGAGGCCCACTTACATGCAAATTTTCACAGTACTGTACTATAAATCTATTTTCTCTTACAATTTTCTTAAAATTTTCTCTAGCTTACTGTATAGTAAGAATACAGCATATAATACATACACAAAATGTGTACTAATCTACTGTTTATATTATTGGTAAGGCTTTAACAGTATGTTCTTAATAGTTAAGTTTGCAGAGAGTCAAAAGTTATATGCAGATTTTCAACTGCCTGGTACCCCTAGCCCCTGCATTGTTGAAGGGTCAGCTGTTTACATAAGAAATGAAATGTGCAAGATAAAGGCTTTGCTAGATGCATACATTGTTGGATTTAAGTCATTTTTAGTCTGACACAGAGAAGCATACAGATTAATAAGTGGCTGTCAGAGAATGAAGAAGAGATGTTCCCTGAAGTGATCAGACACAGTCTGTAAGTTGTAGATCACCATTAATTCCAGTACAGTTTCAACATCCCAGGGAAACCCATAGCCATTCAAAGTGTATATGTTATACAATGAGATCTTAAAGTGCATGCAGAAGAATGGAATGGTTTGGTTGTTTATAACTTACTTCTCGTTTAAATGCAAGGAACTTGGTGACATGAATGACTAACTTTGGTAAAAATTAAGAAGTCTCCATTTTTATCTGAATGCTAATTCAACTTCTCCAGGACCCATCTTCTTATACTTTTTTGTTTTTAAAGCATATTTCTCTCTAGGGTTATTAGAGGGAAAAAAATTAAAACCTCAAAATACATCTTAATCATATAAAAATCCACATATATTTTATGCTAATCAGTAACATTAGCATATTGACATAATTTATTAATACCCTATAATGAATAGTTGTAGTCTTCAACAGTGGAAAAGTGTTAAAACAAATAGTGTATTCCCTTGCTGAGATGCAAAGAAACATCAATAGACTTTCATAAGACCCTCTGGTTGTTATTCCAGATTACTGCTCTCCTCATGATTCTTAGCTTCTTTTTAATGGGAACAGGATCCAACAATCTGATTTCTACTTGGTTATGGACAGTAAATCTAAGCTCAAGGACAAAGCATAAAGAGAAGGAAAGGGAAATGAGAATTGCATTTCAGCATCTCCAAAAGCAAATTCTGCTCAAACATACAGTATGGGTTCCAACAGGAGATAATTTAGCGAGAGTTTTTTATTTCATATCATCTACTCTCTTTTAAAAACTTGAAATATTAGAATAATTCAACAGGCACTAGTTCAAGGGTTGGAGGAAAATCAATACATCTATCAAGCACATGAAAAAGCAGAATATTATATCACATAAGACAGAGAAGTTGTTTTGGTGCTGTAGATTTGTGATCGTTAGCAAGCTACTTGATTTCTTTTGGCCTTACTTCGGAAGAGACTCAGTCATATGAAAGGAAAATTAGAATTTTCCTGTACTTCTCTAGAATGCAGTCCAAATATTACAGAGAAGTCACAGGGAGCACAGAGTAGTCACTTAATATATTGCTTTGAATTATGGGGAAATATAGAAAAGACCTACTTAATAATTAGAATTGTTTAGCAAGATAAAATCAGGACTTCTCAATCCTTAGAAACATCGAAGTAGGGTTTGTATGACTGTCAAGCCTATTTAGAATGAGAAATTATTGATGGGAAGTGCTACTAGAGATACCAGAGTTTGGGTAGTTTGAATAAGTAATCTTAAAAATCACTATTGAAAAACTATAACTTAAAAATTACCACATATAATAATTACATTAAGAGAATGCCCATAAATACATAAATATGCTTTTTAAAAGAAAGGGGTCTTATTTTCATCAATGAGTGGGATGTTCTCTAATGCCTATACAAATGTTTCTCTTCACAATTTCCTTGAGAACAGATCCTCAATACTATTTTGACCCTGAGCAACCCAGTATTTCAACTTGATTTCTCTAAGATAATTGTATGAGTTCCAGTCCCCTGGTGGTAATTGTCCTGGTAAAGGATATGGGATACCATTATGTCCAGTGAGATTTGAAGAAAACTTAACTAGGAAGATTCATTGCTATTAAGAATGGACAATGAAAAAAGGATATACACTCTTGCATTTAGGCCTTTGATTGAAATGAGCGAGACATTGGTGCCTGGAGCCTGTTTCAGCTTATCTCCTTACTTTCAAAGTATGGGTGTTGTGATGGTTAATTTTATGTGTTAACTTGACTGGGCTATGGGGTACCTAAATATTTGATCAAAAAATTATTTGAGGTGTTACTCTGAGAGTGTTTTTGGATGCACTTAACATTTAAATCAGTAGCCTGAGTAACACATATAGCTCTTCATAATGTAGGTGGGCCTCTTCAATTGATTGAAGGCCTGCATAGGACAAAAGACTAACAGTGAGTAGGAGAGAATTATCTTGCCTGATGGTCTTTAATCTGGGACATTGGCTTTTCCTGGTTCAAGAGCAGCTTCCAGGCTTTGGACTTAAAACTGGGACATCAGCTCTGCAGGTATCAGACTTGCCAGCTTCCATAATCATATGAGCCAAATAAAACTCTTTCTCTGTATATACACATCCTATTTGTTCTTTTTATCTGTAAAATCCTGACTAATAATATAGGTGTATCATACAAAGATGATGAACAAAAGATAGAGCATGCCTCTTTATTTTTTTTTAAAGAATTTATTCATTTGAGAGAGAAAGCACAAGCAGGGAGAAGGGGATGAGGGGGAGGGAGAAGCAGACTCCCCACTGAGCAGGGACCCCCCACACACACACGCACAATGATGTAGGGCTCCATGTGTGGCTGGATCCCAGGACCCATAGATCACAATTCTAGCTGAGAGCAGCTGTTTAACTGACTGAGCCACCTGGGCACTCTGAGAGTGCCTGTTTTTTTTTGATGATGTCATTGGCAAATTGATTAACCAGCCCTATACTAGATTACTTTCATATTTCTTATTATGTCATGGAGAGAGAAACAGAGAAGGAGAGGATAGGAGACATCCTTTGTGTTTGATTCATTTGAAATTGAATCTTCCTTCACTTGCTACTTTAGCCAAAAACATACTTTAATGATTATATAGTCATGGAAACTTTACACTGAGTGTTCTCTATGGTTCCTTATCACTCTAAAATCGTATGATTTATCTGGCTCGTCCACTTCACAGGACCATGAAAATAAAATGAAACATTTGTATGGGAAGATGTATAACGTATGATGCAATTGTCAGGAACTATTAGCATTTGTTTTCTGATGACTGAAATATATTTTGAGAAGTGTGACAATAAGGACACCAGAAATTCTGTCATTGATGAAAAAAACATCAAAAAACCCAAAACCAAACAAAAAAAAAAACTGAAGGCTGATTTTACAGCTGACCCTTCCTTCTAAGATTGTTCTCTCTCCATGGCACTGATTTTTTTTCACAAGTTGAAGTGAACTCTAAAATTATTCTTAGCTAATGGTGCCCCATAAGATAAAACCACCCCTGGGGTTTTTAGATGCTAGGTTAGCCAATAGCTCTTAATTTCGCCATCTTCTTGTATCTTTATTACTGCTGCTTTAATCACATTTCCTGCCCCGCCCCGTCCTCTTTCTTCTCTGGAAGTTCCATTTAAGTATCTATATGCTTCTTTTGCTTGTTTCCAGTTGCTCTACACTTCCTCACAGCTGTTCCCCAACAGAAAGAGAAAGAGCACATGTAATTCGGTTTTTATCTTGCTCAGTTTTGAATATTGACAGAAGTGCCATCACACTTAGACAATCACATTGACAAGCTCTAAGGTCTAGAACAATGACACGGCAGGGGATTAATTCCTCAGAGTTGATTGGGCATGGGATTTCAACAACTCAGGCTTTAAAAAAATACGATGTCAGCATCAAATACTTTTCAAAGGTATTTTATGGAGCTTTACAGATTAAAAATGTGCTTCGGAGTTAAATGCTTTATGTGATAAAATGTGGTTAATTATGCAGAAAGGGCACCCCAGTCACAGCTGAATAAAGCCTATAATGTACTCTGTTGAAAGCACAGTAACCTAACATTGATAGGTGCCTCTTATTCCAGGTGTGGCCCTTAGTAGGTACTAACTTTTTAGCATGCAATCAATAGCTGGAAGTCACCCCAACTATTTTAGCACAGATAAATTTATATGAAGAACTGCAAAGTAGAAATTAAAAGATGAACAAGTAAAAATGGAAGACTTTGTATGAAGATAGGAACTGTAAGAAGCAGCTATTACTTCTCAGGCTGAGAGAACAGAGGGGTTGAAATGATGAAAAAAAAAATCCAAGTTTGAAAGTGGAAGGCTGGGGTTGCAATGAAACTTTGGCCTCTGAGGAGGGGCATCTTTCCTTGGGTAGCCTCTGTAAGGGGAACACTAAGAATTTGGTTCTGTAGGGATTAGAAAAATTCCAATCTGAAATCAGTTGTTGCTAGTGAAATAAATTGCCATTATTCGTTTGGAGACAATTTGCTAGGGTGATTCTAAGGGGTACAGCCAACAGAAAAAGAAGAGGAAAGAGCCAGGATGGAGTCTGTCCTTCTCCTGTCTGGTGCCCTCTCTCAGCTGAGAGTCTTAATAGAGACCCAAACAAATAAATGTGGTGTCCAGCAGCAACTCTTCACCACAACCAAAACATGTGGTGAAGAGTGGGTTTTTGAAGTTGAGAAACCATGTCTTAAAAAATGACACATGAGGAATTAAAGATTAACAAGACTTTTACCTGTCTTCAAAGAATTCTAATTTTAGTAGGAGAGAAAAATATGTAATCAAATACTTGTAATAAGAAGTTAATAAGAAGTATAAAAAATCAGGATCCCTGGGTGGTTCAGCAGTTTAATGCCTGCCTTCGGTCCAGGGCCTGATCCTGGAGTCCCAGGATGGATCCCACATCAGGCTCCCTGCATGGAGCCTGCTTGTCCTTCTGCCTGTGTCTTTGCCTCTCTCTCTCTCTCTCATGAATAAATAAATACAATCTTTTAAAAAAAAAAAGAAGTATAAAAAATCTACAGAGGAGGCTGCCTGGGTGGCTCAGTGGTTAAGCCAACTCCTGGTTTTGGCTCAGTTTCCTGGGATCAAGCCCCCATGCAAGGCTCTGTGCTCAGCAAGCAGTGTGCTTCTCCCTCTCCCTCTGTCCCTCCCCCAGCTCACATGCACACTCTTTCTCTCTCTCTTGAAAATAAATAAATAAATAAATCTTACCAAAAAATTACAGAGGAGATATCCATAGGTATACATTTTGAATAATCTATCTTGGAAATATATGTAATTCTGTTAATACTGATATTGATACATTTCTTCTTAAAGGGAAAATATATAACTATATAACTATACATGCATATATATAACTTTATAATTTTATATAGTTGTGGGTTAAATCTGGGCTAGATCTTAAATAATTTGATCCTGTTCCAAATCTTCATACAGATAAGGTATTCCTGAAATAATTTACCTCAGATGCACTGGTGAGCTTACCTAGGGTCACTTAGATGGTATTAGACAGTATTAGAAGGAAAGGTGAGTTCCTTGAATAGTTATATCATTTTCATTTGAGAGGCAGTGTGGCCCTGTGCTTAAAAGCATGGATGAAATATATATATATATATATATAATATATATATTATATATATATATATTAAAGCATGGATTGTGGCAGCACTAGACATCTAGTGTGATTATCAGAACTCTCTAGCTCCTATAAGGTATGTCACCTGCTTACAGCTTATAAATATCGTATAAAGATGTTGTTTCATTTATTCACATCTTTCTTCTAGCCAACTGTTTAGTTCACTTGTATATGCATATTTACTTAATTTCAATGATAACATGCTTGACAAGCATATTGATAATGTGCTCGATAAGATGCTTGATATTCCTCAAAATTCAGGTGAATGAATCTATTTATTCACGGAATAAAGTTAGGATTCTTGCATTTCTATTACTTGATCTACTTCTTTTCTGGATTTTGAGCATGTACTGAGAATTAGAATTCAAAATTCCCATAAAAATAAGAAAATGATAACAGGCTACAATTTGAAGTTGACCATACACCCTTTTGTAAGGAGATGGATTGAGACTCTCAGTGACTTTATTCTAATGTCCTCACTGTCAGTTCTGTCTGTGGAAGCTAGGCAGTGGAGATATTTCAAGAGGCTGTCTAGCATCTCTGTTTTGTGGCTATGTGCTGGGGCTCAGGAAGAGATAGCATGCATCTGGTATGAGACATGGACATACTCTCAGAAGGGGCTGCCCATATTTCTTAGCTGAGAAAAGAGAAATAGTGAGAACCAAAACTAGGAACATATTCTGCAGGAAAGTTTTAATGACTTCAAAAGAATAGGAAAAGGAAAACTTTATAGTACGTACTGTAAGCCTGGAACTATCTTAAGAATTTTATGTTTATTAACTCACTTAATCTTCCTAACAATCCTGCGAGGTTGGTATTACTATTATTACCTTTATTGTACACATAAAGGAATGGAGACTCAGAGGTTAAAATAACAGCTGGCAAGAGCAGAGACAGGAATCAAACCTAAGAAGCTTGTCTCTAGCATTTGTTTACCCACTCACATATACTACTGTTTTTCATACACTAGAAAAACATATATAAGTATTATCTACTTTTCAGACCCTATGCCGATTTGTCTAATATGTTATTGGGTTCCTTTCCTGACATTTAAAGTAATATAATCAGATAATATAAGTAATATTATCATCTCCATTTTACGGATGGAGAAATGGAAGAACAGGGAGGCAAAGTGTGATTCCCAGGGTTATGGGCTAGGAAACGTGAAGCATCAGAACAGATCCTTATGTCCAGAAACACTGCATCAGAATTTCTGGTGGGAGAACTTAGGGTTGATATTCTATCAAGCATTCTGAGCAGTTTTTGTAGACGCTAAAGTTCGAAAAATCACTGCTCAGAGGCTGATTCTTCTAATTTAGAATTGACACTAATCTTTTTATCTTACATTAGAATAGCACCATTTACATATGTAAATAACTTTTAATCAATAGTTAATTAGCCCAACATACTTGTAGTGAACACCTGCCATGTCTCAATTACTCAGCTAAACTCCTAAGCTAGGAAATTGAATAAGAAATTGTTTTTGCTCTCAAGACCATAAGAAAATAGTAGGAAAGATAGAAAAATATGTACTTATGACATAATATGGAAAACTTTACAATAAAGATTTGATTAAAATGCCATGTGGCTAGAGAGAACAGAATACCCAATCTGGCCTCAGAGAGCCTAGGAAAATTCACAAAGAAAATCACATATCAACTGAATCTTTAAGAATTTGTAAGAGATTAAAGAGAGAGAGAGAAAAAAGGCTTTCCAGGGAGAGTGCAAATCATATGTCAAATTATGGAAATGTGAAAGAATGTAGTGTTTTTAAGTGGTTCTGGGATATTCAACAAGGATTGCTGCATAGCTGTGTGACCAAGAACAGAAGATGTAACTGAAGTACAGTTGGAGGAAGGCATCTTTCATGGGACCATCCTTGTACTTAGTACCAGCAAACTTTTACTGTAAAAAATGAAAAACACAACTCAGGTTGGCTTAATGATGGTAAAAGTGCTTATTGTTTCACAAATCTGGAAATTCCATATTGAGTGTTGACTGGTCCATGGCCCAACAGTGTCATCGAGGTCCCAGTTTCTGTCTCCTCACTGCCCTATCCAGTGTTTGCTTCATCCTAAGTCTGGATTTTGTTCTTAAGGTTATATCTAACTATGAGCAGTGGTGAGATCTCCTACACAGTGAAATGAGTATTTCTATCTTGGTGGGCCAGAAAACATCCTAAAATTCATACTTGTTCAGTTGGTTATTAGGTAGTGAATTAGCTATATTGCCATGTAACAAATAGCCTCAAAACAGCATCTTAAGACCATAGATATGAATCATTTTGCATAGGTTCTATGAGTCAGGAATACATAAGTGGCTTAGCTCAGAGGTTCTAGCTTGAGGTCTCTCATGAAGTTGCAGTCAAGATGTCAGTTGGACCTATGGACACCTGAAGACCTAATCTGATCCCAGAGGATCAGATTCCAAGATGGCTCATTTTCACAGAGGGCAAGTTGATGTGGGCTGTTAGCAGAAGGCTTCATCTTTCCATTGTACTGATTGAATGTCCCGAGTGAATGATGCAAAGAGAGCAATGATGAAACCACAATATCTTTTATTACCTAACCACTGAAGTCACACTCTGATTTCTGCACTTTCCTATCGGTTATACAGGTCATCCTTATTCATTGAGGAAAAGGGCTACACTTGACAGTTTATTGCAAATGCTTTCTATGCCTTGAAATTTATTTCATGAAAATTATTTTAATGACAACATTGTATTTATATCATATAGATATATCACCATTAATTTATAAATTTTCTATTATTAAGTATTACAGGTTATTATTATTGTTATATTATTATAAATCAAGGAATTATTGCAGATAAATATATGTACATAACCTTAATTTTTTTCCTTAGGTTATGTCTAAGTTTTTTTTATTTTTTGGAAAAAATTTTGATAAGTATGCTTAGCTGTCTTTTAAGATTATTATTTTTTATTTCTTAGCAATTTTATTTGTTTATTTGAGACAGAGGACAAGTGAGCACAAGTTGGGGGGAGCAGAGGAAGAGGGAGAAGCAGACACCCTACTGAGCAGGGAGCCCCACATGGGACTCACCCACAGGACCCCAAGATCATGACCTGAGCCAAATGCAGATACTTAACACACTAAGTCACCCAGGTGCCCCTCAAGATGATTTTTTTTTTTTTTTTTTTTTTTTAACTTTATTTTTTTTTAAGATTTTATTTCTTTTATTTTTTTTTTTAATTTATTTTTTAATTGGTGTTCAATTTACTAACATACAGAATAACACCCAGTGCCCGTCACCCATTCACTCCCACCCCCCGCCCTCCTCCCCTTCTACCACCCCTAGTTCGTTTCCCAGAGTTAGCAGTCTTTATGTTCTGTCTCCCTTTCTGATATTTCCCACACATTTCTTCTCCCTTCCCTTATTTTCCCTTTCACTATTATTTATATTTAAAATCAATTTCAGATCTACACATAACCCTAGGTATTATCATTTATAAGTAACACCAATCTCATCTCATAAAATTTTGTTTTCATTTTAATTTATTTTTTATTAATGGTGAGGATAAATATTTTTCATATGGCTGGTGTATATTTGCCTTTCTTCTATTATTAGCTATTCGCGTTCACATCCTTGGCTCTTTTTCTATTGGGGTGTTAGTTATGTTCTTTGTTCATATTTATTTCGAGGAGTACTTTTTATTAAAAGACTAGATATTTTTGCCATTTATTCTGTAAACATCTTAAAATAGATTTTTCATTTGCCTTTTATTCGTATTTATGAATTTTTATTCATAAATATTCATATTTATGAAAATTCATATATTAATATAAATATTTAATTTTAATCATCATAACATATTTATATTTTCCATTACAATATTTTAGCCTATGGTTACATGCACATTTGACTAGATTTTCAATTAAATCAGTTAAATTTACCTGCCTTTTTACATTTGACTCAACAATCCAATTGGAATTTATTTTGGTATACAATGTGAATGAAGAATGTATGTTTTTCCAAAATAGATAAATTGACAATATGTAGATAAGTAAGTTTGTTTAGGCTTTTTTAAAGTAATAGAAGCATTAGAATCAGTAATCCTGCTTCTTTGTCTTCTTACTCTTGACCATTGTAATCCTATCTATAGAGCTTTATTTTAGGGAAGTAGCACATGTAACCAAGATAAACATACAAGGATAATGAGTAACATTATTTATTAATAGCAAAAATTAGAAGCAACGTAAATATACAATAACATTAAATAGTAAATTAAAAATTACAATTAGAAATATGTAACAACTGAAATCAGGTTTGAATAACATTTAATTATCTTGAAAAACTTCTCAAGATATAATCTTAAGTAGAAATAGACTACAGAGAGGTCTGTTCAGTATGATCTATCATCCATGGATTACATTCAAATTATATTTTACTTGAAATATGTTCTGTGATTTTTAATTTTCCAACACAACTATGTATTGCTACATTAAATTTAAAACACAATGATGATTTTTGAAAAATAAATATGTAATCATAAAATCAAAGGGAAATAACTTTCATTTTGGAGATAATTTTATAATGGTTAATTATGAACTTGTTTTTGATTTTGGATAGCCTTAAGTGTACATACCTAGCTTTAGTCACCATAATTAGCAAGCAAGCATGTCTTGTAATTGCAATAACAGAAGCACTTATTAACTTATTAATATTTATGATGAAACATAGTGGTAATTTAAGAAATGATTCCTGAATCTCTTTCAAGCAACAAATTAACAGAGGTTTTTACATTGGAAGCTTCACTTTAAAATGATAAAATCTGGTAATACTAGAAAGGAGGATTTTTCTTGAGTTCAAATATACTGTATAATTGAATTAAATTTGCTTTTAAACTAATTTACTTCGCTCTTCATGGAAAATTTTTTTCCTGAAGTTACTTCTAAATATTATTTTGTTTCTTTCCCGGTATATTCAACACCTTATATGTTACATAAAATCACATGTATACAATCAAAATACATTTTAATTCTTATATCTATTTGGTGCAATGACCTACACATAACACGTAGGAAGTAGATGTTACTGAGTTAGATTTTAAACATTTATGACCATATTCAGAGCCAACTTCAGAGTCAGCTGCACAGACCCCTGCCCTTGGAGAAATCCCATCCTTCATTTAAGGTCATGCTGTTGGGGTCTTAAAGTTTTAATAATTTTTGGAAAAAGATCCTACATTTTAATTGTGCACTCAATGCCACCAATTATGTATCTCATCATGGCAGTATTGGTTAGGAACGTTTTGGAGCAAGAAACAATAATATCAAAACTACAATTACAACTGGCCTAAGCTAAAAAAAGAAATTTTGGGAGAGGCACATATCAAATATTTTCAATAAATTGATAACTTCAGGTGCAATTTTATGCAGGGCTCACACTGTGGGATCAGGTTGTGCTGTCTCTGCCGGCTTTGTTCTCAGACTCCCCAGCCCTCAGGCTTTGGAAACTAGATGGCTACTAGCAGCTTCTGGGACCGCATGGTCTATTTTCTATGCCAGGAAGGAATATTATCTCTTCTGCAAACCTTTAACTCAAATTCTGGATTTCACTCTGGTTGCTTAAATGAATCTACCACTAAAATAAAATGAGAAATAACTAAGACAGGAAGGGGGAATGCGAATGTGATGCTGTTTAGCCCAGGTCTGTACCATAGGAATGTCTCTAAAGGTAATATTGGGTTGTCTGTTTCTGAAGCCACGGAGTTCAGGAATAAATGACAAGGAACTCCTACCAAGAAAAGAGGAAATGGGTGTTATGTGGGTAAAATTTGTTTCTATGACTTTACAGAGGAATTAAAAGTTCATTAAAAAAGGAAAAGGCAATGCCACTAATTTAATTTTATTTGAGAGAACTGTTTGAGAAAGTAGAAAAAGGTATGTAAGTTATTTTAGCATACATTGCCTTATATTGTCTGCTATGTAGCTGAAATTCAAATATTTGATGATTGACTGACCAACGTGGATTTAATAAGCTGGAATGGGATAATTTCACATGTTAAAATATAGTAAGAATAGCATGCTTCCTTGCTATATTGAGATTAAAAAATGATCTTTTGAAGCAATAGAATATATATAAGGCATTTGCTAGCATTAGGGCAAAGTATTTGGAGATTTGAGGGGTAACTAACTTACCATAATTAAAGGCATATCAGACAGTCTATTATTTTGAACAAAACAATGAGGATCCACAATATTGAAGCATTCGTCTTTTTTGCAAACTAAATCAGAGGATTTTCTTCTTTCAAAGAAACTAGATGCTATATGATTTATAAGTCAGGTTTGCAGTATTACTCTTACTGTATCAAGGTGTAATAACTTTCCTTTCCAGTGACATTAATTTACTTAACTAACAAGTTAAATGCAGAATAATAGTTTCATGAAGTCAAGATCAACTCCAAACCAGAGCCTGACTGTTTGCTGTGTAAATTAACATTGCTGTTACCTGGTTGGTCAATCAAAAATGCATCTGTTATTGGACAGAAAAGGTACCAGTTAAAACTTACAAGATAACATCTTGAAGTAAAAAAGTGGTCATCTTTTTAAGAAAAATATGATTTGATTTGTTAGAGGAGGAAGCTTGTGCTTTATTTCAGTGTCAATATAGTAATATTATGTACTTAAGAATTCAACTGTATGTCTACTAATGAATGAGAGAAAAGTATTCTTTTTCTAGCTGAATGGTCAAAGTGAAGAAAAAGAAATTCAGATAGCACCTCAAAATGTGTTTTTACCACCTACATATCAAATGGCTCATAGATGGCACCCATGAAATGTTGAACAGTGAAGGAAGGAATAAATAAATGGAATACTTTATTCCATAATACTTTATTCCATTTATACTCCTCCTTTGGAGGAGCTCAGAATTTCTAAGAGAAGTATGAATCAGGTCTTGTAAGACTGTTGGAGAAGTGAAGCTAACCCAAACAGGTGAGGGAGAAATTTCACAGCGGAGTGTGAGTAGGAGGTTATTGGGTGGAGAGGGAAAGGGCTTTTCCAGGAAGAGGGAATCATCACAATCACAAGAGTCCTGGAGGAGGGGAAGGACTTGGTGTGTTGCGGGGATGGGATTGGGCGGTAAGGTATAATAGGGGAGAAGAGGTTGGTAATGTGGTTGACTAGGTGGAGATAGAGATGATTTGCATATATATGTAATCTCAAGAATGTAATGAAAGCCAAAGAGGAGTTTTTAATTGAAGTTTTTATGGCTCTCACTTTTCAGGCTCCAACTGTATGATCCCAAACCCTCTGCCTTTTGGTTTATTTGCATTATCTCATTCACCCTCCTACACTCCACCCGCACACAAAATAAACCAGTGCAATAATTCTCTTTATCTCCACTTCACTAATGGGTAATCTAAAGAAGAAAGAATATAATTTCCTGAAGACCACACAACTAGTAAAAGGCAGTGGACTGCAAACTAGCAAAAAGATGACATTCACTTACAGGAGCATGGGTACATGTCTGTGCAGCCCCAGAGCAGGCCAGTGGAGAAACCCATGTTATGGATGGAGCTTACATTTTCCTTCCCTGCACATTGCATCCACAGCTGTCACCCCTGATTCTGCACACACTTTCCTTTTTGACAGTTTATATTGTATATCTACTCTGAAACTCCTTGCTGTTTCAGGGCACAGCTAAAATTGCTTTACCAAGTTTTAAACAAGTAGGTTCAATGCTGTTCTGCCCAGAGAGGATACATTACATTTTTATTTCATTTTGTTACCCTACAGGGTCTTATCTGAATTCCATCTTTACTTGGCCAATTCATTGTTCATTCATCAGTGTGGTGGAGTATACCCAGTGCTCTCTATACAATCTCTTTTTTCTTCCTACTTAAAGACCCAGGACAGCTCTAGATATACATGAGGAAACAAGAGTGGTGATGGTTCATTAATTTTTAAATTAATGTGTCTTAATAATGGCAATCTGGTTGGAAGTATTAGAGGACAAAAAGATTGTCTTGAGAATTCATTCCATTGTTAGATGAGTGTGTGTGTGTGTGTGTGTGTGTGTGTGTGTAGATGGTTGTTTTGAAGGCTTTTATCATTATAAAACTATAATGAAGAAAATATTTGTCAATTCTCCACCTCTCATTTTGAGACAATAGTCTGCTTTCTTGAAATAAATCTTTTGCAACAAGTTTGCAATTTTTAGTAACAAAGATCTCTATAAAAGATATCGCCTGTTGAGAGAGTCAATAATTTTTCAGTCTTGAGTATCTGACAAAACTCTGTTCCTCTTAGAATTGATCTATTAAACAGAGTTAGGCCCAATACAGGGATCCTGAGGACGAAGGACTCTCAGATCCTTACTAAAATGTTGTTTTCTTCTAAAGCTTTATTTTCATCATTTTCAAGGACATGTCACTTACAATACTTGTACTTTATAGCAAAGGCAAAATGTCACTTATTCCAGCTCCATTAATCTGTCAAACTAGACAGTTTCTGGCTGTAGTTAGCCTTTGAAATGATGATGAGCAAGTGATAGGATAAGCATATTTCCAAAATTTATTCCATCTTCTTTAAAGATTATATTTTTAAGCACTTCAAAAATTTCTATTTACAGAAAGGTGTGTTTTTGGAGATTATTCTGATTTCTTAATGTCTCATTTTCAAGATGATCTTTGATAACACCAGACAAAAGTTTGGAAATCTGAGTTATGCTGTTTACTGGTTGTGTAGCTTTACATAAAACGATAAATATTCCTTACTCTTCTTCATTCTAAAAGGATATAGTGTTTACCTTCCAGGATTATAGTAAGAATTAAATAGTATCTATGAAAACCTCTGAGAACTTAATAATACTAATTAAAGCTAAGATACAAGCATCAGACTTCTCTGAGACTCTTCTCAATGCCAAGAATTAAGCATTTTAAGTATTTTAGTTTCAGAACTTTAACATCAATAAATATTGCTTATCGCCATATTACTGTGTCAGCTTTGTATTTTTCTGGTACCCCAGTTTCACCAAATTGCTTAAGGGCAGGGCTCACTGTCTTATTTATTTTCAGCCTCAAAAGCTAACTTACTTAGTAGGCATTGTTGTAACAGGAGATGATAAAAAAGTGGAATTAAGCAAATTCTAAAAATGGTCGACTTTGTGTTTGATATTTTTCAAACTGCTGTTAGATATTGTGTATGTCTGTGACCACTCTTGACATATCTCCCTTCATCTGTTTACTTTTGACTAGTCAGTCTCTCAGGTAGGTGTTTACTCATTTCTAATTAATTGGTATACAGTTTGGGGTGTATTTGCATAGCTGCAAACTTTCGAAAGAAGGAAACTCTGAATTCTCCAAAGTGAGTATGCAAAAGTATAAGTTCTGGCAGCATTTTGAGTAGTGAAAGTCAGAATGCGCATTTTGGTGCAAAGAGGACTGAAAATTATACCTAAACATAGCTACCTTCTTCTAAAGTTCCTCCTGCTTTTTCAGGTATTCCAGCTGCTTATCTATAGCAGCAGCTCTGTATTCAAATTGATTTTCGCAAAGTTGATTATGATAATGTAATTAAAATGACCTCAAAATAAAGAATTAAAAAAAGAAAGAAATTATAATGAAGCATGAAGTTCTAAGTTTAGGGCTACAGGAAGGAAAAAAATATTGAGAAATATGTGTGGATAAAAATACAGAAGCTGAATTTTCAAAGTATGAACTTTATAAGATATTTCCTAACCATTTTTCTATAGTTTGAACCTTAACATCAACTAAAATAGGTTTGTGAAACGCAGTATGTAAAAAAGTTCTGATATGCACACACACAATATTGTGATAAACACTTCATATTTTCATTCTCCTCAAAAGATACAATTATCATAGTGCAAAGGTATCAAACTTCTAAATCTTTAAATACTTTGTTGTTGAAAAAGCAGACATTTCACTTATGTAGACACCTTTTGAGAGTATATTTTGCTTATAAACTGAAGGGTGTAAAATTTTAAAAAGCTAAGGAATACATTTTAGTTCATTTCAAATTTTAGAACATGTATATGAATGTTTTATAAAAGTGCTCTGTATTTTGACAGATAAGTTATACAGAGTATTGAAATTGAAAGCAAAAATCTTTTAAAGAAGTAAACTTAGTAAGTTATTTAAGGAAAGAATACAGCCTCTAAAAAATTTTCATGGTGCTTTATTTTTAAAGCTCATCCACTTAATAATTTTAATTCACTTCTCATCATTGTGATCTCAGTAAAAATTAGTCCTGAAGAGACAGGTAGAATTTATTTGCGATTTGACACATCATCAGTGTATTCACACAGTGTCAATCTATGTGGTGTCAGCTGTTCCAACATGGCTATTGTTCTAGGTGTTTATTCTCAAAGCCAGAACAAAATTAATAGAGATGAAACCAACATGATTGGGACAGGGTTACATTTTTAAAAATTTGACATTAAATTGTTCTTAAAACACTTAATGTGTAAAAGCCTCTAGAAACTAGAGCAAACATAACATTAAGAATCATACACTAATACAATCTTTAAACTATTTATTTATTTATTTATTTATTTATTTATTTATTTATTTATTTATTATTTTACAGAAGTAACTAAGGTTTTGAGAAGTGAAAAAATTTATCCAAGGTCCCACAGTTTCTTTGTAGCAGAGATCAGGTAAGAACTCAGGTGATCTCTATACCAATCCAAAATCATTCATGTGATGGAACCTCTCAAAAAACATAAAGTACATTTGGAAAATGTACATGGTAGCGTGCCGAAAGTGCTTGGAAATTAGAAAGAACAAAGTTAAAACACACTAGTGAAAGTCTCTGATTTGCTTTAAAACAGGATAGTATTAGCCAGAAGGAAAAAGAATGGACAAATTTGAGATAATTCCCTGGAAGAACAAACAGACTTGCCATTTTTGTCTCAAGGATAAAAACATAGTAGGAATAAAGCTGAAGTCTATTTTTTTAGCCTTGTTGTCAAAATAATTGTGGATTTACTTATAGAGACTGATTAATTTGAGTATTGGAAACCATCACTAGCCATGAAAAAAACTTGAGATTTCTACTTTAGAGGATGGACTAACATGAGACTAGATTTACCCTCCCACCAGAACAACTAAAATACTTGACAAAATATATTAAACAACCTCTTTGAAGTCATTGAACATTAGGCAATGAAGGATAATTATCTCTGAGAGTGGCAAACAAATGAGGTGAGTCCTCTTACTTCCCAGATTGCTGCCTAGAGAAAAATTACAGGTGATAGCTCTGGGATAGAAAACCTAGGTAGAGCGTGATAGTCTTTCTGAATTGAAAATATGGAGATCAAAGTCTGGGAAAGCCAGCATGCCTAGAATTCTCAGAGCAGAAAGAGCTATACAAGGAGAGAATATAAGATCTATAGAGCATGCCCTTGAGAGTTCAGCTGAGATCACTGCATGTATGCGGATGAGGAAACTGTATGAGGCTGGGAAAAACCCACCTGAAAGGATTAGAGAGAACAGTGATTTGATAGGTCTGGAAATACCACTCGTTCCCAATAGCCAAAGTAGAAAACATAGTTCTCAAAGCATTGGTTAAGGCACTCAGGAGGTTTTTTTTTTTTTTTTTTTTTTTTTTCTTCTCTTCTGGGACAAAATTAGCCTGAGACCAATTGTTGTTCTGGTTCTGCCTAACAGTATAAAGGAATAGTGTAAAAATCTAGCTGTTTCCAAGTTATTTAGCTGAAGCTCAAAACAAAGCTCAGGATTTTTTTCTTTTTAATTCAAAATTATCTGACAAAGTAAAATTCAAGATGTTGGCCATCCAATTAAAAATTACCAGACATTGCATGCAAAGAAACATTAATATACAATTCATTGTGAGATGATAGATTATTTATTCAAAATCTACTCACAAATAATACAGATAATAGAAGTAGTAGAGGACACAAAGTATTATAATTGTCTTCCATTTATCAAAGAAGACAGAAGTAAAATGAACATGCTAAGATATAAAAAAGACCAAAATCAAAGTACAAGAGGTAAAAATTGCTATGCATGAAATTAAAAAAATACACTAGCATATTACATATTGCAGTCTATTTACCAGTGGCAACTGTACAAAATGAAACACACACAGAGAAAAACTGGAAAAAAAAAATAAACAGCGTGATTGAACTGCAGGACAAAATAAAGGTGTAAGACATATATGTAAGTAGATCCTGCAAAGGATGGAGGTGATTTTTAAAGAAATAATGGTTAAAAATTGCTGAAGTTTGAAGAAAACTATAAATTCACTGATCCAATAAGTTCAATGAACCTCAAGCACAATAAACATGAAGAAAAGTATTCCATAACGCATCAAAATTAAACTGCCTAAAACTGCAGAGTAAGAGGAAATATACAAATCAGAGGTAAAAAAAAATTACAAAAAGGGAAAAAGATAAGGCTGATAAAGATAAGGCAGATTTTTCATCAAGAACAAAAGGTAGGAGACAGTGGAGCCTTCTTTAAAAGGCTTTAAAAATAGGCCTTCTTTAAAGGCCTAAAAGAAAAAAATAACTGGGATCCCTGGGTGGTGCAGCGGCTTGGTGCCTGCCTTTGGCCCAGGGCGCGATCCTGGAGACCTGGGATCGAGTCCCACGTCGGGCTCCCGGTGCATGGAGCCTGCTTCTCCCTCTGCCTGTGTCTCTGCCTCTCTCTCTCTCTCTCTCTCTCTCTCTCTCTCTCTCTGTGACTATCATAAATAAATAAAAATTTAAAAAAAAAGAAAAAATAACTGACAATCTAGGATTTTTTAAAAATTTTTATTTATTTATGATAGTCACAGAGAGAGAGAGACAGAGACACAGGCAGAGGGAGAAGCAGGCTCCATGCACCGGGAGCCCGACGTGGGACTCGATCCCAGGTCTCCAGGATCGCGCCCTGGGCCAAAGGCAGGCACCAAGCCGCTGCACCACCCCGGGATCCCTAGGATTTTTTATTTATTTTTATTTTTTGTTTTTTTTAAAGATTTTATTTATTTATTCATGAGAGACACAAAAAGAGGCAGAGACATAGGCAGAGGAGAAGCAGGCTCCCGACATGGAGCCCGATATAGGATTCAATCCCAGAACTCCGAGATTAAGACCTGAGCCAAAGGCAGACACTCAACCACTAAGCCACCAGGTTCCCCACAATCTTTTAGAAACAAAAATGCATTTCCAAAACTAAAGTGGAACAACGATTTTTTGCACACTTAAAAGCTGAAAGGATTAATCAACACTATAAAAAATGTTAAAGTTAGTTCTCCAATAAGGAGGAAAATAATACTAGATGAAAACATGGATGTACAGAAAGTAAAAAGTTTACCTCTAGATGACTTTGAAAATGTTAGCTACATGGAAGATATATATAAAAATTCAAATCTCTTTAAAATATAATGAATAATTTAAAGCAAGAATAGTAACAATGTATGGTGAGGTTTATAAAATGTATAGAAGCAGAATGTCTGATATCACCTCAAAGTCCAGGAGGGAAGAAATGGCAGTACACAATTATAATGTTCTTATACTGCATGTGAAACAATAACAACCTTTGGAAGCCAATGAAAACAACATATCAGAATATGTGGGATGCCATTAAAGTACCATTTTGAGAGAAATTTATATTACAAAACACTTCACCACGAGGTTCAAGAAGAAAGTATTTCAAATTAATGACCTCAGTTCCTACTTTAAGAAAGTCAAAAAGTAGAGTAAATTAAACCCAAAACAATCAGAAGAAAGGCAATGATAAAGATAAGAGGCAGAATTAATGAAATAGAAAAGGGAATTCCAATAGAGAAAATGAATACAATTTTAATCTTTGAACAGGTAAATAAGAATAATAAACATCTCGTCAGATAGATCAGAACAGAAAAAGAGAGGATACAAATTACCAACAAGCAAATACAAGAAATGACATTATATGCTCTACAGAGTAAAAGGATAAGGAGACTATGGGGCAGTAGTAAGAAAATATTATGTATGGTAAGGACAGTGAGAGATTGCTATCACCAACTTTATGACAATAAATCGAACAATTTAGATTAAATGAAAAAATTCTTGTAAGACACAAACTAAAGAACTTCACTTAAGAAATAGATAACCCAAATAACTCTATATTTATCATAGACTTTTAATTTGTGGTTTTATAAAGTCTCACAAAGTAAACTACAAACCCAGATGATTTCACTGACAAATCCTGCTAAACAATTAAGGAAGTAATAATACAAATTCCACATAAAGTCCCTCAGAAAATTACATGACCAAAGACATTATAAGAAGAGACAATTACTAATATCTCTTAGGAATATAGATGCAAAAATACTTAATGAAATTTTAGTAAACATAATCAAATCATAGATAGAAACATAACACATTATACTAAGTGAGTTTTCTCTTTCCAGGACTGCAGGTTTGGTTTGCCATTAGAAATCAAATCCATGTAACTCAGTATACTAAGAGATTTCAAGACCATAAAACATATGTTCATCTCAACAGTTTGCGAGAAAGCATTTGAAAAGAAAATCATCATTTATTCTTGATAAAAACTTTCAACAAACTAGGAAGAGTAGAAGACTTCTTAAATTCAATAAAGAGCATTTATTACAAACCTACAGCTAACATCATTCTTAACAGTAGAAAACTGAAGATTTCCCACCAAGATCAGAAACAAGGCAAAGATATATGCTCTAGTCACTTCTGGTAAACATTTTCCTAGACATTATAGTATGTGCAATGGGCAGTAAAAATAAATAAGAGACATGAAAATCAGAAAATTAGAAGCAAAGCTTTTATTTGTAAATTATATGATTCTATAGGAAAAGTTCTGGGATCTAAAAAAAGGTAGTAGAAATATTAAGGAAGTTTAGTATGGTTAGTTTGGTAAAGTTAGTATCATATAAGTTCAATTATACAAAATCAAATTACATTTACATACGTTCACAAAAAACATTCAGGAATTAAAATTTTAAAAATACCATTTACAATAACATCAATAAATGTGAAATACTTAGGACTAACTATGAAAGAAGATGTGTAGGATATGTGCATGAAAATACAGAGCATTGTTGAGAGAAATTAAGAGCCAAATAAATAGATAAACCATGTTTATGAGTTATGGATGAGAAGATTTAATTTTTCTCCTATTTTATATACATTCAACACAATTTCAAATGAAAACAGTAGGGTTTTTTTTTTTTGGTAGAAATCAATAAGCTGCTTCTAAAACTCATTTGGAAATGAAAAGGACTTTAGCTAAAATATTTCTGAAAAAGAACATTAGAGGGCTAATAACACTATCTGACTTCAAGGCTTATTATAAAGCTGCAGTCACCAAAACAATGTGAGAATGTCATCAAAATAGACAAATAGATTAATGGAACAGAATAGACAGCCCAGAAATAGACCTATACATATATGATCAATTTGACTTTTTGACAAAGTTTCAAAGACAGCTTTGCCTTTCCACAATTCAGTGGAATGAGGACAGTGTTTTCAACTACTGGCTTTTTTTTTTTTTTTTTTTTTTTTTTTATTCACAAGAGACACAGAGAGAGAGGCAGAGACACAGGCAGAGGGAGCAGCAGGCTCCATGCAGGGAGCCCGATGTTGGACTCGATCCCGGGTCTCCAGGATCACGCCCTGAGTTGAAGGCGGCGCTAAACCGCTGAGCCACGGGGGCTGCACAACTACTGGCCTTTGAATAATTGAAGATCCATATATTAAAAATGTCTCCCAAAGCAAAAACAAATAAAAAAACTGCAGGATTTTAAGGCAGGGATAAAAACACGTTGTAGAATATTATCCCTAGAGGTGTGGGAAGCTGTCATTATTGCATATCATTTATTCTCAGCCACACTTTTTTTTTTCATTTTTAAAAACATCTATGAAATCTATTTGTGATGCAAATTAGTGGCATCTGTAGCTCCTATCAGGTGGCAGTCCTAGCAGTCGTCATTTCCTGCATGTGTGTGAATTTGATCATAGTTGTAATGGTTTATTTCAGTTCAGGTGATAGATGTTTCTTAATATAAGAAACGTAACTTCCTTTTGGCCATATTTAGTATAGGCAGCCTACATTTAATTTTGAATTTTATGTTTTTGCCAACAGTTGCAAATTATTCTGAGCTAACTTTGGTGAGTAAGATTGAGCATCCTTTTGGGGATTATTTTAGGTCAAAAGCAATATAACTATAAAGAGAGAGTATGCCTTGTGTGGTTTATAAACTGTCCTGGCAGTAGGTCCACAAGAATGTTCCTGGCATATTTTGTGCAGTATCAGACTTATTTCAGTCTGCATTCAGAACTTCATGAAGAAAAAGGCAATGTCTCTTTACATGTAAATTTAAGGATATGTATACCAAAAAAAAAAGCCTTATTACTTCGTAATCTTACTTCAAAAATAATTATGCAATTACTAATTTCATTCAACAAATGTATAATGAGTGATTATTCTATAGGATCTTGCGAGGAGCCATAAGGAAGAAAATACTGATTGATAATAATATTAGTCATGGATGAAGTGATACTTTGAAGAAAATTGTATTTGAAGAAAATTGTTTTCAAGTATTTAGAGACATTTGTTATCTCATTTAATCACTACAACAATCGTGTGAAAAATGAGTTAATGCAGAAGTCAGTTAAATCACTTTCCCAGCATCAATCAATACTCAGGATGAGGCGGAGCTAAGCTAAGCCTTGCTAAGCTAAGTACCTCAGTGTGACTTGTGAAACTGAGTGTAAGCAACCTTCAGCTGACAAGGGAACAAGTGATAAATGTCATAGAACAGGCCATTGTTTCACAAGGAGATCACATCTGGAGGGAATTTCATGAAGTTAAATTTTTAATTTAATCTTGAATTATTTCAATAGGTATATCTAGAAATTTGAGTAAAAGAAAGCTGTGGAACTTGGAGTTTTGTAAAATTCCAACAGCTGAGTTTTGTTTTAAGAAGCTTAACATGGCAGTTAAATATAGTCTGGATTAAAGCAACAATTCAAGAAGAAATGCTGAGTCTGAGCTATGAAAATGGTTTTGAAAATGGAGCTACAGGGATAATATAGGCAGAGTAGTGTATGGGCATGGGTAGTCAGTGCACTATATATATAAATATTTTAGGGAGAAATAGGAAGGGGGGGTGAGGTGAGAGACACTTACCTGGTGACTACAGTTCCTTAGGAATTCCTGAAGTTAAATTCTGATAAGAAACAATTGATTTCCCTCCTGTACCCAGGTAAAGGCACCCTGTTGAAACAGTAATCTAGTGTTTGAAAGAGTATGCAGCTATAGGGAGATAATATATTATTCCTTGATCCATCTGGCTATCTATCATCTATTTATTTATCATCTATCTGTCTACCTGTCATCATCTATCATCTGCCGTTAGCTTATTGGTTAAGCAGAACTTGGTGCTAGACAGATCTTTTTATCTGTAAAATATCTAACATATGCCCTTGAGCAAAATTTCTTTACTATACTTAAATTCTCTCATATGTTAAATGGGGATATAATGGCACTTCCCAAATAAGGTTATTATGATTAAATGAAATAATATATGTAGAGCATTTATCATAGTCTTTTGTCATAGCACTAAAAATATATGAGCATGCACAATGTGCATATTTTAAAACATACAAATATATTTGCAGATATATATTGGGCTATTGATTCTGCTGTGTGTTTATTTCTTTTGAGGACTAATTACAGTATGGACAAAGACAGACTATTTAAAATACTATCCTGTGGGAAGAGTTAATGTTTCATGCCTTGTCAATTATTTTCCCTTTCCTCTGGTGGTTACTTATAGCTAAAGTAACCCCAATTTCCTTGGTCCTCTCTAGGATCTCCCTCTGGCACTATCTTTCAATTGCTCTTGGGACCAAGAGACCTTCCTAATTTGTCCATTTCATCACTAAAATGAAGTTTTATTCTTGGACTTCATTCTCCAAGTACTTAATATGATAACTTTATGTACGTATACATGGATTGTGACTGCTTAATGAATTACTCATTCCAGATAACAGATGTACATTTAACTGAACTCAAGAGTTTAAGATAATGGTTCTTAAGTTTGAATATATATCAGATCATGTGAAAGCAATATATTGCAGCTTGTTGCCCCCTCCTCCCCTCACCCCCCGGGGTCCTGTCAACTCTGAGTAGGGCTGGATTGAGACCTAAGGACTTTTGTTTCTAATAAGTTTCTAAGGAGTGGTGATGCGGTTGTGTGGAGACCACACATTGAGAATCTGTGCTTTAAGCTAAGTGACACTATCAGGAGTTTCCAGAATCCCAACCAAGTTACTAAGAGAGGCATTGGTGGTAAGAGAGACTTTCAGTAGTACTTCTAGGGAATAGGTGGAGACAGCTTGGCAGTCAGGTGACCTTTGTTAATAGCAACATTTTTTGTGCGTTTATTTACTATTAATTAATTAATTGATTAATTAATTTTACCTCCCAGGTGGCTGATAAAGATTCAACTGTCCAAAAATATTTTTTATATTGGAAAACTCTTTTATTTTTTTTTACCATATGTAGTCCCTAATTTATTTATTCCACAGAAATTCTGTGTGTATACCACATTGACTTCTCAAATCTGCCTGCATTAGCAATCTAGTGACTCTTTCCAAGCACATTTTATTTAGATTTAGATCTGCTTTCTAAAAGTGCAAAAAAATCTGAAGATAATTCCTGCCTTCTTGGGTCTCCTCAGTGATCCGTGTGTCGCCATTAGGATGGAAAGGATGGAAACTGCCACCTAACTTTGGAATTTGTATCACTTCATAAGAGAGCTATTGACCTGAATCTGGAAACTTGAGGGCTCAGTGTTTTTAGAGTTCATGGTGAATACAGATGAAATTAAAGACAAATACATGCTCAGTATTACAGGGTTGCCTTAGTACTCTGAATTGTTAAGGTAATTGTTTCTTTGTAATTGTCCACATAATAACTTTAATTTTCTACTTTGCATACATAAGCCTGGCTGAAATCCAACAACTGAATTCTTTAGGATAATTATGAGTGTCTTCTAACAGTTGGCAATTGCATGGAAATTCATGTTTCCTAAGTGAATAATTATATGTACAGGTATCAAACAATATGCATTTTATTTATTTAATTTTTATTTATTTATGATAGTCACACAGAGAGAGAGAGAGACAGAGAGACAGAGAGACAGAGACAGAGACATAGGCAGAGGGAGAAGCAGGCTCCATGCACCGGGAGCCCGACGTGGGATTCGATCCCGGGTCTCCAGGATCGCGCCCTGGGTCAAAGGCAGGCGCTAAACCGCTGCGCCACCCAGAGATCCCACAATATGCATTTTAAAGTCCCAGTTGGCCAAATTGTACTGAACTTTTCTATTCTGAATGGTCTGCATGTTGAGATCCAATCCAACTCAAGCTTAGCTTCAAAGCCTCCTTTTGATCTCTGAATGCCTGCTGAAAACAGTTCATCTGCAGATATCTATCACACTGCACACACTTTCATGTCCTCTTCTTGCATGCCCAATCTCCTCTACTCCCCACAACAAACTCATATGTTTCATTAGTCAATTCTCCTTCTGAAACATTTCTTTGTGTGAAGTGAAATTTCATTTGTGTATTTGATACTCTGAAATGCTCTCTTGGTGCACATCTGTATTTTGACACACTTAAAATGAGCTTTTTGATGACTCTTGATTTAGTTTTAGATTTTTTCAATGTCTGAATTTAATTTCCTGTCCGTTGTCTCATCTGTCTGAAACTTGGTATGTTAAAAATAAATAATTAAAAAGAGATGGTTATTAGATTTAGGTGTATATAGTCACCTCTTTCATCCTTTCCTACTTTTTCCCCCCTCTAAATCCAATCTGCTTACATTGGGAGTATTTTATTACACTTAAGTCTGACCTGTGCTTTTCTTTTGTACACCTCTTCCTAGATGTAAGAAATTGATTGTGGATATTAACAATAGAGATGAAAACACCACTTTGCTCCTTTTTATTTCACTCTGTAGTTTCTTTAAGCATTAGATCCGCTTGCAAAGGAAATGATTGGCCCATTAGCTCCTTGTGGAAATGGCCTAAAATCCTCTAAGGAAGACAAAGTTGGCAGATGTGCTATTCTTCTGGAAACGTCACCACCATTAGTGATCTACAGTCAATAATGTCAAAAATGCAGGTGGTTTTGAACTATCTTGAATCTTATGAACTTGTTCCTCTTTTTTTCCATACTTTTCATATCCTGTGGATTTACATGAGCAAATGCTGAAAATTCATAGTGAATTATAAAAATAAATAATTTCAAGGTAAAAGAATAAACCTTGTGTTGAATTGATTGATTAGGGTCTAGGATATTTGATGACCATAAGGAGAAAAAAAAGGATTTTGCTGAAAAGATTTGAGTGGAAGCATTCTATGTTGAAGCAGGGAGGGGAATTAGGGAGAATGCATATCTATCATGGGATTTTAGTTCTCTGACCAGTTCTCACATTTTTTATGTTTTCTGAAGACAATTTGTAGAAGAATCTGAAAAATGAGTTTGCATGTAGAAATCTCTATGTGAGACTTTGATGGTGAAAGAAAATGCTCTTTGGTACTGAAGGTATGGTAAATGAGGTATTCAGGCACCAATGTAAGGGGGAGACAAAATAATCAGTAATCAAGATACAGAAATTTTAAATCAGATATATTAAAAATTAATACAAAAATTGATGAGGGATGAATACAACCTTTTAAATAAAAACTAGATCAATATTACTGATTTTTCCTTGCCTTAATCTCCAATATGGCTCCACATGGCACTGCTCTTAGGGATTATTGTGCCAAAATGCAGTATAAATTAATTTGCATATATATCTGTAGGTGTGGGTGGGGTGAACTGTTCTACTTTAAGCTTCACTCCAGTGGAAAATTGACCCACTATGACTATGGAATCCATCAACTGGAAACAACTCTTTTGGAGGAGGCAAAACCATTAGTTTGGGCAGAATATTTTCATCTTTTGGAGGGCAGCATCATCGAAGAGACTAAAGATGAAGATAAAAAAGTTATCAGCCTGACAGCAATTGCTAGGGACAACTGGCTGGGAACATTTTGAAACTTATAGAAACACATGGAAAAAGCTAGGTCACCCTGTGTATTCTCAAGTAGAAAAAGGATAAGTAAGAGATACACTTACTAATTTTACTTACTTTGGGTAAATTCTTAACACTAAATGATCTTAGAAGCAAAGAAGAGTTTAAAGAACATAGAATAGGAAAGTCAAATAAGCCATCATCACCAGCCTTTCCTGGGAAACAAGAATGGAAGCATCACTGTATATTTTAAGCGATGAGTTCCCCAGTCAAATGCATGTCATGACAACATTCCATTTTAATTATGTATTCTTTTGGGCACTTTTTCTGATATAATTTAGAAAGCCAAAAACCCTTTGGAACTGAAAAAAAGGCTAGGGCTCTTATTTAGAAACTAAAATGTTTAATAAATAACATGACATATAATATTCTTCAAATTTAGTGTGAATAGGATATGTTTGTTTAGCAACATTGTCAGAATGACCCCACAGGGTATCACACAGAAAGTTATAGAAAGAAGTTGGAAGGTAATATATTTTACCTATTGGGAGGTAAAGTAATGTAGAATATCTACTAGTCTCTGCTTCCTAATTATGCAGACATTATTGTGTTTGCTGATTCCATTTGCATGTTGTCTAGTATGGAAGGATTTATAATTCACTCCATTTGCCCCTTTGATGTCTTTGGGTTTTGACTTCACAAAGTTTTGGGGGGCTTCCTCATTCCTTATATTATAACAAAATATTGTTGGGTGCCTTAAACATTTTAGATACATCTTTGGACTGTGGATATGCAGATATTAATAAGACATGTTCTTTGCACTTAAAGGGCTCATATTTTCTTGAGGACAGACAGCATGGTAAAGGGTTATAACAATAAAAAACATAATGACACTGAAGTATAATGAACATTTAATCTGCCTTATCCCCATTCTGAATTATTCCATACTATTACCACTGTCTTGACAATTTTGGCGCTCTTATTGGACTTTCTGGTTTAAATCTCTTCTAATTCTTACTTACTCTCTCATTCAAATGAACAGCACTTCCTGACATATTTTATCACACTTATCAGCATTTCCTCAACTTTCAAGGCTCCCCAGTACTTCAAGAAAAATAAATCCAATCTCCTTGGCAAAGTCCTCCTCACCTTTCAAATTTTAGCTTGAGTCATTTCCAACTATATGAGTCACTGTTTTGTTCATCTCCCCAAAAACTCTTTTTTTTTTTTTTTGAAGATTTTACTTATTCATTCATGAGAGACACACACACACACAGAGGGAGAGAGGCAGAGACACAGGCAGGGCAGAGGGAGAAGCAGGCTCCATGCAGGAAGCCTGAGGTGGGACTCGATCCTGGGACTCCAGGATCACACACCCTGGGCCAAAGGCAGGGGCTAAATTGCTGAGCCACCCAGGGATCCCCCCCAAAACTCTTATAGTCAAGTAGATTTCTATTATTTCCTATACATCATTATCTCATTAGCTTATCCCATTTGAAAGAGTACCTCATATATTTTCTCTTTTCTAAATACTTCAAGGCACAGCTTAACTGCAGGGTGTAGTCAAAGTCAACAACTTCTTAGTAAGTTGTTCCAAGTCACCTTGACAACAGGTCTTTGAAGGTCTGAAATCCTTTTTTTTTTTTTTTTTTGTATCTTTTGTATCTTGTAACTTTTTAGAAGTTGTTTTATGCCATGAGTGGTCACTTTTGAATATGCATATTCTATCTCCAAAACAATTAAATATTTATGGAACAGAATTCTCAAAAAAAATTGTTTTAGGAACTTCTGGAGTGTTTCCCATAGTATATAGATCCAGTAAATGTTTACGATTATGATGGTAGGTAGTAGAATAGTGATGCCTATTGAAGGAACAAGTTAAAACTGGTTTGCTGTCTTAGTGAATATTGTCAGCCAGTATTAGGGGAAACATTCCTTGAATTATACTCTGTTGACAACCAGCGAAAGTTTATCTACTTAGTGGACTTTGGAACTTATGATCTTCTAAAGGGTCATTAAATCCGTTTATTCAACTAATAAAAATTAACTTCAAGTTAAAATATTTATATTTTTAAATCTATGGAATTTTAGAGTAAGCTTCATGTTTATTTAAATAAAATGAAAAATGCACTTTTACTATAAATGGATATTGTTTCCTAATATGCACTTATATGCACAGATAGTGATCTGACAGCTTTAACTGAGTAGACAAAAGGGCACTATTTTTCATTATTGGAGACAAGAAATTGATTATAATATGAGTAAAAACTAGATTGGCATATCAAAAAGCAAACTTCATGAAAGCGTAATAAGATTTTACTGAACACCACACACTGTTTCATTTCCTGCTAGAAGACAATTATATTAGGACATATTAATGTGTATGCTACTTCATTCTTGTGCATAAAAAATGTTTGAGATAGTTTTTTATTAAAATATATGCATATGAGTGGGAAATAAATATTACTTGCATGAACGTTGAAGCCAGACTACCTGTACTCAAGTCCTAGTCCACTAATGGTTTAGTGGGTAATTCCTTAACATCTCTTTAGCTTAGTTCAGTCATTTGAATTTTGGGATACTAAGAGTATCTGCTCATAGACTTCTTAGGAGGATTAAATAATGAATTAACATTTGCAAAGCGCTTAGAACAATGGCTAGTACAAAACATAAAAATATTGTTAAAAATATCACTAAAATCTCCAGGATGAAGACTTATTTTCAAAGGGACAATAATTGGGACGCCTGGGTAGCTCAGTGGTTTAGCTCCTGCCTTCAGCCCAATGAAGGGACAATAATTGTATTAAAATTGGTGAATGACTCAAATACAGCAAAACTTGATAGGAGTTAATTATGCTATAACTCCAATAATCTGATGGAAAGTGTAGGTCAGACTAGATTCCTATGTATAGCTAAAGTATTATTTTTTAAAGATTTTATTTATTTACGCATGAGAGACAGAGAGAGAGAGAGAGAGAGAGAGAAGCAGAGACACAGGCAGAGGGAGAAGCAGGCTCCATGCAGGAAGCCTGAGGTGGGACTCGATCCTGGGTCTCCAGGATCACACCCTGGGCCAAAGGCAGCGCCAAATCACTGAGCAACCCGGACTGCCCTAAATTATTTTTTTTTAATGAGGTCTGTGGTATAATATAGAATATATCTGGTCTTTGTCTTCAGTTTTTGTTCCAGAGGTTCAATAATCCTTGAAATTTTCTAAGGGATAGAAATGTCTTGTTATTTCAAGAGCCCCTTTCCAGAATACCTGGATTTATGCCAATCAGATAGATGACTCATGTTTAGACAGCTTCACGGGAGAAGCTAACCACTCCAGGAAGGTTACACATGTGATTGGAAGATTGGAGTTTTCAGTGCCAACCCCTGACTTCAGAGGATAGAAGAGGGCCTAGAGACTGAACTCAATCATTTGGTCAACGATATAATAAGACCCCAAATTCTGGACACTCATAGTTTGAAGAGTAACCTCGTTAATGAGTACACTGATGTTCCGGAGGGTGACTCAGTCTGACTCCACGGGGAGAAGGCATAGAATCTCCAAGTTTGGGATCTCCCAGACCATCACTATATGTCTCTCTCATTTGGCTATTCCTGAGTTGTATCTTTTATCTTAAAATGATACCCATCAACACAGAAATTTCAGTGAGTTCTATGAATCATTCTAAAGAACTATGAATCCTGAGCAGATCATGGGAAGCCCTTAATGCATAAGTAGTTGTCCAGAAGTGTGGGTAGGTCCCCAAATTTGCAGCAGGATCTGAAGTGGGATTAATATTGTGGGGGACTTTGCCCCTAGCCTAGGAGGTTCTCACTAACTCTGGGTAGTCATTGTCAGAATTGAATTGGAGTGTAGGACCTTCAGTTGGTGTCAGAGAAGTGGTGTCAGAATAAGGACTAATAAACAAAACATCTAGATATAAAGAGAGTTTTAAAAAAAAGTTTACCTTCTGTGTAACTGTACTAAAAATTTCCAATATGAGAAATTTTAGTAAGAAATAAACCCAGAAAGTAAAAGAGTTGGATGTGGAAGATAATACAGATTAATGATAAGGTATAAAATCTATCAGTAATTCTAATGAACTCTTGATGGATAAGAGCGAAAAATTTTGTGCTAATAATAATGGTAGCTAAAATTTTAGATAATACTAGAATTGTAGGAATACAGTTTTAAGGATCGGTAAGCCAGATAATGTTTTTACTTTGGTAGCAGGATAGAGATTTCAATTATTTTTTTTAAGAAAAATATAGAAATAAGTATCTAAATCTCCATAATCAATTTATCTATATTAGAGCTATGAGGACAATCATTAAAATTGTAGAAGCTAATTATAGTACTTCTTAAATCAAGGAGAAAAAAAGAACACTTTGAATTTTCAACTTAAGATGAGCAGGAAAAATAAAATAACATAAAAAGTTTGCTAAATAAGTAACACAAAATAAGGATAGATAAATACATTCATATATGTCATTTGTATCAGTTAATATAAACTGATCAAGCCCAGTGATTCAAGGACAGAGATCATTACACCATTTTTTTTTAAGAAGTTGCCCATTTTGTGCTATCAGGAATGACTGACATAATATCAGAAAGATTGTATATGAAATGTGAGGAGGGGGGGAGGAGCAAGATGGCGGAAGAGCAGGGTCTCCAAATCACCTGTCTCCACCAAACTACCTAGAAAACCTTCAAATTATCCTGAAAATCTATGAATTCGGCCTGAGATTTAAAGAGAGACCAGCTGGAATGCGACAGTGAGAAGAGTTCGCGCTTCTATCAAGGTAGGAAGACGGGGAAAAAGAAGTAAAGGAACAAAGGCCTCCAAGGGGGAGGGGCCCCGCGAGGAGCCGGGCTGAGGCCGGGGCGAGTGTCCCCAGGACAGGAGAGCCCCGTCCCGGAGGAGCAGGAGCTGCACCGACCTTCCCGGGCGGAAAGGGGCTCGCGGGGGGTTGGAGCAGGAACCAGGAGGGCGAGGATGCCCTCGGGCTCCCGGGGACAGTAACAGAGCAACTGCGCCCCAGGAGAGTGCGCCGAGCTCCCTAAGGGCTGCAGCGCGCACGGCGGGACCCGGCGGGACCCGGAGCAGCTGGAGGGGCTCGGGGGCGGCTCCGCGGAGGGGGCTGCGCGGCCCCGGGAGCAGCTCGAAGGGGCTCGGGCAGAGGAAGAGGCTCCGTGCGGCGGGGGCTGCGCGGTTCCAGGAGCAGCTCGGAGGGACTTGGGCGGCGGCTCCGCGGAGGGGGCTGCGCGGCCCGGGAGCGCGAATCCAACAGCGCAGGCTCCGGAGCACAGGGCGCCGGGACACAGCCCAGGATCCCGCCTCCCCCGGGACAGGCAGAGGCCGGGAGGGCCCAGGACAGCGAGGACGCTCCTGCCCCAGCTGAGCACATCAGCGGCCCCGCCCGGAGCCTCCAGGCCCTGCAGACGGAGTTCCTGCCGGAGCTGAATCCAGGTTTCCAGAGCTGCCCCGCCACTGGGGCTGTTCCTCCTGCGGCCTCACGGGGTAAACAACCCCCACTGAGCCCTGCACCAGGCAGGGGCACAGCAGCTCCCCCAACTGCTAACACCTGAAAATCAGCACAACAGGCCCCTCCCACAGAACACCAGCTAGACGGACAACTTCCAGGAGAAGCCAAGGGACTTAAAGTACACAGAATCAGAAGATACTCCCCGGTGGTTCTTTTTTTTGTTTGTTTGTTTTTGTTTTTGTTTCGTTTTGCTTTTTGATTTGTTTCCTTCCCCCACCCCCTTTTTTTCTCCTTTCTTTTTCTTTCTCTTTTTCTTTTTTTTTTTTTTCGTTTTTTTTTCTTTTTCTTCCCTTTTTTTTCTCTTTCTCTTTTCTTTCCTTCTTTCTCTCCTCTCTTTTTCTCTTTTTCCCAATACAACTTGCTTTTGGCCACTCTGCACTGAGCAAAATGACTAGAAGGAAAACCTCACCTCAAAAGAAAGAATCAGAAACAGTCCTCTCTCCCACAGAGTTACAAAATCTGGATTACAATTCAATGTCAGAAAGCCAATTCAGAAGCACTATTATACAGCTACTGGTGGCTCTAGAAAAAAGTATAAAGGACTCAAGAGACTTCATGACTGCAGAATTTAGAGCTAATCAGGCAGAAATTAAAAATCAATTGAATGAGATGCAATCCAAACTAGAAGTCCTAACGACGAGGGTTAACGAGGTGGAAGAACGAGTGAGTGACCTAGAAGACAAGTTGATAGCAAAGAGGGAAACTGAGGAAAAAAGAGACAAACAATTAAAAGACCATGAAGATAGATTAAGGGAAATAAACGACAGCCTGAGGAAGAAAAACCTACGTTTAATTGGGGTTCCCGAGGGCGCCGAAGGGACAGAGGGCCAGAATATGTATTTGAACAAATTCTAGCTGAAAACTTTCCTAATCTGGGAAGGGAAACAGGCATTCAGATCCAGGAAATAGAGAGATCCCCCCCTAAAATCAATAAAAACCGTTCAACACCTCGACATTTAATTGTGAAGCTTGCAAATTCCAAAGATAAAGAGAAGATCCTTAAAGCAGCAAGAGACGAGAAATCCCTGACTTTTATGGGGAGGAGTATTAGGGTAACAGCAGACCTCTCCACAGAGACCTGGCAGGCCAGAAAGGGCTTGCAGGATATATTCAGGGTCCTAAATGAGAAGAACATGCAACCAAGAATACTTTATCCAGCAAGGCTCTCATTCAAAATGGAAGGAGAGATAAAGAGCTTCCAAGACAGGCAGCAACTGAAAGAATATGTGACCTCCAAACCAGCTCTGCAAGAAATTTTAAGGGGGCCTCTTAAAATTCCCCTTTAAGAAGAAGTTCAGTGGAACATTCCACAAAAACAAAGACTGAATAGATATCATGATGACACTAAACTCATATCTCTCAATAGTAACTCTGAATGTGAACGGGCTTAATGACCCCATCAAAAGGCGCAGGGTTTCAGACTGGATAAAAAAGCAGGACCCATCTATTTGCTGTCTACAAGAGACTCATTTTAGACAGAAGGACACCTACAGCCTGAAAATAAAAGGTTGGAGAACCATTTACCATTCGAATGGTCCTCAAAAGAAAGCAGGGGTAGCCATCCTTATATCAGATAAACTAAAATTTACCCCAAAGACTGTAGTGAGAGATGAAGAGGGACACTATATCATACTTAAAGGATCTATTCAACAAGAGGACTTAACAATCCTCAATATATATGCTCCGAATGTGGGAGCTGCCAAATATATAAATCAATTATTAACCAAAGTGAAGAAATACTTAGATAATAATACACTTATACTTGGTGACTTCAATCTAGCTCTTTCTATACTCGATAGGTCTTCTAAGCAAAACATCTCCAAAGAAACGAGAGCTTTAAATGATACACTGGACCAGATGGATTTCACAGATATCTACAGAACTTTACATCCAAACTCAACTGAATACACATTCTTCTCAAGCGCACATGGAACTTTCTCCAGAATAGACCACATATTGGGTCACAAATCGGGTCTGAACCGATACCAAAAGATTGGGATTGTCCCCTGCATATTCTCACACCATAATGCCTTGAAATTAGAACTAAATCACAACAAGAAGTTTGGAAGGACTTCAAACACATGGAGGTTAAGGACCATCCTGCTAAAAGATAAAAGGGTCAACCAGGAAATTAAGGAAGAATTAAAAAGATTCATGGAAACTAATGAGAATGAAGATACAACCGTTCAAAATCTTTGGGATGCAGCAAAAGCAGTCCTAAGGGGGAAATACATCGCAATACAAGCATCCATTCAAAAACTGGAAAGAACTCAAATACAAAAGCTAACCTTACACATAAAGGAGCTAGAGAAAAAACAGCAAATAGATCCTACACCCAAGAGAAGAAGGGAGTTAATAAAGATTCGAGCAGAACTCAACGAAATCGAGACCAGAAGAACTGTGGAACAGATCAACAGAACCAGGAGTTGGTTCTTTGAAAGAATTAATAAGATAGATAAACCATTAGCCAGCCTTATTAAAAAGAAGAGAGAGAAGACTCAAATTAATAAAATCATGAATGAGAAAGGAGAGATCACTACCAACACCAAGGAAATACAAACGATTTTAAAAACATATTATGAACAGCTATACGCCAATAAATTAGGCAATCTAGAAGAAATGGACGCATTCCTGGAAAGCCACAAACTACCAAAACTGGAACAGGAAGAAATAGAAAACCTGAACAGGCCAATAACCAGGGAGGAAATTGAAGCAGTCATCAAAAACCTCCCAAGACACAAGAGTCCAGGGCCAGATGGCTTCCCAGGAGAATTTTATCAAACGTTTAAAGAAGAAATCATACCTATTCTCCTAAAGCTGTTTGGAAAGATAGAAAGAGATGGAGTACTTCCAAATTCGTTCTATGAAGCCAGCATCACCTTAATTCCAAAGCCAGACAAAGACCCCGCCAAAAAGGAGAATTACAGACCAATATCCCTGATGAACATGGATGCAAAAATTCTCAACAAGATACTGGCCAATAGGATCCAACAGTACATTAAGAAAATTATTCACCATGACCAAGTAGGATTTATCCCTGGGACACAAGGCTGGTTCAACACCCGTAAAACAATCAATGTGATTCATCATATCAGCAAGAGAAAAACCAAGAACCATATGATCCTCTCATTGGATGCAGAGAAAGCATTTGACAAAATACAGCATCCATTCCTGATCAAAACTCTTCAGAGTGTAGGGATAGAGGGAACACTCCTCGACATCTTAAAAGCCATCTATGAAAAGCCCACAGCAAATATCATTCTCAATGGGGAAGCACTGGGAGCCTTTCCCCTAAGATCAGGAACAAGACAGGGATGTCCACTCTCACCACTGCTATTCAACATAGTACTGGAAGTCCTAGCCTCAGCAATCAGACAACAAAAAGACATTAAAGGCATTCAAATTGGCAAAGAAGAAGTCAAACTCTCCCTCTTCGCAGATGACATGATACTCTACATAGAAAACCCAAAAGTCTCCACCCCAAGATTGCTAGAACTCATACAGCAATTCGGTAGCGTGGCAGGATACAAAATCAATGCCCAGAAGTCAGTGGCATTTCTATACACAAACAATGAGACTGAAGAAAGAGAAATTAAGGAGTCAATCCCATTTACAATTGCACCCAAAAGCATAAGATACCTAGGAATAAACCTCACCAAAGATGTAAAGGATCTATACCCTCAAAACTATAGAACACTTCTGAAAGAAATTGAGGAAGACACAAAGAGATGGAAAAATATTCCATGCTCATGGATTGGCAGAATTAATATTGTGAAAATGTCAATGTTACCCAGGGCAATATACACGTTTAATGCAATCCCTATCAAAATACCATGGACTTTCTTCAGAGAGTTAGAACAAATTATTTTAAGATTTGTGTGGAATCAGAAAAGACCCCGAATAGCCAGGGGAATTTTAAAAAAGAAAACCATATCTGGGGGCATCACAATGCCAGATTTCAGGTTGTACTACAAAGCTGTGGTCATCAAGACAGTGTGGTACTGGCACAAAAACAGACACATAGATCAGTGGAACAGAATAGAGAATCCAGAAGTGGACCCTGAACTTTATGGGCAACTAATATTCGATAAAGGAGGAAAGACTATCCATTGGAAGAAAGACAGTCTCTTCAATAAATGGTGCTGGGAAAATTGGACATCCACATGCAGAAGAATGAAACTAGACCACTCTCTTTCACCATACACAAAGATAAACTCAAAATGGATGAAAGATCTAAATGTGAGACAAGATTCCATCAAAATCCTAGAGAAGAACACAGGCAACACCCTTTTTGAACTCGGCCATAGTAACTTCTTGCAAGATACATCCACGAAGGCAAAAGAAACAAAAGCAAAAATGAACTATTGGGACTTCATCAAGATAAGAAGCTTTTGCACAGCAAAGGATACAGTCAACAAAACTCAAAGACAACCTACAGAATGGGAGAAGATATTTGCAAATGACATATCAGATAAAGGGCTAGTTTCCAAGATCTATAAAGAACTTATTAAACTCAACACCAAAGAAACAAACAATCCAATCATGAAATGGGCAAAAGACATGAACAGAAATCTCACAGAGGAAGACATAGACATGGCCAACATGCATATGAGAAAATGCTCTGCATCACTTGCCATCAGGGAAATACAAATCAAAACTACAATGAGATACTACCTCACACCAGTGAGAATGGGGAAAATTAACAAGACAGGAAACAACAAATGTTGGAGAGGATGCGGAGAAAAGGGAACCCTCTTACACTGTTGGTGGGAATGTGAACTGGTGCAGCCACTCTGGAAAACTGTGTGGAGGTTCCTCAAACAGTTAAAAATATACCTGCCCTACGACCCAGCAATTGCACTGTTGGGGATTTACCCCAAAGATACAAATGCAATGAAACGCCGGGACACCTGCACCCCGATGTTTCTAGCAGCAATGGCCACTATAGCCAAACTGTGGAAGGAGCCTCGGTGTCCAACGAAAGATGAATGGATAAAGAAGATGTGGTTTATGTATACAATGGAATATTACTCAGCTATTAGAAATGACAAATACCCACCATTTGCTTCAACGTGGATGGAACTGGAGGGTATTATGCTGAGTGAAGTAAGTCAGTCGGAGAAGGACAAACATTATATGTTCTCATTCATTTGGGGAATATAAATAATAGTGAAAGGGAAAATAAGGGAAGGGAGAAGAAATGGGTGGGAAATATCAGAAAGGGAGACAGAACGTAAAGACTGCTAACTCTGGGAAACGAACTAGGGGTGGTAGAAGGGGAGGAGGGCGGGGGGTGGGAGTGAATGGGTGACGGGCACTGGGGGTTATTCTGTATGTTAGTAAATTGAACACCAATAAAAAAATAAAAATAAAAAAAAAACAAAAAAAAAAAACAAAAAAAAACAAAAAAAAAACAAAAAAAAAAAAAAAAAAAAAGAAATGTGAGGAAAATATACCTAAGGAAAATACTGATCAAAATTGAACTTATAAAGCAATGTTAATTTTAGGTAAAATGGCACTGAATGAATTAATGAACAAAAGTATTAATAAACAATATAGCAGCTTAAGTTTGAGAGAAACAATCCAATAAAAACTCTATCACAAACTTTTCACCAAGACACATAAAAATATACAAGCATGTAAGTTGCAAACATGTAAAGCAATAAGTGACAGATTTAAAAGATAAGTGGTCGAATCTAAAGTCATAGAACAGAATGCACACTTTTCTCAGTGACTTATAGATAATGACAGAAAGAAAAAATGTTAGGAGAGCTATAAAGTATATAAAGAAAATTTATAAGTTTCATCTACTAGGGAAGTAGAAAGTGAGAGAGATCTAATAATAATGCCAATATATAAATATAAGAATATATAATTAGTAGAATTGCACACACACACACAAGAATACATGAGCATTTACACAAAAATGACTATGGGCAGGATTACAGAGGAAATCCCAACAAATTAAAGAGAATCAAATGAGGGGATCCTTGGGTGGATCAGCGGTTTAGCGCCTGCCTTGGGCCCAGGTCATGATCCTGGAATTCCGGGATCAAGTCCCACATCAGGCTCCCTGCATGGAGCCTGCTTCTCCCTCTGCCTGTGTCTCTGCCTCTCTCTCTCTCTCTCTAGTCTATCATAAATGAATAAATAAAATCTTTTAAAAAATCTTTAAAAAATAAATAAAAAGAATCAAATGATACAGGCTACAGTTGCTGATTACAATGCCATTAAAATTGTAGAAGACTATGTAAGATAAGAAAACAAAAGCATCCACATGCATTCATTCAGGTGATAATTTAGAACAAACAAGCCAACAGTCCAAATTATGGCTTAGAGTTTAAGGCTTTCTTCACTCTTTATCCATTTCCTCTATGTGATCATATGCACTAATAATGGACAAATATTGAGTTCTAGGGAAAAAACTTATCCCACAGATATCTTGGACTATTTTTAAACTGACGCCATGAAGTAATTTTTGAAAGACCACCAATTAATTTTTTCGAATGTTTTATAATATTAAAGACATTCTTACAGAAAAAATACGAAATGATTTCAAAGGAATAATTGTATTGAAAGAATTAAAGAAGAAAAGACACACTAACTTCATTGGTATGGATCAGGAATTGTCATGATGAAGTCTAATGTACTTTACTAGTTAGCCAATAATGTCCATAATTATAACACTTACAATAACTCCCATGTCTCAACTAGTTAATGTTTAGTAGTGTTTTCAAGTAAGAGAGTGGCCTTGAAGTATATGTCTGTGTTGTAAAAGTATCTTCTGTCATAATAATAACCATTTCAGACTGAAGGAGAGATTCTAAGCCATAAGAAGAAAAGGAAATTACTTCTGTTTTGCTGCTGAAGATACTTTGCTTATGCTTACACAAGTAGAACTGAGAACATTTTAACTCTTACAGTAAGAAATTTCTTTTCTAAAGATATTTTTAACAAGCTCCTTTTCTATATTCCCTCTATGAGTGAAACCATATAATGATTGTCCTCCGATTGACTTACTTAACTCAGCATAATACCCTCCAGCTCCATTCACGTGGAAGCAAAAGGTCATTCTAATGGTTGAGTGATATTCCATTGTATACATAGACCACATCTTCTTTATCCATTCATCTTTTGATGGACACCGAGGTTCCTTCCACAGTTTGGCTATCGTGGATATTGCTGCTATAAACACTGGGGTGCATCTGTATCTTTAGGGTAAATCCCCAGTAATGCAATTGCTGGGTCGTAGAGTAGCTCTATTTTTAACTCTTTGAGGAACTTCCCAGTTTTCCAGAGTGGCTGAACAAGGGGTAGTGGAAGGGGAGGTGGGCAGGGGGAATGGGGTGAAGGTGATGGGCACTGAGGGGGGCACTTGACGGGATGAGCACTGGATGTTATACTATATGTTGGCAAATTGAACTCCAATAAAAAAAAAATACATATAAAAAAACCAAGTTCCTATTCAACTCTATTGTAGAGTATATCTTGCCAGTATGTTCAGAGACTAATGAATATTAGTCTGTGATCAACTCAGAATATTGCTAATACTAGAACTGTAGTTGTTCCTGCAACTACACTAGGGTATCAAAACACATTTTTTTTTCTCCTAACAATTTCTTTAAGAAAAAGATCTCCTCACTGTTTAGAGGCAACAATGATGAAGCTGTTCTGCCAACAGCAGGGATTGAATTGAGGGGTGAAAATCTTTGCAGAGCAATGTTCTCTGGGATTTCAAGTTGGGTAAATGTGGCACCAGCAGGAGCTTTTAATAACATGTGCTGGCTTTATAGATCCTTTTAATGATATGCTTGTATGATAAAATATTTAGGAGAGGAAATTGAGTTCAGTCTTTCTATTCCTGTGAGAGATAGTCATCGTTTCTTATGTATCTTATGTATCTCTGTATAACTGGTATGTACAGAAATTGAATGACCTATGAATACACTTTAAACTTAATTCTGTGCTTAAGGGCCCATGATTATGAAACAGTGTCTTTCCAGGCTGGTAAAGTCTAAAGCGGTTTCTTCCAATACCTCATTAGGTCTTCTGCTGCAGCTGGGTATTTGTTGGAAATTAAAGGATCAAAGTTGGCAGTTTTGTGTCAACTCCCAGTTCCATAATAACTTAGGTTTTGTCTTTTCTAGGCTTAAACTCTTTATTAATTTTTGTTTAGCAAAGCATTATATGAAAATAATTTTAAGTATTACTATATTTTAGGTATCTTAAGTATTATATATATTTAAGTATATATACACATATATATATATGTGTATATATACTTATGTGTGTGTGTGTGTGTGTGTGTGTGTGATACCTTCCATGCCACTGCTTAAGCACTCACAGTGACTCAACACCAACTATTTCACATGAGGGTTCATTTCTTTGTTGGATTCCTCTAATAATTAAGAAATTCCACCTTGTGTTACACTTGAATCTGCCTCTTTGCAACCTTTAACCATTAGTCATTGCTTTTCCCCAAGGGAAAAAAAAAAATCTTTCTTTCTCTGAACACTGTAACTCACTTGTTGAACCTATATTTAACCCTCTGAAGTAATAGGAAAAGCACTTTAAGATGATATTTTTGATGTTGAGAAATGAGTTTGGTGTTGAAGTCTATATGTATTTCATTGAAAAATTAAATAGCAATCTTATATGAGTTATCTTCTAAAATAAAAATTGAAATATAGCTTACAATAAAATTAGGCTTTCTCTTTACAGACTGAAAATCTTTCAATAACATTTCTTATTTCATTAAAGTACTAGAAAAATGACTTTTTAATGTAAGAGATTAAGTACCATTAAAATGTAAAATTTTATATTATATCTAAAAATATTACATGATTTTATTTTTCCTTTATGCAATAAAATTTAAACCTCTAGGTAAAAATTTGCTTTTGATTTCTAGAAACTCGTTGAACAGTATTATGATAGACTACAATAGTGATTCAGATGTTTTGGCTGCACATAATTTGTTCCATTAGATATTATTTAAATAAAGTAAGTCTACTGCTGAGGCTTGTCAGTTATAGTGTCACATGGAGTGTATTCCTTCCTTCCCTCTTTCCTTCCCTTCATTCCTCTTTCCTTCCTTTCTTCTACTTCCTTCTTCTTCCCATCTCCTCTTCTTCCTCCCCTTCTTCTCTTCCTCTCCTTGTCCTCCCCTTCTCCTCTCTCCTCCTCCCTTCTGATGCTGCTGCTGCTTCTTTCCTCCTCCTCTTCCTTCCTCTTCTTCATAGCTTACTTTGAGAGCAAGACTTCTCTCTTCCTCCATGTGTTTTTCAGTGTGTGTGAATTAAGGAGAATGGAAACATTACCTTAAATTAAACAAGTACTTACCTGGGGATCATTGAGCAAGCCTAAACTAAATGATGTGGTCAGTTTTTCTGATCACCCTCCATTATCATCTATCTGTATAGTAGGAACTAGCTGTGTCATTGCATTCAGAGTCAGCAGTTTCCAGACCTCTGCTTCTCCTCAAACTGACCTCTTAAGGATAAGTCAAGCTAAGTGTACTGGCTGTATAATCTGAAGACTCCTTGATATTTAAAAAAATTGTTTCTCTCCTCTGCATATTTGCATTAGACACCATGTCCACTTACACAAGAGGATAAACCATGTTACAAATGTTTCACCATTTTTGTGCATTCATTTTTTGAAGACTTGTCATTTTTACTTTCTAATATGGGCAAACTTTAGTTATCAACCATAGAAGTATAGAATGTGAAATAAATCTTTTTCCTAAGGTTAAGTTAGCTTCATATATATCACATACATACACACACACACTCATGTGCACACACACATACATATATGTTATAGACACCAAATAATTATGTGGGCAAACGCATTTTTACATTTTCTACTAGATAATATACTTTTCAAGTACTTATCAAGCACTGATTTCTTCAAATGGTCCATTGACCAATCTTTGCAGGTGGCCCTTTTAAATAAACAGAAAATCTGAGGCCGAAGGGTAAGTCCCAGTTTTGCAATTACCTGACAGTAGGCCAAGATTTTTAAGCTTTTTCGAGATTCTGTGAGATCATCTGTAAAACTAGACTGATAATACTTAAATATACCTAAATCATGAAAGCACTAAGTGGATAAGGGAAGACGATAAAGTATAATGGAAATAACTAGGAAAATTTAAACTATTATTATATATCATACTGACTTCAGTTGAGAATGTTGTTAGGCTACCCCCAGGTGACCAGTGGACATGTGGTCTATGCCATATGTGTGCTAAGACCAGACTGACTTAATAAATGCCTGCCAGGACCAGGCATAGTACTTGTAGTTATGGGGCACAGCTTAATCACACAGACCCCATGGGCACATTATAATCTAGTGAAGGAAACAGACGTAAACTTAAAAGTGTTATGATAGAGCTTTTGAAAAATGAAACAGAAAACAAGGGAGGAAAATTAATTCCAGTGGGACTATGAGAGACTCTTACAGAAAAAAACAGAGTTTGAACTTGAAAAATGGTTATAGCTGATAACCATCAAGTGTAAATTGAGAAGAGAGTAGATTTAGGTCATTACTCTGTCCATATTACAAAGAATATCTACATTGTAACTAGTGAAAATTAACTGAATACTAAGGATGATATTTAAGAGCAAAGTGAAAATTGCCAAAGGCATAATTATGTACCTTCTCCAATATTCACAAATATTATCAACTCATTTAGAATGTCAGACTATAGTCAACAGGTCTTTCTGGAGATGTTACTCTGTGCTTGGTTTTGGTAATTGTCAAAATGTTCTAGAAGGGGTCATTCTTTCTGTCTTTGCTAGTAATTTTAAAGGCAACCATGTTAGTTTTTAAGCTTTGCAACCTTCCTCAATTAGAACTTCTGCTTCTTCTAGACTTTACATAGAGGCAGATAAGTACAAGAACAGCAGAAATGCAATGAAATTATGTGACAAGTAGTTGCAAATTTTTAATCCATGGCTCTTTTCTTTTTTTCCCCAAAGGATAGAGGGATTCTCCTAGAACTAATTGTGGTGGAAAGGGTGTTGGCATAGCTTAGCCAAGGGAAACACTCTGAATAGCTGACTAGTAACTTTTTAAGCAGTGCTTACAGTAGCGTTTTTAATTATAAATGGAATTATTTAATAAAAATTACTTTTTCTAATACCAAATGATGTTGACTCAAATTCGATCATTTAGGTATGTATATATTTTAAAATGTTAAATTTAGTATGGATCCATTTCAGCAAATCTGGGAAATGGGAAATATAATGTAAATCACCCTGATCCCATCCTGATGCTGCTGGCATTTCATCTTTCTATAATTTGTTCAATGTCTGATTATCTATTGGTCTATCACTCTGCCATTCTCTTCAGTCTATCTATAGAATTGCAATTACCCCTCTTGTTTTGCTTATGTAAAATATCCAAATACTGGTCTTGGATTTTACAAAATCTTAAAAATTATGGATTTTTATAGCCTTATATTTTCACAGAGTGAATAGATTATGATTTTTATTTTATTTTTAAAGATTTTATTTATTTGAGAGAGAGTGCAGGAGTTGGGGAGAGGGGACGAGGGAGAGGGAGAAGCAGACTCCTTCTGAGCAGGGAGCCCGACATGGTGCTTAATCCCAGGACCCTGATATCATGACTTGAGCTGAAGGCAGACACTTAACCAACTGAGCCTCCCAGGTGCCCCAGATTATGATTTTTTAAAGTAATGACTTACTTTTCGGTTTTTAGGATTTCCCAAGATCTTTTGCTATTGTTGAATCATAAATATGCTTAATAAAAATCATGATACATATAACTTTGGTGAGATATCTGGGTAAACAAACATGAACTATTTTATACCTCTTGACTACATGGATAGAACATCAGAAAAATTTTAATAAGTTCTCTTAGTCCTGGTTTTCTTGCAAATTGGTTAAAAGATATGTTGCTTACTGTAATGAAATGATCTTGCTTACTAGCTCTAGAATTTGGGAGGTTATAGAACCTCCAGGAAATCCTCTGTCTTGTCACTTAGAAAGTTGGAATAATAATACTTTCTTCTAAAGGTGATCTGATGTTTAAATAAAATAACAGTATAGTAAGTCTGCTAGCAATTGCTTATTTAGTGAGCATTGACTGATAGCTATTAGTATTAATTTGTTCCATTTTGCATTTTTTTAAAAAGATTATAGTGATGCTGAAAGTCACCTGAAATACTTGGAGATGATTTGGATTTCTTACTGCTGTTTACACATTCATGCCTATTGTCTCATGGCCATGTGTCAAAGCTAGCTTAGGCATTACTGAAAAGAAAGAGATGCCAGATCTAGGCTCTCTAGACTCTTGGCCAGAATTTTCCCTGTCTAGGCCACTTTAGATCAGTCTCTTTATTTTTTGTTTTTTCCAGAGATTTATTTATTTATTTGAGAGACAGAGAGAGATAGAGAGCAAAAGGAAGGGCAGAGGAAGAGAAGCTCAAGCAGACTCCTTGCTAAATGCCAAGCCTGACACAGGGCTCAATCTAATGACCCTGAGTTCATGACCTGAGCCAAAATCAAGAGTCGGTCACTTAACCGACTGAGACACCAAGGCACCCCCAGTTTCTGCTTTTAAATACTCTATTGATGGACCATGGCTCCTTCGGTATTTTGTTTTCACATCTAAAACTGATGGTTACATTATTATTATTTTATTATTATTATTTTAATAAGGGAGACATTTCACATCTTCACTCAATTGCTTCACCTGAAATTGTATACTTAACCTTTTAAAGCTAAAGTCTGCCTACTATTAAAAAAAAAAAAAAAGCGTGACCTTTATATGGTCCAGACTGCTGGGCAGAAATTTGATCCTAAGGCTCATGGCCAAAGCTCTTGTTTGTTTGTAAATAACTGCTTTGCCTGTTTCATCTTCTTCGTGTATAAGTACCTGAGGTATCTTTGAAGGGTAAGAGAATCCTGGCCACAAGGCATCTTTCAAATACCATTTGAAAATTATTTAATATTACTCCCAAAGCTTTCTTAGCTTTGGGAGACCCTGCCAATATGTAAATGGGGCAGCAGTTTAGAGGCAAATCCTGGGCTAGAGTAGGTCTATCATGAAATAGATAGTATTATGGCATGTGGCATTTTTAATCTCTGAAATATTAATATAAGACACTGACGTCTGGTGCAATATTAATTATCTCAGACTGTTCACTCTTTATCTTGTTTTGAACACCACTAAAGGAACTATCACCTCCTTTAAGCGGGCTGGAAGTAACCTACCAGGTGATCTCAATTGGACTGCCTGTATCATTTATTTGATATCCCAGACACAGAATCTTGAGGAGCAGGACAGCAGAGAGACAAGTGGAAAGACAAACATTTGATGATTTAGTGACCTATATATGAAGCGTCAGGTTATCCAGATACCCCTTTGTCTCTTTCTAAATGAAGAAATTTTAAGGGTGGTTAAATAAAGCAGACTTCCAAAGGAGAAAATTTTTCCATTGTGTTTCTGCCTCCTAAACTTTTGCCCAACCCCCAATTAATTTGAGAAAAATTGCCAATCTGATTCATCCAGTTCTAGGATATTGAGTAGATTATATTTTCTAGAAGACTAATGTTTTGCATTAAACAGTCAGAAATATGTGAATCATCCTCTCTGTGTTTTCTCTTTTGCCCAAGAAGCAGCAGAGATAAGTGACTCATGACTGGTTCTCCTCCAAATTGGAGTTCCAGATTTCAGACCCATGAATTCCAGAACAGGAAACTCATCAGTAAACACTGTGGTAGAAATACCAAGGGCTCCTATGGCTCCTCTGATCTTCAAGGGCTTCTAAAGGTACAGAACTCTAAGAGTACCATCTTCAGTAAAGCGCTGTGCTGGAGTCTGGCTGTATATAGTAAAGAAATGAGGTGATTCAGATTTTGGGGGAAAAAAAACCTTGTTTCTTGTTATGCTTAAGTTCTAGCACTAGTTTGAAGGTTTGTTTCTCTGTGAACCTTCATGAGAGGAATACAAGACAGAGCCCATTAGAAATAGCTAGCTACTTTCACCTGGCATCTTTTTGTGATTGACAAACATAGAAGGAATTTCTCTTTCTAAAATTGATTGTGAGTTATTTTTCTATGACAAGTAAAAATATAGTTTACTATTTAAATCCAATACTCACTTAAATATTGATATAATTTTTAAATTATTTACCTGTATGTCAATCAGCCTTAGCTTCAGCTGAACAAAACAGTTTCACATAAACCAGCTCTAATAAATTGTTTATAAAGCGAAGCATATGGTAGTAAAACTTGATATTCCTAAAAATTATCCTTCTCCTATATCTTCTCTTTATCAGGGAACATGGAAAGACATGGTCAATACTTTTGCCTTTCTAGGGAAAAACAACAAAGAACTAATCACATGAGCTAGTTTTGCAAAGGCTTGATTGCCCATACCTCATACAGATGACCAGTGTTATAAAATAGACCATTGTGAGTTCTAAGTAAAAATTGCGAAATGAACCCAGAATCTAAAGCAGGTGTCTGCAAACTACAGGCATAGGACAAACCTGTCCTCCTGTGCCACTTGTTCTTACAGATAAAGATTCACTGGACTACCTTTCCTCCCATTATTTATTTTACTGCCTATATTCCATGACTGCTTTCACTACCAAGGCAGAATTAAGAAATTGCACAGAGATGGAATGGCCAGTAAAGCTGACAATATTTATAATCTAAACATTTAAGTAAAAAATTTCAGCCCCTGATCTAGGTCAACAACTTGATGATACAAAAAACAAGAGGTCCTATTGGATGATACTGGTAAAATCAAAAAATAGAAGAAAAAAATTTTTTAAAAGACAGAAAAAGAAACATTGGAAAAGAAAAAAGGATGGATTGAAAGATGTTAAAAGAAAGAAAATAAAAAAGAAAGAAAAGGAAAAGAATCACATTTTAGTTGTAGGTCATAGAGTATCACTACCTGATATAGTCCATAGAAACTCAGGTATCTGTGCTAGCTCTTTGTTTTTAGTTCAACCAATGAAGGTATTACACACCAATAAATTTTTCAGAGGTTTTGAGAGGAAAGAGGTATTACTGACCAATGAATAGTGTTCAATTGCGTATTCTCCAATACTATATCAATTTGCTGTTTGATTAATTATTTGATGAATCTGAAAAAAAAGTATTTTAACAAATGTTGCTACTGGTAGTTTCTAGTTGTAGTTTATCTCTTTGTGAATATCAGATTTCTTACAAAATTAAAAAAAAAACTGAACAGTAATTATTCCCAGAATGCAAGACTCATCAGTTCTTAGAAACAATTTTAAAATTGGGCTTTGAATCTGACAAAATCTTAATAGCAACTCCAATGGCACAGGCTTAATCTAAACTGACAATATAAGTGTTTTTTGTTAAGTTGAACATTGATTCTCAGTTCAGCTTTGTTCTTATGCAAAGAGTAAACATAGGATATTAGAAGAAAAATATGTAAGTATGAGCAAAAAAAGGCTTTGATTAAAAAGTGAAGAGAGATACTCTCATCAAGAAAAATGTTTGTCGAAGTAAATATTTTTGAAAGGTAATTTTGTTAGGGCTAACACTATTATTTTAACTGCTTTTAATGAACATGCCTATAATAAATTAGGGAGGATAATGGAAAGAGGTAGACAAGCTCAAGGATTGTGCCTTCCACTAACTAAACATTTGGCTTTTGGTGAGCCATGGTATATTTCCTCATGAGTAAAACCAAGTATGTTATGCCTTATTTTACAAGGACTTTGTAAGAAATTAAGTAAAACAATTCATAAGAAGCATGTATCATAGGACTTGGTAAGTGGCAAATAATAATAGATGAGGCATAGTTGCTTTTATTATTTTTTAGATAACATGTACTTCTCTGCAACAGTAAACTTAATAAATTTAAATTTGCTTTTTTGGTGAATTTCAGAGATGATTAGACAGTTTTGAGCTTTTTTTCTTTATGGTAGGACAAAGGAATGATTAGTTTTTATGTATTTGACTTTTTAAAATTCCACATAGAAGTGAGATCATGTGGTGTTTTCTTTCTGTGTCTGGCTTATCTTGCTTAGCATAGTGTTTGCTCCCAGGTTCATCCATGGGGTAGGAAATGGGAGAATCTCCTTTCATTAAGGCCAAATGACAGATCATTATATTTATATTTATATTTATATTTATATTTATATTTATATACATACACAATCTCATAATTTCTTTTTCCATTCATCAATTGGTGGATACATAGTTTTTTTTTTTTTTTACCATATCTTGACTACTATGAATAATAATAATAATGTGGGAGTGCAGATTCTTTATTATGAGATAATGATTGTATCTACTTCGGAGTTATACCCAGAGGATTGTTGGATCCTATGGCAGTTCTAATTTTAATTTTTTTGAGGAATCTCCTACTGTTTTCCATAATCGCTGTGCCCATTTACATTCTCACCAACAGTGTGCAAGGGTTCCAATTTTTACATATACTTGCCTACAATTGTTATTTTTTTATTTTGTTGATAAAGGTCATTTTATTGGAGACAATATTTCATGGTTTTGATCTGCATTTCCCTGGTGATTAGTGGTATTGAATACCTTTTTAAGAGACAATATTTCATGGTTTTGATCTGCATTTCCCTGATGATTAGTGGTATTGAATACCTTTTTTCATACCTATTGCCCATTTGTATGTCTTTGGAAAAATGACTATTCAAGTCCTTCGACTATTCATCGATAAACACATTTCTTTGGAGGGTAATTGCTTCTAATCCTATCTTGGTGATATCTGAGTACTTTTGATAACTTCTACACTAGTGGATTCTCTGGATGAAATCAGTTAATATTTCTTCCTCTTGTTAAGAAACTAACAAAGCTAAAAAATTTCCACTATTTTACCTTTAGTACTACCTGTTCAGAACATTTTACCTAGAAATTACCTCAATGATTACACAATTTAAATGATACTAAAAATGTATGTATAAAGGTTTTAGAAAAAGACTAGAACTAATATCTCAGAAATATCATATAGCAGGATCCTTCTAGAAGTTCTCCCTAGGAATAATATTTTTGACTGAATGGGGCAAAATGTTAGAAAGAAAAATACAGTCTATGTAATGTGCTATGTTAAAGTAAACCTATTGTATGAACCTAGAGTATTATAAAAATTGGTGTGAATTCACAAAATACGTTTAGTAAAACAAAGGCAGATTCTTTTTTCATTGTGAAATTATTACAACATTAACCAAAATGTAATTGACACAGTTAGTAGGAGTTCTGGTGAGTTTGTAGGATCAAACAGAAAACAAAAGCTGAAATAGCAATATGAATTAATTCTAATATTTAGTGCAAACATGTGACTAGGAAAATTATACTCTTGGCAGTCTTTATTATCAATTCTTTCCACAAAAATTGAAAGACATAGAGATTTCAAATATAAATAACTGCTAAGTCATATGAATACCAAAAACAAAAAAAAATCATGGAAAAATAAAAATCTGATTTTCTTCTCAGTTTTAATTCTACTGTTGAACATTTTTATGTTTTTATTCTATTGTAGAATGTTTTAACATATTTTTAAGGGATCCTACTAATCATTAATTGGCAATGCCCTTAGATAATTAATCTTCTGAAAATATTTTTAAAAATACACACGTTATGTGACATTTCTGCTGTTTACTTATAGTACTCAGAGATGAGAGGATTGAAACTTGAGAGCTAGACAGGGAAGATAGCATCTCTTAATAATAACAATATAGTTATCAGTTGTTACCTTTCATTATTACCACTTTGTTTTACAACTTTAATTCTATAAATGATATTTTACCAACTATATAATAACATAAAACACATAGATTGGCTTTATAAAAAATAGCACTTTAATGAAGCCCACTGATCTTCTGTTTCTCTCTTTCGAACAAGGGCCTGGAAAGCCAAATTTGAAATTTTGAAGAATCGAGGGAGGGGCAGGATGGCGGAAGAGTAGGGTCCCCAAGTCACCTGTCTCCACCAAATTACCTACAAAACCTTCAAATTATCCTGAAAATCTACGAATTCGGCCTGAGAATTAAAGAGAGACCAGCTGGAATGCTACAGTGAGAAGAGTTCGCGCTTCTATCAAGGTAGGAAGACGGGGAAAAAGAAGTAAAGAAACAAAAGGCCTCCAAGGGGGAGGGGCCCCGCGAGGAGCCGGGCTGAGGCCGGGGCGAGTGTCCCCAGGACAGGAGAGCCCCGTCCCGGAGACGCAGGAGCTGCACCGACCTTCCCGGGCGGAAAGGGGCTCGCAGGGAGGTGGAGCAGGACCCAGGAGGGCGGGGATGCCCTCGGGCTCCCCGGGACAGTAACAGCAACTGCGCGCCCAGGAGAGTGCGCCGAGCTCCCTAAGGGCTGCAGAGCGCGCACACACATTGACCCGGGAGCCGCTCGGAGGGGTTCAGGCAGAGGAAGAGGCTCCGCGCGGAGGGGGCTGCTCGTCCAGGAGCGCGAATCCAACAGCGCAGACCCCGGAGCACAGGGCGCTCAGAACACAGCCCAGGATCCGGCCTCCCCCCGGGACAGGCAGAGGCCGGGAGGGCCCAGGACCGCAAGGACGCTCCTGCCCCGAGCTGAGCAGATCAGCGGCCCCGCCCCGGAGCCTCCAGGCCCTGCAGACCGAGAGCTCCAGGGTTACTGCAGGGGCTGAAGCCAGGGCTGCAGAGCTGGCCCCGCCACTGGGGCTGTTGCTCCTGGGGCCTCACGGGGTAAAGAACCCCCCTGAGCCCTGCGCCAGGCAGGGGCAGAGCAGCTCCCCCAAGTGCTAACACCTGAAAATCAGCACAACAGGCCCCTCCCCCAGAAGACCAGCTAGACGGACAAGTTCCAGGGGAAGTCAAGGGACTTAAAGTACACAGAATCAGAAGATACTCCCCCGTGTTGTTTTGTTGTTGTTGTTGTTGTTGTTGTTGTTGTTGTTTGTGTTTGTTTTCTTTTGTTTGTTTTTTTGTTTGTTAGGGGTTTTTTTTGTTTTTGTTTTTGCTTTTTGATTTGTTTCCTTCCCCCACCCTTTTTTCTTTCTTTTTCTTTCTTTTTCTTCTTTTTTTTCTTCCTTTTATCTTTTTTCTTTTTCTCTTTTCTTTCCTTCTTTCTCTCCTCTCTTTTTCTCCTTTTCCCAATACAACTTGCTTTTGGCCACTCTGCACTGAGCAAAATGACTAGAAGGAAAACCTCACCTCAAAAGAAAGAATCAGAAACAGTCCTCTCTCCCACAGAGTTACAAAATCTGGATTACAATTCAATGTCAGAAAGCCAATTCAGAAGCACTATTATACAGCTACTGGTGGCTCTAGAAAAAAGTATAAAGGACTCAAGAGACTTCATGACTGCAGAATTTAGAGCTAATCAGGCAGAAATTAAAAATCAATTGAATGAGATGCAATCCAAACTAGAAGTCCTAACGACGAGGGTTAACGAGGTGGAAGAACGAGTGAGTGACATAGAAGACAAGTTGATGGCAAAGAGGGAAACTGAGGAAAAAAGAGACAAACAATTAAAAGACCATGAAGATAGAATAAGGGAAATAAATGACAGCCTGAGGAAGAAAAACCTACGTTTAATTGGTGTTCCCGAGGGCGCCGAAAGGGACAGAGGGCCAGAATATGTATTTGAACAAATTCTAGCTGAAAACTTTCCTAATCTGGGAAGGAAAACAGGCATTCAGATCCAGGAAATAGAGAGATCCCCCCCTAAAATCTATGAAAACCGTTCAACACCTCGACATTTAATAGTGAAGCTTGCAAATTCCAAAGATAAAGAGAAGATCCTTAAAGCAGCAAGAGACAAGAAATCCCTGACTTTTATGGGGAGGAGTATTAGGGTAACAGCAGACCTCTCCACAGAGACCTGGCAGGCCAGAAAGGGCTGGCAGGATGTATTCAGGGTCCTAAATGAGAAGAACATGCAACCAAGAATACTTTATCCAGCAAGACTCTCATTCAAAATGGAAGGAGAGATAAAGAGCTTCCAAGACAGGCAGCAACTAAAAGAATATGTGACCTCCAAACCAGCTCTGCAAGAAATTTTAAGGGGGACTCTTAAAATTCCCCTTTAAGAAGAAGTTCAGTGGAACATTCCACAAAAACAAGGACTGAATAGTTATCATGATGACACTAAATTCATATCTCTCAATAGTAACTCTGAATGTGAACGGGCTTAATGATCCCATCAAAAGGCGCAGGGTGTCAGAATGGATAAAAAAGCAGGACCCATCTATTTGCTGTCTACAAGAGACTCATTTTAGACAGAAGGACACCTACAGCCTGAAAATAAAAGGTTGGAGAACCATTTACCATTCGAATGGTCCTCAAAAGAAAGCAGGAGTAGCCATCCTTATATCAGATAAACTAAAATTTACCCCAAAGACTGTAGTGAGAGATGAAGAGGGACACTATATCATACTTAAAGGATCTATTCAACAAGAGGACTTAACAATCCTTAATATATATGCCCCGAATGTGGGAGCTGCCAAATATATAAATCAATTATTAACCAAAGTGAAGAAATACTTAGATAATAATACACTTATACTTGGTGACTTCAATCTAGCTCTTTCTATACTCGATAGGTCTTCTAAGCACAACATCTCCAAAGAAATGAGAGCTTTAAATGATACACTGGACCAGATGGATTTCACAGATATGTACAGAACTTTACATCCAAACTCAGCTGAATACACATTCTTCTCAAGTGCACATGGAACTTTCTCCAGAATAGACCACATATTGGGTCACAAATCGGGTCTGAACCGATACCAAAAGATTGGGATCGTCCCCTGCATATTCTCAGACCATAATGCCTTGATATTAGAACTAAATCACAACAAGAAGTTTGGAAGGACTTCAAACACGTGGAGGTTAAGGACCATCCTGCTAAAAGATGAAAGGGTCAACCAGGAAATTAAGGAAGAATTAAAAACATTCATGGAAACTAATGAGAATGAAGATACAACCATCCAAAATCTTTGGGATGCAGCAAAAGCAGTCCTAAGGGGGAAATACATCGCAATACAAGCATCCATTCAAAAACTGGAAAGAACTCAAATACAAAAGCTAACCTTACACATAAAGGAGCTAGAGAAAAAACAGCAAATAGATCCTACACCCAAGAGAAGAGGGGAGTTAATAAAGATTCGAGCAGAACTCAACGAAATCGAGACCAGAAGAACTGTGGAACAGATCAACAGAACCAGGAGTTGGTTCTTTGAAAGAATTAATAAGATAGATAAACCATTAGCCAGCCTTATTAAAAAGAAGAGAGAGAAGACTCAAATTAATAAAATCATGAATGAGAAAGGAGAGATCACTACCAACACCAAGGAAATACAAACGATTTTAAAAACATATTATGAACAGCTATACGCCAATAAATTAGTCAATCTAGGAGAAATGGACGCATTCCTGGAAAGCCACAAACTACCAAAACAGGAACAGGAAGAAATAGAAAACCTTAACAGGCCAATAACCAGGGAGAAAATTGAAGCAGTCATCAAAAACCTCCCAAGACACAAGAGTCCAGGGCCAGATGGCTTCCCAGGGGAATTTTATCGAACGTTTAAAGAAGAAACCATACCTATTCTCCTAAAGCTGTTTGGAAAGATAGAAAGAGATGGAGTACTTCCAAATTCGTTCTATGAGGCCAGCATCACCTTAATTCCAAAACCAGACAAAGACCCCGCCAAAAAGGAGAATTACAGACCAATATCCCTGATGAACATGGATGCAAAAATTCTCAACAAGATACTGGCCAATAGGATCCAACAGTACATTAAGAAAATTATTCACCATGACCAAGTAGGATTTATCCCTGGGACACAAGGCTGGTTCAACACCTGTAAAACAATCAATGTGATTCATCATATCAGCAAGAGAAAAACCAAGAACCATATGATCCTCTCATTAGATGCAGAGAAAGCATTTGACAAAATACAGCATCCATTCCTGATCAAAACTCTTCAGAGTGTAGGGATAGAGGGAACATTCCTCGACATCTTAAAAGCCATCTATGAAAAGCCCACAGCAAATATCATTCTCAATGGGGAAGCACTGGGAGTCTTTCCCCTAAGATCAGGAACAAGACAGGGATGTCCACTCCCACCACTGCTGTTCAACACAGTACTGGAAGTCCTAGCCTCAGCAATCACACAACAAAAAGACATTAAAGGCATTCAAATTGGCAAAGAAGAAGTCAAACTCTCCCTCTTCGCCGATGACATGATACTCTACATAGAAAACCCAAAAGTCTCCATCCCAGGATTGCTAGAACTCATACAGCAATTCGGTAGCGTGGCAGGATACAAAATCAATGCCCAGAAGTCAGTGGCATTTCTATACACTAACAATGAGACTGAAGAAAGAGAAATTAAGGAGTCAATCCCATTTACAATTGCACCCAAAAGCATAAGATACCTAGGAATAAACCTAACCAAAGATGTGAAGGATCTATACCCTAAAAAATGCAGAACACTTCTGAAAGGAATTGAGGAAGACACAAAGAGATGGAAAAATATTCCATGCTCATGGATTGGCAGAATTAATATTGTGAAAATGTCAATGTTACCCAGGGCAATATACACGTTTAATGCAATCCCTATCAAAATACCATGGACTTTCTTCAGAGAGTTAGAACAAATTATTTTAAGATTTGTGTGGAATCAGAAAAGACCCCGAATAGCCCGGGGAATTTTAAAAAAGAAAACCATATCTGGGGGCATCACAATGCCAGATTTCAGGTTGTACTACAAAGCTGTGGTCATCAAGACAGTGTGGTACTGGCACAAAAACAGACACATAGATCAGTGGAACAGAATAGAGAATCCAGAAGTGGACCCTGAACTTTATGGTCAACTAATATTCGATAAAGGAGGAAAGACTATCCATTGGAAGAAAGACAGTCTCTTCAATAAATGGTGCTGGGAAAATTGGACATCCACATGCAGAAGAATGAAACTAGACCACTCCCTTTCACCATACACAAAGATAAACTCAAAATGGATGAAAGATCTAAATGTGAGACAAGATTCCATCAAAATCCTAGAGAAGAACACAGGCAACACCCTTTTTGAACTCGGCCATAGTAACTTCTTGCAAGATACATCCACGAAGGCAAAAGAAACAAAAGCAAAAATGAACTATTGGGACTTCATCAAGATAAGAAGCTTTTGCACAGCAAAGGATACAGTCAACAAAACTCAAAGACAACCTACAGAATGGGAGAAGATATTTGCAAATGACCTATCAGATAAAGGGCTAGTTTCCAAGATCTATAAAGAACTTATTAAACTCAACAGCAAAGAAACAAACAATCCAATCATGAAATGGGCAAAAGACATGAAGAGAAATCTCACAGAGGAAGACATAGACATGGCCAACATGCATATGAGAAAATGCTCTGCATCACTTGCCATCAGGGAAATACAAATCAAAACCACAATGAGATACCACCTCACACTGGTGAGAAGGGGGAAAATTAACAAGGCAGGAAACCACAAATGTTGGAGAGGATGCGGAGAAAAGGGAACCCTCTTACACTGTTGGTGGGAATGTGAACTGGTGCAGCCACTCTGGAAAACTGTGTGGAGGTTCCTCAAACAGTTAAAAATATACCTGCCCTACGACCCAGCAATTGCACTGTTGGGAATTTACCCCAAAGATACAAATGCAATGAAACGCCGGGACACCTGCACCCCGATGTTTCTAGCAGCAATGGCCATGATAGCCAAACTGTGGAAGGAGCCTCGGTGTCCAACGAAAGATGAATGGATAAAGAAGATGTGGTTTATGTATACAATGGAATATTACTCAGCTATTAGAAATGACAAATACCCACCATTTGCTTCAACGTGGATGGAACTGGAGGGTATTACGCTGAGTGAAGTAAGTCAGTCGGAGAAGGACAAACATTATATGTTCTCATTCATTTGGGGAATATAAATAATAGTGAAAGGGAATATAAGGGAAGGGAGAAGAAATGTGTGGGAAATATCAGAAAGGGAGACAGAACGTAAAGACTGCTAACTCTGGGAAACGAACTAGGGGTGGTGGAAGGGGAGAAGGGCGGGGGGTGGGAGTGAATGGGTGACGGGCACTGGGGGTTATTCTGTATGTTAGTAAATTGAACACCAATAAAAAATAAATTAAAAAAAATAAAATAAAAATTAGTGAAGTTACAGTAAAAAAAAAAAAGAAATTTTGAAGAATCACATTCTTTCATCCCTTTAATGATAACAATTATGTTATCCTTACTAGGGCTTCAAAAACTGAAATTCAGCAGTCTGTACTTAGATCTCAGATCATTACCTCATAGGTCCAAGGGGACCTTTGATGATGCACTGCTTTGTTTATGAATGTCTTGAGGCACTTTTGAGCTAAAGCAAAACAACTAACTCACATGATAGCCTTTCAACAAAATAAGAGCAATACTATCTCCAGGGGAAGCAAGTTTTTTAGTAGTGGTATTAATTTGTGCTTATACACACACAGATCAATAAAATATTTTTGGTGGATTTAGGCATTCAACCAAATAATACACAAATATTAGACATTTGGCTTTGTCTATTGATGATTGCTTTTTAATTTTAGAAATCTTTTGGAAAAAAAGAGTCTCCTTAATGTCCATTCTCCTACTTATACTAAAAGCAAAGGTTAGCATGACTTTCATCGGATTTATACAAGTCAAGATTAAATTGAAGGAAGATGGCTATAATTATGCTTATACAGTAAAGATAACCTTTCTTGATATTCTTGGAAAACCCTTACATCATACCATAACCTAGGAAAAAGGCATAGAATGGATTTCTCCCTCACAGCTCTAGAAAGGAACTAATGCAACTTAAGTCTTGATCTTCAATTTCCAGTTTCCTGACTTTAAGACAGTAAATTCCTATTGGTCTAAGCGACTCAGTTTGTGGTACTTTATCTTCACTTATCCCAGTTAAACCATCATTGTCAGAAGTAGGAGTCCTGCTTTGTTATGCATTCTAAGAGATCTTATAATTTGATTTATTAATTAGTCTCTTGTTAATATTGGTAAAGTTTTATCAATTTTTATCCAAGGTAAGGAAGCCAATTTTAATAAAGAAGTAGAAATGGAAGTGTCAGTATCTATTAAGAATTGTCACTCATTCAAAAATACACACAAAATTAGTTATTCCCATTAAATTTTTAGGCAAGCCTAGTTGAATGTCTAAGTAATTTTGTGATTTTTAAAAAAGTTTAGTGGAACAGGTTTCTTAACGCTTTTCTTTTCTTTTTTAATTGACTATAAAGATCATTTAAAATAAACTTTTTTTTTATTGGAGTTCAATTTGCCAACATATAGCATATCACCCAGTGCTCATCCTGATGTTTTCTTTTCTTTTAATTTGTAACAATCTCCTATCTTTAGATTTATTTAAAAGGTTTTGAAGATACACTAATTTGGAATCATTCTATCATTGAAGGTGCTTCAATACACAAGAATTGACTATTGCATACTAGAAATTTGGTTTCTTTTTTTTCAAAGGTCTTCCTTAAAAGAGGAATTTATATAGGTAAAAACATAAGTCATATAACCAGAGAAGATCCTATCAATGGTTAAAAAGACAATAAAAACATGTTACTTCTTGGCTCTCATGTGTCAGGAAATATCAGAAACTTAAGACAAGCACAGATACACAAATTAATAAAGACTGATAGGAAAATAGGTCCAGATTTCTTGTCCAGCGGACAGAAACTCAATTTCTGACATCTACCATATGTCAACTACATAATTCAAAATCAGATTTCACCACGGTTGTCACCAGAAACAGACTTGATTATAAATACAGTTACTGAGTAGGGCTAAAAAGCCAGTCCTCATTCGTAATATTTGCCAAAGGAGCCAAGCAAAATTGAGCCAAGGGATTAGCTGGTCCAGGTTCAGACAAGGCATGCCACCAAACTTCATGTTTCTATTGGCTTTCATGTCAGAAGAGAGATGTACTATAATCTAATGGAACGCATAAGAATGACTGTCAAAGAAGATTCAGAGACAAGTGCACTTAGAACTTAGAAAAAAACATCTTGTAAAGAATAAAAGAGAATCATATTTCAGAAGAAAAATTTGTCAAATATAAAATACAAGAAAAAGTATAAATTAATAAGGTTATTTAGTATACATTCATCAGCTCATATTGACAAGTAGTTTTTTAAAATTATTGTTATTATATATAAATATATCGTTACTATATTTATAAATAATGTGGTATGTCTTCAAATATCAGGACATTCAAGAATTAACAATAAAATTGTCTGGGTTAGGAAGTCTAGTTTAAGGAAAATTCAAAATTTTGTTATTGTAGAGACAAGAACCAATCAAATGACTCCTTTATTTTTAGCTTATCATAGATTTTTTTCCCCCAACTGTGGCTTGTAAAGTATGTGGTAGTTGTTTAAATGCAGGACAAGGTATTGGATTTGATTTCTTCACAACCTATATTACCTCTGCTCCTTAGGGAAGTTTCTAACCTTATTTGTGCTCCAGGTTTTTCAACTATAAAAATTGGATTGCAATAAGGTTGTCTTTCTCAGCAAATTGTTGTAAGGATTAAATTAGTGTATAGCAGGGCCTGCAATATAGTAAGCACTATAAGAATGTTTGTCATTTAAAAAAAAAAAGAGAACGTTTGTCATTACTGTTATTTTATTTATGGAACTGATTCAATGCAGAAGAAAAATTGATGATAAAGGAGAGGACAATTTCTGCAGTGATGTCCTCAAGTAGATGAAGATAAGTAGATGGGATCTGGTGCCCAAGTAGAAACAGGATTTGGACAGAGACATAGATGGTATGTCCCCATAAGTATGAAGCAAAGCAAGGTACATGGGTGCAACTAGGTAGCAAAGTATATAGGAGATGTGGTAATGGGGCACTTTTCTCCAGACTGCTTATGTTTTCTTCATGAACTAAGAAATAATGTGCTCATGAAAATAAGTGAAATAAGTGAAAATAAGGAAGGAATTATTGGAAGAAGAGAGAGAAGGTGAGATATTGTCATCTCAGAGAGCAGTAAATTGACAAAAACAATTTTGGATTGTTTTTGGATTCTGAAGGCAGCATCTGAAATCCCAACAATTGTAGCAGAGAAAACATTATTGATGTAGTCTGACTATGTTATGTTTATGTTTTCGTTAAGTTTTTAGATTCAAGACCAAATTCCACTTTATGTTGGACTTAAGTCCTCTAAACTACTTTATAGAAGTGGCTATTACAATTATTATTCATTTTTGTATAGTATTAATTAAAAGTATTATTTATGCATTGGGATATTTTGAATACATTTCTAAAACTTCAAAAAAGTTTTTGTGGATAAAAGAACATTATTTTGTATGTTATATCTGCTTTATATGATATCCAAGAATTTGATTTGAATGGTAAAATGCAACAATGAAGAAATTTAGCAACAGTAAGGACTGTTAGTTATTAAAAAATGGACTTACTGGTTATTAATAAAAAATGAAGCCAATCTTATAGATTGTGTAATAAGGAGAAGAGATGAGAATGAAGGTTAAATGTACATAGAAAAAATAAATGTACATATAAGAAGTTCACATAGAGATGAACTATGCAATCTCAGCTGGGTAAGAGAGGAAACAAGAACCAAAGTGGATGAGGTTCAGGGAAAATACGTTAGAATCAATAGATTATAGAAAGGGCTTAGTTATTGGGAATGGCATGTTCTAGAAGTAAGAGGTTGAGCTAAGTTAGGGGATAATATTATGGAGTAAAGAAGGCAGGATCTGAGAGAGCTCTATATTGGATGCGTTACCATATACACATGGAAAAATCACCATTTTATTTCAAGGTAATAATATTCAGGTGTTGGTGTAATCATATCTGTATGCATCCCTAATTTTAGAAAACGTGGTTCAACTATTTATTTATTTTACCATCAACCTGAGCCATGCCAATCTTTTGAAAAGGAAAGTTTATAGCGAGTTAGTCTTTTCACTCTTAAGGTGTTTGTACACTGTAGAGATTCAGGTTTTGATGTATTGAAGATTATATGATGGAAAAAAGTCCTGGATATTTCCCTCTTCACACTCAAGTGGTTCATTCTCAGTGTACTCTGTACCTGGAAGAGAAAATCAAGTGTCATGTTGCCTCAGAGAATAGTAATTCTTTAATTCATCCTTTCTAAAGAATACATTTTGAAGAGTTTGATTTTTTATAGATAGTAATTTGAAATTGCCATTCACAGTAAGGAGGTACTGAAAATCACATGAGTGTATTAGAAAAATTAGTAATATATTTCATTTGGATTTAATTTAAAATATTAAAAATAGATTTCTTTCATCTATGAATGATTCATAAAATTTTCTTTTCTTATATTAAATAGTATTTAGTAGATCACTGAGTTTTTTAGGTAAACCTCTTCCAAACTTGACTAATGAAAAGAAATATTACAGACTCTTATGAGAAACATATTGTTTGAACAAGATCATTTTACCTATCCGTAGTGGTATTCCTAGCTCTGCTTTGTTAAAGAATGACAGAAGAGAAGCCTGCACTCTTATTAGATTCTGTACTTTCATGTTAAAGAGCCTATTCTTTGAAGCAGAATATGAAATATAAAGCATTACTGCCAAGAGCATCATTGGCATAGCCTGGACACTTTGTTTATATTTTCACAGTGGATTAGATTTGTGCCCAGTTTCCATTTAGTATTGAAAATAAATCCTGCCAAAAGCTTTAAAGAAGTGACTGTGGTGAACTTTTATTCTTTTTCATGTCTATATTTAATTAAAAACAAAATAGTTATTTATCTACTGGAGAATGTTTATCCAGTGATATTCTTTATAAAAAGCTATTATTTATTTGTTTGAATGCTGAAGTTATAAGGAATTATTTTATTCTTCTTTCTTTTAAGTTTTTGTTTAAATTCCAGTTAATTAACATTCAGTGTAACATTAGTTTCATGTGTTCAACATAGTGATTCAACACTTCCATACAACAACAGGTGCTCATTACAAGTGCACTCCTTAATCCCCAACATGTGTTTAATTCACCTCCTCCCCTCCTCCCCTCTGGTAACCATCAGTTTGTTTGCTATGTTTAAGAATCTATATTGTTTTGCCTCCCTCTCTTTTTTTTATCCTTTGCTTATTCATTTGTTTCACATATGAGTGAAATCGTATAGTATTTGTCTTTCTCTGACTTATTTCACTTAGCATAATACTCTCTAGTTCCATCCATGACACTGCAAATGGAAATATTTCATTCTTTTTATGGCTGAGTAATACACACACATACACATGTACCATATATATATATATATATATATATATATATATGCCACATCTTCCTTATCTGTTCATCACCCAATATGCACTTGGACTATTTCCACAATTTTGCTATTGTAGATAATGCTGCCGTAAACATCAGAATGCATGTAATCCTTTGAATTAGTATTTTTGTGTTTGAGTAAATACCTAATAATGCAATTTCTGGATCATAGGGTAGTTCTATTGAGTTATATTCTAACTGGAGATGTAAACTCTCTAAAAGTAATCCTATTTGGCAATAAACATAGTACTTCCCATATGTACCTAATTGATCTGGAATTTTGTGTCAGTGCTAAAATAAAGGTGGAGGAAGTGTTAGTTGACATAACTATGAGAGTTTCTATAAACAGTGACAGTTTAAAGAATATTATAAATTCTTATGAATAAACCTGTAATATAACCACATTTAAAACAACCTGAGCTATTTGTAAGCCATCAAACTCCTCCAAGAACATATGATCTTCCTTCTACATGTTATTTTATTTTAATAATGGTGAGTAAAGTGAATTATGGTTTCAGAATTAGCTAATCAACTTTATTAAGAGAGCATTTTCTGCATCTTCATGTGAGTTTAAAATGAAGTCCATTATCTTAACAAAAGGGGAAATTAATCCTTGTCTACATCCTGATGTCATGATGGGCTTGACTTTTTGGGTAAGAATTGTTCTTGTTTGATAAAAAGAACTAGCAAACATATGTTAAGTGTTAAATGGCATTATTAATTCTTTTAAATAAGTGAAGTAGTTAATAAAGTTTTCAACAAGGCCATTGAACAATAACTGACTTTAATATTGTTTACTCTTTCTCCTATCTATAAATAAGTCTGGATATACAGTGAAAGAAGATGCTACTACCTACCCTTACAATGAGTTGTTTATAAAAATGTATGATTTGGACATTTTGATTCTTGAGATCTCTATGAAATATCATGGATTAAATTTGCCTACAAGGACAAAAACCTAAAAACAAGAACAGTTTTATTTCACTAAATAGCCCTATCTAGGCAATAATTTCCCCTCCTGCAACCACTGTAAATAAGGAGTCTCTTTTTTTTTTGCATTTTATTTCTTCTTTTGGCCTTTGGATTTCTTCTGTATGAAGCCAGGATTGGCTACCATATGTTCACTTTTTTTTTTTTTTTTTTTTAGGTAACAGGCCTTCCCTCTCAGCAGGTCCTTGACTAATATTTGAGACCCTTTCTTGGCTTCTTATAGCCACTCTGGATTGTGGATAGAAAACCACATGTTCATAAGGTCTTCAGGAGGTTTTGACATAATTTCAAAGGGTAGCTTTCTCTTTTCTGGTGATAGCTTAGAAAAAATGTCCTCTTCTGTCTCAAAAACGGACATCCATTCTCTTGCTCAAGACAGAAAAACATTCATATATCGCTAAACACAATAAAATTTGTGAACTCAAATATGCTTAGTAATCTTCTCAAGGAAGTTGATGAAATAATTTAATTATTCTGTTGATAATCACTGTTTGCAACAGGTTGATAGTGATAAGGACTGGGAAGAAAGTATGACTTGTTTCTTAATTTCTATTTCTGATCACCATTAAGGAAGACATTTTAATCCACATTACACTTTGAAGTCATGGCAGATACAGAAATTCAGCATATAATATATAACAGGCCTCAAAAAAGTGCTTGCAGATTAATATTGAGTGTTTATATAGGAGGAAAAAATTACCAAATAAAATAAAATCTTAAGTTCCATTTTTCACACACCAGTTTTTTTCCTACGTAGTGCACTACTGTTTTAATGGCTCAGCTTGACTTTTAACAGCTCTTCCTATCATGAGCTTCTACAAATAGAAGAATAGAGGCAAGAAACAGACAATACATCTGTAGTGCTTTCATTTTTACTCTCTTAGCTCTACTGGTGCTCTTTATTTCTACACATGAATTTGAGTTACTGTGTAGTGTCATTTTATTTCAGTCTGAATGTGAATAAAACCGGTGTTATGGGTTGAATCATATTTCTCCAAAATTCATATGTTGGAATCCTAACCCCCCGAATGTACCTCAGAATGTAAACATATTTGGAGATGAGTTATTTAAGGAAGTCATACATTTAAAATGAGATCATTAGGAAGGGCCTTCATCCCATGTAACTGTTCTTATAAGAAGAGGACACTGGACATTTACCTCAGTGTTCCTATTGCTTCTATGGAGGGGCAGATTTTCATGTGAATGCCAGCTAGTAATTTAAAGTGTCTCTTCAAAGATTTTAATTTTACTTTCAACTTATCACCAAAGCCAACACAGGTTGTGTGTGTGTGTGTGTCTGTCTGTCTCTCTGTGTGCGTGCCTATAGCTTTTACTTACTGTTTATATTTGTCTTTATTTTTTTAATTTTTAATTAAAAAATTAAGATATTACTTTTATTTCAGTTATCATACAGTGTAATATTTGTTTCATTTGTACAATATAATGATTCAATACACTTCCATACAATACCCAGTGTTCAACACCTAACTATACTCCTTAATCCCCATCACCTATCTCACCCATCTCCCCCCATTCTTCTCCCTTCTGGTAACCATCCATTTGTTCTCTATAGTTAAGAGTCTGTTTTATGGTTTGCCTCTCTCTCTTTTTTAATCCCATTGCTCATTAGTATAGCTTCCTAAATTCCATGTATGAGTGAAATCATATGGTATTTGTGTCCTTTAAAATAAGGCTGTAATCTTATGAGATCCACGTGTAGCAGGTGTATTCTTTTATCTACATTTCCATGAGGGAGTGCCTGGCTTTATCCATACCTTTTGTTCTTCAAAGCCCGAAAAATGGAAGCTCAATGTCACAATGATTTGGCCCCTCAACACTTGCTTTTCTCTCTAGGTTTTCCACTTATTTTGCTTTTGTCCTTTATTCATCCCTCAGATTCTTGCCATTTATGTAATAATCTACTTACTTAAAGTGCACTTTTTCCAGTTTCAAAGTTGATTCATTCAGAGTTGTTCAGACTTCTCATGCAGCAAACTATAGAAGTCAGATGTTTTTAATGAATATTCCCTAAAACTTCTCCTCTCTTGTTTAACCTCCCAGTAATAATAAAATTTAAAATCAAAGTTTCTTAATTAATTTTGCATTGATATTTCTTTTTTCACTCCATGTAGTATTCATGCTTATGCTACCATTTCAGAAATATCAAGAGTTTTCCATTACTTTTAGTTATTTCCTTTAATCCTAATAACAAAATCATTAAATAAGAAAGAAAGACGTCCTTGACTTGGTCAGTTTGACAGTGATGACTAGCAATGATTAGTACAAACCAATCTTTTTTGAAAAAGATTTTATTTATTTTAGAGAGAGTTGTGGGGGTGGGGGGACAAAGGAAAAGGGCTAGAAAAATCTCAAGATGACTCTGTGCTGAGTGTTGAGCCTAACACAGGGCTTGATCTCATGACCTGAGCTAGATCATGACCTGAGCTAAAATCAAAAGTCTGATGCTTACCTAACTGAGTCACCCAGGCACCCCTAGTACAAAGCAATAGTGCTAAGAGATTAAATGTTGCCATTATTACTTACATATATATTACTATTACTAGATTAATATATAAATGTATACTATGCTTTCTCCTCACAAGACAAAGATAAGCCAATAATACATTTAGATATTAGTCTAGTCTAGACGTATAAAATATTTTTATGACACATACCTTACCACTTTTGCTTCTTACCTACACTGCAATTATGATAGATCAATCTTGACAATTTACCCTCTGTATTTAGGCATTGGCTTCTAAGCCTTCTTAACACTGTATACCAGGCAGTCCCTGCTAATTGGTCATATAGTTGGCACAGCATATGAAACTGCTGTTCATAACTAATGACTTTCATGTTGGTTTTTAGATTTTAAAATTCTACAGAGAAATAACCAACCCTGTAAATGTGTCTAATAACAAAGTCATCTCAAATTGCTAAAAATAGAACTATTTTATAAATGTCTTTTTACCTCTATTGATTTATCTTAAGTATTTAAACAATTATACGGTATAATCTAGCTCTTTCACTTTTAATCAAATACAATTAAAACTTCTTGATTCAACTTCCTAAAGAATGCACTCTTGGTGACAGGTATTGGAATATGGTGGCAGTTAAGGTCAAATGTTCAAATGCACAATTTTGCTGTGTCTGAGAAAACCACAAATTGGCACAGAGCTCAGTCTGAGATGAAAGAGTCAGTTATTATAGGAAACATCCAAGATAAATTACCAAGATTTCATTTGAAGATGCTGTAAACTTTGCAAAAAAAAAAAAAAAAGAAAGAAAGAAAAGAAAGAAAAAAGCACTAAATATAGACTTGTAAAGGTAAGTGTGGGTCAGGTTTTAGGAAAATAGCCAAGGTAAGAGGAAATGAGATTTTCTGATCTCTCTAGGATAACTGGACTTACCAAAAATGATATCTCTAGGGTTACCTCTCTAGGCTAGCTGGACTTATCTAAGTGATATCTCTCTTAATTAGGATGTGCTTTTAAAAAAAATCATGAAACACTTTATAGCTATTGTACTATAGAATCTTATCTTAGATGACATTTGGAATATCCTTCATGATACACCTCATAAATACTTTGTGCAGATTCTTCAACCATACAAAAATACCATCATTTTCAACTTCCAATTTTATCTGAGTAGTTCTGCTACATGAGAAACAAACATCTCATCGATGAATATGCTTAATAGAAACATTTTTGAGAGCTTAATTACTACTCCTCTCATGTGTAATTAACTAAAAATTACTTTAAATTTTTAGAAGAATATTTAATATGCAGCTTTGGTTTGTCAAGATTCTATGTGGTGTTAGTATATAATGCTTTATCTCTTTCTTTTAACATTTTAAAATTAATTATTCTTTCTCTACTTGGTTGTGTTCCAAGTTGTAGTCCCATATTTTGGAATAAAAAAGATATTACTGAATTAAAGTATTAGATATTTGAGGTCAAGTCCAGATAATATTCAATCATAGATAAATCAGTCAGATAGAAAAAGACAAATACCATATGATGTTATTCATATGGAATCTAAAAAACCAAACAAAAGAATAAAGAAACAAACCAAAAACAGACTCTTAAATACAGAGAACAAACTAGTGGCAGAGGGGAGGTAGAAGGGATAGATACCAGTGGAAAAAAAGTAGATAAATCATTGAGTATTTCCTATATCAGAGCATTGTGATGGACTCTTATGAAGTAATTGTGAATAAAACAGACATTTTCCCTGTTCTCACAGAGTTTATAATCTAGTAAAGAATACAGAAAATAAAACAGATAATTACAATAAAGGTTGATGTCAAAGAAAAACAAATCTGGACTCAAGTAAGTAGAGCCTTTATTCAAAAGGATAATTGCAATAATGGGAGGGAAATACTGTAATAGAGGTAGGGAGACTCTGGCAATTGGAAGAGGCTTCTGACCGTAAGAGCTGAAATTATCTTTCAAAAGGCAGACAGAAAATGGCTTTTCTTTTACTGAAAATAGGAGTAAATAAGTCAAGAAAGAACCAGGTGGGGGAATGGTAATGAGGTGGCATGATTTCAAAGTAGATGTTTTTCCCTCAGGATCAGTGATTCTATCAGGAATTCTTTAGTAAGGACTGTTCTGAGTCCCAATGATCTAGGGTGGATAAACGCTCAGAGGTCTAGGAGAAGGAGAGAAGCTTGATTAAAACTTGGTCAAGTAAAGTCAGTGAGTGGACATCTTGTTCTGACTGATCAGAGCAGCCAAAGAGTTGAGTTCATTGTTTATGAGATAAGGAATATGCATCTGGAGGGACTGGGTCTGGTCTTGTCCTGGGTAAACAAGAGGGACTACCCATGAGTTTTAACTAAATCACATGGGTACGGGCAGTTCTTTGCACTAAATCATTTTCCAGAACACAGAGGGTGGGAGGATTTCTTTAACTATCCCTGTTTTCTAGGAACATAGGGCTTAGGTAAATTTGTATCATTCTATATTGTCCATAATGAAAACTATGATGGCAAAATTGCAGAGTTCTATGGGAGCACAAAGATGGAGTCTGGGAGAAAGTGAGCCCAAGCTCTGATACTAAGAATTAGTAGGACTTAAAAAGGATCAGTGAATTAAAGGCAAAGAACATCATATCATTTATAGTCAGAGTAAATGACTTGGTAGAATTAAAAATACATTCTCCATGGATTCATGAACTTTCATAACTAGGTTTTAAGTTTGTGTGTGTGTCCTTGAAAATGTGGCTTCACTTAACTAGAGGCAGTTGGGAACCAGGAATGTTTGATGCTCATTCAGAAGATCTAGCCAATGGCAGAACTCCGGCCCCTGATGCGGAGGGCTGACAGGACTTACACGAACACCAAGGCTAGAGATAAAAGCACAGCTGAGTATTAGGTGAAAGAAACATAAGCATGGCTGAGACACAAGCAGTAGAGGGAGAAAGTAATGGAATTTGGCTTCTCTAGCATATTAGCTCCTGGATCTGGGTGGTGGTGGGGAGAACCTGGAAAGAAAATGTTTATTCCAATATCCTTGTTCTATTGTTATGACTCCATCTCCTAAATGATTTCCTGAATCATTCAGATTTAACTGAGGATTCCAGCCATTTTGCCATCAATGATGATGGTTAAGCATGGTGGTGGATGGTTTGTATGTACTATACTCATTCAATCTTACCAACAACTTTTTGAATTAAGTACTGTCAGTATCTTCATGTATTATCTTCCCTGTTCCGTGGGAACAGAGAAATTTAATGACTTGTCCAATGTCAGGAAAACTCACAAACTCAGGCAAATCTTGCTACTGAGTCTGAGCTCTTAAGCACCAGAACCACGTTGCCAGCTGGCATCCGCACACCATGCTACCCAAAGTCAGAGAGGCAAAGGAATTTATATTGGGCTTGTAGGGATAGATGTGCTCAATCCCTTCCAAATGCAAATGGTTCTTGATTGATTCCTATATCATCAAGGCTTCAGTGCTCATTTTTCAACTCTTTTCTGGCCCTTAGAGGAAGATAGGAAACCTTGAAGACCCCTAAATAGAAGACAGAAAGCACTGGCAAGAGAAGAATGCAGCAAGGCAGGACAGTTTCCCCCTACTCCCCGGCCCCTGCAGAGTACAGTTTCTGTTGGGCTCAGTCTGAGGTGTGAATCTAAAATCAGTTTACTGCATGTTGCAGCTGCTGCTGCTAACAGCAACAAGATGGATGGCCCTATCTCTGATTCTCACAGTGTCTCCTGAGTAGTAAATCTGCACTGATACATGTTATCTGCATCCAGTTTCGGCAAATCATCAGCCTTTTAAAACTCCGAAGTAGTACTTTGTGTCTGAAGATAAAATGTCTTAGAATACTTTTTCCCCTTGGATTTTTATGGAAGTCAAGTTTTTAAACAGCTGATCCCTCAGGAGTTACAATGAAATGCATCATTGTCAATCGACTGACTGAGCTACTGACTCATCGGTTTGTTTTTCTCTTTCTATGAGACTATTTGAGAACACTTGAACATAATCCACAGAGTTCTAGTGCCTTTACTTTTATTTCATAGCAACTTTGATCTGGGGACATAACAAGAGGGATTCTGTTCCAAACTTTAAGACCTCCTCCATCTAGAAACCATTGGAGCTTCTTTCCCATCAAGATTATTTTAATATTTTTCTACTGAAACTACTTTTTTACTTATGCTTTAGAAAAATCTGATGTTTGATGGTAGAAACCAGTATAAAAATGTGAGTTTGTCCATAAAGGAAGTATGATCACAGGGAGGCTATGTTTGTGATAAATAACTCTTATAATTTGAGCTTATTCCTGGCCCTCATAGGCATATCAACAATGCCTTACTATATCTTGTCTGAGACTTTACCACTCTCATAGAGCTTGGGAAACATCCCTGCCTTTAGTAGCAAGCTGCCGCAGGAAGTTAAAAAAAGTACAACCAAGTCTAGCAAAATGACACTGTTGCTGCAGGAGGAATACTCCTCAGCTCACCAGCTCAACTGTTTTTTAAGATTCATATTTATTTGACATAGCAGAGTTACAGAAAAATATAAGAAAGAACATAACATACATTTAGCTACTCTCTACCACAATTAACACCCATTAGTATTATTTTTGCTTCAGATCTTTAAATAAAAACTTCTATTTACATGCACCTATACATTTATATAAAGTTGAAATTTCATTTAACCTCTGTCTCTAAAATTTCCCTTCATCTCCATGTCCCCAATGTCCTGGCAACCACTGTCAAAAACATAGTATATTTCTTTTTAAGTCAGTTTTTCTTTTTAAGTCAGTTTTTATACTCTTTTATGTACCTACAGGTGACCATGAATAAGGTATATTTTTGCATGTTTTGAAAAAAAACTGGTACATAAATTGTATATATCATCCTATTGTATTTTTTTCATTTAACATTTTATTTTTGAGATCTTACTAACACCCTGACCTTTTTACAAGTATTAATGTCTCTTTAAACAAGCATCAATCATGTTCAATGGGAGCTGCAATATTATTATTATTATAAATCACATTAAGCAGGTAGATTTGCTGCAGTAAGAATTATAAAAAGAACATAACAAGAAGTGTGACTGAACCACAAAGCCAAGATGGAGGGGGCACAGATGCAGTGGTCCATGATAATGCTAATCCTTACAAAATGCTGACTGGAGGTATATTTTAGAGGCCAGCTGCTGAAGAAAATATTTCTCTTACCATGCTCTAATGGAGGGAATCTCCTGGGGTGGTGATCTACATTTGCCATATCCTCAGGCTGGCTTTGCCCAGGTTTTGAAATGAGAAGGACAAAGTCTCACTGTGAATGGTGGCTCATCATTGAGAGTGGAGCCTAGTGATCTCAAGACAACCAGGGCACAGAGATGGTAAAGCACTTATTGTATGTGCCTCCATCTGGCCAGCCTGGCTCAGATGCTGTCCTTTGGAAAGCATGATGTAAAATGGATAGTCTTAATGTGAATGCTGTAAGAGCAGACGAGGGGCTCAGTCTCCCCATGTGAAAAAGGGATCAGGATGCCTGGGTGGCTTAGTTAAGCGTCGGATTTTTTTTAAAGATTCTACTTATGTATTTATTCATGAGAAACACAGAGAAAGAGACAGAGAGACAGACAGAGGGAGAAGCAGGCCCCTTGCAGGGAGCCCGATGAAGGACCTGATCCCGAACTGGGATCACACCCTGAGCAGAAGGGAAACACGCAACCGCTGAGCAACCCAGGTGTCCCTAAGCGTCTGATTCTTGATTTCTGGATCAGGTCATGATCTCAAGGTAATGAGATAGTGCCCTCTGTTGGGCTCCATGCTGGTGTGAGCTGGCTTAAGATTCTCCCTCTGCCTCTCCCCACTCTCATGCCCATGCTCTCTCAAATAAATAAATAAAATCTAAAAAAAAAAAAAAAAAAAAAAAAAGTCAGGCCCACCTCAAAATAGTCGCAAAATATTTGTAAAAGCTTACACGTGCATACTTTTTTGCCAGCTGCAAATCTATTTCTACAGACTTAACAAGGTATCTCCATTTGCCTGAAGTTATATTTTCTGCTGAAACTTGGAGAGATGTGCTACTTCAAGTAATGATAGCTGGATGACCCTTGTCTCATATCCCAGATGATCTTATGAACCTTAAATTGAATTTCAACCTTTTTTTGGCATTTTATAAGAATTACTTAACTCAGAATTTTATTCTCCTTGAATTTGAGTTGCTGAAATGCCGGAGAAAAAAATCTAATTCATCTAATACAGTTAAATTTTCAGGAACTAGAATTTTTCATTTGATTATGAATGAACAGGATAGTACCCCATACTTTTTCATAAGCCTACAAATTTCTATCCACCTTAAACTCTTTCATAATAGCTGCTAAGGTCTCTCTTGCCCATATGAGATGTGTGCTTCCTCTGAGCCCCTCTAGCATTTTGTTATCCTGCGATATTTTTATCTCCTAAACAGTTTTGTTTTCTATCTCAGAGTTATTTCCATGTTCTGTATAAAATATACATCTTAATTATATATTAAATTACTTGTGGGGAAGAACTCTGTCCATTAATCTTTGAATCCTTCACAGCATTTATCACAATACTGGACAGATAGTAACTTCCTGGTAAATATGAATCAAATGTATGAATGAGCAAATGAAGGACTGGGGACAGGCTCTTTAAACAACAGCAATCTTTAAATACATGCAAGATATTTATTCTTAAATAAATAATTTTATTCAAATTGACTACCAGCTTAAATATTCTATTAATCATAAAAATTTTTAGATATACATAACATACTTTTTCAAATACCACTTGTAAATATATAATAGTCAATATTAGGAATATATATATGTATATATAGGTAGAGAGACAGAAGAAATAGCAATGAAAATGTAGAGTTAATTAATAATGCATGCTGTGCCTATTGCATGCCATTTGCTTAATCAAACACTTTTGCTACATTATTCTATACCTAAAATATCTTATATTAAAACTTCATTGTTCTCATGTTTGCTTTGTAGAAACAATTGCATCAGTATCATGTTTTCACATTCTGAAATAGCAGAAGATGTGTACAAAATAAGCATCAACAAATAAGATCAGTTATTTCTGTTAGAATTCCATTAATCAGAATGCCATTTATTTTATAATTAGAAAAATGCTAGCAAAAAGCAACTTGTCAGCACTCCCAGAGGGTGAAATTTTCAACAAAATAGTTTGGAAAGTCTGGAGACAAACTGAATTTCTATTCATTGAAGAGACATACTTTATTCTCTTTGTTAAAGTGTTAAAAAAAAAAAAAGACCTATTCCTTTATAAGTGACACTTATTCCATTACACACCAGGTTTTTTGTTATTATTATTGAGAAATGATTGTGAGTGCTAGATCATTCTAAGTCCAAATGCATCTGAGAGCAAGCTCAGAGCATTTAGTTGTAGGTCATGGTATCCTTAGCAGAAATGACAGTTTTGTGACATGTTTATGGCATGGGGTATCTGGATTGACGATGGATCTAGTCTCCATTAACCATATAATTACATACTCATCCAGATTTTTCTGAATTACAAGACCAGTCTTGCTTATTTGTTAAAATAAATATTGAATTTGCATATTTGCACCTGAAAAGTTTACATACTTTCCAGGGTCCATATGAATGGGTGAAATAATTGGCTAAGGAGAAACCCAGAACAATGAATAAATCACTATTTCATACAATGACTGTTTCTGCCTTTGATTATTAGTCATTGTTTTATTCAAGTGTACAGGTAAAAATAGTCTTTCAACGATTAATGGCTAATGATGCAATGTGCTAATGATACTAATGATATATCACTGGGGATAGAAGGCTTTTTTTTTAAGCTACCATAAAAGGGCAATAGAGAGTATTTTGTGGAATTTGCAGCCAATCCCAGCCCATGAGCCACCTAAGATCAGTAAGAGTTTCTACCTCATTAGACTATTGGAGATTACAGAGGATGATACACGTAAAATGCACAACAGAGTTAGTACTCAGAAAACACTAGTTATTGTAAAGGATACTAATTTAGTATTCTATGTTTAAAGTATTTCAAACAATTTATTATTATAAAAGTATCATGACTTCATTTAAAAATTGTTAATAAATTATAAACTATATCAATAAAGGAATGAACTATAAAGTGAATTATATCAATTCAGAATATGTGAGCATGGAATGTTTTTTCTGCTTCTTTGTGTCTTCTTCGATTTCTTTCACATATGTTCTATAATTTTCAGCATACAGATATTTTACCTCTTTGGTTAGGTTTATTCCTAGGTATCTTATGGTTTTTGGTGCAATTGTAAATGGGATTGATTCCTTGATTTCTCTTTCTACTGCTTCATTATTGTTACGGAGAAATGCAACAGATTTCTGTATGTTGATTTCATAACCTGTGATTTTGCTGAATTCATGTGTCAGTTCTAGCAATTTTTGGTGAAATCTTTCAGGTTTGCTAAGAAGATAGTAATAATTTATTGTTATTTTTAACTGTTTATCCATACCCATACTTCACACTTTATACCAAAGACATTGAAGACTAGGATTTCTCACCTGAAAATATGTCTCTTTGGTGTAAGGATTATTTGGGGTTGATTATTTTTAAGAGGTAGTAGACATGGAAAAGTTATGAAAACTGAGTAAAATTACCCTTTGGCAGAGACGTTTACACTCATAAGGAAAATCTCTATTTGTAAGGACATCTCCCTCTCTGTACCGGGAAGAGAAAGATGACTAAATTTCTAGAAACTCTTACCAATGAAGGAGGCAATCACTTGAATCTGCATACCAAACTTGCCCTCATTACTGTACTTTTCCTGACAGCATCTCATAATTGACTCCCCAACCTCTCAACATTTTCTTTGTCGTTAACTGGAGATGTAAGATGTAAGGTAATGGCTTGGACCATTTCTGAGAGTTACTTGGTTTTCCAGATCTCTTCCATGTATACAGGGGGTATACATCTTATTAAACTTCTTTTATTATTTGGGTCAGAGGTCTAAATCAAAGATTTAGAATAGTGAAGGGAAAATTATTTTTCTTCTCCTATAATATCCAGATGACTTGCTGTTTGAATTTTCACAGGTTGTTTTCTTTAGTTTTCTAGAAAAATCTCCATACTTACCTGATACCAACTCACTCCTATTGTCCCCTCCTATTTTCCATTTTTTTCTTCCCCCAGAGACTACATTATGTTCTAATTTATTTTTATTCTCATATATTCCCGTTCACTTTGACTTTATATCTCCCTCAATATATTATCACATCTCCTCCCCCCAATATAAGTCAATCAACTTTACCCATATAAGCATTTAAAAATTAGTTGTAGCCCAAGTAGGGAAAAATGGTATAATTCTCTTTTGTTAGTCTCTTTTTTTTTAACCCCTTAAATGAGATAAGTAAGGAGTACCTGGGTGGTTCAGTTGGTTAAGTGTATACCTTTGGTTCAGGTCATGATCTCAGAATCTTTGTACCACTTTGGGTTCCCTGCTCAGTGAGGAGTCTGCTTTTCCCTCTCCCTCTGTGCATGCTTACTATCACTCTCTCTCAAATAAATAAATAAAATCTTTAAAAAAGTCATTGTAGGTGAATCCAGACACCTATTTTTGTCCCTTGTTCTTATAATTCTGAGTTGTCCCTGGGAAATCTTACACACTGGTTTAACACCTGCTTTCCTGACTCTGGGATCTTTAGCTTAGTTTTCTCTGTGGGGACAACAGTTTCTTCTTTCCATTGCCATTTCCATTTGACATCTCAAACATATTTTAAACTGAATATCTTGAAAACCTCCTAAGCTTACTAAGTTAGTAACATGCAGTTACCCAAGCTGCCATGCAAATATGGCAGTTACTCTTGACTCTTCTCTTAAATCACACATCTAATTGGGTTCAGCTAAAGAGTTCTTGGAATCTTCCCCATCTCTCTATGCTGTCAGATTCAATTTCTCTCAAAGACAAATAACATATGATTTTACTCATATATGGAATTCAAGAAACAAAGCAAATGAACAAACAGGGTAAAAAACCAACAGAGGCAGACCAAGAAGCAGACTCTTAACTACAGAGAACAAACTGAAGGATACGGGGGGTGGAGGGGATGGTGAAATAGGTGATGGGGATTAAGGGAGGGCACTTATGGTGATGATGACCACCCAGTGTTGTATGTAAGTTATGCATCCCTAAATTCTACACTATATATTAATAATATTAAAAATATATTAGTAATATTATATGTTAACTATCTGGAATTTAAATAAAACCTTGAAAAAGAAAAGATTCAATTTCTCTCTTATCTACACCATATCAGTTAAGGTTCTTAGGATTGCAAGAAACAGAGAATCTTTGCATCAACTTATGCAGCTCATGAAAAATATAGATTGCTTAATAGCACAGCCTCTGAAAAAGTAAGGACAGGAACAGCTCCAGAAGCCCTAAAGATTCATGGTTTTTCTCTTCTGTTACATTATTTGGAAAAGCATAACTTCTGTAGCAAACAATGACATTCTAATGACTCAAGCATGACAGAAATTTATTTCTCACTCACAGAAAGTCCAAAATGAATACTGCTCATTAACAGGAGGCTCTGTTCCAAGTCAAGATTCAGAGATCCAAGACTTTTTTACTTCATGTTGCATCCAGTATTGCTGGGCTCATTTGCATCAGTTGGTAAGATAAGAAAGACCATGGAGGGTTGTAACTGGGAGGTTTTTGTGGTAAGCCTGTAAGTAGCACATATGTCCATTCACACTTCACTGGTTCAGAAGCAGTCACATGGCCATATACATCAGCAAGAGAAGCTGGGAAATATCTTGTAGCTATGTGCAGAGAAGAAAGAATAGGTTTTGTGATCAGCTAGTATTCTCTTTAGAGCCTTTCAGTCACTAAATATATAATTCATCCTTCTTCCCACAACTAGAACATATGCATTCCTTCTCTAGGACAGACAATTCCAAGCCCATCCAGCAAATTCCTCCCGCTCAGTGTCTCAGCTGCCTGGTTGATGTGCAAGTCTTAGCATCAGAACCTAAAATGACAATTTATTTAACCCTGCCACACACACTCAATGTACAATGATGGCACAGGGAGAGGAAAAATGCAGTAAGAACTCCCATGAGAAAAGAAAAGAATAAAATGTCCCAGCACCCATGTTCCATTACAGTTCTAAATTCCTCTGAGCAGAATTTCTGAAGGCCTCTACCACAGTTGGAAGGCTCCTTGATTAGGTCTCAATTCTGCTTCCTTGGATGAGCACCCTTCTCTATTATCCGGGCCACTTGACTCCATTCCTTTGGGGTTTCTGTTTTGGCCTACTTTGAGTGGGCTTATGTTCTCCAGGGAAGTTTGCTCTTTCTGCAGTCAATTTCCTGGTTATATAGTTTAGGAAGGATTGTTTTAAAGTTAAACATTCAAAAACATTTTTGGTCCAGGGGCACAGGTTATTTTCAATGTAATATGATACCCTCGATAAACTGTATTGTTCCCCATCTGCTGTTTCTTGAAGTCCTATATGCTAGTAAACAAATCCAAAGTTCTTTTTCCTAGGTACAACCTTCAAGCCTGATATTTCTTGGTTTCCCAGGAACTGTTTTTTGTTGTTGTTTTGTTTTGTTTTGTTTCTCTCTCTCTCTCTCTCTAAATATAATGGTTGTCACATCAAGGCCATCTGAGATAATGTGTGGGACAGCCCTTAAAGCTGATTTTTTTGCTTCAGAGTTGTCACTTGTTTGATTGAGAAGTTCCTAGCTAACTGCTTTTCTGAATCTTATCTTTTACAGTTTGAAGTAAAAATGCAGTTGGAAATTATAATCCTGTAGAGTTCATGATCTCTGGACAGTCTCCATTATATTTAATCTTTGCTTTAAAAAACCCTAACTTCTTGCCTAAGCTTGTAAATTTTTTTTCTTGTAAGGCCTTACTGAAGGCAGCCAAGAACAGACAAGATATGCTTACCTTCTACTCCCAGTGCTCAGGCTTAATGGTTTTCGAGGTAACCTTGGGCATCTGACCAATTGCAGTACCTCTGCATGCTATGATATTTCAGTGCTCTAGTCTGTCCTGTGCTAACTTCTGGAGACTGTGAGCCTTTCATCAAACCTCAGGGCCTCAGACTGACTTTCCTAATTAGAGGGGCTATATTTTATTCATCTTCATATTTCTAGTGCCTAGCCCATAAGTTCATAGCGTAAGTATCTAATAAATATTTTTGTGAGTAAATAAATCATCTTGGGTTAAAAACATAGACATTAGGTAGCTGGGTAGATCATTAGGAGGATTATTATTTACACTTATCCATTCTGTGCTTTTTTTTCTCTCTTTCTCTCAATTGTGCCATGAAGAAATTGGATCAGTAGCCTTCCAGCTCCAGTGTTCTACATTTCTAATGATCTATGCTTGTTCTCTTTTTCTTTTCACATTCAATTTCTTCACAGTATAGGGAACAAAAGGTAAAAGAAGTGAAAAGTAATGAAGAAAACAATGCACAGTTTCTCTCCTTTTCTTTCTTTCCTTGCTCATTCACTTATAATATATTGTTTTCTTTGGCTAAATTCTACAAAGAACCTTCATAACATCATTCATGTCTTCAGTGCACTCTCTTGAAAGTTGGGAATATAGTCTTACTACCAAATTAGTATATTCTAATATTTTATGTGCCATTATAGTGATTAGTGCAGAGTGCCAAGGAAAGAAAGATTTTACCTTCTTAATGGAGATTAGCTAAAGAATCAAGCAAGAAGAGAAACTCTGAGCTGAGCATTGGAAAATAAATAAGAATTTAACAGGAATAAAAGTACAGAGGGGCATTCCAGACAAAGGAACAGCTTGCACAAACACATGAAGTCATACAAATGAAAGGCTTTGTTTCAGGATTGAAAATCCATGTGGAAAGACTCATTTTATGTCAAGTGGTAGCAGAGAAGATGCAAAAGACAATATAAAATTCATTTTAGTAATGGCTGGTTGAGAAAAATTATTTGTGACTTGAAAATTTATTTTTCTTCTAAATAGTCCTGTTGATCTGTTTTTATCCACTCCTTTATCTCACATTATTTGTCCTTAGTAAAATAAACATTTGTGGGTTATGAAATTCCTGCAGGCAGGTGCTTGTTTTTGCAAAATACTCCCATGATCTTTGATTTGCTCTTTGCATATAGGGAGTATAAAAAAAATTCTTACAGGCTGATTCCAAGATTCACATCTAAGGTACTAATGCATGGTATTGCATATTTAAGACAAAATTCTTAAATCCAGCTTTCTTACTGTTTTTCCCCTTAAGTGAATTTACTGTCCCTCAGCCAGTACTTCTGTGAGAAGGGAAGGAGGGGCTAGTAGACCAGCATTTCCAAAGGAAAACTAAAGCATATCCTCCCAGAAAGCCCATGGTAAATGGCGTGAACATCAGAGAAATGATTCTTGAATAGAGGCACAATTTGAAAATTGGGAATAAGTGTTCAGAATTACTGCTTACAAAGAGCATTTGTTAAAGGTGGAATCAAAGTTGTCAGTTCGGATGTAAAACAGGGGTTAAGACCAGTATAATAAGCGCTAATTATCCTTTTTTCTCCTCTTTGGCCTATTCTATTTTTGGTGTGTTGTAATCATCTATCTTGCAACCTGCCTTCTACTTCTAATTAATTCCAGACTCCAATCTCAAGAGCCCATTTCCTTTCCACCTTCAAGGAGACTGATAAATATCAGATGTTTAGCCACTTCAGCTTGTGACCATTGAAGGAAAACCTTCAGGGATGCACTGATGCTGCTGGCTGATAAGAGCCAGATGGGAAATAAACTGGTTCAGAAACTCAGAAGCAAGCAGTGAAACTACATTCTCCGAGAGGAGAGCAAAGAAACAGCCAAGTATCAGGCTTTGGTATTTGCTTTGCACTTTTAAGTCATGATGGTAGGAAATGCTGTGGGGTAGGACAGTAAGTGTGTTGAAAGATAAAATAGAAAAACCATCCTCAATTTGCCCTGCATTGGCAGTCTCCATTAGATGTCAGCAATTTCTCAAACTATCTGCATTTTCTCTAACAAGACATTCTTACTGGCTTGATATTTAAAGATTTTGAGATTTTTCAGTATGAATCTGCCTTGCATTTCTTATTTGCAAAATGAGGGCCCTGGGATATCCGTTTCTAAGATCCTTTCTACAAATGTGACTAAGCACTCCTCCAGCATACACGTGTTTCTAGTAATCCAATGGGAGAGAGTAAATTCTTATCTCTCTCACAAGTTTCTGGAAAGATTTATGTCTAGTTTCTTGTGCTTAAAAATACCAATGATCCACCAAAACCAATTTCCTTAATCAAAAACACCTACAAATATAATATTGAGCAAACAAACAAACAAAATAACTTCTGTGTATATTCATTCTCAGTTTTGTGGAAAAAGGAGCTCAAACTGAACAGATTGTCAGCTGACTCACAGCATACTTCGTACTTTTCATGACTTCACTTATGGTCTTCCTTGTTGTCATGCACAGTCACACACATTCATGTATCCTCTACACACACACACACACACACACACACACACACACGGCTATTCTAGGGAGGAGGAAAATAGCAATGACTAGTTCAAATATCAAGGTTGAATATATATATATAACCAAATAGAGAAATAAGTATCTGTTAATGATTGAATTTCATCTCCAATTTGCTAACCTTTTGGAACAGTTAATTTCATTAGAAATAACATTTTAATTGTAGCTCATCATTTACAACCAAGTACTTAATGACAAAAAGAAAAATAATTTAGTTGTATAATATGAAGAAAGTAAGGAAAACAGAAATGAAAGAAAGATTAAACTTGACATTAGTTTGAAGAAGACAAAAAGAAAATACCCACAATTGAGAAAAAAGGGAGAAAACTTTTTTAGGAAAAGTAGCATTTTATTTATTTATTTATTTATTTATTTATTTATTTATTTATTTAAAAGATTTTATTTATTTATTCATGAGAGACAGAGAGGCAGTGACTGAGGCAGAGGGAGAAGCAGGCTCCACGCAGGGAGCCCGATGTGGGACTCGATCCGGGGTCTCCAGGGTCACACCCTGGGCTGAAGGCAGCGCTAAACCGCTGAGCCACCGGGGCTGCCCAAAAAGTAGCATTTTAATAGGAAAAAACTTAAGTGGATTTCAGGGACAATCAGAAAGAACAGTATTCAAAATGGCTGTTTGTCTGAACATCAGACAAAATTGTCTTTTCTGTTTGGTGATTTTTTTAAGATTTTATTTATTTATTTAAAAGAGAGAGAGAGAGCATGAGGCAGAGAGAGAGAGTGCACAGAGGCAGAGGAAGAAGCAGGCTCCCCACTAAGTAGGGAGCCCAACATGGGGTCGATCCCAGGATTCCAGGATCACGACCCCAACCAAAGGCAGACACTTAACTGAGTCATGAGGATGCCCCTGTTTGGTGAATTTTTTTTTTTTCTTATTTTTTTTTTTTTATTGGTGTTCAATTTACTAACATACAGAATAACACCCAGTGCCCGTCACCCATTCACTCCCACCCCCCGCCCTCCTCCCCTTCTACCACCCCTAGTTCGTTTCCCAGAGTTAGCAGTCTTTACGTTCTGTCTCCCTTTCTGATATTTCCCACCCATTTCTTCTCCCTTCCCTTATTTTCCCTTTCACTATTATTTATATTCCCCAAATGAATGAGAACATATAATGTTTGTCCTTCTCCGACTGACTTACTTCACTCAGCATAATACCCTCCAGTTCCATCCACGTCGAAGCGAATGGTGGGTATTTGTCATTTCTAATAGCTGAGTAATATTCCATTGTATACATAAACCACATCTTCTTTATCCATTCATCTTTCGTTGGACACCGAGGCTCCTTCCACAGTTTGGCTATAGTGGCCATTGCTGCTAGAAACATCGGGGTGCAGGTGTCCCGGCGTTTCATTGCATTTGTATCTTTGGGGTAAATCCCCAACAGTGCAATTGCTGGGTCGTAGGGCAGGTATATTTTTAACTGTTTGAGGAACCTCCACACAGTTTTCCAGAGTGGCTGCACCAGTTCACATTCCCACCAACAGTGTAAGAGGGTTCCCTTTTCTCCGCATCCTCTCCAACATTTGTTGTTTCCTGTCTTGTTAATTTTCCCCATTCTCACTGGTGTGAGGTAGTATCTCATTGTAGTTTTGATTTGTATTTCCCTGATGGCAAGTGATGCAGAGCATTTTCTCATATGTTTGGTGAATTTTTGATGCACCTTGTGGAACATCAAACCCTTTACTGCCACGGTTAGAATTTTCCTGTGTACATATCAGTAGAGGAGTTAAAAGGTTGCCCTAAATATAATGCAAAATCCAAGTTAGCATTTCCAAAACATTTAGATTTAAGGAGGTAGGAAAAAAGATCAACAATAAAAATATTAGAGGGTAATGACATAGATGGTCATATTTTATTATGTGAAATGAGTACATTAAAACAAATGTATATATAATAATAATATCATTATGATGTAATGAGCACTGAGTATTATATAAGACTGAGTCACTGAACTCCCTACCTCTGAAACGAATAATGTATTATATGTTAATTAATTCAATTTTAACAAAAATGAAAGAATTGAAAATGGAGGAAAAATAATAAGATCATTACAGAATGGATATTTTATTGTGGATAGAATTAGACCATGAATTTATATGTGGATGAGTGAAAGTTTCCCCTAGATAGTTGGACTTTGCTTTTTGCTCTGCGTATATAGCATAAATAGTATACGTCTTCTTTTTTAAACTGAGAAGCAAAATATGACCAACAGGAAATAATGAATAAAATAAATATCAACTAGAATAAAAATCTTTTAGTCAATGAAGGAGTTTTTTCTTTTAATATTTTAGCAAAATACCTCCCAGATTCTTTAAGAAATAAAATGAAATCTCAAAGATACTCATCTTTTTTTATAAATTTATTTTTTAATGGTGTTCAGTTTGCCAACATATAGAATAAAACCCAGTGCTCATCCCGTCAAGTGCCCACCTCAGTCCCCGTCATCCAGTTGCCTCCACCCCCCCGCCCACCTCCCCAAAGATACTCATCTTAAACATTAATGACAGTTCAATGAATGAATGGTATCTTCATATTAAAGAAGGAAAATCTGGCAGAGTGTTTTTTTACAAATCAGGGCAGCCCTGGTGGTGCAGTGGTTTAGCGCCGCCTGCAGCCCGAGGTGTGATCCTGGAGACCACGTCGGGTTCCCTGCATGGGGCCTGCTTCTCCCTCTGCCTGTGTCTCTGCCTCTCTCTCTCTCTCTCTCTCTATGCCTCTATGAATAAATAAATAAAATCTTTAAAAAAATTATAAATCATAAATTAAACAGTGCTTGAGAATTAAAAAACAGTTTCCATGCTCCTGGAAAAATTTATTTTCACAAAAAATCAATCTGAGGCACCTGGAGCACCAAATGTTAAATAGCAGTGAATGCATATTTGTCAGAAACAATTCCTCTCAAGCAGCTCTAAATGTTCTCTATCTAAATAATTTACTTTGTAATGGGGAAGATGTGGCACAAGTAAATAGCACCTACTTCTATTTTAATAAGATGTAATTAAAAATATATCAAAATAATTAGAGAAAAGATATGGTCAAATTGAATGGAATTACACTTTCATTGTGAGTTTCCAATTGCATTTTACACATGTAGAATACATTGAAATTTGTCCAAAATGCATACAAAACTCATGTCAGTATCTTTAACAATGTACAATATTGAACAAAGATTACAGATTTCTTTAAAACTTCACTGCTCTAGATTGGTAGAAACATTGAATTTTTAGACAATATTTTGTACATTTATAATTCTTTTCTTTCCATGAAAAAATTTGAAATCAAAGCATCATTACAAAATGCTTTTTAACAATCAGACAACAAAAAGAAATAAAGAGCATTCAAATTGGCAAAGAAGAAGTCAAACTCTCCCTCTTTTCAGATAACATGATACACTACATAAAAAACCCAAAAGCCTCCACCCCAAGATTGCTAGAACTCATACAGCAATTCGGCAGTGTGGCAGAATACAAAATCAATGCCCAGAAATCAATGGCATTTCTATACACTAACAATGAGACTGAAGAAAGAGAAATTAAGGAGTCAATCCCATTTACAATTGCACCCAAAAGCATAAGTTACCTAGGAATAAACCTAATCAAAGAGGTAAAGGATCTATACTTAAGAACTACAGAACACTTCTGAAAGCAATTGAGGAAGACAAAAAGAGATGGAAAAATATTCCATGCTCATGGATTGGAAGAATTAATAGTGTGAAAATGTCAATGCTACCCAGGGCAATTTACACGTTCAATGCAATCCCTATCAAAATACCATGGACTTTCAACAAATAAGATTTGTGTGGAATCAGAAAAGACCCCGAATAAAGCCAGGGGAATATTGGAAAAGAAAACCAGAGCTGGGGGCATCACAATCCCAGATTTCAAGTTATACTACAAAGCTGTGATCATCAAGACAGTGTGGTACTGGCACAAAAACGGACACATAGATCAATGGAACAGTATAGAGAACCCAGAAATGGGCCCTCGACTCTATGGTCAACTAATATTTGACAAAGCAGGAAAGACTATCCACTGGAAAAAGTCCAGTCTCTTCAATAAATGGTGCTGGGAAAATTGGACAGCCACGTGCAGAATGAAACTAGACCATTCTCTTACACCATACACAAAGATAAATTCAAAGTGGACGAAAGATCTAAATGTGAGACAAGAATCCATCAAAATGCTAGAGGAGAACACAGGCAACACCTTTTTTGAACTTGGCCACAGCAACTTCCTGCAAGATACATCTATGAAGGCAAGGGAAACAAAAGCAAAAATGAACTATTGGGACTTCATCAAGATAAGAAGCTTCTGCACAGCAAAAGAAACAGTCAACAAAACTAAAAGACAACCTACAGAATGAGAGAACATATTTGCAAATGACCTATCAGATAAAGGGCTAGTATCCAAGATCTGTAAAGAACTTATTAAACTCAACACCAAAGAAACAAACAATCCAATCATGAAATGGGTAAAAAACATGAGCAGAAATTTCGCCAAAGAAGACATACACACGGCCAACAAGCACATGAGAAAATGCTCCGCGTCACTTGCCATCAGGGAAATACAAATAAAACCACAATGAGATACCACCTCACACCAGTGAGAATGGTGAGAATTAACAAGACCAGAAACAACAAATGTTGGAGAGGATGTGGAGAAAGGGGAACCCTCCTGCACTGTTTGTGGGAATGTGAACTGGTGCAGCCACTCTGGAAAACTGTGTGGAGGCTCCTCAAAGAGTTAAAAATAGGGCTACCCCAAGACCCAGCAATTGCACTGCTGGGGATTTGCCCCAAAGATACAGATGCAGTTAAACGCCAGGACACCTGCACCCCAATGTTTATAGCAGCAATGTCCACAATAGCCAAACTGTGGAAGGAGCCTCGGCGTCCATCAAAAGACGAATGGATAAAGAAGATGTGGCCTATATATACAATGGAATATTAGCCATTAGAAATGATGAATACCCACTATTTGCTTCAATGTGGATGGAACTGTGGAGGGTATTATACTGAGTGAAGTAAGTCAATCGGAGAACAATCATTATACGTTTCACTCATACAGGGAGTATAAAAAATAGTGAAAAGGATCATAGGGGAAAGGAGGGAAAATCAGTGGGAAAAATCAGAGAGGGTGAGAAAACATGAAAGACTCCTAACTCTGGGAAACGAACAAGGGGTAGTGGAAGGGGAGGTAGGCGGGGGGATGGGGTGACTGGGTGATGGGCACTGAGGGGGGCACTGGATGGGATTAGCACTGGGTGATATACTACATGTTGGCAAATCGAACTCCAATAAAAAATATACATATATAAAAATGCTTTTTAACTTCACAAATCTATTATTCTAGTATCAATTGTTGAACAATAGTGATGAGTTGAGTTTCATAGTTCTTTATTTGAATGTATCAGTCCTCAAAATTCTCATATATATTTTATTTACTCCCATATCCACTGGTTTTAAAACCAATCCATATTTCACCTCCTGTAATCCTGTCTCCCATCAGTAATATTTTACATTTGGAGAGAAATCCAAGTGTATTAAAATCAGATAGAAATATGCTAAAACCATTACATATAGTCTACACTACCTCTCTGCTGTTCTCTCCATTTTACATATTTTAAATAAATGGGACTCAGAAACATTGAATTGGCTGGGCCAAATCCACATTGTAGTAATGAGATATGGACTTTTATTTTGGGTCCTCTTGTTAGAACCCTGTTGCCTTTCCACTTCATCCCCTTGAGCTCACTGAAGCCCTGGTCTTGAAGATGGAGGAGGTAAAGGTAGGAAGGCAGCTTCCAAATGAACCTTGGGGGTGTGACAGAACTTGCTCAGTCTATATTTCATCAGTTCACAGGTGCCACCTAGAGGTAAAGGGAATGGAAAAAAAAAAAAAAAAAACAACCTTGATTCCCAATTTTGTCTTAATATTTATTTGTTTTAGAGAGAAAAGAAACAGCTATTGTACAAATTCTTACATTCGAGGTATAAAATATCACAACTAAAATGAAGAAAAAAAATGATTGGATAGATTTTTATTAACTGTTACATTCCCTTCACTGAACGTTTACTTTTAACATTTCTTTCACCCAAGCATGTGTTTGCCTGGTCCATTTTTTAAGATCTCTGGTCCATAAGTTTTAACCAATTTCTTATTTTTTCTCAAATTGAAGCTACTTCCCATCCTTTTTTTTTTTTTTTTAAAGATTTTATTTATTTATTTATTCATGAAAGACTGAGAGACAGAGAGAGCCAGAAACAAAGGCAGAGGGAGAAGCAGGCTCCATGCACCGGGAGCCCGATGTGGGATTCGATCCCGGGTCTCCAGGATCGCGCCCTGGGCCAAAGGCAGGCGCCAAACCTCTGCGCCACCCAGGGATCCCCCCTTCCTTTTTTTAATGTCTACTCTCTGTGCCATTTATCTCTGTCTTGTCCCCAGAAGTCTGTTCTAATGTGTCTTTTAAAAGAACTATATACCATTTCATTATATATGTATCTTGAACCAACTCTTTGTAACTCCAGATTCCTTTAAATATATGGCTTTTTAGTGCCCAAATTCATGCTTTTAACATTATAAAAGCATTAGCACTATAGAACATAGAATAAAAGTTCTTAGAGTTTTATCGCTTTCTCTGGATTAGCTACTAAATGTCAGCAACTTTAACTTGCCATATGAGTTATTAGAATGTTTAGACACCAATTTTATTTTAAATAAAATTGAAAATTTAAACTCAAAATTCTGATCTGAAGTACAATGATATGAGCAAAAGGTCTTTAAAAATCATAATTCAGCATTTCTTTCTTTTGTTTCTTAAGCAGAGGAGTAACTTGCACATAGAGAATTCAAAGTTCATGGATCACAGTAGAGTTTGATGAGCTGTTCATGTTTGTTTATGTATCAACAATTCAGGTCAGGATGTTGACTACATTTAGCACCCCAAAATGTTTCCTATGCTCCTTCCTATTCAATATCATCTGTCAGTGGAAATTACTATTTTGATTTCTAGAGTCATACATTAATTTTGCTTATTACTGACTTTCATAAAAATTGGGCTCTGATGGATGGCTTTTATTGTGTCTGGCTTTTGTGCTCAATATTTTACATGTGAGATGTAACCACTTTGTTTCATGTGGTTGTGAATAGTTTATTCTTACAGTGTGCAATATTTTGAAAGCAGAAATCATGATCCAATATTTCATTATTTAGAGCAAAAAGTGAGAAAGATAAATGCTAACATTTCTGCTAATATATATGCTAAACAGTTTATAATAAAATCTTGGAATTAATCAAATGTGTTTTACAAAAGCATTTTTAACATAATATACTTGCTCTGTTTCTTTTTCTGTTGTTTTATAATTTTCTGTGTTTATTATAATAAAGTACTTCCTGCTTTGTTTATTTTCTCTCTCATGACTAAAGTTATTATTTTCATTTTTCTAAGAGAAACTACAAAAAACTGATTGTTTCCATGAGTTCTATTTAAGATGTACATTCATTTGTAAAATGAGATGTGTTCTTTATATATTATGTGTAGTTACAACTCATGATATTATCAGTAATTAAATAAAGGATGAAGGAAAATAATTACTTCTAGTTTTCACAGCTGGATTGTAACGGAATTCTGAACATGCATTATGAGTATTATTTAACATACTTGTTAGACTGTAAAAAATACTAGTATTCAAAAAATCATTCTGATATAAAACGACAATGACCAACAATGCAGACAATATCACTGATGAAACTTTTCTTTATTGTCAAAGATAAAAACTATTATAATAAACAAAAGAAAATTTAGACTTGATCAAAATGATCAAAAATAAGACAGACTATGCTTAAAGCTGCATATGGTTCAAACTTTGACCCAGGAAAATTAAACTATGCAGAAAAAATATTCCTAAAAGGAAACTCAAAAAGGGAGAAGTTACATTTGGTGAAATCAGATGGCATTTAATAAGTTGTTAAATGTTTCATTGCAAAATACATTTGGAAAACAATTTATCCAGAATGTTTTATAAACTTCAAATAAAAATAGTAAAAACTCTAAATTACTGATCAGAAATTAGTTCCATAGCAAACAACTAACACTTGCTATAATTAACATAATTGGTGAAATGTTTATTTGTTTCATGCAATAAAAGTGTAAGTTTAAGACAAAGTTTGGTTTGTACAGCAGTACTGAAAAGACCCAACCTTCTTTTATTTTCATGCTCCAAGACTTCTAATAGTCATATATTTTATGCTTCAGGATGGTAAGATTGCTGCTGCTTCTCCATTAATCTCAGTCATATACAAAGTAGAAAAATAGATAAGGAAAAAAGCACAAGGGACAAAAACCAAAGCAGAATTCTAGCTAAGTTTATCCCCTGAAAAGAGGTCTCCTGTATGTGTGTATGCTTCTCTGTAGCTTCCTCTTATATTTCAATGGCTGGAATGAGGTCACATGGCCACTTTTAGCTGCAAGACCAGTTGGACAAGTGAGTAGTACAATTTTCCTACCCACATGGTCGAGGAATGCAGAAGGGAAGGGGACTCTGATGATTCGGGGCAAGTAATTCAGTGTCTACTATATGGTTCCATCATTCTCCTTGGAAATCTGAACAAAGAATTAAATTTGGTCTAATTGTTCCCTACGTTTAAAAAATTGTATTAAAGTTTGAATGATATCTTCTAAAATTTTTTAATAAAAATATTCCTATTGCAACGTGTCAGAGTAGATACTTCCGCCGGTCCAATGATGGGCACAACATAGTGACAAGGTTCTAAACGTTTGCCAATCATAAAAGGAAGCAGGATCTTAAACTTATTTAGTGATAATCAATGAAATTACTTTGAGAATAATAAAATTTCTTTCGTTTCAGAATCCATGAAAACAAAGTATTTAGAGAAATAGTGGAAGCCACAGTAGATTGTCTTCCCGTAATAATGCATCAAATATTGATCGAGAGCTACTAATTTCTCCTGATTGTTGATTATCTTTTATTTTATAGTTGTTTATTGCCCTGTATCTTAAGTACGTGGAGATAATATTCTCTTTAGTTTATTTGTAATGAACTCAACTCAAGCTTATGTAATTTCTTTTGTTGACCTACACTGCTTTGCTATCCCAGGTTTGTCATTTGTTTTGTTTTTGCTTTCATGACACTTTGCCAGAAAGTGATAGTGGAAAGATAATTTTATTTCCCTAAAGTTTTTATAATCTTTATATTTATCCTATCCTTAGAAGTCATTCGATTTTCTTTTGTTATGGACATGATGTTCTGTACTAATCTATTTCTAGCTGATGTTTTTATTTTAAGGTCTCTGGGGATTGGTTTCTGCTACTAGCACCCATGGAGAGAAGCAGAATATTTCTTTACTCAGTTTCATAGCAAGTCATTGAATCTTTTTGAGATAGTTTTGAAAGATGTATTATTTCCTATATTGATGTTCATAGATGTGCATCATTGATATTGAATTTAATAAAATTTGAAGAAGCATATGAGGAAATATCCTTTTCTTAAATTCTAGTGACACCTAACAAAAAGCATATGTATGCATAATAACAGCATTCAGTTTAATCACTATTTGAAAGGATTATTGAGTTCATAGCATCAAATGGATTTTACAAAAATTTCTTTCTTTTTTTTTACTGCTGATGTATGTTTTAATCATAAACAATGGGGGCCTTTATTAGATATGAAGGAGTTTTTTCCCCTAAGGCATTAATTAGAGGAAACATTCATTCTGACATTAAATAATGTGGTTTTTATATTACCACTCATTTGAAGGTTTGTAAAAATGGCATTACATATATAAAGATTTATGTTTCTTCCAAAAGTCAATGAATCCAGAACTTGGAGAATATGAATTAATTTTAGGGATCTTAACAAAGGCTATTAATATATGCCTTGTCACTTCCAGAATGGATTCTCTATCTGAGGCAGCATTAAAAACCAGGTGTTCTCTCTTAACAGATCCAGTAAAAAGTAATATGGAAGAAAAGTAGAAAAAAAAGAAAGAAGCAAAAACTGGAGTTGTTTCAGGCACTCTGGGGCTACAGCTTAAAACTTGCCTTTAGTGAAAAGTCCCAAATGTCTTGCTTATATGAGGAATCCTTAGAATGTATATCAGGAATATGTATATATGCCCATATGTGCATGTGCCCATGCATGTGTGGTGTGTGTGCTTGTGTATATGAAAGCATGTGGGATATCGTATGCATAAGGGACCTGGGTAATCTCAAAAAAAAAAAAAGTGATTGGGTACACTGGTGAAGATGGTTATCCTCCAGTTCTAGGCTATAGAGATGCATAAATGAACTGTTAAGCCTCCAAACAAGATCTTAGTTAAGAACCACAACTTGGGAATTCACCCTGGGCACAAAGATCAGTAGGATACACAGTGGTTCATTCCTTCATTTACCCTATAAATAGCTGCAAGGGTACAGCAAGAAAAAAGTTGTCAATTCCTACTATCCTGGGCTTATATTCTAGTGGGAGTGCAATTAGTAATACAAAAAATCCAAATATTTTGTGTATTAGATGGTGATACATTCTATGAAAGAAAATAAAGCAAAGAAGGAAAGGAGAGTGGACTGAGAAAAAGTAGTTGTAATTTTAGTTAGGGTAATTATGTAAGTCTGCAATGAAAAGATGGCATCTGGGTAAAGGTCTGAAAGAAGAAAGACTTTGCTGGCATCTAGTGAAAAGAATTCTAATAAGAAGAAATAATAGGTGCAAAGACCCTGATGTAGAAGGATGCCTTGGATAATGGCTAAGCAGTCAGAGTGGTAAGAGAGGGAATAGGAAAGGCATTGGGTGTGTTTTGAGTAGAGAAATGAAATGACCTGATATAGCAGGTCATGCTCACTCCTTTGTTAAGAGCATTCTGAAGGGAGGCAAGGGCATAGTAAGAGATATGGGCTAAGATAAGAGACTACTGCAACAATCCTAAGTAGAGACAATAATGGCTTGTGCCAAGGAGGTCGCAGGGGCAGTGGCTGTACTCTGAAGATAAAGTGAATAGGATTGCCAAACTGAATACACATGGAGTCCAGGGGGATACCAGAGTTTTTGGTCTAGGCAAATGGTAGAATTTTGTCATTTAATGTAATGGATAGGTTGTAGGAGTCATAGATTTGGGGGCAAAGATCAGAGGTTCAGTTTTGGATGTATTATATTTGAACATCTGCCAGATATTCAAGTAGGGATACCAATTATCAGAGTTTGAAGGAAAGATAGAGACAGTGACTGGAAATATTTATTTGGAATCTAAATATTGATTATATAGATACCATTCAAAGCCTTGAGGTAGGGAAAATCTTAAAAATAGCTAAAAGTCAAAAGAGAGGTAAATCTGAACACTAAATTATATTTAACATTTATTTGTTCTCAGAGTTTCAGATTAGAGAAAAATATATAAATAATAAAACAATAATAAATACTAGTAAAAATTAATGATACAGTAATATATAAATAATAAATCAAAAATATCTCTACATGATAATATAGCAGGCACTCAGTTGTTATTTTTATTGTAAAAATGTTTTTTGGGGCCACTTGGCTGGCTCGGTTGGAAGAGCATGCAACTTGATCTTGTGGTTGTGAGTTTGAGCCCCATGTGGGATGTGGAGATTACTTAAATAAATAGAAACTTAAGCATATTTTTAATTCAAGTACAGTTGACATACTAATGTCAACTAATGTTACATTAGCTTCAGGTGTACAACATAGTGCCTGAACAACTCTCTACACTCTGTTCACCACAAGTGTGGCTACCATCTGTCACTATACAATGCTATAAGAATATCATTGACTTTATTCCCTATGCTATACCTTCCATCTCTGTGATATATTCATTCCATAACTGGATGCCTGTATCTCTCACTCCCCTTCACCTCTTTTGCCCATCCCCTCACCAACTTCTCCTCTGGCAACCAACAGTTTGTTGTTTTTAGGAGGAAAAAAAATGTTTTGAGGGGGCTTCTCAAAATACTTAAAATAGAATTACATCTGATCAAACAATCTTACTTGCGGGTTTATCCAGATAAAATCAAAGAAGGATGTTGAAGACACATCTGCATTCCCCATGTTCACTGCAGCATTATTCACAATAGCCAAGATGGAGAAATAACCCAGGTGTCCAACAGTGGATGAATTAATGAATAAGATTTTTTGTATATATAATAATAATGATTCAACATTATGTATAAATAATAACATATAAAATATATATTAAACATATATAATGAGAAAAAAGGAAATCCTGCCATTTGCAACAACATGGTGGACACTGAGGGTATTATGAAAAGTAAAATAATAATGCAAAGTAAAACAAGCCAGACAGGAGAACAGAGAAGGATAAATATTGCCTGGTATCACTTATATATGGAATTTAAGAAAAGTCAAGCCCATAGAGGCAGAGAGTAGAAAAGTGGTTGCCAAGAACTAAGTCATTGGGGGAAATAGGGAGAGGTTGGTAAAAAGGTACAGATTTTCAACCATGAAAAAATGAGGTTGGTGATCTAATGTTAATGTGATTGCAGTTGATAATACTATATTGTATAATTAAATTTGCTAAGAAAGTAGAAATTAACTCTTCTCACCAGAAAAAAAGAAGATAAATATTTCAGGTAATAAATATATTAATTAACTAGATGAGGGGAAATCCTTTCATAATGTATTTGTATGTCAAATCACCAGGTAATGCATATTTTAAATGTCTTACTATTTCATTCCCATGACTTATTTATTTTATAACTGTAAGTTTGTACCTATTAATCCCCTTCACCTATTTCAACCACCACTAACGCCCCTTCCCTTCTGGGAATCACCAGTTTGTTCTCTGTATTTATGAGTTCTGTTTCTTTTTATCCATTTGTCTGTTGGTATGTTCATTTGTTTTGTTTTTTAGATTCCACATATAAGTGAAATCATATAGTAGTTGTCTTTCTCTGTTTGACTTATTTCACTTAGCATAGTACCCTGTAAGTGCATCCTTGTTGTCATGAATGGCAAGATTTTATTCTTTTTTATGGCCAAGTAATATTCCATTGTGTCAATATATCAAATCTTCTTTATCCATTCATCTATGGATGGACACTTATGTTGTTTCCATGGTGGGCATTTCATAATGTATGTAATTGTTGAATCCCTCTGTTGTACACCTGAAACTAATATATTTTATATATCAATTATAAAAATAAAACATAAAAAATTCAAAATAAAATTAATTAAAAGTAAGTGTCCTAAAATGTTGTCAAGTATACCACAACAGAACTGAAATTCTTTCTAAAAGTGGAAGCACTTGTGAATAGATAAAATACAATACATGTATACAATGGGATTCTACTCAGTAATAAAAAGAATGAAGTACTCACACATGCTGTAAAAAATATATGTATATATATATATTATTATATATATTAAGTAAAGAAGCCAGATCCAAAGTACTACATATTGTATCATTCCACTTACATGAAATGCATAGAAAAGACAAACCTATAGGGGCAAAAAGTAGATGAGTAGCTTCCTGGTGGTGGGGGTGGGAATGAGAAGTCATTAAAAATGAACAAGGAGTTTCTTCTTGAGATGATGAAAATGTTCTGAAATTGGGTTATAGTGATGACTGCATAAGTCTATAAATTTAGGAAATATTATTCAGTAGTACCCTTAAACAACTGAATTTTATAGCATGTAAGTCAAAAAGCTGTTTTATAAAAATGAAAAATAAAAAATTTAAAAATGCTTCTGTAAATCATCAAAATCCAGGATTAATGAAATTATCTAAATTATGCTGTACTTTAAGAGAAATGGACTTTTTTTTGGCAGAAAATGTCTTCCCTAAGGAAAGTGAATTTTTTATTAGATACATATGAGGGATGGAAAGGGAGAATCAAATCTTAACAGAAATTACTCTATCTAGTTCCTTGAAAAGAAGACAAACCTAAATGTCAATCTGCATAGATATATATCACTACTCTTTCAGTAGGAGTCGATCAGAAAAAGTATTTTGTAAAAGAGGTATTTGAACAAATAGGATTGACTAATAAAAGTCTGGCTTTGTTGATGAAAGTGCTTTGTTGCTTTGTCTTATCAATCCAGGGTGTTCACTGGGAAGGATGAGCAATTTTTATCAGTTAATTTCACAGGTGGGAAATATTTTCCTGGTACTCTAATTATAAACTTGGAGAGTAGCATATACGTGCTGGAGATACAAAGACGACTGAATTCTCTCAATTCCCTATTCATTAAATTGCCAATTAAAGTTGCCTATAGGCATGTTTTCCTGTGGAAGCTTTAATTAAGGACCTGATTTTTCAACTTATGATCAATAACATCAGAAAGACGCCTTTCATTTCTTTTAAAATGAGCAGTTGGTTTTTCATCGCAGTATTACTATTGTTACCAGTCTGTGTAGTTGCAGTGATAAGTGTTGAGGAGACTGGAGATAATACATGTAGAAGGTGGGAAATTTTTTTTAATTACCCATATTGATTATGATGAAGTTGCATGTTTTGTTAAAATGTATTCTTATCTTCCAAGGTGCAGGCAAAATTAAAATCTTATCCTCTGGGAATCTGCTCTCAGAATATGTTCCACAGAGCAATAGTTAGTCCGATGTAATGATTCATAAAAATAAGGAAAAATAATCTTTTAAAAATTAGGAAACATCGGGATATACAAAATTAAAAAGTTTTTTTTTAACCATATGACTTCTCCACATTTAATTTACAAAAGTACATGGTAAATCCCTATGGAAAAAAATAGTCTGCAGGGATAAAACTCATTTGACCATGACAACATTTTAATTCTAAGGGTCTCTCATGAGGATAGTTTCTCATTTGAAGAACTACTGCTTGAATGCAGACCCAGACAGGCCAATATAGTCCCAGTACCGGCTGGGATGCTGACTGAAAGTCTAAAATATGCCATGGTCACAAGATGCTCAATGTTGATTTCATTTTTCTGGGCACACAAGAAGACTGCATGTTTGAGACACTTTGCATTTCAGCTGGCACCAGTGAGGCTCTGGTCAGCAGAAGGGAAGTGAAAATGATATATTTGCCCATTTATATGAAATCAGGCCTAATCTCTCACATTTTTTTCTGAAGGCTATACTGAGGCTGGTGGCATCACATGATGATAGGGATCTGGATTGCTGAGTCACTGCCAGATGTATATCTATCTGCACAGGACAACAGTCTAATGTGATTGGTACTGAATGAGAAACTTAATGTCATAAGCCCTGGAGTTATGGGGTCTAAAGTAACTGTATCTTTATCCGGCCAATACTACAATTCCATTTAATTCAACTCACTGAACACATACCATGTTCCTAATTTGGGAATGTTTCCAAGGCATTCTGTTAGTATCACAGCTGTTAGTAGCACAAAAAACGAATGAGCCAATATTCTGGCCTTCAAGCATTCGCAAACACAGATGGCTGACACTCTCCAGCTCACTCTAGCGTTTTAAAACACTCTAGCCTTTTGTTTTGGCTGAGTTACTTCTGACTGTGTTCTGGTCCTTCTCCCCATTTGCAACAGTCTTAAAGAAGGCTGATTCTTCACCTGTTTAATTTTTTCCAGCGCAGTTTTTGCTTGACAAAACTATTAATGTTATTTTCTAAATCGGTAAGTATGCTACTTGTCCCAAAGTGTCTATAGGTTCTGCTGAACCGGGTATAATGGGAAGATATCTTATATTCACATTCTGGCTTTATGTGCCTATTATTTATGGTGAAAGATGCACAATTTACAGCTTGCAGTATTTTCTGCTCACTATTCAGGAGACATGGCCTCAGTTCAAAATGGTCGGGCAGAGTGGACCAGCTGGACTGCTCTGTCTAGACTGTCACCCAGATAAACCAAAGCTTAGATAATGAACCTGGACTTATTTTCTGAGGATGAGGGATAGAAACTGCAGTTGAGCAGGAGAGACTATTATATCTATAGTCTATATATGCAGACTATGGAGCTGAAAAGAGATGAAATAAAATTGGAAGTTAAAAGCAAATTCAGGCATATAGCATTAGGACTGATGTCTGAGCACAGAAAGAGGATGGAAGTGGAATTTGGAGACATTTGCTGACCCTGGACAAATAGTGTCCCCACAGCTCCGGTCTGAGTAGAGAGCCCTTCCGGCAACCGCATTGTCAGGTAAACTGTCATAGGCCATTCATTCCGCTTTCTCTTCTGTGAATTGTTCTGCAAACCCACCCTCTTTGTTTCTGCACCCTCGCTACTCTGCAATCACTGCTGAAAAAATCCAAATGGTATGGTGGATCAGTACTGCTGGAATAAAGTTAGGGCTTTTCAGCTTAGCCTGACCTTTAGGACTGCTTAATTAATCTTAACTGTTGTCAAATGTTTGTTTGGTTTTTCAACTTTCTAGTGTGGTTCATCTAAGTCTTTAATTTCTTTTCTTTTGCTTTTCTAATTTTCAGCAAGATACAAAGGCTCAAAAGAATAAAGTCACGGTATGCTCCTCACCTCTCCCCCATTAAATTTATTTTTATTTGAACATGTTTTACCATTTTTTCTCTTCCAGTCCCAAAACATTCCTCTTCTCCTATCTTCTCTGAGACCTTATTTTATACTTTTATTCTTCTCTTTAATATTTTAATTCATCATCTGATTCTTTCCAATCAGCATATTTCTTTCTTTCCCTCCCTACCCTTTTCAGTCTTTCTCTTTACCTCCTTCTTTATGTGTTACACACCTACCCACCTACACACACCCCATACATTGGAACTTTAGCCTCCTCACTAATTTTTTAGACCTGCCTTCATTCTAGGTCTTTGGAAATAGAAATCTATTTTTTTAAAAGAAAAAAAAGTGTTTATTTAGACCATCCACCAGGATCATAATAAATAATGCAATATACTAATGTAATAATAGATGTTCTCATGCACTTATCACATAAATATACAAGAAAGCTGGCTTACAGGGCTGCTGGGACAAATTTGGAAAAGTGTATTTGGCAACACAGTAAAAGTTAACAGTGTTAAGACTATCAAATAGATTCTCTTACCTATCATTTTTTGAAATACATCCTCTATATCAGTGAATAAATGGTAATGTTCCCTTATAGTTTCTACTTTTTATAAACATGCCAGAGCTAAGCTAATTGGCAAAGAATCCAGGTTGATAATTTATCAGTACTCCTAATGGAAACCAGATTTTAGAGAAGAAATAACAAAGATTTAACTTTTGTGCATTTCAGCGTGGAAGCTGATAGACTGCAAGCCAGAATCACTAAAACCATAAAATGTCTGACTGAAATAAAAACCCAATGTATAAGTTTATAAATAGTAACTTTGATACTCAGTATACAAATGCTGTAGAGTATTAGGATGTTTATAATTTGATAAATGACCAATTATCTGTAAAAGTGATGAAGTCGGATTAAAGCTTAATTTTGCTAATAAATTTCACATAGAGTTAAAATAGGGTAACCTTTAACATAAAGCTTTAAAACAAATAATTTAAACATATCTTAAACACTGAAAAAGTGTTTTGTTATTTACAATTAGTGATACCAGTGTATAGCTTAATGTAGCCAACCGCCAGTCTTGCATCCCTCTTTCAACATCTGCTATTACAATCCTCCTTATAAATACTTAGGCAAATTAGTTTAGTGAAGGAGAGCGATCTGTGGTCCACAGTAATTCAATGTATGGCCATTTGGTTTGGAGACAACGTTTAATAGGAGTGTCATCTGTTATTGTCATTTTCCTACTTTCTTGTTAATCATAATTTGCTGTCATTTTGCTTATACTTTAAGTCCACTGAAAATACTATTGCCATCAGTGGAAATAGATTAGTTTTTATCACTTTATTTTATTTTATTATTTATTTTTGAGGCTTTTCCCATTTTGGCCATTGTCTTCTTCTAACTCTTTCCTACCTTGATTGTACTATAACATCAAATCTTCATTCTCTTCCTGTCTTTTCCTTGTTTTTAAATTATTGTTGTAGTTGTTTCCTCTCCACCTACTGTTTATTCAAGTACTGAATTTCTTTGGGGTTCTTTCTCTAGCCCTGTTCACCTTTTCATCTTCACACTGGTGCCACATATTCTCTGCCTGTGTACATCTTTGAAATCTGTTCCTTCTTTTATGTTCCTTATCTGGGATACTGACATGTTCATTCACAACTCAAAAAAACTAGGAAGGATTAGAAACCTGGCATATCATTGTATGATACGGTGATTTATAATAAGGAATATGTCATTGGTCCTCATCATGGTTCCGGGCACACAGCTCTGAAAACCCTCCCAATTTTCAATATAAGAGCCATAAAAGCATTGTTTGTTATAATATTTAGTTTTGTTCCCAGTTTGAGTATAGCTCCAGAGCAGTACAAGTGAAATGGATGTTTTTTGTTATTCATAGCAAGCCCTTTTCAACAACACCTGTTTATGCTAATGCTGTGACTATTAGAAAGTCGCTAAGGAGGGGGGCTAGTTGCCAGGGGAACCAGTGAAGTGATTAGAGGGTTGGACTTGGGAGGATCCAGGCTGGTGAACACTGGAGATGACCTGAGAGTAGTGCACCCAAATACATGCAGAGAAGCTTCGAGCCCCACAACTTGCCTTGTGCATCTTTTCCATGTGACTCTTTCTAAGTTATATCTTTTTATCATAAACTGGCAATCTAGGAAGTAATGTTTTTCTGAGTTCTGTGAGCCACTCTCGAGAATTAACTGGACCCAAGAGGGGTTCATGGGACCCTTGGCTTTATAACTAGAAACACAGGTAGCAGCCTGAACTTGCTATCGGCATTTGAAGGGGGCCAGGAGGCAATCTTATAAAACAGACTGCTTAACTTGTGGGATCTGACTCTGTCCCCAAGTAGATAGTATCAGACAGAATTGAGTTAAATTGTGTCTCAACTGTTGACAACATACACAAATCTCTTCTTCTTTTAGTCTCCTTTATTTGAATGACTAGAATCCCTTTGCACAGAGCAATCCAAATATAAAATCTGAAGAGTATTGAGAAATCTATTATATATATTTTTATAACTCCTGTATCTTCTTGATGAGACTTGCTTAAAACTGAAACTTCTGCACTCCCAGTGTCTCTTACACTATTTATTTTCCAACATAACTTACAATTTACTTGTTTTTATTGTTTGTTGTCTATAAATTGTAAGCTTCTTAAGGACAAAGAAGTTTTGACTGTGGCACTGAACTATCTTAAGCATCTAGTACAGTACCTGGCACATTTTAGTCACTCAATAAATATTTGTAGAGTATAGGGTGAATTTGTAGAAAGAATGAATATTTGTAGACTGTAAAATCTGTAATGTAAATACATTCTTTACTCAGTTTCTCTCACAGCTTACACTTCTTTGAGATCATGGGTACTTATTAAATATCTGTTGAATGAATTGATGACAAGTAAACAACCCAATTTCCATAAACAAAATTTTCATGAACTCCTTAGTGCCATGGATTTTAAGTGAGATGAACCGAGTAGACATAATAGCCATCATAAACTATAGAAATTATACTACAATTGTAAATTTTGTCATTTCCATTTGAATGTTATCCAATAAGCAATAGATACTCTGTCATCAGCAACTGTCTCATCTATACATAGTGGTAATAAATACCCCAACATTCTCATAGAAGGCTTAGCTTTGTAATTTCACTCTATCTTGCACCTGGATTACAAATAAGTCTTATTTTGTTTAAATATGCACCAAATTTCGGTTTTACAAACTTCATCCATAAATTACCCAGATACGTTTTACTCTGAGTAGTCAAAGGTTTGGATATGAAAAATTATGTTTTTTATTTTTTTTTTAGAGACAGTGTGCATCCACCAGTGGGGCGGTGTGCAGAGGGAAAGAGAATCTTAAGCAGGCCCCATGCCCAGTGTAGAGCTGGTCGAGGGGCTCCATTGCATGACCCTGAGGTCATGACCTGAGTTGAAACCAAGAGTCAGATACTAACTGACTAAGCCACCCAGGCACCTTGAGAAATTATTTTTTGATGCATTCTTCATTACATTTGAACAACCAACTTTATTTACATTACAACATGGTACCTATCTAAATCTGCTAAGTTATTTATCATGAGTATTTGTTAACTGGAGTAACCATATAATCTATCATCCACTTTGGGACATATTTAAGAGTGAAAGAAGACACAACTAATTATTCTGGGTTTACTAAGACTTTCCTGAGGGAACAGGGATGTCAGATAACCTATTGTTAATTCATTTCATTTGCATTTTGGTCCCTGATAAGATAATAGCAAAGTTCAATAACACAATGGTTTTCATATAAACCATTATAAGTAGGCAGAATAATTGATGATTTTCATGTTTTACTTCAACCAAAATGTAATAAGTATGGTCTTCTCTGAACAACTTACCATGCTATCTCAAATGATTAAAATATACATATAGATTTTCTAAACAATTTAATTTATGAAAATAAATTTATCCAATGATCATTACATTCAAGTTATGACAGATACTTCAGAATCCAAGAACAGTAAGGGACTACTAAGGTGCAATGTTTTGTGAAGATGGTAACATCTTATTGCTTTTACTTTAGTCTAAATGGTAGAAATCAAATTCTGATGAAATGAGCAAGTTTTTCTGGGACAGATTTTTTAACAGACATGAGTCCGTTCAGAATATATGAGTAGGAAGCAAAGTTGCAAGTAATGTAGAAGAATAGAGGAGCTTCATGTCATCTGTTGTCCAAAGGGATATAGAGACAAGAACCATTCTGATTGATATCATGGTTTGCTAGTTCTTAGCTCTGTCTATGGGTTAAATATTATTAGCCTTTAAGAAAGACATGCTTTATAATTCATATATCTTTTTACTTAACAAATCTTTAAAGAGCAGAAAATTACATTTAGTCAATTCTTTGAATTTTAACATACTGTTTTGTATTTCCATAGATTTGATTGCATTTATCTTCACATGTCAGCTCTGCAGAGAGTTGAAGAAACAATAATTGCTAGGTAACTGAAATAAAATGGAATGATACCATTTGATCTGTTTATATCTGATCGGAGCACATTAGGAGTTCTTTGTTTCTTTCTGAAGATTTTATTTATCTGTCAATGAGAGACACAGAGAGAGAGGCAAAGACACAGGCAGAGGGAGGGGCAGGCTCCTTGTGGGGATCCTGAGGTGGGACTCAATCACGACCTGAGCTGAAGGCAGACGCCCAACCACTGAGCCACCCAGGCATCCCAACATTAAAAGTTCTTGAGTAGTTGTTTGTTGTTGTCTTTCAACAACATGCTTGATTAATGATTTAAAAGAAAATGAAAATGCATGTTCTAACCTCTATTTATTGTACTCAATATTGAGTATGAATATTGAGTACAAATCAAAAATTGATTTCTTCCTCCAAAGAATACCTAATTTTTGTTTCCTTAATATTACAAAGTGCAGCACAACCTAAAAAATAATTATTTTTCTGGATCAAAGCTGTAACACATACCTGAGCTAAGTTGAGAAAATGTAGACAAAATCCTCAAAAAACAATGTAATTAAAATAGAATGATATTAAGGCCCCTGAGTGGCTCAATGGGTTGAATGTCCAATTCTTGGTTTTAGCTCAGGTCATGTTTTGTGTTTTGTGGGATCACTCTCAGGGCTCCATGCTTCACGGGAGTCTGCTTCTCTCTGTCTGCCATTTCCTCCACTCACATGCACACTTTCTCTTCCTCTCAAATAAATAAATTAATTTTTTAAAATAGAGTTATAGTAATTTGAGTTAAAAGCATTTAAGTTGCAGGTATGCTCTTGACTAATGGAGATATACTAATTAACTTAGCAAAAACACACATGTAATTTAACATGGAAGTTAATATTAGAAGAGTAAACTATAAAAGAATGGTATTCAATGCTCATTATAAAAAAGAGGGAATAAAGAAAACTTGATAGTCGATTTAATTCAGATAAGGAGGACAATAATAATAGAAAAATCTATTAATAGTAATGAGGAGAGTGGAAATAACTCCATATGCATCATTAATGAAATAAATAAAAATAGACTAAACTGTCTTATTAAATGATAGTGATTTTCTGATTAGATCTTTAAAATCAAGCTCTATGCTCTTAAAAATACGAAGGCTCTGAGAGCTTAAAAATAAAAATAATAAAAGAAGACACATTAGGTAAGTAATTGTCAACAAAAAAATAGTAGAGCCACATTAAAAACAAATTAAACTTTGAAAGAAAAGGAGATTTTTGGCTTAAAATATTTAATACATATTAGAAAAAGAATAAATCAACAGAAAGATATAATAAAATGATAAACGTGTGTATCTAATATCACTGTTAATTAATTAAGCAAAAATTATTAGTATTACAATGAGTTGAAAAATTAATTAAGCAAAAATTATTAGTATTACAATGAGTTGAAAAATTATAAATAGAGAACCTTAAAATAAAACTTTCTGAAATATCAAGTAAACAAATTTGAACAAGGTTTAGAAGATTTGCAAAACACCTTTAACAAACTATCTCATGACCATATACATACAATAATCAGGATGAACATATTCTTTACAAACACTTAATAGAATATTTGCAAAATCTAAATGGGTACTGAGCCAAAAGACATATTGTTGTTTATTGGTTTGATATAATTTTAAATCTACTTGTTTATGACAAAGAAAATTTAAGAATAGAGAGAGTCGTTTTGATTAAGAGTGAAATAAGCCCTGACAGGCTAACATCATCTCATTTGCTGTCATTGATAAGCTTTCAATAGCTCAGCTGCTGAGGGACTCTGCTGGGGGCTTATTAATAAAAAATAACGAAGCAACAATGGCAAGGAGACATTTAGACTGTAAATAAACACCCAGAGTTTGTAAGAACTCTCTGAGGTGGGGTCCCGGTGAGGTGACTCTTTGCCTAACAAAACAGGTCTCCTGAAGACCTTGGGTCAATTAGTTGCTCCCACAGTAAAAGGCAACTCTTTTACTGGCAGTGATGAAAACCTGCAGTGGCCCACTAAGGAGATCCTCTTGCCTATCAACACTCTGGGTCCCTAAAACAGCAGACTTATTTTTGTGCTGGCAGCCGGAGGTCAGCTTTTAATTGGCTAATCCGCTCTCCCCAGTACCAACTCCTCCAAAGATAGATCTCAACCAAATTTGGACTTTATACCTTTCACTTCCTCTTGCCTGGAACAACACGTGATTAATCTATCATTGGTTTGGAGTATGTTATTTCTTTGTTAGCTTACTAAAAGGTATTATCCTGTATGCTATTGCTTGTGAAATGCCAGTAAACACGTGTTAATAATTACCGGCAAAGACAAAGTCTGAGCATTCATTTGCCCCCTGAGACAAAACACTATCTTAATAACTATTTGGGAATTATAACCATTCAGAGCTAATTCTGTGACCTAAAATCAATTAAGGGGACACCTGTGTGGCTCAGCGGCTAAGCGTCTGCCTTTGGCTCAGAGCGTGATCCTGGGGTCCCAGGATCGAGTCCCACGTCGGGCTCCCAGTGTGGAGCCTGCTTCCTCCTCTGTCTGGGTCTCTGCCTCCTTCTGTGTGTCTCTCATGAGTAAATAAATAAAATCTTAAACGTAAATAAATAAAATAAAATAAACTAAGATAGAAATGAATTACAAAATAGCAGATCTTTGGTATTTCTAAAATACTTATAAATAGCATATTTATAAAAAGCCAATTGGTCAAAGAGGACATCAAAACGTAAATAAGAAATGCAGAGCCATGGGCAAGATTGCATTTGACTTAAGTGCTTACTATTTTTCTAAAAAATAAAAGAAAAATTAATGGGCAAGGTATCTGATTTAAGAAACTAGATACAGAACAATGAAATAAATCTCTAGGAAGATAAATAAAGAAAATTATAATTCTACTGTGCATAGATTTGAAGTAGAAAATCAAGATATATACTTAAAAAGTATTAATAATCCCTTTAACAGTGATATTTTGAAAAGACTAATAAAACAGCTAAAACTCTGGAAATTGATAAAAAAACATAAATTCAGAATGTTGAGATACTTGATTATAGATATAGGATAGAATCCTATATAATCCTATAAAAATCAAAAGACAATCATCTCCTATAAAAATCAGAAGAGAATTTCATGCCAAAACATTTGGAAATGCACTTGAAATTGACTTTGAATAATAACATATATTAAAGCTAAGAAAGCAATAGATGACCAAAACATACCAGTAACCATTGATGAAATTATGTCAATATTTTAGAAAATCCCTACAAAGTCCAAAACATTATTCTGGCCTATCACCATATATAAAAAGAAGAATTAATCTTAGTCTTAAGTGAGTGTTCCAGTTACTAAAAATGAAAATTCTTTTTTTTTAAGTGAAAGTTCTTTTTATTTTATTTAATAAGGTTAGTATGTGCTTCTTACTCAAATCAGTTAGGTACAATATGAAAATAGAGAAGTAATGACTAGTTTCATTTTGAACATGATGCACAATTCTATTTAAAACCTTGGCAAATTAAATGAAATTATATATGAACATGCATCACACACACACACACACACACACACACACACACACACACACACCTACAGATAGCATAATTAAGTGGAATATATCCAAGAAATGAAAGCTGGTTGGTTGTCATCCTCGAATCCCCTTAATAATACAATATTAAAAGGGAAATAATACGTGATCAGCCTTAACAGATGCATAAAAATATTTGATAAAACTTAAAATGATATAAAAATCAACATCTTTGCAAACCAGCAATAAAACAGAACTCCCTAATTTGAAAGGTAAGGATATTTTCAAAAATTTTTGCTGAAATATCACAACAAATTTTCTTTATACTTATGAATAATAAGAACAAATCTGCCTTTATGACTTTTATCTGTTAGAATACTTAGGCAACAAAATAAATAATTAAAAAGGATTTAAAATTAAAATAATTAGAACAAAACTGTCACCACTTAAACTTATATGAACAAATTAATAAAAGTCCTTTTCCTTCCATTTTCACATGTCTGAAACTCACTCCATTGATATTTTCCTCATCATTTCAAAGTTAAAAAAATTTTTGAGAGTTTTAAGCTGGCCAGCCAAAAGTGTTACTAGCCAGGGGTTTGATCAATGAATTTCTTCCATTCCAAAGGCAAGATTCTCCAATGTGGACAGGTTTTAGTACTAGTAACAACTAACATCAATTTGACCATTCCTTGATAATTCAAATTGTACTTCATCAAAAACTGCATGATGGGGCTCTGCTATCCGGATAGTGAGTGATCCAATATCACACTGTCATTAATAGCATCTATTTCCTAGAACCACTTTTGTTACCTAATCTCTTAGGCCCCAGAAATAGATCTTAATATGAGGACCCTAATGCAAGTGAATTATTGAAGAAAAATAGAAGCTACCTGACTAGTATCTGCATATATTCTATCAATCTTTTCTGAAATAGCTAGCATACAATGTAATATAACAAATTAATTAAATAATGGCATCCTTATGTATTGTACTTATGTTCCACTTTCTCTTCTCTTTCTGGTAATACTATACCCATTCCTTAGCAGAACCTCCTACCAACCATAGTTGTTAAATAAGCATGTAATCCATGCATATTCAACCATATGATTACCCCATCACCTTGGTCATAATGATTGGACCATGGATGACCGTGGTAGACAAATAAAGTTGATCCAAGTCCTTCAGGGTGTTAGCAAAACAAGGTGATTTTTTTTTTCCATCACTGACTATGGAGATATTGAAATCTGAGAAATCTATGAGCATACTTTCTTCTCATGCCATATCAAGAAACAAATTTGGATATATACAGAATAAATCAAACCAGAAATGGAGAGGGTGACTCCCTATGGTATCAGTTGTGTCCTGGATCCAGTCCTGCATCATTGACTCCTTTGCAAGTATGGGGACCAATTTATTCTACTTTTCTTAAAGCTCATTTTATGGGTTTACATTACTTGAAGGTGAGAGGACAAGATTACTATGCTCAATAAGTTGATACTGTAAATGTAGTGAATTGTAACTGAATAAAAAATACAGCAAAATCCAGAAGAAAATTTAGTGACACACCTAAAATGATGAAACAAATAGCTATTAATCTAGTATTATAAAACCAGCAAAAATATCCTTAGAAGATGGAGATGAAATTGAGATATTTTCAGACAAAAAAAAAATTTGAGAAAATTTGCAATGATCAGACTTGAATTCAAGAAAATGATTAAGGGAGTTGTTGAGAGAAAGAAAAACGATTCTAGGCATCAAGAGAGAAATACAGGAATGAATAAAGAGCAGAATAAAGGATGAATATGCAGATGAATTTAAATGAATGTTGACTGTGCAGAATAATAATAAAAAGTCTTTTATTATCTAAAATCAAATTAATTACATGACAAAAAATGGTGTAAATGTGGGAATAGGCAAGGGAACTTAAAGTGTTTTAAAATCTTTGTGAAGTAATAAAGGTACTAATTTATATTAGGAGCAATAAGTCAATATTTCATGCTGAATCTTTAGAGAAACCACTAAGGAGTAGCTGACAAGCTAACAAAGGAGAAGATTTAATAATATTTCATTCAATTATTCCAAAAGAAATCTAGATAGAGAAAAAAGAAACATGGAATAAATTGGAAAAATACAAGACATTTTATTTATTTTTTTAAAGATTTGTTATTTATTTATTTATTCATGAGAGACACACAAAGAAAGGCAGAGACATAGGCAGAGGGAGAAGCAAGTTCCATGCAGGGAGCCCAATGTGGGACTCAATCCCGGGACCCCAGGATCATGCCCTGAGCCCAAGGCAGGCGCTGAGCTACCCAGGGATCTCCACGAGACATTTTATAATAAAACATTTTAAAAGATTTAAACTCAAATACATCTATAATCTCATTTAAAAAATGTGCCTAATGCTTCAAGTAAAAGTACAAAATTCATAGACATGTTAAAAAATACAAAGCTGGGCTACCTGCGTGATTCAGTTGGTAAAGCATCTGATTATTTATTTTGGCTGAGATCATGATTTCAGGATTGTAAGATTGAGCCCTTCACTGGGCTCAGTGCTGGACATGGAGCCTGCTTAAGAGTCTCTCTCCCTCTTCCTCTGGTTTCCTCCATCACTCTTTCCCTCTAAAAAGAAGAAGAAGAAGAAGAAGAAGAAGAAGAAGAAGAAGAAGAAGAAGAAGAAGAAGAAGAAGAAGAAGAAATACAAAGCAAGTTATATACAACTTATAAGAATGACACTTTAAAATAATGAAAGAGAAAAGTAAGGGTAAAAAGATGCACCACATACCACATAACACTATACCACATCCTCTCCTACCCTTCAGGAAGTTGTGGTAATATAATATCAGATAAATTTTTCCTTTAGCTCAGGCTGATCCCAGTCCTGGAGCCTGCTTCTCCCTCTGCCTGTGTCTCTGCCTCTGTGTGTTTCTCATGAATAAATAAATAAAATCTTTTTTAAAAAAATCAGCAGATTGCAAAAAAGGAAAATAACATCTATAATGAGAAAATCATTAGTCAGCAGAAGCAGACTCATAAATAATAGAGATAATTTACATATAGGGCCAAAATAAAAAATAATGGCATCAACAAATTACGGTGAAGATGTGGAGAAACTGGATCATTGGTGATTGCTGTGGGAATGTAAAATGATATAGACACTTTGGAAAAGAGTTTGACCATTAGCAAATTAAGCATGTGATTACCATACAACCCAGTAATTGTGTTCTTCAGCATTTAGGCCTGAAAAATAAAAAAATATGTTCACTCGAAAGTCTATGCATAATGTTCAAAGTAATTTTTGGTAGCCAGAAAGTGGAGTAAGTCCAGATGATCTTCAAATGAATGGTTAAACACACTGTGGTATTTACATTATCATGAAATGCTGTTCAGCAATATAAAGGAATAAGCTATTGATGTGAAAAGCTAATCTGAAAAGGTTACACACACAAAGAAAAGGTTACATAGTATTATTCCATATATGTAACATTCTGAAATGTTATATACATTTATACAAATTTTGAAATGGCAAAGTTTTAGGAAAGGAGGACAGATTACTAATTTCCAGGGATTAGAAATCAGTAATTTGTTGGCGGCAAATAGGAGGCAGATGTGGTTACTAAAAAAACAACATGAGGGATTCTTGTATTGATGGAGTTGTTCAATATCTTCACTATGGTGGTGAACACAGGAACTATAGAGGTGATAAAATAGTGTAGAACTTAATACATGGACATGCACACACACACACACAAATAATAAGTGAAGATTTCTCATAGAGAACAAAAAAGTACTAATCCCTCAAATAATTCACTAACTGAATTTATCAAAACTAAAAATTCTTTTATCTTTGGACATTACTAAAGGAATAAAGAATCAAGTCTTACACTGGTGGCCACCAAATAATATATCTGATATAGATTTTATATCCAAAATATACAAAGAGCTATGTAAGTCTAATAAAGCAACCCAATATAACTAGGGCCCCCCAAAGCATTGAACATCACTAGGGATTAGAAAAAAGCAGATAGGCCAATTAAAAATTCCCTGAGTACCCACTAGAGTAGCTAAATACAAGAAATTGAAAAGATCAAATATTGATAAGCATGTGGAACAACCAAAACCATCATACATTTTCTAGTGGGCATGTAAAAGAAACAAAGTTCAAGAGTAACCTGATGGTCTGGCTACTTTGCTTGTAGCTATTTATCCAAGAAAAATAGAAATATTGCTCCACATAAGTCAAAAAGTCCAATGCATGACTGTTTATAGCAGTTTTATTCATAATAGCTAAGTGTTACAAATATCTGTCAAAATTAGAATGTATAAATCACATTGTAATATATTCATGCAATGGAATACTACTGAGCAATGAAAAGGTATGACCTACAAATACAGGCAACAACATGAATAAATCTCAAGAGGTGCTGTGTTGAAACAAATGTCACATGCAAAAGGAAAGCATTTATATAAAGTTTAAAAATAGGCAAAACTAGTTTTTGATGATTTATACAAAGTGTGGTTGGATATGGCTGATGAGGATATACTTGAAGGGGATGTAGGAAACTTTCTGGATAGGTATAAATGTTCTGTATCTTGATGAAGTGATGGTTACATAGTTGTATACGTTTATCCAGTTTTACTCCTAAGAATTTTTCATTCCATGGTATATAAATTTGAATACATTTTTTATTATAAAATGCATTTTCATATTGAAAAGAAAATATTCAGTAAATTTTTTAAAAATAGCTATTATAAATATGATACATTTGTTTGAGAAGGTAGAAGAAAGCATGATCATGATGATGAGAAATGGAAAACAAAAAAAGCTCCAAATAAAATTTCTAGATATGAAAACTATATCTGAAATTTAAAAAATACTCTTAAAAAGGTTAACAACTAATTTAGATACTGCAGAAAGATCAGTGAATACAATCATATGGTATTAGAAACTATTAAAAATAACATTTTAAAAATGACAGAAGAAAAATCTAAACAGAGTATCAGTGACCTATGGACCTATATAAAGTGTTTTAACATACAGGTATTTGGAAGAGGGAAAGGGAGTGGGAGAGGGAGGAAAAATCAGGGAAATTTTTTAAAAATTATAACTGAAAATTTCCCCACTTTTGGTGAAAATAATAAATGTACAAATCCAATTTAGTTTAATTATCCTCAATGCGGGGGATGGAGAAAATAAGAGAGAAAGAAAACCACATTAAAGTGTATTACAAGTATTCTGGTGAACATCTTGAATGTAGCCAAAGGACTGATGTATTATTATTTGAAGGTGGACTTAATTGTTCAAATGTAAATTGTAGAAACAAGAACAACCACCAAAGGATTTTTTTTTAAGATTTTATTTATTCATGAGATACACACAGAGAGAGAGAGAGAGAGAGAGAGAGGCAGAGACACAGGCAGAGGGAGAAGCAGTCTCCCCTGTGGGGAGCTCGAAGTGGGACTCAATCCTGGCACCCCAGGATCACACTCTGAGCCAAAGGCAGAGACTCAACCACTGAGCCACCCAGGTGTCCCCAAAAGATTTTTTTAAGAAAAGAATTATAATTGATGTGCTAAGAAGGAGATAGAAATGAATAATATAAAATGACCATTAGAAACTAGGGAAGAGGGGATCCCTGGGTGACCCAGCAGTTTGGCGCCTGCCTTTGGCTCAGGGCGCGATCCTGGAGTCCCAAGATCGAGTCCCGCGTTGGGCTCCCTGCATGAAGCCTGCTTCTCCCTCTGCCTGTGTTTCTGCCTCTCTCTCTCTCTCTCTGTCTGTCTATCATGAATAAATAAATCTTAAAAAAAAAAAAAAAAGGAACTAGGGAAGAGAGAAAATAAAGGAAAAAGAGATAAAGAACAACAATAAAAAATGGAAAACAGTTACAAAGATAGTAGATATTAATCTAATTATAGTCATAGTCACTATCGGGGTACCTTGGTGGCCCAGTCAGTTAAGCATCTGAATCTCAGTTTCAGCTCAGGTCAATATCTCAGGGTCTTGAGATTGAGCCCTAAATCTCAGTATCGGGACTGGAATTCTCAGTTGGCTTGGAATTCTTTCCCTTTTCTCCCTTTCCTCACATGCCTTCTCAAACAAATAAATGAAATCTTTAAAAGAAGATAGTCACTCTAGGTATGAGTGGCCTAAAGACACTAGTTCAAAGAGAGATTTTCAGTATGGATAAATAAACTAGATGCAACTATGTGCTGTCTATAAGAAACCAACTTCAAATACAAAGATTTAGATGAGCTGAAGTAAAGAGATGGAGAAATAATCAAAGCTAATTCTAATCAAAAGAAAGTTGAGCAGACTTCAGAATAAGAGATTATCAGGGATAGAGAATCATTCCCTAATGATAAAGGGGTCAATTCTTCAAGGAGATAGAAAAATCCTAAACGTATCCTAAAAAGTGTCAAACAAAACACTGGAAGAAAATTTGATAGAACTAGAGAGAGGAATAGTCCAATCCACTACTACAATTGAGGTTTCAATGTCCTTCTCTTAGTAACTGATAAATTAAGCATCCAGAAGATAGTAAGGATAGAGATAACCTGAAAAATACCATCAAAGTGATTTAATTGATATTTATGGAGTACTTTTTAAAAATTCATTTGGGGAATATAAAAAATAGTGAAAGGGACTAAAGGGGAAAGGAGAAAAAATGAGTCGGAAATATCAGAAAGGGAGACAGAACATGAGAGACTCCTAACTCTGGGAAACGAACTAGGGGTGGTAGAAAGGGAGGTGGGCGGGGGGTGGGGGTGACTGGGTGATGGGCAATGAGGGGGGCACTTGATGGGATGAGAACTGGGTGTTATTCTATATGTTGGCAGATTGAACACCAATAAAAAATAAATTTATAAAAAAATAAAAATAAAATAAAATTCAAAATTCTTTTTAAATGCAAAAAAAAAAATTAAAATGACATAATACACATCTCAAGCTCACATGGACTATATACCAAGATAGATCCCATACTGTGGGCCATAAAAAATACTGTAACACATTTTAAAGAATAGATATCATAAAAAATTATGTTCTCAAAGCACAATGCAATTAAACTGGAACTCAATAGCAAAGTTAGATGGGCAAATACTCAAATATTTGGAAATTAAACAATGTATTTCTAAATACACACATCAAAGAGAAAGGTTTAGTTGGAATTTCAAGAAATATTTTGAACTAAAAGAAAATGAAATTTATGAAAATTTGTAGTACGTAGCTAAAACAAAGCTTAGAGAAAAACTTCTAGTATCAAATGCATGTATATTAGGAAAAAAAGAAAGATCTAAAATCCATAACCTAAATTTCTGCCTTGGGAAACTAGAGAAGAAAAGTATAACTTATTCCTTAAGCAAGCAAGCAAGTGATAAAGAAAAAAAAGAAGAAATAATGAAAACTGGAGCAGAAATTATTTAAAGTGGCAAGAAAACAGTAGATAAAGTGAATAAAATAAAAAATTGGCTCTTTGAAAAGTTCAATGAAATTGATTAGCCTCTAACCAGGTTAACTAAAAGAAAAAGAAATAAGATGAAATTTACCAGAACCAGAAATAAAAAGAGGATATCCATGATTTCATGGATATTACAAAGATAATATGGGAATGCTACAAATACCTTTATGTCCACAAGTTTGGCAAATGGATGAAATGGTCTGGAAAGAGCTTTCTAGATATTCTGAAATTAAGTTTATGGCTGCATTCAAATTTTTACAACAGAAATGCATGGTGTGAGAGAGGACATTCAATAATAAAGTAGCCTAGTAGCAATGGGCTTGAATCTGATACCCTGGCTTTGAACCTAAACTCTGACACATTCAAGCTTTTTACCTTAAATAAGATATTAAACTTCTCTGAACTTTGGTTCTCGCTGCATAAAAAGCAGCAATAAAATAGTATTTTTAAAAGATTTTATTTATTTATTTATTTATTTGACAGAGACAGAAAGCAGAAGCAGGGGGGACTGCAGGGAGAGGAAGAGGGAGAAGAAGACTCCTCACTGAGCAGGGAGCCAATGTGGGGCTAGATCCTAGGACCCTGGGATCATCACCTGAGCTGAAGGTAAATGTTTAACCGACTGAGCCACCCAGGCTCCCCTAAAATGGAATTTTTAAAATAAAGTAAGGAATTAAAAATGAGAATGTACAAAAACATTGAGTGTATACCTGAAACATGGTAAGCAACCCATAAATATGAGTAATAACAGTAGTAATAAAAGAATACAAAAAAATCATACAAGGGGTAAAAAAGTAATTAAAATTTGTCATTATATCCAATTTAAATAAACTTGCTATATTATGCAAGTCAAATTTAAAATTAAGTTTTCTAGTATAAATATCACTCTAATTTTCCTGAAACATCTTCTCCAATTCCATTCACAAAATCTAAGAAAATGTTTTCAGTAGATTAGTTTAAACTCCATATTTTTTTAATGATTTAGTTAAAAATTGATATATTCATAGAACACCAAAACAAGTAGTTTATCTTTACAGTCTTATGTGACGCTCAATATAGTTAATCACCCAAAAGCATGGCACTGACCAATCAGAGTGATGTAAGGTCCTGGAAGCATCTTGTTTTGTTAGGAGGTCACTCCAAGATGGTACGTCCTAGTAGAATTACAGGGAGGTGCAAGGTCATCATATTGAAAGCAGCCATAAATGAGATGCTTAGGTTGTGGAGGAAGAAGTGTCCTGGAAAGCAGCTATTAACTGACCGTATTTGTACAGCTGGTATGGCCATACATGTTTTTACTACATGAATATTACACAAAGAAAATCCACTCTACTCTAATTATTTATAGAAAAGGGTATTATTATGTAAAAGTTGCATTGATAATTTTTAGTTACGTAGATAAATGTTAAAAAAAAAAAAAGGACAAATTTTACTTCTAGTCACATCAAGCCAGAATTAGAGAAACTTAAACAACTTGATCTAGCACCATCTTTTTTATGGTTGAAGAACTGTTGACCTAAAAAGGTTTCCCACAAGATATTTAGTTTGGCAAAAGAACAAGTATTAGGCTCCATATCTTCAGACACATTGACCGGTCCTATTTTTCTGTTAACAAATTATAGTTAACATTATTCCTAGTATCAATGACTGATATCTTGTGAAAACAAGATTAATTATAAAGAGTGCTTTATACTATTAAGTAATTTATGCTTGTAATCTCCTTATAGAAATATTTGTTCTGCTAAAAAAAAAAAAAAAAAAAAAAAAAAAAAAAAAAAAAAGAAATATTTGTTCTGGATTGTTAAATATCCTTTCACAGAAATCAAAAGGAGAGTCAAGAAGTTGAAAAATTATTGCTAGACACATGCCAAATCTTCTACCATAGAAGCCAATAAAAACTAAAGGAAAATGTTCATGATTAATGTGAAATATTCCTAGAATTGCCATTCTTCCCTTCCTACACTTTACCAAAAGCACAGTATTTTTCTCTTTTTGTTGACATGGAATTTTGTAAGTATTAAGACACATTGGAAACACATTCTCTTCTATTCAGTTGTAATCATTAGAGGATCAAAATATTCAAATGCTATTTTCACACAGTATTTATTTTCATTTGAGTTGATGGTCAATATCCCCCTAAAATGATAACATTGTACTTAATCAATACCCTCTGATTTTAAAGTATAACCATTATATTCTATTACAGGTTAAGTAAGGCAAAATTATGAGACTTTTGTCCTTCTTTGTTTGCTATTTTAACTCTCTGGAAAATGTTGTAAACAAAAGGACATTAAGTGATCTTACAATGTAAAAGTGACTTAACAAACGCTTTAAGACTGGTCTCACTCTCTAAAGGACACTTAGTGATGAAGGCTGCCCCATCAGATAAATGATGTGCTCTGTAACCATAGCACAGGCCTACAGTACTGGAAATGTTTGTAAGTGTCAAAAGATCTTCTTTCTTTAGACATAAGGCAAAATGTTAAAGCAGTAATGTGTTTTCATTATAGCTTTCCCTATCATTAAATCAATTAGTTCTCATTTTTTTTTACTTTAAAAATACTGACTACTCAAAAATGTACTAAAGTTTCCTAAGCATTTCGTGACTAATAGTGGCCATGAGTGTGGTTTGGGGGACATTTATGAGATTTTTTCAGAATTTAATATACATTTGTTACATAAGGAAATGCCTGTTTTCTATCCTAAATCAGGACCATCCTTGGGTACAGGCAGGATCAATCATTATTCCTATGGCACAAATTAAATTAATATAGAAAAACAAATTGTATTTCAGTTTTTATTACCTACATTCAATTTGATTTCTTAATATTTTATCAGGAACCTGCATACTAAATTATTTGCGCTTAAGGAATTAATAAGGAAGTGGAAGCAAGGTATGTCTGTGAAGTTAAGCCATGAAGAAGACAGGAATAGAATCATTAATATCTATAAAGAATATATATATTTTTTAATTTTTTAAATTTATTCATGAAAAACACACACAGAGAGGCAGAGACATAGGCAGAGGGAGAAGCAGTCTCCCTGCCAAGATCCCTATGTGAGACTCGATCCCAGGACCCAGAGATCATGCCCTGAGCCAAAGGCAGACGCTCAACAACTGAGCCACCCAGGCATCCCTATAAAGAATATATTTTTTAGAATATATGAACATACCTTTATACATAGTGAAAAGAGCCTGTTAAGAGGAGGAGATAAAAATTCAAATAAGATATAACCGAGTCATCAAAGTATAAACATTGTGAAGGATTAGGTACTATAGCAAAATTAGTGTCACATCCAGATCTTGGAACACTAGCTCCTTCCACTATCCCTCAAGTCCCTCATTCTTTGCTGCTAATAATCTCTATCTGTGATATTTGGAGGATAACTTTTGATAACTGGAGATAACTGGAGCTGGAATTGGACTTCTGGGAAAAAAAATCTCCATATTCCTTAGCTCCAGAAGGAATACATTTCAAGGTATAATTTATTTTCCCAAACTCCCCTGAGGACCATTTGAGGCTACAAGTGTACCTGACATTGTTCCTGTGCTTAGCCTCTTCCCTTCTGAGTTCTCTTCCTCCAGACCCTTATTGGTTTCTCCTGGGAGTACTTTTAACAAATGCTATGCCTAAATGTTTCATATTAGGGTCTGCTTTGGGAAATCCAAAGTAAGACTGACACATTTTGGGACGCCTGGGTGGCTCAGTGGTTGGGTGTCTGCCCTCAGCTCAGGGCATGATCCTGGAGTCCTGGGATTAAGTCCCACATCAGGCTTCCTGTATGGAGGCTGCTTCTCCCTCTGCCTATGTCTCTGTCTCTCTCCCTCTGTTTCTCTCATGAATAAATGAATAAAATTTTTTTTAAAAGACTGATACATTTTATCATTTGATTCAAAACAGACAAAAGAGAGATGCTAAAGATACAGAGTGCTTTGAATTTTAAGGGGCAGGAAATTCAACATGTACACTAGAGTGTTCTTAATTTCATTAAAATAGATAGCAAAGAAATCCATCAAATTGTCATAAAAGGTGATTTGAAGACAGCACTATTTCAAGGTTCTTCCAATTAATAGTAGAAGGATTTCAGAATCACTGTTAGAACCCAATGGGTTTTTAGATAATGGATTCTTTAGAAAGGTTGGGAGGTTTGTGTCAGGAAGGTGAGGTGGTGTCAAAAGTAGGAGTAATTTAGAGCATGGACGGGGACAAAGGACAGGCTTTCATGGTGCAGTGTGATATGAGGTCCAGTAACTAGAATGTACCATAAGGCAGCAGAGGTAGCTGGAACCAGATAGAAGGCAGGACATTCAGTGATTGTGCATGGAAATGCATAAAATATATGTGGAAGTGCCCAATAAATGCTCATCCAAAAGTTAGTTTTTTAAACTACACTTGACCCCCCCCCCGCCAACTTCAAAGTATGGCTGCTTACTCTTAAATGGAATACACATAGTAATTTTGGGTGGGAGTGGCTCATTTTTAACCTCACAACATGAGGATTAAGATTAACTATGTAGGATCCATTATGCCTTGTGCATAAATAGCCAATAACAAATCAAAATGTGTTTTTTCCTTTTATTTAAACTTCAAAAACACCCATATCTTGTCAGTTTGCTTTTTCTCCCTTTATGATCTGTATTCATAAAAAGATACCCTTTATACATACTCTTTATGAAAGCAATAGATTCAAGTTGACTGATTACTGAGGGAGATGATCCTGATGGTGTATGCTTGTAATAGATACTAAATACGTTCAGCAGATTGGCCACTAGCCAAAGTATTCTTCTCCCAAAATACAAAGGATCCCTATTTTTAAAATTATTTTCCAGCAGTATTCTAAACATATATTGGCCCTCTCAGAAAATGTACACATGAAATGCCACAAAATGAGATTGAAGTGAAATGGAAATAAATAGAATGAGGGAGAATGAACCTCAACCACCATATTCTCTCTTTCTCCTCTCCTGGTACCAAATATCTATGATCAGACTGTACCTTATTTTGTAAATAATGGACTCCAATCCTTAAGTCCTTAGCCATTTTCCAGGTAGTACACAGCCACTGATTTGGGACAGAACATACCAAGTACTTTTCTACAAAGAAATTAATTCATTAATAGGATTTTGATTTTTCATTGGCAACACAGATGACAAAAGAAAAAAATGATGAAAAATTATCAGCTTCTCTTCAACTCCTTTTATAATCAGCTTCTGGTATCTGAACACTCAAATATTACTGAGAGTAGTAGGTTTTCTTTTATCCTAGAAAATTCCTTTCTTTGAGTTAATGGCATCAATGGAGAGTTGCCAAGTGATGAAAAATAAATGTCAATATACCCTATATCTGTATCACTAGCACAATAAAATTTAAATAACATAATATATTGGAAAGGACATTTAATTATAGGGATAAGCTCAAATGGGAGGCTAAATTCTGCCATTTATTGGCCCTGGACAGATTACATAAATTCGTAAGTATCTATTCTTAGCTGTAAATGTGTTTTTTTTTTCTTTCTTAAAGCTTTATTTATTTATTTGAGAAAGAGAGAGATCTTGAGGGGAGCAGCAGAGGGAAAGGGAGAGAAGCAGAATCCACTGAGTGTGAAGCCTGACTTGGGGTTCAGTCTCAAAATCCTGAGATCATGACCTGAGCAGAAATCAAGAGTCAGATGCATAACCAACTGAGCCACCCAGCCACCCTAAAATGGGTTTTTTTTTTTTTTCTTATCTGGAAAAAAAGATTGCTTATTTTACCAACATTGTAGATTTTTTATAAAAATAAATTGAGATACATAAGAAAAAAATGAATTTTCAATATTATCCATAAGTGTATTGTTATTACTATACTCCAAGAAGGGCAGAGGTTTTTCAAGGTAAAAAAAAATAATAACTCATTATTATTATATTGTACCTGTTACTATATATCATCTTCATCTTGACTTTTTGAGATTGATAACTACACTTTAATTTCACAACCTTTTTAAGTGGAAAACAATATTGCACTCAAAGAAATTCAGTGACATATCCAGGGTCACTGAACTTCAAATTTAGTTATTGTGTGAATCTGTTTAAGAATAAGTAGCCATAATTTTTTGTGGTCAACTAATTTTTGACAAAGCAGGAAAGATTATCCAATGAAAAAAAGGCAGTCTCTTCAACGAACAGTGTTGGGAAAATTTGACAGCCACATGCAGAAGAACTGGACCAGTTTTTTACACTATTCACAAAAATAAACTCAAAATGGATGAAGGACCTAAGTGTGAGACAGGGTTCAATCAAAATCCTAGAGAAGAACACAGACAGCAACCTCTTTGACCATGACCACAGCAACTTCTTGCTAGACACGTCTCCAGGGCAAGGGAAACAAAAGCAAAAATGAACTATTGGGATTTCATCAGGATAAAGAGCTTCTGCACAGCAAAGGAAACAGGCAACAAAACTAAAAGACAACCTACAGAATGGGAGAAGATATTTGCAAATGATTTATCAGATAAAGGGTTAGTATTCAAAATCTATAAAGAATTTATCAAACTCAACACCCAAAAAACAAATTAAAAAAAAATCCAGTCAAGAAATGGGCAGAAGACATGAACAAACATTTCTCCAAAGAGGACATACAAATGACTAACAGACACATGAAAAAATATTTAACATCACTCAGTATCAGGGAACTACAAATCAAAACTACAATCAGATACCACCTCACACTTGTCAGAATGGTTAAAAGTAACAACTCAGGAAATAACAGATGCAGAGATGCAAGGATGCAGAGAAAAGGAGACCCCTGAGTACTGTTGGTAGGAATATAAATGTGTGCAGCTACTCTGGAAAACAGTATGGACGTTCCCCAAGAAGTTAAAAATAGAACTCCCCTAAAACCCAGCAATTGTACTACCCAGTATTTAACCAAAGGATACAAAAATACTGATTCAAAAGAGCACATGCACTCCAATGTTTACAGTAGCACTCTCAACAATAGCCAAATTATGGAAAAAGCCCAAATGTCCATTGACTGATGAATGGATAAATTTGGTATATATAAAATGGAATATTACCCAACCATCAAAAAAAATGAAATCTTGCCATTTGCAATGATGTGGATGAAACTAGAGGGTATTATGCTTAGCAAAATAAGTCAGTCAGAGAAAGATAAATACCATATGATTTTACTCATATGTGGAATATAAGAAACAGCACAGAAGATCATTGCAGAAGGGAGGGAAACTTAATGGGAAAAAAGAGAGGGAGACAAACCATGAGAGACTCTTAACTATAGGAAACAAACTGAGGGTTGCCAGAGGAATGGCAGGTGGCAGGATGGGGTAACTGGGTGATGGGAATTAAGGGGGGGCACGTGATATAAGAGCACTGGGTTTTTTGTTTTTTAATTTTTTATTTATTTATGATAGGCACACAGTGAGAGAGAGAGAGAGAGGCAGAGACACAGGCAGAGGGAGAAGCAGGCTCCATGCACCGGGAGCCTGACGTGGGATTCGATCCCGGGTCTCCAGGATCGCGCCCTGGGCCAAAGGCAGGCGCTAAACTGCTGTGCCACCCAGGGATCCTGAGCACTGGGTTTTATATGCAACTAATGAATCACTAAATCCTACCCCTAAAACTAATGATACAGTATATGGTAACTAAACTGAATTTAAATAAAAAATTTAAAAAACATTTTTAAAAAGAATATGAAGCCATACTTTTTTTGGGGTAGAGGGAGTCAAGTTTAGTTTTAAAAAAGAAACTCTAAAATAAGCTTTATTGGGGATTTTACTTTCTCTTTCTGCATTTCCATGCACCATCTTGCAAAAGTCTGAGCTTTACTGAACACTCTTTGTTCAAAACTTTAAGATATTTTCCTTTTTGTTGTTTCACAGGAAAGGGAGCTGAAAATTTAAAGGGGCCACTGACACAAAAGAATACTGTGAGTTAATAACTTTCATAATGCAGAAAATCATTCTTATTCTATACATGGAATCAGTGAACTAATTTAAAAATATTAGCCTCTGAAAATTATCTCTTCTCTTTTGCACAGGAATAAGCATCATATCTACTCCATTACATGGGCTATTTGAATATATTACTAGGATTGTATCTAGCACACCAGTCCTTTCTGTCTAAAGAACAATTTTCAAATAATTGAAATTTTCACTTACTTTTTTTTATTATTCTCTGGGGCCTTTGCAATGAAAAAGCATAAAAAAGTAAGTATTCTACAGTCCAACTACATTAGTTGGAAATATTCAATGCAATTCCTATTTCTAGATTTCTTTCTACCCACTTTTTTCTTTTATTTCATTATTCTCAGTCTCACAATGTGCTAAAAAAAATTAAGTATCATCATAGAGTATGTGAAGTCCTTAATAATACTATGATGGTTGGGATGCTTGGGTGGCTCAGTGGTTGAGCATCTGCCTTCTACTCAGGGCATGATCCCAGGGTCCCAGGATCAAGTCCCACATCGGGCTTCTTGTGTGGAGCCTGCTTCTCCCTCTGCCAGTGTCTCTGCCTCTCTCTCTGTCTCTCATGAATAAATAAAATCTTTAAATAAATAATAATACTATGATGGTTGATAAGCAAGTGTATCTAAAGATACTTCATTTCTCTGGTGCTGTTGATAACTTGGAAATTATACTGCCCAAGAGACTTCCATCCTCCATATTCTAACTGTACACTCTGGCTGGAGGAAAGCAACTAATAAGAAGATAGATCTTGAGGGGATCAATTGAAAGAACAACCTCATTATTGACATACTTCATACTAGTAGATAGCATAAGGCCTTTTTCTTCAATAATTTTTAATAATAAAATTGAATAGATAATACATTTTGGTATTGAATATGAAAAGTAAAAAATACCATTGGAAAAATTAGTCCTGTCACATTTATTAGGAAGCATGCTTTGTATAATTTAATCACAGTTGTTTAACTCATGGTATACTCTTGTGGTGAATTTTTATTTGGGAGAGATTATAAATGAAAGCTAGCAAATTGTTTCAAAATGATGGTCACAACATTATTGTAATGAATTTTCTTCATGCACTTTGAAGTAGACTTGAGACATCTTACAAAACAAAAGATAAGACAGACTATATATATAAAACGATAGTCATAAGAAAGAGTCAGAAGGATGGAAATTTCCAGTCTGTTATGCTGAAATAATTAACACAGTTAGAAATGTCTCTTTGTCTTGAATTTTTTGGAAACTAAATAAAAACTGGTATATTTGCTATGTTACAATTTTTTCAGTAGGAATAGAATAAATACATGTATATTAATCAACAAAGACAAATGTTTTCTTGGAACTAAGCTGAAAAAGTTTGTGTACGTTTGCATATGAGCAAGATTGGGCTATATTGGGCAATTAGTTTCTAAAATGCTATCCTTAAAAATGTAAATAGGAGGCACCCCACTCCCTGCTTTCAAACTACATTACAAAGCTAAAGTAATAAAAACAATATGGTTTTAACATAAAAATACATCTATAGGTAAATAGAACAGAACAGAGAGCGCAGAAATAAATGCATGCATATATGGTCAACCTTTTTATTACAAAAGGCCCAAGAACATACAATGGGTAAAAACAGTCTCTTCAATAAATGATATTGAGAATATTGGACAGCTACATGAAAACAGAATGAGACTGGACCACTATTTTACAGTTTATACAAAAATCAATTCAAAATGGATTAAGACTTGAATGTAAAATCTGAAGCCATAGAATGCCTAGAAGAAAAAAAGGTGATAAGCTTCGTTTTTTTTTAAGATTTTATTTATTTATTCATTAGACACAGAGAAAGAGAGAGAGAGAAAGACAGAGACACAGGCAGAGGGAGAAGCAGGCTCCATGCAGGGAGCCCGATGTGGGACTCGATCCCTGGTCTCTAGGAAAACGCCCTGGGCTGAAGGGAGCGCTAAACGGCTGAGCCACCAGGGCTGCCCTGATAAGCTTCCTGATGTTAGTTTTGGTGAAGACTTTTTTTATTTGACACCAAAACAAAGGCAACAAAAGCAAAAATGAACAAACTAAATGGGATGATGCCAAACTAAAAATCTGCATAGCAAAAGAAACCATCAACAAAATGAAAACAAAAACTACAGAAAAAGATAAACTATTTGCAAATTACATTCTGACAGGGAGTTAATATCTAAAATATATAAAAGATCCATACAACTCAGTAGGAAAAAAAATAATTCAATTAAAGGATGAGCAGAGGGGGCAGGATGGCGGAAGAGTAGGGTCTACAAGTCACCTGTCCCCACCAACTTACCTAAATAACTTTCAAATCATCCTGAAAACCTATGAGTTTGGCCTGAGATTTAAAGAGAGAACAGCTAGAATGCTACAGAGAGAAGAGTTTGCACTACTAATAAAGTAGGAAGACTAAATAAATAAATAAATAAATAACAGAAAGAAAGAAATAAGAGAGAGAAGGAAAGAATCAAGTGGGGGAGGGGCCCCCTCGAGGACCTGGGCTAAGGTCAGTAGGTGAAAGCCTCCAGGACAGGAAAGCCCAGCCCAGAGAAGGAGGAACTTTTTTTTTTTTTTTTTTTTTTTTTTTTTTGAGAAGCAGGAACTTTTAAAAATCCACACTGCATTCTTCCCGAATGGAAAGGCACTCGCGGGGAACTCGGGCAGGATCCCAGGAGGGGCAGTGGAGCCCCCAGGTCCCGGGGTCACTAACAGAGGAGGTGCGCCCCAGGGGAGAGCGCGCCACACACCTTGGCCACACACGTGCCAGGCGGGGCCCAGGAGCACGATTCCAGTGGCCCAGGCCCTGGAGCCAAGGGTGCCGGGGGACACAGTCCAGGATTCTGCACTCCCCCTGGGACAGGCGGAGGCCGGGAGGGCACAGGACAGTGAGGACGCTCCTGCCACTATGTATCCCTGAGCAGGGCAGGTCAGCGCCCCCTGCCCCGGGAGCATCCGGGCCCCTGTGGACTGGGAGCTGCTGTAGTTACTATGGGAGCTGACTCCAGGGCTGGAGAGCCGGCTGCTCCCAGTCTTGTTCCTCCTGGTGTCACCCTGTGCCTGGGACGGAGCTGGGCCGCCAGGGAACAGGGAATAAACAGGATAAACAGCTCCCACTGGGTTGTGCACCCAGCAGGGGGTAGGGCAGCTCCCCCAGGTGCACACACCTGAGAATCAGTACAGCAAGCCCCTCCCCCAGAAGACCAGCTGGAAGGACAGGGGAAGAGCAAGTTCCTGACCCAGCAGCATTGGAAAGCTCCAGGGGAAGTCGAGGGATTTACAGTATATAGAACCAAAGGATAGCCCTCCTTGTTTGGTTTTGGTTTTGTTTTTGCTTGTTTTTTGTTTCTTTTTTGTTCTTTTCCTTTTTCTTCTTTTTTTCTCTCCTTTTTTTCTTCCTTTTTTCCAGTACAACTCATTTTTAGCCACTCTGCATTGAGCAAAATGACTAGAAAGAAGAAATCACCACAAAAGAAAGAATCAGAAACAGTACTCTCTCCCACAGAGTTGCAGAATTTAGATTACAATGTGATGTCAGAAAGCCAATTCAGAAGCACAATTATAAAACTACTGGTGGCTCTGGAAAAAACCATAAAGGATTCAAGAGACTTCATGACTGCAGAATTTAGATCTAATCAGGCTGAAATTAAGAATCAATTAAATGAGATGCAATCCAAACTGGAGGTCCTAACGATGAGGGTTAATGAGGTAGAAGAAAGAGGGAGTGACATAGAAGACAAGTTGATGGCAAGGAAGGAAGCTGAGGAAAAAAGAGAAAAACAATTAACAGACCATGAGGAAAGGTTAAGGGAAATAAATGACAGCATCAGAAGGAAAAATGTACGTTTAATTGGTGTTCCAGAGGGCGCCGAAAGGGACAGAAGTCCAGAAAATGTATTTGAACAAACCATAGCTGAAAACTTCCCTAACTTGGGGAGGGAAACAGGCATTCAGATCCAGGAAATAGAAAGATCCCCCTCTAAAATCAATAAAAACCGTTCAACACCTCGACATCTAACAGAGAAACTTGCAAATTCCAAAGAAAGAGAGAAAATCCTTAAAGCAGCAAGAGACAAGAGATTCCTAACTTATATGGGAAGAAATATTAGATTAACAGCAGACCTCTCCACAGAGACCAGGCAGGCCAGAAAGGGCTGGCAGGATATATTCAGGGTCCTAAATGAGAAGAACATGCAGCTAAGAATACTTTATTCAACAAGGCTCTCATTCAGAATAGAAGGAAAGATAAAGAGCTTCCAAGATAAGCAGAAACTAAAAGAATATGTGACCACCAAACCAGCTCTGCAAGAAATATTAACAGGGATTCTGTAAAAGAAAGAGGACACCCAAAGAAATAATCCACAAAAACAGGGACTGAATAGGTATTATGAAGGCACTAAATTCATGTCTTTCAATAGTAACTCTGAACGTGAATGGGCTTAATGATCCCATCAAAAGGCGCAGAGTTTCAGACAGGATAAAAAAGCAAGACCCATCTATTTGTTGTCTATAAGAGACTCACTTGAGACCTAAGGACACCTACAGCCTGAAAATGAAAGGTTGGAGAACCATTTACCATTCAAATGGTCTTCAAAAGAAAGCAGAGGTAGCCATCCTCCTATCAGATAAAGTTTACCCCAAAGACTGTAGTAAGAGATGAAGAGGGACAATATATCATACTTAAAGGATCTATCCCACAAGAGGATCTAATAATCATGAATGTTTATGCCCCTAATGTGGGAATTGCCAAGTATATCAATCAATTAATAACCAAAGTTAAGACATACTTAGATAATACACTTATACTGGGAGAGTTTAACACAGCGCTTTCTATAAATGACAGATCCTCTAAGCACAACATCTCCAAATAAATGAGAGCTTTAAATGATACACTGGACCAGATGGATTTCACAGATATTTACAGAACTTTACATTCAAATGCACTGAATACACATTCTTCTCAAGTGCACGTCGAATTTTCTCCAGAATAGACCACACACTGGGTCACAAATCAGGTTTCAACGGATACCAAAAGATTGATATTGTCCCCTGCATATTTTCAGACCATAATGCTTTGAAACTTGAACTCAATCTTAAGAAATTTGGAAGAAACTCAAATACGTGGAGGTTAAAGTCCATCCTGCTAAAAGATGAAAGGGTCAACCAGGAAACTAGAGAGGAATTAAAAAGATTCATGGAAACTAATGATAATGAAGATACAACCATTAAAAATCTTTGGGATGCAGCAAAAGCAGTCCTGAGGGGGCATACATCACAATACAAGCATCCCTCAAAAAACTGGAAAAAACTCAAATACACAAGCTAACCTTGCACCTAAAGGAACTGGAGAGAGAACAGCAAATAAAATGTGCACCCAGCAGAAAAAGAGAGTTAATAAAGATTGGAGCAGAACTCAATGAAACAGAGACCAGAAAAACTGTGAAACAAATAAACAAGACCAGAAGATAGTTCTTTGAAAGAATTAATAAGATACATCAACCATTAGCCAGCCTTATTAAAAACAAAATGACTCAAATTAATAAAATTACGAATGAAAAAGGAGTGATCACAACCAATACCAAGGCAATACAAATGATTTTAAAAACATATTATGAGCAGCTATACACCAATAAATTAGGCAATCTTGAAGAAATGGATGCATTTCTGAAAAACCACAAACTACCAAAACTGGAACAAGAATAAATAGAAAACCTGAACAGGCTGATAACCAGGGAGGAAATTGAAGCAGTCATCAAAAACCTCCCAAGACACAAAAGTCAAGGGCCAAATGGCTTCCCAGGGGAATTCTATCAAATGTTTAAAGAAGAAACAATACCTATTGTAGTAAAGCTGTTCCAAAAGATAGAAAGAGATGGAGTACTTCCAAACCCATTCTATGAGACCAGCATCACCTTAATTCCAAAACCAGACAAAGACTCCACCAAAAAGAAGAATTATAGACTAATATCCCTGATGAACATGGATGCAAAAATTCTCAACAAGACTCTAGCCAATAGGATCCAACACTACATTAAGAAGATTATTCACCATGACCACGTAGGATTTATCCCTGGGATGCTGGTTGAACACTCATAAAGCAAACAACGTGATAGATCAACAAGAGAAAAAACAAGAGAAAAACAGCAAGAGAAAAAACAAGAACCATATGATCCTCTCAATAGATGCAGAGAAAGCATTTGACAAAATACAGCATCCATTCCTGATCAAAACTCTTCAGAGTATAGGGATGGAGGGAACTTTCCTCAGCATCTTAAAAGCCATCTACAAAAAGCCCACAGCAAATATCATTCTCAATGAGAAAAAACTGAGAGCCTTTCCCCTAAGATCAGGAACATGACAAGGATGTCCACTCTCAGCACTGCTATTCAACATAGTATTAAAAGTCGTAGCCTCAGCCTTCAGGCAACAACAACAACAAAATAAATAAATAAATAAATAAATAAATAAATAAATAAATAAATGGCATTCACATTGGCAAAGAAGAAGTCAAACTGTCCCTCTTTTCAGATGACATGATACTGTACATAGAAAACCCAAAAGACTCCACCCCAAGATTGCTAGAACTCATACAGCAATTCGGCAGTGTGGCAGGATACAGAATCAATGCCCAGAAATCAGTGGCATTTCTATACACTAACAATGAGACTACAGAAAGAGAAATTAAGGAGTCAGTTCCACTTAAAATTGCACTCAAAAGCATAAGATACCTAGGAATAAACCTAACCAAAGAGGTAAAGGATCTATACCCTAAAATCTACAGAACATTTGTGAAAGCAATTGAGGAAGACACAAAGAGATGGAAAAATATTCCATGCTCATGGATTGGAAGAATTAATACTGTGAAAATGTCAACGCTACCCAGAGCAATTTAACATTTAATGCAGTCCCTATCAAAATACCATGGACTTTCTTCAGAGAGTTGGAACAAATCATCTTAAGATTTGTGTGGAATCAGAAAAGATCCCGAATAGCCAGGGGACTATTGAAAAAGAAAATCAGAGCCGGGGGCATCACAATCCAAGATTTCAAGTTGTACTACAAAGCTGTGATCATCAAGACAGTGTGGTACTGGCACAAAAACAGACACATAGATCAATGGAACAGAATAGAGAATCCAGAAATGGGCCCTCAACTCTATGGTCAACTAATATTTGACAAAGCAGGAAAGACTATCCACTGGAAAAAGTCCAGTCTCTTCAATAAATGGTGCTGGGAAAATTGGATAGCCATGTATAGAAGAATGAAATTAGACCATTCTCTTACACCATACACAAAGATAAACTCAAAATAGATGAAAGATCTAAATGTGAGACAAGAATCCATCAAAATGCTAGAGGAGAACACAGGCAACACCCTTTTTGAACTTGGCCACAGCAACTTCTTGCAAGATACATCTATGAAGGCAAGGGAAATAAAAGCAAAAATGAAATATTGGGACTTGATCAAGATAAAAAGCTTCTGCACAGCAAAAGAAACAGTCAACAAAACTAAAAGACAACCTACAGAATGGGAGAAGATATTTGCAAAAGACATATCAGATAAAGGGCTAGTATCCAAGATCTATAAAGAACTTATTAAACTCAACAGCAAAAACAAACAAACAAACAAACAATCCAATCATGAAATAGGCAAAAGACATCAACAGAAATTTCACCAAAGAAGACATAGACATGGCCAACAAGCACATGAAAGATGCTCCTCATCACTTACCATCAGGGAAATACAAATCAAAACCGCAATGATACCACCTCACACCAGTGAGAATGGGGAAAATCAACAAGACAGGAAACAACAAATGTTGGAGAGGATGTGGAGAAAGGGGAACCCTCTTGTACTGTTGGTGGGAATGGGAACTGGTACAGCCACTCTGGAAAACTGTGTGAAGGTTCCTCAAAGAGTTAAAAATAGAACTACCCTAGGACCCAGCAATTGCCCTGCTGGGGATTCAGAATACCCAAAGATACAGATGCATTGAAACGCTGCGACACCTGCGCCCCAATATTTATAGCAGCAATGTCCACAATCGCCAAACTGTGGAGTGAGCCTTGGTGTCCATCGAAAGATGAATGGATAAAGAAGATGTGGTTTATGTATACAATGGAATATTCCTCAGCCATTAGAAACGACAAATACCCACCATTTGCTTCGATGTGGATAGAGCTGGAGGGTATTATGCTGAGTGAGGTAAGTCAATCGGAGGACAAACATTATATAGTCTCATTCATTTGGGGAATATAAAAATTAGAGAAAGGGAATAAAGGGGAAAGGAGAGAAAATGAGTGGGAAATATCAGCGAGGGTGACAAAACATGAGATACACCTAACTCTGAGAAACGAACAAGGGGTGGTGGTAAGGGAGGTGGGCGGAGGGTGGGGTGACTGGGTCACTGGGTGATGGGCACTGAGGGGGGCACTTGATGGGATGAGCACTGGGTGTTATGCTATATGTTGGCAAATTGAACTCCAATAAAAATTTTTAAAAAAATTTTAAAAAGAATGTGCAGAGTATTTGAATAGGAATTTTTCCAAAGAAGACATATATGTGAACATGTATGTGAACAGGTGCTCAACATCACTAATCAGGAAAATGCAGGTCATAATTACAAGCAGATATCACCTTATAACTGTTAGAATGACTGTTATCAACCTCAAAATAAATAACAAGTATTGGCAATGATGTAGAGAAAAGCGGACCCCTGTGCACTGTTGGTAGGAGTGTAAATGTGTGCAGCTATTGTGGAAAACAGTACAGAAATTCCTCAACAACCTCAGTGTCTACTTAGGGATGAATGGATAAGGAAAATGTGGTATCTATACACAGTGGAATACTATTTAGTTGTAAAAAGGGGATAAAATCTTGCCATTTGCAACAACACAGATGGGCCTTGAGGGTATTATGTTAAGTGAAATAAACAGAAAAAGGCAAATCCTGTATGATCTTATTTATATGTGGACTCCAAAACCAAAACAAAACCAGACTCATATATAAAAAGAACAGATTGGTGGTTGCCAGAGTTGGGGTTTGAGGAATGAGTGAATGGGTGAATGTGGTCAAAATGTACAAACTTACAATTATAAAACAAATAAGGGATCCCTGGGTGGCGCAGCGGTTTGGCGCCTGCCTTTGGCCCAGGGCACGATCCTGGAGACCCGGGATCAAATCCCACATCGGGCTCCCGGTGCATGGAGCCTGCTTCTCCCTCTGCCTGTGTCTCTGCGCCTCCCTCTCTCTCTCTCTGTGACTATCATAAAATCAATCAATCAATCAATCAAATAAATTCTGGGGATACATTGTGCACTATGGTGAGTATAGTTATTGCATATTCTATTTTCATTGTATATATCGTCAATTATATCTCAGAAATGATGACATCACAGTAAAAAATATGCATTTAAGCATGCTTGAACTAAAACCTTCCCATATGTTACAAAATATAGTAGAAATCAAATAGAATAGAAACCAAAATAAATATAAATTGTGAAGTCAGGTGAGATATTTCTTTTTTTAAAGATATTTCAACAAAAAAAAAGATATTTCAACAAATATGAGTCAGAATCAGAACCATAATTTATATTTCATTCACTCATTCATTCACTCACTCACTTACTGAGTGCCTATAGTTCTTCTAGCGTAATGCTAGATGTGGTAAATATAGAGAGACATGCTGTCCCTAAGAGACCTAAATTCAAAGGGGAAGGCAGGCACTGAACAAATAATTCTAAATATGAGAGAAGAATTGTATATAATGTGACAAAGGAGAAATACAAAATGTCAATAAACAGAAACTGTTAATTCTTTATAAATGATAAAAGAAATGAAAATTTAAAATAAGACTTAATTTTTCTTCTGTGAAATTGTCAGATTTCATAAATGTGGTAATGCTATATATTGACAAGAGTAAAGTAAGACTGGCTATATTATGTACTTCTATTCAACATGTTATTTGATACCATATTTCTAGAAAGCAATTTGGTACTATTTTGAAAACACTGTATAAAAATGTCATTTTCCCAAATTCTGTTTAGGGATCCATAGGGAGATAATCATTTATGGGTCATTCTTTATGTAAAAAGTGCATCAATGCTCATCAAAGTTTTACATGTAATTTTGAAAAATTAAAACTAAGTTACATGCCAAAATATAGACGGTTTATGTATAATTTACAGATTTATTTCTGAATAAAAAATAATTCACATGCTATGTAGGATAATTGATATTTTATAATTTCAAATTACTACTATTTTTTGCATGTTTAAAAATCTTAAAGGAAATCTATGAATGGTAACCTTGGTTTTATCTAGAGGGAAGTGTATCAACTGATGTGAAGTTTTTTTCTCTATATTTCTTAAAGATTTCATTTATTTATTTGAGAGAGAGAGAGAACACAAACGGGGGAACAACAAAAGGAGAGGGAGAAGCAGGCTTCCTGCTGAGCAGGGAACAAGACATGGGGTTCAATCCCAGGACCCCAAGATCATGACCGGAGCCGAAGCCAGATGCTTAGCCATTTTATTCTTCATTCTTTTCTGTATTTTTTTCAATTCCCTTTCAATAAGCATGGTTAAATTCCACAAACAAAAAAACCATATTTCATTACTGTTTTTACTTTAGGCAGAATGTTGGAATACAAGTTTCAAAAAAAAAAATGTTGGTATATTCTTTCCTATATTCAATTTAATCAAAACTTTTTTATTACTTTTTTATTACCTGAAAAACATTCTTTTAGTTTCTGGAGATACATCAATGAATATCAAACAGCAATTAAATGCTCATAAGGAAACATAAAGCAGGATAAGAATGTAGATAGCAATGGAGGACATTATTTTAGACTGATGATGATTTGAGATTACATTGGTACAGCCTTTTTGAAGTCATGCTATTGACCAAATAACTGAATGTTGTTGAGAGAGTAAGTCATGAAGATATCAGAAAGAATAGCAAGTGGAAAGGCTCTGGGGTGGGAATATGCCTGTGTGCCTACAGAACGTGAGCAATACTACACTGGCCAGAGTGATGGCTAAGCAGAAGAGAAGTAGAAGCTGGAGTCATTTGCTTGACACAATCAGGCTCTTTAAATGATTTTTATTTTTCTGTTTTCTTTTTTTTTAATCTAAGTATAATTAATTTAATTCTTTCAGTGCTTCTTGACTGTTTTCTTGATGAAATTCTATTCTATTTTTTTAATAATAAATTTATTTTTTATTGGTGTTCAATTTGCCAACATGCAGAATAACACCCAGTGCTCATCCCGTCAAGTGCCCCCCTCAGTGCCCGTCACCCATTCACCCCCACCCCCGCCCTCCTCCCCTTCCACCACCCCTAATTCGTTGCCCAGAGTTAGGAGTCTTTATGTTCTGTCTCCCTTTCTGATATTTCCTACACATTTCTTCTCCCTTCCCTTCTATTCCCTTTCACTATTATTTATATTCCCCAAATGAATGAGACCATATAATGTCTGTCCTTTTCCGATTGACTTATTTTACTCAGCGTAATACCCTCCAGTTCCATCCACGTTGAAGCAAATGGTGGGTATTTGTCATTTCTAATGGCTGAGGAATATCCCATTGTATACATAAACCATGGAGCCTCGGTGTCCATCGAAAGATGAATGGAAATTCTGTTCTATTAATGGACTTTTTAAATTGCATATCAATTTCAATAGTGAATTAACTTGTTCTTAGAACTTATTCAAAAGTTTGTGGAAAATGCACACACATCTATATTTTTTAAAAATATGATAGTTGATACTGGGATTTGGCAATATCGTAAGGGCTCCTTCAAATCCACTCCTCCATAAAACCAATAGGAAAATAAAAGCAAAAGTAATTTGAAAAGCAAAATGAATAAGTGCAATGGATTATAAAGCAAAGTATAAGAAAAACCCTCTGTGTCCATATTATTTTAAATAAATTATTAAACAAATAAATGAGTGGGAAGAGATAAGGCTAACATGTAAAAATCCTAGTGATTTATGTAGATACTCACTACTCAAGGAAGTGGAACATAACCATCTGTTCCTTAGGTGTGGTTGCTCACAGTGACTTCTTTTTAAAGAGAAAAACAGGGAAAGGAGGAAAGGAGTAACTCTACAGTGGGTAGACCTGGCAAACATGCCGTTAGCCAGCTGGTGAAGGTTAAAAATAGACATGAGAGTTGATAATATGCATCGTTGATATGATGCGATGAAAATGATGCTTATCCCTATGGTCGTCTTATACAAACCCCATAACCACAGCGTAATCATGAGAAAAATATTAGACAGATCCCAACTGAGGGACAGAGTACTTTGCCAGATTTTTTTTTCCTCAAAACTGTCCAAACCATCAATAACAAGAAAACTTCAAACTGTCATAGCTAAGAAAAGTCTAAAGAGAAATGACAATTAAATGCAGCATTTATTTGGACAGAATCCTTGAATATAAAATGGATATGAGGTAAAAACTACAAACACTTAAATAAAATATGAACTTTTGTTGGTAAGAGAACACCATTGATTCACTAATGGTAACAAAACACTAATCCAAGATGTTAATAAAACATAATAAAACTGGATGAATAGTATATAATAACTCATTTTTCAATAAATCTAAAACAGTTCTAAAATTAAAAGATTATTTGCAAGAAAAAGGAACCTACTAAGGACAATTTCTGCTTATTATAATAGTGAAGAGGATTTTGCTGCTTAGCACTTTGTAATACTGAGAAAGTTCCTTATCTTCTTTTTTTTCCATTCTCTGTAATATGAGAATGATAATAATACTGATCTCATAGTCTTATTGTAAGGATTAATATTTGCTAAAAAGCTCAGTAAAGTGCCTAGCATATAGTAAGCACTATATAAATATTTATTAAATAATATACTAGAAATTCTCCAAGGAGAATCCTGAATGAAAGATTTTTTAATAAGCTTCTTGGATGATGCCAGGAGATAGCCAACAGTCATATATACTTAAATAAAAGCAGAGGGTTGCTAACTGCTCTCCAAGGAGAAATTTTGCATTTGAGAAATATTCAAAAACAAGAAGTTTAAACACAAATGTTTATAGAAGTATTATTCATAATTGATAGAATATGGAAACAATCCAAATGTCAGTCGAGAGGCAAATGGATAAATAAATATGTTATATTCATTCAATGGAATATTTTTTGTTCATAAAAAAGTAATGAAGTACTGATACTGGATACAACTTAGATGAAGCTTGAAAACAGTCACACAATTCCATGTGTTGTATAATTCCATTCACATGGGAATACAGAATAAGGAAATCTACAGAGACAGTAAGTGATTAGTGGCTGCTTGGAGGTGGAGACAGTAGGTAGGTGATAGCTAAAGCGTATAGGGTTTTTTTGTTGTTGTTGTTGGTTTTTTTTTTTTTTGCGTATAGGGTTTTTGTTTTGTTTTTGGTAATGAAACTGTCCTAAAATTGACTGTGGTATGGATTGCGTATATCCATGAATATACTAAAAACCCTTGAACTATATATATTAAATGGGTACCGCATGCTATATGAATTCTATTTCAATAAGGCTGTTTAAAAATAAAGGCAAAACGAAGTTTCCAATAAACAAAAAATAAAAATTATTAGTTTATGTTGCTTGTTCACATTTTTCAAACTACAGATGTGGTCTTGATTCTAGAAATGCACTCAGGAAGTTATATGCAGAAAGCATTTAGTATCTTGCCCTGTAACAACCAAAATCTGGTTCATCAGTCTGGAGACATGCATGCTTTATTTCCAAGATAACAAAGAGCTGTAACATCTGTCCCCACAATGTCTACTTTTAATCCTGTAATGTCATACAGGAGATTATACTCACTATGTGAGTTATTGCTTTCACTTACAATGGGGAATGGGGGATGGGTGAAGAATGGGGTCTGCTGGCAGTTAAATACTAAGCAGTAGACACTATTAGCAATTTAATTCTTTAAAAAAAATGAATAAAGCCAATTCTAGGGATACCAGTCAAATCTCTGTCAACTCAGAAAGGAGAACATAGCAAAATGTAGATATTTGCATGTGATACACTACTGTACAAACTGTTCCCAGTGGAGTATCTGCCCTTCCTCCTCTGTGTCCACACCTGCTCACCCACTTGCCCATCTGCTAAGCAGACTCCCAACTTCCTTTTCTGAGTGTTATGGCTGCCCTGCCAGGTACGTGTGTGTGCTCAGCTCCATGCTTCCACAGAAGCATACTGCATTCTCTAGCCATCACTTACGTTTCCATTTCCTCATTAAATCCTCAGCTCATTCCTCTCGTTTACTTACCTCAGCATCTGGCTGAGGTTATTAAAGATAACAAGAAGTAAAAAAAATATTTAATAAATGTAATCCAAATTAATATATATTCTTTTGTGTTTAAAAACAAAACAGGGATCCCTGGGTGGCGCAGTGGTTTGGCGCCTGCCTTTGGCCCAGGGCGCGATCCTGGAGACCCAGGATCGAATCCTATGTCGGGCTCCCGGTACATGGAGCCTGCTTCTCCCTCTGCCTGTCTCTCTCTCTCTCTCTCTCTGACTATCATAAATAAGTAAAAATTAAAAAAAAACAAATATTCTATTATATCTATTCTACATTCCCTTTGCAGTGACTTTTCTATAGTGCATACCACATTACAATGCTCATGTGCCAAAACCTTTGAGTCTTCATCACCCATAAGGCAAAAACTGATCACACCTCCATCCTCTGCTGTGGCCCATCCACCTGGTAATTTCAAAAATCAGGAAGTGATCACATATCTATGAATTCTGCAATTTCATAGTCCTTGCCTCTCCATAAAAACCTTTATTCCTTCTTGCCTAGGAAGATTTCTTTGCATCTCAAAATCAAACTCAGATTTAACGTTTCCAGAAAGATCTCTTTAACTTTCTTCCCGAAATAAGCACAATTTTTTTTTGTTTATGCTAAGTATTTTACCTGCTTCTATTCACATTTGTTACACTGCATTTAAATGAAGTTGGTCTCCCTAATTCAGTGGAGAGAGAGATCACCATGATCAGGAGTTGTATAGTATCTCGTTATCTGGTATAGTATAGCATAGTATAGTATAGTATAGTATAGCATAGTATAGTATAGTACAGTATCTGGTATAGTATAATATAGTATAGTATCTCACAAATAGTAAGTGCTCAATAAATGCTGGGGTTTTTTTAAAGATTTTATTTATTTATTCGTGAGAGACACAGAGAGAAAGAGACAGAGACAAAGACAAAGACAGAGACAGAGACACAGGCGAGGGAGAAGCAGGCTGCATGCAGGGAGCCTGATGTGGGACTTGATCTGGGGTCTCTAGTATCACGCCCTGGGCTGAAGGCGGCGCTAAACCGCTGAGCTACCCAGGCTGCCCTAAATGCCGTTTTTAATGCTTGAGTAAAGGAACGGATAAACAAATGAATATTTCAACACTTAGTTTTCAAAAATCTTCTCATGCATCAAGTCATGATGCATGATATACTTCTTCTATCTATACTGAATTAGGCTTTACATTAAGTATCAAACTCCTTTAAGAACCAGGAAAACTAAGGATCTGAGAAGTATAATGATACCAGTTATAGAGGTACAGCTTTTTTTACTCCTGGGTCCCAGTACTCTGCTGAGAGGGCATCTGTATTTGAAGCAACAATATTTGGCAGACATGGAAGCTAAAGAATGCAAGTGATAAAAAAGAGAAAGAAATGCAAAGAAAGACATATTTTGTACTATAGATCATATTTTACTGTACACTGGGAAAGCAATCTTACATAAATCTTTCCTTGGAGAGTCACATTTCCTCTAATCACTATTAAACTCATTTTCATCAAATGGAACAACTTATTACAAATGAATTAATGTTGCTTTGGGAACATTTACTTCCTAGGTCAATTTTTATTTAGGAATTGTAGTCTCTTTATTAAGTTAATATAGATTTTTTAAATTAGATCAGGAGTCTCATGTCATGAGGTATCTATCTACACATCCTGAAGAATAGATGACAACCTTGTATCTAAAAAACTAATTTCAAATACTTGAAGATTAATTACATATTATTTAAAGTGAAAGAAACCTTAGAAATCATCATTACCATCCCTCATATCTTAAATTAAGAAAAATATCTGGAAAATGGAGATTCCTCAAGAAGTCCTGGGTCCCTATGACCCAGGAAATTGCAATAATAGGTATTTACCCCAAAGATACAAATGTAGTGATCTGGAGGGACAACTGCACCCCAATGTTTACAACAGCAATGTCCACAATAGCCAAACCAAGGACAGAGCTCAGATGTCCATCAACAGATGAATGGATAAAGAAGATTTAGTATATATATTTGTATAACGGAATATTACTCAGCCATCAGAAAGGATGATTACCATATACATCAACATGGGTGGAACTGGAGGGTATTATGCTGAGAGATATAAGTCACTCAGAGAAAGACAATTATCATATGGTTTCATTCACATGTGGAATAGAAGAAACAGCATAGAGGATCATAGGAGAAGGGAGGGAAAACTGAATACGAAGTCATCAGAGAGGGAGACAAACCATGAGAGACTCTTACCTATAGGAAACGAATTGAGAGTCTCTGGAGGAGTGTTGTGTAGGGAGATGGGGTAATTGGGTGATGGGCATTAAAGAGAGCACATGATGTGATAAGCACTGAGTGTTAGCTACAATTGATGAATTATTGAACACTATATCTGAAACTAATGATGTACTATATGTTGACTAATTGCACTTAAATTTAAAAATGTATTAAAAAAGAAAAAGGAAACCAAAGACACTGAGAGGTGAAATAATTTGTTTAAAATGACTATGTTGCAGTGGATCTGGGAATTGGCACCTGGCTTCCTGACCTAAATACAGGCTCTTTCTTTACCCCTTGTCTATATATTATTCTTTTTTTTTCTATATATTATTCTATGCAAATTGATTAACACACTCTTTGCACCAATTTTGTTTTCATACATCCACAAATGTCTCTACTGTATGGAAATTCATGGATGTTTTTAACAGCTCCTTCTCCTAATCATATTATCATGGTAAAAGGGTCAACATATTGTCTTTTTATCATATAGTATGGAGGGATCATCACATATGAGTATGGATATGGTGTGTGTTTTAAAAATATCTTGCAACAGCAATTTGGAAAGCATTGTCTTTGTTCTTAAAAGAAAGTTTTCAGTAAATATATATTATCAATTTAAAGTTAGTTGTAGATAACCTCATAATTCCTCGTTTTCAGCTGCCTTCTTTGCCTTAGTAATATTCTTACTTTTTCTCTGGGTCTGGTATTACCTCCACTCATTTCTTGGCTTCCAGGCTAGATTTAATTTTCTTTCTAGTTCTGTAGAAGCAATGAATATAGATTCTAGAGACAAATGCATGGATTAAAATCATCCTGTCTCTGTTAGTAACTTGCTGTAAGAAGTTGGGAAAAATCCCTGAATTTTTTTGAATTTGTTTCCTCGTTTGATAAATGTAGGTAATATTAATGCCTACCTCATGAGGTAGTTGTCAGCATTATATGAATTATTCCATTTAAAACTAGTAGCAGGTTATATACTATCTAATAACTTTCATAAATGTTAACTATTAATATAATTATTACACAACTCTCTATGAATATGGAGAACGACAATTGTGATTTGTCTTAAAACCACATGACAATACGATATAGCCATTTTTCTTACTTCCCCTTTTAAAATATATATTTAAAAATAAATAGCATTGCAAACCAATCTTGAACCAAAATCCCTGCTAAATAGTGCCTCTAAAAAAATCACAAATCATATGAATGTAAAGTTATTAAAAAGGCTTTCTAAACTAGATTAAAAATAAGAATGTGATGATTGATCACATTCATAAAGATGACAAATGGCTTCATTTTAACTAGAAAATTTGACACATCATTAGTCCACAGTAATGTGGTCAAATGACTTTCCTTAGTTGGGGAAATATACAGGCTAGAGGAGTGATAAATGGATGCTTTTTAAATGGAAGTAATTCAGAAACTTTAGCTTGCATGACAAAATAAAAACTGAGCATGATTCGGAGGAATGAGTCAGAAGAACCTGAAGATAACTTTTACATTTCGTACTAAACAAAAAAATGCTGTTCTTTGCAAGGATCTCTGTTGATATATTATACCCGCATATTGAATGCATAATGAAACCAATTATCCTTTACTTATTGAACAGAGTATTCCTATTTGAACATTTTATACAAAAGCTTCTCATCTATACATAAAGACCTGTTCAGGACTGGGGATTAGCAATGCAAGAGTTCAGTGGTGAGGCTCACTGCAAATTACTACCTTCTGTAGCTTTTGGTGTTTTGCCGATTGAGGAAGGGAAGGGAAGCCCCAGTGTTTTTGAGTATCTTTCCTTTAATACCAGTGAAAGAGAATAGGGAATAGAATCTTCTACTGAGTGGGTAGAGTACTGGCTAGGGCATGAGGTTCTCTCTGGAGCATTTCCCTTTAAATATTGGCCGTTGCTCAAAATATCTGCAGTTCTACATGCCTCTATCTGGGCAAGCAAATTATATTTCTTCCCCCTGAATTCTCTGCGGACTAGGTCCATGAGGACAAGAAGGAATATGAGTCATTTCAAATTTGGCATTAAATGCTACTTTTCTAGCACTTGGATACATTTTTTTTAAATGTCCATTAAATGCCCCCTCAGAAAAAGTGGCCTCAGAACATGGTCATTTAATCATTAATGCTTAATAGTGTGGAATAGCTACAGGTCAGAAGGAGATATTTCTTCACCATTATATTTTATTCAGGTCATACTGTTATGAAAACAGAACAAAGAGAATTCAATTTCTAACAATCTTATATAGTACTACTTTCTGGTAGTCATTAGACAACTTGTCAAACTAGAAGCAACAAAGCTATAATCAACAATGATAGACAACAAGCAATCATACAGAAGATACTTTATGGAGAGAACCAGGTTATTTCCTAGTGTTATTGTTGATCTTGGTTGAAACAAGGCAAAAATAAGCCAGAGGCCAATTGAAGGGTCAAGAGAGAGAGTTGTCATTTAGCTGGCCCAAACTACGACTTTTCTAATTAAAGAAACACTGTGGAGATGGAAATGATCTGCAAGGGATTCAAGGAATTTATACAAGGTGGGGATGCTTTTAATGGATGAATTTTATGTAATTTGATGCTGCATGTACCCTTCTGTGAAATTCCTTATAGAAGTATTTCAGAGTGTGGAAATTCTACTCTATTTCTTCTCTTGGCTCTCAACCTCATTCCCAGCATTCTATGCTCTCCTTTGTGTCTTGGGGACACAGTGGTGACTGGGGGCTCCAGTACCACTGGGATGATTTCCCAAGAGCAGAAGCCAGAGTGCCAACTCCTAGTGGTTTGTTGCAGTGCAATTCAACAGCAGTAGATGCCCAAGAGAGACTTTTCACATGGTGGTAATGGAGGCATGAGGACACAAACAAAAACTAGCATTCTTTAACTTTGTTTAGAACTGAAATGGCACCAAAAATGTCTTGTACCTTTGTCTTCAGTACAGGCAATATGACTGAGCCCAAAGTCAAGGAGTAGGGAAATCTGTGCTAGTTCTTCAGTACAGAGAACTGCAAACTTACATGGCAAATGGCATCAAAGTTTGGGACCAACCATGCAATCTGCCCCACATTCTGTGTGTTCCTAATTCAATGATACTTGATGTTGCACACAAATGTCAGAAACATTTTATCATGATCATCTGGCTTGAGGGACATAGAATGCTGTTGTTCACCTTTCCTGCTTCTTTGGGGGAAAACAGCAAGGAAAAGTGAAGATTCTGAAAGGGGAAATTGTATCTGAACAAAGCAACCTTAAATGCTACATTTAATCAGGGAAAAGCAGATAAACCCTGTGGAACCTAATTTTTTGCAGATTCAGAATGATTTTTTATGCTAAATATAGAGACAATGTTAAGAAAAACTGATTTCTGTATTATGACACTTGTAGAAAATAGTGTATTTATCAAACTTTTTTTTCACTTACATCTGGCGATAAAAAATACACGAGGATATTAAAACATGTTTAATCACATGATTTTGTGTATTGCCATTAGTTTCTGCTTTTATTTTCTAAAGGCAATAGACAATATCAAGATATCTGTATTTTTATAGCAATGAGACCATCATCCTGGAAGAATCTTACATAAAGATCAGGGATCAAAGGCCCTAAATAATGAAAAAAAAAAAGTAAATTTCTGCAAAGAAAGACATGGAAAAGCTTTGAAAATCTTCAAAGGGATAGAATTTTATCTTATGGGCAGCCCCAGTGGCGCAGAGGTTTAGCGCCACCTGCAGCCCGGGGAGAGATCCTAGAAATCCGGGATCGAGTGTCTGACTTTTAGTTTTGGCTCAGGTTGTGATGTCATCCGTTTTGGGATCAAGACCCACACTGGGCTCTATCTCAGTGCAGTCTGCTTAAGATTCTGTCCCTCCATGATCCTGGAGACGCAGGATCGAGTCCCACGTTGGGCTCCCTGCATGGAGCCTGCTCCTCCCTCTGCCTGTGTCTCTGACTCTCTCTCTCTCTCTCTCTCTCTCTCATAAGTAAATAAATAAAATCTTTAAAAAAAAAAGATTCTGTCCCTCTGCCCCTCCCTTTGTGCATGCACTCTCTCTCAAATAAATAAATAAATCTTAAAAAAAGTATTCCATTTAAAGTATTTCACTTTAAAAAAAAGTATTCCATTTAAAGTATTTCACTTTAAATTTATGATCCTTAACTTTAAGCTCATAAGGCTTTTCCAAAAACAACCCCATTTTCTCCTCTCCATTCATTCCTCCTCTCACTAATGACTAATTAGTCTTACTTCTTATCCCCATTGTCCTCCTGTATTTCCCAATAGTCCTTATCTCCCTCTGATGTTCTAGTACTTATATTTTTTTCTTCTTTCCCAGTCTGCAAACTACAATATAAACCCTATAATATCAGGCAACTTGTCCATTTTGTTTAACATTGGATCCTTACTGCATGAGATAAAGTCTGGCATTAAGTATTGGCACTCAACTACATATTTTTGTTTGTTGTTTGTTTATATAATCTCCACACCTAACATGAGGCTCAAACTCATGTTCCTGAGACTAAGAGCTGCATTTTCCTCTGACTGAGCCAGTCAGGAGCCTAGATATTCAACTATATTTGTCAGATGAATTTAGAGATTGAATTTTTCCTTTAATGACTTTGGAAAATGTGCCAGTTTATTTAGGACTGGTATCTTTGGGAGGGATAGATTTTTTTATTACAATTGACAGGATCTAATAATATCCTGCATACATGAAATGGTTTGTATGTCATACCATTCTACATATGTGTAAGTTAACCTTAATACATATTTCTTAATTTTGTTTGTCTTTTCTTTTCTTTTTTTAGAGAAAGAAAGGAGAGAGAGAGAGAGCCTGTGTGTATATGCAAGAGCACACAAGCAGTGGTGGTAGGGGCAGAGGAAGAGGGAAAGAATTTTAATCAGGCTCCATATTTGATGAGGAACCTAACTTATGGCTCAATTTCATGATCCTGATATCCTGACCTGAGCTGAAACCTAGAGCCCAGCGTTTAGCTCATTGAACCATCTAGGAGCCTCATATATTTAATTTTAGATACAAATTATTAATTGACTAAGTACATTCTCTTAGACACTAAAGTTTTAATCCTGGGCTCTACTAGTCCCTTAAAGGATGTGAAAGGCCTGAGTATCTCAAATCAATAATTTCTAAACTGTTTTCTATAAAACTTTCTGAGAAAATAGAAGTTTCCTACCTATATCTCATTGTCTTCCTTTATTTCTCATTTCTAATAATGTAGTATACTCCCAATTTAGTGACTGTCCTGGGGAAAAAGAATCTTAGAGGTAAGTCGGGTTCTGGCACATTTGTGCTTTGGAGAGTAATAACTGTTTGGTCTGGCACACGCCTGATGCATTAGATTAATCCTAAAATGATTTAGCCAATGAATGACCCCTCCCAACCATCTGTAAGATATAATCATATAATCTCTGGGATCAATTCTGAGGAAATTATCTTATCATCATAATTACTATGGTTGGATAAATCACTACTTTGGGGGCTAGAGGAAAGGTGGAGATAAACAGAAGCTGAGAGTAATTTATTTTATGATCTCCCAAAACAACAGGTGCAATTTAGTTGTTGTCACCAGGCAAATTCAAAACCAACGTGTTACAATATTAAGAATTATAGAAACAGTTCTCTTTGGCCAGTGATGCCAGGTTCCATATTTACTAAAGGTTTGTTTGTTTGTTTCACCTGAGGTGTAACAATCTCCTGACCTAATTATTTGCTGTGTCTAAGTGATATTTTGATAGGCTCTTATAACAATTTCTCCCCTTGAAAATCATTCACTTTCTACTAGACATAATGTCTAGAACAATAGATCAGAATTTTGTGTATAAACTAGAAGAAAATAATTTGGTTTTCATTAGATGTAGATAAATTGATTTTGTTAAATTTAGCTTGAAATAATATTATTGAAGGTTGCAATTTCATTCACTCTGAAAATAACTATATTTTAATGCTGGTTTTACTACTTATGAATTATGATCCTGGCTAAGTGTAATAATCTCTCTGCACTTGTATTTTTCTTACATATAGAATAGGGCTAAATAAGAAGGGTGTTTTTAAAATTAACCTACATTTGCTGTCCTCTTTTTTACACCTTTTATTAAATTCTCAACCAAATTACCTTCTTTTCCTTTATCCTCACTCAATCGCATTGGCTTCTATGATAATTAATCAGATCTCTTAATGTCAAATTCAAAGATTTACTCCCAGTCTTCACTCTCTTGAGATATCTTTACCACTTGGCTTTATGGTCTTAATTTAATTAATAAATTATTTTTTCTTGGCTTCTTAAAATAATAATATCTTCTATTATATTCTATGGGAATTCTTTCTTCACTTTAAATGTAACTATTCTCAAGATTTCATTCTTTTTTTTTTTTTTTTTTTTTTTTTTTTTATTGGTGTTCAATTTACTAACATACAGAATAACACCCAGTGCCCGTCACCCATTCACTCCCACCCCCCGCCCTCCTCCCCTTCTACCACCCCTAGTTCGTTTCCCAGAGTTAGCGTTTTAAATCAAATTTAACACACTTACTTGAGTAGTAACTCCAGATATTTAATTTAATTATGACCTTTACATTTTTACCTCTAGCCTTAATCTTCCTTTGAATTAATACAATTAAAGTAATCATTACTCCAAAATTCCATACTATTTTTACTCCGTATTGTCACAAAGTATTCTGAACTGAAAGTGTTTGATTATATTCTAAATAGCACCAATATGAGCAACAAATTATTATCATCACCATCCCTGTCAAAATGTAATACACACCTTTTATTTAGCATCCACCATGATCCAATGATTGTTAAATGCTTTGGAAACATTATTTCATTTAATAATCCCAACTATACTATTTCACAAAATAAGAAAGAAAGGATAAATTAGGTAACACTGATTGTCTCTGGTCTTAGAGTTATTAGGTTGGCGATGCTGAAATGGTAGTCTAAATTTATTTGACATTCAGCTTGTGATTTCAACCACCACAGTACACTGCCTCTCTCACTGGACTTCACTGTTTCCAATCACTTCCTGAGGATACCTATTTTGTGTTCTATATGTGCCTCAAACTTGTCTCATCCTATTGTTATTGCTCTATTTCAGGCTTTTTGTTCTTTATTTATTATCACTTTGAGACAAGTCAACTTGAAACTAATTTTACTTCAAATTAAACTTAAGTAAAGAAGTAAAATTCTTTTGATATATCCTGGCTTTTCAGGAAGGTAATTTTTTAAAATGTCAGTTTTATTTTATTTATGTGAAGCATGTGGCCCATTATATTGGGAGAAATAAAGAGTGATAATGCAATGCATCCAAAATGGGATATGGACTCAATCATTGTTTGCTATGATCATATCAATGCTGAGGATAAGGCACACACTTTACCAAAAATTAATCTGATCCCATTAGATTAGGAAATCAGGTAAAAATACAATTGAGAGTCAAACATTTATATATACAGTGAAATAAAATATAGAGTATAATCCATAATAAGATTTTAAAATTTTATATTATGATATTTATTATCTTATATTACAATATTTATATTATGACAATTTTTAAAAAATATAAGAAGAAATATTTCCTTGTGATTTTGTCCTCCAAAAGTAGTACCATTTTTTTTTAAAGATTTTATTTACTTACCCATGAGAGATACCCTGCAGGGACCTGATGCAGAACTCAGTTCTAGGACCCTGGGATCAAACTCTGAGCTGAAGGCAGACACTCAACCACTGAGCTACCCAGGAGTCCCCAAATGGTGCTAATTTTCCTGACTCGTGTACTATGACACCCTCGCTTTTCGAGTGTTCTGGACCTGAAAGATGCTCTTTTCTATGAATTTCTTTTAATAATACATGCTGCCGGGGATCCCTGGGTGGCGCAGCGGTTTAGCGCCTGCCTTTGGCCTAGGGCGCGATCCTGGAGACCCGGGATCGAATGCCACATCGGGCTCCCGGTGCATGGAGCCTGCTTCTCCCTCTGCCTGTGTCTCTGCCTCTCTCTCTCTGTGACTATCATAAATAAATAAAAAATTAAAAAAAAATACATGCTGCCTAAGATATAAGGTTGAGTGGGGAGATGGAAAAATACATTTTTTAGTATATTTCTAACATTTTTGTTTGGTGTCCTTTTATTTTTAACTTGAGTGAATTTTGTTTGCTTTGTTTCAGTTGTTTCACATTCCTATTTTTTTTATCCAGATTTCTAATTCTGACCACGATGGAGCTATAGTCATGGAGCTTAACTTCCCAACAGAAACAGAAAGCTGGAAAATATAAAATACCTGTTGTCAGACACTGGGCCAAGGGAGAACATGACTATGATCCTTGAAGTAAGTAAACCAAATGAAGTGAGTTCAATGAATGTCCCAGCTTCATGCCTGGAAGCAATTTTGGATCATGGATACAAAGAGGTAGAAGCCAGAGTCCATGGCTTCTCTGAATACTGTTATAATAAAAAATTTTGAGTCAAAGTGAGATTTTTTTTTCACTCAAAGAGGTTATTTTTAATGTAAAATTTAGAAATTCTGTCAATATTTTGCCAGCCTTGCTGATATAAAATAAAGCTGAAGGACTTTTCAATGTTCAAATATACTTTTATTGTTAAAATCCAGTGAGAGCTCATTCCATTTAATTTCAAGTTTCAGTTGTTCTTCAGATGGTATTGCATAGGGGCCGCCTCCTCCCCCTACAAACATGCTGATTTAGACTAGAGAGACAGCTCTGAGGGATAGCAGTGTGTGTGAACACCCCAGTAGCTTGGCCTCTTGATGCAACTTGAGATGGGGGTGAAGTCTCCCACCCCTGATGCCTAAGACAGAAAGCAGCAATGGAGAGCATCTTCATGGAAGCAACTAGAGGAAAGGTATTTTTTTAACATTTTATTGAAATTCATTGTAATGAATTCATTCATTCATTATTCTTTTTTTTTTTTTTCCATTCAGAGTTAATTCCTAATACCATGGAATAGTGCATATAAACTATGGAATACCTATTTCTTCCCAGGGTAAAGATGTTGTTATACTTCTTTATAGAAACAGTGCTGAAATTTTTCACTTTAAAAATTTCAAATTCATCCTACAGAATGCAATCTAGTATTTTTTTTAAAAAGATTTTATTTATTTATTTGAAAGAGATAGAGAGCATGAGTGAGGGAGGGACAAAGGGAGAAGCAGACTCTCTTCTGAGTAGAGAGGACCACTTGGGGCTTGATACCAGGACCCTGAAATCATGACCTGAGCTGAGGGCAGATGCTTAACTGACTGAGCTACCCAATCTAGTATTTTTTAAAGTACTTCATTATATATTACCAATGCTTGGCAATACTGGTAACCAGGAAAATAACTCTTATGTTATATGCCAATTATATTTTAATTAAAAAAATAAAAAGTATATTTAAAATTCTTTTATTCTTGGAGGTGCATCTTTTTTGTACTTGAGATATCAATCATCTCAAAAAAAACAACCTTTACAGAATAAGTCACATGTTATTAATATATAGCATATCTTTCCCAAAGTAATGTCTTTTTATACTATCTTGTAAGTCTGGTTTATAATCACTAGCATTTGTTGAGGGCTGAATTAGTGTCAAACATTGTTCTAAGCACTTTATAGGAATCAAACTATTTAATTTTCACATCAATATCAATTTGCTGGTAAGGAAATTGAGGCACAGACAGGTTACATGATTTGCACACAAAGAAGGCCTAAGTCTTATTATCTAGTCCAGAAACACATTTCTTTAAATAGAGAGAATAATTTTTTTTTGTATTTGTCATTAATGTTGACAAGGTCTAAAGGAGACAGTGGATGGTTTGCAGTTTGACAAGGGCTATAACTGTATCTTATACTGACCACATTAAGAAGAGAGATATCTCATACTGCCAATTTAATGACAGTGAAAAAGTGTGTGCCAATTTATGTGCAGGTTGAGTCTAAAATCCTAGAATTTCTATGCAAGAGGTACTGTTGAAACTCATTCCAGCAAAAAGGTAAGAACAGACCAAAAACTCTTATTTACAGTTGCTTTTATTTAAATGTGACTTTTTTTGCAATATAATGATCACTTCATATTTGTTGTGTAGGGATTAGTTTTTCCACAAGGGAATATTGTTTCCGAAATTCTCATATTACCAGGGAAAGGGTTAGAACTGAAGTATTAAGTCTTTTGAAAGTGCCAAGCAGTGAGCCTTCCAAATGGTTTCAAACTCTTAGTCTATTAACCAATTTGTTGTAAATGTGATTTAGAAATAATCACTGTGGATGGCTTGAACTAGAAATTCAAGCAAGGTAGATGGACTTATTTTATTTCATTTAAAAAATTTTTGTCAAGTATTTTTTCTTCCTCTTTCTATTTTTCAAGGTTTTTTTCTTTCTTCAAAGGAAAAAATTTTGAGACTGACTTTTTTCTTTAAGTTTGCTGGGCATAATTGCTTAAAATTTCTATACAGCTCTAATTCTTAATTAAAATGGACTCTTAAGAGAAAAAGATAGCCCAGATGTTCTACATACATTTTTAATTCCTTGAGTGCCTCCTTAATTCTTCTTTTATAAAATCCTAGTCATATTATATTCTCAGTTGCAGTCTGCAGCCTCCTTAGCATTCATCATTATCCTCTGGCAACATCACCAAGCTAAATCATTCCTCATTTCTTAGCTCACTTCATAAACTTCTTGCTTCCCTTCCTAGTATTTTGAAAGAACATAAAACTTGTAAAAAGATTTTTCTTTTGTGAAATCTTAATATAGCTGAAGTACTATGAACCCAAAATTTTCCCAAAAGTTTTTGGGTTTCAAAGTGCATGAGAAATGTCTTTTACTTGTGTATTCTATTATTGGCTGTCTCGTGGCATCACATTTTTAGATCATCTGAATGACCTCAAAGTGAAAGGGAATATTTTGGACATCACATACACATGAAGAATTTAAAAAGGTATTGCTGAATGACGAAGCACAAATCAATAGCACTTTTCTAAGGGAGGGTACTGATTTGATCCTCATTGTAAAACTGAAGATATTCTCTTGAATCAGTTGATAGTTTTCTAACGAGAGTTTTGTTACATAACTTAAGGTTCTCAGAAAATACCTGGGATTGATATTCAGCATAATGCAATAAACTTTCCTTTTTCACTTGTTTATTAGTTTCAGGAGAGAAGTTATGATCAGTGCCTGAATTAAGTTTAAAATAGATAAAAATTTGATTAGAATATTATGTTTTTAGAAAATCCAGCTGGCATGCATGTCCCAAGGAGCAGAACTCAGAATCTGAGAGTGAACTTTAAAGAGAATTAAAGTAAATATAGAACAAGTATACACAATGTAAATTATGAGAAAACTTTCTAATAAGCAGGAAATGATCAAAAGATTATATAATATAACAAAAACTTATGAAATTAAAACTGAACTTTTAAATTAAAACCCTCAGGGGATCGATCCCTGGGTGGCTCAGCGGCTCAGCGCCTGCCTTCGGCCCAGGGCGCGATCCTGGAGTCCCAGGATCGAGCCCCACGTCGGGCTCCCTGCATGGAGCCTGCTTCTCCCTCCTCCTGTGTCTCTGCCTCTCTCTCTCTCTCTATGTCTATCATAAATAAATAAATCTTTAAAAAAAAAAACCCTCAAAGTAATGGCACCAACCATTATAGGCATTGTAATAACAATTTATGCAATTTAATGTAACACATTATCTGATCATGATATTTTCCTCAGTGGCCTTATGAAAAAAACACTTTATATGATATCCAGTATCATTTTTTGATTCTCATCCAAGTGGCTGTAAGTGCTGACCTTCTCACTTTCCAATTTGAGTCCATAGGAAATGGAGACAGAGTGCAAGTGCAATGCATTGATCATGGGATCCTGGCAAAGAGCCACGGAACCAAGACAGTGATTAGGCAAAATTGTTCTTAGTGGAAGATTCTGAGCTTCACATATTTTAAGTATTTTAATTGTTTTAATTTTTAATCAAGATAAGGTAGAGATAGATAAACTCCAAAGCCAAAATTAAGAAGTCAGAAAATTTTCAAAAAATTAAACTTACATAAGTCAACTCAGAGTAATCACTGGTAACATTTGAAATACTTATTTCCAGTTATTGGTCTTCTGCTTCTTTTAAGAGAAATCTAAATCTCAGTAAAATATACATAGGCTATTTATTATTGTTTATTACAATGATCACGATGACATAGTTTTATTACAGTTGATCTATGATATCTCATTCCTTCAATAATTAGAGAACAGGCCTGATTTTAGATAAATTCCGTCTTTTGTGTGTGATAAGTGAATGAAATCATCTTACAGTTAACTTTCTTTTCCTATATTAATGAAGATGCATGTCCTTCTCATCCCAAAGTAGTATTTCCTTTTTCCCCCAAAACACAATTTTGTATCATCTGCCTGGAGACATTTTGTTTCTTGCCTACACTGATCTTTAGTATCATTATGATTTTGTGTGTGCTTCAAAATATGGGGAAAGATGCCAATTGCTAGAACTGGGTGTAATGTGAAATCATGTATTCAGGAACAAGACAGGAGGTTCAAGGCCAGAGAAATACTGGTAACCAAAGTGCTAAAGTGCTTTATTACTGAGCGTAGATCTGTTATATCACCAGAGCTTAAATACAAATTGGAAAGATTGCAATTGCTCTTCTGTTGTAGAATGAGTCATACAAAGAAGCAAAGCAAGAAAATGATATGAAAGATGAAGGTTTTCATTAGCTTTCAAACCTTATGATTCTGAAATCGAAACAGAAAGGTGTTATAGTCAGTTTGCCTTAACTCCTGTTTTGAAAACAGAAATTTGTTCAAATGTGACTCATATATTAAGGAACAATTTGAGCATAACATGAATTTGATGTTTGTTTATACATGATTTCTGCCAGAAACACTAGGTAAACTAGAACACCATACCTTGCTGAACCCAATAGCATCAAAACCCATAAAACACACATGAACCCTCCTCTACCATCTGTTTGCTACCTCAATTTATCATGCATGTTACCCATTCTCATCTGGGGTCAGGAATTTGCATCTTATTTCAGATAACTCACTATTATCACTTCGCAAAAATTCACAAACTATAATCCTTCTGAGGACCACTTCCAGTCTTTTTCCAGGTAAAGTGTCATATTTATTGCAGTATTTATATATTTTTAAACAGTTTAATATGTAAAACTTTGCTGTTTTTATTAGCTCCCCTTCCTCCCTCTCTCTCTTTATATATATCAAATCTCACAAAGTTTTTGAGTGTTGTGCTCCTAACCACATTTTTCCTTATACTTCCCAAAGTCTTATTGTTGATTTTGGAGAGGGCAGAAATCCTTAGGAATATGTGTCATAGTATTGCAGAACTGACTGTATTTAATCCTGAGGATATTAATTAATATATGAAAATTTTGCCTATTTGTTAAATTTAGAAAGATTAAAGTAAACTTTATACTAATTTTATTTCTTGAGGGCTTAGGAAGTAATGTGAAAAATGACTGCATGTAAAGTAATTTATAAAAACACACAATACCTAGAATAATCATGTCTATTTTACTACCCTTTACCATACAACCAAAGTCCTGTAGAATTTATTTAATATGGATTCTTACCTCAAATTTAAGAAGAAAAAAATAATTTAGTCTGTATAAACAGGGATAAATGCCATGCCCTTTTATTCTGCTGGTAAAACATTTGTTGAGTTACAGAAATGTTGAAGAAAACAAAAGAGAAAATAAAGGGAATCCCAAAGCTTCCAGAAATTCCTCAAATTAGATGATTTGAACTTAGTTATTACTCTTATCTCTAAAATATCTTTGATAAAGTTTTCAAAATGGCAGTATTTTCATTTTAAGCCACGAAACCAAATAATGTTGATGAAGTTAAAATTGACTATGTTCCTAATGTGTATTTTAGTAATTTATCAACATTTTCTTTATGCAAAGACTAGATTTGATAGATAAATTTTATGAAAAAGTTCAGATGTCCTAATTTCTATTTAATTTCTGGTTTTCCTACTTTTACACATATCCTTTACTCTAACCAGCTTGCTGATGTTAAAGTGCTTAAAATATATCATTGATAATATCATTAGCCTTAACTACTAAATTTTAAAAGATATTGTTGGTACTCTTCACCTAAAACCAAAAGAAAAACACTGACAGTCAAATAAAGCTAGATTTAATGGTTCATTTCAATGAGGGAAAAAACAACAAAGTGGCACTTTATAGCATGTAGTATTAAGGGTGTTATGGATTTGAGCTATATTTTTCTAACATAATAGCTCATAAGAATATTGTGCATAGTTTCTTTTTGTTTAGTGTCTTCTGGATATAATTGTGGATGTGATTTCTTCTTTTTCTTTATTTTCAACAATTCTGTTTTTTTTTTCAGTGTGTTGTCTGTAAACCCATACAGCTGGATTCTAACATATCCAGTGTCATTCTACCTCTCTCACTCTCTCTGTCTATATATAGATATATAGATATGGATGATACAGATATATAAATATATATAATTTATTTCTATATATATATAACTTATATATATATATATATGTAGAAAGACATATTAGCAAGCTAGGTGGATGTTTTAGACCATTTACTACAACTTCAAAAAAACTGAATTAAAATAAGCAGAGCAAAAATCAAAGCTGACTGTAAAGAATAAGCTAACATTGTCTGCCTCACAGTTCACCAGATATGCCTGAAACAGTGGGCACTGCTGAAATTATCTCTTTGGTTGCAAGAAATATCAGCTGCAAAATATCTGTGGCAAGAGTGATAATCTTTTTCATTTCTCCTTGATAAAGAACTAGTCTCTATTTGTACTTGTTCATGGAAAGTCTTTCCAATTCTTAATAAATCAAATCATTGTTAGGCACATGTACATTATTTTTAGCAAATTAGCAATATAAAATGAGCTCATTTTCATTTTATCTGGATTTCCTTTTACTGAGTGACTTTAAAATGAATGAAAAAAAATGAATGAAACAAAAACTGTTCATGTAACTATGAAAAATACCTTATTTTGTATGGTACTTTCAGTTTATAAAGTCTTTCCACTTTTCAAAAATATACTCTGATGTTCTCTTAATTGATTCTTTGAATAGTCTTTTGAAGTAGATGAGGTAGCTATTATATTTAAAGACCAGGTCTTCCTATGAAATTAAGTTAAAATGTATCCATATTTTTTTAAAGAAGATTAGTTCAAATTCCACTGCATAAGTTTTCTTTCTTTAATTTGAAGAAATTCATGTTAAACTAGTAACCTTTATTGTTTGATCAGCCTCAGACTGAGTAGAAGGAAAGAAAATAAAGATAAGAATAGAAATAAATGAAATAGAGACTAAAATGATGATAGAAAAGATCAATGAAACTAAGAGTCGGTTCTCTGAAAAGATAAACAAAATTGATAAACTTTTATCTACATTCACTAAGAGAGAAAGCTCAAATAAATAAAATCAGAAATGAAAGAGAAGCCACTACTGATACCAAAGAAATACAAATGATCATAATAAACTACTATGAACAATTATATGCCAACAGATTGGATGACCTAGAAGAAATGAGTAAATTTCTAGAAACATACAATCTTCCAAGACTGACTCATAAATAGAATATCTCAATTAACTGATTATTAGTAGAGATTGGTTCAGTAATGAAAAGATTTCCAACAAGCAAAACTCCAAGACCAGAAAGTTTCACCAGTAAATTCTACCATTCAAAGATTTAACACCTGTCCTCAAACTCTTCAGAAAAATTGTGTAGTTAACTAGACTTATTGTGGTGACCATTTCATGGTGTATACAAATATCAAATCATTATGTTGTACACATGAAACTAATATAATGCTATATGTCAACTATTCCTCAAGAAAATAAATAAAGACTGCCTTTCCCCAGTTTATACAAGATAACTTCCAGTTGCTAAGTTATTATTTTATGGCATTTTGTCCTCCTAGAGATGTCTTTTCTGAATTTGCAAGGAGTGCCATAGGCATGAGGAACAGATAATTAGATATCTAATTATCAAGAACTGGACTCTATTTGTATTACGTATATTCTGTGGTAATAAAGTTATCTAAAATAGCCCAGAGCTAAAACAATAGAAATGTTTTTCTCACTGAACTAAAAACTAGCCCTGTATTTATGTTTCCCCAGATGAAAATCTATGGACCCAAATGTACAACCCATTTTAATTGAAATATGGTTTACATATTTGCAAGGAGACACGGAATATAATGGCTTTGGTTTCAAAACACTTCTTTTTTAATGAAATTTTCTATAGAATTAGTAGAAAGTGAGAAAGTGATTTGTTTCAGTAGAACAAAATCATATAGTTGTTAAAAGGCAGATTGTTCTCTAGCCTCAATTGATTAATATTGATATTTTTAACTCAAAGTTGAGCAATAAAATTAAGTATATTGTGTTCTAAGCCTTACATTTTCATTTAGTTGAAGCAGCCCTCTCCTTACATCCTATGGCAAATAAAATGGAGATTTAATATACACTGGCAAATAAAATGGAGATTTAATATACACTGGCTAATTGAATTTAAATTAAAAAATTTTTAAATATTTATTTATTTATTTATGATAGACATAGAAAGAGAGAGAGAGGCAGAGACACAGGAGGAGGGAGAAGTAGGCTCCATGCCAGGAGCCTGATGCGGGACTCGATCCCGGGACTCCAGGACTGCGCCCTGGGCCAAAGGCAGGCGCTAAAACGCTAAGCTACCCAGGGATCCCCTAAATTAAAAATTTTTTAATCATTTGTCAAATTATGTCAAGCCCCATGCATTATCAGTTAAACATGAATTCACTATTTACGAATTTTAGCACTTACATGTTTCCTATACTATTTAAATACCTCTTTAACTTACTTTCCTGGTCATTCCTATAAACAGATCCTAAACAGAACAGTCATGTTTTATCAACTCTGCTCATCTTCTTTTATTACTTCTGTTTGAAATGTAAACAGCATTGACTCAGTCACCAACATTGTCTATCCTCTCTGCCTCCTACACTTGTTTGCTTTTTATTCCTTTTACTTTTACCTCCTACATGCTTCCCTAATCTTTCCCCAACTACTGAGTTCTATTGCCAGTGAATTTCCATAACTGTTGGAATGCTTTCTGATTCTAGCACTAATATAATAATAGATCACTGAACAAAAGCCAAACAATACATAAGTGATGTGTGTGTGTGTGTGCTAGTATATGTTTGTGTAAACAAAGGTCAGGATGTAGAATGACATATGCCAATCTGTTAACACTGGATGAACTCAAGAGTTGAGAGGGGGAGAAATAGTAAGATTTCACTTCATAAATCATTTAAATATTTCCCTATTAGAAGAGAAAACCCACTTTTGAAAATGCCCTGTTATCTTGCTTTTCTGTGACACTTTTCTCTCCTGTATCAAAAATTGCACTATGGTGCCAATTTCTTTCCATTGTTTGTATGGCAAAGTTAGCCAATAATTGTCAGTTGAAAGTCATGCAAACTCAATTTTCAGTAAAGCTTTTTCTGGGCAAAAATGTTTCTTGGTGAACCGTGCAGGCTGATTTGTAATTTTGAAGAACACGTGAATAACCCAGGATGATTATGTAATGGATATGTAAAAATGATTATGTAAAAATGTGTATATAATATGCATATGCAAATATATATTTGTATATGCATATATAATATCTACACATTTATGATAAATAAATAAATAAAATAATATCAATAAATGCTGTGTATACCTTTACTTTCAAAAATTGTTCACAATTGTTTCAGTTTGGCCTAAAAATTTCTAAAGGGATTGTCATTCTATAATTACCAAACTATGACACACCATTTGGCACTATTACGTCATAGGTATTATTAATGGAAGACTTGGGGTTTGGTACATATTGGAGGGAGGGGGAAGATGTGAATTCCTCTATTAAGGATATCTCTGTAATATAAATAGAATTGAATTTATATGATATAATATTAGTAGACATACACACTTTAATTTGTTCAGAATAAAATTGCATTTCTTCATCTAACTTGAAATGTTTGAGATGGGGGCACCTGGGTGGCTCATTGGTTGAGTGTCTGCCTTTGACTCAGGGCATGATCCTGGGGTCTTGGATTCCAGTCCGGTGTCAGGTTACCTGCAGGGAGCCTGCTTCTCCCTCTGTTTATGCTCTGCCTTTCTCTCTGTGTCTTGCTTGAATAAATAAATAAAATCTTTTAAAAAAAAGAGAGAAATGTTTGAAATAAAGTAATAAAGTGTGTATGTGTGAATTTGTGCATTAACACACATTTATGAATAGTGTTTAAAAAGGATATATCCCAAATCCACCCCCCTTTTCTGTTCTATCCTGGAGAATATTTAGCAATGATTGGTCAGTTTCACAGGCTTCAATGAATTTTTCTGTGGCCTCAAATAACACTTCCAACCAACTGGAACACAATTTTCTAAGAAATCAGTTTAGGGAGGATTATAGTGAATTATCAAACTGTTGACTTTTGCAAACTTAAGAGAGGTCTTCAGTTTATTAAAAACAAAAATCAATATCGATATAAAATATTGCAGTGTGTCAAATGTCTTTTCATTTCAAACTGCAGAAAATGCTTGGACATTCAGAAGATAATCAGATTCGATGTCTGTTTTCCAACTGTGTCAGTATAAAAGAATTGAGATCTTGAGCACTGATCAAATGGGACTCAAGATCAGCAGAACAAAATTTTGTTTACTGATTCTGGTTTTCTCTTTGTGACTTAAATTGTCAATTCTTTTAGCTCTGAAAACAAACGCTGAGTTCTTTTAGCATAATCTTATTTTGCAAATGAGCAAACTTAGCCTCAGCAAACTTCATTGTCAAAATAACAGGTCATGGCACACACAGAATACAACTCAGACCTCCAGATCTCCAATTCAGTACTCACCATTTTGTCTTTGTCTTCTGCTCCTCCTTTTGCTGAGTTAAAAGTAACGTTTCAATTTCATTGTAAACAAGTGAATGGGCAAAGGAGCACAGTATGAATGGGACAAGCAGGAACATTCTCAATGTTCTGTCTAATAAAAACATAGAAAGTGGCTGAGGCCATATCATTGGAGGTGGACCTGGAGAGGTTCACAGGCAGTTCTTTCCTCCTGCCAGGCATCGGCAACATAAATTGACTGTAGGTGCTCATCAGGGGATTGCTCTACTTAAAAAAAAAAAAAAAAAAAAAGCTGTTGAGACCACCTAGCTTCAATTGATTAGAACATATTCTAAGACATAGTCTGACTGTTGGTAAGATCCTGTGGATTTATTGAGTAAGAAATTATCAATAATTATCAAATTATCAAATGATAAATATTTTCAAGCACACTTAATTTTAGACTGTTTAAAAAATGTTGTTTTGCAACACCATTTTCAGTTTCCCCAAAAGAACATATATAGAGATACATATTTTTTCAATCAAGGATCTGGTAAAGATTATTGGATGTCTGTTTGAAATTTCTGCTCCTTAATGGATAGTTATTTCAGGGAAATGCCTTCCAAGAACTTCACATAAATCTAGAAGGTGAGCCTACTCTTCCAGGTGTTGATTTTAAGGAAAGAATTGACTTTCAGATTACAGAACTAGACTTCTTAGGTGGCTTAGAAGTGTGATAACAATGATACTAAATTAGAGACAACTGAATTAGTCATTGAAAGGGAACTGAATAACTATTATGTAGTATTTCATGTGTTAAAGTACTATTTAATAGAAAAATGAATGACTACCACTTCAACAGGATTGATGCCACAAATACAAAACTGAGCAAAAGGAATGTCACTTAATTCAAAAAATAGTTGTTTTTAAGTGCAAAATCCAATGTACAAAACTTTAAGTATTTAAATATGACAGCAAAGCTAAATTTAAGTAAATGTCAAATACACCTCTATGATAGTGGCAATATTTTGGAGCAGGGAGCTCAATGCCATTGCCAGGAGGGATGAAATCATCAGTTGTTTCAGATAGTCATCTACAACCTGTGTGATGGGCACATTTGTGTCCTCTTATTGTTATGTGAATAATAATACACATTATTTTATATGTTTGAAATGTTCAATGAAGAGCAATAAACCAGATTGGAAAATACATAGAAGGTGCTATTCTTTAAGAAAATATTAAAGCAATCACTAATAAAGTATTAAATGCAGCTGTTCTAAAAAGTCTTTTTCTTTTCTCTAAAGAAAAAAAAAAGACAATTTGCTACATATTAGGAATGGTATTTTAAATTAACTTCCGTATTAGTAGGATAACGATGGGGGGAAAGATATAAACATCTTTTTTTTTTACTCCTTTTCTATCACAAGATTCCAGATGCAGTATACAACGAAATGTGAAAATTAAAATCACAAAACCTCTAAAAAATCCCACAAGTATTAACTTTCCAATTTTGAGTGTCAGACCTAGGACTAGAATGAGCTGAAGGGGCAAGAAAATGTCTCACTTAGTTTTTGTGCACAATTAAATACCAAAAAAAACCTGTAATAAATATAATACTTTAAGCATATTTTAATATATTACATTAAATAATTTAAAAGTAAAAACGTGAAAATCCATGATGAATGTAATGTCAAAGTATTAACTAAAGACAGGATTGTTATTATCGGCTTTTGACCATATCACTGTTCCAAATCCAGAAGCCATGAAAGAAACAATGATAGCATGAAAATGATAGCATGACAAGTAAATGATGAATGGAGATGATGAAGAACAATGCATGCAAGTTTCTATGAAAAAATTCAAAAGAGAAGAGAAAATTGCCTACAAATTAATTATATCACATCTTACAAATGACCAGTTCAATATAACATCCTGATATCTTAAATACGAACATCACCCATAAGCCATCAGGTAAACTTGAACAAAATAGGCAAAGGGCTTGAATGTAAAATTTGAGTGTACAAGAATGCTAATTGTCACAATAATGAAAAACATCTCATACTCTCATTAAAACAGAACAAGAATTAATGACACCCACTTTGGTAGGCCCTAATTTAAGGAAGTTTTGAAATACTTCTGTTCAGTGTATAGCATATATAGTAATATTAACTCTGGAACTTTCTCCAAACAAGTAATTGGCTAAAAGGCACAATGTAAATGGAAATTCATTGCAGTGTAAACTATACTGTGAAGACTGTTAAATAACTAATATTTGCCAAATAAAAATTATAAACTCACACATTTGGACTTTGTGCTATATTCAGACCTATCAATTTGGAAAGATGTTTGCAGTATAATGTTATCTGAAAAATCAAGTTACAAAATAGCATACACATTATGATCTATATTTATTTAAACATTACGGGAATATATGTGTGCATTCATTTGTTCCTAGAAAATCTGGGGAGACTATTTACCAAAATGTTATTACCATTTATCTCTGTGGATTAAGGGTGATTTTCACTTTATTCACATCTTTTCCTTTTGCCTATAAGATCAGTTTGTAAGTCAATAAATTCATTAAACCAATTAAAATGTCATTTATGAATATAAGAAAGATACTTTTATTAAAATACTTTTTAAAAGTAAAACTGTCCATGGAAAGTAATCTGACCAAAGTTTAGTGACAATTTATATGCACCTCAAGCAGTAAGATTTTATTTATTCGTGAGACAGAGAGAGAGGCAGAGGCAGAGACACAGGCAGGGGAGAAGCAGGCTCCATGCAGGGACCCCGATGTGGGTCTCGATCCTGGGACTCCAGGATCATGTCCTGGGCCCAGGCAGGTGCTAAACCGCTAAGCCACCCAGGGATCCCTCAATCAATGCTTGAAAATGAAATAGAAATAGCTACCTTCAAGGAATTGTTAATTCATTTTTTCCACTGTGTTAAGAGCACTTACTGTGAGATCGTCTTAACAAACATTTAATTGTACAATACAGCATTGTTAGTTATAAGCACAATGTTAATTTTAATGTAATCAGAAAACTTAGTTATTTTTATGTAGTTGACTACATAAACTCCTTAATTGTGACATTTCCAATTATAAATTTTGATAGTTATGAACAAAGATTCTCTCCTGAGGAGAAAATATCACCTCTGTCTGCTACAGAGGGCCTTATAATTTGTACACTGTCATTATAGTCTCCTTTGTCACACTCTTTCTAATCATACCATATGCTCATTTTGTCCTTAATTGTTACGGTATTTTATAACTAATTTAATCCCATCATATTTGATGAGTACAAAAAGCCCTGAGAGAGTCAGAGATGCCAATAAGATCAAATATATAGGTGCAATAAAATGAAAATATAAGTAGAGATAATTTGAAACCTCAGAGGAGTGAAAAAGAATCAAACATGTTCACTTGTGCTTATGGGAAAAATCACTCCTTACCACTGGCTAAGGCTAATGCCAACCTGATTTAATACTGCCTGTTTAATGAGGCACCTGGATGGCTCAGTAGTTTGAATGTTTGACTTCTGATTTCGGATCTGGTCATGATTTCAGGGTTGTGAGACTGAGCCCCAAATCAGGCTTCACACTGGGTATGGAGCTTGCTTAAGATTTTCTTTTGGGATCCCTAGGTGGCTCAGTGGTTTAGCACCTGCCTTCGGCCCAGGGCATGATCCTGGAGTCCCAAGATAGAGTCGCACATCAGGCTACCTGCATGGAGCCTGCTTCTCTTTCTTCCTGTGTCTCTGCCTCGCACTCTCTCTCTGTGTTTCTCATGAATAAATAAATAAAATCTTAAAAAAAAAAAAAAGAAGATTCTCTCTCCCTCTCTTCTGTCCCTTCCTCCTTTATTAAAATATTCATATGGGCAGCCCTGGTGGCTCGGCAGTTTAGTGCCACCTTCAGTCCAGGGCCTGATCCTGGAGACCCAGGATCGAGTCCCATGTCAGGCTCCCTGCATGGAGCCTGCTTATCCCTCTGCCTCTCTCTCTCTCTCTGTGTGTGTGTGTGTCTCATGAATAAATAAATAAAATCTTTAAGAATAAAATAAAATATACATATATTGCTTGTTCAAGAATTTCCTATAAAGTTATCTAGTGGGTATGTACTCTATCTGTCATAGCTGGCTTCTTTCATTCCGCATATTTCAGAAATTTATCCATAATATTATATGCTTCATCATTTTTATTGATAAAGATAACTTCACTAACTACATCTGTGGAGATCCAGGTGGGTATTAGAATTTTGGCTTTTGTGTTCCTATATTACATATGTATTTTCTCCTTCATTATTGTCATTCTTTTTCTGGTTATATTATTTCTTCTACTTCATTGGATATATTTTACCTACTAAAGTTGAATTCTAATCTCATTAATTTTTTCATTTTCATTAATTCATTTCAGTTTCTCAATATCTAAATACCACTTTAGCTGCTTCCCATATGTTTTGATGTATGATATATTCACTTTATCCCATTCTAATTATTTCCTAACTCTAACGACTATTTCTTCATGGACTAGTTGATTATTTAGAAATGGGTGATGCTGTTGGGGATTTACGCCAAAGATACAGATGCAATGAAATGCTGGGACACCTGCACTCCGATGTTTATAGCAGCAATGTCCACAATAGCCAAACTGTGGAAGGAGCCTCGGTGTCCATCGAAAGATGAATGGATAAAAAAGATGTGGTTTATGTATACAATGGAATATTACTCAGCCATTAGAAATGACAAACACCCACATTTGCTTCAACGTGGATGGAACTGGAGGGTATTATGCTGAGTGAAGTAAGTCAATCGGAGAAGGACAAACATTATATGTTCTCATTCATTTGGGGAATATAAATAATAGTGAAAGGGAATAGAAGGGAAGGGAGAAGAAATAGGAAATATCAGAAAGGGAGACAGAACATAAAGACTCCTAACTCTGGGAAACGAACTAGGGGTGGTGGAAGGGGAGGAGGGCGGGGGGGTGGAGGTGAATGGGTGATGGGCACTGAGGGGGGCACTTGATGGGATGAGCACTGGGTGTTATTCTGTATGTTGGCAAATTGAACACCAATAAAAAAATAAATTTATTATTTAAAAAAATAGAAATGGGTGATGGTGCTCTAGAAGTTATATGTCTTAAATATTCCAGTTTAGTTGAATTTAAATAAGAGATTTACAAATAAGGGGTTAATTAAGGTTCTTAGGCTGAGGCTAACTCTGAAATTTGTTGAAATTTGCTTTACAGTATTGTACATGACCAATTTTATATATATACTTTCCCTTTGGGTTGGAAAAAAATGGATTTTGAAAGTCATGGATTATAACTCCCTGTGTATGACTCCATGTGTAATAAATTTTGTTAGTATCTTCAAATATTCCACAGCATACTGTTTAATTGGTTTATAATTTACTAAGAGAAGAAACAAGATCATTTTCTATGTGCATTTTTCAAATGCTTCTTATAACTGTCAATTCTTGCTTCTATTACTTTGAAACTATGAAGAGAATACAAATTTAGAATTATCCTAGTGTATTGAATTTTCCATCCTCATATAATTGCTCTTTTATCTCTTATGATGCCTTTTGATCTATAGAGAAAAAAAATCTATTTTCCAAACATGCTTCCTCTAGTTTGGTATTCACCTGGAATATAATTTTCCAAGCTTTTCAGATGTCCCCACCCACCCCCGGCCTCAGGCAGGAGCTTCCTGCTCAGCCTAGGGTCCTCTGCAGAAGGAGAGCCTAGTATCCAGAAGCAAGGCCAGGGCCCACGGTGAGTGAGTGGTCAGCAGGTTAGTGACCATCATCTCTGCGAGTCAGTGACATGGGGCTGGTCACAGGGCAAGGATTCACCCAGACAAACTCTAAGGCCTTCCATTTTTCCTGGAAATTCCTGCACCTGCCCTGCCTTGGCCCAAGGAGCCAAGATGTCACGCATCCAACTGCCTCCACTGATGCTCCCTGAAGGCCGAGGGACACCAGCTCACACAAAAAAGGCTTTATTTGTCCTTATTATAGATATATATGTTTTAAATAATTATAATAGACATGAATATGTTACATTAGTTAGCAAGTTGAGTCCACTCTTATTTATTGAAATCACACACAATTGTAACCTTATTTCTATCATTTTATACTGTGTATTTTATTAATCCTTTTTCAAAGTATCTTAAGTTTCTCCCATCTGGTTTTCTTGTTTTCTTAAGTTGAGATTCTCTAAATTTTTATCTAATTTTTTTTTTACCTTTTTTACCTTTTATAATTTATTTATTTATTTATTTTTTAATTTTTATTTATTTATTTATGATAGTCACAGAGAGAGAGAGAGAGGCAGAGACATAGGCAGAGGGAGAAGCAGGCTCCATGCACCAGGAGCCTGATGTGGGATTCGATCCCGGGTCTCCAGGATCGCGCCCTGGGCCAAAGGCAGGCGCCAAACCACTGCGCCACCCAGGGATCCCCTTTTTTACCTTTTATAATTTTAAAGTTGGATGTAGTTTCTAGTTTTGGTCATTATCCTTAAAAAGTTAATTGGCATATTTAACCACATTCTAATTGTAATCAATATCTTTACCTTATTCCCAAGATTCATAATGATTTTCCATATAACAAATTATTGTTTTTAGCTATTTATATTCATATTATTTGTTTTCATTGAATTAAAATTTGCTGTTAATGTTTTTATACAGTTGAAATTTGTTTAGATTAACTCACTCGAGTACTAATATTTCTGTTAACCATTTCTGATTGGGGACGCCTGGGTGGGTCAGTGATTGAGTGTCTGCCTCCAGCTCGGTGTGTGGTCCCAGAGTCCCGGAATTAAGTCCCACATTGAGCTCCCCTCAAGAAGCCTGCTTCTCCCCTTGCCTGTATCTGTGTCTCTTTCTCTGTGCCTCTCATGAATAAATAAATAAAGTCTTTGAAAAATCACAAAAGCATTTCTTATTGGATTACTAACATTCATATTGTTCTTTTTTAAAGGTTATTGTTTGTTTTACAGAAGATGTGTTAGTAGAAAGCACTAAATTTTAGTTTGAAAATATCTTACTCTGAAAAGATAGTTTTGCTAGGTATACAACTTTAGGTTGACAACTATTTTCCCTTAGCACTTTTTACTTGTTATCCACTGTTTTTGGTTCTTCCTCTTCCTATTGAGAAGGTATTGGCCAGTGAAATTTTTATTTTGTGTTATATTTTCCTTTGCTAGCACTCATTCAAAGTAGCTTTGAGGGCTTTGTTATTTATTTGTGGAAACGGTGAGTTCTGGTATTAGTGTCAGCTACAGAGGATTCGGTTTTGTAGGTTCTTAGTGTCTGGGATGCTGTCAGATTTTGAGTCAGAGTTAATTTGTAGCTTAGTATTTTATAAACCAAGAAGGTAGTAAACATTTGAGATGAATCTGTGTAACTATAAGGCTAGTGTTTTGATTCCTAAAGAATCATAGTCTGAAACAGGTAAGTTCCCCTCTTTCAAAAACAGTTACTTTTGAGAACAGTTTTTATTGAGAATGTTTTATCTTTGTCCTGGATTCATATGAAGATTACATTTCAGACACCTTATTTTAGCTTCTCCTTATGTCTTTTGCTTTACCATTTAATCAGGACTTTACCTATGCATATCCAAAAATCACACAGAGAAATTGCATTTCTGTATAAGTTTAGCACTCTGGTGTGTGACTTTCTTGTTTTGCATTCTTTGTTTTTATTTCTTATTTGTTTTGTTTTGCTTCTTGCTTTTGTTTTTGACCTAGGTAATTTGTTTACCTTCTTTGGGACTCTGTTATGCATTTAAATATATGTTTTGGAGGATTCCTGGGTATCTCAATGATTTAGCACCTGCTTTCAGCCCAGGGTGTGATCCTGGAGTCCTGGGATCCAGTCCCACATCAGGCTCTCTGCATGGAGCCTGCTTCTCCTTCTGCCTGTGTTTCTGCCTCTTTGTCTCTCTCTCTCTCTCTCTCTGTCTCTCTCTCTGTCTCTGTCTCTCATGAATAAATAAATAAAATCTTTAAAAAAATGTTTTTTGTTTTTGGCAATTAACCCAGCATTTCTAAATATTCTGTATGTGGAGGCTTTCCTGGACTAATCTGCCCTCTATATTACCAGCTACTGAAGTGCAAAATCTGTTTTTCTCACTTAATATCATGTTAATTATCTATTCTATTTTGATAATAAGAATTATGCTTTATTTTCATTTCTTCTGAGTAGAAACTCGTAATATGGACTTTGAGAGTTTTAATTAGCCATTCCTCCTGTGATGGGCATCTAAATTATAAGACTAAAAGGAAGCCCTAATAATATGTACCATCTTGTGTAAAAGTGGAAATGTCCCTCTTATAATAGAGACAGGAATTTGGGAATTATAGAGTATGCTCATTTTCTATTTTAGTGAACTTTTTATATTGCCCCTCAAAGTGGCTTCTCTCCTTACATTGGAGACAGTATTATTTTCCCTGAGATCACATCAATAGTCTCACAGTCAAAGATTATGGCTTAGCAAATGGATGAAATATCATGCCATATTTTTCTATTAAATTTACCTGATTGCCATTAGTTAGTATGCTTCCACATATCAGCTGGCCATTTAAATTGTCATTCCTTTTGAATTACCTATTTTCATCATTCACCCATTGTGTTCTTCATGTTTTCCATGATAATTTGACCAAATTTATGCTTCCTTCATATCAGTGTTCTGCTTGTAATGTTCTGCATTATTGTCTCTCAGTCATGCACTCAATCTGCATCTATTCATTATGTCTATTTAAGGACATACAATGAAGAGCAAAGATTATTCTGTGCTGGGTTCACAATGATTGTAGATTTTTTTGCCCAATCATTTTGCTCTGTTGAACTGAAGTGGCCCTTATTCGATCAGAGGAAAGATGAAACAAAATGAAAAACTGAAGAGAGTTTAATGGATTATGATGAGCATTTCTCCTTTTGTAATTTCTGAAAAGCTGTCAATGTTCCTTGCATATCTTTAAGTCTTTCTGATGGCGTTCATATAACTAGGTAGGCTGCTCTGAGGGAAAGATGGGGGTGGGTATTCTTATTTGTTTAGCTTTTGTTCTTATTCATTGTTCTTTTGTGACAGCTTCCCACTCTTTTCGTCACTCCACTGCCAGGATTCTAGAGAAAGTTCACCCTGTAAAATGACATATTAACCTTATAACTACAATGTTTGTTCACTCTTGACAGTCCACAAAGTATTCTTTGTTTTCTTCCCATTAAAAACATACTTAATAGTCAAAAGCTTCTCTGGAGTTTTAAATCTTTTCAGCAAATGAAAAAAAAAGTCCACAAAATTACAAAACTGTTATTTCAGTAATATCTGAACCTGCAATCCTAAGTGGTGTGCAGAAAGACTTGTCATAGAAATGTACTGGCTCTTCATGTAATATTGCCCCCCCACCCCACCAAAAAATAAAAGAGTCTGTAATAGATCTTCTAAGGAACTTTCAGGCAGAACTGTAAATAAAAAAACAATGGTAACTAAATGAACTTATCTTAATTACAGGTACTACAACTCTATTTTCAAGTAAGGTCATATTCTGAGGTACTGGGATTTGAGGTTTCTAATTATGACACATAACAACTTATAACAAAAAATGATAACACTAGGGGTTTGGCGTACTTTATTATTCCTGAACTTATTGTCAATGAACTTACGTTTTACTTTATTCTTCAGATAAAGTTTGAAATGTTTACTCTTTTTTTCTCTTTGTCTTTCAGTTTGGGATAATTTCTATTAACCTATCTTTAAGATCACTGGTCTTTCTCAACTCTATTCCCTCTATTGTTAACAGGATAAAGGATTTATTCAGCTTTCATATATCTTTTTTTTTTTTTTGGTAGAATTTCCATTTGACGCAACATTTCTGTCTCTGCTGAAATCCTCCAACCATTGTCCATTTACTCAGTTAGATAATTTATCATATTAACAGTTCTCTTACTATTCCTATGTGATCATTCCAACATCTAGGTATTCTCAGAGTCTGTTTCTATTGACTGCTTTATTATTTAGTTTGTGTTGTATTTTTCTTTTCTCTGTTCCCTCAGCTTTACTGAAATGTTATTGATATTTAACATATGTAAGTTAAGGTGCACATGTAATAATTTGACACACATATATATTGCAAAATGATTACCAAAATTAGGTGGGGGTTCCTTCTTGTTTTGTGCTTATGTGTCTCATAATTTTTTATCAAATGTCACTGATACATGTAATGAATATTGTATATTCCCCAAATAGATGAAAGACGGTGGAAGAGTGAATCAATCCAATCAAGAGGTAAGCTTGGCTTCAGTTTCATTTACCTTCAGTGTGTTACAGGTTTACTGGTAGGTTGTTAACTTGTGTTTTGAGTGAGCTCTGGGGTTTCTAGAAAGATTTTTTTCAATGTTGCAGCTCCTCTTTTCAATTTTGATTATGCCTATATGCCTGTTTGTTTGTGTCTCAGAGAGAATATTTCTCAGTGGCCCTGCCTCTCCTCCTCTCCCCATACCACTGTAAATCACTAGTTCAGTGCTTTCTAGGCTGGCCCTATGCTCTTTTCTCCGCATCCCTTCCTCTTTTTGCATTAGGAAATAAACTCTTTTACCTACAATTGATCTTAGGAAGGGTTTTCTTATTCATCCCTTAGAAGCAATAGATGTTTTTTGGTATTAGTGAAGAATCCTGGGCCTCAGAGTTTTCTTTCTCTACACTCTCAGTGGTAGATGGTTTTGTTTTTGCGTCTCTAAAACAATGTATTTTTGCCTATGTTGACAGATCTTTGCCTAGAGGCAGACAGATTGCGATTGTTCTTCTACTCCTTTTTCAGACTTTGTAGGAACAAGAAGCTGTTGATTCATCAGAAAGGAGAGGGAAGGATTCAGGGAGGCTGACATAGCTTTGTGTCTTCTCCATATGCTGCAATCACCTTCATTCCTCACCCTCCATGAGACCTGTCCTCACTCTTCTGCCTCTGTGCCCTCAAATTTTCTCATGGTGCCCTTGTGGATTGGAGATTGGAACTGAATGTTAATTACCTTGTGTCTAGAGAACCATTTGAAATTGGCATGCTAACCTACACTTGGTCTAAGAATCAGTGAATTGTAGCTGATTTCTTTTTACATGCTTTTATGGAGGCCACTTCCTTCTTTTATGCTCTACTAATGATAGTTTCTCCTTTCTCCTTAGATGGGATTTTTCCTCCTTGAAATTCAGTTCACCTGTTGTCTTATGACTTCAGCTTTCCGAACTCAAAAAAGCTATTTTGTAGAATGCCTGGCTTTTTCTCATTGAGTGGAAGTGACATTTTTATATTTCTCATTTCCTAAGAGTAGAACCCTTAGTATCCTTTTAATGTCTATAGTGATGTCCTTATTTTACTGTTTTATATGATTATTTAAGTTTTTCTCCTTTTGTCTTCACCAGTTTTGGTGTTTATCAATTTTACTATTGACCTTAAAGAAGTAGTTTGGCTTCATTATTTACCTCTATTTTGGGATATGTTTTGTATTTTCCCTTACATTTTTTCAGATAAAATTTTGTCTCCTTTTTCTAGCTTTTACAGTTGAGAGCTTAAGTTCTTGAAATTAATCTTTTCTTCTTCAAAATAACCATTGAAATTTCTAAGCATGTTCTTTAGCTGTATCATATAAATGTGATTCCATTACCAGTTTGAAATACTTTTTTGCAGTTTCTTCCTTGACTCATAGATTTCATTTGAAATATGATTTTATTTCTAAAATCTGGGTATTTTATTTATATCTTATTTTTATTGCTTCATAATTTAATTCCATTGTTGTCTGATAACATATTTTGTATAATTTCAGTATTTTGATATTCATTAATTCTTGCCTTACACATCAATATGCAGTCTATCTTGGTGAATAATCCATTTGGACCTGAAAAAGATGTTTTTTGCATTTGTAAGTGTGGAGTTCTATGAATGTTATTTAGTCAAGTTTGGTTATGATAGCATTCTTTTTTTTACTGCTTTCTCTTGTCTACTTAATCTATCAATTACCAAAAGATAAGCGGTAAAATATGCAAATATATTTGTGACATTTTAAACTTATTTATTCTGTCAATTTTTGCTTCTATTATAGACATTTAAGAAGATGAGGAGGAAGATGAAGATGAGGAATCAATCTTTTTATATTTATGTCCTGTTCCACTTTATTACTAATAAGAGTCCTTGCCTCAGATTCTACTTATGGTTATTATTTACATGATGTATAGTTTGCTATCCTTTACTTTTTGTTTTTAAATTAAAATTTTATATTTTTAGAATAGTTTTAGTTTCATAGCAAAATTGTAGTGAAGGTATAGCAATTTCCCATATATCTCTGCCCTCACATATGCAGAGCCCCCCACATTATCAACAACTGCCCCCAGAGTGGTACATTCATTGCAATTGATGCACTTACAGTGACACATTATTATCACCCAAAGCCCATAGTTTACATCAGGGGTCAGTCTTGGTGTTCCATATTGTATGCATTTGGACAAATGTATAATGATGTGTCTTAATCATTATGGCATCACTCAGAGTATTTTCACTGTCTGAAAAATCCTCTGTGGTCTGCCTATTCATTCCTCACTTTGTAACCCTTACCAATCACTAATCCTTTTACTGTGTCCATAGTTTTGTTGTTTCCAGAATGTCATCGAGTTGGAATCAAACAGTATGTAGACATTTCAGATTGGCTTGCTTCACTTAGCAAGATGCATTCAAGTCTCCTCTATGTCTTTCCATGGCTTAATGGTTCACATCTTTTTAGCTCTGAATGATATTCCATTGTATGAATGTATCACCATTTAATTATGCATTTACCCACTGCAAGATTCATACAGTAAGAATATGTTTAAGAACCACATTGCCTTCCAAATGTGTTGTATCATTTTGCATTCTCACAAATAATGAATGAGAGTTCCTATTGTTTCATATTCTCTATAGCATTTAGTGTTGAGAGTCCATATTTTGGAAATTCTAATAGGTGTGAGGGGTAAGTCATTGTTCTTTTAATTTGCATTTTCCTGATGTCACATTATCTGGAGTATTGTTTCATATGCTTACTTGTCATCTGTATATCTTTTTTGGTGAAGTGTCTTAAGGTGTTTGACAAATTTTTAAATCAAGTTGTTTTTTTTTTTCTTATGGTTGAGTTTTAAGAATTCTTTGGATATTTTGGATAACAGTATTTCCCAACTTTTGTGACTTTATTAACCCAATATAATCATGAAAAACAGGCTATATATGTAACATATTAGAGACGGTGTGGAGAGAGAAAAAATTGGAATGTGCACTTGGAAAGATGAAGGAAATAAAGACATGAAAGGAGATGTCAAAATTTTGAGTCTTGTCTGAACTGAAGCCATTAGGATATGGACAAAAAAGAGCAGACCCTACTAATATTTTAGACATTTTATTTTAAATAGTTGTGTTTAATATTAGAAAAAAATAACACATGCCATTACATTATAATGTTAGGTTCCCCTTCCATGTAGTGGTACCTTCTTTCTTTTCAGTGACCTATCTCTGTTTTCAAATTATATGTCAGAAAATTGACCTAACCAAAATCTGAGTAACCTATATAGGTATGTGAGCTTAAATGACTAAATTAGGCAATAACTAAACACCTGTACAACACTGTGACTTATTTTTGGAGGGTATCTTAATAATGATAATTTAAAATCAATGTATATAAAGAACTAATAAAACTCAATAGCAAAAAATAATAATAATGATAATAACAATCTGTTTTAAAAAATGAGTAGAAGATCTGAATAGACATTTTTCCAAAGAAGGCATACATATGAACAATAGGTACATGGAAAGATATTCAACATCGCTAATAACGAGGGAAATGCATATCAAAACCACAATAATATATCACCTGTTAGAATAACTATTATTGAAAAGATAAGAAACAACAAATGTTAGCAAGGATGTGCAGAAAAAAGAGCACTTATGCACTGTTGGTGGGGATGTAAACTGCTGCAATCATTATGGAAAATAGTATGAACATTCCTCAAAATATTAAAAATAGAATTATCATATTCCACTTCTGGGTATAAAATTTAAAAAACTAATTTACACCTCCACATTCATTACCACATTATTTATGATAGCCAAGACATGGAAACAACTTAAGTGTTCATTGATGGATGAATGGATAAAGAAAATGTAATAGATATAGAAATAGATAGATGGAGATAGATATAGCTAGATATATTGCTCAGCAATAAAAAAGATAAAAATATTTCCATTTGTGACAACATGAACAGACCCTGAGGGCATTATGCAACATGAAATAAGTCAGACAGAGAAACTAATACCATATGCTTTCACTTATATCTGCAATTTAATTTTTTTTATGATAGTCACACAGAGAGAGAGAGGCAGAGACATAGGCAGAGGGAGAAGCAGGCTCCATGCACCGGGAGCCCAAAGTGGGATTCCATCCCGGGTCTCCAGGATCGCGCCCTGGGCCAAAGGCAGGCGCCAAACCGCTGCGTCACCCAGGGATCCCTATATCTGCAATTTAAAAAGCAAAAAGAAACAGGCTCATACAGAGAACAGATTCTTGATTGGATGTGGGCACATGGGTAAAGAGAGTTAAAGGTATAAACCTCCAGTTATAAGACAAATAAGTCATGGAGTTGTAAAGTACAGCATGGAGACTATAGCTATAATATTGTATTGCACATTTGAAAGTTGCTAAGGGAATATCTTAAAATTTCTCATCATAAGAAAGTAAATTTTGTAAATATGTGCAGTGATGGATGGTAGCTAAACTTATTTAGGTGATTATTTTGCAATATATACAAATATTGAATCGTTATTTTGTACACCTAAAAATAAAATCATGCTATATGCTAATTATACTTCAATAAAATAAAAGAAAGCCATAACCTAAGTGTAACAAAGAAGCCCATTATTTGCTTATTCAATGATAGTTATTATACATCTTATACATTTGTTTTCAAAATGCACCAGATTTGACTAAGACAAGGTTCACCTGACAAAATGCAATTTTTCTGAGTCTTATCTATTTATTAAAGGTAAAAATAATTAGTGTCTGTGTTCTTTTTCTGATTGAAGTTAAATAAATTTTCATGTCTTTTGCCCATTTCTTGATTGGATTGTTTGGTTTTGGCTGTTGAGTTTAATAAGTTCTTTATAGATCTTGGATACTAGTCCTTTATCTGATATGTTTTTGCAAATATCTTCTCCCATTCTGCAGGTTGTCTTTTAGTTTTGTTGACTGCTTCTTCTGCAGAAGCAGAAGCAGAAGCTTCTTGTGCAGAAGCTTTTTATCTTGATGAAATCCCAATACTTCATTTTTGCTTTTGTATCCCTAGCCTTCATAGATGTATCTTGCAAGAAGTTAACTGTGGCCAAGTTCAAAAAGGGTGTTGCTTGTGCTCTCCTCTAGGATTTTGATGGATTCTCATCTCACATTTAGATCTTCCATCCATTTTGAGTTTATCTTTGTGTATGGTGTAATAGAATGGTCTAGTTTCATTCTTCTGTATGTGGCTGTCCAATTTTCCCAGCACCATTTATTGAAGAGACTGGACTTTTTCCAGTGGATAGTCTTTCCTGCTTTTGTCGAATATTTGTTGGCCATAGAGTTGAGGGCCCAGTTCTGGATTCTCTATTCTGTTCCATTGATCTCTGTATCTGTTTTTGTGCCAGTACCACACTGTCTTGATGGTCACAGCTTTGTAGTACAACCTGAAATCTGGCATTGTGATGCCTCTGGCTCTGGTTTTCTTTTTCAATATTTCCCTGGCTATTCAGGGTCTTTTCTGATTCCACACAAATCTTAAGATGATTTGTTCCAATTCTCTGAAGAAAGTCGATGGGTATTTGATAGGGATTGCATTAAATGTGTGAATTGCCCTGGGTAGCATTGACATTACAATTATGATATTAATTCTTCCAATCCATGAACATGGAATATTTTTCCATCTCCTTGTGTCTTCCTCAATTGCTTTCAGAAGTGTTCTGTAGTTTTTAGGGTATAGATCCTTTACCTCTTTGGTTAGGTTTATTCCTAGATATCCTATGCTTTGGGGTGCAATTGTAAATGGGATTGACTCCTTAATTTCTCTTTCTGCAGTCTCATTGTTAGTGTATAGAAATGTCACTGATTTCTGGGCATTGATTCTGTGTCCTGCCACGCTACCAAATTGCTGTATGAGTTCTAGCAATCTTGGGGTGGAGTCTTTTGGGTTTTCTATGTACAGTATCATGTAATCTGAAAGGGAGAGTTTGACTTCTTCTTTGCCAATTTGAATGCCTTTATTTCTTTTTGTTTCCTTCAGGCTGAGGCTAGGACTTCTAGTACTATGTTGAATAGCAGTGGTGAGAGTAGACATCCTTGTCATGTTCCTGATCTTAGGGGAAAGGCTCCCAGTGTTTCCCCATTGAAAATGATATTTGCTGTGGGCTTTTTATAGATGGCTTTTAAGATGCTGAGGTATGTTCCCTCTATCTCTATGCTCTGAAGAGTTTTGATCAGGAATGGATGCTGTAATTTGTCAAATGCTTTCTCTGCATCTATTGAGAGGATCATATGGTTCTTGTGTTTTCTCCTGTTGATGTGATCTATCACGTTGATTGTTTTAGGAGTGTTGATCCAACCTTACTCCCGGGGATAAATCCCACTTGGTCATGAATTTCACCAAAGAAGACATACACATGGCCAACAAGCACATGAGAAAATGCTCCGCATCACTTGCCGTCAGGGAAATACAAATCAAAACCACAATGAGATACCACCTCACACCAGTGAGAATGGGGAAAATTAACAAGGCAGGAAACAACAAATGTTGGAGAGGATGCGGAGAAAGGGAAACCCTCCTGCACTGTTGGTGGGAATGTGAACTGGTACAGCCACTCTGGAAAACTGTGTGGAGGTTCCTCAAAGAGTTAAAAATAGACCTGCCCTACGACCCAGCAATTGCGCTGTTGGGGATTTGCCCCAAAGATATAGATGCAGTGAAAAGCCGGGACACCTGCACCCCGATGTTTATAGCAGCAATGTCCATAATAGCCAAACTGTGAAGGAGCCTCAATGTCCATTGAAAGATGAATGGTATATATACGATGTGGTCTATGTATACAATGGAATATTACTCAGCCATTAGAAATGACAAATACCCACCATTTGCTTCAATGTGGATGGAACTGGAGGGTATTATGCTGAGTGAAGTAAATCAATCAGAGAAGAAAAAACATTATATGGTTTCATTCATTTGAGGAATATAAAAATAGTGAAAGGGATTAAAGGGGAAAGGAGAAAAAAATGAGTGCGAAATATCAGAGAGTGGGACAGAACATGAGAGACTCCTAATTCTGTGAAATGAACAAGGGGTTGTGAAAGGGGAGGTGGGCAGGGAGATGGGGTGATTGGGTGACAGGCACTGATGGGGGCATTTGACGGGATGAGCACTGGGTATCATATGTTAGCAAATCAAAGTCCAATAAAAAACATACAAAATAAATAAAATTATTCAAAAAAGTAAATAAATTTTCTTTTATTGACCTGTTTATGGGAATTTTATATTTGTTTATTGCAAAATTATATTCCCTAGTTGTAAGCCTAAATTGCTAAGTTTTAATTAATAAGGAATCTTGGGATTCTGGCAAAACTCTCTACCCAATTGGACACATTTGTTGTTTGTGATCAGATATGATTGTGATCAGACATATAACACTCAGCAAGTCAGTGGCCTTATGTTGCACAGCCAACTATAAAACAATTACCCAGCTGTGTTTTTTGTGATATTAATGAGTACCCTAGAAAACTGAAAGTTGGAGCCAATTTATTATGAGCTTCAAGGTTTCTCACAGATAGATACACTCTGAAAGGAAGTGGTGATTCACAGAAAAGGAGTTCTATAAAAACTCTGGTTGTTTAATTTGTGTTCTGAAATAAAGATGATTTTTTAAATTGTATATGCTTTTATTTGAATATATCAATATATCAATATTAATATATTAGTAAAGAGTATTCCTATTTATAGTTCAAGTAAAAGTATGCTTCAATTAAAATTTACTTAAGTAATGTACTGTTTTAGAGAAAAATTCCTTAAAGGATAGGTCTTTGGGATAATCAAATGACCTGGGAATGTGGATCTGGATCTGGACTGGGCTCTCACAGAAAAACGGGTACACCTTAATTTGCTTTCTCTGTGCTTCACTCTCCTTATTTACTGAATAGCCATGGAAATAACTGCCCACCTGCATCAAGTGACTTTTGTTCACAAGATGAAATAAGTTGAAGTGCTTTGTAAAATATAAAGCATATGGAAAAATTCCAGACTTAATAATAATACAGAGATGTGTTGAAAACATTTCAACAACTAGGTCACAAAATTTATTAGCTACCAAGGGCAGAAAGTGCAACACAGACTTCTTAGTCATCATCATATGATAATACAGATGTAAGTCCATCTTTGTACATCACTTTCAAAGACTCATGAAGAAAACTTCTCAACTTTAATCAAAGCTTTTGATAAGACAGTATTTTCCAAAATCATCCCAGTTCATTGTGAGATGATATAGTACACACATTTTGTATATCCATCTAAAAAGGAGTGCATTAATGTAAGCTATAAAATAATTGGTGTGCTGTAACAAATATGCCAAAGGAATGATTAATACACTTAATATATAAATATTTCTTAAAACTTAATCTTTTATTAAACACTAGGTTTTGTCTACCTCATGTATCTTCTTTTGGCAAAGTGACCTCATTTCCATTGCCATGATTGTGGTAAGTTACCATAGTACACCAAACCCCAATTAAAAAAAAAAAAAAAAAAAAAAAGGTCAAATGCAAACAAATCAAATTCTCTTCTGAGATTTGAAGGGACTTGGGAGGCACTTGGAGCTATGTCACATGATGTTTCTGCTCTCTGGTTTTGACCCTCAGAACTATTTTATTTCTTCTCCATCAAGAACCCTGGTTATTCAGCTCTTCCCGAATCTGTCAATTACTCTATATTGTATCACTAAGTTGCTTTTACATTTTCAGCGTTACTTACCCAGAATTGCTTTATATTTGGGCAAAGAGTTACTCAAAGAGTTATTTGGTTACTCAAAGTGACCAAAATAAATAAAACATTTCTATATGTAATTTATAAAGCATGAAAATAAATGGTATTAAAGAACAAAATAGCTAACTTCATTAGTAATTGAAAATATGCAAAAAAAAATCAGTAAGTTGGATCTTTGCTAAGAGCCCTGCAATCATTCCTAACCTATTTCACTCAAAGTAAAAGCCAAATTTTAACAGTACATAACTCGCATTAATATCCCAACATCTGTAGGTGTCTCCTACTTTTCTCTACCTGTCTCACCTCTGGCCTCCTTGCTATTTTCCAATACAACAGGCATACTCCAGTTTTAGAACCTTACCTTGCTAGCTATTTCTCTGAATCTAGCTACCTCCTTGGCCAGCCTGCTCATGCCTTTCTCTGTTTAAAGTTTTCTTATTCTGTTAGTAATTCAATCTCCCACCCTTTAAGTCCTTATTCCCTGAACCTATCCTAATGTCTTTTTTATAGATAGTACTTATTGCATTTTAACATATTATATACCTTACTCATTAATCACAAAACTTGCATTTTCTTTTCCTCTCCTACAATGTAAACTTCATGGAGGCAGAGATCTATGTCTGGTTTGTACATTGATGTTGTACATTGAAGTAATTAGAACACTGTCTAGGACACAGTGATTGCTTAGAAAATACTTACTGAATAAAGCTCATGCTACTTTAACTTTTTTGATTAGCAAATTTTTTAAATGATCAAAATGTGGTAAAATGGAAAAGCAAATAAAGCTTCATGGAGAGGCATCCAGAAACCAGAACCAAATTGCCTTGCTCCAAATTTTGCTCCACATCAAAAGTTAGCTTCTAACTTTAAGCAATTTACTTTATACATATGTACCACAATTTCTTCATTTCTAAGTGGAAAGTACAACAAAATCAACATTGTATGGTTCCTGTGATGATCACAAGTAAAACACTAAAAAATATTACCCCATGCATAGAAAAAAAAAGTGGCTTTAGGTAGTATATTGCTAATGCAAATGGAAAATTACTAAATTTATTTCTGTGAATCCAATAATGTTATTTGCCTCAGTAAATCTGGAAGACAAATTTTAAAAATATATTAGTAAATGGATAAAACATAGTGAAATAATTATAAGTAATCTATATATTTGATAATAAAGAGTAGCTACATAAATGATAATTTAAGCATTAAATCATGCCAACACAAATATCATAACATCTGGAGAAGCTTCTGCTTTGATAACATGTGAAAAGAGTAGGACATATTTTAGAGTGCTCTTACCTAAAATATATGAAGAGTGAATAATAAATATTATAAATAATAGCAAACTATGAGCAATTGTTTTTCTGCTATATATTTGTAGAGAATCCAAAATACACTTTTTTACAGTTTTATTTTTCTTTATTAGTTTTATATCATTATAATTTTTTTAAAAGACAATTCATCTGATTATGCATTAAACAAATCTATTTCCCATATGTAATCTCAATCACATGAATGCACAGTTTAGTACAAAATTTCCAAGAGAAAGCATAAAATATAGTGTTTAGTGGAATTTCCAAGAGAAAGCATAAAATATAGTGTTTAGTGGAACAAACATATATCAAGCTCCTGGAAGTATGTTTTCTTTTTTTTTTTTTTTAATGTGAGGCTGCAACAGGAAATTTCATCATATTGTGCTGCCTTTCACAGAATTCAAAAGAATAAAATAATGCCTGCCTATGCATTTTTAACTAATACCATTCTATGGTTAAAATATCTTCCAATGCAAGAAATATAATTGAGAATTAGAACTTGTATTATTTAAGGTCCTATTAAACCTCAACTCTGTACATTTATCTATTAAACACTTGAATCTTCTCCAGAAACAAATGTGAAACCTTTAAACATTTACTAAACTTAAAAAGACAGCTATTGTCCAGCTTCATCTCTGACATGTAGAGAGCGTGGGACTCATTACTCTTATCTGTACAACAAATATAACCTGAAAAAACTGAAAATTGATAACTTTTATTAAGCCTATGAGAGAATGGAGGTCACAGGGTTAATCACCACTTTCAATCTAGAGAGGTGCATCCACAGACATACAGCAACCAAAATCCACTTACCTGAAGCAGAAGCCAATGGTAACAAAACAAATGTGTGAGTAGCTTAGGCTGAGGGAGGGCAGCATAAAAGCAGGAAAACTGGGACTGTAGTTTTAAGGGGCTCTGGATTTTGTTTTGGTTTTATCTCCAGGGCTCTCTTAGGCTTTCCAGGTGAGAATCCCATTATGATCCTCTGTGGCCCTGACAGGGGAGGGGAAGAAACACTTAGGACCTTCTCCTCTGGAGAAAGGACCTTACCAGAAGGCAATTCTGAAACCTTATCCTAACTGGAGGAAAGGGGGTCCTCCCTGCCCTTGCTTCTTCTTGTTTTTCTTTCTTACCTAAAGGAGTGGGAGAAACATAGTCAATGAGGCAGACATGTTAGGAAACAGATGGGGAATGCTACAGCCAGGAAAGGACGTAGGGGGCAGGGCCAAAAAGATCTATAGTGCTGGGAGACGCTTGCAAAGCTAACACCCTGATTTATATCCAATAAATGACTAAGATTTCATTGGAAGATTTGAGAACTCCCCATCTCCCACTCCTTAGGATACCATCAACAGGACTCCAGGACAAAAACAAACAAACAAACAAAAAAACAAACAAATGAACATTGAATTACAGGTGTAAGAGCTATAAACATAGGCCCTCTGAGAAGTACTTAAGGAAGACCCAGGGCCAAAAGAAAGGATTAAAACAAAAACACTAGACAAAACTGGAGCCTCTGGTACCTCTAGGTACAACAATTACTAAACACAGGACAACTCTTAACCAAATTGACATAAGTGTTCATTATTGGAGGACTATTTACCTCAGTCTCTTTTATCTAAACAATGTCTGGCTTTCAAAAATCACAAGATATTACAAGAAAGGAAAACTATACACTGATATCTTTCATCATCAGAAAAAAATTCCTTAACAAAATATTAAAGAACTCAATATACTGTAAAGGATAACTCATCACCACCAGTGTTGTTCACTCCAGAAATGCAAGACTGGTTCAATACTGATAAAATTACCAATGGGCTTCATCATGTTATTAGACTGAATATGAAAAAAAGCATATGATCATATCATAGACAGAGTAAAATGGTTTGACAAAATTCAACACCAATGTATAAAAACTAGGGATAGAAGGATATTTCCTTAACCAGTAAAGAAAACACATGTGAAACTAACTGATAACATCATAAAACATAAACAGGAAGGTGAAGCAGAATGCAGATATTTCTGGTAATCTCTTGGAGTATTGGGCAAATCTCCACTTTTCTGGAATATGTTAAAAGAGAATAATATATACCGAAGAGAAAAGGTTTCAATCATCTCAGTATAATTTTAATGGTGAAAATTTGAAAACACCCATAATGGAGGACAAAAAGTAAGGTTGCCCATCATGGTTTTCAGATTTTATTAATTATCAACTAACAGCTTACTTCATTCACATGTCACAATTACAAAGATGTTCAGAAATATTATGGAAAGGATATTCAGCAATAAAAAAAATTCATAGGAGAGCTCCCTTGGTCCTAGAAAGATGCACTCTATGCAATCAGTAGCCAAAGTGTTTATATCCTTCATAACCATGTATTCAACTCCTTATGTACCATAAAAATAAAGACTGCTAGAAGAATAATTCTTAGGTGGCAAAACTAAAAGTCATAGTAGTTTTCCTGTAGACATGCACTTTTATTTGTCAGGGTAATTGATACAGCTGATACAGCAATGGACCCTAGCATTTTAGTAGCTTAACACAATAAAACTCTACTTCTCATTAATATTACAATTCATTTGGTTGTTTAATAACTTCTTCAGCATCCCAGGTCATTCCTTCTTGTTAGTCCACCATCCTCCCTGACTTCCTCTGGTTCCTTACTGCTATGTTCAGTTCAGTAAACTGAGGAGTAAAGAGAGAAGAAGAAAGTTGAGGTATGTTAGTTGTCAGGTCTAGAGGCAGCATTTGTCATTTGAGCTCACATTCTACTGGCCAAACCTTTATCATATAGTTCCAAACTAACTCCAGGGGAATATGGAAAAAAAGTAGTCTTCTTTTATACCTTCGAAGAAAAAAATGGGATTAAGGAGTTTTTACCTAGTATTTGCCAAACTGTGGTTGAAAACATATATGTAGGAACCAGATGGCCTGAGTTAGAATCCTTGTTTTGTCATTTGTTGTTGAGCAAATCATGTAACCTCTTTTGGCAATAATAGAACTTACAAGGTTGTTGTGAAATTCAATGGGTTAATATATGTAAAATTCTTTGAAAGGGGCATTACACTTGTTAGACACTGTATGGACAAATTGTGTGCCCCCAGATGTTCGTATGATGAAGTTCTAACCCCAGTACTTCAGAAAGTAACTGTATTTAGAGATAGGTCTTTAGAGGTAATTAGGTTAAAACAAGATCATTAGGGTGGATTCTAATCCAATATGACTGGTGTCCTTATATGAAATTTGGGTACAAGCAAACATAGAGGAAAGACTATGTGAAGACACAGGGAGAAGAGATGTCTATAAGTCAAGGAAAGAGGCCTGGACTGGACATCTTTCTTTTGACCCTCAGAAGGAACCAACCCTACCAACACTGTCGTCGTGGGCTTCCAGTCTCCAGGAACTGAGAAAATAAATTTCTGTGGTATTATAGAACGTTGTTACTATAGCTGTAGCAAACAAAAACAGACATTATTACATGTTAGCTATAAGTAGCGATTTCTTCTGAAAAACAAGCCATTTAAACTCTCAATGTAAATTTAACCTTTATGTATAAGGTAATTAGGAAAAACTACTCTTTCCTAGGGAATAGACCTCATATTACACTTTCATATTGTGGACAATCCATAGTTCCCTTCCTCCTGCTATGTTTTATTCCCATTGCTCCAATTTGAGCTACGTGCCTTTCCCTGAATCAATCATTGTGTGTTCTAAGCCAGAAAAAAACCCATCATCAGTCTCTAAGAAGTTCAAGCATCATTTTATAACTATAGCTGAGGTCACAGTTTCAGTTAAGAAATCATCTCTTTTCCCCAAATCCTCAAAAGCATTATACATTTTATACCACAGCACTCTAGACTGAAAGTGTTCTACATGGCTTGCCTTCTATGATATCCCATAGAAGATGGTGCAGGGCTCATAAATGATAACAGCAACGATGATGATGATCATAACATTATAGAATTTTAGAGTTTAAAGCAATCTGAAAATCATCTATTCCATTCCTGTATTTGACTGATGTGGTAACTGAATCGTAGGAATGGTGCCTGGTTCTCATCGATGAGCAAAGGACTTAGTTCAGGTCCCCTGACTCTAGACTCTTGCTCTTTCCACTCAAGCACAGCATCATTAATGAAAATGAAATGTACATTCAGATGAGAGTGAGAATCCACTGGCATGAAACATTGAAAATTGTGACATTTTTCCCAGTCAGGAAAAAATCAGATTCAGTTTTGCTCTGCCTTGTGTATGGCTAAACATAATTCATCTGTGACTGCAAATGATCTCTCTCTCTCTGAACGCTGAAAGGTTAAAACAGGATGGCAGGGAAATGCTGATGGCTGTGTTTTTTATTTTTTTGTTTTTATTTTTTGGCTGTGTTTTTTAAACTATTGCAATGACCAAACAGCTAACCAACCCCAAAATGGTTGCAGCTACAGAAAAGTATATTACAATCTTACTACAGACTAGTCCTTAACACTTATTTTGTAAGATGGCCTTCAATATTCCTACTTTTAGAGTGACATCAACCTCAGACTCTAATAGTCTGGCCTAAAGGTTGGGTTCCCACTTCCTTACATTGCTCTAATAATTTAGGTTCATTAATAGACTCACAAAACAAAGTGATAGTGTTTATTCCTTCAGAAAGGAAAGACAGTCATATTCCTGTTATGTGTAGCAACATAGATATGTCAAATTTTGTTTCTCTTATAATAAATCAAGTAAACCTTAAGAGAACTATTCAAAATATTATGCTGCTTTTAATAAGAGGCAGTGTTATGAATCCCATACATATTTTGAATTTAAAAAATCCTTATTGCATTAACCCCTTTCCAGGAAATTCTTCAGCTTAACAAAAACACACTAGATAAAAGCAGCCCTCAAGACCAATGGTGAATTCTACCTATGATCCTCTCCATTTGGAGAAGTGTTTCTTATTTCAGGTGGCTCTTTGGCAAAAGAAAAAGCCAGACTTTTCTGATGTCAAGAGAAAAATGAAACTTTGAATAAGATATATTTGCCATTCTGATATTTTAGGCCTCCTTTGTTCTATTAGTATGATTCTCATGACTGGGGCAATTTCAGGATTATATAACTATCCTTTCTACCCAGGCAGTGGTAGGCTGTGGAGTAACCAAAAGAAATAGAACAACATTGTCTCATTTCTAATTTGTCTCACTTCTACAGGTTTGTAGTACTTCCGGTGGATAAGAGGGGTTACATTTTTGTAGTTGTTCATCCAGGAAGATTTTGCATTTATTGTTTTCCATTTAAGTTTTCCTGTGATTTTAAGTTGAGTGGTCTTCGTATTTCATTAGAAAAAAGCACTATTTCTCATCTAGACTTTTCTGCCCACTAAAAAGGGTGACCTAGCTAAATTGAAAAAGTCTTTAGTGGAGCTGTACTTGAAGCTATGATCCTATTCTTTTTCTTTCGAATGACAGAAACATTTCACAAATGGTGAGAACATGATTATTTTTCTTATTTACGTGGAGTCCTTTAGGCAGCACAAAGAACATCTTTCTTACTCAGTGTGACTTTGAACAGGTGGGCCTTTGATTTGGCAGGAAGGAAAATCACATTGACTGATCTGAACTAACAGGCTTAGAAAAATCGATCTCCAGGGAGAAGCAGTAGCCTTGCTTCCATTCCAACTCACATCTTGGGAGAAATAAAGTGAACCATATAAATGGCTTTTCAAGGAGTCTGCACATTTGAAAAGACGTCCAGTTAATCAGGCCTTTTCTGGATATTAGTTACTTGTCTGTTAATGCCACTGACATTAAACACATATGAAGGAGAGGCAAAACTCTTGTAGAGATACCAATTAGAGCTGGTTAACTCTAAAATTTTAAGTGGACCATATAAAAGTGTCCCAAATGAGCCACAACAGAAAAGGCTTGTCTAATTTTTCTGTTTATTAGCTGGATGACCTTTTTCCTCTCCCTATCTTTGAAAAGAGGGAAGTCAAACTGTGAAAAGCTTGTTATTTATTTACTTCACACCAGAAAAGCAATATTAAAAAGATTAAAGTTACAGAAATTCTTTCTCTTTGGTGGTTGCAAACCTTATCCTGAAAATAAAAAAGCAAAACTTTTGTTTATTTTATAGAAGGGCATTAACTTTTCCAAGTCTCCAGCTATCTGGAATTCTCTCCTCTGATATGGTCCTGCCCCCCCCCCCTTCTCTCATTTCCCTGGTTAACACTCATCTCTGAAGATTCATTTAAAGGGACATTTCCTATTTGAAGTATTTGTAAACACAGTTTCATTCCCCCACCACCTCATAACCCCAACCTTCTCTTCTGTTCATTCTTTCTATACACACTTCAATCTCAACTCTTCAGAGGTCTCACACTCAGTGGGAACATAAATTATGTAATAGTGGGAACTTGCATTGTTTGTATGTGATCTTATTCCTTCATGTATTTTCTGGTATATTAGTGATAATGAAGCCATATGTGTTGCCAGAATACATAGGTCCCCCCAAAATTATAATTTTCTTTCTATATAGTCATTACATATATTTATACCCATACACCTAGAAACACATACACATGTATATATCCTCCATACTGTCATGATCATCTATAAAATTATAAAGAGTGTTCAGTAACACTCTAATATAAAAAAATAAAACCATTTGGCTAGGTTGTTACCTATGTTCTGACTTGTTCTAAATTTCTTTCCTAGCTTTGTCCTAATTTTGCTGACCCTTCTTGGTACATCCTGCAATGGTCTTGCCCTCATCAAACATATAATTTTCCTGGTACAGAGACCCCATCTTCTGTCTTCTCCAGTGAACTCATACAAAGTCACCTGAAATGGAATCCACATCCTTTGATGCCATGGAGTTTTCTCTACCAAGCCTGCCTGCTTTCCTTCTTATCCCTGAAACAACAAGTTCTTTTTTTTTTTTTTTTTTTTTTTTTTTAATCTGTTGTTATAACTATGCTCCTGAAAAAGTTCAGGAAGAACACCTTCCATTCCTTTAAGCAGACAGGTTTTGGTGTGAGAAGAACTGTTGAAAATGGTTTACCCACTTATGCAGAATATACCTTAGAAGATTCCAATGGCCTATTATTTTTTCAACAGAGGTAAATAACTAGTAAAGCAGAAAAAAAAAAAGTGTGTCAGGTTCATATGAGAGCCTTAATTCCATAAGTAAATATGCAGTAAACTTAGTGATGATCGAGTGATTTAATATGTAAATAGTATTAGTAAAATTAAAGGTGTCCTGGTATGATTCCATCAGAGAGGCTTTTCTCCAAATGCAAGCTTTGCACTTATATCTAAATGCACTCATTTGCCCCAGATCTCAAGTCATTTGCATTAATTTTATTTGTCCAGAATAATTCTCCACACATTGAGGGCATATATTTCCCAAAGCTTGATGGCTCAAGGACAGCATTTTTTTCCCTCAGAAAACTTAAATTCCATCGTTGTGTATGATTTCCTCAAAATTAGCTGTCACTGCAATCTACAGTAATTAATTTCTATAGCATGTTCTTTTGCAAAAATTGCCTGATACTCTTGTCTATTCACCCAGGACTGTCTGTGCTCTCAGCTGGCTTGGTCCTACTTCACATTCTGGAAGGATATTAAAGAAGACATTGATAAAGAAAGTAAGCCAGGACAAAAACATCTTCTAGTTATACTTCTTTTCATCATTTCCTACCCTGAGTCTATGAAACTGGTCTATGAAAAATACCATCTGATATCCTCATCTTTGAAGATCAGAAATCACTTTGAGAAATTGAATTAGCTCAGTTCTGAAACCTTGCATCATTTGGGTATTTTTTTAAAAACTTTCCAAAAGCAGTTTTAGATATACAACAAAATGTAAAGCTAGATTTCCCATATACCCCATTCCTCCATACAAACATAGCTTCCCTCATTACCAACATCACTTACCAGAATGGCACTTCAAAAAGAAAATATTGGGCAGCCCTGGTGGTTCAGCGGTTTAGAGCCACCTTCAGCCCAGGATGTGATCCTGGAGACCCTGGATCAAGTCCCACATCAGGCTTACTGCATGGAGCCTGCTTCTCCCTCTGCCTGTGTCTCTGCCTCTCTCTCTCTCTCTCTCTCTCACTGTGTGTGTGTGTGTCCCTCGTGAATAAATAAATAAAATCTTGAAAAAAAATAAAAAGAAAATATCAAGGATGAACCTGCTCTGACACATCATCATGATCCAAAGTCCATAGACTACATTAGGCTCCATTCTTGGTGTTGAACAAATGTAAAATGACATGTATCCCTCATTATCCATCACTCTCTTAAAGCTTCTCCATGCTCTGTCTGTTCTTCTCTCCCCCTTCACCCTCACCCCTAGCAACCACTGATCTTTTTACTGGCTCCAGTTTTGCCTTTTCCAGAACGTCATATAGCTGGACTCATACTGTATATAGCTTTTTCAGACTGGCTTCCTTCAATTCGCTCTGTACATTTAAGATTTCTCTTTGTTTTTCCAAGGCATGATATTCATTTTTTTAGCACTGGATAATATTCCATCGTCTGGATGTATCACAATTTACTTATCCATTTACATACTGAAGATGTATGGGTTGTTTCCAAGTTTGGGCAGTTGTGAATAAAGATTAACTGGGTGTTTTGAAAACAAAGCAAAGCTAAAAAACAAGATACCACCCCCCACCCCCAGCCAGCATCCTGGACCAGTGCTTCTCAAACTTTTCTGTGTGTGTATGAATTACCTAGGGATTTTTAATAAATGAAGTGGGATGGGGCTGAGTTTCTGATTTCTTACAAGTTCTGAGGTCACATGCACATCACTTAAGAGGTCCACATCAACATACCAGGGTCTTAGCATCCTGTTAAGACTTATAAAAAAATGGTCTCAGTAGGACAAGGCACTTCATACTCTTAGTAAGCTGGCCTGGTGAGATATATTCAGTGACTTAGTTTCCATGGATCAGCATCAATGTCCACAATAGCTAAACTGTGGAAGGAGCCTCGGTGTCCATCGAAAGATGAATGGATAAAGAAGATGTGGTCTATGTATACAATGGAATATTACTCAGCCATTAGAAATGACAAATACCCACCATTCGCTTCGACGTGGATGGAACTGGAGGGTATTATGCTGAGTGAAATAAGTCAATCGGAGAAGGACAAACATTATATGGTCTCATTCATTTGGGGAATATAAATAATAGTGAAAGGGAATAGAAGGGAAGGGAGAAGAAATGTGTGGGAAATATCAGAAAGGGAGACAGAACATGAAGACTCCTAACTCTGGGAAACGAACTAGGGGTGGTGAAAGGGGAGGAGGGCGGGAGGTGGGGGTGAATGGGTGACGGGCACTGAGGGGGGCACTTGACGGGATGAGCACTGGGTATTATTCTGTATGTTGGCAAATTGAACACCAATAAAAAATAAATTTATTATAAAAAAACAAAAAACAAATGGAATATATGATCTTACTCTTTTAGTTTTCTGTGACTGAATTTTCATTGTTTTTATAGAGACAACATTGTAAAAGTATGCTTTTAATATAATAGTTCAGTTGCTATGGATATTTATTAAATATTAAAATGAAAATAATTGTATCCTAAGGTAACTTACAGGTAACACTCATCATTTTAAAATTAAAAACATGAATAGTAGAAATCGATGTGCATATACTCTTGACTGTATGTGGTGTCCCAAAGGTAAATTGAAATGATTAAGTATGTTTTTTTGTATATAGTTGAAATTTTTTTTAAATGATGTTACAAAACACTGTCACGGACATGTGGGATTATTTTTACATTTCTAGCATTATTATTATCTCACACTTGACACATTGCCATTCATCAGTTTTTATTATCTAATTTCAGTTTAAGAAGATTTCCCTTCAACTCAGTATCTGAAATTATTCATGAAAAATTTTGAAAGAAAGATAAGTGAGATAAAGTTGCATAATTCATTGATAGAAGATAATCTGGGACAGTGGTGAGAAATAGATTACAGGCAAATTACTACTATTAAATACTGTATGATAAATATGTATCTAAAGAGATCTGATATACACTAAAAAGACAGCCGGCTTAGTATGATGATACATTAGGCACTGGGAATTGAACCTTTTTGTCTCATAGTGGCTGATTTTATTAGCATGGTACTTGACAATTATATAATTTAACTTCAGATTATCAATCCACTTAGGGAACACACTGAAATCTAATTGTGTACTAATTATGCTATGGACACATGATTTGCCACTCTTTGCTGGCTACCTCTACATTTACTCATATATTTTTGTAGAGGCCACTTTATTCAATTGTAGCTATCAGTTCAATAATTAGTATTTTGCTATGTACCCAGAAATTCTTAGGGTCTGACAGGAAACAAAGACAAGAGCCTTTTTTGATGAAAATCTTTCTTGATTAAAACACACTTATTTAGGGGTACCTGGGTGGCTCAGTGGGTTGTGTCTGACTCTTGATTTTGGCTCATGTCATGGTCTCATGGGTCGTGGGATGGAGGCCTACACTGGAGCCCATGCTTAGTGGGGAGTCTGCTTCTCTCCTTTGTTTCTCTCTGCCTCTCTGTGGGTGTGCTCTCTCTCTCTCTCTCTTTCTCATGAGTAAATTAATCTTAAAAAGAAACATATTTACCTAAATAAGAAAGGCTTTATTCATTTAAAAAATTTTTAGCATTGGTTGATCATTATCTCTGAGATGTATACTGTCAAAGGAATACAGCATTATCTTCCTAGCTCAAATTTTATGGTACAAACGGAAACAATTAAACAGCATAAGAAAATTTGAACTCTTGGCTTCAGTTATATAAATAGATATTAAAAATCTTGATTATACCCTTTCTACCTCTCACTTAAAATTATAACGATGACTTCTGGAACTTTCTCTATTATGGTAGTAATGTTAAATGCTCTGAAACTATTTTCAAGGTATTCTATATTTTTAAAAGTTAAAATACTTCTTGATTATTTCTTTTGTATCATTACTGGGTATCAACTCTCATCTTATTTGCAACTATAAAGGAAAAGTAAGCAAAATAACTTAAAATTTAAAATCTTAGCAAGCTTCAATAATTTTTCCTATCCCTTCAGCCCATGCTTAAATTAATAAGAAACATTCCACACTTTGGGCATATACCTCACTGTACAATCTCATTGTTATACAGTACACAAATCTCTCAAATGATCTTATTCTTCCTCTACATCTACTGACTTCTAGATTGTTTGGATGAATCAGGTTTTGCAAGATATAGAGAACAATTGGAGAATTTATAGATATGAAAAGATTTTATGACATCTTCTGAGAAGGATGTATGCATATCCAAGAATCTTGACCTTTAGAGAAGACCAATGAAATAGTAAACATGCTTAAACCTAGAATATGTTAAATAATCAGCAGAAGCACTAAAATAGAGAATGTATGATGAACCAAAGGAGGAGACAGAAAAATGAGACATGTTTCCAAGAAAATTATTTGCACCATAACATGTAAAATAGTTGCTATGCTATTTCTAAGGTTTAAATACTTCCTGAACTTTACTTAGTTAGATATAACAAGCTAATCAAAGGAGTGGGTCCAATGGAATATTACTCAGCCATCAGAAAGGATGAATACTTAACATTTACATCAATGTAGATGGAACTGGGGGGCATTATGCTGAGCAAAATAAGTCATTCAGAGAAAGACAATTATCATGGTTTCATTCACATGTGGAATAAAAGAAACAGTGCAGAGAATCATAGGGGAAGAGAGGGAAAATAGAATGCGAAGTCGTCAGAGAGGAGACAAACCATGAGAGACTCTTAACAGTAGAGAACAAACAGCATTGCTGGAGGAAAGGGTTTGGGGAGATGGGCTAACTGGGTGATGGGCATTAAGGAGGGCACATGATGTGATGAGCACTGGGTGTTTTATACAAAACCGATGAATTACTGAACATTATCTCTGAATGTAATGATGTAATATATGTTGGTTAATTTAATTTAAATTAAAAAAAAAAACAAAGGACTGGACTCATGAACGTGTCTTCACTGCTTCCTAGCTCTATCTCAGGTTGAATCTTTCCTGGGGTGTATATGTAAATCAAATATATTTGCTTCTAGTTCTGACTTGTTCCTTATTAATTTCTGCTTTTCTAGTCTATTGAGTTTTAATTCATTAATTGCTGAAAATATTTTGCTTTCCTCAAAAAAGCTTTACAAAATTACAGTTATGGAATTCTACAGTCTTTCTAAATTGGATGTTATTGATCTGTAACAATCAGCAATTACTCTTCACACTGGGCTGCTAGCAGGCCCAGTTTTTTTAAAGGCCCTTTTGGCGTGAGGAACAATGTTCTTATTTGGGGTCTAAATTAAGAAATAATTACTTGTGTGAAGTCACTTCACTTGTCAATTCCTCTGTGACCCCATTTAGCAGCACTCCATCAGCACTGGTGCAGACTGTAACTCTGTACTATGGAAATTCTGTGGTGTTCTGAATTGATGGGAGTTGGAGAATAATTAAAATCATATACACACTTAAAATTCACTTGGAAATAACATAAGTGAACACAATCTTAAAGTATATAGCACTGTAGGAAATGAGGAGGTAATTTTTTGGAATAGAAAAATGTGCACAGTCCCTGCCTTACAGTGGTTCAACTTACAGTCTTTTGAATTTCTGATGGTGCAAAAGCCATGCATTTAGTAGAAACCATACTCCTATTTTGAATTTGGATCTTTTCTGGGGCTAGTGTATGATGCTGGGCACTGGCAGCTCCCAGTTAGCCACATCATAAACAATGGATACACTTACAACCCTTATACACCCATACAACTATTGTGTTTTGTTTTGTGTTTTTTCTTTCAGTAAACTATTTCATCAATTACATGAGATATTCAACATGTTACTATACAATAGGCTTTATGTTAGATGATTTGCCCAACGGTAAGCTAATGTAAATGTTTTGAGAATGTTTAATGCAGACCAGGCTAAGCTGTGATGTTTGGTAGGTTTGGTGCATTAAGTGCATTTTCAACTTGAGATATTTTCAGTTTATTATGAGTTTATCAAAGTATTAAGTCAAGAAGGTCTGTATCATTGTCAGTAACCTTCGGGCAATATAGAATGGAAATCCAATATTCAGACAATAGTCAATATACATTTCAGGAATTTTAGAGATATTTTAATAAAGAGAACTTGAGAGAAGAAATTGGCTGTTCTTCACAATAGCATATATCTATAAGGAAATAAAAATGAGGCAGTGCCTAGCATCACTATAAAGTACAATAAATGAAAAAGAAAGTACAATAAATGAGATATTTGATCTGTATTTCTACTATACTTGCAAGAGATAGAGGAGTCAAATTTTAAAGCACAGGGTACAGTGTAAAGGATTTGGAGGAAAACAACTTTCTGAAGTAACATAAACAAGCCTGGCAAACTAGATTATTCTCCAAAGAATCTGAATGCAAATTGTATTTATTCTTAGGACACTTTGTTTTGTTTCTCAGGGTGAAGGAGGAAGAAAAGGTGCTAGTCCTGCCTAGATGGGTTTGTAATTATTAAATTTGATAAAGGAAAATATAATAAATTGCATTAGTTCTATCAATATAGTAGGATAATGTAAAGTGATTTAAGGAAAAAAGGATTAGAGACAATACCATCCACTATTTATGCAATACTGTGTTATTGCAGACTAATTATGTGTCTGTCAAGTTATAGAATTATCTCTGCTTACCAGAAACTTTTCTGGTAAATATACATATTATTTTCATTTTACAGGTGATAAAACCAAAGCTCAGATGTGGTATATAGCTCACCTAAAAGTTTCTCTCTATGGAACTTGGGCAATTTTTAGATCACATCTCTCTAAGGCCAGATCTTTGCCCTGGGCCATGTTATCTCATAAATTAGGAAGTTGTGTTAACATGGAGAAGTCACATCTAAATGAACTGAATTTATAAAAAGTAAATGTGAAAATGAATACAATCATTTCAATACTTTCTGGAATTTGCTGAATATTGTTAAGTATCATTAAATAAAAGAAAAATGACTTGTTTCTCTGACATGTTCAAAAAGCACATTTAATGACCATATTTTAAATACATAACCATACAAAATTTGTAAAAGATTGTGTTTATTCATTCATGAGAGACACAGAGAAAAAGGCAGAGAGGCAGAGGGAAAAGAAGGTACCCTGCGGGGATCCTGATGTAGGACTCGATCCCAGGGCCCCAGGATCACGCCCTGAGCTGAAGGCAGACTCTCAACCACTGAGCCACCCAGGTATCCCATAACCATAAAATTTTAATGACTCGTTTTAAACTAAGAAATATAAGTATATTTCAATGCCTGATTACCACAAACACACTATGTGGATTTTACAATCCAGTATTTTACAATTTAGTTTTGAAGGCTCTGAGGAAAATAGCTCTTGGAAATTCCAAGAAAATTTAGAGATTGAGAACAGACCCTGTGGGGTTCCCTAATGAAAATAGTCATGGTAACTGTGGACATGAATAACTTTTTTTAAATGCCCAAGTATCCCTATGATGTATACCAAAACACACAATTATCCACATGGACCTCACTTAAAGTCAATTCCAGATCTCTCAGGGCTTGATTAGTTGGGCTCTATTTTTTCCAATCCCTATCTATTCCTAAGAGACAATGTATTTTCTGTAGTTATCAATGCGTGTTGGGTGTATAATTTGAAATAAAGTTGAAAATTGTAATTTGCAATTGGGTTAGCTCCTTATGCTCAAGAATCAGAAAAGACAGATTTCAAAATATTAGTAATACTGATTTTTCTCCCAAGGCCATGTCTCATGTATTTCCTTCTCTTTTCTCTTCATCTCTTTCCCGATCACATTTTTCCTATTAGAAACTAACAAATAATTCAGTCAAGAAATGGACAGAAGACATGAACAGACATTTCTCCAAAGAAGACATACCAATGGCCAATAGACACATGAAAAAATGCTCCACATCACTTGTCATCAGGGAAATACAAATCAAAACCACAATGAGGTACCACTTTACACCAGTTAGAATAACTAAAATTGACAGGAAACAACAAATGTTGGTGAGGATGTGGAGAAAGGGGAATGATCTTACACTGTTGGTGGGAATATAGTTAATGGTATAATAGCATTGAGTGGTGACAGATGGCAGCTATGATTGTAGTCAGCATAGCACAACATACAAAGTTGCTGAATCACTATGTTGTACATGTGAAACAAATGTAACACCATGTGTCAGCTATACTCAATCCATCAATTCCCTGATTTATTTAGAGGAAACATATTAGAAATGACTTGTTTTCGTTTAGATTTACAAAAATGGTGTGATTACCTCCAGTTTTGCATAAGTTCTTCAGTATATCCCTATCTGTATCCATTGCATTTTCATATAATCAACTGAGATTATGTATTTTCTTAAGGTAAGAATAAGAGTAAATAATTCAACAATTATTAAATATTTAAAAACAGTCTAGAAGTATACTGCAAGCACTTGTCCTTTCACCTCTCCCCAACTTTGTTTTTGATGTGTTTGTGTGTGTGTGTGTGTGTGCGCATATGTGTGTGCATACATATGTTTATTATGACAGATACCTTGAGTATTTACCGTGACGGGTAGGGAGTTGAGTCATTGCTTCAGTTTGACAACAGTTTTAGGTATCTGAAAAGAAGTCTGACTGGTGATGAGGAACTAATAAAAAAATGGCATTAGGGTAAAAAGGCAGATAATTCAGCCACACTGCCATCTTCTTAGGCTGCTTGGAAACATACTTAGGACATTACTGTTATTATACTTGAATTAGAAACAGTAAAGTTTCAATAATTAGAAACAGTAAAGTTTCAATAATTCAAGAGGGATTATATACACAAGAAAACTATGAAACATTATGAGCAATGGATCAATGAAAATAATTCAGAAAATAATTAAAAGGGGGTCATATTTTGGATTCTCTGCATATCACTAAACTATGATAATGTTCAAAAATTGGTAATATTGGGATCCCTGGGTGGCGCAGCGGTTTGGCGCCTGCCTTTGGCCCAGGGCGCGATCCTGGAGACCTGGGATCGAATCCCACGTCGGGCTCCCGGTGCATGGAGCCTGCTTCTCCCTCTGCCTATGTCTCTGCCTCTCTCTCTCTTTCTCTCATTCTGTGTGTGACTATCATAAATAAATAAAAATTAAAAAAATTGGTAATATTTATTTAGTTAGAGTATAAGGCTGATGGGGGGAGCCCAGCTGGCCCAGTCAATTGAGCTTGCAACTTTTGATCTTGGGGTTGTGGGTTCAAGTCCCACTCGTGTGTAAAGATTACTTAAAAATAAAATATTTAAAAAATATGTAAGGCTGATGAGAATGTACTTACAAACAAAATGTGTTCTCTGGTTCTTTTATTCTCAAAACTAGTAAATCAACTTTGTAAATAGCTACTTTCCAATGACTAGAAATCCACTAGATTTGGCAGTATCAAGATTATTTTTTCTCTCATGTATACAAAGTTTGGGAACAATATGAATAGCTTACTAGTAGTAAAAAATAAGTAACTGAATTAAATCTTAGAACCATAATAATAATGAAAGAGCAGCTTAAAAGCATTTTAATTAGAATAAATATATGTTCTTCAGCACGTAAGAATATGAGATATTGATTTTATAGGAATTGGCTATAAATTAGAAATAATTCAGTTACTGTAAAATTAAATAAGAAAACCTGCTTGAAATGCATTTTATCAATTGGAGACATCTGATGAATCATAGTAGCATCACTATTAATAATATCTGCTAAGGTATGTGCTAATACTAAATGATATGAAATCATGTGTGTACATAACTCAGGCCAGTATTAGAGAATTAAGTATAATTTGCATATTCAATTTCAACCAACATCTCCAGTTGATTGAGTTGAAAAACATGACCAAATCATCTTAGCGTATCATTTTGCCAGAACTGGAAATTATTTGCCTACTCTTCATAAATTTACAACTTATCATTCAAGTAGCTAAATTAAGTCAACTAAACAAATAGAAAAATACAATTACTTCAGTGATCATAAAATTAAAGAATATTGGGTTTGGGAGAAGACTTACAGAAAGACATTTAGTCTGAATCCCTTTCAAATCCCTGAAATCCCTTCTATATCATTATGGGAAAATAGACTTCTAAGTTCTATTTAACTATAAATTTTTTTAAAAAGAAATTTTCTTTGCATTGATGAGTTAACTAGAAACAAGTGGAAACTTTCATTTGCTGCCATTCTCTTATTTTCAACAAAGCCTTCTATTTTAGATTTTCCCAATCAGCATTTAATGTGATCTCAAATCTCATACCATACAGAGTAAATAACCTTTATGTGCATTCACATATTTAATAATCATTATATACATTCTTCTTAGCTCTTAATATCTGTCTAATGTTTTTGAAATTATAAATATTCCTTCTTAAAATAATTCCTTCTTGGTTGTTTTCTTTATTTTTTGAGACCACATTCCCCTGGTTTTTATTGTTCTTTGCCTTCAGTCTTCCTCAAGTTCTTATTCCCCTTTCTTTTGTTAAAATAATGCTATTATTTGGCCCTCTCTTTTCCTTACTTGACACTCATTCTATCCATTTACCTGGCTTCAATTACCTCCATGTTTTGTTGAGGTTAACGAGGTCAGCAGTTGTTAACCTACTTTGTGTCATGATTCTTTGAAATTCTTTACCTTTGCTCATAAACAAATGATGCCCAGGTAAGTTTTCTTTGAGTTCAATCAGCTACTAGCTCTGCAACCAAATCTCACTACATACACAGATAATAGCAATCTACATTTATTTAATTCTTTCAAGAAGGCCAAATAGAATGTTAACTATGCTGCCATGCCCTGGTGGAGATGGGGTACTTTTTGTGGTATATCGAATGAAAAGCTGCCATCATGAGTTAGGTTCTGTCCAACTCATCAAGTCATAAGATTGGACAGATCTAAAAACAGTCGATCTTAAAATGGAAGTGGTATATCCAGAATCACATAAACTGTGTTATCTGAAAACATAGAATCTCATATCTTCTACCTTGGCATCATTTTTCCCTAAGCTCCCACTATGGTTGTTTTGGTGTTGATGTGTGTGTGTGTATGTGTGTGTGTGTGTGTGTGTGTGATATAGGGAGGACTAGAGAAGGCTTCTAATAATCTGTGGGAGTTGGAAATAACCCAAGTTTAAATCACAGGGGGTCATCTTGGTATGTAGACCCAAGCCAAAAATGGACCATGCTACATGACAGCCCATTTCAGGGATACCTTGAAAAACAGTGGTGTGGGAAATCCTCCCAAAGGCATTGCTTTGGGCAGTGTATCTTAAAGTTCACATTATATGGAAGGACAAGTGGTTCATGTTAAGAACACTAGTAACCCAAGAGTAGAGATGAATTGGTTAGGGTACTAGGAAGAAATAGACTGGAAGAACAAGAGCAGAAAGCTCTGGGTAAGTAGCACAAAGATAGACATATAACTATATAGTCACAAAGTGTGAAGATATTTTATCACATGTTAATTGACCCCCAGAAAGCATCTACCACAGAAGAGGCATCCAACAACCAAGTAGACTGAATGGCCTGATAGAGGCATTAAGTCACCTTGGTCAGATTACCCTGGTGCAAACACAACAGGTACAGGAGTGGAGTCTCCATGATAGCATCTAAGCCAGCATTAGTATTCAAGGGCTTATTAAGTGTTTGATTTAGCAATACCGGATTAGACATATTATCACAGCAGACCAAGGGACTCACTTTTGCACCCATTTCAACTCCTACCTTTTCCCAGTCCTGATGTATTCATTTATAGGTTTTGTTCCCCCAAAACACTCTCTAGTAAATCCCTTCCTGCCTATAAATCTCAGAGACTCAGTATTTTCTCAGATAACTTAAATGAAGACAAGTGGAATAGGATTGCAATGGTGATTGTTCCCTTAACTCCTCTGTCTCTTGCACCAACACCAAGGAATGAAAACTTTCCTCTTATTCCTACCCACACCTTGTCCCCGGGCGGGGGCGGGGGGGGGGGCGGGGGGTCAGAGAGGAGTATGTCCACAGGCATTGAAACTTGAATATAAAGTTTTGTTAAGAACACAAAATGCCCTGAGAACTGATGTTCAATTTCCCATTTGTTTCAAAGTGCAATTGGCTTGCAGTTTAAGAAATAACTGTGGTTATATAAAATAATGAAGAAAATAATCAACTATAATAATCATCTGTGCACGTGATATAAACACTTAGATACATAAAAAAATCAAAAAGTAACCATTTAGATGCTATTAATCTAATTAAATGTGCAAATAAAATTACTTTCTTAGCTTACAATTAAATCTGCTTTCACCATACACAAAGATAAACTCAAAATGGATGAAAGATCTAAATGTGAGACAAGATCCCATCAAAATCCTAGAGGAGAACACAGGCAACACCCTTTTTGAACTCGGTCACAGTTACTTCTTGCAATATACATCCACCAAGGCAAAAAAAACAAAAGTAAAAATGAACTATTGGGACTTCATCAAGATAAGAAGCTTTTGCACAGCAAAGGATACAGTCAACAAAACTCAAAGACAACCTACAGAATGGGAGAAGATATTTGCAAATGACGTATCAGATAAAGGGCTAGTTTCCAAGATCTATAAAGAACTTATTAAACTCAACAGCAAAGAAACAAACAATCCAATCATGAAATGGGCAAAAGACATGAAGAGAAATCTCACAGAGGAAGACATAGACATGGCCAACATGCACATGAGAAAATGCTCTGCATCACTTGCCATCAGGGAACTACAAATCAAAACCACAAAGATACCACCTCACACCAGTGAGAATGGGGAAAATTAACAAGGCAGGAAACCACAAATGTTGGAGAGGATGCGGAGAAAAAGGAACCCTCTTACACTGTTGGTGGGAATGTGAACTGGTGCAGCCACTCTGGAAAACTGTGTGGAGGTTCCTCAAAGAGTTAAAAATAGACCTGCCCTACGACCCAGCAATTGCACTGTTGGGGATTTACCCCAAAGATTCAGATGCAATGAAACGCCGGGACACCTGCACCCCGATGTTTATAGCAGCAATGGCCATGATAGCCAAACTGTGGAAGGAGCCTCGGTGTCCATCGAAAGATGAATGGATAAAGAAGATGTGGTTTATGTATACAATAGAATATTCCTCAGCCATTAGAAATGACAAGTACCCACCATTTGCTTCAATGTGGATGGAACTGGAGGGTATTATGCTGAGTGAAATAAGTCAGTCGGAGAAGGACAAACATTATATGTTCTCATTCATTTGGGGAATATAAATAATAGTGAAAGGGAATAGAAGGGAAGGGAGAAGAAATGTGTGGGAAATATCAGAAAGGGAGACAGAACATAAAGACTGCTAACTCTGGGAAATGAACTAGGGGTGGTGGAAGGGGAGGAGGGCGGGGGGTGGGAGTGAATGGGTGACGGGCACTGGGGGTTATTCTGTTGTTGGTAAATTGAACACCAATTAAAAAATAAATTAAAAAAAATAAAAATAAAAATAAAAAAATAAATCTGTTTGACTTGGAAGAATATCATCTTTTAACAGTTATTTTGAAATAATTTTGGATTTACAGCAGAAATGCAAAAGTGATACATAGCATTCCAATATTTTCTCTGCCAGATTCTCTTAATGTTAACATAACTGTGATATAATTATCCATATCAGGGAAATAAAATTATTGCAATAATGGAAAAGATATTATTTTTAATTTTTAGGCCAAAGATAAATATTCCTGGTAACCTGATAAAGATTTGTAAAAGCAAATAAAATAGTAGATGTATATTTTGCTAAGCAACTAGGTCTTACATGGCCAATTGAAGCTGAAATATCAGTATCTTGGAAGCTATTTTTTTTAAGATTTATTTATTTTGTTTTAGAGAGAAAATGGGGGAGGGACGAAGGGAGAAGAAGAGAGAAACTTAAGCAGACTGCGCCCTAAGTGCAGATCCCATAAGGGGGTTCAATCACAAAACCTTGAGATCACAACCTGAGCCAAAACCAAGAGTTGATGGCCTCATGGACAGCACCTCCCAGGTGCCCCTTTTGGAAACTATTTTAAAGAATATCCAGCGGGATCCCTGGGTGGTGCAGCGGTTTGGCGCCTGCCTTTGGCCCAGGGCGCAATCCTGGAGACCCGGGATCGAATCCCACATCAGGTTCCTGGTGTATGGAGCCTGCTTCTCCCTCTGCCTATGTCTCTGCGCCTCTCTCTCTCTCTGTGACTATCATAAATAAATAAAAATTAAAAAAAAAAAGAATATCCAGCCTAACCTCCCCTTACGTAATAACTTTAAAGGTATTTGCATATTAAAATTAGTAAAAAAATTAATTATACTGTAAAATCAGTATAAAATTATAATTTCATTACTTAAAAAGTTTCAATTTTCATGGAAGCTTTCATTTGAGAAGTTACTCAATATTGATGGAATGTTTAAACTTCAATTATCCTGAACTGCTAAGTCCTTACTATACATTGTCCTGTTAGTCTAGTTGTACACAGCCATGCAAATATTGAAAATCCTGGAAATCTGCTTATTTCAGTAAATTACAAACATTTTCATCTGAGCCTTAATTTTGGTAATGTAATCAGATAAGCAAGATCTTTTGTTACGTTACCTGGATATTTATAAACACGTGATACAGAAAATATCAGGCTAAGCAATAAATTCCCCCCCACTTATCAAGAATTATTCAAAATTATAAATATGTTTACTTCTTCTTATTTTCATCACAGAACTCTAACAATAAATGACTTTGCATTCAGATCCAGAAATCTGTCATCTGATCATTCTATTTTTCCTGACTATCCAAATTAATTTTGCATTCTAAAGTAATATTCTACCTTGATAAACTTCCCATAATCTTAGATTTACATCCTGGTGGGATACTGAATGGTGTTTCAAAAATGCAAACTCATTTAGGAAAAGTCATGCTATAATTACAATTTGAGCTCCTGCCAAGAAATATCATCTTCATCTTATTGCCAAATCTTAACAAAGTTTACTTGCAATAATAATAAGGATTATTTCCACAGCATCATATATTTTAGCTAACTGCCACTTCTGAAAGAGTTTTCTATATGAAAAAAAAAATCACAGTTTTGTAACAAAATTTGCCACCAACTTTGTCAGCACATATGTGATATCACATTGGTGATAATGTGCAATTAATAATGCTACAGCTTGTACAATAAACATTGGCTATCATTTGTTTAAAAAGTATTAGAATAATTTATTCTGAGGAAACAATTATAATACAAACAATTTACCAAATTAAAAATGAAACCATGTTTTCTTTCCTTAATCAAAATTGAATGTTTCATGATCATCTTATATTCTTTTATGTATACATTGTTAATTACATGTATTTAACTTTCATTTTTTAAATATTTTATTATTTATTCTTGAGAAACAGAGAGAGAAGCAGAAACAAAGGCAGAGGAAGAAGCAGGCTTCCCACAAGGAGCCCAATGTGGGACTTGGTCCCAGGACCCCAGGATCACCAGCTGAAGACAGATGCTCTACCACTGTGCCACCCAGGCGCCCAACATGGATTTAACTTTCAATGCTGCATATGTAGTAGATTGGTTCACTATACATGTATTCCATCATCTTTCTAGGATGTTCCTGTACATCAGAGGTTGTGAAAATAAAAACTATATTTCCTCAAAAAACTTGCAAAAGAGATTTATATTTGTTTTGCCCTCTGTTGATCCAATGCCCTTCCATGGTCCCTGAAGTAGAAGTGACACCCCAGTGTGTAAGGTAACAGTTTCCTCATCTAGTGGATATCAGTAATTCTGATAGCTACAGATTTACTCTGGCAGTTCAGCTAAACTGTTGTAATCTGAAGCCAACAAATGTGACAGTGGCTTCTTCTTGGTCCAGCTTCGTGACTGTCATTCTCTGGCTAGCCCAATTCCCAGGACTGTTCTGGGAATTCTTTCTGGAAATTTAGCCTATAACCTCCTCCTATGATTCTTCCAATAATTTGATAAACATTGCTTTTTCTTAAAATAGCTGGAATGTTTTTTTTTTTATCATCTGCCAGTGAACACATTAATAACAGATTAATGAGAGTTAATAGCATTAACAGAATAACAAATTAATAATAGAAACTTTTCAATGGAATTTGACAATTTCTATATCATTATTGTGTTTGCAACACTACTTTGGGTGTTATGCAAATTCAAACTTCTACCTAAATGAACCCTCCTCCATATAGAACAAGATGGCAACAATAATTAAACTGAGCTTTCTGCCATTTATGCAAACCTATTAATTTCTGCTGATTTTATGTAGGTAATAAGTGTTATAAATATTTATCTCTTTGAAATTTACTATTGAGGGACACTTGGGTGGCTCAGCGATTGGGCCTCTACCTTCGGCTCAGGGCATGAGTCCCACATCAGGTTCCTTGATGGAGCCTGCTTCTCCTTCTGCCTGTGTGCCTCTCTCTCTGTGTCTCTCATGAATAAATAAAATCTTGAAGAAAAAAAAAAGAAATGTACTGTTGCAAGTTCAATCAAATAAGGGAATAACTAGAATTGTATTCACCATCATATTCTTCCTTTCTGAGTCAGTTGAGTAAAGCCAATAGCTATCACCAACAGAACTATTTTAAATGTTTTAGCATATTTAGTCAATCTTCCTTTGGCATCAGCTAATAGGATCAGTTTGAAAGTTATAAGATCAGACCACTTTTGTGTCTATCTTGTAGGTTTTATTTCCTAAGTAATATAAAAATATTTCTAAGCATTATATTAATTTGGACCAATTATCACCATGTCAACAGAGTGGCATAATCAAAACAACTATAACTTCTTTATCTCTGAAAAAAATTTGAAGGAAAATCCGATATAAGTAGCTTAACCAAATTTATGGTCAGAATTTGCCTCCGTATACTGTACCTTGACCTACCAATAAAACCTTAGGCAATGAACTCTTACTGGAAGAGGGTTTTTAGTATATAGCATTGTGTTACTACATTTGTGTGATTGTACAGTTGGGAGGGAATGAAAGGCCTCACCATTTTGTTCTTATATCTCAAATTTCAATGTAATAGATGTTTGCTGACCATCATCTACTGGGTTAGGTATGAGTCCCAAGGTTGAGGAGCTCCCTGTTGCCAGAAGAAAGACCTCCCCTAAATCTCAAACTCTCAGTGAAGAGTTCCCATGGTTATGATGTACACAAGCACATGTTCAGTAAAATCGTACATTCTATTTACCAAATACATTCTAATAAATCTTTCCTCACAGTAAAAGAGGAAACAAAATATTATAAAAACCGTGCATACTTACTCACAAAACTTGTTCAAAGGTATGCAACATATCCTAGCTATTTCTCCCGTTATAAGACCAAATTTGGCTCATATCAAACCTTGTTCCAATATTAATAAAGTAGGATTCTATGTATCAGAAGAGAGCTTAAAAGGGAAATTTATTATCAAAAATATCATTTAAAACTAAGAGAAATTATTGTAGTTCATATTTGAAAAAATGAGGAAGAACATTAATTTTAATATAATTTATTTTTCATCTAGTTCACTTAGGGGATAATGTAATTTGAGAAGATCAAATGAATTGATTAAAATATAAGTTTCCAAATTCTCAACAGGAGAGTATTGGTAATGAAAAGAAACTTGGCTTTCATCTTTATGATGTACCATGCTTTAACATTTTAATGAATAGAGCAATTTATATGGAGTCAAAGACTTGGCATTTGATATTAAGGTCACCCTTCCTAGAAGGTTGTGTTTTCTTAAACTTTGTTAAACTTTGAAGTATCTTTTCATGTTTTTAAATTTCTAGTTTGCTATCAATTATATAAATATCATAAATGATAGTAGATGAGAATCTGCTCCCCTCCCACCAGAAAATCAAGTGTCCTCTAGTTTTTTTTTTATAATTATTTTTAGTAATTAAAAATATCTGTTCACTGGTACAAAAATACAGTCCCTTTTATTTTTTTTTTCATGCAGGCCCAAAGGGGCAATACAGTCCCTTTTAAACAAAATGGCAGGAAATCTTTCCTTTGCATTCTTTAACAAATACAAAGTAAACTTGATTTTTTCAGAGACATAATTTCAATGTCAGTGGCTGAGAAGATGAGAGTCCAATGAGGAGTTAGCTTAGTCTGGGGGGCAATTCCTAGACATGGTTAATTATAAGGGGATTCATCAGGTCCTTGGCATATTCTTGGTTGACAGTCCAGGTATCTGTAGGAAGACAGAGTTCCCCTGCCTGCATGCTAACCACATTCCTGTGTGCTCACACTTATGCACCAAAATCGTTAGATTACAAACATATTACAAGTTGTATAACTGATTTTCCTGCAATGTAGTAGGAAAAACCCAGAATTATCAATCTGGATACATGAATTCCAGTCCAAGATTTTCTGTTTATTTTGTTAATTTGTTTCAGAGAAATAGATATGGCTTTCTCTTAATTGAAAAATATACAATGAAATGATAAGAGATTCATTCTAGAAATTGAGTCCAATATTTATAATTATGTGTATTTTAAGCACGAAAAACATTGATATTAAAAGCATGACAAAAAGTGTATTATGGCCCTGGATTTACTATTCTAGAGGAGAGCATTTCATTTGCATATTAACAACTCCATGAACTCAGTGATTCACATTCAATCTAATTGTTCTCTTTGAGTTTAAAAAAACTAATTCTGTGACTTGCTGAGCATAAAATGAAATTATGGTTTTTTTATTTGTTTATTTGCTTGCTGAATGTCCTTCTTTGACATTTCTTATTTCATCCCCTGGTAGTTCTCAATAATGATGCATTTTAGAATTTATTGTGGATCTTTCAAAAGTGATGACACCAGGATTCTGTTTCTAAGGATTCTGATTTAATTGGTCTTTGGGGGACGTGATATTGTATTTCAAAAGTTATCCTACATTAATCTAATGTGTAGAAGAGTTTCCTTAGATGAAGTAAGAAACAACTATTAGCCCCCATAATAGTAGCCTACCTTCAATTTTCCTAACTTCTAGCTTCCAAATGAAATCTATGTCCTTGATGGAACAGCAGATACCTATTAAACAGGATGTCACAGAATATTTTGGGGGGAGCTTTAGGTGAAACATGAAAGTCTGGAGAAGAAATAGAGGAAAGCAATCTTCTCCAACTTTTATTTTAAAAAGTCTCAAGTGATAAATATATAATCATTTAATTTTACTTAGTATCATCTTGAATAAATCTTTTCATTGCACTTACACATAGTCTATTCTAATCTTTATTAGAAATTTCAGTTATTCAAGAAAAACTTTGTCTTTATTTTGGATTTTTTAAAGATTTTATTTATTTATTCATGAGAGACACAGAGAAAGAGAGGCAGAGACACAGGCAGAAGGAGAAGCAGGCTCCATGCAGGAAGCCCCATGTGGGATTCCATCCGGGTACTCTGGGATCACGCTCTGAGCCAAAGGCAAATGTCAGCCACTGAGCCACCCAGGTGTGCCTTTATTTTAGATTTAGGGTAAATCTGCCTCATTGTGATGAAGGTAGAAGGCAATGCACAAACTGTTTATAGTCAAAAAATGAGTTCATCTTGGAATATAAGTCCTTTGAAACTGAGATTGGTATTTTTCCTGCCATGCACCACATTCTTCCTATAAAAACAACTATGCATATTCAACCACTATCAGTAGATTTTCGGGCACATATTCTTAACTACATTTTAGTAATGGTGATGGAATGATACTAATGCCACTCACTTATCATTTACAACTATCTTATTGACATTGACATATGTTTGGAATATGAGTTTTCAAGTTTAGGATACAAGTAATACGTACAGTTTCAGCATATGATCATTAGCCTTCAGTCAAAGCAAAGAATTCAACTGTCTTAACGAAGCTATAAATAATTCCTTGAACAGGGCACCTGGATGGCTCTTAAGCGACTGACTCTTGATATCAACTCAGATCAGTACCTCAGGGTTGTGAGATGGAGACCCTCACTGGGCTCAGTGTGGATGTGGAGCCTGCTTAAGATTCTTTCTCTCTCTCTTCCTCTGTCCCTCCCCCATCCTCCCTCTAAAAAAAAATTCTTGAAGGAGATACACATGAACTTATGTAAAGCAACTCATAAAATAACATTTTATTTAGGTGCTATAATGAAGATTATTGTATAGGAAAATGTAGCCTGCCTCCAATATCTCAAAGATTCAGGTCCTTGGTATCTTCGCCTCAAATAACCTCCTCCCACATCACGCTAAGTTTGATCTGTGTGACCAAGCTTATACGGAAAAAGTGATAGTATGTCACTTCTGAGATTGATAAAAAGACTATAACTTCCATCTTTAGCACTCACACTTTCTTTTGGATCAGTTTATCTGGGCTCACTTGCTTACCAGTTTGGATGCCTTTTATTTCTTTATGTTTCCTGATTGTAGTGACTAGAATTTCCAATACTACGTTGAATAAAAGTGATGAGAGTGGACATCCTTGTCTTATTTCTGACCTTAGAGCAAAAGCTCTCAATTTTTCCCCATTGATCTTGATGTTAGCTGTTAGTTTTCCATAAAACTGTGCCCCACCATGGCCAGGAACCAAATACTGTTTACAATAGGCAAAGAGAGTGTGTAGAGATGCATGGACTGAAGGAAAAAATGAACAAGACACAAGAGCAGGGTACATGTAACACACATAGGAAACATTCCTGAAGTGCTAGTTTCTGGTAAACAGAAGATTTTAGACTAGAATTCATGTATCCAGATAACTCTTGTTTTTTTCCCTCTATATTGTAGTAGAGTTGGTTATACAACTTGTAACATAACCTTTGTAATCTAATGATCTTGGTGCACAAGTGTGAGCACACAGGAACGTGATTAGTGTGAAGGGAGGGGAACCCTGTGTCTTCCTATTAGACTTTCATTACATTGATGTAGGTTCCCTCTAAACTTCTTTGTTGAGGGTTTTAATCATGAATGGATGTTGTACTTTGTCAAATGCTTTGTCTGCATCTGTTGAAGTGATCATATGATTTTTATCCTTCTCTTATTGATGTGACATATCATATTGATTGTTTTGTGGATATTGAATCACACTTTCCTGCCAGGAATAAATCCACTTGATTGTGGTGAGTGATTTTTTAATGTGTTGTTGGATTCAGTTTTACAGTGTTTTGTTAAGGACTTTTGTGTCTATGTTCATCGGAGATATTGGTCTCTATTTCTCTTTTTTTGTGGTGTCCTTGTCTGGTTTGGGTATCAGGGTAATGCTGGTCTCAGAGAATGAATTTGGAAGTCTTCCTTTTCTTTTTTCTTCTTTCTTCTTTCTTTGTTTCTTTCTTTCTTCTATTTATTTGTTTGTTTGTTTGTTTGTTTATTGGAATAGTTTGAGAAGAACACGTATTAGCTCTTCTTCAAATAATTTGTAGAATTCACCTGCTAAGCTGTTTGGTCCTGAACTTTTATTTGTTAGGAATTTTTTCATTAGTGATTCAATTTCATTGCTGGTAACATCTGTTCAAATTTTTCCAATTTTTCCTGCTTCAGTTCTGGTAGGTTATGTTTCTAGGAATTTATTTCTTCTAGGTTGTCCAATTTATTGACATATGATTTTTCATAATATTCTTTTACAATTGCTTCTATTTTTGTGGTGTCAGTTGTCATTTCTCCTCTTTCACTTGTGATTTTGTTTGAATTCTCTCTCTCTCTGTCTCTCTCTCTCCCTCTCTCTGTCTCTCTTTCTCTCTTTGAATGAGTCTGGCTAGAAGTTTATCAGTTTTGTGATCTTTTTAAGAACCAGCTCCTGGTTTCATTGCTATGTTCCATTGTTTTTTTGGTTTCTGTATCATTTATTTCTGCTCTAATATTTATTATTTCCTTCCTTCTGCTGACTCTAGGTTTTGTTTTTTCTTAGCTCCTTTAGGTATAAGGTTAGGTTGTTTATTTGAGATTTTTCTTGCTTCTTGAGGAAGGCCTGTTTTGCTATAAACAATAGCAATAAGTTGACAGTTCCTTCAGTTTGAACCCATTGTTTACTCCTCTCTCCACCAGGTTTTAGAGAGATGGTGTCATATTTTACCTTCTTTTATTTTGTGAATCCCTTGACTGGTTTTTACAGATATACGTATCTTACTGTTTTTGTTTTCCCCACTGGGATCCCTATAATGTAACTGTTATTACACTTGGTGGAGTTACTGAGTTTCTATGCCTATTCTAATTTTGCATATTTTTTCCCTCACTTGTTCAGCTTGATTACTTTCCATTATTCTGCCCTCCAAGTCACCAAATCATTTCTCTGCTTCCTCTAGCCTGCTATTTTTTCCATCTAGTGTATTTTTTAAAATCTCATTTATTGTGTTCTTCATGTCTGATAGGTTCTTTTTTATCCCTTTTTTAAGGATCTCACTGATGTTCTCCGCACTTTTCTCAAGTTTTATGATCATTGCTTTAAATTCTCTACCAGGCGTATTACTTATATTTATTTTGCTTATATCTCTTCCTGTGGTTTTGTCCTAGTCTTTCATTTTGGACCTATTCCTCTGTCTTCTCATTTTGTCTAACACTCTATGGCTGTTTCTGTGTTAGTTTCCTACTCTTGAAACTAATAATCTTATGCAAAACCCTACAGAGCATTGTTGTCCCCTGTTCACCAGAACCTAGCACTTCAGGGATGTTTCCTATATGTGTTGCAGGTGCCCTACTGTAGTATCTTGTTCATTTTTTCCTTCAGTCCATTCATCTGTACACATTCTCTTTGCCTGTTGTAGGCAGTATTTGGTTCCCTGCCATGGTAGGGTGTTTTTAACAAGGTGTGCACTGGTCTGCTTACAAAATGAGACCTGCAACTGTAGCCACTGGGACCAGGAACTGGGTGGACAGGACACACAATTTTAACAAGGTGTGCCTTGGGCTTCTTCAGGGCTCATTGTTGCTGTTATTACCAGAACCAAGACCCTGCAAAACAGGAGGGTTGGAAACATGGTGTTGCAAAGTTTGTGCTAGACTTCTAGGATAGGAGACCCACACCAAGACTGAGGCAAGTAGGATGAGGGGACAGGATTTGGTTTAAGCAAGTTAGATAGTGAGTGTTAGCACTGTACCATTTCCCATAGATTGCAGTGTACTTATCCTGGGAGGTTGGGGAGGGAAATGGCACCTGCCAGTTCCTTTGTTGCTAGAGGGGTCTTCTTGTGGCCCCTACCCCTCTAGGACATGCTCTGAGATGAGTAAATAACTCTCCCTCTCATGTGCCCCAGGCATTTTTCAAATTGCTACTTCTACACTGTATCTCCATTATCTGTTTGTTTGTCATGTTATCTCTTTAAGAGCAGACATTCAACTTCCTATTGCCTTACAGGGTCTCCCAGAACTGAACCTCCAGATTCTTAAAGTTCCAGGCTTTAAGTCTCTCCAGTTGGAAAAACTAATGGAATTCAGCCCCTCTAGCTTTTTTTTTTTTTTTAATTTTTAAAAGAGATATATTTATTTACTTTGAGAGAGAGAAAGAATGAGTGGGAAGGGCAGAGGGAGACAATCCTCAAGCATACTCCATGCTGAGACCTGCATGTGGGGGCTTGATCTCAGGACCCTGAGATTATGACCTGAGCCAAAACAGACACAGGTGCCCAACTAGCTGTGCCACACAGGCACTCTTAACTCTCTCACTTTTAAAGCCAAGTGCTATGGGGATCCATCTTCCCCATTTAGGCTGTAGAGTGTGAGAGTCTGTTTCTCACCCTTGTCTGTGGCCACTGCTCTCTCCCTGCCCTAGGGCGGCCACAGTCTGTTACTATCTCCACCATGTCTTCACTCTTCCTATGCTCTTTCATGTGGCTTATTCTCTACATTAAGTTGTGGAGTTTGCTTAGCTAGTGTTTAGGTCATTTTCTGGGTTCTTCACACTGATATGAATGTTATATAGTTGTACCATGGGACAAGATAAGCTTAGGGTCCTCTTCCTCTGCATCTTCCCAGCCTCCTCTACTTGACTAATTTTAAGAGAGACTTTGAGGTAAAAGCAGTCACCCAAGATGCTCTTCAATTCTAAACTCTCAGAAAAATGTGTAAGAGAATGAATATTTGCTATTTTAAGCTGTGGTTTTATACACCAATGATGAATACAGAGAATATTTGAAAGACGGTAGAAGACAGAGATCTGCTATAACTGGAGAGCTAGAAGGAAGCTTAGAGAAGGGATTTGAAATAGGGCTTAAGAGATGAAGGGCCTTCCTATGGAGCAGAAGAGCACAGTCTTCCCAAGCTGACTGAATAGTGTGAGTTAATGCAGAAGCATTGGCCTATAGAGGGTGTGATTGATGGCATGTAAGGAGATTGGTTACTGGAACATCCCATAAGCACATACAGTATGAGAACTGGAATAAGAAAAACTACTGCCAGAAAGCCAGCAGCCTTTCAGGGAAATAATGAGTCCCGTAAGAGTTCTGGCTGGGAGTGGAAGGAGCAAGAGGGAAATAACTTGATAGATACTGCTTAGGCCTAATTGAAAGGGGTACAGGGTGAATTGATGCAGGAGATGAAGGAGAAGCAGGACTATCAATGACTCATGTTTTTAGCCTGAAGGTCAGGGGAAGAGTGATATCTTTAATCAAACAGAGGGAACTTAGGAGGGAAAGGTTGGGAGAAGATGATAAGAACAAACCAGGCACGGAAAAAAATAAGTCCTCACATTGATGCCACACACTGGCATTTTCAAAATAATTTAAAGCCATTGTAATATTTGTTCCTCACAATACTTCTGTAAAGAGAGGGCAAACCTCATCTTCTGATTTGAGAGATAAAGAAAACCAAGAAAATTAAGTGTCATTAACTTGGTCAGGGTCACAGAAGTGGTAAATAGCAGATCTAGGACTAGAATTCATGTCTCCTGATTATCAGTTCTATGTTCTTCATTATATTCAACTAGTAATACAATTAGTAACACAACTTTTTTTTTTAATTTTTATTTATTTATGATAGTCACATAGAGAGAGAGAGAGAGAGAGGCAGAGACACAGGCAGAGGGAGAAGCAGGCTCCATGCACCGGGAGCCCGATGTGGGATTCGATCCCGGGTCTCCAGGATCGCGCCCTGGGCCAAAGGCAGGCGCTAAACCGCTGCGCCACCCAGGGATCCCAGTAACACAACTTTTAACAAAAAGCTCCTTAGATATGCACATCAGTGTGTGTTTTTATGGAGGGGAAATAGTCAAAAGAGGCAGCAAAACTGTTCTCTAGATTCCTGTTCTATTAACCACCTAGAAAATCAGTGAACCACCTCAAACTTAATTATTTTTGGGATCTACCATCAGACTTAGTGTAAAAGAGATCATTCTTCATTGGCCTTTCTCAGCTTCTCAGCTTTTCAACTTTCCCTCTGAAAATCATGTTTCCTTGATATCCTTTGAAGGACTTCCAGGTCTTTGAAATTATCTACCAGCTAAAAAACATGCATTTGAATTATTTGGAGAAATAGTTTATTGATAGAACACATCTTGTTCCTTGTGTAGGAACTTTCATTTCAGAGGTGTGGATAATGCCATTAATTAAAATACCAGTATCACACTGGAAATCCAACCCAGATCTTAGATTTATTTTAAATTAACAGTAAATTGAAAATGTTTTAGAATGGCAATACAAACTTGCTAACATTTTATCCATATTTTGAGAAAGACATAGTCTGGTAGATTAATCAGATAATTGGATAATTATAACATCGAATTCCAAATTTCCAGCTCCTTTAGGATTGTCAGAAGCATGAATTTAGCTACAGGAAATTCCTAATGTGAACTTGCTCTTTTTAAAACAGAATGTTTGGCAATGTAATTTTTAAAACTCACAGTTGAATCAAATTTAAGCTGTGTTTGGTAATTACTGCATATCTGTATGGCATGCAGAGGCAATTGTAAATCTTTCTGGGGCCTAATGAAAGACTTAACAGAGAAGGTATATTTGAAGTAGGATTTAAAGTGAATAGAAGTGTAGAGAGAGAATATAGTCAAGGGCAGCAGAGCATTCTAGGCAGAGATATGAAAAAGTCATGAGAAAATTAAGGTATTCCTGATATTTAAGAAGTTTTGTATTAAAATATATATTTATATTTATATAAAATACATTTTATACATATATGTAAAAATATATATATGAAATATTTAAGGCAGGAATTTGGTAAGTATCAGATCTTAAAGTAGCTTGGGTAAAATGCAGCAGTATAAAGATGTGCTCTGAATATAAAGATTTCTTTAATATTTTTACACAGGGGAGTAATAAGACTATGATTTACAAATATCATTCTGAGGTCAGTATGAATTATCATAAAGAGATGAAGGTAGAGGAAGAGAAACTTTATGTCTGAGAGAAGTTGAGAGCTTGAATAAAATCTGGGAAAGAAAAGAAGTGGGTTGTGGACTATCTACTGAGAAGAAGTGAGTCTAGGGTAGACAAATGGATAAGTAACGGGGCTCATCATGAAGATTAGGGAAGAGGGGTCTCATAATTATATTTCAACAAAATATATAAATATAGAAGAGTAAACCTCAAAAGACCTGGTTTTTGAAATCCTACAACATGCAAGTAAGAGGAAGCCTGAAAAGCCTTGTGTTGTGACTTGAGAAGAAAGTGTCCTTAGTGGGTTCTTTGACTATATTAGAGTTGGAAAGAACGCAGTCAAGTTGAATTGGTGAATCCAGAGAAACAGGAACAATTGGGAAAACTGGATGAAAGCCAGCTATAGACATCCTGATGTAAAATAGAGCTATGAGAAGTTGGAAGACTGATTTGACAAGTCATAATACATATTAAAAGAGTGAAAGTAAAAATAAAAAGAAAACATGAAGGAGACAAAAGGGAAAGACAAGATGTAGGAACCCAGTGACAAGTAAAATGTATATTAAAAGAAGCAAAACAAATCCCAAAATTCAGAGTTGTTCTGACTAATTCAGGATGTCTGTTCACATTATCCAATTCTATAGGGGAAACTCCTGAGAGATTGAGAAAAATGTTGTTTCTTTCTCAATAGGAAGAAATACATAGCAATTCCCACATGGGAGTCATATTTTTCTCTCCAGCTGTCTCCTTCTGCATCTCCTGAGACTCCAGCTCAGATGTTCACATCTTTCCATGTAAACGAGGCCTCTGTCCAGTTTATGAAGATCTACTGAGTGGCCACATCAATTCCCTTGAAAATCTTTTTTCCCTGGAGTTTATGGGGAAAAAAAAGGATTCTAAGCAGAGAGGCTGGATCCATCCTTACCAGTGTTAATATAAGAGTCTTTCTTAGCATTAAAGTCTCATTTTGAAAAGACTAGAGAAATATCTTTTCTTTATTTATAATCTGTCCTGTGTCTATTGTGTATTCGTTTTTTCCCAGACATTTGATTGATCTCTGGGCATGCCAGGTACCTTAGACATGAGATAGGATAATGAATCCTTTCCTAAACAAGCATTGAATCCAAATGAGCATTTCTTTTTTTCTTTCATTGTAAGTTTTCTTATGTTAGGTCACTCCAGTCTGTATATATCAAGAGTCGACTCTTCCTAAGATGCAGCAAACTGAAAAAAAGTTACGTTTTGTTTTAATTAATTAATGCCAAGCCATCACTTGTAATCAAAAATCTGTATATTTCATGAGTAGTGTGAAACTAACAGCCGTTTAATGCTTTGGTCAGTGGTCCTCTCTGCATGAGACTATCACCTTGGAGGCAAATGTTTTTGCAGGGCTCATAATGTTGTGGAAATTAGTAGTTATTTTAATGGATTTGAGTTATGTGCTCTGTAAATCCAATCCTGTTAGAGGATTCAACAATTCTGTGTTTACAGTTCTGTACTTTGCTGCATGTCACAACTATACCCACTGCTTGCTAGAGGAATTTTGAAGGAAAGTATTTAGTTTGTTGTTTTTTTGACTGTTAAGTTCCCAGAAATGAAAGTCACAATTCTTTCCTGAAAGCTTCACCAATAGGATTTTTATTTCTATTTGTCATAGTGAAGTTTCTGCTTACATCCTGAACATCTGACAGAAAGAGGAATACAGATGATTGAGTCCATAACAAATAGAGGCAGCCAGAGAGTAATGTTACACAGAAGTTCTTATATCAATCACTTTGTTACCATTTCTTAATGCTAACCTTGACTGAACTGTGAAATTGACTTTAGATCGGATGGATTCCACAAAAAAGATTATGTTTTTTTGAGGTGTGGCTAGATAATCCCATTGGCAAGCAAGTAAAGGAAATACAAAATGATTCAGTTTCAATTAAATGTTCTCTTAGTTTTATTTATTTATTTTTTTAAATTTATTTATTTATTTATGATAGTCACAGAGAGAGAGAGAGAGGCAGAGACATAGGCAGAGGGAGAAGCAGGCTCCGCATGCACCGGGAGCCCGATGTGGGATTCGATCCCAGATCTCCAGGATCACGCCCTGGGCCAAAGGCAGGCGCCAAACCGCTGTGCCAAATGTAAAGTTTTGTGTGTGACATTTTTTTATAGTCATGAATATTATGCACAGATATTATTGCTATTACTTTCACGTTAGTATTCTAAAATATCTGCTCAGCTACTTCCCCCTTAGGAAATAAGATTAGAGGAGGAGGAAGAAAATTGACACTAAAATATTTCTTCCAAAAATATTGATTTATTTATTAAATTTCTTCTAAAAATATTTAGCAATGCCAGGTTATTTTCAATGATGGAACTAACTGGTATTCAAGTCAAACGAACATTTCTTCCTTTAAAAATTCTTTTTATTAAATTCAAATTAGTTAACATGTAGCATATTATTAGTTTCAGGAGTAGAATTTAGTGATTCATCAGTCTTATATAACACCCAGTACTCATTACATCAAGTGCCCTCCTTAATGCCCATCACCCAGTTACCCCACCCCCCCACTTACCTCCCCTCCAGGAACTAAGAGTTTCTTATGGTTCACCTTCCTCTCTGTTTTTAATCTTATTTGTCCTTCCCTTCCCCTATGTTCATCTGTTTTGGTTCTTAAATTCCACATATGATTGAAATCATATGGTATCTGCTTTCTCTGACTTATTTCACTTAGCACAATACCCTCTACTTACATCCACGTCATTGCAAATGGCAAGATTTCATTCTTTTTGATGGCTGAGTAATATTCCATTATATCTACCATCTATCTATCATCTATTATCTATCTATCATCTATCTATATATATCTCATACCTTCTTTATCCATTCCTCTGCCTTTGGACATCTGGGCTCTTTCCATATTTTGGCTATTGTGGACATTGCTGCTATAAACAACATTGGAGTGCATATATCCTTTTGCATTAATAGTTTTTTATTCTTTGTGTAAATACCTACTATTGGAATTACTGGATCATATGATAGTTCTATTTTTAATTTTTTAAAGAAAGTCCATAGAGTCTTTCTCACATGCCCACCAAGAGTACATGAGGGTTCCTTTTTTTCCACATCCTTGCCAACACCTTTTTTTTCAGTTTTTTTATTTTAGCCATTCTGACAGATGTAAGGTGTTATCTCACTATGGTTTTGATTTGCATTTCCCTAATGATGAGTGATATGAGTATTTTTTCATGTATTTGTTGGCCATCTGTATGTCTTCTTTGGATGTCTGTTCATGTCTTCTCGTTTTTTAATTGGGTTATTTGTGGTTTTGGTGTTGAGTTGTATAAGTTCTTTATGTATTTTTTTTAAATTTTTTTATTTTATTTATTCATAGAGACAGACAGAGAGAGAGAGAGAGAGAGAGAGAGAGAGAGGCAGAGACACAGGCAGAGGGAGAAGCAGGCTCCATGCAGGGAGCCCAACGTGGGACTCGATCCTGGGTCTCTAGGATCACGCCCTGGGCTGCAGGCGGCGCTAAACCGCTGCACCACCGGGGCTGCCCAAGTTCTTTATATACTGATATATCATTATCAGATAAATCATTTGCAAATATCTTCTCCCATTCAGTAGAATATCCTTTAGTTTTGTTGATAGTTTTCTTTGCTGTGCAGAAGCATTTTATTCTGGTGTTGTCCCAATAGTTATTTTTGCTTTTGTTTCCCTTGCCTCGGGGCATTTATCTAGAAAAATGTTGCTACCACCATTATCAGAGAAATTACTGCCTGTGTCTTCTTCTAGGATTTTTATGGTATCAGGTCTCACATTAGGCCCTTAATCCATTTAGAGCTCATATTTGTGTGTGATGTAAGAAGGTAGTCTAGTTTCATTCTTTTGCATGGAGTTGACCAGTTTTCCCAACACCGTTTGTTCAAGCTGCCGTTTTTTATTGCATGTTTTTGCCTCTTTTGTTGAAGATTAATTGACCATATAATGAGTTTATTTCTGGGCTTTCTATTTTGTTCCATTGCTCTAGGTATCTATTTTTGTGCCAGTATCATACTATTTTGATGACTACAGCTTTATAGTATATCCAGAAATCTGGGATTATCATACCTCAAGTTTTGTTTTTCTTTTTCAAGTTTTCTTCAACTTTGTGGGGTTGGGCTTTTGGGGTTCCATATAAGTTTTAGGATTATTTGTCCTAGTTATGTGAAAAATACTGTTGGTATTTTGATCAGGATTGCATTAAATCTGTAGATTGCTTTGGATAATATGGACATTTTTACAATATTTGTTCTAATTCATAAGCATGGAATAACTTTCCATTTGTTTGTGTTGTCTTCAATTTCTTTCATCAATGTTTTATAGTTTACAGAGTACTGTTTTATAGCTTACAGAATAGAGGTCTTTTACCTCCTTGGTTAAATTTATTCCTAGATTCATTAATCCAAGAAACCAAAATTCTGAGCATCCACAACCCCCTTATTGCGCTACTCCAAGCTCTCCTGGCCTTTCTCACAGCAATTTGTAAAATCTTCCGGACTATGAAGAAGAGGAATCCATGCCAGCTCCCTCTTCAGATTCCCAACAGAGCCATCTACCTCATTTATAATCAGTACCATGCATTTTTCACAGCTTCTGCCTCAAGGGGGGTAAGTAGCTGAGAGTTGGAAGTGGAAGTGAAAGAAGCAATGCTCAGTCCTTTCTGCATCCCATAGTTTTCCAACTGTTCTTAATGTAAAAACATTAAGAAGAAGGTATCCAGGATTCAGAATATAAGTTTCAGTTCACTTCTTGACACTTCATGCCTCAAGAATTACAGGATATTAATATATCCATCATCTAAAATTTCACTAGTTATTATGTTTCTGCAATATTATTTTTCAGATAGATGTGGCTTAATTATGTTTAAGAATATGAGTTAGACATCTCATGTCCTTCCTGAGGGTTTGGGTTTTCTCTTTTTTTTTCTTACTTTATCATGGAATATAATATACAAAAATAGAAGAGTTGAAACATATATAAACATACTTAGGTTCAACAAAATCCCAATCTATTAAACTGTAAATTCATCAATGAACACCCTCAGAATTACTCAATATCTAATCAACAGTCTTGAAATCCATTACAACTAAATTCAACTTAATGGTATTCAAATTCAATATAACATTTTCTATTTGATTGGGATTCAAATTAGAGGAGACATAATTCATATCAAAATCAATTAGAAGTTTTGCTGAAACCAGTTCAAAACATGCTGTTCCATCTGAAGGAGCCCTGGCAGTCTACCTGGGAATGTGACAAAGAGTAATTCAGAATTAGCACAAATGGGTACTTATTATCTATTGTGTGAAGAACTTATCAAAGGCTTAGGAAGAGACATATATTTAAATCCCTCAAATCAAATAACTAAGATTTTTAGTATAAGATTGCACCTCATGAAAGTGAAAAGATAACTCAAATTTTCTGTTTTGAATTATGTGTTTCCAGTGCTCACTGCTCTTTAATGTTTATAGTGGCAATTTATTGGTAAAGGTCCTGTAAAACAGTATCAATTCTACAAAATTTAATGCATTCTCAGTCAAATGATCATTAATAACTTGAAATATGAAAAAATCTATCAACCACAAACATCAGTGCTATTTCAGGAGATGTGTTGTGAATGAAGGAAGAAAAAAGTATGTAAGTGTGAGTGCACACACTGGACTGTGTGTACAGAGGCATATGGACAGCCACAGGATGTAGGAGAACACAGACCTATTAATAAAATATCTACCAGAGCTGAAAGAACCTTCGTCCACTTACTAGATAATCTTCCTTAAAAATTCATGACCGACATAAGATTTTGACTGGAGCAGCTATTTTTCATATCTGGAGATTCTGTTCAGATAAAATCTCTGTGATAGCCAGTCAACCACTAATTGGGAATTTTTTTATGAAAAATGAATCATCATTAAAGTTGTTAGTAGGTACTGAAAATGTAATTTGTCATTTTTAGTTTAATGCCTACATATTGTCAGATTAGAAGTAAAACAAGAACACCAATAATGAAGGTAAACTAGATATTTACAAGGTAAATTAAATTGAGAAAAGGGTTAGAGGAGAAAAAAAATCTTTATAAACCTGATAGCCAGAGATTAATCTTTCCACCAAAAGTTTTTAGTTAATAATGACAGAAATGTCTGAAACTTCAATTTGCAAAGCCTGAGAAGTGCAAATTGTGGAAGTTTGTCAGACAGTGTATATCTAATCTGTTTTGAGAGCATTTGTTCTGTGAGACACTCTTTGAGAAGAGGTTGAGCTTGTGACTAAAACTTACTACCCACCCTCATTTCTGTGTTCTTGATATCCACTTACTGTGTACTATGAGACACCTTGCAGAAAAAAAGATATCTATTTAGCTTTCTTTAATTGACTTTCAATCAATCAGTGTATACTTGATAGAACAAATGTATGAAGCGCATTTCTGGAAATACCGCATAACAAAATTATATAGCTCTATTACTTTTCATGTTCTGATTTATATGCTGAAAGAAAGACAGAAAGACATAAATATTTAACCATCTGTGAAAAGGTAAATTGAGGGAAAGGGATATTAGAGAATCCTTGCATGATAAAATGTTACATATCATACATATCTTTTTTATATCAAAATATTTAACCCAAACTCCTATATTTTAGAAAAAGTCGGTTGTTTTATTCTAGGAGCTTCTTAAATAGTTTGTATATACCTTTATTATAATATGTAGTACAATTTAATTTAATGCTTTAGTGTCAAAAATAACATAGCTCACACAAACACATGCGCTTAATTTTTTTAATTAATACCGATAGACTCATCAACCAGATTAATATAATTTATCATAACAGTATCTAACAAATCCTTTGTTATACCTCATGATTTTATTCTCTGCTCTTCTTCCTTCAGAATTCACCACTACAGGGCAGCCCTGGTGGCTCAGCGGTTTAGCGCCGCCTTCAGCCCAGGGTGTGATCCTGGAGACCCTGGATCAAGTCCCATGTTGGGGTTCCTGCATGGAGCCTGCTTCTCCCTCTGCCTCTCTCTCTCTATATATATATGTGTGTCTCTCTCATGAATAAATAAATAAAATCTTAAAAATAAAAAGAATTCACCACTATAATGAATTTTGTTTCATCACTTATTGAGCATTTTTAAATAATATTTATCTTCTATAGATGTACCCCTGAATAATATATTGCTTATTTTCACAGCCTTATTGATTTTTAATTTCTATATCATAAAATTACCTATTTGAAGTATACATTTCAGTGATTTTAGTAGATTTATGGAATTATACCACCACCACTAAATTCAGTTTTAAAGCATGTCCATTACCTCCCCAAACTTCCGCCTTGATGGACCATAGTAAATCCTCATATCCACTTTTAGTCCTAAGCAGCCACCAATCTGCTTTTTGCTTCAGCTTCCATAGTTTTTGCCTTTTCTATATATTTTATACGTAGAGAATAATACAACTTGTGCTCTTTCATGTGTGGTTTCTTTATCATAGCAAGTTTTTGATGCTTATTCATATTTTTATTTGACTCAGTGATTCATGCCTTTTTTAATGTTACATAGTATGCCATCATTTACATATTCCATATAATGTTCCTCCATTAACTAGGAGCCTAATATGATTAATGCTATTTATGAACATTCACATTCAGACCTTTGTGTGCATATATGTTTTCATTTCTCTTGATTAGAAACCTAAAACTTGATTTACTGAGTAGTAAGGTAAGTGTACCTTTAAGTTTTTAACAAGCTGTCAAATCATTTTCAAAGTAACTGTATCAGCTAAATCCCTGCTCCAATGTATAAGAGCTATAACTTCACCTCACTAATGAATGAGTTTTGTCAGTCTTCTATTTTTTAATCATTTTAGCATATATTTAATGGCAACTCATTGTGATATTAATTTGTGTTTCTGTGATAAATGATCCTCAGCATCTTTTTATGTACTTATTTGCCATTTGTACATCTTTGGTGAAGTGTCTACTGATACATTTTTTCTTTAAATTTTTTTGGTTTATTTATGGTTAAATTGTAAGAATTATCTTTATATTCTGGATGGAAGTCCTTTGTCATATATATTCTTTGCCAATGGTTTTCCAGACTCTTGCTTTTTTTTTTTCTGAGGGGTGTCTTTCAAAGCAAAAAACTTCTAAAAAAAAAAAAATAAAAAAAAAAAATAAAAAAATAAAAAAAAAAAAACTTCTAATTTTGTGAAGTCCAAACTTTTGATATTTCATTTTAATATGTTTCCAATTTTTTTAAAGAATTTTATTTATTTATTCATGAGAAATCCAGAGAGAGAGGCAGAGACACAGGCAGAGGGAGAAGCAAGCTTCATGCAGGGAGCCCCACGCGGGACTCATCCTGGGACTCCAGGATCACGCCCTGAGCCAAAGGCAGACGTTTAACCACTGAACCACCCAGGCGTCCCTATGTTTCCAATTTTATATCTAAGAAATTTGTCCTATCTCAAGGTCACAAAGATTTTGTTTTTAACTCTGACTTCTTTTAGAGTTTTCTAGTTTCAGTGGATATATTTAAGAATACAACCTATTTTGACTTAATTTTGATATATAGTATAACATAAAATTCATTTTCAATCTGACATCATCTGTTAACAGAAAGTTCAGATTGGTTGCAGGATACAAGAGCAATGCACAACAATAAATCTCCATTCTATACACTAACATCCAACATGTAAAACCAAAATTAAAAACACTAAATCACTTATAATTAATCCAAAGAAAACGGAGTACTTAGCTATAAATCTAACAAAGCATGTGCAGAATATTATCCTGAAAATTCTGATGAAATATATCAAAGGAAACCTAAATAATTTGAGAGATATATGATATGTCTGGTTTGGAAGACACAATATAATAAAGGTTTCAGATGAGTTTTCAAGCCACGAAAAGACATGTAGGAATCTTTATGCATACTGCTAAGTGAAAGAAGCCAGTCTGAAAATGCTACGCACTCTATGATTCCAATTGTATGACATAAAGATAAAACTATTAGACAGTAAAGAGATCAACTTTTGCCGATGGTTTAAGGACAGGGGAAAAATAGATGACTATGTGTAGCATGGGAGATTTTTAGGGCACTGAATCTATTCTGCTTGATATTGTAACAGAGGACACATGACATTATGCATTTGGAAAAACCCATAAAACTCTACAGCACAAAGAAGAAACACTCATGTAACTTGGGAACTAAACTTAAAAATAATGGATCAATTATTGGTCCATCAATTTCAACAAAGCTACTATACCAGTGCAGGATGCTAAGAATAGGGAAACTGAGACAGGAAAAAGTGGACTATGAGAACTCTCTATTGCCTGCTCAATTTTCTTGCAAACTTAAAACTGTCTTAAAAATAAACTTCTCATTAAAAAAAAAATAACACAGAGTTGAGTAGAACTTGGGAGTGTATACATCTGGCATGAATTTAAAATGGAATATTTTAGTTAAAAATAGGGCAAACACTATATAAGCCAGACTGAGATATTGTCAAAGAAATAAAATACTGTAAATCACATAAACTTCAAATTTCCATTTAACATACACTTTTTTGCCTCCTGTTAAAAACTCTAATATTATATTCTTGAGTCACCTGATTATGATTTATTAATGAATGCTAGAAGAACTAGATCTCCTGCTGATAAAGTTCTATTTAATAAAACATTGGATAAGCGATAGTTAAAAATTGTTGATAGCAGGTAAAATCTCTGGGCTCTGAACATTTATAATTTATATTTGCTACCTCACTTCAGATCTATGCTACAGACTATTGAACCCTAAAATATATTTAACAAAATATAGAAAAAAATTTCTGGGTACCTTATTAAAATTGTAAATAAACTTTGGCAGCTATTTTTTATCAGGGCATTGAAGTACACACTGAAGTTGCATTAATCTGCATAGAAGAGATTTTCAATCCCCAGATTCCTCCAGAAATAGGTAAACATGTGAGACCTGGTGAAGTTTGTCCCATAGAATTCACTTCCTTCGAGTATTGGCCCAAATATAACATTCTAAGAGATATATCCTCTGACCTTTCTATTAAAACTGTGGCTCCCTCTAATTTCAGCATTCTGACAGCCCCTCCTACTCTGCCTTCCTATAGCACTTCTGCCTATGAATGCATTAGAGGTGTGTTATCTTAAAAGACCAAATTCTGAGTATAGGGGAGAAGGGCAAAGAAGTAACTTTAGGCAAGGAAATATGGTGAAGTGTTTTGAATAAGGTGGTTGTTTCTTTCAGCATTGCGTTTAGTATGGCTCTTCTGGTAACTTAATGATGGATTACCATAGACAGGCCATGCTACAGGCAAAATGCTCTGAATAATCACAGCAACAGGACTGATGGGCTATAACTATACTGCACTGTTACAGTCATTAGAACAAAAATAATTCTTTGAACCATCCAAAAAATGAGGTTTTTATTTGTATTTTTAATTTTTTTTGAAAATTAGGTTTTTAAAAAAAATCTCTGGATTTACAGTTTTTCTGTATGATTCTTTTTATTTAGACAGTGTCAACTTCATAGTGTCTTTTTTAAAAGTTTAAGATTTTATTTATTCTATTTATTTTATAAAGAGAGAGAATGAGTGAGTGAGCAAGGAGAGAGGCAGATAGGCAGGGAGAGAGACAAAGAATCTGAAGCAGACTCCACACTGAGTGTGGAGCCTTATGTGGGGCTTGATCCCACAACTGCAAGATCATGAGGAGCCCAAACCAAGAGTCAGATGCTTAACCGACTGAGCCACCCAGGTGCTCCAGTAATATCTTTTTAAAAATCCATTGTTCTCTCCAAATTTCATTCTATCTAGAAAGATGAATGTGGCATTTATGGCACAGAAGATTTTGAACCTACAAAATCCTTGAGTAAATCGTTAGAAGTCAGCAGAAGAAGCGCTAAGTAAAGACTTTTTCTACCCTCTTGTTAGTCTCTTGTTCAGTGGGTTTGGTCCTCAAGAATTTATGTATTTTTTTCCTCAGAATATTAACTATCTATTATAATTGTGTCTATCAGAAAGTTAAAAGTATAACGCACCCAGTTAATATGCAAAAGACTTGCCATATGGAAATGGCAAAGAGCAGCTTGGCCTGGTGTTATTGAAAATTGTGAAAGGCAGGAGTTCTGGATGTGATTACCATGGAAGTTTTGGGACTGGGTTGGCCCAGTGGTACTTGAATGTCACAGACAGGCTGCCCACAAAACTAACAGTTGGAAATGTCACCATGCAGATGACTTTTGAAATAAACAAAGAAAATGTAAACATTTCCATCTGGCTCTAACTTGTTCACCCTTGTGTGATGGTCAAAGGGGATTAGACTATCCAACACATGAGGCCACTGAACCTGCAGACCACTGGACTAGATACTCTATGTCTTCATTCCAAGCCTTTGAATATACTTGAGAGATCAGTGTTTGACCTGGAATAACCTGTGATGATTATATATATAAAATAAAAGTGCAAAGGAAAATTGACATTAGGGATCCCTGGGTGGCGCAGCGGTTTAGCGCCTGCCTTTGGCCCAGGGCGCGATCCTGGAGACCCAGGATCGAATCCCACGTCGGGCTCCTGGTGCATGGAGCCTGCTTCTCCCTCTGCCTGTGTCTCTGCCTCTCTCTCTCACTGTGTGCCTATCATAAATAAATAATAAAAAAAAAATTAAAAAAAAAAAAAAAGAAAATTGACATTATCACATGTGCTTCACACTGCTGACATAATTTATCTCTTCTAGGTTGTCCCTCTCAGGGTATTCATTAAGTTAACCTATAAACTTTAACAGCAGCAAGATACAGATTTACATGACGTTAAAATTTTTTAAGGAGGTACTTTACAAATAATGGTAGGTAGGTGTCAGTTAGGTTTATGTTTGCTTTGAGAAAAAAAAAATCACTTCCTTCTTTGTTTAGTAGTCAATTATTTTGCAAATGAATGCATATAATAAAGACCAGATTTTTTTCGTAAATCTCCAAGTCAAAAAACCACATCAACAGGTATTAATAATTGGGAAGAAAAAAATCTGAAAAAAGTTTTTATTTTTCTGAGAAGCTCTATCTTATAGAAGGCACAGAATGAAAATGAATTAAGGGATTGACTATTGTAACTAGAATTTAGGCTCTTCCATTAATTAATTATATGCTCTTCGACAAGTCACATAATTTCAGAGTTTTACTTTTTACATCAGGAAAAATAAAAGCAATGGTAGGCAGTCTCATTGATCTACCTGTGTTACAATTGTGTTGTAAAGACTAAGAGATAATGAAATTAGAGAGTGCATTGTAAATACTCAAACACAATACAAATCAGTCACTATTGTTAATATCCGTTTGCATCGTGACAGAGAAAAGAAATATATTAACTGCAAATAAGCCCATGATAAAGTGAATTGTACCATATTTCACAGAGGGCCTGCCACTGACCCCATATGTCTAAGTAGACTCATATTCATGAATAACTGTGATTAGAGCCCACTAAAGCACTTGGTTTTAATTAATTTGCTTTTAGGTCTTAAAAAAATTGCTGAAGTTCTGCCATAAAATATTATTTCAGGTTCATTGCCAAATGCATATAAGTTAAAATCATATTTTAGCCCCCTTTCTACAAGTATTTTAAAAATATAAAACCCTAAAAATGTGTTTTCATTCTTTGATAACTTCTTTTAAAAATAAGTTGATAATTATCAAGATAGTCCAGCTAATTATTCCTAAATATTTTTGCAATCTTCTTTAAATTATTAATTTTAGATGTATAGTTTTCCATTGCTGCCATTCTATTATATATGGCAAATAGACTAGTGGGCACAATATCCAACAGCAATATTCCTCAAAATATAGATAAATATATGTGCTAGTACACAGATTTTTGACATATTCTTAAATCTAATCTATTTCTTTAAAAAAAAAGATATATTTTTTATTTTAGAGAGATAGCACAAGCTAGGTGAGAGGCAAGGGCAGAAGGAGAGGGAGAGAGAGAATCCCAAACAGACCCCCTGCTGAGTATGGAACCCTGATGTGAGGATCCATCCCAGGACCCAGAGACCATGACCTGAGCTGAAATCAAGAGTTGAACATTTAACCGACTGAGACATACAGGCACTCCTAATCTATTATATTTCCATTTCTTACATATCCCAGACTATGTGAAACATTTGAAATAGCCCATACTACTTATATGTGTTTACTTTTGTCCTCATAAGGATAAATATATTTTTTCTGAAGATTGTTGTAGAAAATTTTCTCTCTATATTCTGTCCTGAACATTATGTTCTTTATTCCTTTGTCAAAATAATTCTCAGTAATATAACATTAAACTCCTGGTTGCTCATTAGCAATAAGTTCTCATTTGTTATCAGTGAAAATATATGTATTATTTTATTGTTCCTTTACTAAAGAAATTTAACCTCCTTCTCAATAGTCTACATCAAAACTTACCCTATCACTTTCATTTTTAGAGTTTTTGATGCTTTTTTACAGAGTCCTTCAACATCCCACAATGAATTTTTCTCAGTTCTGTTCTAATTTAATACACATATACAGTATTGTGCATGTAGAGTTATGAAATTTGGAATGTCATTTAAAGTATTATTTTTATTCTGTCAAGGAAATGTTAATTCGCTGACACAATTTAAATGGTAAAATATCTTTGTTAATTAAAAATACTCAAAAGATAAAAAAAAAAAACAACCATGAATTACAATGACAAAGCTTGAGACTTTATCTCATCTAGCCATTAAAACTTAATCAGATTCTCATAAAAGTTCGCTATAGTGTCTGGGGTGATAAACACTTCCAAGTGCTGTAGTGTGATAGTTTTCCTACCCCCATGAATGTGCACTAAGTGATAGCTCCTCTTCCTAACTCTCTAGTCCTCAGAACTGAGACAATTAAGGAAATAACTTTTGTATATTCCTCCCAGCTCCACTCTTGAAACTCAAAGCTCCACTCTTGAAACTCATAGCTAAAAGCAAATAGGAATGCTCTTTGTCAGACTCTCCTCTGCTATACTAGAACTGCTTAAAGAAAGTATCTAAGAAAGGGCATATTTGGGGTGTCATAGCACAATGAACAGTGCCCCAGAGCAAACATGCTACAAACCTCTTTCTTTGGGTAGCACTGGCCAATCCTGAGTATTTCCTGGGAGCAGAAGTGGAACAGACCCCAGAGGAGGTTAAACTTGCAGAAGAGCCATGTTGGTTTCATGTAGTAGTCTGCTTTCATATTCATCCAGTTAATTTGTATCGGAAATCACTGGAAAGCAAAGCAATGTCAACCCTTCATCTGTATTCCAATTGCATGCTCACAGTGTCTTCTAAGAAACGGGATCTCAAATGATGTATTTCACAAGTAAACAAACTTGCTGGTATTCAAATAATATTTCACTTTGGATCAAACATGATGTGACTGTATGTTTGGAACCCCCCCCCCCAAATACATGTGTGCAGAATGTAAGTGTATCTTAAAGGACCCACAGTTTGTTATTTTAGGCATAAAAGGTAATTCAATTAAATAGGAAGTTCAAGTTGAAGTAGGAGATATGTTAAGAATTAGGTAAGGTGTAAAACGTTTTTATTTGGATATATTTAAACCTATAGCCAAAGACTTGCAATAAAAATCAAATTGAAAACATCTAGCATGAAAATGTTAAGAGTTGATGAAGAGGAAATGAAATTAATCAAGTATGGTCATCTGAAAGGATGCAGGGAATTGTGGGCACGCATCAGGATATCTAATCATCTTTCTCAAGATGATTAAATGCTTTGTTTTTTCAGAACAAGGACGTTTTGTTTTTTCATTCTGGCACCAACTTCTGTGGCCTTACTGCTTCCACTAATTTTCCTGTTTGTCCTAATGACTAAGCTGTTTTCAAAGCTGAGTGATTAACAATACAATGTGCCACCTTTGTTGTTTGTATCAGAAACTGGCTTGAGATTTCTTGAGCTTTCTAACACTAAACATGGTCAAAAGCAGTCCCTCGAGACTTTTGTGTCTTAAATTATTCATTTAGCTATTAGCACACAGGAGATAAACAATCATATGTCCTTGGAGAAAACCAAATAGGTGCAGAGAACTCTGGTATAAAAAATAAGACACAGAGGAGGAGAAAAAAAAAAAAAGATGACGATCTAATATACACCTGACAGATTTAGGAGAAGGAAAGTATTAAATATGAATTGGCTGAAATTTTTCCAGAGTTGATCGTTTACATTAATTTTCATATGCAGGAAACACAATAAATCTTAAGTACAATAAACGAATAGACTTGTGGGTTACAATCATAATGACAAGAAGAAAAAAGTTAAAGGCCAGAAATAAAAGGCAGATTGACTATAAAGCAAACATAACAAGACTGCAATGAATTTCTTAAAAAGCGATGATAGAAGTCAAAATATGGAAGAAAAAAAAATATGAGAGAATGTGGCCATGTGACACAGTGCAGATAGATACTCTGGACAAGAGTAGCCAGTCACCTCCTTGAAAAATTTAAACCTGCACTTAGCATGTAATCCAGCACATGCATTCTTGGGCATTTACCCCAGAGAAATTAAGTTCACACAAAATCCTATACACAAATGTTAATGACAACTTCATTTTAATAGTTAAACACCAGAGGGGCACCTGGATGGGTTAAGCATCTGCTTTCAACTCTGGTCATGAACCCAGGACCCAGGGATGGAGCCCAGCATGGGGGTCCCTGCTCAGCGGAAAGGGGGTCCGTCTGTCTCTGTCCCTCCCCTTGCTCAGGCTTTCTTTCAACAAAATAGCTTAAAAATATAGTTAATTAAAAAAAATAAATACCAGAATAAATACCATGAAATATAGTAAAAATAAATGAAACAGTTAAATACCAGAAAAATAATTAAATACCAGAAACAACCAAAATATCCTTCAAAGGATGACTGCTTAAACAACCATGGAACAGGGATCCCTGAGTGGCTCACTGGTTGAGCATCTGCCTTTGGCCCAGGGCGTGATCCTGGAGTCCCAGGATCGAGTCCCGCATGGGGCTCCCTGCATGGAGCCTGCTTCTCTCTCTGCCTGTATCTCTGCCTCTCTCTGTGTCTCTCATGAATAAATAAGTAAAATCTAAAAAAAAAAAAAAATGCAACACCACTCAATTATAAAAAGGAACAGACCATTGAAATACACAATAATTTGGAGGGATTGCAAGGAAAATATGCCATGTAAAAAAAGTCAGTTTCAAAAGGTGATATGTTCTATGATTCCGTTCTGAATTACATTCATGAAATGGCAAAATTATTGAGATTAAGAACCATCAATAGAGACTAGTAGCTGCTGAGGGATGTGGGTAGAAGACTGTGGTTATACTGAAACCGTCCAGCCTTTGGCTGTGCTGATGGACAGGAGCTACACAGATGGTAAAATCGCATGGAACAAATACACGCAAAACTGAGTGCATGTGAAATGGCTGAATTCTGAATAAGGCTGATGAAGTGTATCAGTGTCAATTTCCTCTTGTACTATTGCTCTATAATTATGCAAAACGCCCCCCCCCCACTCTGCCTGGGGTAGGTAGAGGGTATACTAGGATTGCTCTGCATTATTTTCTACAACAGCATGTAAATTGTAAATCTCAAAATCAAAAGTTTTTAAAAAGGTTACCTCAAGGGATGCCCGGTGGCTCAGCAGTTGAGCATCTACCTTCAGCTCAGGGTGTGATCCCAGGATCCTGGGATCGAGTCCCTCATCAGGCTTCCCACAGGGAACCTGCTTCTCCCTCTGACTATGTCTCTGCCTCTCTGTGTGTGTCTTTCATGAATAAATAAAATCTTTAAAAAAAAGTTACCTCAAAAATTAAAAATAAACAGATAAAAGGGGAGGAGGAGGATTGTCAGTCACAGATTCAAATGGAATTAGTTGCCAAGTTTAATTCCAAAACGCAGTTTAATTTGTAAGAGTATGAGTTTAATTATAGTATTTTAGTGCTGAAAGAAAAGAAATATCAACTTAGAATTTTATATGCAACTCCGTTATCATTCTTAAAAAGGCAAATAAATACTTCTTTTTCCAGAAAACTAACACTGGGTGTGTTCCTAATGTATCTCACTGTTAGGTTTGAACTGTTTGCTCCCCAAATTTATATATCAAAGCCCTAGCCCCACAGTGTGCCTGTATTTGGAGACGGAGCTGTTAGAGAGATAATTAAGTTTAAATAAGATCATAATGGTGGGTCCCTAATTTGATAGGACCGGTGTCCTTGTAGGAAGAGAAAGAGACACCAAAGTTTGCTTGCTCTTTCTCTTTCCATAAGCACACAGAGAAGAGGGTGGGAGACACAGCAAGAAGCCAGCCTTTCACAAGCCAGGAAGCAGCTTTCACCAGAAACCAACCCTGATGGTACTTTGATCTTGGACTTTTCCAGATCTGTGAGAAAATACATTTCTGTTGCTTAAGCAAAACAATCAGTGGTATTCAGTTATGGCAACCCAAGCAGACTAATCTAGTCACTAAAGAAACCGTTAAAAAAAAAAAAAATGCTCTTAAGGAGGAAGGTAGTTGAAATCAGGAATGGAATGAGGAGCAAAATCACTGATCCATTTCAGAGAAAATCCAAATAAATAGTGACTGCACAAAGTAACATCAGAAATAAGGACTGATTGGACAGAAATATGAAACTGGAGTGTTATTAATAAACAACACGTACATATGTATATGAAAATGATATTGATATTGAAGTATGGAAAAGATGTATTATCTGGAAGAAAAGCAGGGGTATCATTTTTGTCTAAGAAAAATGGCTTTAGTGTAAAAACTTACCAATCATTCACAGTTGATAAAACAGTGGAATTGAAAGATTATATTTGATACATGTAAATGATTCAAAGAAAAGTAAGAAAGGATAATTTGGCGTTTTTTTTTTGTTTTGTTTTTTATTTATGATAGTCACAGAGAGAGAGAGAGAGTCAGAGACACAGGCAGAGGGAGAAGCAGGCTCCATGCACCCAGAGCCCGATGTGGGATTCGATCCCGGGTCTCCAGGATCGTGCCCTGGGCCAAAGGCAGGCGCCAAACCGCTGTGCCACCCAGGGATCCCTTGAGTCTTTATATTGTTTGAGTACAAGATCTTTGTTAGGTATCTATTTTTCTGTGAGCTATCTATCTATCTATGTATCTATCTATCTATCATCTTTTTGTATCTTAACGAATCTTTGAATCAACAAGCTGACAAAGATACTCTGTTGTGTTTTATCCTAAAATAGTCATGAAGTTTTTTAAAGCCTTATTAAGGTCTTTGTGCCCTAAGGAGGATAGGAAAAAGAGTCTGGGCAGATGAAGCAGTGTCTGCTGTTCCCCCCTGCATTCAGTACTTGCAGGGGTGGAGAGTTGGGCAGAGACAGAGCTCTCTCCAGGTCTCCCCATCCCCCCTGCAAGAGCTTGCTGGCTTGCCAGAGGATGCAGACTCCCCATGTCTGCACACCTCCTCCCTCAGGGTTTTTTACTCATTCACATTTACACTCGCCTTTAGCAATTTGTTAAACAGTTGAAACCAATATTACATTGTATGTTAACTATTCTGGAATTTTTTTTAAAAAACGGTAAAAAAAAAGTTATAGGTGATCTTGCCAGTTTATACAGCATTTAGTGGCATCTGTCCTAGCTAAATAAATGCTTGGGTCTTGTTTCTCCCTGGAGGCCTTTTTCTCTCACCAGATTTCCAGTTAGTTGTTTGCCCTGAGAACGTGTTTCTCTGATAAGTTCGAGAAAAGCCACCACTTTGCAGTTTTCCCAGTATTTTTGGCATTATAACGATGGATGTTGTATTCTTTCCAGCTCTCCAAATCTCCATGTTGAACCTGCACCTTGTTCAAATTTATTATATTATTATTCATTAAACATTGTAATCACAGATATTTTACATTCAATCAACAACAATTTGTTTCTAAAGAGCTTAGAGGTACACTGTTGACACTTGTTTACTGTATCTTATCTTTTATGGGTTTATATTTTATTAATATTACCCCAGGGGCCTAATTTGGGATTGCATTCTCACAAAGAGGATAGTTTTGCTTATGGCATGACCCAGGGGACCACTTCAGACCACTTCCAGTCTTGGAGCAACATCCTGAGGTTCAGCTTTCTCATTTTCTGTGGACCCAATATTAGGTCTCAAATCCAGAACTGGAACATCTTGTCTCCAGGGGAAGCCCCAACTCTTCTTACTTATGAGTTTTTTTGGTTTTTGTGTTTGTTTGTCTTTAGCTGTTTTCCTTCTTGTGTCTCTAGTGATGTTCTTTAAATATGTTTTATTGAAAACCCAGTTCTATTATAATGAAATATATATAAAATAAAAAATATATTTTAATAAAATATTAAATATAAAATAAAATATATATTCATTCACATGGTTTGACCTTATATTTTTGGTAAAATATTTCTCCAAAATAAATCTTCCACTATATTGCCAGAAAACCATGTTGTTGTCCTTACTTTTTTGTATACCAGTCATGGTAATGCAGTATATTTTTTAAAATGAGAAACTTAGATGATTACAATACTTCCAGGTAATGGGACCCTGTTAAGCAATGCATGCAATTCAGAGTGTTTATAATATATTTAGACTCAAATAACCAGTTCATTACTTATGGGAATTCATAAAAAGACAATTCATAAAGGCAACATGAGGCCATATTTTGAAAGCTTTAATATGCCAGTTTAACATCTTTGGTTATAGGATGTAAGCAAATTAGTGTCATCAAAGGATTAGTAATGAGAAAGGATCCCAGTGAAAATTTGACATCATAATACAATTCATTTGCTACCAGAGTAGAGATAAGACCTGATGACAGAACTTGAAGTTTAGGGAAATGCCAAGAAGTCTTTATAATATTATATGCATGAAGCGAGCAGAATTTATTAAAATCACAAAAATAGGAGTAAGAATGCAAAAGAATGTGTAAGAAATGCCAGGATTTCAGATCTGACTGGGTAGAAGTGGATGAGTGGATAAAGCCAAGGTGAGATAAAGCTAAGGCAAATCGCCCCAGAGAAAGAACATATAATTTATGAACAAAACGGAAGAAAATGGGATGCCTGGGTGGCTCAGTGGTTAAGCGCCTGCCTTTGGCTCAGGTCGTGATCTTGGAGACCAGGGATTGAGTCCCATGTCGGGCTTCCTGCATGGAGCCTGCTTCTCCCTCTGCCTGTGTCTCTGCCTGTGTCTCTGCCTCTCTCTCTCTCTCTCTCTCTCTGTGTCTCTCACGAATAGATAAATATAATCTTAAAAAAAATAAAAGGAAGAAAACTCTCTTCTGGCATCAAACAAGTAATATATGTAAACTGAGTCATAATATAAACACATAAACTCATTGGAAGAATAGAATAAAATTAGAAGGAAGGTTATGGTCATTTTTAGCCTAGAATTTGTATAAAGGTAAAGCTACAGATAAAATTATTTTCTTAAAAAATTATTTTCTTGTTTCAGTTTGAGTTAAAGAAAGCTCTATATATAGCAAAGATTTTTGTTTTATTTTATTTGTGTTACATAAGATAGGACATTTCACATGCAGATGTTGGGGTCTACAGGAAAGTTAGCAGGCTTCTTAATATTCTGATAATCCATTATATTTGTGAAAAGAACCTCAAGAAACATAGTCATACTAAGAATTTAAGCAATGCTAGTATGATACATTATTGGTTGCTGCTTTACTACATTCAATTGGCATTCTGTTTCATTGTTTTCATTCACTATAGAGTTTGTGTGGTGCTTTTTGTTTGAAAATATTCACAATGCATAATTAGAAATTCAAGATGGCATACATCAAAATACTTTCACAAGAAGAACACATTCTTTCACACAATAAGTTCTTTTCCTTAATTTTTAGAACAGCTTTGAAATTCAGCAACTGGAGTGCAATACTTTTCTTAGCTAAGTGAGAATTCTTGAAAGTATTGCAGACAATGAATATTTAAAGAATGATCTGTTGTGTAGTTGACTGCAGTTTCAGTTTTTATGATTTCTAAGTGCTGCCAACTGAAAATATGACAGAAATTAAATACACTAGCCCATATCCAAAAGCAAATTTGTATTAAATTATAAATGGTAGGGGTACCTGTGTGGTTCAGTCGGTTAAACACCTGACTCTGTTTCTGTTCAGGTCAACATCGAGCCCTGAATCAGGCTCCGTATTTACTCCAGAGTCTACTTTGGATTCTTTCTCTGTCTACCTCCTGCTCACTCTCTCTCTTTCACATAAATAAATAAAAATCTTTTTAAAAATTTAAAAATATATATAAATGGTAAACTAAGACAGCATTTCTAGATCAGTATCATTAGAGTACAAATAAAGTTCCAACAATCCACTAAAAATAAATGAATAATTTTATTACTGTGGCAATACCTATTCAATTCTATTTATGTTTATTCTTTCTATGCTCTGTATCATAGAACCATATATCAGTAATATCAGGAAAAGTCACAGAACATCAATCACAACAATCATTTCAAAATAACATCATGTTATGTTTTGTGTTGAATTGTTAATCCAAAAAAGATATAGTGAAGACTTATTACTATGAATGAAAATGGAATGAAAACTTACTTGAGAATAGGGTTTTTTGCAGATGTAATTAAGATAGGAGTTGAGATTATATTGGCAATGAATGGGGCCTTAATCCAATATGAGTGGTGTCCTTCTAAGAAGAGGGAAACAACACAGAGGCACAGAGGGAGAAAGCCATGTAAAAACACAGGCAGAGATTGAAGTGAGGCATCAGCAAGCCAAGGATTGTGGGGGACACCAGGAGCTACGAGGTAGGCATAAAACTCATTCTCCCCTAGAGCCTTCAGAGAGAGCATGATCCTGGCAACTCCTTGATTTCAGACTTAGCCCTCCGAAGTGTGATAAAATAATTTTTCTTTGTTTTAAGCCATCAAGTTTGTGGCACTTTGCTTTGGCAGAGCTTGGAAGCTAATACTGTGGAGTTGGAAAAGAAATTATCTTAGACAGACATTGAGAAAAATACATTCCAATTACTATTTGGGGGAAGGGGGCCTTATTCATCTTGTCTATTTTTTTTACTTTATATAAGAAAATGTGGTTCTAAGAGTTGAAGTAACATGACAAAATCATTTATATAAGAAGAGGAAGCGCAATGAGGAAAAATGATAGTTTATTTCAGTTTCAGAACAAATGGTATTGTCAATGACAATTGACATGATCTGATGACCAACACACAAGACTCAAAGTAAGATGACACTTTCCAGCTCTGGTCCTGTTACCTATTAATTTTTTTAAAGATTTTATTTTTTTTATCCCTGAGAGACACACTGAGAGAAGCAGAGATATAGGCAGAGGGAGAAGCAGATTCCCTGCAGGGAGCCTGATGCAGGACTCGATCCCTGGACCCTGCGATCATGTCCTGAGCCAAAGGCAGATGCTCAACTACTGAGCCACCCAGGCATCCCTTCTGTTACCTAATACTTATATGAGCTTTTAAAAAAATTAATTTTCTTAGCTTCAGTATACTTTTCTAAAAGGAAGAGATTGAATGAGATATTCTCTAAGATTTATTCCAGGCCTGACCAACTATTACAATCTTTGTTTTTTTTTATTAGATATTAATATGTTTCTCTCTTTCACTAATAATTGCCCATAAGTTACCTTCATAAGTACCAAAAAAAAGCCATAAAGTCACTGATTGTGCTAATTAATCCATTCCAGCTATTTACATAAGAAATCAAATATTCTTCAAATAATGAAAAATTCTTGGTATAAATTTCAAGAATTGGATTGACTCATGAACTATTAAAAGACGCAGGTCTAAGACAAAATACTCATGGAAATATAAAAGATACATATTCAAATTACTTTAATTTGGGGGTCATTTATGACAGGAAAATGTTCCACTATTTTAAAAAGCCAAGTATTACAAAAGAGAGTCTGGCACATGGTAAACACACTATATTTTTTAATTCTCTCCTTCTGACCTTATGAGAGGCTAAAGATATAATTAGCCTAAAGTAAGCAATTTCTGTCTTCATGGATCCAAGAGATATTCTGAAAAGGATAATAGTTGAGAGTACTAGAGTTAAGGTAAAAAATGAAAGTGAAATATTTTAGGACTCCATGCCCATGGAAATTATATGCTAGGATACTGAAAATATTTACCACTGTGATCAATAAAAGACTGATAGAAAACTAAGAAAAAAGGAAGAAAAGAGATACCAAGAACCTGAACTCAAACTGCCAAGGGATCAAGTGTCCACTTGGTATCTAAAACAAAGTATTGAATTTATTGTTTGCTAAGCAAGGGAAAGCTACTCAAGAGAGGCTATGACTGATTGCTTACTTTCAGAAGGGTATTCACTCAAGGGAGGAAGTTGCCAATTCAGCCAATTTCAGAAATATAGACTGTCACTGATTTGCTGGCCTCCAGAAGTGTGGTCGCTAAGGGTAATTGATCATATGGTATGGCTTTAAACCTTGCTCTGGTGGTAACTTATTTTTATGACCAAATAATGATCACTATTTTCCTAGGAGAATAAGCATTTTTCTCAGGGAACATCATCTTGCTACTTTGTTAATTGCTAGCCAAGTAATAAATGAACTTTTATTTCCCAACACATTAGAAAATATATTTGGACACTTTAAAAAATAAATTTCCATAACTTGATATTTAATTCTGGAAAACTCAGAATATATTATGAAAAATGTGTGGGTATTTAATCAAGAATATACTGGTACTATTTTGACATTATTAAAAATAGATTTTTTGCCAGAGATAATCTTTGTTTTCCTTATTTGGTAAACTCTTAAGATTAGATCAAGAGTTGTCAAATAATGAAGACATCAGAAGACTAGGGTTTGCATGCCAACTCAACTCCTCACTGATTATAAGATTTTCATAGTACAATTAATTCCTACAGTATGTATCAAGAGCATGGGCACAGAGACAATTTAGATACGTGACCTCAATATTCTTAACTATAGCTTTGGTTCCAAATCCCTAACTGATCTATAGTAGCAAATTTGAATGGGAAATGTATGAGATTTAAGGAGTCTTGTTGCCCCAATTCTTAAGGCTCAGTCTAAAGGCATTTCTCAGCATCTGACCCATATACTAGTGCCTTGGTTTTCCTTCTGATATTCATGATTTTATATCTTACTTGGTCCTTTAGAATGCAGGGCCTGAGACAGGGATTAAAGCTATGATATTCTATTTTGGAAGGTCAAACCTAAGGAGAGGAGAGTTATTAAGAGACAAAAATTGAGCTAATTAAAAGAGTGATGTAACGTGATTTAAGATGAGATGTAAGATGAGCAGGTTGCTTTGTTGGTATTTCTGTCCGCCATGGAATCTGAGATGTCTTTCAAAGATTTACGAGGAGAAAGCACATAGAAGCACAGTCCAAGAAAGAGAGATTTCATCTGCCTCTTGTCAAGTTTCCTGCTTCCCATCAGCTGTGTGATTCACCTCCTCACCTTTGAGTTATATACACGATCTCTCTCAAATCTGCTCAGGAAGATCTATCTCATGCCAACACTGGTTAGAATTACATCCAAGTCTGGAATTAAAGAAGGGACAAATCCAGAGAGGCTCTGGGTGGAACCTGTGAGCTATGTAGACCCAGCATTTCAAATTCATCTAGCTGGATTCTTCAGCTGACTGGTTGAGCTCCAGCAAGGAGATAGAGCATTCTGCAAGACCTCTAGTGTATTCTGGGACCCATCCCCGCATGAGGGTTAAGGCAATGCTAATGGTAGACTTGTGACAGCTTGAGAAGGAAAGAGGTAATAGTCTGGCAATCTTGCAACCTGGATTCAGATCCACACAGAGTTAATTCAGGTTTTGGGCTGTTACTGTCCTGCTATTCTGCTTCCTTAGGAGAAGAGAAACACAATGTGGGCAAGTGGCATGCTCAAGGTCCTATGGTCAAAGATAGTACGAGTAGAATTAGAATCTTCATGTTCTTATTACTGAATGAGAGCATGGTCCAATATATCATCTTTCTACCAATTAAATACACTTGAAAATGTATAGATTAAAGTAAACTTGATTCACTTAATTGCTTCCTAAGATGTCACTCAACCAAAAAGTAAATGTTCTTCCTCTGCAAAGATTATGGGAATAATATCAACCTCTCCAAATCAGGTTGTATCATTAAATAAGTCTATTTGGGGCAGACTGGGTAGCTCAGCAGTTTAGTGCTGCCTTCAGCCTAGGGCCTGATCCTGGAGACCCAGGATCGAGTACCACATCAGGCTCCCTGCATGGAGCCTGCTTCTCCCTCTGCCTGTGTCTCTGCCTCTCTCTCTCTCTCTCTCTCTCTCTCTTTCTCATGAATAAATAAATAAAATCTTTTTTAAAAAAACAAGTCTATTGGTTGTAATGTTCTTTGTTAAGTGTGAAGTGCTATATTACCAAATGTGTTCAATACCGAACTTAATAATATTGATATCATACCACTTCTAACAAGTGGGTTACAATATTTCGGGGGAAAAATAACAACTTAAGAGGAGAAAAGAAATGAGAAAAACATACTATTTGTCTCAGAGGTATGATCATAAACTATTCCTAGAAAAAGTTGTTTCTAACTGAGATTTCAGTACTCCCCCCAAAATAATTACCAATTGAAGTGAACAGGCAAAAACAGATGAATTTTTTTAACTTTGAAATTGCTATCTGGTAAAGATTGTTTTAAGATTTACCTTTTCTTTTCCTATAATTTCTTCTTTTTAGTCTCTTCAAAATAAATTTGACCATAACACTAATTATTGGATTTTTCACAGCCAGCATGCGAGGATTGCCACTGTGAAGATTATGAACTTTCCTCATAAGGAGATTTCAAATATTGTGTTTTTCCCCTAGGAAATTTCAGAAGAGCTTAAGTTCTTGATTGAAAAAAACAAAACCAATTTCTCTTGCATTGCCATTTTGCATACAAATTTAGTGGCTGTCTAATAATCCTTGAAAGTCATAAGTGGCTTTTAAACCTATTTTGATGGCAAGGTTTTAGAAAAGAGATAAAATAAAATATTATTTTAAAAATTGTTTTGGCTTTCTTGAGAGTCAGAATCATGTGAATTTCAAGTAGAATTAGTAAAAAAACACTATACCTTAGTTAGGAAATAGTTAAATGAATCGAGTTTATTTTAAGCTATAAACACTCTAATGTATTTAATTGGTAGAAGGTAGTGGGCCATGCTTTCATTCAGTAGTAAGAACATGAACATATGAATCCAAGTTGCAAAATTGCTTTTTGCCTGAATGACTTTATGAAATTTACTTAACCTCTCTATGCACCAATTTTCTCATCTGTAACGTGAAGTAAATAAAAGTATTAACTTATGAAGATATTATGGGGATTAAAATGAACAAATGCAAAGTACTTAAAACATTGCCTGGTACTCCGTGAGCACTATATTAGCACCTGGTAATGAACAGGCCAGCTGTTTTACATAAATACATTCTTTAAGTCTTACAACAGTCTTGTGGAGATGGTAGAGAATTTACTTTTTCCAAATAAGAAACCAAAGCTCAGAGACCTTCAAGAACCTACTAATAATGATTACTTATTTAATGTGTGGTAGAGCTGGTATTTTTAGTCTAGGTCTGTTGTGTTCTAAAGCCTCTGCTCTTTCCATTATGTGTTCCGGAGCCTCAAGAAGATCACATTCTAATGGGAGAAACAAACAGAGTTGAGTATAAGTAAAACCTGACCTAATGTATCTCTAAACCTACTGTCTCTGATATTAGAACTACAAAGTGCCATCGGAATATTGAGAAAGAAGTAATAAATGAAAAAATGAGGTAACATTTGAGTTATTTGTGGAAAAATAAATAGCACTTAATTAGTGGAGAAATGGCAGCTAGACCTTGCCAGTCCAGAATTGCTTGTGAACTATTTTCCACTGACTCATAGTCTAAGATGTGTGTAGAATCACTGGGTGACTTTTCACAGAGTGCCTGGTGGTCCAGTGTGGACGAAGTGGTTTATGGAAAGGTATGATCCTTCTCTGGTTATCTCACAAATTAGTGAACATTACATGGTTTACTCCATGTGGAAGTGCTTTCCGAGCTTCAAACTGCACAAAATGACTTCAAATTAGAGAAAACTAGTGGTCCTAGATACTAAACCAGTTCCCATTCCCACTAACCCGTGCCTGAAAAGCTAACATCTGGAGGGGCATTTGTAGTGAAACATTAACCATTAAAGACACTTCGATAAGCATTATCAGTTTCTAACTCATATGGCTAAATTGTAGTCTCATCAATCGAAAGTTAAGTCCTGTTACACTTTTCTAAATCCCCAGAAACTGCATTGGACAGTCAAGTATTCTATGACACTATGCTAGTTACTGTAATATGAACAATGTGCTTCCTCTTAAGTATTTTAGAGAAAATTTATAATAGTGTGCTGATTTAACTTCTGGTTTTCTAGCCTTCAATATTATTAAGCTCAATTTTACATTAAGATTAAGACAACTGTTGTCATCATTCATGCATTTACTGATTCATCAAATATTTATTTGGTGGTTGGGCCTGTTCTGGGGCTTGGGATATACTAGAGAACAAAACTCCCTAATTTGCTCAGTATAGCAAAGGAGGAGAGAGAAAAACAACAAATACAATAAACAGGTTAGTATTGAATGATGTTAGAGTATGGTATAAGCCATGAAAAAATAAAGGCACATAGAAGGAATGAGAAGTGCTAGCTGCAACAAAGACATGGTTGTAGTTTGAAATGTGGTCATGACAAGATCTGTTGAGAAAGTGATATTCGAACTAACACTTGAAGGGATGTTAGTCATGTGACTATGTGGTGGAAGACTTTCTGGATGAGACCTACAGTCAGATAAAAGCTGAATACAGCTGAAGAAATATGAGCCATGGCTATAAGAGTAAGAGATGAAGTTGGAGGATGACAAAGAGACTGGATTCTGTAGAGACTTACTGGCCTTTTCAGACTAGCTTTTATGCTGAGATGGGAAGCCATTTTCAGGGGTTCATCAGAAAAGTGACATGCGCTGATACTCATTTTAAAGAGCTGATTCTGACTGCTTTGGTGTGGATAGCTTATAGAGGTCAAGAGCAGAAGCAGAACTAGTTCTTAGCAAGTTATATTCTTTAAAAAAAAAAAAAAAAAAGATTTTACTTATTTGAGAGAGAGAGGGAGAGCGAGCATGCATAAGAGTGAGCAAGCACCACAGGTGTGAGAGGCAGAAGGAGAGGAGGAAGCAGACTCCCTGCAGAGTAAGGAGCCCAACTCGGGGCAAGAAGTTATATTCTAAAGAGATACAACTGACTTTCAGTTTCCCCATGCTTTTTCCTTGACTCTCTTCCTGATTATCAATATGACCTTGATCAAATTGCCACATCTCTCCCAGCATGCATTTTCTTATCAAAACAAAATTGATTCAAAAAAATTGTTGCTCTCTTTCCAGCTCTGACAATAATGTGAACCATGAATCTACACATTCTTAGAAAAAACAGTTTTCCCCAGTACTCAGTAAAATGCTGATTATTTAAAAAATCATTGTTTAATTTCCTTGTTTGGGGCAGGCAATTGTTGGTCTTCAAACTGCTGAAAACTTGGTTTTAATTTGACAAATATTTGCTCAGTTGAAATAACATATCTGTTAAAAACAAATCTCATGTTTGTGGCTATTTTGTCAAAGGAAGAGAGAATCCAATATGATGATTGTGAAGAATTTTGAGATAACTCAAGAAGTTATAAAATGAACTGATGTTTTATTTCACATCTATCATCACAGCTGTCAGTAATATACAGTGAAGAAAGAGAAGGGTTGAACATCACAGCGAATGTAGCAGGTGAGCCTCTACTCTGTGAGCCTCCTCTTTTAGATAGTTTCACTTTATAGGATATTAAATATGATCAGATTAATTTTCTTTTCATCTACTTTTCTTAATTTTCTGTATGTTGATTTCTCCACAGCTCTCTCACTTCCAGCATCTAAAAAGACTGTATTCTCAAATCAATTCTTAAGTCATTTTTTTAAAAGATTTTATTTATTTATTTATTTATTTATTTATTTATTTATTTATTTATGATATACACAGAGAAAGAGACAGAGACACAGCAGAGAGAAAAGCAGGTTCTATACAGGGAGCCGGATGTGGGACTCGATCCTGGGTCTCCAGGACCACACCCTGGGCTGAAGGTGACGCTAAACCGCTGAACCACCCGGGCTGCCCTCTTGAGTCATTTTTAAACAAATACAAATATCACGATAAAAGTCTGGCAGTTTGCTGGTAAGAAATATTATACATGATGGTATTTAACAAAAAGTCAAGCAAATATGCAGTAGAAAAATTTCAATAATCTAATATATATAGTATGATATAAACATATATACATATATAAATGTATATATATTTTACATATATATAATAACTGGAAGAGAATAATATGAATAGAAAAATGAGAATTACAAAGAGTCATAAAAAGTAAAATAAAGAAATTCAAAACAGATGTAGAATATATTTATTAATTCAACAAGTGCTTATTAAGTAATATGTGCTGAACAAATTGCTAAATATTAGGGATAGAGTAATAAATAAAACAGTAAAAAATGAAAATACTTCCCTTATGGAACTTAGAATCTAAGGGGAAAGAAAAACAAAAATAAGAATGTATTCAGTCCTACGTTTACTCGAGGACTAAATAGCAGAAAATGTATGTCAGACAATAAATATGCCAAGAATGGGGGAATAAAAAAGCTAAAGCAGTTGAGATCATACAAAATCATCAGAGGAAGGGGTGATGAATTTCAGAGAGGGAAGCCACGAAATATCTCAAGGGAAGAGGATTGCTGAGACAGCACTGGGAGCAGAGAACTAGCCATATAGCCATGTGGGGGAAGTGTCCAAGCAGAGGACACAGTGAGCTGGATGTGCTGGGTGTTACCTGACATGGTCAAGGAACAGTTTGGCCTCAGTAGGGCAGTGTGGAGACAGAAGAAGAGCAGAGGTGCATCAGATGAGTATCCCAGCCACATCATGCAGAGACTTAAGTCTAAGACTTTTCTCTCCTTTCTTTCTTCCTTACTTCCTTGCTTGTTTTTGTCTGAATAATATAGATATCTAATGGGTGTCTCAAGGAGAGTGACATGATGTAATCTAAGGTTAAAATAGATCACACTGACCGTTTTGTTAGGAATAGATAGGAGAATCTGTTCCTATTTGTAAGTTATAATACCCCAAACTATTAGATTGGCTTATCCGTTCACTTAACAGCCATTTCTGGCTCCCATTATGGCTATCAGTGTAACATTGAAAAAAAAAAAAAAAACCATGAAATCCTCTGGGCCCAATTTCCTTATTTATTAAATAAGTAAATTGGATCAGAGACTTAGACTTTCTCTAACCCTGCTGATTTAAGATTCATGAATCAGAACAAAATTTCAAGACTCTTTTTTTCTGCTACATATTTAGGCTGAAGGTGGCCATAGGCAATACCAATTATGCCACCAGAAACTTTGCATACTGATGACAGCAGCTCATTTTAGCATTAGTGTTATATAGTATTCAATACTCTTATTTTTCTTTGAATGCTTATGTGCATACAAATCATTTCTCTGATACTATTCCCAGCCTGAAACTATTTGCAGAAAGTACTATTGCTAAAAATTTCTCAGAGTGAGACCTATGACATAAAATTGTCATTGCAACCTCAGGATTTTTTATTTCTTAGAGAGTGTTAAGCTGATTTTAAAAATATATATTTCATAGCATTCTAAAAATTGCTTTCTTGGACATTTGATCATCACATTCTTCATAGACCTTTCATGGTCCTAGCATTAAGAGAGGTTAAAACACCTGACATCCATTCTACACAGACTATTTAGCAGGTGCTTATACAGACACAATGCCATTATGCCACAGCAGCAACCCATTATGTTAGTTTTTACTTTCTATTTCACACAGCAAAAGAGTTTTTTAAAATATAGAGAAGTTACATATCCAATAAGTGCTGAGCAGAGATTTAGGCTCAGACCTGGGCTCAGATCAATTCTATGTGATTTCCACTTTGTCTTTGCTAATCTGAGTGTGATTTGTGGACAAGCAGCATTGGCATCACCTGACAACTTGGAAGAAAAGCAGAATCTCAGGTACTGAGACCTATTGAATCAGAATTTGCATTCTAGCAAGTTTCCCAAGTGATTCATGCACATATGAAGTTTTGAAAAGCATTGTGCTATGCCTCAGGGCTTTTTATCACTACAGATAGTGTTTGTATATTTCAAGGTCCTAAGCTGGGCACTTCTGAGATATGAAATTTTCAGTAAACTCCAAAATCAGGCTGATAAAATTCACTAGACAACTTGATTATGGTGTTCAGTACATATATAGAGTCATATATATACTCATGAACATGCTCACCAGCCTGCGCACGCATGCACACACCTTGCAGAGACAGAAACAGAAAGACCGAGATCTTACTAGAATATGTGACAAAAAAAACAGATACTGACTAGGAAGTGGATTTAATAATTTTTACAAAACTAAGATAATGCAATTCATTGTGATCAACAGAGCAACCTGCAAACCACTTCCTAACACTCCTCCTTGCAAGAAATGTGAGACCCACATGCCAGGAGAAGAGAAAACACAATAAATTGTGGGTGTAGATGCCTTACTTATTCCCAGATTACTGGTTGCCAGACTCTTTGTTATTAAACTCCAAAAATAATGAAAGGCCTCCAGGCATCATTTACTCTGCATCTGGAAAGAGCCTCCAGTGTCAAAGTATTAAACATATTTATCACTTCAAAGTCATTGTCCTGTGATGTTTGCATGTTTTTAATAAAGCAATAAGCATTGTACAAATGATGAAAAGTTTCTGTGAAGGACGCAGGAAGCATTAAGTGAGGCCCTAGGAACTCATACCTATTTGGATCCTAGAAACGACTGGAGACCTGCTCTGCTACAGTACATTTTCTGCTGCAGATTTCCTGCTCTTGAGTTCCCTTTTATTTCCAAAATATTATATTTTATTTTATGATTTTGAAATTTTCTGAACATATTTTTAAGTATCATTTTGGTAAATATACATAAGTGTGAACCCATAATTCTGACACACTGTATATTCTAGTGCATAGGTATGCCTGGCACTGGGCATGAAGCCATTGACAACATGATTCACTTAAGCTCCCGTTCAAGTCCTGGAGGATGATTGGTTAAGATTAAGCTGACACTGAGGTGATGTCATTGAAACTGACAAGGCTACTGGGTATTGGAAGTTAGGGAGGACTTCTTGATAAAAAGTTGGCCTTTCGGATCCCTGGGTGGCTCAGCGGTTTAGCGCCTGCCTTTGGCCCAGGGTGCGATTCTGGAGTCCCGGGATCAAGTCCTGCATCAGGCTCCCGGAATGGAGCCTGCTTCTCCCTCCTCCTGTGTCTCTGCCTCTCTCTCTCTCTCTCTCTCTCTCTCTCTATGTCTATCATAAATAAATAAATTTAAAAAAAAGAGTTGGGCTTTATTTTATTGTTTGTCTGTTACAGCATGTTGGTTAACAGCCTAACCTATAGAATCAACCTAATTCTGGCTTTGTAACTTTGAGCAAATTACTTGACTTTTCTGTAGCTTGATTTCTTCTTCATTCAACTGGAAATTTAAAAAAATATACCTACCTAATAGTGTTGTTATGAGCCTAAAAAGAAATAATAATACTTTTAAAAGTGCTAGACGACCACTCAATAAGGTAAGTTGTAATGATTCTGTTCTTTTAATACAATATTTTTTCTCTTTTTTTTTAAAGATTTTATTTGTTTATTCATGATAGACACAGAGAGCGGGGGGAGTAGAGACACAGGCAGAGACAGGCAGAGGGAGAAGCAGGGAGCCTGATGTGGGACTTGATCCTGGGACTCCAGGATCACGCCTTGGGCCAAAGGCAGGCACTAAACCACTGAACCACCCAGGGATCCCTTAATACAATATTTTATTGATATTTTCCCATATACCTGATTAAACATTCTCTGCAAGTATAGTTTTTAATAATTGCATGAAATTTCACGGTTTGTTTACACCATAGTTTATATACCCATTCCTTGAGTGTGTTGGACAGCCAAGGAGTATCTAGATTTTCACTATATTAAATTGCATATGTCTTATTTTTTTACATATAGATCTTTGTTCAAATGTCTGATTATTTACTTAGAAAAAAATTCTTGTTAGTTGAAGCAGATAGATGTTAAAATCATTATTGTAAAAAATGCACTAATGAATACATCTGCCAGCTATGTGGAAGCGCCAATGATAGCCATGTCTGTGAAGTTCATTTGGATTTTTAAATTTATGAATCATTGATCAGTACCCTACAGTTGCCTTAGATTCCCTAAGGGGTATGGGCAAAGTGGACATAGGGAATATTGACATTTTTATGTATCTAAATGGGATTAGTTTAGACATAAAAGATAACGTTTTGCTAAATTAGGGGTAAACTCAGCAAGCTTGCTCTATTTATCTTTCCAGAGTATTTGCTACTACATCCCATGCCATCTATGTGGAAGCCTTTTTGCTTTAGAAAATTATATTAAAACAGAAATACAGGAATTGACCCATCCAGAGATAACCATTTTCATGTTAACTTGCTATCATCATTTATTTGAATTTTTAAAATTTTGGAGTTAAACTGTATCTTTTAAAATATATTTTTGATAACTAATGCAGTAGAAATTTTTTAAATGTTCATTATCCACTTGTATTAGTCTCCTGAGGCTGCTATAACAAACCACTACAAACTTGGTGACATAAAACAATAGAAATTGATTTTCTTGCAATTCTGGAGACCAGAAGTCTGAAATCAGTTTCACTAAGTCAAAATCAAGGTATTGGTAGGGCCACACTGCCTTTAGAGGCTGGAGAGATGAATCTGTTCTTTGCCTTCTCAGCTTCTGGTGGCCAGCATTCACTGGCTGTGACTGTGTCACTGTGATGTCTTACATAGGAACTGTGCAGGCATTAAGCCTCCACTTGGTTAATCCAGGATCATCTCATTTTAAAATCCTCATCTTAATCATATCTGCAGAACTTTATGACAAACTAACATTCATAGTTCCCAGGAATTAGAACTGAATAGGGGCCACCACTCAGCCTATTTAAAATTTTACTTTTGAATATACTTTGTCCTTTTTTCTAGAGGTTTTTAATTTTTCTTATAGCATTAGGTATAGTATCCCCTTGTCTATATTTACTGATACAGATTTCAAAAATTTCTTCTCACTTTCACTTTTTAAAATGTGTCTGATTTTAAGATGGATATTATTAATATTATTATATTAAAATATAGCTTGTTCATAGATAAGAAGACACAATATTATAAAAACATCAATTCTTAGTAAGCTACCCTACCTTTCTTTTTTTTAAGATTTATTTATTTGAGAGAGAGAGCATGAGCTGGGGGTGGGGCAGAGAGAGAAGCAGACTTCCCACTGAGCAGGGCACCCGATGTAGGGCCTGATGTGGGGCTTGATCCCAGGACCCCAAGATCATGATCTGGGCCGAAGGCAGACACTTAACTAACTGAGGCACTCAGGCGCCCCAGTAAGCTACTCCATCTTAAACCATGTATCAATAGTATTTCTTAGAAAGTACCCAGGTGATCCTTAAGCTTATTAAATATTGTTGACATTGTAATTTTTAAAATGAGATTTTAAAATTTAACAATTTTAATAATCAAAATTACTTTTCATTGCCTGCATATATTTGTATAAACACAAGAGAAAAATGAGCAAGAATAATGCATCAAACTATTAGCAGTAGCTGAAATTGATGAAAATTGAGGGACATTGAGAATTTTCTGGGTATTTTTTGGTATAATGCTATGGTTTTTCATTTTGCACATACTTTAATAGTTTGATGATAAGTTTAAGAAATTATTAAAAGTTCTGAAGCATAAAACCTAAAGAACTTGAGGCCATTGCTATTTTACTACCCCAATATAGCTCTTTCTGCCCAGATCCTGTCCTATGAATAGGGAAGGGGTTCAGGTATAGGCAAGAGAGATGGGAGGACCCTGACTATGTTCCAGAACTATTCCTGGCAGGTGGAGATGCTGAGACAGAAGTGAATAGGACACAAGGGGACAACCAAGACAGCACACGAATCTCAAGGTCACAAGCTTCCCAGTCAGTTCTCAGTAAAAGACTGCCACTGAAAGTCCTCAGGGGCAACCCAGTTGAGACCCTCTTCACTCCAGAGAGCTTTTTCTTTTATTTTTGCTCTCACCTTCACTTAATAAACTTTCATTTCACTTCACCCTTCTATGTCCGTGAGATTCATTCTTCCACTCTGTGAGACAAGAACACTGTAATCCTGCAACAACATGTTTAATTTTTTTAAGAAACTGACAGTTTTCCAAAGTGTCATACTACGTTATGTTCTCATCAGCAATGCACAGAGTTCCAGTCCATCCACATCCTCACTGACATTGTTACTGTCAGGCTTTATAATCAGGGCTACTCTGATAGGCGTTCAGTGGACTCTCATTGTAGTTTCCGTTGTAATAATGATGCTGAGCCTTTTTCATATGTGTATTTGCCATCGGTTTACCTTCACTTCGGAACTGTCTTTTCAAATCTTTTGCTTATTTTTAATTTTAAAACACTGTTTACCTTCTTTTGTTTTAAGATTTTATTTATTTGTTCATGAGAGACACACAGTGAGAGGCAGAGACATAGATAGGCAGAGGGAGAAGCAGGCTCCCTGTGGGGAGCGTGATGCAGGATTCCATCCCAGGACCCTGGGATCATGCCCTGAGCCAAAGGCAGATGCTCAACCACTGAGCCACCCAGGTGCCCCTACAGTGAGATTGTTTATTTTCTTACTGTTAATATTTGTGAGTTCCTTAGATATTCTGTACACAAGTCCTTTATCGGATATGAAATTTGCAGGATTTTCTCCAAATAAAACTGTCACTTTATTTTCTTAATGGAGTCTTTTCAAGAAAAGATTTTTTTTTTGTTCTGACAAAGTCCACATTAATGTTGTCTCTTATGGATCTTGTTCCTGGTGTCATTTCTAAGAAATATTTACATAACTTAAGGTAAGAATGATTTCTGTTAGGTTTCTCATGGAAGTTTTAATTGATTTGAGACTTTCTAATATAGTCATTTAATGCTATTTAGTGAAATTTTTCACTAAATTTTATTTTAGCATCATAGCACGGATTTTGATAAATTGCATTTTCATTTTTACTCAGTTGAAAATATTTCCTGATTTCTCTTTTATTTTTATGAGTGTTTTAGACATATGACATTTAGTTTCTAAATACTTGAGGATTTTTCAGGGTCTCTTCTGTCATTAATTTCCAATTTAATTCTGCGGGATGATAGAACATGCTTTGTACAACTTGAATAACTTCACGCTTCTTGAGATTTGTTTTATGGCTCAAAACTAAGGTTTTGTACTGGCAAATGTTTCAAGTGCTCTTAGAAAGAATGTATGGTCCGTCACCACTGTGTGAAGCGCTCTGTAAATGTCACTTAGATCCAGTTTTTTATAGTGTTGTTTAAATTCTGCTTTCTGGGCAGCCTGGTTGGCTCAGCGGTTTAGCGCTGCCTTCAGTCCCGGGCGTGATCCTGGAGAGCAGGATCGAGTCCCGTGTCAGGCTCCCTGCATGGAGCCTGCTTCTCCCTCTGCCTGTGTCTCTGCCTCTTTCTGTTTCTCATAAATAAATAAATAAATAAATAAAATCTTTAAAAAAAAATAAATTCTTTGTTTTCTTCCTGATATTTGTCTGTTGTTTCTATAAGTTAAAAAAGAAATATTAAGATCTCTGATTATGGGCAGCTCAGCGGTTTAGTGTCACCTTCAGCCCAGGGTGGGATCCTGGAGACCGAGGATCGAGTCCCATGTCAGGCTCCCTGCATGAAGCCTGCTTGTGTCTCTGTCTCTATGTCTCTCATGCATAAATAAATAAAATTTTAAAAAAATCTCTGATTACAATTATGAATTTGTTCTTGCCTTCCCTTTTTTTCTTCTTATTCTTATTTTTGCTTATTGTATTTTGAAGTTCTGCTTTTCAGGCACATAAATATTTAGAATTTTTATTTCCTTCTGGTGAGTTGACCCTCATTGTCATTATAAAATTACTTTCTTTATCCCTTGAAGTATTTTTTGCTTTGAAGTCTAATTGGCTTTATGATGATTTAGCCATTCCAATTTTCTTTTGCTTAGTGTTAACATGGTGTGAATTTTTGCATCCTTTTACTTTTAATTTATTTAGTCTTTATATTTAAAGTATGATTCTTATAGGCAGCGTGTAACTGGTTCTTGTTCTTAATATACATATTAATACATTATACATATATAATCTAAAGGGATCCCTGGGTGGCTCAGCAGTTTAGCGCCTGCCTTTGGCCCAGGGCGCGATCCTGGAGACCCGGGATCAAATCCCACGTCGGGCTCCTGGTGCATGGGGCCTGCTTCTCCCTCTGCCTGTGTCTCTGCCTCTCTCTCTCTCTCTCTCTCTCTCTCTCTGTGTGACTATCATAAATAAATAAATTAAATAAATCTTAAAAAAAAATAAATAAAAAATAAAAAATCACTGGCTTTTAATTGAGGTGTTTAGACTATTTACATTTAATATGATAATTGATATGGTTAGTGTTAAATTTATAATCATTCTATTTGTTTTCTATTTTCCTGATCTGTTCTATTTTCTTTTTCTGCCTTCTTATGGATTAGATTTTTTTATGATTCATGTATCCCATTTGTTCTTTTACTAGTTAAAACTGTTATATTATTTTAGGTAGTATTGCTTTAGGTTTTACAGTTTTTTCTTTAACTTATCATGGTTCACTTTCAGGTGATTTTATGTTACTTCATTAACTTTATAAGGATTTTTTACTAGCATATTTCCCACCTTCCCCTCCAACCTTTATGTCATTTCATTATACAGTTTACTTTTAAATATATTACAAATACCATGTGATATTATTATTTTTATTTAAATAATGTAAAACTCTTATATATTTACTTACATTGTTATCATTTCCAGTGCTCTTCATTCCTCTTTATAGATTCATACTTCCATTGTTATTTAACTTCAGACTAAAGGTTTGTCAGTGATTAATTTTTTTAACTTTTGTTTATCCAGTCTTGTTTTTGCCTCCATTTTTGACAGGTGTTTTAAGCTGTATAGAATTCTATGTTGATAGTTATATTCTTTCAATAGTTTAAGTATAATTGTCCAATTTCTTCTCATTTGAATTATTTTTATAAAGAAATCTACTATAATTCTTATCTTCATTCCCCTGTACATAATATGTTGTTTTTTCTGTCTATTTTTAAGATTTTATTTTTGTCATTTGTTTTGAGCTATTAATTTATGGTTGCCTCTGCTCTAACATTCTTCATGGTATTTATGGTTTATTGACCTTTTGGGTCTATAGCTTTATTGTTCTCATTAAATTTGAAAAACTTCACTCATTATCTCTCCAAATTATTTTTCCAACTTCTCCTTTATTTTCCCTTCTCCTTTTTGAAAATAATTACACATACTTTAGGCCACTTGAACTATCAAGAATTCACTGATATTATTTTCTCACTTTTATTTCAATCCTCTCTGTAATTCATTTTAGATAATTTTTATTGCTATATCTTAGGCCCACTAATCATTTCTTGTGCATGTCAAATCAGTTACTCTCGTACAGAGGTGTTTTGTTTTGGGTTGGTTTTTTTTTTTTTTTTTTCCCTGTAAACTCTACACCCAACCTGGGGATGAGACTTATGACCCAAGGATCAAGATTCTCATGCTCTACTAATTAACCAACCAGGTGCTCCTCATCCAGGGCCTTTTTTCTCACAAATCTTTTAGTTTTTATTTCTAGAAGTTAGGTTTGGTGCTTTTTAAATATCCTCCATGTCTTAACATTCTGAATATATGGGATATAGTTACAATAACTGTTAATATTTTTGTCTACTAATTTTACATATTCATCAATTTTTGTCAGTATAATTTGATCACCTTTTATCCTTGTTATGGGATATATCCCTGTGCTTTTTCCCATGGCTTTTGAATAGGTGCTAGATAGACATTTTAGATTTTATCTTGTTGGGTACTGTACATATTTGTATTCTTATAAATATCCTTGAGCACTGTTTGAGGATGTACTGAGGTAGACCAGGAACTTTATGGAACATTCTGATCTTACTCTCAGAATTGTTAGATGGGACCAGATAAATGTTTAAACTAATTTGTTCTCACCACTAAGGTAAGACTGTACTCAGATAAGAAAGGAACTATGCTTTCCATAGACCAAATGTAGTCCTTCTGAAGGGATATGGATCTAATTCTGTTCAAAAGGAGATTCATTTGCAAGGAATCACTGAAAAAAAATGGTTAACCCAATAGATAGGGAAGATGGACTACTAGAAGTCAAAGGCTTAGAAAATGACTTTGCAAGGAGTATTGTTGATAGCTTGGCACTATGACTGGCAGTCCTCCAAAGAAGTTGAGAAAGCTGTCCTTATGAGGAGTAAGCAATATTTAAATATATGATACACCAAGAGTCTTGATACCTATTTACACCCTCAAAAGCTACTTGAGATTCTTATCTTTTCAAACACTCCCCATATCTTCCCAAAACCCAACTGTGAAGTATTCCAGGAATAGTAAGAGTAAGCAGAAGAGGCAATGAAGACTAGAAAAAGGAAGAAACTTGCAGTTACCACCACACTTCACTTTGCTTTGGTATGATTCTTTCCCTAAGTCAGGTGTGAGTGGGGCAGGAGATGAACTTTATACTGAAACTTTTATATTAGTTTACACTAAAATTTTCCTACTTTAGAATTACCAGAAAATATACAAAATTACCAGAAAATACAAAATATATTACCAGAAAATATACAAAAGTTCACTTTTTTTGTTAATACAAAAAAATATTTTACCAACCCTAAATCACATTGAAGCTTTCAAAACTAATTAACGATTTCATGGTGTGAAATATTTTCAGTTTCTTTAAAAAAATAGCATTCTTATTTTTGCTGCCATGCTTAACCTCTTAATAGAGAAGAAAGAAGTCATGGTTTTATAGAGGTAATAAAATTATTTTAGCAGTCTTATGAATCCAGGCATTACTGTTTTCAGCTCTTGATCTGTAAAATTAGATGTATCTTTAAGGAGTACATAAAAGACAAACATAAAAGACAAAGTTTCATCATAATATGGGCTGAGGCAGTGAAATGGCAGACAGATATTTACTCAGTATAATCATATATATTACTTACCTGTCATTTAATTACCATTAGTTGTAAATGTGATGAGGGGAAGAAGAAACATTCTCATTTTTGTTGGCTTTAAAGATGTAGGGCTCTCCCAAACTGTATCAATTACTGGGATACATGGTAGCTTATTTATTGCCTCTTAGCATAGAACTGTGGTCTGATAAACAGGAGGAAACAATATTCTGGTTTTCATGGATGCTAATGTAAAGATTTTAATAAAGAAAGTTAAGGACATTCTCTGCAGAACAGTTATATGAAATTAACATTGGTTTAGTAAATATAATCTCTCCCTCACTAAGCACTCTTAAAAATCTATTTTAAAAATGAAGATTTTAAAATACTGCTCCCAAATACTTTTCTCTCAGAGTGCCTGAAGTAGTAACAAACTATATTATATTCCCTTCACCCTCTGGCTCAAATCATAAATGCATCCACATTGTGTTTTTTCTCCCCACTTAAAAACAGTAAAATGTATTTATTAAGTAAATGTTATGAGTGTGTGCAACATAGAGTTTATAAGATAAAAATAAATGTGTCGGGCAGCCCCGGTGGCCCAGTGGTTTAGGGCCGCCTTCGGCCCAGGATGTGATCCTGGAGACTCAGGAGTCCCACGTCCGGCTCCCCGCATGGAGCCTGCTTCTCCCTCTGCCTGTATCTCTGCCTCTGTGTGTGTGTGTGTGTGTGTGTGTGTGTCTGTCTGTCTGTCATAAATAAATAAATAAATAAATAAATACATAAATACATAAAGTCTGTACCACAGAGCATAAGAAATAATAAAGGGGCACCTATGTGGCTCAGTCTGTTAAGTGTCTGACCCTTGATTTCAGCTCAGGGTTCAGCCCTGCCTCAGGCTCTGCACTTAGCATGGAGCCTGCTTGAGATTTTTTCGCTCCCTCTCCCTCTACCCTTCACTCGGCTCATGCTTGCACACTCTCTCTTTCTAAAAAAAGGAAAAAAGAGAAAATAGAGCTTATAGTAGACTCTCCTTTCTACCTGAGCCAATAAAATGTATTTATCTTGCCCACAGAGGAAAAAAATACTTTGAATATTATTACGCTAATCATTCTCCATTTTGCTTATGATTTTACTATCAAGGTATGTATTGGTAAGTAATAAAATTTTTATTATTGTTTATGTTTTTCCATGCTTTTAGTTTTATGTTCTGCATAAACACTGATAATTTGAGAATTATTTTTATTAATGATATGGATGTAGTTATTTTTCACTGTAATCTAGCATTCTACTCTTTAAACAACATTCTTCTGCTGATGAACCTTTTGGTCCTTTTACACTTTCTGTTCTTGAAAACAATATTGTTATGAACATTTTTATATATGAACCCCTGATGTAATATACATGTACAAAGAAGTTCATAGTCCTATGGAACTCGAGTTCTAGGATATATGTACAGAATTGGAACTGCTGGTACATGAAGGTAACTGAGGTAAATTTATTAGATTTCACCAGTTTTCCCAAGTGGGTATACTAATGTATACTGTGACCAATAGTGAATGGGAATTACCATTGCCTCATATAAAATTTGAAATAGATTTAATTTTGATGTCTGATGGACATCTGATGGATCTAATGGTATATTTCAGTATGGTAATAGTGTCCATTTCCCTAATAAATAATGAGGTCATACATATTTTCATTTATTTGTAAGTCATTTCTGTTTCCTCTTCTGGATCATGTCTTTGGTTCATTTTTCCACTGGGTTGTTTACCTTCTTCATACAGACTGGCGGGATATTTTATGTATTGAAGATGCTAATCTTTTCTGCTATATAAATGTTTCAAATATCTTCTGCAAACCTGTGCCTTGTTTTTACACTCTCTGAAGCTATCTTGTGATCAAAAGAAGTTCTTACTTTTAATCAAATGGAAATGAGTTAGTTAATTTGTTTTAATGATGTTTGGGTCTTGTTTAAGTATTTTTGCCACTCCAGAGTTTATGAAGACACTCTCCTAACTGGGCTTCAGAAAACTTGTACAGATCTGTCTTTCATATTTGTAGATTTTCATCTCCTAATTCCGTTTGAGTAGTGTCTCAAAAAGAAACCCAGTTTCCTTTTCTTTCTCACATAGATAACTGATTATACTATCCCCATCATTTTGCCAATGACCTGTAGAATTTGCTCTCAGATTTCCTATGTTCATGTTTTTGCTTCTCACTTTGTGTTCTAGTGTTCTATTTATCTGTCTTGTGTCCTTCTAAAATGTACTGATTTATAAATATACACAAGTGTAAATTCCCTTGTCTGCTTCTTCTAGTTCAAGAATATCTTACTGATTTTTGGATTTGCCCTTCTATGCATATTTTTAAATCAATTTTGTCAGTTTTCATTAAGAGATCCTATTCAAATTTTAATTAGAATTTCATTCACTGTAGGGAGTAGTTTATGATTAATTGGCATCTTTATGCTAGACTTCCTTTCAAGAAAACAGTTTATTTCTCCATTTTTATAGAATAACTTAATGGCTTTAAATAATAATTCATTATTTCTAACTATAATATTTTTGCACCCTCCTATTAGGTAATTGTTAGCTACTCTATTTGTTACTATCATAAATGTCATAATTGTGTAAATTGCATTATCTTGGGGCACCTGGGTAGCTCAGTCAGTTAAGCATCTGCCTTCAGCTCAGGTCATGATCCTGGGGTCCTAGGATCAAGCCTCACTTTGGGCTCCCTGCTTACTGGGAAGTCTCCTTCTCCCATCCCTTTTTCCCTTCCCCTACTCATGCTCATGCACTCTCTCTCTCTCAAATAAATAAAATCTAAAAAAAAATAAATCGTATTATCTTTATATTCATTGCTGTTGTTTCATTTCATATGTTTTTATCTAGCAAGTAAGATAAATTATTAATTCTAATTATGATTTTCATAGATTTGGACATGTTTACATGTGTTAATTATGCTATTATAATAGTGTTATATTTTTTCAGCATCTTTTAAAAATAGCTGTATTATGATATAATTCATATATCATAAAAAGCACTCTTTCAAAATATAAATTTAGTGCTTTCAGTATACTTACACAACTGTGACACAATTGCCACAATCTAACTGTAGAATGTGGCCTAATCCTCTCCCTCTCCAGCCGTAAGCAAACATCTAGCTACTTTTTATCTTATGGATTTACTTATTCTGGTTATTTTATTTAAGTGGAATCATATTCTCTGTGTGTGTGCCTGGTTTCTTTTACTCAGCATAGTGGTTTCAGATTAATTCATGAAGCATTATAGGAGAACTTCATTGCTTTTTAGTGCCAAATAATATTCTATTATATGGTTGTACAACATTTTGTTTATTCATTTATCAGTTCATAGATACTTGGGTTGCTTTTACTTTTTTCTTTTTCATGAATAATGCTGCCTGAACATTTATGTACAAATGTCTGTGTAGACTTTTATTATTATTTCTTTTGAGTGTACCCAAGGAATAGAATTACTTGGTCATGTGGTAACTCTATGTTCAGTGTTCTGAGGAACTATCAGACTGTTTTCCTTTTTTTTTTTTTTTTAATAAATTTTTATTTATTTATGATAGTCACACAGAGAGAGAGAGAAAGGGGCAGAGACACAGGCAGAGGGAGAAGCAGGCTCCATGCCGGAAGCCCGACGTGGGATTCGATCCCAGGTCTCCAGGATCGCGCCCTGGGCCAAAGGCTGGCGCCAAACCGCTGCGCCACCCAGGGATCCCCAGACTGTTTTCAAAAGTGATTGTGCCATTTTAGGAAGTTCTTGGCCATTATAGCTTCAGATATATTTTCTGAGCCATTGTCTCCTCTGTTTCTGGTATTCCAATTGCACATATATTACATCTTTTAAATATTATCATAATTCTTTGATGTTCTCTTTATTTTTCATTCTATTTTCTCTCTGCGTTTCAGCATGGAAAGATTCCATTGACCAATTTTCAAGCTCACTGTTTTCTTTGTTATGTTTAGTCTACTGATAAATCCATCAAGGGTATTCTTCATTTCTATTATAGTGTTTTCAATTGATATCATATACTTCCTTTTTATTCTTTCTTAAAGTTTCTATCTTTCTGCTTCTGTAACCTGTTAAGCTTTTTAGTAACTAGATGGAAATGAGACCGCCAAGGCAAGCGAGGGTCCAAGAACAGATTTTATTGCAGGCACCCTCGGGCGAGGTTCCACGACTCACGGGGGAAAGAGAGTGAGTCGAGGAAGTCGCGCCAAGACAAGGTGGTCGGGGGTTTACATAACGTTGTAAGGCAGAACGGTTTCTTATTGGTTGGCTCATATGCAAAGGAAGGATTGCAATCCAACCAGTCAGAGTGACCCTCACTATGCAAAGGAAGGATTGCAATTCGACCAGTCAAAGGTGACTTCCTCCTCTGGGGTTTGGAGGGCATTGGGTTCGGTTGGGGAAGTCCAAAGGAGAGGTGTAAGGGTCTGCTCAAGCTGTCAGCAGGTCATTGGTCCATTGGCGTCCCAAGTGGAGGTGGTGACAGGAACCTCAGCCATTTTGGAGTATCCGCCATCTTGAGGAGTTTCCCTTCCCGCCTGGCCCCAACATAACCCACCTCTTCTTGCATGATCTCTACTTTCTTCTTAAAGCCTTTAACATATTAATCATATTTGTTTTAAATTCCTTGTCTGAAGATTCTAAAGTCTGTCTGATTTCTGAGTCTTCTTTTGATGTTTGCTTTGTATCTTCATACTTCTGTTTTCCTCTTGCTTTTTTTCATGGGTTGTAATTGTTGATAGCCAAACATGTTGTAGCTGGTAATAGAAAGTAAAGTAAATAAATCTTGTGTGAGACTTACATTAATTTGGCTAGGAGTTGGGCTGGATTTAATGTTCCTAGTAGCTATATCCACCATAAGCTTAGAATTCTGCTAGTGTTCTTGTTTTTGTCTTCCCTTCTAGTGTTGCAGGATTTCTTTTCCTTCAGTGCCTGCAGTTCTTGATCACACTGCTTCAAAGAATGAAGAGGCAGACCTAACACTAGGTGGGCAGCAATCAAGATTTATTGAGTGATAGTGAAGCAAAGTTTATTGAGAGATAGTACAAAGCTCCCAAAGAGGGTGGGGACCTGAGAGGGTTTCTAAGCTTAGGGGTTTTTATGGGCTTGTTGGTGGGCTGTTTTAATCTGATTAACCTCCATGCAATGATCATCCAGTCAGGTTTTTGTCCTCTGTCTATCACTTGGGAAAGAGTAGAGGGCTCCTTCCAGGCTGTTGTAAAATCCTTTCAAGGGTGGTTTCCACTTAGAGTGGGGACCTCTTGTCCCTGCCTGCCTTTCTTCCAACTATTCATTAGTTTTGAGATTCTCTAAGCACTCCTCCTTAGAGAGAATCTTTGTCTTTTAACTATTTCAGGTAAAATCAACTGATATGCTAGAGATTTGTTAATGGGATGGTGAAGTTTATTAAGAGAGGAAGAGTGTCCTATAATCTTTCAATTAAATCATTAGTTTCTTAATCAGCCTGTGCATCTGGGCTGTGACTTCACAACTGTGTCCCCAGAGGACAGCTTTTTTTCTTTCTCCCTGATTCCTAATTCTCTTCCCTGACTACAACATTATAACCTATTTCCTTGTAACCTTGACCCCTGTTGACTTTTCTTTTTCTCCTTTAGTTGAGAGAAAAAGGCTACTGGAGAGTTTGAATGGGAGGAATTCTCTTACCTGAATTGGAATAAGGTTCTGACCTGATTCTGGACTGTAGGGTTTTGTTATGGTGAAGGCTCTTGGCATATTTCACAAAGATCACTCTTCACTTCCTTCTCCCTAAGCCACTGGGGATCTTTCTGTGGTTTTTACCATGAGAACCTGGTGAACTTTCTAGGGAAAGCACACCAACTTGTGGAGGACTCCCTAAGACTTCAGCCCCCGGGAGGTCTCAATCTCCTACTAGTTTACACTCAGTCTTTAACAATTACCATTGATCAATATTAAAAAACTAAACATCTAATTAAAAATGGGCAAATGGCATTTCTTCAAAGAAGATATACAGATGGCCAGTAAACAATGAAAAAAATGCTCTCAACACCACTAATCATCAGAGAAATGCAAATTAAACCACAATCTGAAACCACTTCAGGCTCCTTGGTGTGTTTTATAAATTGGTGTATTATAAGACAGATAAATCCAAAACAAACAACAGTTAACATTGGTGAGGATATGGAGAAATTAGAACCTTTGTGCATTGCTAGTGGGAATATAAAATGGTACAACCACTGTGGAAAATATTATAGTGTTTCTTCAAAAAATCAAACATGGCACTACTGTAATTCAGCAATTCTATTTCTGCACATATACCACAAAGAATTGAAAGTAAGGACTCCAACAGCCACTTGTATACAATGCACATAGCTGCAGTATTCACAATAGCTCAAAGAAGCAACCCAAATGTCCATGGATGAATGAACAGATAAACAAACATGGTATAGAATTTATTCAATCTTAAGAAGGAAGGAAATTCTGACATATGCTCCAACATACGTGTACCTTGAAGACATGCTCATGATATAAACCAGAAACAAAAGGACAAATATTATATAATTCCACTCATACAAGATACTAAAGTTAAAATCATGAGACAAAAAAATAGAATGGTGGCTTCCAGGGACTGGGGTGAGAGGTAAATGAAGATTTGCTTTTGATGGGTATAGAGTTTCAGTTTGAGGAGATGAAAATGTTCTGAAAATGGATAGTGTGATGGTTGCACAACAATGTGAATGTACTGAATATCAGCAACTGTATCCTTTAAAAGGGTTAAAAATGTAACTTTTATGTTATTTATATTCTATCACAATTTTACAAAATATCCATTGAAATGTACTACCAGTTTATTGCTACAGTAGCCTTTGTTCTAAGTAAGCAGATCTTAACTGTTTCTCCTTGAATTTCTCTCTCTAGCTTTCCAGGTGGTGGTTTGCCCTAGGACCTCAGTTCTCTGATGGGTCAAAAAAAGAAAAAGTTAATTTTCAATTTGTCCAGATTTCTCCTGTACATATGGGAATAATGTTTCTCAAGTAGTTTATATGTCAGAGCTAAAATTAATTTTTTTCCCAGCAATGGAAAAGAATTCCATTTTTTCCATATGCTTGCATTTTCAGAAACCTAAACTTTTTCTCTTTCATGTCTTACTGCAATAGCTAGGATCTCCATTATAAATATAAATGTAAATTGAAATAGAAATAAATATAAATGATTTAGCAGAATTGACTTAGAGTGAACTAAAGAGATGTGTTCAACATTTCACCATTACATATATTTCCTGCAGATATTTTTGGAAAAGTATCACACTTAATAAAATAGTTTTAGAAAGGTAAATTTCATGGAAAGATTATCTCTGTCATACTCAAGTAACTCTTCCAAACATTAGTCATCCTATAGTTTAAAAATGAAAATTTGAGTTAATACTAAAATTTCATGAAATTGGAGAAGGTGTTTTTTTTTTAAGATTTTATTTATTTATTCATGAGAGACAGAGAAAGAGAGAGGCAGAGACATAGGCAGAGAGAGAAGCAAGATCCATGCAGGGACCTGATGTGGGACTCAATCCTGGGACCCCAGGATCACACCCTGGGCTGAAGGCAGATGCTCAACCCCTGAGCCACTCAGGCACCCCAAATTGGAGAAGTTTTTGCAAGTTTAATTGTCCCATTTTCCCTAAGACAGAATAACATTAATAGCTTTAAGCTATTTTTGGCTCTGATACTTTTTAAACAATTCTAACAGTACAGAGATTTTAGAATACAAGAATCTCTCCTTTTTAAACTAATCCTTTAATCTCATGAAAGAATGTATAAAAATAGATCTTATAGCTTTAGCTATTTCAAAAATTTCAGTACAGGAAAAATAGAGTTCCTTCATTGATTATTTTAGAAAAAAAATCCATTTGAAAAAACAGAAGGGCATACAAAGAAAGATTAAAATAATGGTGAGACTATAACTGTGTTTTAATTTAATGTGGCATTTGAGTAGATGACTTTATGATAATGGTCATTACCAAGGTAGTTTTAATAACAATTTCAGCAGCATAAATTTTAATTTGTAAACATGTAGTTTCATGATAAAAAAGTATTATACTCTTTTTTAAAAATTATGATTTTGAAACTATTCAACTAGGCTAGAAGCAATATGAACCAAATTGTTTTTATTAAATTGTCTTTGTAGATCATAATAATATGGCAAATTACTACTTTATTAGATCATTTCGTTGTAGTGCACAATTCACCACTGTAATTTACCAGTTCTACTTCCCATGCTCTGAAGCATTTTCATCTTTTCAGCTTAATGGATTTAGCTTTAACATAAATTGAACTAATCAAATCTCCTTTTTAAAACAGTTTTCTTTTCAACTGACTTCTTTTTCTGTCTTTTCACACTCTTCATTGACTATTTACATTTCATAAATGCAGGCAGAATATGATTAACAATGTCAATAATTATATTGATACATCATTTCTTTTTCTATAAATGGCTAAACAATAAAAAATTATAATTCATATGGTATCCATTTACTTAACAGTAGCTAAGTGGAGAGAGAAAAAAATCCAGGTACAGGGTGACATAGTTTTGTTTAGTCAATAAATGTGTATGGGGTATGCACTGCAGAATATATTGGCCCCAAAAATTCAATAGTAGATAAAATGGGCAGGGTCTACCACTTTAATAAGCCAATTAAAAGAGCTTTTTTGTGCTTTAAGTTTTCCCTGAGGTTTTGGTTTCATTTTTGTTTTCTGACCTAAAGAAGTTGGCAATATGGGGAATAAAATGGAAAAAATAAGCACGTGAGAATAGTTGATGATAAAGTGCTATCAAGAGAAATATATCTTTAATGTGTCAAATATATATTATATACTTAATACATTATATTACATCAATATTAAAATATTATAATATTATTTCTACTTAAGAAGTATGGTAACAGAATAGATAAGCAGGCCTTTGGAATGAAAGAAAGAACATAGAGATGGAAGATATAGAAATTTATTTATAGAAATTTATATATATATTTATAGGAATTTATTTATTTATAGAAATTGGCATATCAAGTCATTAGGGCAAAGGTAAACTTTTAATAAAATGTTGGGACAACTAGAAAGCCAACTGCAAAAGAAAGAAATGTAACCTTTTTTTCATGCCATACACAAGAGTAAATTCCAAATGGATTATAGATCTAAATGTTAAGAAAAAAAAAAGGAATATAAGTGCTACTGGAAAATATAAGTGAAACATTCTATAACTTGTTTCTTGGGAAAGACTTCCTAGGGCTCAACATCTGGATCTAGTAAGATAAAAGATTAATTCCCTTATACTAACAAAACACTTGGCATAGAATAAGAAAACGAGTGTCATGAGAAAATTCAAAAGGCAAATGCCAAACTAGGAGAAAAAAATTGGTATATCTCAGAGAAAGGGTTCTTAGTACTCAGATCTGTTTCTAAATGACATAATATCATGAAAAGGAACCAGGGATCATTGAAAAAATGGCTTTGACCATAACTGAAGCAAAATAAAATGTACACCACAAACCTTCAACATCCTGTTGTGCTACGGTTAGTAAGGACCCCAAAAATGATAAGAAAGAGTCAAAATGACACAACAGGCTGCTTAAAGAGGTTCTGACAGCCAAATCAGGGAAAAGTGAACATTAGTATGAATTATAAACATTACTGAATTATAATCCAATAAAATAAAAATTCATTAATCCATACTTATGTCAAGTGCATGTGTATGTGCAAGCATATGTATATGTGTACACACATGTAGATACATATATACACATAAATGTACACACAGAAGAAGGAAAAGCTCATTTTAACAGAGACATACCCAGTAGCAAGTGTAAATGGAATAATAGAGTTTGAAAGTCATTTTTATTCCCACACTATAGTAATAAAAGATTCAGGCAGGCATCACTGATGGAGGTTAAAACTGTTAGGTGAAAATATTATATGCTGTGACTCTAGGTAGCCCTCCAGAAATTAAATATTAATTGCAGAGAAAGAACATGGCGTGGATAAACCTAGCAGATGCCATCTACCAAGGGAAACAAAGTTAACAACTACAATCATGGAATAAACAGACACCCCATGCTTCTTCATATGATGCACAAGTCAGCCTGAAAAATATAAAATAATGGTAGAGACATGTCAGCATACATTTGTCCAGCCCCATAGTATATACAGTGAACCCTACAGTACCAATAGTGAACCCTAAGGTAACCTATAGCCTTTGGGTGATTATGAGGTGTCACTGTAGGTTTGACCTTTATTTCAAAAAATATGCCATTTTAATGATTGATGCTAATAATAAGGGGAGTCTGTGAATGTGTGAGGGCAGGGTAATTGGAAAATCTCAGTACTGTCCTCTGAAATTTTTTCAAAAACCAAAACTATTCTAAAATAAATAAATAAATAAATAAATAAATAAATAAATAAATAAATAAATAAAAGAATTCATCAAGAGTCCATTGCCATACTTCATCAAATAATTTTTTGGTGAAGGACAATGCTGTTGGAATACCCTGCTGGCATATATGGCTTCCTATTTAGCAACGGATGGAGGCTTTGCTGAAGGATTCTCCTGACATGTAAGGCATCTCCTTGGATCCCACTTACATACTTTGAACTTACCTCCTGGGATCTGATGAACTTGGAACTGTTTGTCAGTCTAGAAGTAGTGACAGGTGGTAGGAGCAGGTCTTAAGGCGGATCGGTCTCCCTTCCAGGGCAGCTCTCTCAGGGGAGGACATTAAAGTTTCCTCAGGCAAGGGAAGCTGAACTTCCTCAAGTGGCTGCTTCTTCTGGCAAAGAAAGCTGGGCAGAATTTAGAGGTTTGGGGTCCTATGGAGACTTATCTGTTTCCATTAACGTTTCAGAATCTCTTTGTTTCCCAATCAATGCCTTAAGTTTAACAAAGGGGACCCAGGTGATTGTGAATTCAATTTGCATTGTGATTCAGCCAATCACAGGTTTGGACTTTGAGTTTAGTGTCATCAATTGCAGTCCTGTGGCTACAAGGTATAAGGGTTTCTTTCAGGGTAGTAAAAGAAACTTTCTTATAGTTTCCTTTTTATTTGGACCTTGAGCTGAGACTATAAATTTCTCACTTAGAAACAAATAACCAGCTTTACTAGTTAATTTTCAATAAAAACATTCTTTGGCAGCAATTGCTTAGTTATCCAAAGCATTGATATCTATAGATACTGGCTACAGATGTCTACATGTTGTGACTCAAACACTTCTGCCAGTCCATACGATGGACTACCAGTGTCCCCTTTTCACTGGCAGATGAGTTGTCAATACCGTTAAATTAAATCATATTAGAGGAACAATTCCACACAACCCAAATCTAAATCAAAGAAAGCATTTTTAAGGTTCCATTCCCCTGGAACAGAATTTCTGGCATTACTTATTTCAGAGTTGTTGTTTTTTTAAGATTTTATTTATTTATTTGTGACAGACACACAGAGAGAAAGAGAGAGAGGCAGAGACACAGGGAGAGGGAGAAGCAGGCTCCATGCAGGGAGCCCGACATGGGACTGATCCCGAGTCTCCAGGATCAGGCCCCGGGCCAAAGGCGGCGCTAAACCATTGAGCTACCCGGGCTGCCTGGTTTCAGAGTTTGATCAGAAAAGCAGCATTACTGTGAGTAGTGTCAAATGACAGATTCACTATGGATTAGACATTCCACAGTTGTAGCAGCTGGTGAAGAAGCCATGGAAGGCTCTTGCCTGTATATGTCTGGTGAAGGGTCTGAAGTCTCAGGCAGCCCGGGTGGCTCAGCAGTTTAGCCCGCCTTCAGCCCAGGGCCTGAACCTGGAGTCCTGGGATGGAGTCCCATGTTGGGCTCCCTGCATGGAGCCTGCTTCTCCCTCTCCCTGTGTCTCTGCCTCTGTGTGTGTATGTCTCTCATGAATAAACAAATAAAATCTTAAAAAAAAAAAAAAAGGGTTTGAAGTCTCTCAGGCAACTGAGCTAGCAACTGGGAAAAAGAGTGAGTTATGAGGGAGAAAAGTGAGCACACAGTGGAATCCATCAACTTACACTGGATTCCACAAGGACCTAGTGTAACCCATGAAGACCTCTCACGGCCCTCAAACTTAACAGTGTAGATGACCTGCAGAAAAACTTGGAATCCTTCTTAACGGAGCTTCACACACAGTGCAGGACTGGAAACATTGAAGAATGAATTCCATAGCTGCTGGACTAGACTGCTGCCTCCACCAAATGGTGCCCCAACAAATGAGTAACTATGTACATGAGCTCCAACAGTGCCTGGCAACACACTGACCTTCCCAGAAGCTATAGTTCCTTCATTTCTATCCTACAGATCTTTTGAAGGATTTCTTTGTGGCCAACTGCACTCTGAACCATGCAAGGAAAGGAATTTTGAGAAGTGGGGGGAACCAAAACAGTTCCAATAGAAGACCAATAAGTTGATCTAGTACAATATCATCACAGCGTTTCCCTCAGAGAAATGAATGAGATAAAGATGGGGAAAAGGTGAAACATTTAGATCATTTCACCTCAGAAGCACTACTTCATTAAATTGAGTTGCCGATCAATAAGAAAAATGACATGGTGTGCACAATAAGTAATGGCCGTATCTATTTCATTGTGTTTGCTTCCTCTACAGAATTGGTGAGTCTGCTGATTCTTTTGAAGCACACACAGACGAAGACACCTTTTCCAGAATCTTTGATTGAGACTTGAAATTAAGTAACAATTTGATTCTTCAAAGAATGCATTTTTTAAAAGAATTCTTTGAAGAAAGTGGGAAAAGAGCAAGGTGTCTGGAGCCAAATTGTCTCAGGATGAAACTCAGCTTATTTATTAGCTATATGACCTTGGACAAGTTATTTAATCTGTTTATGCCCTGCTTTCTCTATGTATATGCTCACCAACTTCAGAATTGTTGTGAGGATTAAATGTATACGTGTGCCTGAATATTTCTAGTGCTTATGTATGTGTTTTTATATATGAATGTATGCCTATGCATACCTACGAATGTATACTTATATATATGTTTTATATTAACTGCTATATAAGGAGTAATTACAAATTAAAGCATTATTCTTTTTAAAGCATTTTTCTCAATATTTCAAAAATAAAAAGAATAACGGAGTAAGTTTCTCATATTGAAATATTTTATAATAAAGTGAAACTTGTGTATATGATTCAGGTGGAAAACTTTTTGCTTGTTGACATACATATAAGAATCATTTCTTTTGTGCTTTTACATTTTTTGATAACACGTCAGGTGTTCTTGGTAGTACTGAGATTACCATTTGAGTATAACACTAAAACATACAAATACATTTCTTGTAAAATCCTCTCAAACTACTATGACTATGATATTGCATATTGAGACATAAAGTAGTTAATATTTTGTGCTATGTCTTCTATTTACATATAAAGTGTTTAATATGTGAAAACTTCTATTTCAACATCATTGAGTTACTTTTTAACATTTAAGTTCAGAAAAAAATTGGAAGTGTAATTTTATCATTTAACAGTATATTTTTCTTATACTAACTAGTTGAAAAATAATAAAAAATAGTTTTTTTAAGACATCAAGCATGTCATTTCAGAGTTTTACATGTTTAACCACAATTTTGTTTGCTAAATTAATATCGTATATTACTATATTCAGCTAGAATGTAGTACATTCATATCACATCATCCATATTTGTGGCGGGGCTTTGTCTATGTTAAGAACATTCCAAAAAAATAAATAATGACAGGGGATGTATTTTTTTGGCTAATCTGAATGATATAATAATTATATATTTGAATATCTTGTTTTATGAGAATCTGAAACCTCTCATTTTGAAACAGTGGTGCATGACGGTACACAATAAATTAATACAGCACTAACTCAGGAGGATAAGGCAGAAAGTAGGATGGGGATTGAAGTGGGGCCCCCAATTTTACATAAAAATATACTTGTGTAGTATGTATATTATTTAATAAAATAGGGAAGCATGTGAGAAAGGGCTGTTACAAGAAAAGCAAAAATTTTATTTTTTTTAATACCCTCCAGATGGAACTGGAGGGTATTATGCTGAGTGAAATAAGTCAATCGGAGAAGGACAAACATTATATGGTCTCATTCATTTGGGGAATATAAAAATTAATGAGAGGGAATAAAGGGAAAGGAAAGAAAATGAGTGACAATATCAGTGAGGGTGACAAAACATGAAAGACACCTAACTCTGGGAAACAAACAAATGGTAGTGGAAAGGGAGGTGGGCGGGGGGATGAGGTGACTGGGTGACAGGCACTGAGGAGGCACTTGGGATGAGCACTGGGTGTTATGCTATATGCTGGCAAATTGAACTCCAATAAAAAAAAATCTGTATTAAGTACTCAATGCTTGTCTGTACATGCTTCAAAAGAGTCAAAAACCTTGCCAATACTGTACAAAAGTGAATAAAGATGAATAGATGTGGCCATTGTTTATATGTGCATACCATGTAACTTACACATTCATTGGCAACTAAATTTAAATAAACATTTCTTTGTGTTTTGACTTGATTTCCTAATTGTGACAATAGCTTTCACTGGACAACCTGTAGATTCCTATGTAGTTAGTTCCCCTTGAGTCTCAGAACACAAACCCACAAGGGTCATTTTTTGAAAAGAAGTGACTATGAAATTGAATTACTGTTTTCTGTGCAAAACAAACCAGAATGAAATTTCTATCAGCTTCATCAGCATAATAATCTAATTGTCAGCACCTCTTGATACCTTCGATGTGCTATTTTGTTCCCTCTCCACTCTTTCCTTTCCTCCTCCATTAATCGTCAAAAATAAGTTGCCTCCAAGGTCGTTGGTTGCTATCTTTCCCTTCCTTGTATTGTTAGACTTTCGATAATCATAGTAGTCTGCTCGAAGGCCTTACTACTGGCTTCAATCTGTTATTTGTTTCTTTGATGCCTTATTGATTTCCTTTATCGTTCATTCTACAGATGTTTTCTATATATAACTTTCTTTTTTCAACAGCTTTCTTTCACTTACACTTTTCCTTTAAATTCCTTATATTTATAAAACCACTTTACATACTTTGTTTTATGTCCTCTACTTGCTTCACAATAGAGTATAGACCTGCTGTCTTTCAGGACCTTGTCCTTCTCTGTTTTGGTGGTTTACCTTCCTCTCTGTGTGTAGTCATTTATAATCTACCTTGCTGATTCTCAGTGTTTAATTCTCTCTTTTCTTACTTTTCATTTTCTATCACCTAACTTGGCCTATCACTGCCTTAAAGTCTACCTAAACTTTGTTTATCCACTTTTCTAGCAAGTTCTCTGAAATTGAATTTCATACTTGCCACTCTTATTCTTACATTCAACATTTTTATTTAGAGTAGTTCCAAAAATATTTAATAATGAATGGATAAAAAGAATTTTCTTCAGCTCAGACTTTTCTTATTTACCAACTTACACATTCTGTCGCCAGCTTAACATCTCAAATTGTCTCACATCATAAATGCCACATATACAAACAGAAATATTGAATTCTGTTCTCGAATCTGCTCAGATTGCAAATCTATAAATCTAGTAAATGGCACCAACATGGCTATTCTGTTGATTTTATCTTGACATGTACATTACCACTTTGCTCTCTGGTTGTCCTCTCAACCCCCATCTAGCAGGATCATTAAGATGTAAAGTTTAACACTATCAGGCATATATGTCTAAATTCTACCAAACTTTAAACCTGAGATGCTCGCTCACACCAATTACCTTTTCTACATTTCTATGCCTCTGAATTTGCAAGCTCTCAACATTTTGTAACTGATGAAATACTAGCCGGAATTTGGTAGAGTGATAGAATAGTTGGAAGAGAGCTCAGATAAGGCAACAGCAGAGTGAAAGGGTTGTCTTCGAGGACATAGTATATTCACTGAACTAGTGAGCAATATATGGTTCCGTGTGTCCAGCATCTAGAATATGTCACGTGTGAGTGAAGAAGTGACAATGGCAAGACTTCTTCCACTCCCATTCAGTTATTCATTTGCAGATACAATTAGTCCTGGCCTCTGCTGGGTTCTTGTGATCTGTCGCAATTCTCAGGTAAAGAAACTTAATTCCAGAAGACAAAATAAGGGTAAGGTTGAGATGGAAGTTGTGACTAACAGTTGACTCTGGGTTCTTCTTGCCAAATCAGCATGATCTGGTATTGCAGGAAGTGACATTCATTAAAATGCTTTTGAATCAGATCGGCAAGCTTAGAGCCTAGGTAGAGTCTAGGATGTGAAGCTTTCTCATCTTAATTGCTTCTGTGGCATTTAACTAAATGAGTATCAATTTGCCTGAGGTTAACAGGCTTTTGTGATTCATTATTTTGATTCTGACCTCCTGAGGCACTTGGACTTCTCAGAGTCAGGGCACAGGGCTGGATGTGAAAGCAGAAATTGCAGTAGTGCCAGTCTGCCCTGGCAAGAACACTGAGATTATATAGCTGTAGGAAATCCAACCCTTATTAGTACTATTGCATACTAGACTTTGTGAATCCTGCTAAATCCTCAAAGTATCTACTCTGCATAAGGCTACATCTAGGAGAAAGATCCTGTTCTAGAATGTCTTCAGAGAGTGTCTTATTTCTCTACTGAATTGAGCTATAGCTATGGCCTTTCCTGAAAAGAATGTAGACCCAAGTAATTGAATGCAGGGTCAAGTGCAGAATATGATAACCTAAGCTTATGTCTTCTACTGGTTTATAAATAATTCATTTTCAGAAGAAAGTATAATAATACTTAGTTGGACAGGGATGATGGACTCTTATAAAATGTGCCAATAATTATCGCACTGATAGAAGAAATATTTTGTATCAGCAAAAGGAGGAAGAGGAGAAAATTAGAAAAGGAACGAAGAGCTCAGGAAAGATGAGGAGGATACCAAGAATTTCAAAGATTTGGAAAGATGAAAAGGCTACTTGTAGTACAAATATACCACCCAGTGTCTCATGGACTGAAATATTTGCAGGCAAACAGAAAGGCAGTTGGCAGGTCTTTAATTAAGAAAGGCATGGTGGGACACTTGACGGGATGAGCACTGGGTGTTATTCTGTATGTCGGTAAATTGAACACCAATAAAAATTATTTTATTAAAAAAAAAAAGAAGGGCATGGTGAAGAAATGCTCTGATCACAATCTATTTGGGGAGTTTCAAGGCAAGAAAGAGATCCTGGCTAGTGTAATGCCCCTGCCCTCACTTGATTCCCATCATCGGGGACATCTACATAAGAACTACCCAGGAAATCAGGATGTTAGAATCTTTGCCAGGCAGATAATATGCCCAAGATTGGAAAAGGGACTGCTTGAATCAGCTAGGGAATAGTTACAGCCACGACCTAAATTTAGCAGGAACTGCATACAAATAAAACACATAAGAGAAACAAACGAACCATCTGCGAGCCTGGAAGGAGCCAGCCTGCTAGAAGCTCCTTGTATTAACTGGACTGTACCTTTCATCACGATAGCCTCTGTATAGCCTGGGCCACAGGTCTGAAGGTAGTAAGCTGGGCATGCCCTACAAGCTTCCAATAATCCAGACAATCCAATTTATTAGTTTGCAACTCTATTAGAGTCTCTAAATCAATAGATTCACCCCGAGGTCCATAGCTGGCACTCTAAATCAAAAGATTGAAGAGTAGGCAAAAAGGAAAAGAACCATAGTGGCAGCAGTTCCTCCCATATCCAAAAGAGCTATGAAAAAGAAAACTACATGTGATGAAGAGCCTTAGCATTATTAATAACAGGGTAGGGCCAAGTTATAATTCATCATGGCAATACTCACATAACATTTGTGGGTTGTTGTTGTTGTTTTTTTTTCTGTCTCTCCCCCTCTGCAGGGAAGATAAAAACAAACAACCTGTTTCCAAGGAGCACTACAAAATCAGAACTTAAAGGTGTGTCATATTAGGTTGATAGTGTGGTCAAGGTTCAAATTCAGTGTACAGAGGTTTCGAATCTCACAAATAACAAATAAGTCACTCCACTTCTCTGTGTCTCTCTCAACTGAATTATTAGGAGACAAGGGGCTGCATCAGGCTTCTTGGGAGTTGATGCAGCAGGAGATCATGACCCCAGACTGGGGAACGTGATATCATAGAATGGACTTCATTGGCATCCAGTGGAGATCAGAGTCCCAGCTCCCCGTAGGGCTTCCTCTGACACCCTCCAGTAGGAGGTCAAGGGTCTCTACATAGCTAGTCCTGGGTGGAAGCACAGCTCTCCTCTAAGCATTTGCTGGTGGGGTAGGGATGCTAGTGTGTGGCTAGACTAGTTCCATTACTATCAAAACCTTTTCTTTCTAAAAGGCTGCCCTTTCCTAATCTTTTTTTTTTTTTGGAAAGAGCACACGTTTGTGAGAGCTCTTTTTGTTTCCTTTGGTGTCACTGAGTTGCTGACTTCTTAACCTCCAGTCTGGGATATCTGAGGCAATCAGGAAACTCATGGATCTCACACCGTGTCAGTCCTTGGATCCCAAGTTTCCTAGCTGGTCTGCCTTCTTTTCTCCACCATGAGACATTTTATGTTTAAATAATGTATAATATCCAGGGTTGTAGTGGTACTTAGAAGGAGATATAAGGAAGAGTATATCTACTGGATGTATCTTCCTCAAACCTGAAGTTACTCCAGATATCTGTGTTTTTCATTCTTAGATGCAACACTTGCTTGCCTTATAATGGAAGGTAATCTGCAAATTCTTATATTTTTGCTTTGCTTGGTTCTGTTTTTCTTATAATTCAGAGGTGTGATTAACGGAACACAGCCCTGCTTTGAAGTCCTTACAACACTGTACCACTTTTTCTGCAAGAGTGAAAAAAAAAAAAAAGCAAATAAAAAAGTCATCTGGTTTAAAAAGAAATGCTGATTTTTGTAAGGTACACTAAGTAAATATGTTCCAGAAATTGATGGAAACTTATTCTTATAATCCAAGACTGTTTTTTTCATTGCTTCTGCCACATTAGAATTCTACAATAAATTGTAAAGACTAAGAAACCATTTGTAGTTTCTTGAAAACATTCATTTACCCTGCAAAGTTAAGAGACCTCATAGGAGAGAGGAATAAACTCTTTCAATTCTATTTTTTTTAAATAAATATTTGTTCTAATTTTATGTAGACTATAGGATGCTTTTCACAATGTACCTCAGCAGGAAAGATAATTTGTGACCTTCTGTTCCTGAATCATATTATTATTTCCTTATTTATTAGAAAGTTCCACTATGATTTCCTTAAAAAATCTTAGAATTTCAGAACATAAAATTGGCTTCTTAGTTTGAATAACTCTAAATATTCAAATATTTACATTTGGTGTCAGGGAAATGATCTCAAAATGTTCATAAAATATAATAAAGGAAAAAATCTTAATAGGGGATAGGCAAATATTATAAAGCACTTTCTCAAATGTGAGCAATATAATAAGTATTTTAATGAAAAAAGGATTTTTCTGGCTCTAGTGAAAGCAAAAGTTATTATCAGAATGATATTTAAGTATGCACTTACATAAAGTTATACATAAATTCTTAAGTTTAAAGCACATAAATGACTCCAAAATTCAAAAATATATTTGTGAATTGCATAAAAAAATCCCAAAACAATAATATCAAAATTGACATTAATGCTATATGATGTGTGTTATTATTTTCCCAAAATAAGTTTACCTATTTGGCATCAATATAGTGTCACTTTTATTTTACTAATGCTTTTTGATTTCAAGTAGATAGAATACAATTTGTATCATAAATGCTATCACTGTTCTTTCTTTCTTTCTTTCTTTCTTTCTTTCTTTCTTTCTTTCTTTCTTTTTCTTTCTTTTTTTAAAGTAGGCTCCATGTCCATATCTGGCTGGAACTCATGATTCTGCGACCAAGATCAGAGCCGAGATCAAGAGTCTAAGGGACTGAGCCATCCAAGAGCCTCTTGTTTTCTTCTTAATGGCACACTCATTTTAAACTGATAATTCCATTCTTTTGATGAACCTCTTATTTTAATTAGTACTGGAAAAAAATCCCTTCAGTGAAATATTCTTCCGCTCTATAGTGAAAGAATTTCATCTACTTAACTGTTGGAATTTGGGACATACAAAAGCAGCATGTATATGCTCACAACAAAGGGGATATATTCCCGACAGTGCGTAGGTACTTAGATTGTTTTCCATAGTGTGTATATTTGAAATGACTTACTAGGCTCCTCAGAGTATAGTCACATAAAGGTTTTATTTAAAGGCAAAGAACTTAGTGCAAGAGGAGGCTAGTGCAGGGAGAGCATCCCATAGCTCCTGCTTCTGCCACATTAGAATTCTACATGGGCCCAATGGCATTTTTGTCCTGAATCTGACTTTTGAGAGGCCCAAAGGAAATCTGCTTCAGATAGCTTAGAGAAGCTGCTCATGGGGGATCCTTATATATCATCTTGGTCATCTAATCAAAACAGCCCTGTCTAAGCAGTTAGGCCTTAGGGAAAGAACTAACTCTGGAGTCACTCTGGTAATTAGGACTTTAATCAGCACATTACAAATTCCACTGCTCTTCTTTTCAGGGCCAAGAGGCAAAAGCCAGAGCAATCAATCTTCCCTGGACCAGAGATAAAGATGTAATCCAACTTTACATCTAGAGATAGATAGACAGACTATCTCTATGGAACTTTTGAATTAAAAGTGACTATACCGCCTCTTAATAATGCAATATTAAGATAATGCAATAATGTATTATCTCTTTTGACAGGTTCCCTGATGCCATAATAAGTGGTACACACAAACAAAAACACGGAAATAGTACGTATTGCTCCATTCAATGGTGGCCATTGAGATACCTTCTCCCTTAAAAAGATATTAAACAAAAATTTTTAATAACTATAATTTAACAGGATTAACATAGCAGTGTGTTTATTTTGTGTTTTTTTTAAACTGTAGGCTTTTATTTTTTTAATTTCCTTTTTGCTGTCTTTTATCTTCCTATGCATTCTTTCCTCACCATATACACTTACATCACAATAGTTCATGATAGTAGTAAGGGCAAAGTATTTTTATTTTATTTAATTTTTGTTTTAGAAATACCTTTTATCAGTTTAAGAGAATTCCCTCAAATTTTTATGTTTATACTTACTCAACAGTAAATGCTATTGAACTGGTTCTTTTCTGCATATGTGGGATAATTATATTGATTTTTCCTCTTCAATTTATTAATGTCATGCATTAAATTAAACATATCTAATATTTAAACTTATGCATTCTAGGAATAAACCACAACTTTTAATTGTGTATTATATTTTTTTATGTTATTGGGCTTATCTAATATTTTATTTAATTTTTCTTAATTTGTATTACAATTTTCCTTTCATATATTGTATTCAATCTTATTTTGGAGTGAAAGCTATGTTAGATGTTGTAACCTGAGTTAGGGCATCTTCATTTTTTTCTCTTTTTAAAAAGATTTTTGTAGTACAGATTTTTTCTTTTCCTTGAATGATTGGTAAAACTGAGTATAAAGCTCTCTTGGCTTTGTGTTATCTCCATGAAAACTTTTGGATAATGATTCAATTCCCCTAATAATTATAGTAAAATCAGATGTCCTAATTCCTCTTGCTTTTGTTTTAGTAAAATATATATCACTAGGGCTATGTCAGCATTTTAGGGGTGATTGCCCACTAAAACTTTCTCTGTGGTTGGACTTGCAGCTGCTAGTGAGCAAGTGTGTATTGACTCTCAGGTGGTTGTCATCTAGATGGTTTTGTTGCAAACAGACTGTAACTGAATTTTTGTTTCTGAACAAAATGGTAGTTTCCATTTTTTTAACTTAAGGACTTATTTAATTTATATTTCTAATAATTGTTACTTATATATTTAGATTTATTTGTATTATACATTTTGCTGTTTTTTTTTAATCACATTTTTTAACCCTCCTTTTCTGCATTTTTGGATAAATTGTATCTTATTTTTATATTTCTTAAGATTTTTATTTATTTATTTGACACAGAGACAGAATTAGAGAGCACAAGCAGGGGAAACAGCAGAGGGTGAGAGAGAAGCAGGCTCCCTGTGGAGCAGGGAGCCTGCTATGGGGCTCAATTCCAGGATTCTGGGATCACGCCCTGAATCAAAGACAACTGCTTAACTGACTGAACCAACAAGGTGTCCCTATTTTTTTTAAAGCAACCATTTATTAGAATCAATACAAGAGTATGAAAAGAGGAAATAGAGGAGGATGCAAGAGGGGGAGGAAATGAGGTCCACATCAATGTCAGCTGTGGAAACACTGAAATTCCCTACTTTTAAACATTTACATTTAAAAGGTGAACATCTATCACATATCCCCCTCCCAATTTAAAAATGAAAAGCAGACCTGTTTGGCTGAACCAAAACCAGAAACCCAACCAAAACTCCCCCACAAACCAAAAAAGGTTCACAGAGAATCCAATTACCCCCCTTTCCACCTAGAAATATGGCTAGCAAGTGTAATGTGTTTTGTTAGTCAGGGTGGGACAGGGTGCAGAGAGAATCCCCACATCCTGAGTCTCTTAGATTCATCCTGTGGGGAAGGGGCTGCAAGGCTGCTGGACCATGGGGAAATCAACTCCCAGGAACTTAGCAGGTCTTCAGACCTACCTCCCTCCACTCTCCAGAACTCCACAGAGCCACTTGATGCTGCCAGAGCTAGGTGAACAGAGCAAAGTCCATAAAACACGAAGATAGGTCAATTATTTTTATCACTTTCTATTTCCTACAGAGGAGCAAAAATAAGAGTTACATCAGACTTCTCTTCAGAAACTGAAGAGATTTCAGACTTCATGCAAGTCAAAGGCGATTGAAGTAAAATATTCAATGTGTTGAAAGAAAAAAATAATCACCAACTATAATTCTGTATCCTGGATACTATCCTTCAAAAGAAAAGAGAAATTAAAAAAAAATTATCAAAGAAAAATTGAGGGAATGCGTCACCAGGAGACTTGCCTTGCAAGAAATGTTAACAGATGTTCAGAAAGAAATAATATAGGTCAGAAACTCAGAGCTACTTACCCAAAGGAAGAGCACTCAAGGAGGAGTACATTAAGGTAAAATAAACTCTCTTACTTCTCATATTTTTAACTGATGTAACATTCATTTGAAATAATAATAGGAACAATGTATTTGGTAATTATAGCTTATGGATAAGTGAAATGAATGACAACACTGTTACAAGGAATGAGAGTGGAACTGGGAATGCTCTTGTCGTAGGTACTAGAACTCTCTGTGAAGTGGTATAGTGTTTTTTGAAATGAACGGTATAAGTTGTGAGTGGATGCTACAAACTTGGGTAACTACTAAAACAATTTACAGAGAAGTAAAATTGAGATGCTAGGATAGAAAAGAAGATAGAGTTATATTAAAAACTCAGTTAAAACCAGGAAAGGCAGAAAAAGAGTGGAAGACCAAAAACAAAGCAAAACAAAACAAAAAACAACAAAAGCAACAAAAAACAGTACTTGATGAATGTTGGCTAAAGGAATCCATGTTTATTTCTCTTCCGTTCATCTGTTCTTAAAACACCTGCAGAGGGAATCCTCTTATAGGAAAAATAAAACAGGAAGAGTTTACTTCCTCATACATTTCTTCAAGGACTATAAAATAAATTTTGGCCATTCTACTATAAAAGGAAATTGCTTATGATCCTCAGCATTCCTTGGTATTTGCTGTCTTTTTACATGGCAACCTCATTCATAAATTCTTTTTATTACTGCTCCTAACTGAACAATGTCCATCCATTAGAGGTAGTGCTGAGTGCAGGAAGTGTTGCTGGAGAGTCTTCTCTACTCACAGTTAGGAGTAATTTTGTTTAATATAACTGAAATTTGACCCCAAAAATTGGAAAAAGTGAATTTCTCAAATAGAGGGAGAAAGAAAAAGAGTACATGCTTTTCCAAACAAGTAATCATTTAGGTGATTTGTTATATCCTATAGGCAATCGAAAGAAGGACCTATCTAATTGCTTTGGCTCACCTGGGAAATAAATGAGCCTCATAATTTTTACCTGTTTAACTGTTTATTGTTTTCTTCAAGGGAATTTAATTCAAAATCATTCCTTTTCAATAAGTACTCCTTTCTTAGCCATGGTAAAGAATATGTCTCACTATCATTTTTAATGTCAAGTTTAAATAAAGGCATCAACGTTTATCGTAGTTGACATTAATATTTCCCATTATTAAAAATGCCTCATATTAAGAGGTTTATAATACAATCCTCATTTCCTTTGAAAAAATAAAAATTATTAAATAAACACCTGATTGTTTCTTCTCCCTAGGCATGTCTGGATTACAATTTATTTTTGTCAACTGGAGGAGTTCCCAAGTCAGCAATATTGTCACCCATAGGTCCCTAAAAGCAGATTAAACATATCAAACAAACTTATTATATTTAATACTAATTATGGAGAGCAAGTTAATTCATTGACTTCCCATGAATTGAGCAGAATTCTTGATTCTATTGTGATCAAGCTAGTCTGGTGAATTAATTATTTGGGAGAAAGTCTAAAGGTGTCAAAATGCATGAAGCACAGGGAAATGAAGGATGACCAAGACAGTATTCTCAAAGGGCATATCCAGACCAGTTATTCACTGGAATATTTGTTTGACAGTTAGTTACTTTTACCAATTTCATGAAAAAGTTTTATCTTTAAGTTACAGGGTAGAGAGGGGCAACTGATAAGTACTAATTCACAAAAGGTGTTAAAATGCTAGTCATAATGAATGTAATTATACTTACTATGAAAAGGAAGTAAGAAAAATGACAATACAAAAGAATAATGTGGAAGCTAACCTCTGAATACTATTTAATTGGAGAAGTTATCACAGCTTCATCATCTGCAAATAGATGTACAATGATAGTTTTGTATTGCTTTAGTTTGCATCTTGGATTTTGAATGAGTCTGAATATACCTTTATAGATTTATAGCCTTTGACGTTTTCCTTAAATTGCCCTCCTTTCTACTGATATTGCTTTTTCTTTTTTTTTTTTTTTTAAGATTTTATTTATTTGACAGAGAGATTGAGAGTGAGAGAGAGAGAGAGAGAGATCACAAGAGAGGGACAGGGAAGAGGGGGAAGGAGGCTCTCCTGAGCAGGAAACCCTAAGCAGAATTTGATTCCAAGATGCTGGGATCATGACCTGAGCCAAAGGCAGACAAGCAGATGCTTAGGTGACTGAGCCACGCAGGCACTCTTGCTATTTCTTGATGATTACCTGCAGTCCATTCGAGATAAAAACAGTCTTTTAGGTTTTTCTTATGCTCTGTGTTTTAATGTGTTTCACATTTATTCTTTTCATCTATGCCAAGCCCATCTTTCCCTTGAGGTCATTTGACTTTTTTACATAAAGTGAAAAAGCTTCCCAATTATACGATTTGAACTTTCAAATTAAATTGTGATACTATTTTGTATACCGTAGGGTTGGGTGTTTGTGCTTGCTTACATATATGCATCTTGGTATAGTTTTCCTTTGTGTGTTTCTTTCTTTCTTTCTTTCTTTTTTTTTTTTTAAGATTTATTTATTTATTTATGATAGACGTAGAGAGAGAGAGAGGGAGGCAGAGACACAGGCAGAGGGAGAAGCAGGCTCCATGCCCGGAGCCCGACGTGGGACTCGATCCCGGGACTCCAGAATCGCGCCCTGGGCCAAAGGCAGGCACTAAACTGCTGAGCCACCCAGGGATCCCCTGTGTGTTTCTTTCCACATACATTACTCTGACTTTCTAGAATGTTGCAATATTTACTAAGGTAAGTTATCCCTATTTCTACTTTTTAAAATTTACCTAGCTATTTGTGGACCTTTATTCTTCCACATTGTATTTTATTATAGGTGTGTGGAGTCCTTCAAAAACCAACTGGGATTTCGTTTAGAGATTATGGAATTGCAGATTAAAGATTAGTTTGAGAATAATTGGTACCTTTCTAGCAGCAAATCTTGTTCAAAAGATGGAATTTTGGGGGCACCTGGCTGGCTGAGTAGGTAAAGCATGTGACTCTTGATTTCAGGGTCATGAGTTCCAGCCCCATGTTGGGCACAGAGATTACTTAAAAAAATGGAAGTTCATTTCATCAGTTTATTTCGTAAATACTTTATTAGAAGTGTTAAACTTTTGTTAGATAGTATTAATATTTTCCTGGTTAAAGTAATTCTCATAGAACTTAAAGTTTTTATTGTTGGAATGGTATATGACTTTTCAGTTTATGGTTGATTACTGTTGCCAAAACATTTTTTGATTTTTCATAGATTGATTTTATATCAGAAGACACCGTGGAACATTTATTTATTTATTTATTTATTTATTTATTTATTTATTTATTATAGACAGAGAGACAGAGAGAGGCAGAGACACAGGAGGAGGGAGAAACAGGCTCCATGCGGGGAGCCCGAAGTGGGACTCGATCCCGCGACTCCAGGATTGCGCCCTGGGCCAAAGGCAGGCACCAAACTGCTGAGCCACCCAGGGATCCCCTAACTTTTATTTATTTAAATCGAATGCCAGTTGCTTTGTTGGTTTTGCTCCACAATACTAGCAGCCTTTCTAATTAGTCCTTTTTTGCCTCTGACTGGCATGGTGAGGCTGTGTTCTCCCAGTCAGCCTGAAGCAACACCTAAGGAAGAATAGATATTTCTTGCATGAATGGGACTGGTCTTCTTGCTCTGCCCATGGGTCTCTTGTCTATCCTCTTAGCTGATGGTGGCATGTGGAAGGCAGAAGTAAGGGAATAATGTAAAGAGATTACATTGTAGCAATGCAACAAACAAACAAAATACCAGAAAGTTCAAGATAAGATAGAATTGGAAGATGTTTTGTTCAATGTTTATGCTATAAAATTCTGAATGGTAAATTTGCCATGACCAGAAAATGAATTCTCATTCACATTTTTCTCCATAGATTTGCATTTTTAACTATCAACATCAAAGCAAGGTAAGGTATCAGCTTTTGAGAGAGAGTCATTAGAAACCAACATTCATTGGCTTCATGTGCATATTTCAGTGTCTTGAGTAATAATGTACCCAGCATAAAATAGTATTAGGGAACTGCAGAGACAACAACATCTATGCTGTTTAATTTCAACAGGTTCCAAAGAGCCGTGACATTGCCAATTATAATAGCATTATTATCTTTTACTTAATGATGAAAGACATCAGACTAGATAAGAATGGTGGTTTTGAAATAAAGGAGGAATCGGTTCTTAGAGATGAGCAGGAAGAGATGATACCTACAGACTGGAGAGTCTTCATGTGCATGCAGTGAAAAATTAACACTCAAGTAAGTACTTCTTCTTTTCCCATTTTCCTAGTCTTCATGGATAAATATCTTGCATCTTACATGAGGCCATGACCTTTATAATACTTTTTTTTGGCTAAATTGTTTATATAGAGAAGCCCCTCCCAACAAAATGTTTGTCCAGGGCCCTGCGCATGAAAAGCACAGCCTGGTTAAAGAGGCTGGAGATTCTTTTCTCCTGATCTCAAAAAACATTATCATAACCTGAAGATTTTGCTATATATACTTTTAAGTCTACTGGCTTCATGAATAAACAAAAATAGAGTTGTTTACTCTAAATAATTCTCATTGCATTTAGAAAATATTTTTCACCTTATAATTTTTTTCTGAAATGCATTTTAATACAAGTTTTAAGAAATTGTGACTATGCAATCATAATTTTAGTACAGAGATTATTTTAAAATTATGAAGAAATTATGGAAGAAATTATACCTTTTTAGTATACTACAGATATATGAATGATGCAATTAATTATTTACAAAGTACTAATTATGTAGTAACATAGCAATTATAAGACTTATTTTTAAGTTCAAATACAAATAATTAATATTATGCATTTTCATTTATTATTTATGTTTTGAAAACATGTTTACCTATTAGTCTTTTGATAAATACTGCCCTTGATGTTTTATTAAAGATATCTCTAGAGGTTTTATAATGTCAAAAGAAATAAAAATGTTATTTTTCTTAGATTGTTTTTCAAGGTGGAATAACAAAGAAACAGAAATCAGCTTTCAAAAAAAGATAAATTAATAGTAGATTTTAAGTTGCTAGAAATTCCTTTTAGCTATTTAGAGAAAAAATTAAAATGGGATTCATTTTGCTCTTTTAAATACAAATTTGAGCTCGTTGATCACAAAAAGATTTCCTCTTTGATGAGTTTTTGTTATGTTTTCTTGTTTCTGAAAATTTCTAAATCTAATCTAAAGAAGTTTCTGCAGCTGATCACAGGCAAATTCAAGGCAAATGCATTCCAGAATTAATTCAAGAATTTTCAAAACTGCCGTCCTTTTCATCTCAAAAACAAAATGCAATTATTTCGTATGTTTTCCTTACAATTTTACAACTTTGTAACCTTGGCCAAAAAATTTTAAAAAGGGAAAAAGAAAAGAAAAGCTTCCAAAAGATCAGAAGAGCACAATATAACCTTTCTCTTTTATACTTACTGGCACATTTAGGAAACCAATTCAGGTCCATGTAATGAACCATTCAAGGCACAGATAAATGCAGATGAAATGCAGAAAACCCCAGAGAAAAGATTGATAATTTTATCTCCACTGAAGGGCAGATCAAGCAAATAGATAATGGTCTGAAAGAGGGTCATGAATAATAAGAATAAATCATAGAATGTCAAATTCTTATTTTTGCAAATTTCAGAGTGAGAACTTACACTCAGAAATCATTATGTTAAAATCGTGCTATTAATATATAAATAATGACTTCTTTAATCTTGAAAAAAATGTAAAGCCCAAAAATAAGTGTTGGGCATAAATTGTAATTTATACTAAAAATAGTTCTTATACTCAATGTTACAAAATAATAACTCATAATTATTCTTTATCTGAAAATATTAAAACATATCTTCATGTGGATAAGGAGGTCATATATGCATTTTATACAATTATATATACACTTATCTTTATACCTAATTACTATGCCGTATTTTGCAGCATTTGCCAGGTGAAAAGCAAATTCACAGGATGTCTTGGCAAGCAATCAAATAAACTCATTTTTAAGATCAATGTTTCCTATTTTTCTGATTGTATTTTGTTACATTTTGACCAATTTCAATTCTTCATTCTAATTTTCAACTCTTGTTGACAAAATATTTATGTAGATATTTTCATTTTCCTTCATATATTATTTTATCTTTGTTTCAACATACAAATAGATTCTGTGTTTCTGGCTACATAAAGCCTGGTCTTTCATATCTATAGGATTCTAACACATTTCATTATCAATTTAATCATCATAATACTGCTTTTCTTTTTGCATTAACTATGTGTCAGGCAATCTTTTGGGTGCTTTATGTATTAATTCATTTGATTGTCACAATTGGTCTATTTGATTCCTATACTTCTCAAACCCATTTGCTGTTTAGAAAATCTAAGCTCAAAAAAACAAATTGCACTTCTTAGATTGCAGAGTTCATAGCTGAGATAGCAAGATTCAGACAATCTGTTTCCAGGACTCATACCTTTACCTACTGTTGGCACACTGGTCAGAAGACGTGTCAGGTTTTCTTCTGGCTAATAATCAGAGGATTTTAGCTCCTCGATGAAGGTCTTCACCCCAAAGTTAGTCTTTGATTTTCAGTCATGTCTCATGAGGAGCAGATTGAAGCTTTCCAGGGACAGTAGAGGTATTTTGTTTGTGACGATAAATGTGAACCTTACATCACTCTTCTATATAAATAATCACAATGTCCCTGGGCTTAATGAAGTCTACTGTTTTCACGTGGATGCTGCATCACATGCTGAAGAAAGTTATATGTAGTGATCCTAGAGCTATAGATATTTACCCAACTGATACAAAAGTACTGATTCAAAGGGACACATGCACCCCAACGCTTTCAACAGTGTTATCAACACTAGCCAAATTATGGAAAGAGCCCAAAAGTACATCAACTGATGAATGGATAAAGAAGATATGGTACACAATGGAATAATACTTGGCCATCAAAAGAAATGAAATCTTGCCATTTCCAACAGTGTGGTTGGAGCCAGAGTGTATTATGCCAAGGAAAATAAGTCTGTCAAAGAAAGACAAATACCATATGATTTCACTAATATGTAAAATATATGATGAACATAGAGGAAGGAAGAGAAAAAAGAGAGGGAGGTAAACCATAAGAGACTCTTAACTACAGAGAACAAACTGAGGGTTGCTGGAGGGGATGTGGGCAGAGGTAAATGGGTGATGGGGATTAAGGAGGACACTTATGATGAGCACTGGTTGTTATATGTAAGTGATGAATCACTAAATATTAGTCCTGAAACCAATATTACACTATATGTTAACTAACTAAAATTTAACTAAAAAGTTGAAACACACACTCACAAAAAAATGTGTTTCAATTGATAAGGCCATCTCAAGAGTAACAAACACCTGTGGGTTGGGGCAAATGTGAGACTGCTTCTTTTCTATCATAACTGAAAAAATTTTAATGGGACACCTAGATGGCTCAGTTAGTTAAGCATCTGCCTTCAGCTCAGGTTATGATCCTGGGGTCCTGGGATTGAGCCCCATGTTAGGCTACAAAGGAGCCTACTTCTCCCCCTCCTTCTGCCCCCACTCATGTGCTCTCTCTCTCTCTCTCATTCTGTCTCTCAAATAAATAAAATCTTTAAAAAATTATTTAGTAAGTAGTTTAAAGTGATTCTCATACAAATGGTCTGAGATCACATGTTTGAAAACAGTGTTCTAGAAATGTTTTCATCAAAACTCTCTTCATTTGATTTTCTTAATCAAATCTGGTGAAGGGCCAAAAAATTACCTACGAATAAACTAACTTTCAGAAAGCTTTCCATAATCCTATAGTACTGGATAAGAATTGGGATGAGAAGTAGAAGTCCGTGCTAATGTGTTGGCCAGTTTTGTGTAGTATCAGACTACCAAACCATGTATTTGGGCAAGTTTCATACAAACCCCTGCTTTGTTATTTAATTATTTATGTTTTAGTGTTAAATAATATTTTATCAATGATAAAATTTACACTGAGAATTTTAAGTCTTTCATTCTCTTTCCATGTATATGGATACATATATACAAACACATATGTATGTATTATGTATACCATACACAGACATATACAGGCATATTCATTTATAATTTTTGATTATATTATATACATACATGTTCATATTATATATGTATATAATGTATTGATTTATTCTATGCATACACACATTTTCTAGAATTAAATGTATATTTTCTGGGAATATAAATACTAATTATATGTATTTATATATTTATACATGTATAGAATGTACTGATTGTATTAATGCAAAAAATAGGGACCATTTTTGAATATGGTATATACTTACTTCACATTACATCATATATAAGGAAGTAAATAGTCACTCTTTGAATATAAAATGATCTTCAGCTTATTTTATTAAGTGAAAAAATTAACACACAGATAAGTGTGCTATCAAAACAATTTATTTCACATATTTCTATAGTGATCCCTCAGAAAGTGCATTAGTGGTTGCCTCCGGGGTGGATACTAGGAGACTGATGTTCATGAGTAGGAAGAGACTTCTAGAGGATCCCTGGATGGCTCAGCGGTTTAATGCCTGCCTTCAGCCCAGGGCGAGCATGGTCCTGGAGTCCCAGGATCGAGTCCCACATCAGGCTCCCTGCATGGAACCTGCTTCCCCCTCTGCCTGTGTCTCTGCCCCTCTCTGTGTCTCCCATGAATAAATAAATAAAATCTTAATAAAAAAAAGGAAAATACTTATAGTCAACTTGCTACTTTTTCAAAACTTTTAAACTATGTTACATATTATTTTTGCCTGTTTACACAATTAGAAAAAACCTTAGGTAATAAGCACAAAAACTTCTAAATAACTAAAACAGAAATCATGTAAGTAAACAAAGATATTTTTGTTTGAGATCTTTGCTGAAAAGCATTAAGGGAAAATAATTCACTGCAAAACAACTATAAAAATATATAAAATTCAAAAGTCATTCAGTATCTCTTGATGTCATTTTCATGGTAAAATATAGTTTCTTAATCACTTGTAGAAGTTTTTATAAATAATCAATGAAAGCAAAATTATTAAACTTAATGTTTGGTCTGAAACGTTCCAAATATTTGGGAATTGGAATTTTTGAAATACGATGACTTGGGTTTTCTAAGTTTTATATTCAGTAATTATATGAAGAAATTGTCAGCCTTCATTAATTTTGGTTTAGTTATTTCATTGTAAACATGTGTAATTCTGAAAAGTGCATGTTTTCCACAAAAAAAGTCATGGTTTTCTGCTATTAGCTGTTTTTACCTGATTTGTCTAAATGCTAACACCAATTAAAATACATCTAGGAGAACAACAGCCCTATTTTTAGCTTCTAAATTTTTGATAAGCATATTCTAAACTTGCCCTTTTCCTTTTTATTTAAACCATTTTGCTGTTTTTGTCTTGCTTTTACTTCTTATTTATGGGTTCAACTACAAAAAGAAAAAAATAGAACAATCAGGAAGAAATACATTTCCTAATTACAGTTAAAGTTTTGTAGAGAAGGAGAAATAAGAAAAGAGAAAATTGAGTTTTCTGAGCCAAATGCATTTATCATTTACTGGAACAAGCATCAGGTTTTTCCTTACTATGTAATGATTTCAAACTATGAAAATACTGTTTCTCTGAAAATAAAATGCATCATAAAATCCACAGTGCTCTGTAGGGAACAAGACAACTAGGGAAGTAACAACAATGCACTTTAGATAAGGAAGTGGTAAATTAGTCCAGGTTTTGTAATATTCTAGTCAATGGGAGACCAAGAAATTTGAACTCTCTGGCAATGACAGCTCAGACTGATCAGACACAAAGTTCTGACTTACTTTCTATGAAGAAATTTCAGACATCATCTAGTTTTTTTCAATGTTAAGCAAACCAAAGATCTTCAATTAGATTGGAGCCATCCATTTCCCATCACAGGTCAGTTTGGGGCAGGGAGTACGAAGGAGAGAACTACAATCAGATCCACCATATATACACATACACATAAGCTGTTAGAATTGATGTCTGAATACTGGGGTAGAGGCTGGATTTTCGGTTCAAGATAAAATCATTCTCAGAAAAAAAAGAAGAATGGTAGTTTGGTGGGGAACAGTATTAGTAATTCAATTCAGCATGGGTTCCAATATTCTCTTGCAGTATGAGTGGGAGATTATTAAGTCTCTCCAAGTCTTAGGCTTTTTAATAAAATGGGCTGAATATCCATAATGTGAGATTTATGTAAGAAGTGTAAGGGCCTACCAGGGCACTTATGTTTTTAGGAAATAGTTATTCATTCTTCTACTTTAATATGTACATTTATAGGTATGTTTTCTTCTAAGTATAATGTTTGCTCCATATCACTTGCTTTTTTTTTAAGATTTTATTTATTTGTTCATGAGAGACACACATACAGAGAGAGGCAGAGGCACAGGCAGAGGGAGAAGCAGGCTCCATGTAGGGAGCCTGATGTGGAACTGGATTCCGGAACTCCAGGATCAAACCCTGGGCTGAAGGCATGTGCTAAACCGCTGAGCTACCCAGGGATCCCCAATATCACTTGCTTTTATATATGATGATTTGATTTAGTTCGGGTCCAGATATTAGATTAATTATAACAATTTATTTTCTAACCTTCGATTTAAAATGTAATTTCTAGTTTCAAAATATATGAGAAACTTGAAGATAAATTTGGTGATATTATTCTCCAATTTTATTGCATTGTAGTTAGACAGCATGGCTTGTATATTTTGAGTTTGTTGGAATTTATTGAGACTTTTTGTGGCCAAGAACATGATGAGATGTGTGTGTGTGTGTGTGTGTGTGTGTGTGTGTGTGTGTATTTAAATGAGCATTCAATCTTCATGTTAATCTCAAGTGGTAGTGGTTTTCTTTCTCAAATTTGCCCTGTACCTCATGCCTGAAGATGGGATCTGGAGGTGATGTCAACGTTCTTTTAGCTTCTGATTGCCTCTACTGTCCATTCTTCCTTTTGTCTCTGTAAAACAGTAATCTTCATGTCATCAGACTGTACTACCTACCACCTTACTTTACTCCTTGAAGATGTTTAACTTTTGGATCCCTGTCACTCTTTCCAGCATGACTATTGTTAACAGTTCTTAAAATGACTCCAATATCCATTTTTCTGATTCCTTACCATACTCTTAACCTTCAGTCCTGTGTCATCTCCAGTGATCATGACCTCCATTCCACCTTAGTCATTCACTCCTGTGATCATCCCTTGACCTTGTCATTATAAATGTATGCATCCTATCTATAGGACTGCAACAAACTCACCATTATCTTTAATACATTGACCCTATGACATTTTCACTACCTCTCACACCTCTAATATTTGCTCTTGTGTTATTTCTTAGCTTAAAAAAATCACTAGCCAATCACTCCTTTCATGCATGCTTTACCCATGTTTGCACTTGATTGCTAAAAGTGCATCTTTCATGAAAGCCTTCTCTTTATATACCCCCACAGCTGAATTGTCTGTAGCCCATTTCACATAGTTGGAACATGGTGGGAGAAAACACTCAGCTATGTTGTCTGATTTCACTTTGAATTCATTATTACTAGTCTTCAGTGAGACTTTATGCTGCCCTCTATGATCCTACTATATTTTCTCAGGCCATTCATTTATACTCCAATAGATAACTTTTCCATACTTTCCCAGTATTTCTTTCCCCATCCTCATCCACAATCAGAGACCTTTCATCCTATGTCACTGAGAAATGTGAAATAATTAGAACATTTCCACAGTCTAGTATCAACAGTTTTACACAAACAACATCAAGGATGTTTTTCCACTTTATTTTTCCTGACTACCCTGTATCAATTTTTCTCTCTTCACAAGATCAAACTATTAAGATATAGATATGCTGTTATTTTCCTCATCTGGAAAACACACACACACACACACACATACTTTCTTTACTACACATTTCATTCTAGCTAAAGTTCATATTTCTTCATCTCTTAGTATAAAACACTATAAAATAAGTTTCATACATTTATGTACTATATCTCTTTTTTAATTATACTTTAATAGAAGCAAATAATATTTTTTTCTAATCACTCCATCAAAATTGCTTATCAAGGTCATCTATGACTCTATGTTACCATATGTAATGATCAATTTTAACTTAAAACCAATATCTGAGACAACTGGGTGCACTCTTTTTGTGGCATTCCTTCTCATTGGCTTTACAGTTTTAACTTTTTTTCTCATGTATTATATTGTGCTCTGCTTCCAGTGTTATGGTTGATAAATTAGTTATATATCTAATTGCCTTTCCCTTGTAAGTAATCAGTCTTCTTCTCTGAGGCAGTTATTTATATTAACCAGGGAGAAATATAGAAAAATGCTAAGTGGGCATCAATTTAAGTTATGGAAAAAATTTACTTGTCTAAATAATCACTTTATGATTTTATTTACTTGTAAGCTTTTCAATAGTTTCAAACATTTGAGTTATAATGTAACTTTACAGGAACATATATATAATGTACAAGATGAAGAAAAGCCCTGTGATAATATTGCCATTTTTGAAAATAATAAAACTTAGATGATGAAGTAGAGAGAGTTTTTAGGACAAAAAAAAATTTTAATGTTAAAAGTAAATTGAGAGAATGAAACCCACAACTAGCAAAGGTAAGTAGATATTAGAAATGGTCAAATTTAAAGTATGTATTTATTTTTTATAGAGGTATATGCCCTCAAATGTTGCTAAAAAGAAAAAAAATAAATTTAATAAAGACCAACATTAATTGAATGATTAAAAAAACATTCAAAGTGAATGATATCTCAGATTATGCAACATGGCATCCCTGCTGACTATAGAACACTCTGCTATGTGCAGCATGTATATTATTTGATTGAATAATTTAACACTATGAAGTAAGTACTTGTATTATCCTCATTTTAGAGATAAGCAATATGAGGGATAATGAATTTAAGCAACTTGTATAGTTTTCTAAAATTAGTAAGTGAAAGAATCAGATTCCACTCACTTCAATAATAATTAAAACTCAGTTAACTACTAGTTATACTGCTTTCATATAGCAGCATTTCAAAGCGGCAATTTCTCTTATCAACTATTAACTCTATGTCCAAAATAAAAATACATACAAAACTCTATTTACAAAAGAGAAAACTTAACCAAATCTTAAAATCAAATTGAACACCAAAGCAATTAGAACAGAAATTATAAAACTAAATCCTTTAAAATTTTGCCTTTCAAATATTGTTATCTAGATACTCAATATGCAGATGTAAATAAATTTGCACCTCAAGTTTGAAGACATAACCCCAAATGGATTTCAGAATATATAATATTTTTTGAAACATGTTTTCTAAAAAGAAACACAATTTCAGAATTTTTGTTGATTCTGATGGACCAACAGAGATAGACTTACTTAATAACTTGGACACCTAGAAAAATTGCCAAATGTATGAAATAAGTATTTTCAAACACTGGACAACAGGCAGCAAAAGACTATGATTTCAAAGAGAGGAGAAACAAATGAGATGAACCTTAACATTGTCCATTTTGGGTCTAAATTCTCATTTAGGACTAGAGAGCAGTGAAGGGAATGGAGGCTAGAATATAATGGACTCACAGTGGAGTTCAGGAGAAATACAGTGACATTCATGAAGTGCAGGCTGCTGAAAGTTGCAGGACAGAGTTCCAGAGAGGAAGAGTAATACAGAAAAAAATTTACATCAAGGCCTCTTGCATGTTTGATGTCTATTAAAATGTGCATGAATTGGGTGAAACTTCAGAAGGTGAGGCTACTTCGGGAAATGTAACTTGAATGGTTCCCAAATCTTAAGCAGGACTGGGAATTATTTTTAATTCCTAGCAACTAAAAAGAGAGTCTTCAATATTCACTTGTGGCATGCAGTAGGGACACATAAGTGCTACATCTCAGTAGTGGCTAGAGCTATCTCTAGAATAAAGGCTATTCTAGATCCACACTAATAAATATTTTTAAAGCAATCTCCAAAAAGAAAAAATAAAAGCAATTTAACTGGCTAATAGAACAAAAACTAACACCTTTTACAGGAAGACAATAAAATCCTAATTAAAATACTGTAGATTTAGAAATTGCAACATGTAGCATCCATTCAAAATTCACTAGACTGACAAAGAAACAAGCAAATGTAATAATGTTCAGGAAACAAACACATTTAGAATAATCGAGAAATGATAGAGGGGATGGAATTTATGAACAAAAATGTTAAAGCAGTTATTATAAATATTTTCAAGTATTTAAAAGAAAACATTCATGATAAAGAAGGAAATAAAAGCTAAAATGATAAACAGAAGAAAAAAATGAAATGTACTGAGAAATTCAATGGGTCAGAAAGATAGATTAGAAATAGTCAAAGATAATTTAGTGAACTTGAAGATACAGAAATAAAAATAAAACTATGTCAGAAAGATGGTAATGGAAAAGAAACAGTCTTACTCTCCTGTAATTCAACATCGAACAGCATAACACACTTTTGTTTGGAGTTCTAGAAATAAAGGAGAAAGGGGAGAATAGAAAATATTTGAAGAAATAATAGCCAGAATTTCTCCAAATTGAATATGAACCAGTGAATCCATTGATGGAGGCTCACAAACAGCACTGGGGAAACAAAGGAAAAGACAGAAAACCAAAACAAAACACAATATAATGTAATTGCCAAAAACCTGTGAAAAAGTGAAAACCCTAAGTAACAAAAAAAGAAACTTCCATAGGAAAGAATTAAAATGAAAAATGATAGTAATCATTCCATCAGAAACTCTGCAGGTAGGAAAAAAAATGGAATAAAATTTGTGAAGTTCTAAACAAAGGTGTCACCCTTAGTTCTTTCATCAGCAAGACTGTCATTCAGGAATTAAGGCAATTTCAACTTTCTCAGACACAAAAATCAGTGAGAATTTGTCACCAGTAAGCTTCACAAAAATGTTAAATAAAGTATGGGTTGGGTTTGTTTATTTTTTAAAGATTTTATCTATTTATTTGACAGAAAGAGAGAGAGAGAATACAAGCAGGGTGAGCTGCAGGCAGAGGCAGAGGGAGAAGCAGTCTCACTGCTGAGCACGGAGCTAGTCCTGATGATTTGGGTGGGGGCTGAATCCCAGGATCCTGAGATCATGACCTGAGCCGAAGGCAAGTGGATGCTTAACCAACTGAATCACCAAGGCGCCTCTAAAATAAGTTTTTAAAAAGGAAAATAATATCAGATAAACATAAGCACTGCTGAATGCAATGCTGAAATCATGGGGAAACATGAAATACTTTTTTTATTTTTCAATTTCTTTTGAAAATGCCTGCTTAAAATTGAATAGCAATGTATTGTTTGAATGTACATATGTAGAAGTGAAATCTGCAACAAAAATAGCAAGAGGATGGAAGGATAGAGACAAAAGCATAGTGATCCCCAAAAATGCAATAAGAAAAACAATGGCATAAAAAAACTTATAAATAGGTGATTAACAATAATCTAATAAAAATACTCAATCTAGTTAGTAACCAAAGCAATGCAAATTTAAACAAAAGGTTACTAATTCAATTTCATTGGTTTTCAATTGTAAAAAAAATAAAAAATCTACTTTATACTCTGTCATTATACTATTATGTTTATATTTGATTTTATTTTTAAATTTATAAATGAACTGAGTAGAGTTGCAGGATACAAACCAACATATAAATATTTGGTGTGTAAGTATACACTAACAATGAAATACCTGATTAAAAAAAGAAATTTCATTTGAAACAGCATCCCCCCAAAAAATTATACTTAGGAATAAATTTAACCAAGCAAATGTAGATCTATAAACTGTAATCTGTAAGACTTAAATGAAAAAAAAAAATCGAAGACACACAAAAAAGGGAAGATGTCTGAGTTCATGTATCAGAAAAATTAATATTATTAAAAAGGCTATATATCTATAGATTCAATGCATTCCTTATCAAAAGTCCAATAGCATTTTTTGAAGAAATAGAAAATAGTCCAATGGCATTTTCTGCAGAAATAGAAAACAGTCTTAAAATTTGTAAAGAACCCCAAAGGACTCTGAATAGCCAAAGTAATCTTGAAAATAATAAGGGCACCACTCTTCCTCATCACATACTATATTACTAAGCTATAGTAATCAGAATAGTTATGGTACTGGCATAAAAGCAGGTACATAGACCAATGGAAAAGAACCAAGATCTACTATATGATCAACTAATATTTGATATGAGAGCCAAGAGTACTCAATGAGAAAGGGATAGTCTCTTTGGTAAAAAGTGTTGGGAAAAGTGAATAACTACATGCAAAAGAATGAAATTGGACCCCTCTCTTATAACATTCTTAAAAATTAATAGGAACTGGACTAAAGACTTATATATAAGACCTGAAACCATAAAACCCCTGGTAGAAAACATAGGGGAAAATCTCCCTGATATTGGTCTTGGCAACAATTTTTGGATATGAAATCAAAGCACAAGCAACAAAGGCAAAAATAAATAAGTGGGACTACATCAAACTAAACATTTCTGTATAGCAAAAGAAACATTCAACAAAATGCAAAGGCAACCTATAGAATGGGAGAAAATATTTGCAAATCATATGTCTGATACAGGGTTAATATCCAAAATATATAAAGAGCTCCTTCAACTCAACAGTAGAAAAACAAGAAATCTGATTTTAAAATGGGTATAGGACTTGAATAGATATATTTCCAAAGAAGGCATACAAGTGACCAAGGGGTGATGGCTCAACATCACTAATTATTAGGGAAATGTAAATCAAAACCACAATGAGTATCATCTCACACTTGTTGAGATAGCTATTATCAAAAAGAGAAGTGGTACAATGATATTTTGATGAAATTTAGAGAAAAGGGAACTGTTGGTGGGAACATACAGTAAATATGGAAAATAGTATGAAGCTTCCTCAAAAAGTTAAAAATAGAACTACCACATAAACCAGCTACCCAACTTCCACTTACCTACCAGAAGGAAATTAAATTACTGTATCAAAGAGATATCTGCAATCTCATGCTTCCTACAGCATTATTCACATAGCCAAGACATGGAAACAACTATGTATCCATTGATAGATGAATGAATTTTAAAAAGTGATATATAATATATAAATATGTTAAAATATATAATATATTCTATATGAATATTATTTAACCATTAAAAAAGTTAATCCTACCATTTGCCACAACATGGATGGCCCTTAAGGGCATTATACTAAGTGAAATAAGTCAGACAGAGAAAGACCAAAAAACTATATAATTTCATGTAAGTGGAACCTAAGAAATCCAACTCATAGAAACAGATAATAGACTGTTGCTTACCAGGGATAGGAGTAGAGGAAGTGGGAGATGTTGGTCAAATGGTACAAACTTCCAGTTAATAGATGAATACATTCTAGAGAGCTAATGTGCAGCATGGTGACTAAAAAATTTTAAAAAAGAAAAGAAACCTACTTCATATCCTGTCATTCTTATTATGATGATTTATTATATTAGCTATGTCTATTTTTGGTCTCCAAGTGACCTTACTGAAATGTAAATCTGTGAATTATATGTTCTATTAGTAGGTCCTTAATTAATCAATTTTAGCCAGATTTTTACTTTGAATTAATTTGAGTACATATAAAATATAAAAAATAATATAATAGCACTTAGTTTCTTTTTAAGATTTATTTATTTATGATAGACACAAAGAGAGAGAGAGAGAGACACAAAGAGAGAGAGAGAGAGACACAAAGAGAGAGAGAGAGAGAGAGGCAGAGACAGGCAGAGGGAGAAGCAGGCTCCATGCCGGGAGCCCGACGCGGGACTCGATCACGGGACTCCAGGATCGCACCCTGGGCCAAAGGAGGCTGGCCAAACCGCTGAGCCACCCAGGGATCCCAATAGCACTTAGTTTCTAATATTGTTTTAGACTTAAAAAAATAAAACAGAAGCTTGCAGTTACAGGGGCACCTGAATGGATCAGTCGCTTAAGTGGTGATCAGGTCATGATCCCAAGGCCCTGGGATTAAACCCCAGGCTCCCTACTTCTCTCTCTTCCTCCGCAGCTCCCCTTGCTTGTGCTCTATCTCTCTCTCTGCCAAATAAATAAATAAAATCTTAAGAAGAAAAAGAGGTTTACAGTTATAGTTAAAATTCCATGTTTATTCCAGATCCGCAATTTATTGGTTATAGGAAAGTAAATTGCACACGTATAACTGTAACCTTTTATGTAAAATATGATGAGTTGCGTAGACTAAATAGCTGTTTTTTAGCCAATAAGTTTTATGGTGGTTTGTTACACAGCAATAGAAAGCCAAAACTGTATTATTTGTTTGCTTACTTTTAAGCTTTATATTGATGGCTTTTGCTTCTACAATATGCTTTTTTTTTAGCTTAACAAAACATTCATGAGATTTATCTACTTAACAGTAGTTCATTTTATTTGAAATTTATAGTATTGCACTGTATGAATGTGACTATACTTTAGGTTGTTGATTATTTTCTTATTGATAGACATTTAGGGTTTTGCTTTTGTTTTTGTAACTGGTAAGTCTTTGTGTATGCATATACAAAATATTCTCTGTGTGTAGAATTATCATATTCTATATCATAAAGTAGTATCTAATATTTACTAAATGCCATAATACCAATAATCTAATTATCTAATGATCTCATTATCCCTTTGTTTCTTAAAGGTCTAGTAATGAGGAGGACAGGGCAGCAAAGGGTGAACTGTGCATCTTTGTTTTTGTCTGCATAGGTGGGTTGTTCTCTGGATTAAATGTCATGGGAAGTACTTCTATATGAAGCTAAGTACAAATGGGCAAGATTAGGGATCATAATACTCAATTTTTATAAGTAATATTTAATATTATTTTATAAAATATTATTTTAATTCTGTTTACCTAATGATTGTTCTAATTTATTTCATGATTTTTATTGAATAAGAAAGAAGGTGATGTGTTTGCCTTCTTCATGTGTTTCTGAAGAGGTTTTCTTTGGATTATACTCCTTAAGAATGTTTTCATATGAAGCTAAATATACATTTTAGAGATTTTAGACTATAACAGTTAACACTTATAGCTTAAAATATGACAAAATTCTAATTTCATAGAAGATATATTAACTTGAAGGATATATTGAACATAATACAATGTTTTAATGTCATTTTATATAAGGATCACATTCTGAACTCTATTTAATGGATATGATTTATGGATTTAGAAGCAGGTGTTCACTCTCCACTGTAAAATTGTACCATGGGACATTAAAACCAAGAGATAATTGCCATACATTAGCTAGAAACATAACAAGCTCATTACAATAGAGAAGTCTTCAAATTCATGTTCTGTAGGCAAAAGAACAGAAAAGAAAATGTAAGACCACAAAATTAAATGTATCTGTAAAGATTGAAATAAATATTCACTTTTTTCTTCTTTTATTGCCCCCCACACCTTTCATAGATTCAAAATAGATCTATTTTCTTCCTCTGTGAGAAAAATGACAGCTTTTCACTAAACATGTTTTGAAAAGCCTTATTTCTTTGGGGATATACTTGAAGTAAATCCATTGTTTCCTATCTTTAGAGTTTTAACTATGGGCTATCAATTGAATGAACACAATGTAACTATCAATGCTAAGACAAGTATACAACCAAAAATATAATGCTTTCTAAGCTGCTTAGGATAAAAAATAAATTCTGTTGCTGGCCTGCTAATAATCCGGACGGTCATAGGGCATTAAAAAAAATCTTTGGACTTAGAAATCATTCAAATATTACTCACTTTGTTTATAGCTTTGAAGTGGGAAGTGACTATGGGAGCTGAAAATTTTGCAATAACTCAGCTTAGAAATACTAAAGCAAATATTAAAGAATATTTTGCAATGATTGTATAAGGAAATATAGTTTCTAAAACTAAATGTATATCCTATTTAGATATCAGAGGCATTTTGGAAGGTTTATAGATATACATCTATGTTTATGGGTAATGTACAAACTTACTGAATAAAATATGGAAATCTTTCCCTGAATAGTAGATACTAGAGTATGAATATTCTCGTAGCAAGATATATTAGATAGCAATCAATCAGTCACTTATGAGTTTTTGTACTGGGATACATCACTTTGGATGTAGTGGATTATAATTGAGCACATAAGATAGAATTTTTGTTGGAGTGACACACTAGAGCAAAAGGGAAGCCATCTTCTTTAATATAATATGTCATTGGCATTGAATGTTAGTTACCACCTAATCTCTATTAATTTATTCTTCTGACTTTTTGTTGGATGCTAGTACAAGCAGTATAGTGTGAGTATATATGATATCCAAAAGTCCTCCATTTTACAGAAGACTAATCTATTGGCTTTCTGCTGGAATTTATAATTAATGATTCTCAGTTTACTATTGTTGTCTTTTCCCCTAGTTTGCTAACACCCCCTTGAATACATTTCGAGGTGTTGAGGGAGGGGAAGAATAACATGTATTCAGATCTTCAAGTAGAAAAGTGCCTGAAATGTTCAAGAAATAGTCAAGAAAGAAATGAACATAATTGGAGCAGAATAATCTGGTGGAGGGGAGATACAGCATGAGATTAGAACACCAATAAACCCTTTAGGGCCATTGTAAAGACACACTAAAGACACACCCTAATGGAGATGGAAAATCATTGAAGGGCTCTGAGCGGAGAATCAACTGTCCCAAATTATTTGTTTGTTTGTTTGTTTGTTTGTTTGCTTAGTAAGGATTTATTTGAGAACTGCCATTTCTAGGTATCAAACTATTTAAAAACTTTTTAAATTGTGGTTGGAATACACATAAAAATTACCATCTTAATCACTTTTAAGCGTACAGTTCAGTAGTGGTAAGCATATTCACACTGTTGTGCAACCAATCTTCAGAACTTTTGTACCTTGCAAAACAGAAACTCTGTATCCATTAAACAGTAACTTCTTATTCTCCCATGCCTTACAGCCCCTGGCAACCCTCATCTACTTTCTTTGAGTAAGACCCTTCTAGATTCCTTACATAAGTGGAATCACATAGTGTTTGTCTCTTTGATTGGCTTCTTTCACCTTTTGCTTACTTCCCATTTTGTTTACTCTTTCATCCATCCACAGACGTTCATAGTGCTTCCACCTTTTGGTGAATGTGAATAGTGATTCTTTAAATATGGCTGTGCTCTTTGAGAGTATTTCTTTGAGACCCAGCTTTCAATTATTTTGGATACATACCCAGAAGTGGAATTTGGATCACACTGTAATTTCTACTTTTAACTTTCTTGAGGAACTATTTTCCTTAAGGTCTGCACCATTTTACATTCCAACCAACAGCACACAAGGGCTTCAGTTTCTCCACATCATCACCAACTCGTTTTCTCATTTTGGTGTCTTATTTTATTTTTTGTTTGTTTGTTTAATTATAGCCATTCTAATGATTGTAATGAATTACCTTTTACCAGGATTATTCTGGCTGCTGTGGAGGAATAAGACGTAAGGAAAGAAGAAATGCGTTTGTGTAATAATCCACTTAAACATGCACACGACTGAAAGAATACAACATAGCCTTTCTGTATGAAGTTTGTTCTGATTTACTCCATTTTATTCTAGTTTACTGTATTTTATTTAAAAGATTAGAAATGATTCTTTAACCCACAAATGGATCTCCACTTGCTACTGTTTAGCCTCTGAGAAAAGTTCAGTATGGTGTTTAATTACATCAACTCTGGAGACAGACAGCCAGTATTGACATCAACCTTCTCCACTTACAAGATACATGTCCTTCATCAAGTTATTTAACTTTGCTGTGGCTCAGTATACTCACCTTGCCTCATAGAGGTTTGTTTCTTGAGGGTTAAGTTAATTAACAGAGGAAATCACTTAGAACATTGTTTAGCATATAATGACATATTTAGTGGTTGCTTTATCAATTAATTATTATTATTATTGTTAATATTAATAAACACTACCCTTTGTCTTTGGAGAAGTACTCAGTACTCAGTATTTTCAGAGGAAATATAATGACTATAAACATGAGAACTATAGTGGATATGTGACGATACATATTAAAGTGGTAGTATTCCTATGTGACCTTCATAATTTGCTGGTATTTCAAATAGACTGGGCCTAACAATATGGCAAAACAAAACATATCTAAGAGTCATTTTTTAAAAATATTTTATTTATTTATTCATAAGAGACAGAGAGAGAGAGAGGCGGAGACATAGGCAAAGGGAGAAGCAGGCTGCCCACAGGGACTCGATCCCTGAACTCCAGGATCATGCCTTGAGCCGAAAGCAGAGCTTAACCACTAAGCCATCCAGGCGTCCCTTTAAGAGTCATTATTGCCAGTAGACAACGCTACTCTTGGTATAGATACAATCATTAATTTAGGATATAATAATTTATTTAGCAAATACAGCCCTCTAACAAATGTAACTTTGACACTAAGATTTCAGTTTTAATTCTATTAATTAAATATGACATATCCACTGATTTTATGATTTGAAATCTCATTTTTAAGATTTAAGACAAATACCAATGAAGTGTATGTGTTTTTGTCTATACATATACAGAAATAAAAAAAGAAATATATATGAATATATACATGTATATTTTTTTAATTTATTTTTTATTGGTGTTCAATTTACTAACATACAGAATAACCCCCAGTGCCCGTCACCCATTCATTCCCACCCCCTGCCCTCCTCCCCTTCCACCACCCCTAGTTCGTTTCCCAGAGTTAGCAGTCTTTACGTTCTGTCTCCCTTTCTGATATTTCCCACACATTTCTTCTCCCTTCCCTTATATTCCCTTTCACTATTATTTATATTCCCCAAATGAATGAGAACATATAATGTTTGTCCTTCTCCGATTGACTTACTTCACTCAGCATAATACCCTCCAGTTCCATCCACGTTGAAGCAAATGGTGGGTATTTGTCATTTCTAATACCTGAGTAATATTCCATTGTATACATAAACCACATCTTCTTTATCCATTCATCTTTCGTTGGACACCAAGGCTCCTTCCACAGTTTGGCTATCGTGGCCATTGCTGCTATAAACATCGGGGTGCAGGTGTCCCGGCGTTTCACTGCATCTGTATCTTTGGGGTAAATCCCCAACAGTGCAATTGCTGGGTCGTAGGGCAGGTATATTTTTAACTCTTTGAGGAACCTCCACACCGTTTTCCAGAGTGGCTGCACCAGTTCACATTCCCACCAACAGTGTAAGAGGGTTCCCTTTTCTCCGCATCCTCTCCAACATTTGTTGTTTCCTGCCTTGTTAATTTGCCCCATTCTCACCGGTGTGAGGTGGTATCTCATTGTGGTTTTGATTTGTATTTCCCTGATGGCAAGTGATGTAGAGCATTTTCTCATATGCATGTTGGCCATGTCTATGTCTTCCTCTGTGAGATTTCTCTTCATGTCTTTGCACATTTCATGATTGGATTGTTTGTTTCTTTGGTGTTGAGTTTAATAAGTTCTTTATAGATCTTGGAAACTAGCCCTTTATCTGATACATCATTTGCAAATATCTTCTCCCATTCTGTAGGTTGTCTTTTAGTTTTGTTGACTGTATCCTTTGCTCTGCAAAAGCTTCTTATCTTGATGAAGTTCCAATAGTTCATTTTTGCTTTTGTTTCTTTTGCCTTCGTGGATGTATCTTGCAAGAAGTTACTGTAGCCGAGTTCAAAAAGGGTGTTGCCTGTGTCCTTCTCTAGGATTTTGATGGAATCTTGTTTCACATTTAGATTTTTCATCCATTTTGAGTTTATCTTTGTGTATGGTGAAAGAGAGTGGTCCAGTTTCATTCTTCTGCATGTGGATGTCCAATTTTCCCAGCACCATTTATTGAAGAGACTCATGTATATTTTAAACAATCTTTACAATCTTTACAAATATATATATAAATACATACACATATATATTTTTTTAAAATAATCTTTGTAATTGCACTGATTTATGCATGGATATGCAACAGTGTTTCTTTTCTTCAAAAGAATGACAAGAATCTATTTCTTCCTAAACTTTAAAAAAAATCAGTATTTAATAGAAATTCCAAATATCTAATTAATTGGCATACTTTAGGTGTAAAGTGTTTTATTTTTTCATACTGTTTTCTACTGGAGAGAGTTTCTACATTAAAAACTTTCCAGAAAGGGATCCTGGGGTGGCTCGGTGGTTTAGCGTCTGCCTTCAACCCAGGGCATGGTCCTGGAGTCCCGAGATCAAGTCCCACATCAGGATCCCTGCATGGAACCTGCTTCTCCCTCTCCTCCCTCTACCTGTGTCTTTGCCCTCCCTTCTCTGTGTCTCTCATGAATAAATAAATAACATCTAAAAAAAAAAAAAAAAAAGAAACTTTCCAGGAAAACATCAATGAATAGTCAATATTGTTGAAATTATTAGTCTGAGGCACCTAGGTGGCACAATAGGTTAAGTGTTGGACTCTTGGTTTCAACTCAATTTCTGGTCTCAGGGTCATGAGATCAGGCCCCTGGAAGGACTCTACATTCTATACTTTACTTGGATTCTCTCTCCCTCACCCTCTGCCTTTCCCCCCATCCCCTCTCTCTCAATGATAAATAAATCTTAAAAAAAACAAATTCTTAGTCCCACAATTTGACATAAATACCTCCAAATACTTTGACACTTGATTTAGTAACAAAATAATTTTAGCTTATTTTTACTATAATAATTGTTATTGGGGCACCTGGGTGGTTCAGTGGTTGAGTGTCTGTCTGCCTTTGGCTCAAGGCATGATACCAGGGTCTTGGGATCAAGTCCCACATTGGGCTCCCCTGCAGGAAGTCTGCTTATCCTTCTGACTATGTCTCTGCCTCTCTTTCTGTGCCTCTCATGAATAAATAAATAAAATCTTAAAAAAAAAACTGTTATTAAATTTGTATTTGTTTCCAGTGACTATTTTTTATTTCTTAGTTACAAAAGCCATAATAATTTTTAACAATAATGAACACTTTAATTAATTTTATAACATCTTCTACTGTAATATTTCAGCCACTGTGCAATCTATTTGGAGTAAGGAAGGAATGAGTCAATAGTACTGGACAAGGGAAGGTGAGATGCTATTTTGATGTGTCAGTTTGCCTAAGCAAGCACTAACCTAGGTATTGCTATGAAGGTATTCTGTAATTTAAAGTCCATAATCAATTGACTTTAAGTAAGGAAGAGTATTTTTAGATAAGCAATTCTAGAAAATTTGGGTGGGCCTGACTCACCTGGTTAAATGACTTTAAGAGTAGGGCTGGGGCAGCCAGGGTGGCTCAGCAGTTTAGTGCCGCCTTCGGCCCAGAGCCTGATCCTGGAGACCCGGGACCGAGTCCCACGTTGGGCTCCCTGCATGGAGCCTGCTTCTCCCTCTGCCTCTGCCTCTGTCTCTGTCTCTGCCTCTCTCTCTCTCTCTCTCTTTCTGTGTGTGTGTATCTGATGAATAAATGGATAGGGTCTTTAAATAAAAAAAAAAAAAGTAGGGCTGATTCTCCACTGATAAAGGTGAAACTCTACGTATGGGCAGCAGCTTCCATGTGCACCCCAAACGCAGTCTGACCCTCTGGCGGCATGTTGACATGTTTCAGACTTGCCTACCCAGCCTCCACAATCACATTAGCCAATTCTTTGTAATAAATCTCTTAATACATGTCTCCTTATGGGTTCTGCCTCTCCAGTTGAACCCTGACTAATTGTTACTTGCTTTGGCAGATATAAAAGCATACTTTAAAGTTATAATGATCAAAATGATGGGTTGCCAGTACAGAAATTAATAGATGGATTGAGGAGGGGGCAAGATGGCAGAGGAATGGGGTCCCCAGGTCACCCGTCAACAACTTACCTAGATAACTTTCAGATCATCCTGAAAACCTATGAAGTCAACCTGAGATTTAAAGAGAGAACAGCTGGAATGCTACAGAGAGAAGAGTTTGCACTTCTAATAAGTACAACTCTTTTTTAGCCACTCTACACTGAGCAAAATGAGTCGAAAGGAGAACTCACCACAAAAGAAAGAATCAGAAACAATATTCTCTGCCAAGAGTTACAGAATTTGGATTATAATTATATGTCAGACAGCCAATTCAGAAGCACAATTATAAAGCTACTGGTGGCTCTAGAAAAAACCATAAAGGATTCAAGAGACTTCATGACTGCAATATTTAGATCTAATCAGGCTGAAATTAAAAATCAATTGAATGAGATGCAATCCAAACTGGAAGTCCTAATGATGAAGGTTAATGAGGTAGAAGAAAGAGTGAGTGACATAGAAGACAAGTTGATGGCAAGGAAGGAAGCTGAGGAAAAAAGAGAAAAACAATTAAAAGACCATGAGGAAAGGTTAACGGGAACAAATGACAGCCTCAGAAGGAAAAAATCTATGTTTAATTGGGGTTCCAGAGGGCTCCAAGAGGGACAGAGGACCAGAAAGCATATTTGAACATATCATAGCTGAGAACTTCCCTAACTTGGGGAGGGAAACAGGCATTCAGATCCAGGAGATAGAGAGATCCACCCTAAAAAATAAAAAATAAAAACCATTCAACACCTCAACATTTAATAGTGAAACTTGCAAATTCCAAAGATAAAGAGAAAATCCTTAGCAGCAGGAGACAAGAGATCCCTAACTTATATGGGGAGAAATATTAGATTAACAGCAGACCTCTCCACAGAGACCTAGCAGGCCAGAAAGGGCTGGCAGAATAATTTCAGGGTCCTAAATGAGAAGAAGATGCAGCCAGGAGGCTATCTATCCAACAAGGCTTTTGATCAGAATGGAAGGAGAGATAAAGAGCTTCCAAGATAGGCAGAAACTGAAAGAATATGTGACCACCAAACCAGCTCTGCAAGAAATATTAAGGGGGATGCTGTAAAAGAAAGAGGAAGCCCAAAGAAATAATCCACAAAAACAGGGACTGAATAGGTATTATGATGACACTAAATTCATATCTTTCAATAGTAACTCTGAACGTGAATGGGCTTAATGATCTCATCAAAAGGCACATGGTTTCAGACTGGATAAAAAAGAAAGACCCATCTATTTGCTGTCTACAAGAGAATAATTTGAGACATAAGGACACCTACAGCCTGAAAATGAAAGGTTGGAGAACCATTTACCATTCAAATGGTCCTCAACAGAAAGCAGGGGTAGCAATCCTCATATCAGATAAATTAAAGTTTATCCCAAAGACTGTAGTAAGAGATGAAGAGGGACATTATATCATATTTAAAGGATCTATCCGACAAGGGGACCTAACAATCATGACTATTTATGCCCCTAATGTGGGAGCTGCCAAGTATATCAATCAATTAATAACCAAAGTTAAGACATTCTTAGATAATAATACAGTAATACTGGGAGACTTCAACAAAGCACTTTCTACAAATGACAGATATTCTAAGCACAACATCTCCAAAGAAACAAGAGCTTTAAATGATACACTGGACCAGATGGATTTCACAGATATTTACAGAACTTTACATCCAAATGCACTGAATACACATTCTTCTCAAGTGCACATGGAACTTTCTCCAGAATAGACCACATACTGGGTCACAAATCAGGTTTCAACGGATACCAAAAGATTGGGATTGTCCCCTGCATATTTTGAGACCATAATGCTTTGAAACTTGAACTCAATCATAAGAAGAAGTTTGGAAGAGTCTCAAACGTGGAGGTTAAAGGGCATCCTGCTAAAAGATGAAAGGGTCAACCAGGAAACTAGAGAAGAATTAAAAAGATTCATGGAAACTAATGAGAATGAAGATACAACCATTAAAAACCTTTGGGATACAGCAAAAGCAGTCCTGAGAGGGAAATACATTGCAATACAAGCATCCTTCAAAAAAATGGAAAAAACTCACATACACAAGCTAACCTTACACCTAAAGGAACTGGAGAAAGAACAGCAAATAAAACCTACACCCAGAAGAATAAGAGAGTTAATAAACATTGGAGCAGAACTCAATGAAATAGAGAGCAGAAGAACTGTAGAACAGATCAACAAAACCAGGAGTTGGTTCTTTGAAAGAATTAATAAGATAGATAAACCATTAGCCAGCCTTATTAAAAACAAAAAGACTCAAATTAATAAAATCACAAATGAAAAAGGAGAGATCACAACCAACACCAAGGAAATACAAAAGATTTTAAACACATATTATGAGCACTATATGCCAATAAATTAGGCAATCTAGAAGAAATGGACGCATTTCTGGAAAACCACAAACTACCAAACCTGGAACGGGAAAAATAGAAAACTCGAACAGGCCGATAACCAGGGAGGAAATTGAAGCAGTCATCAAAAACCTCCCAAGACACAAAAGTCCAGGGCCAGATGCTTCCCAGGGGAATTCTATCAAATGTTTAAAGAAGAAAGAATACCTATTCCACTAAACCTGTTCCAAAAGATAGAAAGGGATGGAATACTTCCAAGCTCATTCTATGAGGCCACCATCACCTTAATTCCAAAACCAAAGACCCCACCAAAAAGGAGAATTATAAACCTATATCCCTGATGAACACAGATGCAAAAATTCTCAACAAGATACTAGCCAATAAAATCCAACAGTACATTAAGAAGATTATTCACCATGACCAAGTGGGATTTGTCCCTGGGATGCAAGGCTGGTTCAACACTTGTAAAGCAATCAACATGATAGATCATATCAACAAGAGAACAAACGAGAACCATATGATCCTCTCAATAGATGCAGAGAAAGCATTTGACAAATTCAGCATCCATTCCTGATCAAAACTCTTCAGAGTGTAGAGATGGAACATTCCTCAGCATCTTAAAAGCCATCTCCAAAAAGCCCACAGCAAATATCATTCTCAGTGGGGAAACACTGGGATCCTTTCCCCTAAGATCAGGAACACGGCAGAGATGTCCACTCTCACCACTGCCATTCAACATAGTACTACAAGTCCTAGCCTCCGCCTTCAGGCAACAAAAAGAAATAAAAGGCATTCAAATTAGCAAAGAAGAAGTCAAACTCTCCCTCTTCACGGATGACATGATACTGTACATAGAAAACCCAAAAGACTCCACCCCAAGATTGCTAGAACTCATATAGCCATTCGGCAATGTGGCAGGATACAAAATCAATGCCCATAAATCAGTGGCATTTCTATACACTAACAATGAGACTGAAGAAAGAGAAATTAAAGGATCAATCCCATTTACAATTGCACCCAAAAGCATAAGATACCTAGGAATAAATCTAACCAAAGAGGTAAAGGATCTATACCCTAAAAACTACAGAACACTTCTGAAAGAAATTGAGGAAGACACAAAGAGATGGGAAAATATTCCATGCTCAGGGATTGGAAGGATTAATAGTGTGAAATGTCAATGTTATCCAGGGCAATTTACACGTTCAATGCAATCCCTATCAAAATACCATGGGCTTTCTTCAGACAGTTGGAACAAATCATCTTCAGATTTGTGTGGAATCAGAAAAGACCCCGAATAGCCAAGGGAATATTGAAAAAGAAAACCAGAGCCGGGGGCAGCACAATGCCAGATTTCAGGTTGTACTACAAAGCTGTGGTCATCAAGACAGTGTGGTACTGGCACAAAAACAGACATATAGATCAATGGAACAGAATAGAGAATCCAGAGAGGGGCCCTCAACTCTATGATCAACTAATATTCAACAAAGCAGGAAAGACTATCCACTGGAAAAAATCCAATCTCTTCAATAAATGGTGCTGGGAAAATTGGACATCCACATGCACAAGAATGAAACTAGACCATTCTCTTATACCATACACAAAGATAAACTCAAAATGGATGAAAGATCTAAATGTGAGACAAGGATCCATCAAAATCCTAGAGGAGAACACAGGCAACACACTTTTTGAACTTGACCACAGCAACTTCTTGTAAGATACATCTATGAAGGCAAGGGCAAAAAAAAAAAGGCAAGGGAAACAAAAGCAACAATGAATTATTGGGACTTCATCAAGATAAAAAGCTTCTTCACAGCAAAGAAACAGTCAACAAAAGTAAAAGACAACCTACAGAATATGAAAAGATATTTGCAAATTACACACCAGATAAAGGGCTAGTATCAAGATCTATAAAGAATTTATGAAACTCAACAGCAAAGAAACAAATAATCCAATCATGAAATGGGCAAAATACATGAACAGTAATCTCACAGAGGAAAACATAGACGTGGCCAACAAGCACATGAGAAAATGCTCTGCATCACTTGCCATCAGGGAAACACAAACCAAAACCACAATGAGATACCACCTCACATTAGTAAGAATGGTCAAAATTAACAAGATAGGAAACAACAAATGTTGGAGATGATGTGGATAAAGGGGAACCCTCTTGCACTGTTGGTGGGTTGTGAACTGGTGCAGCCACTCTGGAAAACCATGAGGAGGTTCCTCAAACAGTTAAAAATAGGGCTACCCTATGACCCAGCAATTGCACTGCTGGGGATTTACCCCAAAGATACAGATGCACCCCAATGTTTATAGCAGCAATGTCCACAGTAGCCAGACTGTCGAGGGAGCCTCAGTGCCCATTGGAAGACGAAAGGATAAAGAAGCTGTGGTCTATATATACAATGGAATACTAGTCATTAGAAATGACAAATACCCACCATTTGCTTCAACATGGTTAGAACTGGAGGGTATTATGCTGAGTGAAGTAAGTCAGTCAGAGGACAAACATTATATGGTCTCATTTATGTGGGGAATATAAAAAATAGTGAAAGGCAATAAAGGGGAAAGGAGAGAAAATGAGTGGGAAATATCAGTGAGGGTGACAGAACATGGGAGACACCTAACTCTGGGAAACAAGTAAGGGGTAGTGGAAAGGGAGGTGGGTGGGGGGATGGGGTGCCTGGGTGATGGGCACTGAGGGGGGCACTTGACGGGATGAGCACTGGGTGTTATACTGTATGTTGGCAAATCGAACTCCAATTAAAAAAATATACAAAATAAATAGATGGTTTGATAGAGTATAGTAAATGATATATAAATACAAGACATGAAAAAGAATTTTAAATCAGCATAACTTCTAATAAAATAACAAAATACCATTTTATGTATGAGAAATATTAAAAATGCTACAAAGTAGGGTAATTGTGTAAGAAGAAAACGAAAAAAAGAGTGGCAATAGGAAAAATATTCTCAATTTTATTATTTTTGGTATTTAAAACAATTTGGCAGTGAAAACTTTATTCATTGGAAACCTACCAGGAATAATAAAGTTTAGTTGTTTTGGTTAAAGCCAGTTTGTCAATCCTCAAAACCCGCCACCCCAGAGGTCCTGAGGAGATAGTTTGAAACCAATCTAATCTTCATCAAGGACAATTGGACAGCAGGTGAAATATGACTGTAGGTTAGTGAAGCCTACTCTTCTTTACATCTGTATTTTCTCTGGATATTCATATTCTGCCAAAATTTATTTCCCTAGATGGAAAATGTTGAGATATTCATTTGGCTTACTTCTTTCCCATTAGTCTGTTTATATCATTTAAAATAAATTGACTTGTATTGACTTCAAATCTCTGAATCCTTCCAGTTAATAAACATATCTTTCTATTCCACTGGTTCATTAAATCCAACTGTTTTTCTTTCTTTGACAGGAATCTTACAAACAATAGTTACCCCATAGAAAGAAAAAAAAAATATCTGGATGAGAAGTGCTGATATAATTACTCTTACACGTCAACAAATTAATTGCATGACTTGCTAAGTGTTGCTCAAATATTAACAATTAAACAATACTAAAGAAAATATAGTGTAGTCTCTCACTCTTATACTAAGATCATTCCAAATAATTAATTATATGATCTGTTTTAAGCTGAAAATACCTATTTCACACAGTTAGTATGTAAGCTCATAGAAACTGATGATTCAGGATCAGCAGTATGATAATGTAAGTTTAATTTTCAAATATTAAGTTCCGTTAAATATTCAAAATTCATTTCAAAAAGAATGTATTATGCACTTAAAATTAAAGAGTCATAAAAATGTTCATATCTGATAGCCATTAATATTAAATGTAATGATTAAATATTAAATGCAGATATTTAAAATATAATTTATCAGAAAGTTCCTTCATATATTAGTGTGTACTATCTAGAAAAACATAAGATCTATATGATCACCCTGCTGTCTTTATATTCATCATCTTAAAATTTTGCTTATTTAGGAATCTTTCTTGTGAATCGTTTTAATCAATATTAAAATACTTTGAGTTAATAAATTAGACTTAACTGCCTAACAATTTAAAAAGTTCTCATTTGACTTTATTAAACTTAGTCACTAAAATCATTGTTGTCAAGGTTACCAATGACCTACTTTTTGCTAAGTAAAAAAATAAATCAGCACTTAATCTTATTTAACCTTCCAGTAACGTTTGACCTTGCTGATGATTTTTCTTACTTTTTTTTAATTGCAAAATTATTACACCAAAACTGAAGGGCAGTCAAATAATGTAGAAGTGTCTGAACTATCAATTGAAAGGCATTACCTCTTTCCTTCCACTCTGCAGAGATAACTACAGTGAGCAATGAGATACAGGGACACATCTCTCAAATACATGTTCACACTCATCCAAATGATCATGTCAATAAAAATGCTAAAAATATTTAAAACAAGTTAATGAACATATTGCCATTATAAAAATTAATAAGCAAACAGGAAATTAGCTTGGTGGGCCATATAATTTGGTGATGATCCTTAAAACCACAAACACTGACTCTCCATTTTTGACTCATTGTTGCACTGATCAGCTGCTACAACACCCAGCAGCTCAGCTGTCTTCTAGCTCAGCTGAGCTCCTGACAAATGATAATTTAAAATAGAGGCAGGAATCTGCTTATACTTATACCACAGAAGGAAGCCACCAAAAAATCCTGTAGGCATTCTGCTAATCTAAGGCTGCAGAGTGTTGGGCCCCAAAAAGTAAACAAATGAAAAATCAACAACTATTTCAAGAGCATAGCAGCAGAATTTTTTTTTTAAATTACAGGAAAATATTATTAAAATAGAAATTGACATTAAGATACATGTAATTAATGTTCTCGGAAATATCCATGATGCGGGATATGAGAAAATCACATGCAAATATAGCACACAAGACAAATAAAAGGAAAATACAGCAAAGAAAGTAAGAGATAAGGAAAGATATCTACAAACTGTCAAGGTATATTTGGTTAGGATTCCTGTGGGAGAAAACAGAAGAAATAGACACAAAATAAGGAAGGAAATAACAATAGAATATTAAAATGAATGCAAAGTCAACAGTTCTTTTATGGGCCGTGCTTTTCATGTCCTGCCTAAAGAGTTTGGGCCTAATCCAATATTACAAAGATTTTTCTTTGATTCTTTCTAGAAGTTTTATGGTTTTAGCTGTTATATTTGAGTCTTTGATTCACCTTAATTGTTGTGTGTGCTGGAAGATTAGGGATCATGTGTTCTTTCTTTTTTGCCTATAGATGCACAATTGTTGTAGCACCATTTGTTGAAAAGATTGCCCTTTTCCCATTGAGTTAACTTGGCATGTGCGTCAGAATTACGTGGCCAGGGATGCTTGGGTGGATCAGTGGAGGAGCGTCTGCCTTTGGCTCAGGGCATGATCCCGGGGTCCTGGGATTGAGTCTCTCATCGGGCTCTCTGCAAGGAGCCTGCTTCTCTTCACTGTGTCTCTGTCTCTCTTGGTGTCTCTCATGAACAAATAAAATCTTAAAAAAAAAAACAAAAAAACAAGAATTATTTGACCATATATGTGTAGGTCTGTTTCTGGATTTTACTTTCTTTCATTTTTCAATGTCTGTTTTTATGCCAATACCAGATTGTCTTGATTATTTTTATTATTTTTTTTTTATTTTATTTTATTTTATTATTATTATTTTATTTTATTTTATTATTTTTATTTTATTTTATTTTATGCTCCTGATTATTTTTATTTTATGCTCCTGATTATTTGTTCACATTTTTTTTTTGTGGTGTCCACATTTTTCCATAAGCTTATTGGTGGTTTGCATTTTCTTTCTAACATCTTTTTTTTCTAAAAATTTTTAAATTGTTATTCCTTTTATTTTGGGTTTTTAATGTTTTTTTCTTAATAAACATTCTGTATTATTTTTTCTATATTTCCCAAGTTTATACTTACATTTGAGTCTAGTCTTCTATTTTTAATTTTGAAGGATTAAAAACATTATCCATATTTTTCTTTTTTTTTGTCTTTATTTTTTTTAATTTATTTTTTATTGGTGTTCAATTTACTAACATACAGAATAACCCCCAGTGCCCATCACCCATTCACTCCCACCCCCCGCCCTCCTCCCCTTCTACCACCCCTAGTTCGTTTCCCAGAGTTAGCAGTCTTTACGTTCTGTCTCCATTTCTGATATTTCCCACACATTTCTTCTCCCTTCCCTTATATTCCCTTTCACTATTATTTATATTCCCCAAATGAATGAGAACATATAACGTTTGTCCTTCTCCGACTGACTTACTTCACTCAGCATAATACCCTCCAGTTCCATCCACGTTGAAGCAAATGGTGGGTATTTGTCATTTCTTTTTTTTTTTTTTTTTTTAAAGATTTATTTATTCAGAGAGAGCGCAAGAGAGGCAGAGACACAGGCAGAGGGAGAAGCAGGCATCATACAGAGAGCCTGATGTGGGACTTGATCCAGGGTCTCCAGGATCACACCCCGGGCTGCAATTGGCCCTAAACCGCTGCTCCACCAGGGCTGCCCGTATTTGTCATTTCTAATAGCTGAGTAATATTCCATTGTATACATATTTTTCTTTATGATTTTCCCCATTGCTGCTAGGCTTAGATAGTTCATCCCAGCTACTAACCTGTTTACTATGCATTTACATTTTGCTAGTATTTTAAGTTTTTATTTTTCTGCTTTATGTTTCATTTTTTAAAGCTTTTAACCAGTTTTGTTTGCATATGGACTCAGTCATGTCCATCGAAATTCCTTCCTGAGATTTTTCCACAATGCACTACAGAGGAATCTATTTTTCCCCTTTGATTCCAGTGCTACAGGGTTGTAATCCCACAGATGGCAATTGTTTTTTTCCACACATGGCAAAACTCCACTAGAGAAGGATGCCAGTACACAGAGAGGAGATAGCTCTGATAAGCACAGTCCAGTGGCCGTAAGTGCAGATTACAGCATGTAACTATATGCATATACATCTAGGAGTTTCTCTATAAAGACTTATTTACCTTCCTTCCTAAATTCCAATGTCCACAAAGTAAGGAAATCTCTTTTATTCTCTGATCAAGTCTGGAATAGAAAATAAAAAGGTACACACAAATATCTGTTGAATGAAAAATAAGAATTATCTGCATTTTGGATACATGAACCAATACCTTCCTTCTTTCTGTTTAATATTGTATGAGTTGTACTTTTGTTGCTTGCAACTAAACCATGCCTGTCGTATGCCCTTCCTCTCTTTCTTTGGGTTGATAACTCTGTTTCTTCATTTTATAGTTATTTGGCATAAATGCAGTTTTTTTTTTGTTTGTTTTGTTTTGTTTTAGTTTACCGTTGCTTAGATGAAGAGAGTTCTAGCTAAAGAGAATGTTTCAGGAGCCAGAGTGTCTGTATTGTTTTATTCTGTACTCTTTGAACTTCACAGAGATGTGACACTTTCTAGGATCTAAGTAGGTCTTTCTATTAGGATTGTACTGGAATAAAATAAATCCTTTAATGCATGAATCTCTATCTGAACCATCAGAATTCATGAAAAACATTAATTTCCATGTGCATTGTTAACAAGGTTCTTCTTTGCTACCTCACTTGAGCAGATATTTTGTATCTCAGGACTACATTTTCTAGAATACAAAGGCATATGCTACCACTCCTTTATTCATTGTCCTGTTTCCTGCCTTTTTGTTTGTTTATTTTCTGATAATTTAGTCTATCAATTGATATTAAAGGATCAAGGTTGAAGGATGAAGGTTGATTAAATGAGTATCCATTGAGTAGAGGGATAGTCAGAGCCAACGCGTGGTGAACAGATGAAGCTAATGTCAGGCAATTCTGGATGGCGAATTTCAGTCATGACACTCTATCTCTTTTTGCCAGAAATAATGTCTGCCCTGCACTCTGCCAACTACCTGTTATATAAAATATTCTAGGCATACCTCTGAGGACTGGAGGAAACAACTCCATGTGTACTGTTTTCAGACATTCGGTGTCTAATGACTAGTATGTTATGGGAGAGGTGAGAGACTTGAGTCAAGAAGAAAAAACAGGAACAATTTTCCCAAAGGAAAAAATGTGCACAGTGAAAAATATAGATAAAAAGCTCTATTGCTGTGCAATTTCATCTGTGAGAGACATGGGCGGCTGCTTGCTGATGTCTAAGGGATGTTTTATTTCTTTTGTTGGTAACTGCACTTACAATTCCTTCTAAATTTTCCAGAACTTAATCCTTCAATGCATTATTTTCTATTCCATCCTTGTTATTAATTTAAAAATGTTAATGTGAGGGTTTTGAAGGAAATGTGACTTATAAATCTTATAAATTCATATAATTCACAGTCTTGGCTACCACCCAATATTGCTTTGAGATGATTAAATACTTCCTATTATTAAGTGCTCCAAAGAGCAAACTCCATGGAAAGGAAACTATTGCATTAAATAATGTATTAAACAACAAAATAAATAGTTAACCCCCCTGTATTCAAAATAGTAAGTTGTTAGCAGGTATATTAAATAAAATTATCACACACTGTTCGTGACATAAAATTTATAGTTGCATTATTATTTTGCCTTTTGATTTTCCACAATAAGAATTTATGGAATTTATTGGTTCTAGGGGGGTAACAGCTTATATAACAGAATCATTTGTATTCTAACGTGTACATTTCAAAGGCAATAAAAATTTATTTTATTTCAGTAATTATTATCATATTTTAAAAACTTTACTTGGAAGTTCTCCATTTCTGATGGGTAGACAAACTAATGCACTCAATAGAAAATACCTTTTAAAATTTTTTAAACAAATATTGATTTTTAAGAATTAAATGCAATGATCCTGTCCCTTCCTCATGGTTGGCTTTGACTCCACTCCTTTCTTTCACAGAGACACATAGAAAGTAGAGTTTATACTCCTTTTTTTTTTTTTTTTAAGATTTTATTCAGGAGACAGGAGAGAGTGCAGGAAGGTACAGAGGGAGAGAGAGAGGGACAAGCAGACTTTGCACTGAGTACAGAGCCCAACGTGAAGCTTGATCCTGCAACTCTGAGACCATGACCTAAGCTGAAACCAGGAGTCAGACTCTGACTGAGCCACCCAGGCACCCCGAACTTATCCTCTTTACTTCCACTCTTATTCAACATTCAGAAAACCAACTTTCCTTGAATGACTACACTGTAGGACTATAGGGTTGCATTAGATATGTTACCTATCTTGTCTAATATGTAATACAAAGTACTAGTACATTGCCTTAGAGATTAGAGATTAATTGTTATCACTCACCCTTCAACTCCTTGATATCTTTCATTAGACTCCACTGCAGAACGTGGTCATATAATGATTGCAGATATATTACAATTATTAGAATCCAGTGATATCTTCTTAATCTTCCTCTTTTCTATATTTCCTATGGCATTTGACAAGTATTAACACTAAGGTCCAGCATGGATGAGTAGCATGGATGGAAAGTTTCATTTATCTCTCACTGAAAAGATCCCTGTAATAGCAGAACTTTTCCAGGATTACACGGGCTTTCTCACATTTCCATAGCCTCTGGCTCCTATGTCCTGTGACCTCTTTTTCCCCTAAATGTTCATGGTGTGGCTCTTGCTTGTGACTTTCACTCTGACATGTGAATTCCTAGGTCCTTCCTATTTGGTCTTTTTCAATGTCTTGCTGTAGACATTTTTGACTGTTGCTAACAGAACTGTCTCATTTCCTCCTGGCCAATCTCATGGGAGGAGTTCAAAGTTCTCTTCCTTTTGACTCTTAGACCTATACCTCTAGCCATACCTATCCTTTATGCAGTTTAAATATGTTTTCCCAAGTGTCTGCAATTTGTTTCACCCTGAAAGGTTTTGCAGACATTTCAATATTAAGTTAAAAGTGAAGGTATTTTTTCCACATGTATGAATTGATAATGTATTCCATTTTGTGGCTTTGAGGAAGTTAATTAAACTTTTCCCTTAATTTCCTCATTAAAAATTAAATGTTTAATTTGGGAAAAGAAAAATATCTTCAAAGCTAGGTCACTCTTAAAGGCCTTCTCCTCCCATAAACACATATGTTCCCTATCTTTCATTTTTTATTTCAAGTCAGTTTTGGGGGGTATGGACCAGGGTAGAATAGACTTAAGAACAGATATAGAGGAGAATCTGATGATATCTACATTTTTCTGTTAGCCAAGATTTTCAGTTTAGCTTTCTTTAAAAATTGTACTTCTTTTTAAATAGGAATATCTAACACAACTAAAGCAAAATTCTAATTTGACACTCGAAGAGCTCTTAAATAGAGCTCTCTTAAAAGAGCTTCATGCATGATATGCTCTGCTTTATTAAATGCACATTTTTTCCAGCTTATATGGGATAAGAACTAGGGAAGTAAACTAAGTAAGAAATAGAGATATTGATAGCCTGTTCTTAACAAATTTGTAGGAATGGGTGCAGGGGAAATATATATCACAGTTTTCCCAAAAGAAATGACCATTAAAGAATCAAAGAAACTTTAAAAATAAAATGACGTTTCCTTTCATAAGTTAAATTGGAAACCCACTGGCATATGTATTTATTCATTTATATAAAAACAACATTTGTTAGATAACTAATGTGTTTCAGGAAGCTAGAGCATCTGTAACTAACAGACAAGTGCGAATTTTAGGAGAAAAATTTATCAAGTGCTTTATTAATAGGCTAGTATTGAAAACTGCTGTTCAGAATGCTAGGTTTTCCTCCCTGCATGCTCATGTATTTGGAGACATAAAAGGGCATTATGGGCCAGAATTAAGAGCAGAGCAGAAATTAGGAGTTTCCTCCTCAGGGTAGCAGATACACACAAAAAAATGAACATCTGCATTTGACTATGGGGAGCTGACTAACAATTCATGTTCAGCTTATGATCTAAAGAGGAATTCAATAGAAATCATTGAGACCACTAGGGTGCATTAATAGGAATTTATTGTGGAAAATAGAAAAATGTGTAAGATAACTTGTGTTCTCAGTCCGAACTAAGGAAAAACAAAAGTGAGGAATAAAATATTAATAAAAGCAAAGCCGGAGTGTATAACTGAAAAAGAAAATGTACAACAAAGGGTTTAAAACTTTATTCAAACTGGCTTACAGAAAACTGATTCAATGAGGTTGAGGAAATATATAAGGATTCCATTCGGAATTCAGATGAAAATGTGGCCAATGAAAAGACACAAATCTCAAGACAGAGAATAAAAATTCAACACAAATCTGCTTGAGTTTCCCTAAGAAGAGAACACAAGTAATGACATAGAAATAATAATCAGAGAAATAATGAATGTTTTTCTGAGATGAAGAAAAACCAGGAATTCCATAAAGAACTCAATCTACATCTGGCAATCAAAAATATCCAAAATTTCTAATGCGGCCTAGAGCTGACAGTTATTGTTTCAGATACACAGCCCCAAATTCCCAGGGCAAATAGCAAGAACACTTTTCTTATGTGTCTGTGGATCCGATGTGTGAGTTAGCTGGGAGGGGGTGGGGGCTGATCCAGGGGGTGCTTGACAGTGTGGCCATCACAGTCTGCTGCACATCTTGTTTGGGAGTCAGGCTAAATGGCTAAGTACCTCCCCAGATCACCCTTCTCATGGCTATAGCAAAGACAAGCGAAGGGAAGTACAAACACACAAGCACACATCAAAGCTTTGCTTGCATCACACCTCTTCATCTTCTACCTATGAAACAAATTGTGTGGTTGAACTACTTCAAGTAAATTCTGTAAGCAAATTGAGTCTATTTAGTGCAGTCTAAAACAATTGCCATTTCTTAGAGGAGCTATGAATTAGGGGGAAAAAAGTCAGTTGCAACTAGAAAAGAATATGTGTGCTCTTCTTTGCTGTAATGAAAGACAAGCTTTCATGTATTCATGTATTCATTTAATAACTCTACTGACTTAATTTTTATGGATTTCTGATGTAATCCACATCTAAATTAAATGTATTCTGTAAATTCTTTGCAAAGGTTATAGTTTGAATTTTGTCACTACGAGAGGAAAAGAAACTTTGATTCTGTTGTCTTTTTTATTCTAATAACATATTACTCCTCCTTTTCCTAGTGATTCATTTATTTCTAAATATAAAAGTATGTGGTTTTGCTTTGATGAGATTTAGAATTATATCACCTCTGTGATTCATCACTCATCTCTAGAAGAAGATAGGTAATTTTGGTTAAATCACTCCCAAAGTAATAAGCTTAAAGACTCTTTTCTGGCTTTCACAAAATCTAAAGAGAGCTGACCTGCTAATAAAATACCATTTATGTAACAATCCTTGGGCAAAATGAAAAGTCTACTTGGAAGAAAACATATTAAGGACTCCAAAAGTGACTGTGTGTGTGTGTGTGTATGTGTGTGTGTTGCAATATCTTACAATAATTACTGGGGACAGGTAGAAATTTTCACGTATTTTAAAAAGTAATAACAAATAGGAAGCAGGTGTCATAAGAGGAGGTGTAAGAAAAGAGACACTTTTGTGTACTGTTCTGGAAGTCACAACTACTGTAGCCATTCTAGACAGAAAATCTACAGCACTTAGTGAACTGAAGTATAAATTGTTTTTGCTCGAAAATGGCATTATGAAGTTTAAAGACATGCAGATGAGAGAGGGTCAGGTTTAACAATGAGAAATAAAATGCATTATAACAAATGAGCAAAATATTATATTCTAAAACAAAGATGTTATTTCCAATAACTCTAGTAACTGTAACCACTCCTTATATATACAACACACAGTAGTGAAAAAAAAAGTCTGCAAATGAAATAAACAAAATTTGAGACCAAAAGAGAGAGATTCCTGGATGACCTCTGAATTGAAAGTAGTACTAATATGGTTAAAATTGTAGGTAAAGGGCTTGGATTAATGAGTTTAAAAAATTACCACACATGGATGCAAGTTTAAGAATACACCTTCAACATGGTATATTCTGGTTAAGATCAACATTTTCCTTGACTTGCATTGCCTCACCTATCCTGCTGGACACCCTGAAATAGAGTCAGAAGCTCAAATTCTTACTTCAAGCTAATGGCTGAGCTGAGTGAAGTCCCATTGAAGGCTACTTCCAGCAAGAACACAAGCCCCTTCTCAAAGGTTCCTGCTACTCTGCACAGCATTTTTATTGCCACAGAGGAAGAAAGACGTTTGAGTTTTTCCAGAAAAGATAGAGACAAAACTGTTTGCATGAATCTCCTGATATCTAAATGTATTTGGTTTTATCTTCAGAATTCTGGAGCACAGAATTAAATTAATACTATTACTCAGCATATGACACATAGTTGTAATCAATTCTCTAAACCCAAGATCTGTTTTATTTGCTTCCTTTTCATATTTCATTATATTTCACTTTTAACCCAGTTCAAATGTTTCATTTTATTTTATTATCCTCTTCACTCTTATTCTGGACATGCATTCCTTTCCACTCCTTATGCACTCCTTTAAAGCATCCTCTATGTTTTAGCCACTGATATCCTTACTGGGAATGTTATGGGTTAAATTATGTCACCCCCCAAAAAAAGAAATGCTGAAGTCCTAGCCCCCCACGACCACAGTATGTGACTTCATTGAGAAATAGGGTTGTTGCAGATTTAACCAAGTTAAGGTGAGATCGTTAGCATAGACTAGCATTAGAACCCAGTATGTTTGATACCCTTGTAAGAAGGGGAGATTTGGATGCAGTGACAGCTATACACATGGGAGAACACCAAGTGAAGATAAAGTAAGAGGTGAGGTGATGCTCCTACAAGCCAAGGTATGCTGCAGACTACCCGCTTACACTAGATGCTAGAGGAAGGGATAGAACAGATTTCCCTCAGCGTCCTCCTGAGGAGCCAGCCCAGCTGACACCTTGAGTTCAGACTTCTGGCCTCCAGAGCTATTAGACAATATATTTCTGTGATTTAAGCCACCCAGTCTGTGTAACTTTGTTTCAGCACCCCCCACACCCTAATACAGGTGGCCATTTAGCTTGTCTACTGATGCCACTGTGATCAGTAATGCTCTGAGAAATGTACTCTTCTCTAACCCTCTTGTGATGTGTGACAGTTCTTCTGAGTTACAGATCTTAGAATAGGACACCTGCTTCATATGGTATATACACCATTAATTTCATTAAGTATTGCCAGACTTCTCTCCAGAATTGCTTTACCAGTTTACACTTCAACTAGAGCACAGCGCACCTGTCCCTTGCTCCCTTCTGAGGCATTTTTTAAATTTGTCAGCCTTTAGTCATGTGCTCTTCATCTGTACTGCGTTTTCCCCTTTCAGGAAATTATCTATTCATAACATTGAGTCTTTTTCTAATTGAAGAGTAGGATGATTCCTTTTTTTAATATTCAGAAACTACACTGAACTGAAAGTACTTTCTCCCACTCTTTTGCTCTTTTTAATTTTTATGTCATCTTTTTTGATGAACAGAAACTTTTATGAATATTTCCTGTTAGAAAAGATGCATTGATATTTTCCTTTACGGCTTGTGTATAATAATATATGGCTTAAGAATTTTCTCCCTACCCTGAAATTATAGTGACACCACCCCCCAAATTTGCTTCAAAACTTTTAAGGTTTGCTTAGCACATTAAAGTCTCTGAGTAACATGAAATTGATTTTTCAGGATGGTGTAAAGTAACACAAACATCTATTTTCTCATGTGTCAGATGTATCTATTGTCCATTCTGTTCTTTCTCACTGGTATGTAATGGCAGCTTTGTCAGGCATCATATATCTAGGTATTCATATTTCTATTTCTAGACTTGATCTATTTTCCTATCCAGAATTGCTCTATCAGTTTATACTTTATAAAGTCACATAGCTTTATGCACATGGATTTACAATAGTATATGACAAAACAATGTTTTTAGCTTTCTATATAAATTTAAAAATCAGTTTGAGTTCCGCAAAAATTTCTATGAGAATCCTGAGCAGGGTTGTAGTGAATTATAGATTTATCTCAGAATTTATATCACCAAATAACTATAACATCCACTCTCCAAATAAGGACAAGTTGGAGAGTTGCCAACATCTTTATTATTGCTTGACAATTTTATTTTATTTTATTTTTTTGCTTGACAATTTTAAATGGTTCTTTGAGAATACTGTTCAAAAACTATTTTAAAACATAAAATCCAAAAAAAACTCATAAAATCCTTTCTAAAACATGAAAGTAGTATATATAATTTTCTTAAAAACATTTTATAATCATTTTATATTGATAATTTGAGCATGAAATATAACATAAACAAATTATGTTTGGGATATGTATGCACGTTTTTAAAAAGATTTATTTATTTATTCATGAGAGAGATAGAGAAGCAGAGACATAGGCAGTGAGAGAAGCAGGCTCCTCAGAGGGAATCTGATGTGGGACTCAATTGCAGGATGCAGGATCACACCCTGAGCCAAAGGCAGATGCTCAACCACTGAGCCACCCAAGTGTCCCATATATGCACATTTTGATTATTGTTTTTCATATCTGCCTTTAAAGCCATATCTCTGGTTATTTCTAAAGACTTTTTTGTTTCCCATGCTCTTATTATTTCTTAGTTGTTTGAAGGTATATGTACATTTATTTAAAGTCAGATTTATGATAATTATATTTGGAATTGTTGATATCAATCAGCTTATCTCACTGGGCTGTAATATGCTTCATAAAAATCTTATCACTATAGATGTTAATAGTCTTGCACAGTGAAGAACACTTTCTGTTAGAAGATATTCTCAGCTATAAATTTGTCACATGCAATTTTAATTCCACAGAAATTGCTTTTGGCCTTCTTTCAGAGACGCTTTCTTTAGCAAATATTTTAAATAATTTATCAGATAATGATTTATATTTGTGGTTATTTTGATTGTTTTGTCAAATCTAGGTGTTACAAAATGGAAGGATTCTTATATGCATCTGATCCTGGTATAGAATATAAATTGATTTTATCAAATGTAGGAATCTAAATTGCTCTTTCCACATGTCAAGATATCCTAAATCACAAGTACAGAATTTAAATATTAAAACATGTACATCATTATTATTAGATAATCAATGAAATAATTTTTATAAACTTGTTTAATGTATATGGAAGTTATTTATTTTTCAAAAACGAATTTTAAAATTTTGTTTGCACAAAATTATTTTAGATTCATCAATATAATTAAACCAAATTTTTAGTCAACAAATATGTGTTTAATTTGTATTATTTTATTTATTCTTTAACATCCTTTTCGCTCTCCAGAGTGACCTTATAAGATAACAAATTAAGAAGTCAGTATATATATATAATTATAAATACAACTGTTATTTCATTACAAATATCTTATTTTGAATTAATAGATATCTCATCTTTATTTAAATATTCCTCCTGGTGGTTGACTTTTTCCCACATATCTACTTTACAGTATCTAATTCCAATTTGTCCTATGGTTTCTTATCCTAAAATTTTATTTTTTCATGAAAATAAACCCTACATTTTTTGTAACATTCTATCTAGGACCAAATTTTTCATAGTTAGATACCAGCTACACTCTTGTGAAGGGTTAAAATCAAGAAGACTGACAAAACCAAATATTTGCAAGGACATAGAATAATTGAGACATGTGTTGACACTGAGAGTGTAAAACAGTATATCTAGCTTGGACAACAGATTTTTTTGTTTATTATAAAATGAATTTAATGTCCACACAAAGTCTTGAGCAATAAATGTTTATAATAGCTTTACTAATGATAATTAAAAAGTGGATAAAATAACTAAAAATTAGAACCCAAATGTCCATCAACAATTAAGTGGGTAAACAATTTTGTTGTAGGGGCACCTGTGTGGCTCAGTGGTTGAGCATCTGCCTGTGGCTCAGGTCATGATTCTGGGGTCCTGGGATCGAGTTCTGCATCAGGTCCCTGCAGGGAGCCTGCTTCTCCCTCTGCTTACATCATTTTGTTGTGTTCCTAAAATGGAACACTACTCACCAAGAATGAATGTATTGCTTATATGCATATGTGCATATTTGTGTGTATACATATATAAATATATTATATATATATGTATGTATAATGACAATATGGATGAATCTCATGGGTATTTTATTGAGTGTAAGAAGCCAGATATTAAAATGTAGTGTTCTGATAAAAATCAGAACAGTGGTTTCTTGATGAGGATGGTATGTTCTGAGGCAAATTGGTAAGGAATATAAAAGGGTATCAGTATATCTTGACTGACTTGTTTATGCATGGTCACACTTATCAAACTGTATTTTAAATCAGTATATTTTATTTTCTGTAAATTACAACTTAATGAAGATGGTCAGAAATGCCATTGTTTTTTCTATAACATTTCTGAAATCAAAAAATAAGATCAGAAGCTCTAAGCAATTTTGTACTCTATGCATAAAAATTTAATATGTTTTTTTCTGTGTAACAATGAAGTTTTAAAAACATTTGATAGTTTTTAAGAATAAAATACAACAGTATCAATAAAATCAAAATAATTTACTAGGGATATTTACATTTTATTTAATTTACTTTCTCAGATCTTATTTTAGCACTTTAAAAGATAGGTCAAATAGATTTGTTGCTATTATAATAGCCATGTCCTTTTAAGGAAACTAAATTAAATAACTTTCTTAAATGTGAAAAATATCTACAAAAAAAGAGCGAATAATCTCATTTTTATTACTAGATAATAGGCTTTATATTGGACTAATGGACTAATATTTTCCAAGCTATATTTCATAAAACAATAATTCTCTATAATATATTTCAAGAAAATACATATGTCTGTGAAATAATTTTTTAAATGTTTTCAACAAATGAACATAAAATCTTTTATGTGATAATTTATGAAACAATGCATAATATCTTTGAAAGTTAGAGAGTGACTTACAAGATAATCTGCTATAGAAACACATTGATATTTAGACAAAGTGACATTCTTCTTAAGAAACCCTCCAGTAGACATATATTTTGTAGTCAATGATGGCATAGCATGTTTCTTTCTATGATATGGTCTTTCAAGTGGTTAATAAAAAAAAATCACATCTTTTCTATTTCCTGCATGTTAAGAAGCTAAAATTATCATGTTGATATTGTTCTAATTTCATGCATTGATTAACAACCAGTGAGATGTTTTATTATTTTCATTAATCTGAGCATGCATTTTGGTGTTCGCGTTAATGTTCTGTCAACTGATTTTAATTAAAGAAGTGATCATGGGGAAAGAAGGAAACATTTATAATACATAATCTTACTATTACTGTAAGCATTTATTTTCTTGATGGTATAAATATTGTTAATACATAGAGCAACAATTTTTTCCTTGCTGATATTGATGCATATTTAATATATGGAATATAGTGGCACGTTTTGGGAGCAGAACAACTCACTACCCAAGGGCTCACAGAGTATCTGATTTACAAGTGTGAAATCCCACAAAATATTACCTCATCCTGAGGGATCCACTTTGGTAAAGGAAGTTGCAACAATGAACAGATGGCAATGGGATTCCATTTACAATGGGATGGATATCAAACAGAACCTGTTTGACCGCATGCATATTGGACTAGTCTTCTGAAAGCAGAGCAACAGTGTCAGTTTGGAGATAAAATCTGTATTAGTCAGGGCTCCCCAGAGTAACAGAACCAATAGGATACATGAAGGTATATGAGGAGATTTATTATAGAAATTGGCTCACACAATATGGAGGGTGAGATATGCATCAATTTATTACCTGTAAGCTGGAGAAGCAGGAAAACTAGTGGTAAAGTTCAGTCCAACTCTGACGGCCTCAGAACCAGAAGGCTGATGGTTTAAGTCATGGGATCCAAAGGCCAGAGGACCAGGATTTCTGATGTCTGAGAGCAGGAGAAGATGGCTGAAAAAACTAAAGAAGAGGGATGTAAAATTCACCGTCCCTCCACTTTTTTGTTCTGTTCAGGCCCCCAACAGAATAAATGATGCTCCCTCGCACTGGAAAGGACAGTCTTCTTTTTCAATCTACCATGTCAAATGCTAATGTCCCAGAAACAGCCTTTCAGACATCCAGATATAACGTTTTTATCAGCTATTTGGGCACCCTTAACTCAGTCAAGTTGACCCCATAAGATTAACCATCAGAACACCTATGGCAACTCCATGTCTTAGCTCCCACTGTTGTGTTTGGTGTCTAAGGGTTGTTTTAGAACTTGAATGGCTAGATCCTTTTAAAAATTGGTCTCATTTTTTCACTGGCTTAATAGGCTTCTTATGTGTATATTTTTTATCTATTTCATGTGCCAATAACTACATTAAAAGTGTTTTGGTTTTTTTCCTAAAAATAATTATCAAGCCCAAATTGGTTTTTGCCACCTTTCCCTATTCCATTTCCTTCACTTTATAGCAGGAATCTTGAAACTTCAAGCTCAGGTAGGAAGCTATTTTAATCTCATTTCCTACTGTTTGTTGTTTTCCAACTCTCTGAAATCCACTTTTCTGTAATCACTCTATCCACATTCTGTCTGCCTACACCAACCAATTGTTATTTTAGCCAACCTTTTTCTTCATATTCCTTGTTATGCTCAGCTAGTATCAACCAAAATTCCTTATAATATTCTATTTGAATCTATTCCCTTATAATTCCAGATTTGATAGATATTATGAGTTGAATTGTGTTCCCACAAAATTCATATGTTGGAGGTTTAACCCCCAGGATCTCAGACTGTGGACTTAGTTGGAAATAGGGTCATTGTAGATGCAATTAGTTAAGTGAAAGGTTTACTGAAACAGGGTGCTCTGATCCAATATAGCTAGTGTTCTTATAAAAAGGGGAAATATGGACACAGAGAGAGAATTCTATGTAAAGATGAAAGTAGAGATTGGTTGGTGGTTGGTGCTTCCATTTTGCTTTCTCACCAACAATGCCATCTAACTTTTACCATCACTTTCAGTATTTCTCACCACCAAATTACCAAGCCAATGGCATACATTTAGATTTTTGTCATGGCAGCACTCTGCGTTAAGATAACACTTTTATATTAATCAAGACAATTATTTTTTTAATAAGGATTTTTTGAAAGTATTTATTTATTCATGAGAGACAGAGAGAGAGAGAGAGAGAGAGAGAAGCAGAGACATAGGCAGAAGGAGAAGCAGGCTCCATGCAGGGAGCCTGATGGGGGACTTGATCCCGGGACTCCAAGATCACGCCCTGGGCCGAAGGCAGGCACTAAACCGCTGAGCCACCCCGGGATCCCCTAATCAAGACAATTCTAACTGCTTTTATAAATAACACTGCCAAGTCTCAGTGGTGTATCGCAATAGGTATTTATTTTTTACTCACATAAGCCTAAGTAGCAGTGATAGAGAAAGAGGGACTATCTTTGCAGGGCCCTAGGCCAATAATGTAATCTTTGCCATCTTCAACATATGGTTTCCAGGTCACACTGGACATGTATATCAATCCAGCCTGCAAAGAAGACAGAGATCAGAAGACTATATGGTTAGACATGGAGGTGGCATTTATTAGTTCTACCTATAACTCCTTGTTCAGACATAAGCCATAAAACTACACCTAATTGTAAGAGATGCTGAGAAGGGTGATTTATCTATGATCTCAGGAGGCCAGTAAATGGATATAATGCCAATGATACAGTTTCTACATTCTATTAAGCATGAAACTACCCCATAAAAATTCAAGTAATTTCTTTTTTGGTGAAACAACTCTACATGAAAGTACTAAAACATTAAATATTAAAAATCAATTGGGGTGGAATTTCTTCATTTATCCCACAAAGACTTATCCTTTTGTCTCACTAGTAGAATAAAACCAGTTTAAGCAAAAAATGTAGATGTTATATTGGACATTCTCACTAATGTATTCCTTTCAGGCAAATCCCTGAAGACATCCAACTGGCAAACATAATTTTAATACCAAAGAGATGACTAAAGAGGTAAAATTCATACTGTGAATTTGATTTAAATTATGAGAAGTAGTTGGAAAATTAGTTTTAAAAGATCAAATGGACATGAAGAAAGCTGGTCCTAAGGTGATTGCCAATATTAAAAAACAAAAACAAAACCAAAACCAATTTCTTCTTGATTAATCTACTTGAGCTTTTTATAAGAAAAGTCATAAAAAAAAAAGTCATGAAAGCTGTATACATGAGGTTATTGAATTGACACAACTTGTATTAATTAGAGATTAATAATGATATCAAAGATTTTAGGATAAATGTATAAAATCATTAATATTATTATTACACTGCTTCCTTAAATTTGTATAGAAATAAACCGATGTTATCATGCATTTGCAGAATTTGACATGTTGACTCTAAAGTTTATGTAAAAATGCAAAGCACCCAGAATGGCTAAGACCTTAAAAAAGAAAAACCAAACTTAGAAATCTTAAACAGAATGGCTTCAAGATTTACTATAAGGCTATAGTAATTATTATGATAGAAATTGTAATAAGACTTGAAATAATAGAAATATTTTAAAAGTAGTGTCTCCAGACATGGGCCCATATGTATTTGATAAATTAATTTTTTTTTGACAGGGGGAAAGGTTGAGCCAGCAAAGGGGTGGAGAGGAGGGACAGAGAAAGAGGGAACAAATCCTAAGCAGACTCCACTCTGAGTGCAGAGGCAGTTGCAGAGCCAGAGTCATAAGATCAAGCCTGATCTGAGCAATAATCAAGAGTCAGACACTTAACTGACTGAGCCATCCAGGAGCCCCTGATAAATTAATTTTTGATAAAGATGATAAGATAATTCAACAAGAATGAAAACACATTCAATAAATGTTACTGGAAAAAAGTGAATATCTAAATGAGGAAAAAATAAGCTTAACCCATTATCTCATAACACACACAAAAACTATTGCAAGATAGATCATAAATGAAAATGTTTAAACTAAAACAATACGATTTCTAAAAGAAAACATAGAAAAATAACTCTTTCTCCCTTTCTTCTTACATTCTTTCTTACATTAGCCCTGCTTCTAAGACCTCCTAATTCAGTCAGGCCCATTCTAGATTTTCTAGAATAATCTCTCTTATATCTGCAAAATACTTTCACAGCGATAATTAGATTAGTGTTTGAATTTAAAAACTAACAATTGTTACCTAGCAAAACTGACACATCAAAAAAGAAACAAATTCACAAAATGAATTTCATCAAAATTAAATTTTTTGATCACTGAAAATCATAGTTAATAAAATGAAAAGTCAATCCACATATAGGGGGAATATAATAGCTATACTTAAATCTAACTAAGGACTCATAGTAAGCATATATAAAGAATCCCTACAAGTATGAAAGACAAAACTGAATAAAAATGGTCAAAAACTTTGTTTATTAAGTAGAATAGATAAATGTCCACTAAACACATGAAATGGTGTTCAGTATCTTTAATTATCAGGGAAATGCAAATAAAATAAAAACAAAATATTTCTTTATCTCACTAGAACAGCTAAAATTAAATAGACCTATAATACCAAGAAGGGGAAGGGGTGAGGGGCAATATTGTTAGTGTGAGTGAAAAACAGTACAACCACTTCAGAATATTGTTTGATGGTTTCTAAGAAAATGAAGAGTACACCTACTCTATCCAACAATTCTATATATTAGATATTTACCCAAGAAAAAAAATACGTATCTATAGAGTCTTATTAATGAATGGTACCAGTTTTATCATAAGTTCATAGGATCACTGAATTTTTAGTCTTGCTCTTTTGAATAATTTTCTAACACATTATTGTAAATATGTTACATTTTTATAATAGAAAACATCGCTGGGATGCATGGGTGGCTCAGTGTTTGAGTGTCTGCCTTGGGCTCAGAGTGTGATTCTGGGGTTCTGGGATCAAGTCTCATATCAGGCTCCCCATAGAGAGTTTGCTTCTCCCCCCTGCCCATGTCTCTGCTTCTCTCTCTGTGTCTTTCATGAATAAGTCAATAAGATATTTTTTAAAAAAGAAAACATCATTTAAATTCCAATATTTAGCTATTAGAGTTGTCATATTTTGTTCATACTTCTGCTAGATATGCATAACGTCACACAATTATATAAAAATGAGGATTTGACTATGAGAAAATATATATACTCATTATAAAACAAAACACAACGTGGAAATTTATGAACTAAGAAATGACTGATTCGGTGATTGATAAATAACAATGATTCAGAAAATATTATACAAATTTTAATTTCTCATAGAATTATCTAAGAGCTCAAGTGGTTGACATTTTACTCTGCCTCTTTCAATTCCTCTTTCTTCCCCTAATGCACTTACCAAACACACTTTGGATAAAATATGCTATCAGTCACTGAGAAAGTTTTTTAACTTGCCCTCACAGAACTAACAACAAATGCCAAGAAACCTGGTGATTTCCCAAGACTGAATTAAGTAAACAAAGAGGGGAATAAACTGGATTCAACTGAGAGACTTGCATATAAATAGAAATGTAAGTTTGAGAAAATGCTGAATTTTCCCCAGGAATTATCAAGTAATCATATTCCCAGATTTTAGGGCTGATGGTTGGGCAAGCAGTCATTATAAGATGATTTTCATAAGCAAACCTTTCAAAACGTCAAGGAAAAATATTTCTCATGGAATTTAACTTCTTTAGATTATAGAGCAGAGTATAGAAGAAAATTTGAGCACAATATTGATCCAGACCTTTAAAAAAGTGTTATATAGACAGAAAAATCACATACCAACAGAATACACGTGCAAAATTCTGAATAACATAATAGCAAACAGAATCTAGTGTTTGTTAAAAGTTTAACACAAAAAGATCATATGATATTTTTTCACCAGAAGTACAATAGTAGGATATGCATCTTGCTAATAAATTTTTAAATGAGCATAAAAACAGATGCTGTTATTTACTAAATTTAAGATACATTCTTGATGAACCAAAAGCTATAATAAAATGAGAACATGAAGTTATTACCAAAACCAAACAAAGTTTACAATTTCACACCCACCCACACACACATAAAAGAGCTACAACCTGAAATAATAAAGGCATGATAGTCTCAGAGTGGTTAAGAGCAATCTGGAGCCAGACTGCTTCGGGGTAATTCCTGGCTCTGGCATTTCTTTGTGACCTTAGGCAAATTCCATAACTCTCTGTGTTGCAAGCTTTCATATACAAAATGAGAGTAAACATAGTACACATCTTATTAGATTGTGGTGAGCATTCAGTAAATTGATGTATGTTAAGTGGACAGGTGTCTGACCATCAGTAAACATTATGTTGGAATCTATTCTTATGGATATCAGTATTGCTGTTTATACCAAGTTGAAAGATAATAAGAATACCTGCAACTCCTCTTCTAAAGCCTGCATTGATTTTATTTAAAATAAATTGAGGAAACTATGCTCAGATTAGATCCTCTTTTGAGTAGACTGGGACAGAAATTGGGTTGGGTGGCAAAGGTTAGCTTTCCCTTCCCTCTAGCCAGATCAATCAGCCTCCAAGAGGGTGAGTGAAATTGCTGATAAGTCTGGATATTTTTCCCATCTGAAGATAAACATAAGCATTCACTGAACACACACAACATTCAACAGCCGAGAGGAAAATGTAAAACATCAATACGTAGTCCCATCTGGAAAGAGAGAGAAAGCAAAACCACACATAGTACAAAATATTTAGTCTCTTAGCAACAAATTTCAGTTGCTATGCCACCTTCACCTTGCACTCTGCCTGCGACCCTGAAACAAAGCTCAATTTTCCTAAACCCTGGGAATTTCCCAAATTAGGAACTATTCTTAGTGCCAGAGTTATCACACTGAACAAAGAAACCAAAATCCCAGCCTTCAGAAAATATATGTGTTGCTTTAGGTGACAAAAAAAAAATTTAAATAGAAGTATAGAGTTTGGGTAGGCTGCAACTGTAGACAAGATAATGAGGCAGAGTTTCTCTGGAAAGCATCATTTGGATAAGGACCTGAAGGAAGGGCAAGGAGAGAGGGCAGGATATCAGTGGGGAAGAACACCATAGACCAAGCAAACATCTGGGGATCCTAGGGTAGGAGTGTATACAACATGTCCAAGTGGGGAAGCCGGAGTAGCTGGAGCAAAATGGAGCTGAGAGAAAGCAGACGTGCATGCAGTCAGATGTGAGGTGGGGCCAGACCAGCATGTGCTAGAGCATTCCAAGGAATTTAGAACTCACTCTGCTTAAGGCATGTTCTTAAAAACATCACTCTTGTTGTTTGAGAATAAGGTAGAATCAAAATTATACTGATAAATCAAGTTGTGGCTGGCTAATTTTTTTTTTATGCTGGGAGGCAGGGATTATCCATCTGGAGGGGAATTTAGGAAATTTCTCTATTTCCCAAATTCTTGTATGTCAATATTATTTTGTTGCCTTTCTTTGTGGGATAAAGAAACTTGAAATTTCACATTACATAATCTAGAAGAATATCTGATCCTAAATTACCTAGAATTTTTAGCTATAGGCCAAAAAGATTACTTTCAAAGATTTATTTTTTATTTATGTTATTTATTTACTTTAGAGAGAGTGGTGGTGGGAGAGGGGACATGCAGAGGGAGAGAGAGAATCCCAAACAGATTCCCAGTGGGCGTGGGGTCAATCTCACAATGTCATGATGCTGAGACCATGAACTGAGTAAAAATCCAGAGTCAGAGGTTTAACTGACCAAGCCACCCAGGCACTCCCAAAAAGGTTTTTTAATACAAAAGCAACCCAATGAACATGGCACATCAGAAAATGACTCTAGACATTAATGACAGTGGAGATGTTAGTCCAACCCTTATAGTCACCTGGCTTTAATCATCATGAAGAGACAAAAAATCAACATCCTCATGGATTAAACCACTTGTAATTGGGTTTTGTGCTATAGTTTTAAACATTTTTAAGAGATCTATCCTTCTCTCCAATTTGATCTTTAATTTTTAATCTTGTACATTTATTAAGTTTTGAGTATTAAAGTGAAAAAGTATAAATTCAGTAATCTGGACAGTTCTTGCCCATGGAAAATTTATAGCCTAAAGATGAGCATCAAAAGCCCTTTTCCTGGGTCGCTGGGTGGCTCAGTCCATTAAGAGTCTGAATCTTGATTTTGCCTCAGGCCATGATCTCAGGGTAATGAGATTGAGCCCCATGTCAGGCTCCGTGCTGGGAATGGAGCCTGCTTAAGATTCTCTCTCTCTCCCTCTGTCCCCATCTCAGCTTGCTCTCTCTCTTTCTCTCAAAAACTAAAAAGTCCTTTTTCAATTATATAGAGGCCAAAGAGACCATAGAGTATCAGTAGAAAAGCTTATTATAAGAATTATAAATGGTTTGTGTAAAATATAAAGTTTTGTTCTTTTTGTTTTTTGTTTTTAGTTCTATGATACCTGCTTGAAAAAAGTAATTGCATCTAATTGCATTCAATGCCAAAGAGAGAACTTAGGTTATTGTCCATAAATAACAATGTGAAGTTTTGTATTTTTATTCAATTTCTTGTTATAGTAGAACACTAGCTACATGAAAACACACAACAATACATTAATTTGAAAAAAACAATTATAATCTAGGAAGAACAAAGGAAGAACAAAATACAGGCAAATTATATTAATAAGGTAAAGAAGTGATTTCTAAGGGGAAAATAAGTTCTAGATAATTTAGTTTCTTTTGTCTCTGAATGTCCTCTTAAAGAGTAGTTGATAAATTGGAGCTTATTTAGGTATTATTGAATGTTTGTGCTTGATATATTTCTTTTTTATTTTACTGAAGTACAGTTAATACACAATGTTACCTTAGTTTCACATGTACAAAATAGTGATTAGACAACCCTAAACATTATGCTATGTTCAGTGTAACTACCATCTGTCACCATATTACACTATAACAATATCATCAATGATATTCTCTATGCTGTATCTTTCATCTTTGTGACTTGTTCATTCCAAAACTGGAAGTTTGTACATCCCACTCTCTTTTCCTCATTTTGCCCATTCTCCCATTCCTCTCCCTTCTGGTAACCAACAGTTGGTTCTCTGTTCTTTATGGGTCTGGGTTTTGTTTGTTCATTTGTCTTGTTTCTTGGCTTCAACATATAAGTGAAATCATATGATATTTGTCTTTCCCTATCTGATTTATTTCACTTAGTATAATATACTCTATTTTCATCCATATTTTTGCAAATGACAAGATGTCATCCTTTTTTATGGTTGAATAATATATATACATATATGTATATGTGTGTGTGTGTGTATATATATATAATCTCACATCCTCTTTATCCATTCTCCTTAGGAGTGTTTCTATGGGACAGGTCAAAAAATTCTTTTAATTTAAATATACTCTCTAAAAATAAAACAATAGTATACAAACAAATTGAGGAATGTTAGGATTTTTTTTTTTGGATGTTAGGATTTTATGTATTTTCCAATTCTTCAATAATGATATACAAGCGGCCAAATACTCCAGCCACATATGTGAACTGGGCTTCAAAGACAACAATAAGGATGAGCTCGAGGCACCTGCAATTTGGCAGTTTAAGAACCATTGCAAAGACGGCATGTCATTTGCAAAATCCAGCTGATAAAGGAAAACTATCAGCTTCACATTAAATCTGAAATGCTTTTGGAATTGCCAGCTTACAGTAATTATTATTGACTTAGTTGAATGTTTTCTCTGAGACTGAATTTTAGGCCTTTTAAAAATATATATTCAACAGTATTCTCTAACCTTGAAGAATGTAGCATACTCCTCCCCTTTCTTCTGCTTTCATTTTTTTCCCTAAAATAACTTTTTCTTTTCCTTATGAATCACTTACTTTTTGCACTTGAAAAAGTCCAAATGCTTGCTTTCCATTTCAGGATTGATATTTAAATTCCCTGCTGCACATCAAACCTGTGAATTGTTGCGACATTCTTCTAGTGTCCATGTTTTATCTTCTTTCAGAGGGCATGAATTATACATAACTGATTAACAGTTAATTGCACAATATTTGAAACAAAAATAGGACTCAGTGCTTAAATAATTGTTTCATCTGTGAAAAATATCATCTTTTGCACTCCAGGAAATCACCACCCATCATACCATGACAAAAAGCATAGCTTATTTTTCTGATCACTGCTATGGCTGAAGCATGAAATTTAAAAGTCAAAAATTTCTGAAAGCAGAAATTTAAAATTCATGTTGAACTTTTGAAATGCTTCAGGTTTTTAGGGTATGCTCATACTTGCTCTTTCATTTGTGACTGCTCATTTTGTGGTTCAGAAATTTAGAACCCTATTTTTTTCTACATACTGACAATCATCAGCATGTATGTATCTGTGTACTGATTCCACAAAGAAAGTCGAATAGCATGTTACAGATTCGTGTGAGGATGACAGCTGGGTGATGTGCATTAACCCAGTAGAGTGGCTCCACATACCACCTATCGTAGAAGAAGAGCACTGGTTTCAGAAGCAAGGATCTTGGGCTTGGTCAGGGCTGATGTTTGGCACCTCAGAAAGATGTGCTACCCATTGATTTGTGCAATGTAGAGGCATGAGGTTTGGCCCTAGGAAAACCACAAACTGACCTTCAAAGTTACGTCATCTCTGGGGGTTTCAGTGTGTTCTTCTCAAGAATTACAGCTTTGCCTTGGTGATCTTGAAAGGAACTTCCATGCACCCAAATACATGGTTTTAAAAAGTCATCGCTAATAATTATCCCTGAGCCAAAACTTACCTATTATGAATCACATAAATAAAAATCCACAGTATATAAATGAGAATTTCAGAAAGAAAAATAATGTGTAGGGAACAGAGAAACAAATATCTAAAAGCAAAAAATAATATGGCTACAATATCCTAAAGTAGAGAATTTAATCAGCAATTAATCAGCAGCTAAACCTTTTAGCTCCAAAGGTTAGGAAAACAAAATAAAAGCACTTACCTTATTTGTAATTTTTAATGCAAAGTTGATTCTCATTCTCCACGATAGCTATGTTTTGTGAAGTTACTGTGGGCACTGAATTAGCAAATAGTAAAACCATTGCTCCTAAGGAAAATACAAGGTTAGGTTCTTTTGTGAGCCTCTAGTGCAACTACCCACCTGATCAATACATAACTGTTTTATTATGTGTTTCTGGTTAATAGCAACTCATTTAATATATATTATTGATTCATTAACATTGAACTCATGACAAACGTCATTATAAGTCATGTCTAAATAAAGCCGATCTCTCACATATATTTTCTCTGTAAGACATATTGCAACTTTCTTGGGCTTAGGAACACTAGTACTTCATAACTAGGCTTAGGGGACTGTAAAAACAACAAAATTACCAATAAAAAGAACAAAAATGCAAAAAACATAGCAATAAGTAGACCACAAAAAAGGGCACTCATTTACAGTTGGAAAGCTGAAACAAGAATGCAGAGTGTTGCTTTATTCTACCTCAACCTAGAATGTGCACATCAGAACACTAACATTTCTCACTGCTCTACACACACACACACACACACACACACACGTCTATGAATAAATACAAAATTGCAATGAGTATGGATTTGAGGGCTACCAAGAAATTTATCAAGTAGGAAAATTCACAAATATGGAATCTGTAAATAAATATTGACAATATTAATGTATGTGATTAATATGTATCTCACCCAGTATACTTCAGAACCATGAAACCAAAAATCATTTCTCACCAGTGTCCCCAGCACCCAAATCACACACACACACACACACACACACACACACACACACATGCACATATTTATGATACATAAATACATATTTACGATAATGAATCGGTCATAAGTATTATTAGCAAACTGTGCTTCCCATCTTGATCATCTTTCACTTGCTTGTAACTCTGACAACTGAAAATTCAAATAGCTCATGTTTAGACTCAGACTCTTGAAACGATTTTTATTCTATGCAAGAATGATACAGTAAAACCCAAAAGACAAATGAGCCACAGTTAAGGCATGAAAGGATAACAATGAGGCCAGTACTACTTAAAAAAAAAAAGTACTCAGAAAGTAAAGTACTTTACTTTCCATCTAGAGAATTCCTCAGAACAGGCTATGTTTTACTTACAATTGATATACACAACTTAAATACAGTATCTTTCATCCCAAACCATTCTGGTTGCCTGCATCAGAAATCTGTAAGTAAACATTGGCTCTTTTCTCCCTTAATTTTGATAATAAATGAGCCTATTTTATGACAGATTATTTTAACTTTCCATTGCTTAAGAGAAAGTCAAAATTCTTTGAATATCTTCATGTTGAAAATACCTGTTTATTTTATTCATTTTATCTCTTTGCAAAACCCCCTCACTGTATTCCCAAGGTACATCATGCTCTCTCTGTGTCCATGCTTTTATAAAACAAGTTTTCCCCATGAGCGATCCTCTTGCTTTCTTTACCAGACTAATTTCTTACTTGTCTTTCAAGACTGTTCAAGCATCACCTCTTATTTCCAATTGTGCTTCCTTCCCTAGGGTTAATTATGCCTGTATATGTTCCCATGGCACCCTGAACAATTCTTAAAACCTCTGCTGTTGTAATCGTCAGTTCCTTGTCTATCTCTTCTCTAGGGATGGGATTCTGTTTGACTTTTTTTCATATCTCTAGTGTCTGTCATGGGTTCTAACATACAGTAATATATACAATAATAGATTTGTTAGTGTTTGTAAAGTAAATGCCACTGATGAACTTGCTAAGTGAGGGAAGGAAGGAAATAAGCAAGGAAGAAAGGGAAGAAGGAAGGAAGGAAAGATGGAAAGAAGGAATGCACATTGTGCTAAAATTGGAGCAAATGCTAGGAAGATTCCTTACCTAAAAGATATATGGATGAGGCTAATAAAGCTTGGTTAACTTTTTTATTTTTTATTTGGAAGATCTGCAGTATACATATTCTGTAACATCATAACTCTGCTATTCTAGTTTGTAGAGATGTAGATCTTAATTAGGTTATTAGACTAAACTTAATCATAGCTTATTCTACCTATCACTCATCTTACAAAGAAATCACAGGACAGATCTTTTTCTTAAATACAAGAATGTGTATAAAGCAGTTGGCATATTCTGGAAGAGAAGTACTGTACTCTTACTCTCAGGTCAGAATAATTTTTTAAAAACATACTTTGTTTCTGATAATTATATTAATGCAAGGCAGATTGATGGGAAAAGGAAAATTCTACTAGAAACAGTGTTGAAGAAAGTCATGAAAAAAATCTGACAATTGAAATCATGAACAGAAACACATTGCCATATCAGACAAAGATATCTTTATAATATATAAACTGATAAATTAAAAGATACTTTAAATTTGAAACTATCTGCAGACTCATGATCTGTGTCCTTTTTAATAATTGAGGCCAATTTGTTTTCAGGGTTTCAAAAGTTTGAAAAAATATTTAGTTTTCCAAAAGACTTAATGGCAGAAGAAATCTTCCCCAGACCCAACTTGCTCTTTTTGGTAAATCATTTAACAGGGACCCAATGATCTGGTGTGGTAGAGCAGACCCATGCTAGGAGTCAGGAAATCTGAGTTCTAATCTTTGTACTGCCAGCAAATAGTTTTGTACCCCAAGCATATTATTTAATCTGCATTAAGAATAATTTTTGTGTAATGTACTACATGATGTCTAATGTTTGAAATGCTAAGGCATACCATGTAAACAAAAAAATAATGTAATCCATAGAAACATAAGAGGTAAACACAGTATTATGATGAATAATACAAGGTGCATATAAGGGTTGTCTTGAAAATTCTTTTTAAGTAAACGTAGCCATTAATTATCTGAAGGCCCCCATATGTAGTGAGGTTTCAGAACTGATTTTGCCTCTTGAAAGTGTATTTGATTTGACTGAATGAAGACTTGGTTTAAATCAAATTTCCTGAGTAATTATAGAGGATAGGTAGATTGAATCCATAACATTCTGGTAGCCATGATAATGTAGGATTTAGTCTTTGTACTTAAGCAGGAAAAAAAATATTTTAACAAAGTTATATTTGCTACAATTAAGTATCCATTTTCAGACTATAAATTTGGGAACCAAGAGATCTTAATGCATATTGCATTATAAATTTATTGTTCAATACTCCTGCTTATGATTCACATCCACTTAAACATTGATATAAGGGTCCCTATTAGGGGCTCCAAGAGCATTTATAATGATCAAATAATTCTTATTAAGAAATAGATGTTTGAGTTTCATGAGAAGATGGAGCTCACAAGGTCCGAACTTCGTAGACTTGGAGATCTAAGAAGTAGAATTAAGTACTGATTTGAGAGTCTAATCTTGGTGATCTAGGAAGAAACACTACAGTTAGATCAAGTTCTGAGAATTAGGTAAAGCATATTAGCTGCAGGAAAATGGATGCAGTGAATGTTGGGGAAATAATTTAAGGTGTGACGTAGCCAAGCGAAGTAATTAAACCAAAGATCTTTTGGCTTAATTAGACCATAGTCCAGGTATTCAGTTTACTGTGTATTTGTCCAGAATTTTTTTTATTTTTTAGCAAAGTATTATTATTAATAGTTGTATTAGAATAATCCAGGAACAAAGACAGAAGAGATAAGCATAAAGGACATAATCAGGCAGGTGGTGAAATATGAATATAGATTATGTATTATGTAATCATATAATTATTATGTATTGTAAATGGCATCATATCTATATAAAGTTTCCCAAATAGTTATGTAGATGATAGCTGTGCAAAATAATTAATTTTTCATAGGGTATATGTGTTGAAATATTTAAAGGTCAAAGATCATAATAACAGCATCTTATTCTCCAACATTTCAGGAAAAATAGTATTAATATATATATTTTTTTTATTTATTTATTTTGAGAGGCAGACAGAGAGAGAGCACAAGCAGGGGGAAAGCCTGAGGCAGAGGGAGAAAATCTTAAGCAGACTCCACACTGAGCTCGGAGCCCAATGAATGGCTCAATCTCACGATCCTGAGATCATGACCTGAGCTAAAATCAGGAGTTGAGCACCTAACCAATTGAGCCAGTCATGTGCCCCCAAATAATATTAAAAATATACATTATTTAGAAAAAAGATAAAATTAAAAAAACAATTAACAATCATTGAATATAGATAAACGCTAAATGGGTCTTTGTTGTGCTATTCTTACAGAAAAAAATTAAATAAAAACCTATACAAATACATTGTGTGCTTTTCCCAAAAATAAGTCAAAACGATACGGTAGACATCTGTTCTGGGCTTCCAGGTTCAGGTATGGTTTTATCTACTTCTGTGTGAGATCTGTGTACAGTGATGAGAATTCTAACTAAATCTGAAAGATGAATTCCAAAAACTGGCCTTTCTCTTTCTTACTCTTTCTGGCATCCCGTATATAAGTCTGACTAGTTCTCTGACTGAATCCTAAATCATGATGAGTGAGGCAGATAGCAAGAAGTCTAAATTGAAAGTAGACCCACCATGTACCAAAGACAAAATGTTTTCAGTTTCAGATAAAGTTAATTGCCTAATAAAAGTCATCAGCATTTTTTGTAGCAATATAGTAGAGCCTACAATCTCAAAAACAAAGCATCCATAATATCCAGGATTATAATCCAAAATTACTTAACATAACAAGAAAAAAGAATATGTTACTCATTCTTAAGGAAAAGACAATTAGTAGATGTCAAGCATAAGATGATACAGACCTTGAATTTACCAGTAATGGACTTAAAAAGCAGCAAGTCTAGCTATGTTCAAAGATAAGGAAAAATATTCTATAATGATTAATAAAATAAACCTCACCAGAATAATAGAATACATTAAAAAGTACCAAATGAAAATTTTAGAATTGAAAAAATATTTCCTGAAATTTTAAAAATTTTAAGTAATGGATATATTAGCAGAATGGAGAAAATAGAGGAAAGGTAAATAAATTTAAAATATATTAATAGAAATTCAACATGAGGAAGAAACTACTAAAAGCTCTCAAACAAAAGGACAGAACCTGTGAGAACTTTTCACCTTGCATCATTGTAGCCTCGTATGGAGATAATAGAGAAAATGAGGCAGAAAAATTATTTGAAGAAGTAATAGCTGAATTATTCCCAAATCTGTGGGATTCAAAATTCTAAATTCAAGCAGCTAAGGGTAAACCTAACAGCATATTGCTTATAATGATCAAGAGAAAATCTTTAAAAAAAATTTAGAGAGGAAAAAAATGATGTATTATATAAAGGGAACAGCAATCCAAAGGATCACAGATGTTTTATCAGAAACTATGAAAATGAAAAGAGAGCACAACATCTTTACAGTCCTGAAGAAAAGAGAAAACTACACAGAACCTATTGGCAAGAGAAAACCCTAGTGTAAAGAAAGGCCCAGAAAGGACACAGATGTTGGAATTACAAGACAGGTAATTTAAAATAGTTAGGGCCCTTGGGGTGCCTGGGTGGCTCAGTCGGTTAAGTGTCTGCCTTCAGCTCAGGTCATGATCTTGGGGTCCTGGGATCAAGCCCCCTGTGGGGCTCCCACTCAGTGGGGAGTCTGCTTCTCCCTTTACCCTTCTGCCCTGCTTGTTCTCTCTCTCTCTCTCACTCAATTTCAAATAAATAAATAAAATCTTAAAAAAAATAATTAGGGCTCTTGGTTTACATCCAGCTTCCTACCATACTAATTAATAGCATTCCCTTTCACAGTCATTTTGATTTGGGCAATAATTTACATGATTATTCTACCAGTAAAGATTTCACATATTTTACCTCCTTTAAACTTCACCAAGGATTGTGAATCAGAATAATCATCCCTATTTTACAGATAATAAAACTTACCTCAGTAAGCTTAGAAACTTGCCCAAGTCACGTATCTAGAGACTGTGTTGCCATTCAAACACAGCATATTTGATTTAGAGTCTCAACTTTACCATTTCAAGCATCACTGAGTTATATAAATTTTAGATTTTGATACATTTCTCCTGTAGAGCATAAAGTTTAAATAAACAACTGATTGTTCTACCTAATTTGTAAAGTTTACTAAAAGTCTCATTTCCAAGTTCTGGTATGGTTTTCTTCACTGAGATTCACTTAGGCAGAGATTATGTTTTTCTGATCTGTTTTGCATATATTTTTAAGCTGTTTTTTCAGCCCTAATCATTGATCTTTCTTATTGTTTCTGAGTTTAATACCGAATTATGCAAAGAATTTTCTTTTGCATACACTGGATGTTAGTTACTATCAAAGCAGAAATACTTTGACCTTCTGAATCAAAGTCAATTCCCAGCCAGAGCTTCAGACTTAATTAAATTGAATTCAAAAGCAACCAAATTAAACAGTCTGCTACGGTGACAATAAAATAAAAACAATAATGAAAGTAAATCAATGGAAACAACTCGGAATAAGTAAAATATTTCCTTCACTTTAAAAAAAAATTATTTACTTATTCATGAGAAACACACACAGAGAAAGAGAGAGAGAGAGGCAGATACATAGGCAGTGAGAGAAGCAGGCTCCATGCCGAGAGCCTGATGTGGGATCCATCCTGGTACTCCAGGATCACACCCTAGGCGGAAGACAGAAACTCAAACGTTGAGCCACCCAGGCTTCCCATCCTTCTCTCTTTTTAATTTAAGGTCACAGGAATGAACATTTTTTTTTTACTCTTATTGATATTTATGCAAATTATATATCCAGTTTACACTCAAAATTCTAAGAATTTGATATATTAGAATCAGGAATTAGATGGAGATAAAAATATGGTTTAAAAAAGCACCAACAGGGATGCCTGGGTGGCTCAGTGGTTGAACATCTGCCTTTGGCTCAGGTCAGGATTCTGGAGTCCTGGGATCGAGTCCCGCATCGGGATCCCCGCAGGGAGCCTGCTTCTCCCTCTACCTGTGTCTCTGCCTCTCTCTGTGTGTCTCTCATAAATAAATAAAAATCTTCAAAAACAAAAGCACCAACAGATGTTATCTTTGAGGAAGCATTCAATTTGCTGTGATAATGGCAATGAATTCTCTGATCAGTAAGATGAAATTCATCAGATAGTGTCTGCTATCTACTAAGTTAAACTCCTGTAGGAGATATTAGATCCATCAGATTAAATACTAAGCCAACTCTAAGTAGCTTTTTATTGTATTGTAATAAAAAGCTACTTAGTAAATTACAAAGTATTGTAATTTATACTGTTGTATCACAAATCTCTATAAGGGGCGCCTGGGTGGCTTAGCCGGTTAACGATCTGACTCTCGATTTCAGCTCAGGTCATGATTTCAGGGTTCAGGGATCTACCCTTAAGTAGGGCTCCCGGCTCAGTGTGGAGACTGCTTGAGATTCTTTCCCCCTCCTTTACCCTCTCCCTCTGCTTCTCCCCCTGTTTTCTCTCTCTCTCTCTCTCTCTCTCTCTCTCAAATAAATATATAAAATCTTTTTAAAAATCGGTATAAAATCTGGGAATGAGAAATTCACATATATTACGAATTGTCCCTATATTTGAAAATTAACGACCAGCAATAATTTTTGGCAAGCTAAAGGCTTTTCTTGCTTGCTTACTCCTTTGTCATAACCATGTTTTCTTGAAAGTTTTACTGAATTTAGCTATGCCCTTTTGAAGAGTATGCAAAACAAAATCCTATGTTTCTGCTGACTGTTGAAGTTGCCTCCCTGTTTCTTCAGTATCACACTATAAATTGCCAGACTTTGACACTGACAGTTTTACTTCCTCTGCCAAAAGATTTCTTAATCTTGGTTTAAAAAACAGGCTTATCCATTATTCTTCCCAATTCTTATAAGAGGTGGCTTGTTTCTCATTCAAAATGAATCATGCATTTGGTGTTGTGTGTAAAAACTAAGTGCCAAAACCAAGGTCATGTAGGTTGTCTCCTTAATTTCTTTTAGACATTTGTAGCTTTACATTTTACTTTTAGGTTTATAATTCATTTTTGGTTAATCTTGGTACATGATATGAGATATATGTCAAAGTTTTGTTTTGTTTTGTTTTGCATATGGATGTCTGATTGTCATAGCACCACTTGACTTCTGTCTCCACTGTCTTTGCACTTTTGTCAAAAGTCAGTTGACTATACTTGTGTATCTGTTTTCCATCTCTCTATTCTGACATACTGATATATATATATCAACTCCGTGTTCTCCAATGCCACACTGTCTCAATTAGGGCAGCTTTATAATAAATTTTAAATCAGGTGATGTGAATTCTGCTTGAATGCTGAGATCAGTTCATGTGAGCTCAGAATTATTATGGCTATTCTATTTCTATTGTCTGTCCAATGTACTTTTAGAATCACCCTGTCAGGGGATCCCTGGGTGGCGCAGCTGTTTGGCGCCTGCCTTTGGCCCAGGGCGCGATCCTGGAGACCCGGGATCGAATCCCACGTCAGGCTCCCGGTGCATGGAGCCTGCTTCTCCCTCTGCCTGTGTCTCTGCCTCTCTCTCTCTCTCTCTGTGACTATCATAAATAAATAAAAATTTAAAAAAAAAGAAAAAGAAAAGAATCACCCTGTCAGTATCTACCACAAAGATTGCTTTGAATTTATAGATCAAATCAGGGGTAAATGGCATCTTGATAATATATAGGATTCTACTCTATATATCTCTCCAGCACATAATCCACTAAATTTGTAGTTAACTATTTCATTTTTTCTGTTACTTTAAAAAATATTGATTTTTAAATTTTAGATTCAGTTGCTCATTGCTAATATTGAGAAACAAGTTATTGACTTTTTAATATTAACTTTGTATCTTAGGAACTTACGAAACTCACTTGCTAATTCTAAAATCATGGGTCTGTGTGTGTGTAGATTCTTTTGAATTTTCTACATATACAGTATGTTGTCTGTGAATAAAGAGAGTTTTATTTCTTTTTTTAGCAAAGTATAGTTTACATACAGTATTTCTTTCTTTTCAATCTGATGCTTTTTATTTTTGCCTTATTGCACTGGCTAAGATTCCAATGCTAGTTTGAATAGGAGAGATGTTAGAAAACACCTTTCTCTTGTTCCACATCTTAGGATGGATCTTAGGAAAAGTATTAATTCTCTTACCATTAAACATGTTGATAGCTGGAGATTCATAAATATTCTGTTACGTAAAGTCAAGTCCTTTAGGCAGAATGATTATGATATAGGTCAGAAACTTATTTATCTCAGATAGGGATATTTAGAGGTCTACTTTATTCCAAAATTTCTACTCCATTTTTCTTTTGATTAGTGTTTGTATAGTGTATATTTCTCCATCCTTTTACTTCAAATGTATCTAAATCTTTATTTTTCAAGTGGGTTTTGTAAACGGCATGCAGTTGGATCTTGTTTTTATATCTGATCTGATCATCTCTTTTACTTGGTGTGTTTGGAACATTTAAGTTTAAAATGATTACAGATGAAGTTGTAGCCTTGTTATTTTCTTCTTTCTTGTTACTGGTATTTTGACTTTTTTCAGGTACATTATCACTCTGCAGTGTTATAAATGTTAAGCTTGTAATTTTTTGTTTGCTTGCTATTTTAATTGCCTTGATTTAAGTAGAGGATAATTTGGGTGATTTCTAACTATGCCTCTGGTCTGCTATCTTGCTGCCACCAAAGTCAATATGTTCTATTATGAAAAGAGTTCTACTTATGAATAAAACTAATAAGAAAAATAAACATGACATATCATTATTTACTTCTTCTAATCTGTTGATATGATTTTATTATCACCTTATCTTTCTCAAAATCTGACATAACTTTCCCTTATTTTCCCTACTCAAAAGACAGTTTAAGCAGCCAAAAAATACCCTTCTTGATTTTGAAGAGTGTATCCACATTACAGGACCCAAAGTCAGAGCTCATGGAAAACAATAGTAAGGTAAAGCACAGAATCTGGAGGTAGATTCACATTTGGGTTAAGTCAAATTATGATCAGTGTAGCTTTGTGAAAATTGCTTTATTTTTATTTTTTTACCTTTCTCATCTATAAAATAGGATGATAATTTTGGTACCAGAGGATTTTTGAGAATCAAATCAGATTTTTTTTAATGTAGCTCTTATATATACATCCAATATGTGTTTGTTAAGGAAAATGTATCACTTCTGTCATCCCCATATGAACCTCATGAGACAGACAGTTGTGCAATTAATTTTATTTTGCAAATGAGAATCAAGAGTCAGAGTATGCCTACTATTCCTAAGGTAGAACAGCTTTTGGTGCCACAGGCATTATATTAACTCAAGCTGCAAAGAAGGATACTTTAAATATTTAAATGGAAATTTGGGGTGTTAAAAAAATACCAAGCTGTTATACCATTTGCTCTCATTCACTGGAAAGGATTCCTGTTGCATTAATAATAAAACTGAGGGAGCTACTAGAAGAAAAAAGAAGAAAGCTCTGCATTTCAGGCTTAATTTTTATCTTTCTATTTATGTAACACAGAATCTACCTTTATTGGCTAAAATGGGATATGTGTGATAGAAAAGAATATCATTAAAATGCACATGAGCCAAAACATCCTAATCCTTGAGAATTATAGACAGGACTGGAAAATTCATGATTGCTTCATGAATAATAACTATAAGGATTACTTTGAATCTCCATTATTCATGTTGTTTAAGAAGAGTCTCATGGAATTTCATTATATAAAATTTTCTTTAAAGAAGGTAGGGAGGTACGCCTGGGTGGCTCAGTTGTTAAGTCTCTGCCTTTGGCTCAGGACATGATCCCAGGGTCCTGGGATTGAGTCCTACATCAGGCTCCCTGCAAGGAGCCTTCTTCTCCCTCTGCCTATGTCTCTGCCTCTCTCTGTGTCTCTCATGAATAAATAACTACAATATTTTTTAAACAAACAAAAAGACAGTGGGGCAGAGTTGAACTTTACCTACTTACATTTAAAAACCTAGTGAAGCATCATTTTATTAGAGTATTAAGTCCAAATTTTTCATTGCAGTTGTATCCTTTAATTTTGGAAAATGTAATGGAGCAGAAATCCTTGAAGAGAAATCAGTTTTTCTGTTAAGGTATTATTTGTACATAAGGCAATTTTAACTGTGTGAGAGAATCACAGAACTCTATAATTTGATCCCTTGTTTTTCCCACTTTCAATTACAGTTTGAAAAGTTCCATATATTCTTAGGTGTCTTTATTCCTCTGCTATCCCGAAACTTCTATGCCCTTAAATTTCCATCCCAAACTTTCCAATAGATTCACAAATATTCATTCAGAAAAATATTTATTTGCTTATACTGTATGCCAGGTATATACATCCATGGAGAAAAACACAAATAAAACCCCACACTCATGAATCTTTGTCCTGGAGGGTGAAGCATAACAGAGTATAAGCAATTTCTTTTAAATATTTTATTTATTTATTTATTTATTTATTTATTTATTTATTTATTTATTTATTTGAGAGAGCGTGCTATAGAGAGCATGAGCGCAGGGAAGGGCAGAAGGAGGGGCAGCCTCCCCACTCAACAGGGAGCCACTACACAGGGCTCCATCCGGGACCCTGAGATCATGACTGGAGCCAGCTGAAGACAGACACTTAACTCACTGAGCCCTAGGTGCCCCCAGAGTATAAGCAATTTAACTAATATTACCTAAGTCTTACTCTGCTTCATTGGAAACAGGGAAGGCATTAGAAAGGAGTAGCCCCACTTCTGTTTATATTCCTCCATTTCTGTTTCCTGTTCTAAATAATTTGGTGACCTTCCTCATATTTAAAACTCATCTTATCTTCTGTTTTTGAATGCAGGTCACTTTTCCATTGTTGTCCAAATTCTGTGGTAACACTTTTAGACCCTTTCCTCTGGCTGCTTTCTGACATAACACTAACTAATACACTTCAGACCTCTCCCACCTTATCTTCTCCTTTCACATGCAAACGTGTGTGTGTATGTGTGAGTGTGGCAGACACACAACACTCACTATCTCCACTCTTCACCTTCCGCTAACTCCTCAACCTGCCATAAAGACAGTTCCAATTCTGTAAAATGTTCTCAGGACTAAAATGTTTTCACCAAGCAATTGCATGTGAATTAGAAAATCTAAAAGGGACTTTTAACATTTTTTATTTATCATTTGCTCCCAGAACAGCACTTGAAACAATTGATTATTCCTTCTTTCTCAAGCGACAGTTATCCCTTGGTTTCCATCACTCCTGGATTTATCCTAGTCTCTGGTTATTTTTATAGAGCATCTGTGCTTGCTGGTTCTCTCCATTGAATGTCTTTCAGGCATCTTGACAACAGCTACAACAAACTGTAGTAAACCGATTTCTTCTTGTTTCCCATCCTCTAGCATTTTCTCTGTCACTTAATAGCATATTTAGCAAATTGTCCAAAACAAGAATTAAGAAATTACCTTTAAACTCTTTTCTCTCGAGAAACATCTACATCCAATCAGTTGTAAGGTATTATCATGTTTATTCTTAGTTTTCTATCAATCTCATCCTCTTCTGTCCATCCTCACTGCCACACTCACAGTAAAAGCCAATATTATCTATGATTTATAATACTTAACATTCATTCAAAAATCTTAGCATTTTCTGTGGTTCAGGCATCATTCTAGGGGCTGAGGACACAAAAGGGATCAAACCAGACCAAATCCCTGCCCTCAGCATGCTTAGCATCAGTGAAAAAGAGATTATTGCAACTTAGTTTGTGATTCTCTAACATTGCATGACTCATATAAATTATTGGCATAGCAACCAAAGCTATTTAAAACAAAACAGGTAAAAAAAAAAAAAAAAAAATAAAACAAAACAGGAATATGATCAAATGACTCCTGTACTAATGGTCTTCCAAAGAATTTGTGATTTCCTTAACAAATACTGTAAATTTCTTGCTAATCATTTCACTGCTTCTCTGTTCAACTCCTCCAGGTACTATGGGACCTGCACTAGACATTCTAACTATACTCAGCATCTTTACATAAATAACTGGGGATGAGAGGAAGTTTTATACAGTTGAGGAAGGAGCATACAGCAAATTAAGGTGAGAAAGACAAAATCCCTGTAGTAAGGAAAAGTAAAGCAATGCAGCACACAGAAGGTCACACTAGGATATGGATAATCACTGAAAGAACAAGAAAAATATTCAAAATCAGTAAAGAGAAAATGAAGGAAGAGAGAAAACCTGATGATCCAACAGAAGGAATGAAAGAAGGTGAAAAGACACAAAGAACCATAGAAAATGGGGAACACAACATATGACACAGGAAGAATTCCATGCATCTCAGTGTCCACAACAAATTTTAAGTTCCATTAGAATGCAGGCTGCACAAGAGCATTTATACCCCAACATCTAGAAGATATACATACATGTACTTGCAGTACAGTAAATAGTATTTGAATGAAGGTGGTGTAACACATATAAAGTTGTGTTATTCATCTTTTGGAAAGTCCTCAGAGTAATTAAGTGAAGCAAGAACTACTTTATGAAGATTCCTTAATAATGCAATCCAAGTGCCTTATCTCAGCTGCAATTCACAGAATTAGAGAAAACTAGAAACACTGCTCTTTCCCTGACTCTTTACTTACCTTTCTTCTTTACCTATAATAGACTTGGGAGCTCTCTGAATGTAGGAAGCTATTCACCTGTTCCTGATTATTTAGTGTAGGATTTTGTTTTTTCTTGCTAGTTGATAACCACTTGAATTCCAGCTCATCCTCCCATTTGTATTTTTCAACTTTAAGATTCTGTCAGAAGTTTTCTTTGTCAAATACCTAAAGCGGCAGAGACTAAATTTACTAAGTCCAAATTCTAACAATAGATAAAGTTATGGCAAATTAAAATTTTTTTATTTGTTTTTTATTAACTGGCAAATTGGAGAAAAAAATGGAAAATGTGGTTTGTTAAAGATAAATTCACTCCCATAACTATGAAATGAGATATTGGATGATAATCTGAAATAGATAAGGAAACATAATGGAACCTAGGACCTTAGAGATTATGCTTTTACTGCCATGGAGGAAAAATTAAACCTAGCAATGTTTGACTTGAGCCTCGTAGCAGAGAAATAGTTCTTTTTGAATTTTTTTCAGCTATTTGTTTAGGCTCCAACATTGAAATATCTTGTTAATATGTTAATAGACTTCATTGGTATAAACCCCCTATGTTAGAGATGAATTGGGTTGTTGAATAAATTTAATTCAAATACCAGGTTAAAAAAAAAAGACTATAACATGATCTTTACCTGGATTCCTGCAATATCTGAAGGAAATATATCTGAAGTACTGAAGTACTTGAAGAAAAGATAAATATATTTAGGAGCTAGTTTTTTTAAAAGGCCATTAAAATTATGAAACCATTGGCTAGAGTTAGGTAAAAAGAGGAAAAGTGAAAGTCACAAATTTAGGACTAATGGAGGAAAACTGGTTATAAACATATGGGTAGATACATGAGGGAATATTTGCATATCTATGTTAATGCAGTTGAATATGTGAATGAGTTAAAATTATTTATTAAATAATGATCAACATTGACTTGTGGAAACACACATAAGAATAGGAGAGAACCGGGAATCCCTGGGTGGCTCAGAGGTTTGGCGCCTGCCTTTGGCCCAGGGCATGATTCTGGAGTCTCGGAGTCGAGTCCCACATCAGGTTCCCTGCATGGGGCCTGCTTCTCCCTCTGCCTGTGGTCTCTGCCTCTCTCTCTCTCTCTCTGTGTGTGTGTGTGTGTCTCTCATGAATGAATAAATAAAATCTTAAAAAAAAAAAGAATAGGAGAGAACCATGAAATTATTTGTTTAGCTACCCTCCCAATACCCAGTCTCAAAATGAACTTTGTAACTTAAAGAGCAGATCATTGGACTTTCCTTGAACTCTGTCAGAATGTATACTACTTCTCTAAGTGAGGTCTGTGTACCACTGTCATTAGATGTCTTGGGTTGCTGATTAAAGATGCAGATTGCCATGGTTGAGGTAAGACCTAATAGCATAAGCTCTCTGGGTGTTGAACCAGGAAATCCAATGCTTGACAAGCCTCCCAGGTGAATATGATACACATTAAAATGTGGTGAAGAGAACAAATTAAAACCAGGTGATTGTTTTTATATGGCCTTCATATTTCCTTGTTTTTTTTTTTTTTTTTTTAGACTTCATTTATTTATTTGACAGAGGGAGAGAAATAGAGTGAGTGAGCTCATAAGCAGAGGGAGTGGCAGTCAGAGGGAGAGGAAGAAGCAGACTCCCCAAGTTGCAGAGATCCCAATGTGGAGCTGGATCCCAGGACTCTGGGATCATGACCTCAGCTGAAAGCAGATCCTTAACTGACTGAGCCACCAAGGTACACCAGTCAGTAATGCCCCAAGGCCTTCATCTTTCAAAACAACCAATAACATTATCTTTCCACAAATCATCTAGATTCACCATTTTGGAGTAGTCTTTGACTCCTAAATGCAATTATCAGGCAAATCTACCTTCCTGTTTGCACTGGTGTGGACGCTGTTCCCCTCATTTCCAGTCTCTTCCTTCAGTTGATGCTTCCACATAATTCTTTGCAAAGACTCAATTTTATCCTGTAATTTAGCTTGCTTGTCTTTCTTTCTTTCTTTCTTTCTTTCTTTCTTTCTTTCTTTCTTTCTTTCTTTCTTTTCTTCTTTCTTTCTTTCTTCTTTTTCTTTCTTTCTTTCTGTCGCAGGGTTGGGTATGTATAAAAAATCTTACTCTCAAAACAGGGCATAGACTTCATGGAGTAATAGCCCCTCTCTCTCTCACTGTGAATTTATCATAACATTAGAGTTTTCACAAATAGATTTTAATAAGCCAGTGGTGGTCATTTTATGTCTGCTTAATTACCGAAATCATCATTAATATATTAGTAACTATTTTATTTTTTATTTCATTTTTGGAGAGAGAGCGTGCAATGTGGGGTGGGGGAAGGAGAGGGAGAGAGAATCTTAAGCAGCTCCACACTCAGCAGAGAGCCTCCACAGGCTGTCTCAGGACTCATGACCCAAGCTGAAATTTAGAGTCAGCGGCTTAATTGACTGAGCCACCTAGGCACTCCAATCAATAACAATTTTATGTAAACCTTCTCTTTTTACTTTCATGTCTTAACCTAACTTATCTCATCAAATGCAAACAGACATTAACCAACAGAGAATTCTTCATTTCAGTCAGGGATCATCATTAATATTGGAAAGTAAAAACTTGAAATGTGTAGACAGTGAGTTAAGGTAATATATTGAAAAGTACCTTATTTATTCTAGATCAAATAAATATATTCTATGTCTACTTTAATATTTAGTTCAACATTTGAATTTGAGTAGCAAAATTAATAAGGAAAATATTTAGATCTTACAACAAAGTAAAATAAATATGTAAAACTGAGATATGGGATCCCTGGGTGGCGCAGCGGTTTAGCGCCTGCCTTTGGCCCAGGGCGCGATCCTGGAGACCCAGGATCGAATCCCACGTCGGGCTCCCAGTGCATGGAGCCTGCTTCTCCCTCTGCCTATGTCTCTGCCTCTCTCTCACTCACTGTGTGACTATCATAAATAAATAAATAAAAATTTAAAAAAAAATAAAAAATAAAAAATAAAAAAAAAATAAAACTGAGATATGGTCTAACCTCCCTTGGTTATGAAAACTGAAAGGCTTCTTAATAGCATGCAAATTCATGTATTACTTGTAGTTAATATGTGAGATTTTAATATAAAGACCAATAAAGGGAAAGGAAACAGCTATATTAGTATGAATACACTTCCTTAATTTTAATACTTTAAAAATATTTTTAAAAATACAAATAAAAATATTATATGATACAATTTAGAAGTTGTACCATAGTTCAAAATCTACATACACTGTTTTTATCAAATATTTTTAATCTCAGGCCCTCTAAAATTGTTAGTTTCTAGGTGTGGTGACAAAAAAAGATTGCTTCTTCCTAAAATAGCTTTTATAATGGCATACCAAATAATAATACTTGATAGTAAATAATAAACAGAAGATGGTGCAGAAAGGGAGAAAGAAAAGCAAAAAAAATAAAAAATAAATAAAAGGAAAGAAAAAAGAAAAAAAGAAAGGGAGAAAAGCATGATCTGGTTTAGACTGGTGTCTGACTAGCAGCTCTAGGGATGCCTTCTGCCAAAGTCACAGACAGGTCTTAGGAAATGCTTCCACACGTTTCATTCATCTTCATCCAAATAACTTTACTACAGGGATGAATTTTCAAGATAGAGTGAACTAATTCCTTGACTTCCCACTGGACTTAAAATCACTTATTATATGCCAAAAATGACATACTGATTGGACATCTGATTGAGAAGTACAGGACCCAATTCTGGTCACTTCATAAAGCAACATAAAGCAGCAAAGCAGGGGAAGATCCAAGTTCTCTGATTCTTGAAGGCATTAGGCAACAGTGGGAGAAATCCCCAGTCCATCTCCTGACCTTTCTCAAACTGTGAGGACTGCTCTGGGGCAGAGGGAAAAATGCTTATGGTACATTCACTCATTGTATTTCTTCATCTATCTCCATGGCTATGTTCTCCCAGATTTTGGCAAAAATTTGGTGGCCAATTTTCATTTAGACACTGTTGTTGAGCCTCATTTTTATATTATTATTATTATTATTATATTTATTACTGTGTGTATTTTCTTAAGCTTTGGTTGGTATTTTAATGGGAATATAGTAACTGTAGCAGAGATTGTTACTTATTCTCTATTTCTTCCCAGCAATAAGCAGAAAAAGATTTTGAAAACCTAATAATAGTAAGAGAATAATAACACTATCAAATTATAAAGGTATAGCAAATTTATTAAATATATAATGGAAAAATAAACAATTTCCAGGTTTATTGACTCTATTGGATTGAGTATGATACAAGCAATTTTTTGTCTCAGTTTATCTTCAAATCCAGCCTGTTGGGTTTACTTTCCCTGAACCTAGATGATAACACAAGTAGATTTCATCGCTTCTAGGTCACTTTCAGATATTGGTAACAATTCCCTTTTCAGATATTAGAAAGTATAGTCTGATCTACATCAAATCTCTTATTCAGCCCAAAGCTTATCACAAATAAACCTTGAGTAGAAGAAATGGGTAATGTCATTTCTATTTCTCTCCATAGATACTCTGTTACTTTTCTCTTGATAATTTCTGCCTGCCTCCTCACCCCCACCTGAGTTTAGTAGAGGAAGAGAACAAGAGATGAAGAGTTGATTGCAATCTGGTGTTTGGGCTCCCTCTACCATTTGGTGCAAGGTGACCAACTATTGCAGAGTTGGAGAGGTCCCTACCACTTACTCACCTCCAAGGATTCATGGTTTCCTGATGCAAACTGTAAACTCTGAATAGCTATGTGTGACATCATCTAAATCTCTGTTTTCAAAGTAAACTCCATGCAGACTCTTCCTGCTGATATATATTTATTTCTCTAGTATCTATCTACCTATCATCTATCTATCTATCTCTGTATAGATATATATGTATCTTATTTATATTTGTCATCTGTTGGCTATGTTTTTCTAGAGAACATTAACACATTGACATTCATAGAACACGCCAGCCAACAAGAGCAGAATATACATTATTTTCAGTGCACATGGAACATTTACCAAGACATCATATTTCACAATTTGGCGATAAAATAGAGCTTAAGAATTTAAAATAAATGAAGTAATAGGAAGTATTCAAAGATGAAAACATAATTAAAGGAGAAGCTAATAACAGACCTCTGGGAAATTCCATATATTTGGAAATCAACATACTTTTAAATAAACCATAGAAACTTCTGCCTCTGACCTGGAGTAACAAGAACAAATTTCCCCTCCTCCTCGAAACAACAACAAAACTTCACAAAATATACAAAACAAGTCTTAAGACACTAACATCAGGCAGTGATCTCTCAGAAATGGTAAACAGATGAGACAGGCTCTTCCATGCCCTGGTTGTTGCTTGGAGAGACTTTCCAAGCCAAAGAATGGGGGGAATAGGGAAAAGAGCCCCTCAGACTCTGAGTGGAGAAGATAGAGACTTTGCAGAGAGTCTGGGGAGACCGAGGCCACAGTTCACAGGGCAGATGGCAGGGAAGGAGAAATAATACCCACAGAAAAAGAGCTCTGTGAACCTGCAAAAGGTCCCTCTTGAGATCAGTGGAATCCTATTGAGCATAGGTGTATGTGGAAGCTACCTGAGCCTATGGAAAGAGACAACCAAAAGGATTTGAGGCAATAGATTAATTCTTGTTCCCACCAGCCAGAAGGAAAACTTCACAATTCATAGGACAGTAGACTACTCGGAAGGGCCCCTTTCTCTTTGGGGCATTATCCACATATAAGTGTGATCATATGGTATTTCTCATTTATATGTGGAAGTTAAGAAAGAAATCAGGTGAACATATGGAAAAAGGGAAAAGAAAAAAAGGAGAGAGGAGAAACAAGCCATAAGTGACTCTTGATGATAGAGAGTAAGCTGAGGGTTGATGAAGGGGGGGGAATGGGCTAGATGGGTGACGGGTGACGTGGATTAGATGTGTGTTGTGATGAACACAGGGTGTTGTATGGAAGTGACGAATCACTGAATTCTACTCCAGAAACTTTGTTTGTATGTTAACTAACAAAGTTTAAATAATAAAAAAATAGCATTATCTCCCATCTGTATTTCCATTAGAAAAAGAATAAGTTTCCTTTACCAAATAGCAAAGTATTTCTTAAATTTTTGGCAAGAAGAATTTCTTTTGGGCCTTCTCAGTGGACATAATTAGGAGATGCATGTCATGCTTCAATATTCCCATCCCCTGAAGATTTTTAATTCCTGCCTGTATACCAGTAATTTCTGGTTGGCAGTCTCTTTTCACATGAGCCACGATAGATTCAATTTTGTATAATAACTCAGAAACTTAGAATCAATGTCCATTTGAATAAATTGAATGTAACCTCTCTGGTTGGAGAACTCATTATCAACAAATTTACCCTCAACTAAAATATGTTCAAATTCCTTTAAGTGAGCCACCCAAAACCCATTCCTATCAATAACCTGAGAGATAGTCTAACATTAATTATCAAGTCTCTGAGTGTATTAACTTTTTCTTCTCCATTCTAATTCTGTTTAATTCTCAGGGAGAGCTAAGATCTGGCCTAGTGACTTTACAAATTGGGATTATTAGTCTTCTATAACAGAGCTCTGTCTAGTGTTTAACTACCCGAGTGAATGAGATACAAAGGAATCTCAGCTTAGGGTAAAGAAACTCAATGCAGCATAACAGGGGGCTTTGAGATTTAGGGTTCTGTAAATCATTTTAATCCTTCTTACAGCACCATTCCAATTGTTGGAGAATCTCGGTTTCCTGTTAGATGCCACAGTTTCATTTACGGGATCTGAATCTGAAAGCAATATTATGGTTATGTCTTTAAGATAGTCCTAATTTCTAGATAGGCACAGAAATATGCAAATGAAATTATTCGAATTCTGGGAATAAATTTAAAATAACAAAAGAGGGTAGTGCATATGTGGCAATGTAGTTGAAAAGCAGTCAGCCATGAGGCACTAATTATCAATGTGTATGCTAACATATGTATTATATATTTCTCTGTATTTTATATCTGAAATGTATTTCATTGGAAAAACTGGACTGAATGGAGAGAGAAAATTAATATGGCATATTAAACAAATCAATTCAGAAGCTTATCTGTAGTTTGAGAAGCAATGGGAGTTAGCAAGTGGGAACTGAGTCAAGAATTCTTGAATATTGAATACTTATGGAAATGTCTTCTCAAAAAGAGAGAGAAGTTGAAGTCACAGGAGCAAGTGGGCATAATTAAAGTTATGAAGTTTTTTCTAATGTGAAAGAGAATGATAAACAATAAAGGAAGGAAGGGATTGGTGCCTTCCAGAAAAGGGGCCATACCTATCTGTGTAAATAAGAGGAAAACCAGAAAGAAAAATAATAAATAACAGAAATAGATTAGGATGTAGAAATTTGAGAGATGAGGAAACATGGAATTTACTGTTTATTTACCTATTTTGTTCAGGGAAGCATGAAGCAAGATCTTTAGGTATCATTGTGTGTGGAAGCTGGAGAGAAGTTTGAGGAAGTGAAAGAGACCTGACATTGCAAGATTTCTGGCAGTGCTGGGTGCCATTGACCAATGTAGCTAATTTGCATATTTGTTCATGAGTCTGTTCACGATGTCAGGGCTATCCAGTCTCCAGCACTGCATTGGAGAAAGTTGTTGCCTGTCTCAACTGTTCAATCAGTAAGGTGATGGGTATATCCTCTTTTTCTGTTTCTTGGTAACCTCTTCTTCTAAGGTAGGGTTATGACTCTGGAAATTCTTCAAATTACCAACCCCATCAAACACTGGTTTATGTTAAGTGCACTCACCTAATTTTATGAATTACAGTTCAGTAATCATTTTTCCTATATCTGCTGCTTAATAAGGTCTATGGAAATATTTTCCAAAGAAAATGATATTTTATTAAATATTGCATATAGTTTTCTGAAACCCAATTTTTTCCAAATTCATATTTCATCATCACACAGTTCATTTGCATGCTTAAAACTAAGTCATTTTGTATTAGCTAAATAAGTTATGTCAAACCTTTTTTTGTGCAATATGCCAACACTTCCAATTAACTATTTCTATTTTCTTAGATTCATAAATCAAATATAATTAACTATTAATTAATTAATTAGGTCTTTCAAAAGGAGAAATTAAATAACTAAAAGATAATGAAAATTTATCTATTTATTGGAGGCATACTGTTGCATTTTCTGGGGAACATAAGGGAGTGAAAATATATTTAGGTACAGGAGTACAAAGGTACAGAGTCCTAATTTCTAACTCACAGATAGTAGAAAAAAATAATCAATATCTGTAAGAAAACACTTCATGATAATAGGCATACTACGCTAGCTGAGATTAAGTTTCTCTGCTGAGATCCTGTCCAGGAAATCAGTCCATCTGCAATGTGATTTAATTGGATCGTTTCCTTTAAACATTCAGACCAATTTTGCCAATTTAGGTAATTTAATAAATAAATAATGGTTCAACTGCATTTTTACCATGGTACAATTGATTCTGCCCTCAGTTCCATGGACAGATGTCATTATATTTTACTCAAACAACTTTTTGTTAGCAAAGGAATATCATTTATGTGCTTCTATCCCAGGGAACAAGGCTTGCTCAATATCTGAAAATCAATCAATATATTTTACCAAATCAAAGTCTACATTAGAGAAGCATATATGGTCATGCAAATAGGTTCAAATTTGATTTTTGTGGTCCTGAGTTAAACAAATATTTCTTAGATAAGACATTAAAATCAGTTGGTATAAAATGAAACATTTGATGTTAGGACTTTAATGAAATTAAAAACCTGCTCTTTGAAAGATACTGTTGAGAGATCCAGAATGGGAAAAATATTTGCAAAACATATATCTCAGGGGAAAAAAAGCCTTACACAATATATATGAAAAATTCCCAAAACTCAATAACAAGAAAACAAAATAATAAAAAATACCTGATTAAATGGACAAAAGATTTGAATGGACACTAACCAAAAATATTTATATTTGGCAAAACAGAAATTTTAAAATGTCCAAATTAAAACTATAAGGATATATCACCACATATATATTGGAATGTCTAAAATTAAAAAGGCTTATCATACTAAATGTTGATGAAGATGTGGAGTAACTGGAACCCATGGAGGATGGAAATGGGAAATGGGGCAACCACTTTGGGAAGCAATGTAGTGGTTACTTATAAACTTAAGTGTACACTTACCATATGACCTAACAACCTGCCTCCTAGGTGTTTAATCAAGAGAGGACAGCTGCTGTCTGTAAACCAGGAAGCAGGCTTTCTCTAGACACCGAGAAATCTGCCAGAAACTTAAACATGAACTTTCCAGTCTCTGTTACTGTGACAAGTAAGTGCTTGTGCCACCTAATCTATAGTTATAGCATCCCAAGCTGGTTAAGGTGGAGCCAAATTGTGCCCCCAGAATTTATATGTTGAAGCCCTAACATCCCCAGTACCTCAGATGAAATAGTTTTTGAAGATAGGGCTTTAAAGAGGTGATTAAGATGAAATGAGGTCAGTAGGGTGGGGCCTGATCAAATTGGACTGGTGTCCTTATAAAAAGAACTCAGGAGGGGATCCCTGGGTGGCGCAGCGGTTTGGCGCCTGCCTTTGGCCCAGGGCGCGATCCTGGAGACCCGGGATCGAATCCCACATCGGGCTCCCGGTGCATGGAGCCTGCTTCTCCCTCTGCCTATGTCTCTGCGCCTCTCTCTCATTCTGTGACTATCATAAATAAATAAATAAATAAATAAATAAAAAAAGAACTCAGGACACACAGAAAGACACCAAGGATGTGTACACACAGAGGAAGTATCACGTGAGGACACAGCAAGAAAGCAGCCATCTGCAAGCCCAGGAGAGAGACCTCAGGAGAAACCAAACCCTCAGATACCTTGATCCTGAACTTCTAGCCTGCAGAACTGTGAAAAAAATAATAATAATAAATAGAAACAGAAAAACAAATTTCTGTTTAAGCCACCCTGTCAGTAGTACTTTATTATGGCAGCTCTAGCAAGCTAATACAACATCTCAAGACAGGATGAGGTCTGCCTTTTAAAATAATAGAGAGACTGGAAAATTCAACAAGGGTGTTAAAAAATGGCCACTGAACCAATCTCAGAGAAATATGTGTCAAGCCCCATCAATAAGTTTATCATTAGATTTTCTCTGAAGAATGCAGTTTACACAATTCTGATCAAAATGGGATCTCAGGATTTTCAAACTGAAAGTAAAATGCTGAGATGCAGAGGGTTCAGAGACCTTGTCAAAATTTACAGTTACATGAGCAAAAAATACCTAAATAAGCATAGTATTTTACCTGAAAATAGTCTATAAGTCCTCTACTGTTCCCTTAAGGAAAAAAAACCATCTGTCTCTGACATTGTCTTGAGCCAACAAGATTTCCCTCTTTGCATATTCTCCCCATTATTCATCTTAATTTTTAGTTATTCTTCCTTAGCTCATTATCAGGAGTATGAATCACTTTTTAAATCTCCAATTTGTCTCCTCAGTAATAGGAAGATCAATTTCATTGTAATTTTTTTTCATTTAGCCATTCAAATACTCTGACTTTTATGTCACATCTTCTTTAAAATCTGTTAGTTTTTAATCCTGATTCATTTAAACTAGTTAGCTTACTAACTTTGAAAAAGATAGTGCTCTTTAGCACTGGCAGTTTTTCATTTGCTTTTGGCAACAAAAATTAGCTTAAATTTGTGTACCCTTAGACTTTTACCAAGTGAACATATCTTTTGACAATTAAATATTAAAAAGTGTTGAATTCTTCAGTAACTCAACAATATTTCTTTTTTTTTTTAAGATTTTATTTATTTATTCATAGAGACACAGCTAGAAAGAGAGGCAGAGACACAGGCAGAGGAAGAAGCAGGCACCACGCAGGGAGCCTGTTGTGGGACTCGATTCCAGGTCTCCAGGATCAGGCCCTGGGCTGCAGGCGGCGCTAAACCGCTGCGCCACCGGGGCTGCCCTCACCAATATTTCAACTTCAAATTATGTGTGGTATTTTTTTGCTATGTACTTTTGCTTATGTTTACTTTCTTAAGAGACTCCTTGAATAGCTCTAGTGACCTCTTCATACACCAATTACATGAAATTTGCCTGCATATCTCATAATGTAGTTCTTGAGTTTAGCTCCACATGATGAAATACTCAACTCAAATCTTTTGTGTTAAATGCAAAATAAAATACTATTTAATGCCATAAAAACTGGGCAAAAATGTGATAATGAACTTTTCAATAATAATAATTATACTTTTAAAATATTATAGCTTGCCAATATCACTACCCATTTTTCTTAAAGGTACAATTTGACATTGCTAGCCATGTAAATTTTTCCCTACATTTTTGAATTAGAAAAATTCAAATTAATCGATTCCTCTAAATTAATTTTCAATAAGCACAATCTTTCCTGTTTCAAATGCTCACACACTGGGTCAAAATTAGAATAAATACAATAGATTCTTTCTTAGCTTCACCATCTCTGTTTGCTCACCTGAATCACAAGCCTAAAATCACTGTATTATTATGATAGAAAACTGATGTTTAAGTCTCATAAATGCCATTGGATGGCTATAAGAAAATGTATCCCATTCCTACCTGATTCACAGGCTTATTGGGTCTTAGATAATGTACATAGAAGCCCTTTAAGCGCTAAAAACTAACACAGTATCAAATGAAAAGAATAATCTTTGAGGAGTTTTTACCTGCTTCATTATTTTCTCCTCATTATTATGGGATCAAAGTTCTTCCTCCATTATTTAATTTCTTATTTCTCATCATTAGACCATCTCCATGAGCATCATTGGGGAGTGAGGTATTCTCCTATCTCTAGACTGACTATCTGACTATCTCTAGACTACATCCAGACTTAGAACCATATTAGAGGAGATGGCCCAGGGATTTGCATTTTAATGAATATCTAAGACAGTTCTTTTTCACATTAAAGTCTGAGAAACATTGATCAATGTGTTTTTCATCTTTCTCATTTTGTTATTTTTCAATAATATCTTCATGTAGATTGACTGAAAAAAATGGCCAGATTTGTCATCCTTCTTTGTATTCATGCTCTTTGAAATATGACTTTGCAGTTCCATCAATAGGTAGAACTTATTTCCTCATGATTTGAATTTAACTTGGTTTGGTATATCAAATGCCATGAAAGTGGCAGTGTACCAGTTTCAAGCCTAGGTCTTAAAAGGACTTGGGCACTTTTGCTCACTCTCCTGGAACCCTGTTACTACCACCATGACAACAAATTGTGACAACAATTGTCTCCAACACTGGAGAATGAATGATCACATGGAGAGATCTCATGGTCCAAGCTGTCCCAATTTAGGACACCCAAGACCAGCTGCCTGTCAACTGCAACTGCAGAGTATAAAGGAGAGCCCAATCACTTACCAAAAGACCCATAAACAATAATACATGCATACTGTTTAAGCCACTGAAGTTTAGATGGTTTGTTATATAGCAACCAGTAACTAATATACTTAATGTATCAAAAAACTAAGTTTGGGTAAATTGTGTGGTTTTCTAAAATCTTTATAATCAAAGTCAGCCCTTTCCCTTTAACTTAAACATACAAATCATGCATATACTTTCACAACTTGAAATTCTCCTCTGAATGTTTCTAGCCTTATGGTTTTTTGGAGGGTCATAAGGATCATCAAGTTATTTAAGACATACGTATAAAATAAAATTCCTCCTTTAAAATTCATCTGAAGCTTTACCTCAATTGTGTTTTTCTAAATAAATAAAAAAGGACATGTAAGTGATTTTAATTTAATTTCACAAAGCAAAAACAAAAATCCAAGTGAATATATTTAGTCCACATCATTGTCTAACTTAGAACTGCCTTTAAGTTTGAAGTCTTCATAGTACCTTTGTCTAACTATATAATCGTTACACATTATCATAGGTACTTTGTTTGCATTAGCCACAAACCTCATTTGAAGAAACAGAATAACTACTTTTGCTTGGTTAATTGAATGTGTTTAAATATGCAAGATAATGTGACTCTATAATATCTAAAATGGGAGAAGTAACAATGGAAATCATCTATTCGCCTGTAGACCTTCCTCTGTTTATACTTTTTATAATTCAGTTGCTTACTCAGCTATTAATTTTATTCAGATAACTCAAAACTTCAAAAACAGTGATGTCTAACAACAGCTTGCTTTTGAAGTATCAGAGACACTGAACCAACTCCATGTTAGATAATTAGACTTGGTATCCTGCAGGCACCTGTCAAAGCATAAATAAAATTCAATGTTATAAACTTCCAGCTTTACTTTCTTCAAGATTTTGTCTAAACTTTATGAAAATAATGTTATGGCTCAATATAATTTTTTCCCAAACAAAGCACACCTTTAGAAAAATATTACAATTCTAAAGGTTAACCTTGTATATCAGAAATAAAGCAATCTGACAGCAAGAGAATGCCTAGGGACTTTTTAAACATTGAATTCCCAATATAAACAACCTATTATTTAATCTATCAGAGTTAAATTTAACACTTAACAGACCATGTCAACCTTTTTGGTTAACAGACATGCTCCATTCAGCCATAGGAGTAGTTAATCTATGGTTACTTATTAGTTTAATAAAAGTAATTCACAATATAGTGTCGTAAAAAAAAAACAAATAATATTTTAGGTTTGTGAGAATTGTTTCAAATTTTCCTTTTAATGAAATCTGTTTTTTTTCTAGCTTAAAAACTGACTAGTATTTATGATTTCATGTTTTCCTTTTTCAAGAAGGATTTGCTTAGTCAAAAACAGATGTGTTTAAGACTCAATTCTTCATTTTCTCCAGAAAAACCTCGGATAAATTTTTTGTTGCTGTTTTCATTAGTGTAAAAATTATCTCCGTAAAAGACTATTATACCTTTAGGTTTGTCTTTTACATATCACATGTCTGTAAATATTTGCTGAATGAATGAATAGCAAATACTTAGCTTTACAAATAAGTATATTCTGTTTTCACAATATTTATATAAATGGCCATTAAATGACAATAATAGTAATAGCAACCAGGAAGAGAGAGAGTGGACATATTCAAGTTTCCAGGCACTAATTCCAAACTGGAAAATTGCTAATGTGCAAAGAATATCCTTATATTGTCTGCATAGTAGTTTGTTTTAACAATTTATGTAATAGTCTATTTTACAAAGTATAAAGTGCTCCTTTGTAATGGTAGAAGATGATTTCTAAGCAGACTGAAAGCGCTCTCTATAGATGGGTATCAAATTGGCAAGGGGACAGAACTTTCACCACTTACTGCAGCAACAGAAGACAGAATGTTCAGGACAGCTAGAGCAGTTGGTCTATTGATTTGACAAAGATATCTGTAAAAGATAAATTAAAATCTTTTAAAAAAAAGTCAATTACCATGTGTAAGGATGCATGAAGATATATACATATATGTATGCATATATCAGCTGTACAATACAGAATAACCAAGATCATAGATCTACTTACTGTAAGATTCTGTTATTAAATAATGGTCATTTTCAACAATTAATTAGAAAGGCTTTTATCTCAGCAGAACCAAAAGAAATTTTACTGTTTTAACTCTCATCTATATTTACCTTAGTCAATTTAGTCATTTGGTAAATGTCAGATTCTTTGTTTAAATATTGATATTCTTCAAGCGGTAGAGACAGTTGAGAATTGCACTGTCCTTCCCCACAAACTTTTTACCAAGTGATAAATTATAATGAGAGTAATCCCTAAACCAAATTCTGCCAAGAATAAGCTATGTTTTAATACAAGTTGGCACAGACAAAGCCACACACTGATACAGGGAAGTCTCTCTCTTTCTTGCCCAGGCATTTCATCTAACACCCTAAGAAGAAAACATATGAAGGCAGGAGCAATCATATTCCAATAGCAGAATTGCCAGATTTATGATCAAATCTGACGGGAGGACTTCCATCAAATGGAGGGATGCAGGGACTCTGAACACTGAGACCAAGGGTAATCTATTGGATAAAATGTCCGATGTCCAATAGATTGCTTGTTAGATTCTTTTATTCTATTCCTTGAATGAATACTAACATGTTTGATGGTGCTTATCAAAATTAAGCAAATTTATGCTACCTCTACTATAATTCCTGATTGAGTTCTTCAAATACTCACTAACATTTGTAGACAAACATCAAACCACTTATCTAGAATTCTCTTTGAGATAAACTATAGCACAAATAATATAAAGATATTATCTTTTATTTCCCTGGATCTTTCCCCCATCATTTCTACATTCCACTTCAATCCATGAACAACGAAGAGAGTCTCTTGCTTCAGGGCTGATATTAGAAATACAAAGATATCTCCTCTGTCTTTTGCTTACAGAGTGATCAAAGTTTGGGCTGTCTTTGGACAACCTGGCATTTTCATATTACATGAAATCTGATATTGAGGACCGAAATTGTGCAGAAACTCAACCACTAAGCCACCCAGGTACCCCGGTAATTGTTAAATCAACCATAACCTCTTCATTTCATAGTATAAAGTCATCAATGAGGACAATCCCATCATCAGACTTGTACTATGTTTCTATTTTGTGCTGGAAAGTGCTAGAGTATGTCACTAATGTGCAATAAGACAGTAAGAGAGACAAAATAACAGATCATATGTAACACAAAAGCAGGGTATGCTGAATTATGATGTCTTGAAAAAAGTGTTGTAGGGAAAGTCAGGGTGCCACATAAATATCATATTGGATAATCAAGAGTTCTCACAATGAAACCATATGAATGCATGATTAGGAGTATTCCAAGCAAAGAGGGAGTTAACTAAAGGTACATCAGATCAATGGAATAGCACAGCTTCAAGTATCTGTCTATACTTCAGAGATATTAAGAAGCCCAAGGTCACTATCATAAAGGAGAGAAGGGTATCAGAAGGGAAAAGAGATGCCACCATAAATAATTATGTTGAAATCAGTTCATGCAAGGATTTGATCACTAAAGAAATGAATGATCATTTTATTGTATGGTGATGGCAATAGAGGTACTTCTGTTTTGTTTGTTTTTTCAAAGATTTATTTTTTATTTTAGAAATTGAGAGAGAGCACAAGTGAGAAGGGCAGACAGAGAGGGAGAGAGAATCTCAAGCTTGGCGCTGAGCAAGGAGCCCAAAATCATGATCTGAGCAGAAACTGAGTTGGTCACTTAACCAACTGTGCCACCTGGGCACCCCTATTTCTGTTTGCTTTTAACAAGAAATGGATGATAAAATGAAATCCACAGTGATGAATGTGTGAAACTGAATTAGGAATGTACCCCACTGGAAATTGGTTTCAAGTGGGATGAGACTGGTGGGCGAAAGAAAAGTGTGGAAAATGTTGTACAATAACAGTCCCAGGGATACCTGGGTGGCTCAGTGGTTCTGTCTGCCTTCAGCTCAGGGAATGATCCTGGGGTCCTAGGATTGAGTTCTACATCGGGCTCCCCACAGGGAGCCTGCTTCTCCCTCTGCCTATGTCTCTGCCTTTCTGTGTCTCCATGGATATATAAATAAAATCTTCAAAAAAACAGTCCCATTTATTTCTTCATTAAGTATTAAAGATTAACAAAATAAAACAATTTCCAGGGTTTGAAACAGTCACCAAACCAGTTTCTGCATAAAAATTATGTTGGAAATCTTGCTAAGATTAATATAGACACAAGATCTCTAAAATGTAAAGAAAAGTATCAAGAACAAAGTGAAACAAGAAATTAATTTGAAGTTATTTTTACATTTTCCAAGGAGAAGGAGAACAAGTCGAGAAGGCAAAATCTGAGAAAGTTCTGATGTACTAGCCTTACAACCTGCCTTTAAGCTACATCTGAAAATTAGCTTATCTTTTTTGTATGGATACAGATAAAGCATGTTCACTATGTGCCCTATGACAAGAAGTAGCTTCAGGAATCCTGTGTCTTTGATGTGTGTTCACTTAGAATGTCAGACTCATATATGTTCTTTATATAAGCTCCTTGAATCTGTGTAGGCATAAAATCTCCTTGAAACACTAACTCATAAAGTAATTCTGTCACATACTATAAAAACATGTAATCTATGTTTGAGGCTCTATAGTTCTGTCCTTTGCTGTTACCTACATTGATTTGCCATTTAATATTAATAATTGTTCATAGACCAAGATTTTTTAAAAAGCACTAGAGCTTACTTTGATGTGTGCTTTCTTTTAAAAGTCATAATTTGTAGCCATATATGACATTAGCCATTTTCAGTGCTCTATGACCCTTCAATTTGGATTAGAAATCAATGCTATGTACTTACCACATTCTATCTGCCCTATTCTCAAAGGTCATCATGAATTTTTTATTTGCTTTTTTATATTTCAGTGTCAATTAAAGCATAATTAAGTACCCTACAATTTCCAAGATGAGAAGTGAAAAGCTGAGAGTAGCAATTATTGAGACGTCTTACTTTCACCCCAGACTGTGTAAGACTCTATTCTCAGTGCTAAACCTCTAAAATAACAGAAGCCTAGAAGTATAAACTAGCTTCTGTCAGCAGTTTTGAATAAGAGATAAGTTTTGCTACAATGTTGGACATAGAAAAAAAAATGTTAGATACAAAATCCAAACAGAATAAATAGGCCTTAAAACTGACCATAGAGGGATAATAAAAGGACATCAAACTCAAGTGTGGGAAGAGAGGGAATTCGTTACATAGTTGCCAACGACTGACTTTCTATTGGTCTGCAATCTTGTTGCCTTATTTCATAGTGTTTGGGATTCTTATGTATAATGCAGATATCGTAACTGCCCTACTGTTTATCTCTCTGTGTTAAAAATTTTCCTAAAAGATAATATATAAATTATAAGTGAAGAAGCATGTCATAGGAAATCATGTTTTATATATTTTATGCTTCCTTCATTTCACCAAAAAATGAGCTTATTAAAGAATCAAAGTAAAATGGTAGCATGTAAATATAGAGTTGAGTTTCCAACACTAAGGTAAAATTTCTATCCAAAGAAATCTTTCCAGTATGGAAGACTCTAAACTACTGAATAAAATAATTCAAAAATCTTCTAAAATGTAACACTAGTTTAGTTTAATAGTATGAGAAATACTGTGCAACTTGGGAAATAGGAAGGAAGGAGGAAGGAAGGAAGGAAGGAAGGAAGGAAGGAAGGAAGGAAGGAAGGAAGGAAGGGGGAAGGAAATACTCAAAGAAAATGCTGTTTGCCCTTCTGGATTCTTGACTGGGACATCTAAACAGTCATATATGCTTAGAGTTTGGTTTTAGTGGTCCATTTAAAGAAGTCGGAAAAAATAGCCAAAGGTAGCGTGAAGTAGAACTTTTGGTCTGTGAACCCCTGTATAAAGAAAGGACAAGTAATGGTGACAAACTTAGTGAATAAATTAGAATATACTCTCTAGTAGAAGACTATGAGCATACTGACTATCATCAGCATTGGCTCTGGATGATAGTTAAAAATTATTTCCCCCCCAAAAAAATCTCTAACACAAGCCAAATACTATTTAAATTAAGAGCAGGAATTCTTACCAGCTTTGTGGTTAAAAAACAAAAGACAAACAACAACAGAAACCCTTGGAAAATGTGCATCCAAGCATTAGGGAAAAGCAACAAAAATCTTTAAAGATTATATTTAAATATACATGAGCTCATAATGGAAAAAACACAAAACAGATACAGAATATACCTTGAGAGAATCAGAAGAAATAACAAACAGCATATTGTAACTCAGAAATACAGCATATTTTGACATTATCAGATAAATAATATGAAATAATAAAATTTAACATGTTGAAGTATTAAGGCAGAAAATTAACAAACAAGAAAGGAATAAAAACCTATACAATTTGACCAAGAACATTTGAAAAAACCATATAGAATTTTGTTAAGTTATAAAAAAAAATGACATTTTATACTCAACAAAGGTGCTTTGTAGCAAATTTGAAGGCACCTAGGAAAGAGTTAGTGAACTAGACAATCAATCTGAAGGAATATCCCAAAATTTATTATATAGAGGCAAATAACATGAAAAAAAAAACAATTTAAGAAACACAAGAGAAAGAAAATGTAACGTTTAATCAAAGATTAAGTAAAAGAGAAAAGAGGTGTAAGTTCCACTTTGTGACAATCCTAGGCTTTTTCTTCTAATATACTCTAATGTCTGAGGAAATAACGGTTGAAAATTTTTGAGAATGGATAAAAGACGTGAATTCTTAGACACAAAGAAGCTCAATCAATCCTTCCCTAAAGAAGGGAGAAGAAATGTGTGGGAAATATCAGAAAGGGAGACAGAACATAAAGACTCCTAACTTTGGGAAAGGAACTAGGGGTAGTGGAAGGGGAGGAGGGCAGGGGATGGGGGTGAATGGGTGATGGGCACTGGGGGGGCACTTGACGGGATGAGCACTGGGTGTTACTCTGTATGTTGGCAAATTGAAAACCAATAAAAAATAAATTTATTATAAAAAAAATCCTTCCCTAAAGTGATAGGTGATAGATAAATAGATAAAAACTAGAGATATTTGATGAAAATATAGACCACCAAAACATAATTTAAGAATGACCAGAAAGAAAGACAATAGGACAACAGTTAGGCCACTAACTGCTTCAAAGTCAAAACTGGAAAACAGAAAAGAGAGCAAGTCTATACAGAAAAACATGGAAGACTAATAAAACCTCAAGTACATTTAAATTCAATGAAAATGACAAAGAAATAGTCCACAACTTTAAATTATATTCAGATTAGAGGCAAACAATTAAAACCAGCAAAATTGACATGGGAAGCCACAGTGGGGAAGCTGGTGAGCAAGCTCAATCAAAATAACTGGAATTGTTGAGATACCCTATTGAGAGCAAAGCGAAGAAATATCAGCAAGAAATCCCCTCCAGTCAAAAGTACTCCACTACTTTCCGGATCTAAAACAATCAGGATAGAGAAAAAGCCTTGCAATATTGAAGGAAACAAAGCATGAAAGGTATGCAGAGGACAAAGATGGTAGAGCAAAGTCAACACCAGTTCCAAGAGAGAGAGGATTGTCTTAGACTATAGGGGCAACATCTTTAAGAGTCAAAGGTAAAGAGAAGGAAAGAAATACCTATTGGTAGAAGCCCTCCAGAAATAACACAGCATCACAGGATCAGAAAAAAATCTGGCCACAGAAAAAAACAATATACATTAAAGAAATTATTCATCATTTTATCAGCAAAGTAGGCATCCTTTGGGCCAAGCAACCAGGGCCAAGCAACTCCTTCCTATCTTTCATAGATCCTTCTGCTAAAAGCCAGTCTAGAAAATCCAATCCATTCAAATATTGATGACATAAAAATTAAACAGTAGCATTCATATAAAGACATTTCAAGAAAAAATAAATACATTAAGCAAAGCCTCTTGGAAGTCAAAGAAAACTCACCAGAAAACTGTCATCACAAACAGAAAGTTGTAATGAAATATTTCAACCTGAATTTAAAAGGAAACTCAAACACAACAATTGCATCAGTGAAGAAACATCACAGAAAACAAATAGTAAGTATAGTCAAAGTACTTGGAGTTATAAGTGAACAATGAGATGATGCAAAGGGGACTCACACAATTCCAGAAAGAACTGAAGAAAAAGACAAAAAAGTTTCATAAGTGAAGGCTATGTTACAAGGAATACTGGTGGGTATAGTCACCACAGGAAGACATAATAAGGGACAAAAAATAAAAAGCTAGAAATGAAGAAAAGGCAACAAACTAAAAAAGACTAAACGGGAGTAGAGAAAACTGTGACTTCGGCTAGAATGACTGGCCTCATTGCCAAAGTGGATTCTGCCTTTGGCCTGGGGTGACAGGTGCGTTCTCTAAAGGGATGGCAGCTGTAGCCTTTTATTCCTGAGAAAATATCACTTCTTCCTGGAATTGTGGCACCGTCTGCCTTTCTTCTGATGGATGGCATTCACTTTTCCTTCCATGTCTTTTTCATCTTCTGGCACTTTATCGTCTTCGTCATCTACATTCTTTGGGAGGAACAAGCCCTTTGCTTGCATTCTCTTGATTTTAGCTGCCTCCATAAACTTTATCATGACGGATGTCCATGGAGGCTGAGTGTGTGGCAGGCAGATGACACAGATGAAACAAGAGGAAACCAAGTGATGTTGGGATGCCTGGGTGGCTCAGTCAGTTAAACGTCCACCTTCGGCTCAGGCCATGATCCCGTGGTCCTGGGATAGAGCCCCGCGTCAGGCTCCCTGCTCAACAGGAAGCCTGTTTCTCCCTCTTCCCTCTGCATGCTCTCTCCCTCTCTCTCTCACTCTTTCTCTCTCTCTCTCTGTCAAATAAATAAATAAAATCTTAAAAAAAAAAAAAAAAAGAAAGAAAGAAAAAATAAACCAAGTGATGCTAAAAGTCCTGGAGATGCTGGGGAGTTCAAACATATGAGAGCTTGAGGGCACCTGGGTAGCTAAGTTGTTTAAGCTTCCAACTTTTGATTTCGGCTCAGGTCATGATCTCAGGGTCATCAGATGGAGCTCCAAGCTGGGCTCCATGCTGCGCATGGAGTCTGCTTAAGCTTCTCTCTCCCTCTTCTTCTGCCCTTCCCACCCCATCCCACCCCCGCTCACATACACACACTCTCTCTCTCAAAAAGAAACAAGCAAACTTACCACAGTTTTATGTAAGTTATACTAAACACTTAGGAAAAAATTAATCTTATATAAATCAGTTAGGGAGCAGAAAAACAAAACTAATGTAGTATTTAAACCAAAGCCGGGCAGCCCCGGTGGCCTAGCGGTTTAGCACTGCCTTCAGCCCAGGGCATGATCCTGGAGACCTGGATCGAGTCCCACATTGGGGTTCCTGAATGGAGCCTGCTTCTGCCTCCGCCCGTGTGTGTGTCTCTCTCTCTGTGTGTCTCATGAATAAATAAATAAAATCGTTAAAAAAATAAACAAAAAATAAACCAAAGCCAGAGTGCTAGAAATTATAATTATATCCATTTTCATTCAAAAACAGCTATGCAAAATTATTAAGCAATGTGTGATATTAGAAAATAAGATCTAACAATGCATTCAAATTAATGAATCACTGCCAAGTTCAATTTATTCCAAGAATGCAGTTGATCTATCATTTGAAAAGTTATTTATTCACCACATTAATAAAATAAGTATTATGTGCATATGATCATTTTATTGTACCAAAAAACCCACATTTGATAAAATTCCATTATATATATATTTGAATTTTAACTGGGAGTCAAAAAGATTTGTATCATGTTTCATATCCTACCAGTTTAGTCATCTATAGTAAGATAATCATTGAGAAGGGTTTACAGAACACTGTCTTTGAATTTAATATGACCCAAAAGTTACATAAGACAAATTGAGAATTTTTGTCATTTTGCAAAAATGATAGAAAATAGTAGATACAAAATAATGACCTTATAATGATGACAGATCAGAAATAACCATTCAGGCTTAATGAACTTTTGTTGTTATATTAGTAACCCAGTCTAGGATCTGATATGATATTTCCTCACACAGTTGAATCAGTTGTGAATAAGTGTTCTCATATTTCAGGTTTTTAAATACATATTAAGCAAATAATTGAAAAAAGCATCATATCCTATTGGGGTTTTTCTTTAATGTGCCAGAAACAGTCTCACAATATTTAACACACAGCCATTAAGTTAGGTCCAGGTAAAAAGCACAAAACATTTTTAAAGGGAAAATGTTACCCTTTTGACACAAAAGCCAAATGTGTTTATATTCACACTCTACTTGGATTTCACACATTGTCAATGCCAATGAAATCACAGAAATTGAAGACTAAACCTGTCTTACATGAGAAGAGCCTCCAGAAATACCAACTGAGCATCTTTAGTAGAAATAAAATTCATGAAAACAACTACAGTTTTTAGAAGAAAAACTTATATGTTGATTACTTGCATTTTATTTAAAAACATTTCTACTCACTTGACGGGATGAGTACTGGGTGTTATTCTGTATGTTGGCAAATTGAACACCAATAAAAAATAAATTCATAAAAAAAACATTTCTACTTATGTCACAATGAAAATAAAAGACAAATTAAATTCAACTGAATACAACAAATTTTCTTTAGTGCTAAAGTATAATAAATGAAGAAGAAAGGCTTAAATGCATTTAAATTCCTTTTTCATGGCACCACTACAGCTTGGCTATTTCACTACACTCCACTACAACTAAAAGACAAACTGCTAGTCCTTGCTTTTTCTTCATTTTGTCTCTTTCTTTCTTTTAAATATGGAAATCAGAAATAGGATGAGTAATTGAAATCTATTTAGGTTTTATTTGTCTACATAGCATTGTCTTTAATTCTTCACCCTATATAGAAAGCACAGCAACAAAAATGAGTGATTGAAATTATTGATTCCTTTTAGTCCCAGTCCCCTGCCACAGGTCACAGACCAAAAGTGTGGACAGAATGAAAGACAGAGACAGAGAGAAAGAGACTATATATACCATTAACAAAATAATTAGCACTAGAACAACCACATATTACATATTAAGGACATGGGTAATAGCTTATTTCATGTTTTCTAAAAGGCACTAGAAACATCTTTGTACCTAAATGCCACTTAATCAGGTACTACCATGCCTAAAATTCTGTAGTCTAATTCTACTCTGTTGTTTAGTAGAATTGTTCTCCCCCTAACTCAAACATATCCATTTCCTTCCTCCTCCAAGGCCACCATCCATCACCATCGTCCGGAAAATTCTACCCCTTACCCATTTGCTTTCCTATCCTTTTGCTTTCATTTTATTTTCTCCATAAGACTAATTTTTATGAAAAATAAGTGAGGTCATACCATTACTTGCCTCAAGCACTTAGATATTTTCACCATGCACTTGCATAAAATCTAACCTTTATCTTAAACTCCTAAGCTTACATTATTAGAACCATGTCAACATCTACAGCCTCACCTATGTCCTTATTCCTCTTTATCACCAGGCATGAGTCATGCTCCCTCTTCCTAGAATGTGACACTCTCCACTGTAAGTCATTTGTACTTGTAAAATCTCAGATGCCGCGTTCTCCAGACCTTGCCCCGACTGCTTCTTAATTTCTAATCTCCAGGTTTAAATAGTGTCTTCACTGAAGCTTCATTCCCTTTCTACTCTAAATCAAGTGGTCCTTCTCTGTAATTCTTTGTCATCAAACGCTTTATTTTTTAATGGTTAAAATCACACTATATATGTTTATATAGACATGTTTTTATTCTTTAACTCTCATCATTGAACAGAAGTTTCTTGAGGGCAGGGATTGTGTGTCTGTGTCTCATGTGCCATCATATAACCAATACCTAGGACAGTGTCTACACGAAAGTGAACAAATGCATACCTGCTGAATGAATGACCGAAAGAAGGACTGAAAATTTTCAATTACATATAAATACATAAAAAAACAAAGTCCAGAATTTCAAAGAAGAGTAAAATATTGTAATTTTATTTCTCGTATTCATTTTTCATTTCTTTACTGAACAGGCTCTTAAATTCTAATCAAAGACTTTAAGTAACTGTGATCCATACAAATGTGATGTTTTCTATCAAAAAGTATTTCTTTTGAGTGGCAATAAAGCCATTCACAAAGCAAGAGTCTTGTAGAAGACATTTTCAGTAGAAATACTGGAAAATAAGTCTATAAATTCTCAGTCTCCCTTGAGAAAAAAGCTTTTAGAGAGAGTGATTTATAAAGGCAAGACATGAAGAAACTTGCAAGTAGACTCATACACTAACCCTCATTTTTCTACACTGAGCCTTATATTCCACAGTCTTCAGGGACCTGAAAGAAATATGAGTGAAAGAAAATAAAACAGAGAAGAAAAATATTTGGTTTATATAGACTGTGGAATACAATTCTTCTGATTACTTCTATTACTGAATTTACTAATTAACTCATATTTTTATAATTTTTGGTTAAATACTACTTTAAGAAGTTGTTTCAAAATGTGTATGAGATGTTGAATCACTGAAACTTTGGCACAAGATAGACCAGGATATGAGTACCTATATGGTTCTTAGTGGCATGGACTTAGGCAACTCATGTCATTTGCAAATTGTGGGTGAAAATATCAAACTTGATGGTTATTGTTAGCCTGCATTAAATAAGATATGCTAACAATAAAATTCCTGGCACAGAAAGCATACTAAAATACTGTTAAAGTAATGATTGTGACTATTTCAATGTCACTATAAGGATATACAGCTTCCTCAATGACACACACTTTGTTCCTCCCTCCTGCCTACTCCAACCCAAGAGCATAGAATCTGAGCTGTTAGCAAAACATTGCTGTGACATTAATTTAATCCATATTGTGTTTCTTAGAGTGTATTCTCTCCTGATTATTGAACAATATTCCCAAAGAATTTGGGGAAACAGAATGTTAGATAAAGTGTTTTTTAAAAGAAGTAATTATAGACACAAATAATAAAGAATGAAAAATACAAAAATCTTGGGGCCTGGGGATGCCTGCATGGCTCAGTCAGTGAAGCCTCTGACTCTTAATTTCAGCTCAGATCATGATTTCATGGTCCTAAGAGAGAGCCCCATGTCCCACTTTGTGCTTATCAAGGAGTCTGCTTGGGATTCTCTTGCTCTCTCTCTCTCCCTCTCCCTCTGTTCGTCCCTCCACTCGTGCTCTCTCTCCCTCTCTAAAACAAATAAATAAAATCTTTTAAAAAATATTTGGGCCTGAATTCTAAAAATATAAGTTATTAACATAACATATGTGAAATAAAACAAAGACAACAGGATCATTCGCTTACATAACAAAAGTTTATTGCTCACCTTCTGCATACCATGAACTGTGCTAGGCACTGACAATGCCGACGTTTTCACTTTTTTTTTTTTGCCCATGTTTACTTTTTCAGTTTCATTGAGGTATAGTTGACAAAGTTGTAATATATTTAAAGTATGCAACGTGATGATTTGATATATGTATATATCGTGAAGGGATTCCCACCATTGATTTAGTAGCACATCCATCCCGCCATGTATTTATCTTTTTTTCTTTTTGGTGAGATCACTTAAGTTCTACTGTCTTAGCAATTTCAATGATACAATGAAGAACTGCCAAATTTAGTCTCTTTTAACCAGCCTCTCTCTTTCTCATTTTCTTTATCCATGCATTATCAGTCAATGGACATGTACATGTTTCCATATCATGGCTATTGTGAATATTAAATATTGTATTTTGTGAATATTGCTTCAATGAATGTGGGAGTGCAGGTATCTCTTAGAGTTAATGACTTCATTTGATTTAGATATCTACCCAGAAGTGAGATTGCTAGATCACATGTGGTTCTTCCTTTAATTTCTAGAGGAACTTCCATATTGTTTTCCATAGTGGTTATACCAGCTCACATTTCCTCCAACAGTGTACAACTGTTGCCCTCTCTCTACATCATCATCAGAATTCATCTTTTGTTTTTTGATAACAGGCATCCTAATCCATGTGAGATGAAATCTCATTATAGTTTTGACAGGGTGGTTTTGTGATGGAGATTAACCTCATCAGCCTAGCCCAAGCTCCTGCTTGTCTCTTGACTCGTATTGATTGTCTGAGCCACCATTCTTATTCTTAGTGGCTCCCAGTAGCTGAGGGTGTGCCAAGACCCATCAGTGTTCCAAAGGGGAGGATTGCAGTCAATGCCTTCATGCAAGTGAATTAGAAGTTATAGCTGAGAATATATGAGATTAAGTCCTTTCTTGGGAGAAACTAGAAAATGGATGTTTTTGCCTGTTCCATCTGTGTTGAGCCCAGGTGTATAGCAGTGAGGGTATACTCCTATCCCCATTTAAAAACTACTTTTTTGTTTACTATAGTCGTGTGGGCCACATGGACACAAGCCCTGTTGGCTTTCAGAGCTAGGTGTTTAGGAAGCCTGTCCCTCAGGTAGGAGCCTTTGAAGATGAGGCACAAGGTATGAGGCCCAAGTGCTTTGCTCTTCAGAGAGAAGCTGGGAGTCGAGGGTCCTCTCCTACTTGTGTGGTACTGTGCCAGGGATGGGGTTTATGGTGAAAATGTCTCAGCCTTTCCTACTCTTTTCAGTGTGGGTTGTTTCTCATTCACCTGATGCATAGGAGTCACTCAACTAGTGTCTGGTTTTCTCTCAGAGGAAATTGCACCATGAATAACTGTATATCCAGTGCATTTAAGGGAGGAAGCTTCAGGAGCCTCTTATGTTGCCATCTCCATTCTTCTAATACTTGTTTTATTTTTTGTTTAATTTTTTTAGAATTTTATTTATTTATTTGAGAAAGAGATAGCATAAGTGGGGGGGGTGCAGAGGGATAGGGAGAAGCAGACTCCCCACTGAACAGGGAGCCCAATACGAGGCTCAGTTCCAGGAACCTGGGATCATGACCTGAGCCAAAGGCAGATGCTTAACCAACTGAGCCACCCAGGTGCCTCTTAATACCTGTTTTAAAAACAGATCTAAAACTTTTTTTCAGGTGATCCCTGGGTGGCTCAGCAGTTTAGCGCCTGCCTTTGGCCCAGGGTGCGATCCTGGAGTCCTGGGATCGAGTCCCATGTTGGGCTCCCGGCATGGAGCCTGCTTCTCCCTCCTCCTGTGTCTCTGCCTCTCTCTCTCTCTCTCTCTGTCTCTGTGTCTATCATAAATAAATAAATCTTTTTTTAATAAATAAATAAAACGTTTTTTCAGGGAGGTTTAAAGAAAGAAGACATGAAGAAAAAAATCAATCAAATAATCAATACCAGTCAATCAAATGATTAATAATCAATATAAAACATAATTATTATTTGAGATTAATGCTGCTGAGTAATATAAAATGTTTCTAAAAGTCATATACATCACACAGAGCCATGAACACGTGTAATAGTAGGACCTGAACTGGCGGGATAAGGTCTTGAAAGATAGGAGTCATGTTTCATTAGTAATAGATGGCATACAGGTAAAGAACAGGAACTAATGAGCAAAAAAACTGTTCATAGACATCCTAAAAGATCATGATAGGGTAGATAGGCTGTCGTAGCAGCAATGGGAGGGAGCAAGTCTCCTTATTTCAACACTTGCAGAAACTTACAATGGGCAAGTCAGTATAACAGACAAGAAAAAATTACTAAGAAAAAGTGGGAGTGATTAGAATATGACCAATCATTCAATCTACCATAACAAGCAAACAATCAGACAGTAATTGCTCAATTAATATTAGAAAGACACCAATTCTAGAGACCACAATATTGGGGCTTTTCTCCCAGCTCTGTCACTGAATAATTGTGTGAATTTGGACATATGATTTAACCTCCATTGGTTTCAGTTTACCCATCTGAAAATCCTTACCAGTGAAATAGCCAATTTACCACTAAGGTTAATGATCTCTTTTGTAGAATAAAGGAAACTGAAATATTTTAACACTTTATTTTTGAGTGACAGTTTCATCATTATTTGTTCTTTCCCTCCAGGGAGGAAATCAAGCAGCTTCATTCTGCAATCAACTCCAGCTATGTGGAGTTCAGAGAGTGTTCCTTCATTTCTAGATAGTACTTTGACTGGAAAAGAATCCTGGGGAAAACCATCTCCACCCAGCTTGTCAGCAGCATAGCGAAGCAGATACAATTGAATTGGGAACTGAGTAAGAGCCCTCATCTGAAATGAAGGTACACAGCACAGAAGATCATACGTATAAGAGCTGCATTTTTGACAAAATGATACACTGCAGCCTAAAGCCAAGTGGACTTTTCTCACAATAGGCTGCAGACCCAGCTCTAAATTTTATAGCTCATACTAACTGTATTACTTTGGGGGAAAATTAGAAATGATAAGGACCTACTTTCTAAAATATAAGTGTGGTGATGCCTTAGAGCTTCCTCATTTTTAAATTGAATATGGATATAATAAATATTTCCCCAGAATGCCAGAACAGGTAGTAGAAAGTTCAGTTAAATAGCAGAACAGTGTTTCTCTGCACCTGTTGATCCAAATCCATTCTTGTACCTGAAGAGAGAGAGAGAGACAGAGAGAGAGATTGAGTGTGTGTGAATGTGTTAATGACAGGAGGCCACATGGTTAAGGAGGAAAGGTTTTCCGGGATACTACATCATGGACCGCCCCATCCCCTGTGTTTCAGAGGGGCATACCTTTCTCTGTCACTGTAACAATTTCCTTTGACAACCTTAGAAGCTAGAAAATGTGATAAATACTTGGACTCTGCCAAGCGCAGCTCCTATCCTGTTTATGTACCCAAGGTGATGCTATATCCTAGAAAGGCCTCTGGATAAGTACATAGATCTGAACAAAAGAAATAAAAGCTGAGACAACATGTGTTAGAAATAGGAGCAGTGTCTTTCATGCTGCCCCACTCAGAATGCTACTTCAGATTTGGGGGTTTTAGAATATATTACATACATGTGTTTACTTCTGTATACTACTGACACCCTACTGAAATTGCATTTAAGTGGTATTTTTTTAAGGAATAAACTCATAAAAAGATAATTGTAGAGGAGAGAAGAATAGGTAAAATTTTAGACACTAAGCAAAGTGGTAAGAAAAGTGGTATACTAACTTAACAGAACAGAAAAATCTGAAAGCTTTGTGTGGTGGACATTGTGATGCACCATTTAGATCCTCCTTTTGGAACCAAAGCCATGTTGATCCAACTGTGGGTGAACCAAGAATAGACAGCTCTCTGCTCTCACATGGCTTTGGGAATAGCCTCAGCTGAAAAAAGCTGTCAAGTCCAAGAACATGCCACTCTCCCAGGATACCTTGCAGCCAGTGACTAGCTGACACTGATATAAAAGCCTGGCCTCCTCACTCAATTCTGAAGGACAGTTCTAGCTTAAGCTGGAGACAGGAAATTTTCACTTGGACTGCTTTGGAACTGAATTTCTTTCACTCCTCACTCCTACCTCCTTCCTTTCCCCAAGACATCATCTTAAAAGTATTCCCTAATAAATTACTCACATGCTTCCCAGGGAAATTAATTTGTGTTAGTTGGGGAATCCCTGGGTGGCTCAGCGGTTTAGCGCCTCCCTTTGGCCCAGGGCGCAATCCTGGAGTCCTGGGATCAAGTCCCAAGTCGGGCTGCCGGCATGGAGCCTGCTTCTCCCTCCTCCTGTGTCTCTGCCTCTGTGTGTGTGTGTGTGTGTGTGTGTGTGTGTGTGTGTGTGTGTGTGTATTTTTATCATAAATAAATAAATAAATCTTTAAAAAATAATTAAAAACACAAATAATTTGTGTTAGTTGGTTATAGAAATGACTTGAGGAGTGCCTGGGTGACTCAATGGTCCTACTCTTGATCTTGGTTCAGGTCATGATCTCAGGGTTGTGAGATCGAGCCTCATGTGGGACTTGGTGCTGAGCATGGAGCCTGATTAAGATTCTCTCTCTCCCTCTTCCTCTGCCCCTCCCCACTGCTCGAATGTGTGTGCTCTCTCTCACTGTCTGTCTCTCTTTAAAAAAAAAGGTGACCTGAGAAAGTAGATGGTAAATATAGAACTTAGGTTTGGATCACTTGTCATCCAGTAGCATTGCAAGTGTTAAAATTTGGGGGGGCAGTGAACCTGAATACTATTCCAGCTCAAGATACTGCATTAGCAGCTACCATATATCTGGCAAATGACAACTATGGGGTAAATTGTGACTAGTCATTGGGTATTTATTCATAAGTGCAAATGATAATTTTTGAGAAAAAATTCAACTAATGACTGAATATAAATAGTAGGCAAAACAAAGGGTAAGAATCAGAATGTCTCCTTTTAGCTTGTAAAGACATTCTCCCCTACTCTACCTGGCAGGCAGAGAAACCTGAAGGGTAGATATAGCACTTAACATTAGAGTTCCAGCATTAGAGCTCCAACAATCTGAAACATCATGAATCCGTATGCCAAGGTCAGGATCCTGCCTGGAAAAAAAAGGGACCCTGACACTTGGAATAGGAGCAATCGGCTTGTTGCACTTAAAACTCTTGAATTCCAGGGCTCCCTTTAATGCTCTGTGCCAACAGAAATGAGTAACACTTGCTGTAGAAGCCTAGCACTTTCCCTTGCTTGAATGTGATGGAGATCCTCATGACTTCAGGAAAGCATGAGCCCTCTGACCCCAAGGTTCTGCCTCCTACCTCTCTTCTTGATCACTGTCAATAACAGTGTCGTATTTCACCATAACCTGTCAGGTTTCCTGCTCTTCCTAAGGGAGAAATTGGACTGTACTTGGAAGGAACTTCAGGAATTAGCCAACTCATACATTCAGGAGCCCAGAGAATATGCCTGGGACTGGATTCTGAGTATAGCAGACCAATATGCACAAATCATAGATTTAAATAAATGAAAATTTATCAATATGGGAGCATTCTTCCATAATTTAAAACTCCTGCAAGGCCCAGGACAGCAAGGACGCTCCTGCCCCGAGCTGAGCAGATCAGCGGCCCTGCCCCGGAGCATCCAGGCCCTGCAGACGGAGAGCTCCAGAGTTACTGCGTGGACTGAACCCAGGTTTCCAGAGGTGCCATAGCCACTGGGGTTGTTCCTCCGGGGGCCTCACAGGGTAAACAACCCCCACTGAGCCCTGCACCAGGCAGGGGGCAGAGAAGCTCCCCCGAGTGCTAACACCTGAAAATCAGCACAACAGGCCCCTCCTCCAGAAGACCAACTAGAGGGACAAGTTCCAGGGGAAGTCAAGGGACTTAAAGTATACAGAATCAGAAGATACTCCCCCGTGGTTTTTGTTGTTGTTGTTGTTGTGGTTGTTGTTGTTGTTGTTGTTTTTGCTTTTTGATTTGTTTCCTTCCCCCACCCTTTTTTTCCTTTCTTGTCTTTTTCTTTCTCTTTTTCTTCTCTTTTTTTTTCTTTTTTTCTTCCTTTTTTTCTTTTTTCTTTTTCTCTTTTCTTTCTTTCTCTCCTCTCTTTTTCTCCTTTTCCCAATACAACTTGCTTTTGGCCACTCTGCACTGAGCAAAATGACTAGAAGGAAAACCTCACCTCAAAAGAAAGAATCAGAAACAGTCCTCTCTCCCACAGAGTTACAAAATCTGGATTACAATTCAATGTCAGAAAGCCAATTCAGAAGCACGATTATAAAGCTACTGGTGGCTCTAGAAAAAAAGCATAAAGGACTCAAGAGACTTCATGACTGCAGAATTTAGAGCTAATCAGGCAGAAATTAAAAATCAATTGAATGAGATGCAATCCAAACTAGAAGTCCTAACGACGAGGGTTAACGAGGTAGAAGAACGAGTGAGTGACATAGAAGACAAGTTGTTGGCAAAGAGGGAAACTGAGGAAAAAAAGAGACAAACATTTAAAAGACCATGAAGATAGATTAAGGGAAATAAACAATAGCCTGAGCAAGAAAAACTTACGTTTAATTGGGGTTCCTGAGGGCACTGAAAGGGACAGGGGCCAGAATATGTATTTGAACAAATCCTAGCTGAAAACGTTCCTAATCTGGGAAGGGAAACAGGCATTCAGATCCAGGAAATAGAGAGATACCCCCCTAAAATCAATAAAAACCATTCAACACCTCAACATTTAATAGTCAAGCTTGCGAATTCCAAAGATAAAGAGAAGATCCATAAAGCGGCAAGAGACAAGAAATCCCTGACTTTTATGGGGAGGAGTATTAGGGTAACAGCAGACCTCTCCGCAGAGACCTGGCAGGCCAGAAAGGGCTGGCAGGATATATTCAGGGTCCTAAATGAGAAAAACATGCAACCAAGAATACTTTATCCAGCAAGGCTCTATTCAAAATGGAAGGAGAGAGAAAGAGCTTCCAAGACAGGCAGAAACTGAAAGAATATGTGACCTCCAAACTAGCCCTGCAAGAAATTTTAAGGGGGACTCTTAAAATTCCCCTTTAAGAAGAAGTTCAGTGGAACAATCCACAAAAACAAGAACTGAATAGATATCATGGTGACACTAAACTCATATCTCTCAATAGTAACTCTGAACGTGAACGGGCTTAATGACCCCATCAAAAGGCGCAGGGTTACAGATTGGATAAAAAAGCAGGACCCATCTATTTGCTGTCTACAAGAGACTCATTTTAGACAGAAGGACACCTACAGCCTGAAAATAAAAGGTTGGAGAACCATTTACCATTCGAATGGTCCTCATAAGAAAGCAGGGGTAGCCATCCTTACATCAGATAAACTAAAATTTACCCCGAAGACTGTAGTGAGAGATGAAGAGGGACACTATATCATACTTAAAGGATCTATCCAACAAGAGGACTTAACAATCCTCAATATATATGCCCGAATGTTGGAGCTGCCAGATATATCAATCAATTAATAACCAAAGTGAAGAAATACTTAGATAATAATACACTTATACTTGGTGACTTCAATCTAGCACTTTCTACACTCGATAGGTCTTTTAAACACACCATCTCCAAAGAAATGAGAGCTTTAAATGATACACTGGACCAGATGGATTTCACAGATATCTACAGAACTTTACATCCAAACTCAACTGAATACACATTCTTCTCAAGTGCACATGGAAGTTTCTCCAGAATAGACCACATACTGGGTCACAAATCGGGTCTGAACCGATACCAAAAGATTGGGATCGTCCCCTGCATATTCTCAGACCATAATGCCTTGAAATTAGAACTGAATCACAACAAGAAGTTTGGAAGGACCTCAAACACGTGGAGGTTAAGGACCATCCTGCTAAAAGATGAAAAGGTCAACCAGGATATTAAGGAAGAATTAAAAAGATTCATGAAAACTAATGAGAATGAAGATACAACCATTCAAAATCTTTGGGATGCAGCAAAAGCAGTCCTAAGGGGGAAATACATCGCAATACAAGCATCCATTCAAAAACTGGAAAGAACTCAAATACAAAAGCTAACCTTACACATAAAGGAGCTAGAGAAAAAACAGCAAATAGATCCTACACCCAAGAGAAGAAGGGAGTTAATAAAGATTCGAGCAGAACTCAATGAAATTGAGACCAGAAGAACTGTGGAACAGATCAACAGAACCAGGAGTTGGTTCTTTGAAAGAATTAATAAGATAGATAAACCATTAGCCAGCCTTATTAAAAAGAAGAGAGAGAAGACTCAAATTAATAAAATCATGAATGAGAAAGGAGAGATCACTACCAACACCAAGGAAATACAAACGATTTTAAGAACATATTATGAACAGCTATATGCCAATAAATTAGGCAATCTAGAAGAAATGCATTCCTGGAAAGCCACAAACTAACAAAACTGGAACAGGAAGAAAGAGAAAACCTTAACAGGCCAATAACCAGGGAGGAAATTGAAGCAGTCATCAAAAACCTCTCAAGACACAAGAGTCCAGGGCCAGATGGCTTCCCAGGAGAATTTTATCAAACGTTTAAAGAAGAAACCATACCTATTCTCCTGAAGCTGTTTGGAAAGATAGAAGAAGATGGAGTACTTCCAAATTCGTTCTATGAGGCCAGCATCACCTTAATTCAGAAACCAGACAAAGACCCCACCAAAATGGAGAATTACAGACCAATATCCCTGATGAACATAGATGCAAAAATTCTCAAAAAGATGCTAGCCAATAGGATCCAACAGTACTTTAAGAAAATTATTCACCATGACCAAGTAGGATTTATCCCCGGGACACAAGGCTGGTTCAACACTTGTAAAACAATCAATGTGATTCATCATATCAGCAAGAGAAAAACCAAGAACCATATGATCCTCTCATTAGATGCAGAGAAAGCATTTGACAAAATACAGCATCCATTCCTGATCAAAACTTTTCAGAGTGTAGGGAGAGAGGGAACATTCCTCCACATCTTAAAAGCCATCTACGAAAAGCCCACAGCAAATATCATTCTCAATGGGGAAGCACTGGGAGCCTTTCCTCTAAGATCAGGAATAAGACAGGGATGTCCACTCTCACCACTGCTATTCAACATAGTACTGGAAGTCCTAGCCTCAGCAATCAGACAACAAAAAGACATTAAAGGCATTCAAATTGGCAAAGAAGAAGTCAAACTCTCCCTCTTCGCCGATGACATGATACTCTACATAGAAAACCCAAAAGTCTCCACCCCAAGATTGCTAGAACTCATACAGCAATTTGGTAGCGTGGCAGGATACAAAATCAATGCCCAGAAATCAGTGGCATTTCTATACACTAACAATGAGACTGAAGAAAGAGAAATTAAGGAGTCAATCCCATTGATTATTGCACCCAAAAGCATAAGATACCTAGGAATAAGCCTAATCAAAGAGGTAAAGGATCTATACCCTAAAAACTATAGAACACTTCTGAAAGAAATTGAGGAAGACACAAAGAGATGGAAAAATATTCCATGCTCATGGATTGGCAGAATTAATATTGTGAAAATGTCAATGTTACCCAGGGCAATTTACACGTTTAATGCAATCCCTATCAAAATACCATGGACTTTCTTCAGAGAGTTAGAACAAATTATTTTAAGATTTGTGTGGAATCAGAAGAGACCCCGAATAGCCAGGGAAGTTTTAAAAAAGAAAACCCTATCTGGGGGCATCACCATGCCAGATTTCAGGTTGTACTACAAAGCTGTGGTCATCAAGACAGTGTGGTGCTGGCACAAAAACAGACACATAGATCAATGGAACAGAATAGAGAACCCAGAAGTGGACCCTCAACTTTATGGTCAACTAATATTCGATTAAGGAGGAAAGACTATCCATTGGAAGAAAGACAGTCTCTTCAATAAATGGTGCTGGGAAAATTGGACATTCACATGCAGAAGAATGAAACTAGACCACTCTCTTGCACCATACACAAAGATAAACTCAAAATGGATGAAAGATCTAAATGTGAGACAAGATTCCATCAAAATCCTAGAGAAGAACACAGGCAACACCCTTTTTGAACTCGGCCACAGTAACTTCTTGCAAGATACATCCACGAAGGCAAAAGAAACAAAAGCAAAAATGAGCTATTGGGACTTCATCAAGATAAGAAGCTTTTGCACAGCAAAGGATACAGTCCACAAAACTCAAAGACAACCTACAGAATGGGAGAAGACATTTCCAAATGATTTATCAGATAAAGGGCTAGTATCCAAGATCTATAAAGAACTTATTAAACTCAACACCAAAGAAACAAACAATCCAATCATGAAATGGGCAAAAGACATGAACAGAAATCTCACAGAGGAAGACATAGACATGGCCAACACGCACATGAGAAAATGCTCTGCATCACTTGCCATCAGGGAAATACAAATCAAAACCACAATGAGATACCACCTCACACCAGTGAGAATGGGGAAAATTAACAAGACAGGAAACCACAAATGTTGGAGAGGATGCAGAGAAAAGGGAACCCTCTTACACTGTTGGTGGGAATGTGAACTGGTGCAGCCACTCTGGAAAACTGTGTGGAGGTTCCTCAAAGAGTTAAAAATAGACCTGCCCTACGACCCAGCAATTGCACCGTTGAGGATTTACCCCAAAGATACAGATGCAATGGAACGCCGGGACACCCGCACCCCGAAGTTTATAGTAGCAATGGCCACAATAGCCAAACTGTTGAAGGAGCCTCGGTGTCCAACGAAAGATGAATGGATAAAGAAGATGTGGTTTATGTACACAATGGAATATTACTCAGCCATTAGAAATGACAAATACCCACCATTTGCTTCAACGTGGATGGAACTGGAGGGTATTATGCTGAGTGAAGTAAGTCAATCAGAGAAGGACAAACAGTGTATGTTCTCATTCATTTGGGGAATATAAATAATAGTGAAAGGGACTAGAAGGGAAGGGAGAAGAAATGTGTGGGAAATATCAGAAAGGGAGACAGAACATAAAGACTCCTAACTTTGGGAAACGAACTAGGGGTGGTGGAAGGGGAGGAGGGCGGGGGGTGGGGGTGAATGGGTGTCGGGCACTGAGGGGGACACTTGACGGGATGAGCAGTGGGTGTTATTCTGTATGTTGGTAAATTGAACACCAATAAAAAAATTATTTTAAATAATAATAATAATAATAATAGAAATAATAAAATAAAACTCCTGCAAGGACCCTGGGAAATGGTTCCAAAAGGCATACAGAGTGACTGTCCACATATAGTGAGAGAGAATTATTCTAAGATATAAAATGTTCTGATAATTGTACATCAAAATATTAATTTTATAGCACATAATTTAATACTTTGTTATATCTAACATATAGTCGGTTCTCAGAAGAGGAAGATAAAGATCAAAAGGTATATCACAAAATATTCTATCATATTCATTATGAGAGAACTACTAATCCAAACCACAAGTAGACTCGTGTTTGCCCTCAACAAAGTGACAGCAGTTGAACATCTGCAGCAATCCCAAATATTGCCAAGGCTTAGGAGCAGCACTATTTCTCATATGATACTGATTTTGAGAGGAAATAGGCAACATCTAGGAGATGTGGTAATGCATATACCTCAAGCAAAGCAATTCAAATATTAAATTTATACACCATAACAAAAGTTATCAGGCTGTTTTTATATTAGAAGCTTTTTGTAGTCTTACAGGTTATTATGCATAATAGACATACAGAACATTTGTTTGTAAGGATTATATTTGTCAATATTTAATGTGTTAGATGATGTGTGATTGCAGTTACAGGACATTCTTGAAAAGATGAAATAGAGATTGAAGAACAAATCAATGGTTGCTAGAGATTGTACTGTGTAGAGGGTGACTCTGAAGAAATAGCACAAAGGAAGGAAAACCTTAATTTATGAAAAATTAAAACGTAAGATTTAGGGGTGTTTCAATGGCTCAGTTGGTTAGTCATCTGACTTTGGCTCAACTCATGATCTCAGGGTCCTGGGATTGAGCCCCATACCAGGAGGGGATTCTGCTTCTCCCTTTCCCTCTGACCCTCCCCCTGCTCATGTTCTCTTTATCTTTCTTCCAGATAAACAAATTTAATCTTTAAAAAAAAAAACAGAAAATTTTAAACAATTATTATTCAATTTTAAAAAATAAAAGTAAACCAATCATACATTAATATATATAACATTTTTCATAAAATAGCTACATTTTTAAAAAACAAAAACAGTAAAAAGGAGGCATTGTTCTACATCTTTGTAAATCTTTCTACTTTCTGTGTTATTAGAAGAAAACCATAGTATTCATATTCGCCTCCACATTCAATTTGTTTTCATAGCACATGTCATGTTGCCTATGGAAAACTCTACCCTGCAGAAATAATAATACCTTATTATTTCATAAAAATAACTTTGATCTCACAGGCCCCAAATCTCACACTTTGAGAACTATTGCACTAGAGAAGCACCCAACTTGTTTATGAGGAGACATTTGAACATATTCATTGCAAGATATTTGATTGAAAGAAAAATGGGAGTGACACAAATATCCATTTATTTGGAATGCAATCCATGAATTCCTTTTTTTTTTTTTTTTTTTTTTTAATAGGACACGCTTTTGATTTTTTTTTTAAATTTTTTTTTTATTTATTTATGATAGTCACAGAGAGAGAGAGAGAGAGAGAGAGGCAGAGACACAGGCTGAGGGAGAAGCAGGCTCCATGCACCGGGAGCCTGACGTGGGATTCGATCCCGGGTCTCCAGGATCGCGCCCTGGGCCAAAGGCAGGCGCTAAACCACTGCGCCACCCAGGGATCCCAATCCATGAATTCCTATAAAAAATGCTATTTGACAGTAAAAATGAACACCTAGAAGATACATGTATCTGCAAGGACAAATCTCACAAACTTGAGAGAAAAGAAAAAGCTGCAGTTGGATGCACAGGGTATGATAAAGTTGATATAAAATGTTGAGACATGCAAAGTAAAATATTTTCTGGGCATACACAGATTTGCCTTAAAAGATAAAAAAAATGTGTATGAAATGGATAAATAATGAATTCAAAAGAGTTGCCTGTTTTTTGCCTGAAATACAGGTGAAGAGGGGTACAATGGTGATTATCATTTGTTATTGAATTCTTAAGTTTGGGTATTATTTTGTGGGTTAACTTACTTTTATTGATTTATACTTTCCAGCATACTTGAAGTAGTTCACAATTCTACTAATAGTGTTGTTATTAACTAATTAATAATAATAACAAATAATATTATTAAATGATAATTATGACAATTTCTCTGATAATGATCAAAGTATGAATGGTGTGGTGGTGCAATACAAAAAGGTACAAACTACCAGTTATAAAACATAGAAGTTGCAGGGATATATTGTATAGCATGGAGACTACAATCAATAATACGGTATTGTGTATTTTATAAATTACTAGAACAGATGAATAGAATAGAATAGAATAGAATAGAATAGAATAGAATAGAATAGAATAGATTTTTAAGAGTCCTCATCACAAAAAGAATAATTTTTGTAACTATATACAGTGATGAATGTTAACTAGACTTTTTGTGATGATAATTTTGCAATATATACAAATATTGAACCAGCGTGTTGTACACTTGAAACTCATATAATATTAGAAGTCAGTTATACCTCAATTTTAAAAAAATAAATGAAAAACGAAAATAATGAGTGCAGATTCTTTAAGAAGCAGCTACAAAGGAAAAAGGCAATATGTAGGGATTTTTTTATAAGTAATATAGGATTAAGGAAGGTATTTATTTTCTTTTGTGTGGGACTGACCTGAGCAAGGGAGGGATTTGAAAAGTTGGGAACATAAAGATACAGGTAAGAAGTGGAATCATGATGGAACAAGGTGTGTGCTGACCAAAGGGGATGGAATCCATAGCATAGGTAGAAATGGACCTCAGAAGGAAAAACAACTTTCACTGTAGATTCTCTTAGGGGGACAGAAGGATTAGTACTATCTCCATTATGTTTGATCAGAGATTAAAAGTCAAGGAGAGCTCACATTTGATAGATTCTATTTTTCTTAATTTTTAATAAAAAATAGACTTCTGTACTGTGTCAAATGGAGTATGGAGGACAGATGGATGGATCATTTGAAAAAAGAAGTTGACTTAAAATATTCAACTTGGTAAATAAGATATATAGAAGGATTTCTGGTGAGGATTGAGGGATTACTTTGTCTTCCCTATTATTACAATGAGTGAACGGCCCATGCTCTTTTATAAAGCCAGGTCTTCTGCTGCACAATAGCTCCCTATTCCCTAATACCCACTCAAGGTTATTACTCCCATAGTTGTATTCCATATCCCCACATTACCAACTGTCCGTGTTGCCTTAGAAGTCTCGTGATTTCACTGACACAATGTTAACTCCATCATTGAAGGAAGTCTCTTCTTTAATCTCAAATCCCCTTTTTGTTGTCATTCCTCCCCTGTTATCCCTTACAGCAAAGCTTATATGTGGAATCTGCAAAAGTCAAACTACAGGACCAGAGAATTGAACAGTCTCCAGGGACTTCTAGAGGTTGAGGAGAGAATGGGGGCGACGTTAGTTAAAGGGTACAAACATTTAGTTATAAGATGCATAAGTTCTGGAGACCTAGTAGTATACAGTATGGAGGTTGCTATTAATAATCTTGTATTGCACACTTGAAATTTGCTGAGGCAGTGGACCTTGAATGTTCTCACCACGCATACACAAAAAAGTGATAATTAGTGAGGAAATCGATATGTTACATCAGCTTGATCATGATCATCATTTCAAAGTGTATACATATACAAAATCATCATTTTTAATTTTTTTTAAGATTTTGTTTATTCATGAGAGACACAGAGAGAGGCAGAGACATAGACATAGCAAGAAGCAGGCTCCCTGCAGGGAGCCTAATGCAGGATCATGCCCTGAGCTGAAGGCAGATGCTTAACCACTGAGCCACCCAGGTGTCCCCAAAATCATTGTTTTACACCTTTAAAAAAAAAAAGTCACATTGTGCAACCTACAAAATAAAAACAACACTCTAAGTGTTATCCTGACCTCTCCCAATGCTCTCTTTCTTTCATTCCAGTTAAGCTTTTGACCCCAGTACTCCACTGAATCAGTTCTCATCAAGGTCATGAATGATTTCTTATTTTATTTGTAACCTAGAGAACATTTCTCAACCTCTCTCATCTCCTGACACAGGTAAATGCTACCTCCCTCCTGGGCCTTCACCTCACAGTTAGAAACACATCCAGTTCTTTCTGTCCTGACTTCTTGGTTCCTTCTCAGGTCTTCAGTGATTTAAAAAAAAAAAAAATTCAAATGCTTCAGAGTTTAGTCCTTGGATTAATTGTCTTCTCTATCTAAACTCATTCTTTAAGTAAATCACAACCAGTCCCATTGAGACACGTTAACATTTTGCTATTTTTGCTATTTTCATCATGGATTTTTATATTATTTTTATTTTTAAAATAACAAGTTAAAAGACTCTTTATCTTGATTACTGAGGTACTGGTGCCATTCCCTTAAATTCTGCACTGGGGATGAGTACCATATTCAACTCACCCTTGTCCCAGACTTATTAAATTTTATCTATATGCTAGAAACTCACATATTTTTATCCTCTCTCCCTGAATTCCAGTTCTTTATATTCAATTAATTATCCTCTTGAAATCATCACTTACTTGTATAATACACATCTCAAGAATTTAGCATACCTAAAATTGACTCTTCATCTCCCTACTCCCAACTTGCTTCGGTGTTCCCCATTTTGGTAACTCTCCATACTTGACTAGTTTCAGGAATGGTAGGGTTCTACTTAGGATACCTGGGTTCAGTCGACTGTATTGTTATTCCTCCATATGCATTCACATCACCTCTTAATTGGGCCAGCTTCCATCAGAAGGTACAGTTATCTTGAGTCTCTTTATTTCTCTCAGTGCATGGTCTTTAATCCCAGCAACATCTGCTCTCTTTTTATGTGCTCTGATTACATTGTTACACCTCCCCTTATCTTCCAATAGATTTATATCTCAAGATTTGGGGGACTTACAAAGTAACTCTCTCCCAGATTCTAGGAATTCCAGGTCTATCTTGGAGCATATATTGCCATGATACTCTCATGTGCTATTTCCTAAAAATCAAAGTGCATTTCATTTTCCCTTCTTTTGGATAAAAGTAATATGCCATTATCAATGACCTAACACATGTAAGTATGTGATTATTTTTAAAGTATTTAAGACCAAATTCAGTAAGAAGAATACTATTTTTAAAAGGTTATAAATCAGGAAGCCCGGGTGGCTCAGTGGTTTAGTGCCAACTTCAGCCCAGGGCGTGATCCTGGAGACTGGGAATCGAGTCCCACGTCGGGCTCCCTGCATGGACCTGCTTCTCCCTCTGCCTGTGTCTCTGCCTTTCTCTGTGTGTGTCTCTTATGAATAAATAAATAAAATCTTTTTTTAAAAAAGGTTATAAATCCTTCTGATTATAAAAGACAAACTGATATTTTAATTCTCTTTTATACAAATTTTAATAACAGTAATAGTGTTCTGAGTGTGAATACCTCCCTTCCCCATGTCAACCACGGGAGTAATTGCACACTGTATTCATATACAAATTAGACTTGTTTAAAAGGAAATGAAATTAAGCAATGTTACCAGACTCAATCCCTACATGCTATATCTCTGGCATGTGTTACTTCTCTTGCTACACCATCATTTTACCTGTAAGGCAGAGGTTAGAGAACACTTGATGATTAACTCAGCCTCCCCAGAAAAGATCCACCATGTGATTACTTTCCCCATATAATATGATTAGCATGGGGAAAATAAGATAAATTAATAGTTCTTTACTGAGGATATATTTCTTAGACCTAAAATGTACATGGGTCAGCAGGAATGGTTTTTATTTTGATAATAAGAGTAGTGTTTCATTGAACCAATTTTATTTAGTAATTATCTGAAGATTTTTCTTTCTTCAAAGTGCATTTGCAGGGCAGCCCCGGTGGCTTAGTGGTTTAGTGCCACCTTCAGCCCAGGGTGTGATCCTGATCCTGGAGACCTGGTATCAAGTCCCACGTCAGGCTCCCAGCATGGAGCCTGCTTCTCCCTCTGCCTGTCTCTCTCTCTCTCTCTCTCTCTCTCTGTATCTCTAATAAATAGATAATCTTTTTTAAAAAGTGCATTTGCACTTTTTAAGTGTCTACCATACAAAACAAACACCTTTATCTTCTCTTTGGCTATTTACTCAGTCATTTATGTTCTCAATTTTTTGTGCCCCCACCCCTCAAAACTCCCCCAGTAGTTTTCACTTTATATTATTTTTCTCTCTGCCTTTCTTTCCCACTTACACCCACTGTTCACTTTCCTCCTCCAATATGAGCAGATGGCACAAGAGTAAAGATGATTGTTTAACAAAATAAAAAATGTCAACAGTCACAAGCAAAAGATATATATTTATTTAATGTTGATAAATTGTAACAATAGCAACAGGAGAAATTAACTAGATAGAGCATCATTATCAAATAAACAGACGAGCCACAACAACTGAAAGGTCCTACCAAAGCACCCAGTTGTCAATTTTATCATCTGACAGCATTAGAAATTCCCTTTGTGAAACTAACTTCCTGCTCTAGGTCAAAGTCCAGTAAAATAATAATCTCTTTCCAGTATCTCTCTGTCATTTATGAAAACTTATAGAGGCTAGCTTAGGCTTTTGCAGGCTGAACACCTTTTGTCCAAATTAAGTTCTAACAAAGCTGCCCAGAATACTTGAAATAGAAACATGATTGTCAGAATCCTGGCAGCATCTAAATGAATGCTACAAGGGCTTCCTGATGATGTTAAAATCTATTGATTGATGATTGTTGAAGTTTTGACTATTAATGATATATAATGTATGGACAACCATTCTGACAATATAACTCTAACCTGGTCTACATACTTCTCACAGGAGAAATAAACTTCTCTTTTTTTTTAATTGTTTATTCAGGAGAGACACAGAGAGAGGCAGAGACATAGGCAGAGGGAAAAGCAGACTTCCTGTGGGGCCTGACATGGGACTGGATCCCAGGACCCCGGGATCACACCCTGAGCCTAAGGCAGATGCTCAATCACTGAGCCACCCAGGTGGCCAGGAGAGATAAACATCTTAAATTGATTTTTTATTTCAGTTTCTTGATAGTTCTTTAGACCCCACATTACCATTTGAAAGTACTAAATATTATTCTCTCAAGCTGCTAGAACAATTCATTCAAGAATTCAATGACTTTAACAAATACATCAGGTACACTGCTAGGAACTAAAAATAGAAGAACAATAAAAGAATAAAACATTAATTTTTATGCAAGGCTTCATAATGTAAGGAACATATCAACATGAAAGCCTGAAAGAATGCTTGCAACTTCAAGATAGAACTCACTGAGCACCAAGCAACACTAATGATAACATATCCATGTCAACATGTTTGGTTCTGAATTTATAAAATTAAGAAAAATGTTTACAAACATGCAGGTAGTTACAAATAACTTAGAGACAAAAAAAATTAAAAACTCCATTGGCTATCTGATGACTCATCTACTGTGACAAATGTTAGAACACATTCCAAGTAGGCAATACTTATTATAAAAATTCAGTTTTAAAATGAGCTACTGGGGCAGGTGGGAGCTGCTTCTCCCTCTGCCTGTCTCTGCCTCCTCTCTGTGTCTCTCACGAATAGATGGCATCTTTAAAAAATAAAAATAAAAAATAAATTGAGCTACTATCCATGTGCAAGGACATTCTTAGACATAACCAATGATGCAGAAGTTTTCCATGCTTCCTCATAAATAAAATCCTGTCAATTAAATATCCCACAAAAAAACAGAAATTAATAAAAATCATGATCTAAACAACAAAAATGTGAAATTTTTAAAAGTGGTCTGTGAAATCAGTAAAAGTGATCAAAAGTCTACTAAGTAGGGGATCCCTGGGTGGCTCAGCAGTTTAGCGCCTGCCTTCAGCCCAGGGCCTGATCCTGGAGACCCGGAATCGAGTCCCACATCGGGCTCCCTGCATGGAGCCTGCTTGTCCCTCTGCCTGTGTCTCTGCCTCCCTCCCTCCCTCTCTCTCTCTCTGTCTGTATGTCTCTCATGAATAAATAAATAAAATCTTTTTAAAAAATTGTCTACTAAGTATATTTTAAGATATTGTAAAGTCAATTCAAATATTAAAATACATTGTGAAGGACTTATATAAAAATTAATCGAAAATAAATTAACTATACAAAAAAGAAATTAATAATAATATTGACACTGTGTCACAACTATCTCATTTTTGTAAAGATCAAATTTTTTAAAATATTTTATTTATTTGAGAGAGAAAAAGAGAGAGAGAGAGAGCATGAGCAAGGGAAAAGGAAGAGGGGAAGAGAAAGGGAAAAGCAGATTCTCTGCTTAGCAGGGAGCCAGATGCAGGGCTTGATCCCAGCCCAGGATCATGACCTGAGCCAAAGGCAGACGCTTAACTGACTGAGTCACCCAGACACCCCAGATTAAATGTTTTAATACTTGCAAAGTGCTAAGAGCTATGAATGGCACATAATCAACAATAAAGGAAAATCATGATGATTAAATGATGATGAGATGATATCATTCTTTCATAGCCCAGATTATCTCAATAAATCCAATGCATGAAATCAAAGTATAGGGGAGCAAAATTTGCCACCCCAAAATGTCTCTTTGGTATTGGATTATTTTAAGCCAATTATTAAAAGAAAAGAGAAAAGAAAAGAAAAGAAAAAAAGAAAAGAAAAGAAAAGGCTTAGGAAGAACCCTTGACCTTCATTCAAGCTGCCTAAAAGAATTTAGATAGAGGGGATCCCTGGGTGGCTCAGCGGTTTAGCACCGCCTTCAGCCCAGGGTGTGACCCTGGGGTCCCGGGATCAAGTCCCACATCGGACTCCCTGCATGGAACCTGCTTCTCCCTCTGCTTGTGTCTCTGCCTCACTCTCTCTCGCTCTCTGTGTCTCTCATGAATAAATAAATAAAATCTTAAAAAATAATAAAAGAATAAAAAAATAAAAGAATTTAGATAGAGAACCTGCTCCAGGAAAAGAACTATCATATAGATAACTACTGTTATAATATGAGCTAGGTGTGGTAAACAGGGAGGAACCCAGCAAAGTCTATTTGCTAAAATTTCTATGTCCCATTGCTTCTGAGTGGCCCTGCAAACATTGTTTACCAAATATTTACTCTTCTTCATCTTCCTGTGAATTGTCTTCCTACTCTTTGAAGTCCCAAACCCTTAATCCTTTCTCTTTAGCTTTGGATGACAGTATGAGCCTCAACTGCCTGATTGCTTGGGAGCCTCAGAATCTTGTGGTACCTCCATATGTACATAATTAAATTTGTTTTTCTCCTGTTAATCTCTTTCATGTCAATTTAATTATTAGACTAGCCAAAACAATCTTGAAGGGTAAAGAAAAATGTTTTCTCCCCAACAAATGGAAGGTAGAGTATTTTACAATCTTTTAGAAAAGATACCTGGTGTCCAATCTCATTTGGGCCTTAATATAACCCAATTAACTCTCTTTCTGAATCTCCAATGGGCTAATTTTAGATATTTAGCCTTAAGCCAACAATCAACACATCCTTTACTAGGTCTCTATCACTCTATTTTTCCCTTTTCTTCCTTTTACAGTGAAAGTTCTGGAAAGAACCATTTTGGAACCATGTTAGGAAAGACCAATAAATGTCATATCTTATACCCTGGAGTCCAAAAAAAATTTAAATAAGACTGAGCAGACTGAGGACCAAAACATCACCTACATTTTTTTCACCACTACCTTTTGCCTCTGTACCCTACTGCCTTGCTGTTGTTAATAAACATTCCTTTTTCATTTTATTAATGCATCATAATATTTAAAATAAATAAATGATAAGTGTCCTGCCATTTTGAAAATCCATTAAGTGGTTTGCATAATTATGCTATCTTCTCATAATTACTGCCATAGATTTTCTGAGACATAGAGAATAATTTTAATCCACTGAAAATGTTCTTGCCCTCTCCACTTGAAACTAAATACATGCATATGGCAGGGTTACTTATACTCCCTGCAAAGATGCTAATGAACATTTCTGGACTCAAAGAATAACACAATCTCCAACCAAGTATATATTTAAACATTACAAAAGCTTAAAAGGAAAAACAACAACATTTGGCATATACAAACCAAATCTTTTTACACAATAAATGGAATGTTTTCACATTTAACAACTTGCATAAAGTCTTGGAAATAAAAAATTGATTTTTTTTAGTATAACTTAAGAAAGCCATAAACATAGAAACTTCCAATTTGGAGCTTTCTTATTAACAATCATCCTGATAGTTTTTCTGAGATATTTATATTCAAGTAACATAAATAGAAAACAAAGCACAAATACACAATTAGCTGAGATAATGTCTGGAATTACAATTTTGGTGTGCATTTTGAACCATAAGCATAAGTGGGGTCTATGCTTCTCACTAAAATCTACATATAATTCTTGGGACATTATTAACAGCCTCTGGTTGGCCACACATAATAAAAAAGTCACAGGAAGAGAAAAGAGAAAGAATTTATTGGCCAATCTACCAAAAAGCCAGGCCATTTTAGCTGACATGCTATCTAGATCTGATAAAGAATTATACTACTGATCCTTTTGCACTGATCTCTCAATGCACTAAACTCTAGTGTATGTCACATGGGCAATATTGTGAAGTTCTGTGTCAAAGACTAGAGTTTCCTGTGAGTGAGATGACAGAAGAAAAAATTATGAAGTAGGTGACAGTAATGGCAAATACCCTCATAGAAAAATTGCATAGTATAAAATTGTCCAGGAAAGCCATTTGTCCTCCTTTGCAACACTTCTTCCATTCTATTAGTCCTCAGGCTCAGTCTGTTACCAGAGCAAAGATACTTCAGTTTATACTGTTATTCAAAGCTTTATCAATGTATTAATAATATCACCTTTTTGCTCAAAATTTTCTCTCCAGTGTATATACCTATAACCAAGGAGTTCATGGTTTGTATTCAGAGACTTCTTTCATCCCTTGCCTCTTCCTTCCATTGAAGGTCAACAAACATTTTTTTCTCCTTTATTAACCAGCTAATGGTGAGTTGGATCTAAGATTCAAGAGAGAAGTATGGAAAGTGTGGTCAAGGTGGTCTTTGAAGTAGGGGCATATAGGAAATAAATTATTGAGTAAAAGTTCAGGAAGTTTTGTTTCCAAGGGTAACTCCAGATGTGAAAGACTTCTTGAAAAATAGAGAGATTTAGAAACAAGAGAAGAATAAGGGCAGATTTTTTCCAAAGGCTGCTTTTTTTTTCTCTAATTATTTTCAAACTTTTTGCAAATGCAGCTGTCTGAAACATCTATTTACCACCACTGAATTTTGCTTCAACTAAATCTCATAAAAAGGGTGTGGAGATGGATGTCTCAAGTAGTCATTTTAGAGTGTGCTGAAATTATATGAGTTACTAAAGAAAATAAAGTGAAATTTAAAAAATAAAATAAAAAGCATATTTTAGAAAGCTGAAGGTCAACAGAGAAACCAACACAGTATAAGAAAACCAGAAACCCTAAACAAAAATTCCATACAAACCACAAACAAAAGAAAATTGGAGCTTCAGTTGACATTATGTGCTGCAAAAAGGATGTCAACCCCAAATCAAAGATCTGTCCACAAAAATAGATGTTTCCGTATAAAATTAAAAGAAAAACCATTTGTTTGAACTACATTCTTTTATATAAATGACACCATAGGAGATTTACAAACCAAATACAACAATAGATATATAATATATAACATATAGTATATTCAAAGTAGTACTTCAAACAATTTTAACAAGTGAAATAAACAATTTGGCAAATAAAATTCACTAGGTAAAATAATATCTTTAAAAATATGTCTTGAAATCTAGATCTAGTTTTAAATCTAACCTAACAGAAGCTTTGAGTCATATTTGGAACTTGCTTAAATAATGAACATAGACCACAGTAGTCTCTGTTGTGCTATTCTCTAGTAAACTCTAGACAATTAATCTCTTAACCAGTTTAATACAATGTCTACATGAACAAATCTTATTAGAAAACACATTACTTAAATGTGGTAATCTATCTAAGATAATTGGGATGATGCTGTTTACAAGTATAGAGTTAAAGCTAATTTTCAGCAGGTGTGTTAGATTTATATTAATTTTACTAAGCTGTGGAATAAATAAAACCAAACAAGATTTCTATGAAACTTGTCACTAATTTTAACACCCCCTTTCATGTACACCAAAATTAAACATTCTAAACGGCTTTAAAAATTGATATCTAAACATTAGTATATGTACCTCATAGCAATTTTAAAAATGATAACAATATCTTACCACACAGAGCATTATTATGTTGTAGGCATTGTTCTCACAAATTTAATCTAAGCAACTACTCCAGAAAGCAGGTATTACAGCTAACCTCATTTCCAAGACAAAGAAGTTGAGATTCTGAGAAGTTAAGTGATCTGCCTAAAAAAGTGATCTGCCTGTGACCTTGTATCACAGGCCAAGGTGATACAAAGACTGACCCCTCATTGCATGAATGGCTTCCCCAATGATATTGAATGAGGAATAAAGATTAGATAAATTATAGGGGACCATCCATCCTTTCTAGAGATACTGAATTTTTCCCTTAATACTTAGTTGGGGACTAGATCTGACATATTTAATAGTCATCATTATTTTGCACATCCTTTGTACCCAAATGACTACTTCTAAATTGTTTTACAATCCTACACCTATAAACTCTACCCAAATGCCTCTTTCTGTTTCTGTTTCTGTTTCTGTTTCTCTCTCCTTCTCTCTTTTTTAAATACCACTGATGGACTCAGATGTATCTAATGAAGAACATTTTATGGCATATGTAGCATATGCGCTGATATTAATTATGATTTGGTTATGTACTAAGGACCTCAAATAGAACAGCCAAGGGAAGACATTTAGTAGAATTACATAGAGAGGTTGAATTGTTTTACTCATTGGAAATCTGCTTTTAGTTGAAACTCCAAAAAAAAAGGCACTGCTCTCATCAGAACTTCTCATCAAAAATTTCATCCTATGCTATGATAACATGAAGAACACAACCTTAAAGAAAGAACATTGGTTCAAAATAAAGCAAAAGAGAGAAAAACAAACCAAGTGAGCTCTAAAGGTAAATAAGTAAAAAGACGAAACAACAACAACAACAAAAAACAAGAACAATACAAACAAGCAAAATCTTCTTTCTCTGGGGTTAATTAGGTATGTGTAGTGCAGTCAACACATTATCAAATAATATATACAAGGGAGTAACAGAAGAGAACACACAAGTGGACTTTAAGAATATAAAAAGTTGCTCAATCTCAGAGGTGATCAAGGGAAAAACTGATTAAAACACAGATCGCTGTTAGACCAAAAATACCAATTAGAATGTTTAGCCTCCTCTTCCCTTGTTTTTGTACTGTTGCTGCCCTTAAGAGCCTAGAGATCTTTGAGTATCAATCATGTTTAAGAATGAAGCCTGGTTGCTGTATAGAGGTGGCTTGGGCCAGTTTTGTTTCTGTTATATAATCCTGTTTTTTGTTTCCCTAGGAGCCCACCTTCCTGAATTGGAAGGCTACACTGAAGGACACAGAAGGTGAACTCGGTGTAGATGGAAAAGGGACAGTTTAGCTCTAAAGAGCATGGGCAGGCCTAGAATCGGGTTCCTTGGAAAAAAAGACTACAGAAAGTCACATGCAGATGGCTCATTTGGGAATACTCTTTGGAGATACAGTTGGAAGAAAGTGAACATGGCCACACCAAGCAGAAACAGGAGCTGACAATGCAGCGGTAGCTGAGACTTCAGCCCATCCTACTAGGAGCTACAGAGCTAGGATGACCCTTCAGAGTTGTACCAAATTGAGGCAGACACAATCCTGGTACAGGAGATTTTCCTTAAGCGATAGCAAAAAGACTATGGATTTTTTAGTTTGCCTTGGACCAGCAGTGAATCATCATCATTGTTCAAGAAGTCCATGAATCAAATATACTCAGTAACTGCCTCCCAATTCATAGCCTTTATAGTTAACCCTTTCCATCACACCTCTCAAGCACCAGAGATACTGAGTGTCAGCCAGTGATTCCCCTCCACCATTTACACATTGCGTTTTACCAGTGGTAAATATTATGACAATGCGCTAGAGCTACTCATACCCTATTTTCCACCAATAATTGCCAGACATCCTATAAAAGATGCAGAACTAAAATTCTATTTAATATCTGTTTCTTACACCAATCCTGAGACAAATATCTTGGCTTGGGTTCCATGGTGATAGACTCTGAAGTTTGGAGTTACATGGAGAATTGGGAAGTGGTCTCAAGAGAGAAACTATAAAAAAGTGAAAAATGAAGGATTGGATCTACAAAAGAGCTGACCCTTATGTGTGGTTGTATTTGATCCTAGCTGAAGTAAGATGGCTGAGACATCCCACTTCTGTATAAACCAGTTACTGGCTATCTGCCATCCTCTCCCAGGTGTTAAAACTTTGAGCCATGCATTTTTCTGCTCCAGAGAGAAGTTCCCTGGGAAGAATACAGCAGTAACCTTTCAGCAACCAATATTCTTAGTTGCTTAGGGACGAGTACATTGGCCTTAGAAAGGAACCTAGGGGGAAATGCAATAACTTACATATCCACAGGGGAAATTTGATGAGTTTTGACATATGAATATCTCATAGAAATGATCACTACAATCAAGATAATTAAGACTATCAATCAACCTCAATAGTTTTCACATATTCCTTTGCAATTGCATCGCCTACCCCTACCCCAGCCCCAGTCAATCATTGATAGGATTTCTGATACCATGGATTAGTTTTTATGTTCTATAATTTTATGTAAACAGAATCATATATTGGGGCTCCTGAGTGGCTCAGTCAGTTAAGCTTCTGATCCTTGATTTTAGCTCAGGTCATGATCTCAGGGTCATGAGATTGAGCCCAGCATGGAGCTCTGCGTTGAGCATGGAGTCTGTTTAATATTCTCTCTACCTCTCCCTCTGCCCCTCCCCATCCCACATACATGAGTGCTATCTCTCTCTCTCTCTCCTCTAAACAAACAAACAAACAAACAGTTTTTACTTTTTGTCTTGCTTCTTTTACTCAGCATAAGTGTTGTGGGTTGCATCTATTTTGTAGCACTTATCCATGATCCATTCCTTTTCTGCTGAGTAGTATTTCATTACATGGATATATCACAGTTTTTTATTCATTCTGTCACTTGTTGGACATTGGGTTGTTTCCAGGTCTTGGCTTTTAAAAGTAAAACTACTATGAACTTCAAATACACATTTTTGTATGGATGCAAGCTCTTTTCTCCCTTAAGTAAATACATAGAAGTGGAATGCCTGGGGCATATGCTGGGTGAAATTTTAACTTTTTATGAAACTTCCAAACTATTTTGCAATGTGGTTGTATCGTTTCACATTATCACCAGTAGTGAATGAGAACCACTTGTTCCACATCTTCACCAAGATTTGGTGTTAGTAAACTTCTTGATTGAAGCCATTCTACTGAGAGTACAGAAGTATATTATTGTGGTTTTAATTTGCATTTCCTGAATGATTAATGATGTTGTACGTTTTTTAGGAGTTTGCTGTTAAGAATATAGTTATACCTGAAAAAATGCTCAACATCATTTGTAAATGTGCATATGAGCGTGCACACACACACACACACGTGAAACCCTCCAAATCTTTTGCTCATTTTAATTGGACTGTTTTATTGAATCATCATAGTTTTGTATATATTCTAGATAAAATTCCTTTGTTGGCTAAATATTTTGCAAATATTTTCTCCCAGTTGATAGCTTTGCCTTTTCGTTTTCAAAACAGGATCCTTCGAAGAATAAAAATATTTCATTGTGATGAAGCCCATTGTATTATCTTTTAAATCAATCTGCATCACATTTAAGAAATCTTTGCCAAAACCAAATCACTATATCCTTCTGGTTTTGTCTACAAATTTTATAGTTTTTAGACAATGATCCATTTGGGGTTAATTTTTGTACAAAGTTTGAGGTAAAGGATTGAGATTGACATTTTAACATATGGCTATAAATAGTTTCAGCACCATTTGCTGAAAAAAAATTTCTTTTCTCCCCACTGAATTACCCTGGCACTTTCCCTGTGTCTTGCATGCACGGTAATATTTTTATTGGATGCCACACATTTTGAATTTTAACTCCTGAGTGATTGACATTTTTGTATTACTATGAATATTTTTCCTCTTTGTTCTAAAATGCAGTTAAGTGACTTGGAATTTGCCTGATCCTTTCAAGTCTTTTTTATAACATTGTTAGATGAGACCAGAGAAGCCTTAAGTCGAGGGCTAATTTTTCCCCACTACTGAGGCAAGAAAACCTACTGAGTATTCCACCCAGAACCCCATGAATATGTTTTCCCTATCAGGTAGGAAAACAAACTCATTCTGGCCCTACATGAGACCAAGAATCGGCCCTGGACAGATCTATAAAGATTCTTGCTCTCTTACTGGGCTCCATGTTGGTTTGCCTCCCTGCTCTGTAGTGGGTAAAGTGGGCAGGAAACCAAGACAATCACAGGGGTCACTTCCTTTGCATTTCCTCTCTCAATGATCTTATACTGCCATGCCCAATTTCTGAAAAACTTGTCAAAAATTTTGGTGTTTTTTTCTGTTTGGTTTCCAAATGCGAGGGTAATTCTGGTTCCTGTGACTCCATCTCGGTCAAAATAAAAAAACAACTATAGGCTTTCGTCACACATTTTAAAGAAAATCTTGCCACTACAAGTCAGGTGGTTCATTGTCTTTAGTGTGATGATTCTCAAAATATAGTGGGAAGCAGAAAAGCCACTTAAAAAACTTGTTCAAAATACATATTCCAATGTCCTGCCCCAGAAATTCAATTGAGTAGGTACAGAATGGAATAAGCTATCTAAATTTTTACTAAGACTGATATGTCTGATATTGATATTGAATTTTAATAACTCTGATATGAGGAGTTAACAGAGTATAATTTGAGAAAGTTGCTTCTGTGATTATTCTGTACCGGTTAAAGTGGGCAAAATGATTCAGCTGCATGCTTGAGATAGGAAGGGTAAGAGACTTTGGAAGTATTTATGTTGTTAGCCCTTTGATTAATTATCATTATTATATCACCTTTTTCCCCTCCAACCCTGAGTGCAAACTCTGGATTTTCTTATCCAGAGACAAAAAGAGCTTTCATGTGCCATTCTCTGTGTTTGCTCCATGTTGCTGTCTCACCTTTAGATTGTCATTTGATTCCATCTTTCAGAAATTTATCAAAATCTCTGAGTGTTAATGACCTTTGTCTCATTCTCAGATTGCTATGTCCCCATCTCTTTATAAATATTTCATTGCCATTTCCATTTAATTTGTTGGAGACAAGAGTAAGGGTAGATTCAATTCACTATCTTCAAATGGAAGACATTATTTTTAAATAGCATTGAAGATAATCTCTGAAATGGAGCCATCTCTTATTTGAGTGAGGAATTTCTATATATTTAACCAAAGTAATATTTGTATAGTCTTAATAATGATATTTGCATTTTTCTATAGTGATGAAATCACTTTCTAATATTTTTTATCATTTAATGTCCTCTTTAGAACATGCCTCTTACAAAGATCAGCATTTTTTGGTACATTTTACTAAGATGTCAAATGACTTACTGAAAGCCACACACTGGCAGGAATAAAATTTCAAGCTTTTTGAATTTAAAATCATTAAGGCTTACCTGTATGGTTTTGTTTGTTTTTTGTTGCTTGTGTTGTTAAAATCATCTCAATTATAGAAACATTTATTGCTGCTAAAGTCCATATTGCTGCAAAAATTTGAGGGTGAATAAAATTAAATAAATCTATTGGATATTTTGTTTGCTCCAATTCACATTAATAACTTAACTTGTTGTCCTATATTGATTTCTAGTTGCTAAGCATCATCAGTGTAAGTGATTCCTGTAAATCAATTCTTAGTTTTCACAAGAATGCTATGAAGCATGGAGTATATGCATTAATACTCTATAATTTTTACTAATGGAGAAACTGAGGTACAGAACAATTTAGGTCACACAGAAACTGTAAAAGCTCAGAACCAAAATCTCATAATTTTGCTCAAAAGTCTGTGCTTTTAGCTACTGTACTCCACGCCCTCTTATACTGAAGAATTATCTGTATTTAATCTAAAGAATCTTTCTTTTAGTTGATCAGTTCAATAATATATATATTGTTAGAGGATATTTCAAGCAGTCTGCTTCACAAAAATACAATTTTACAAAACTTCTGATTGTTGTCAGTGATATTAGCTGCCTGTGATTTTTTTCAGCCACCATTATTTTCAATTGCCTTCTTATCACTGGGGAGTTAAGTATTAGGTTTGCACATTAATCTCTATTACAGTCAAGAGGCGTTCTATTAGAATCTTGAACTGACTTAGCAATAAAAACAAAATATAGAAGTCTGCCTAGCAAATTATCATTTCAATATTTTACAGTTTAAAAAAAGTAGTCTTGTGTGTATTTAAGTATGGTTGTTTACCTTACCCTTTGATTTTGATTTTACTTTCCCTTTTTAACCAGCTCTTACTTTACAATTTTATAACTGTTATGTGTCCAACTCAGTAAGTAGTTAACAGGTGACCTTATGAGGACCAACTTGAAGGAAACATTTAAATTTTAATGGAGATTTTAAGCAAAAGGTTGGTTAAGGACACATCTGATCTTGGATAAATTTGCAGAACAGGCACAAGAAAAGTATTCATGGAGCTCCTAGTTAATGAATAAAATGAGTCTCCTGGGTAGCTCAATGGGTTAAGGCCTGCCTTTGGCTCAGATCATGATCTCAGTGTCTAGGATCCAGCCCCCTGTGGATCAGGGAGTCTGCTTCTCCCTTTGCCCCTTTCCCCCACACATACTCTCTCCCACTCCCAGTCTCTCTCTCTCTCTCAGATAAATAACATCTTTCTTAAAAAATTAAAAATAAAATGAGTAACATACTGCAGCACACTGACTCTTGAAAGAACATTACAGAAGATAAAAATATCTATATTGCTCTTTTACCAGGGACCTGCCAATGTGCGCACCAAAACCGTGAAGAGGGTGTCACAGGTCATCACTGAGAAGTCCTACAGGGGCCAGAGCAGCCACTTCCACACCCACAAGCCGGTATGCATGGGGGTCATCATTACTGCCAGTGAGAAGCTGCACAATGAGGCAGCAGGTTGATTCACAGAGGCCGGGTGAGAGAGACCCCCAGCAAACTGCAGATGGAGTTGAGGGAAGAAAGAAGTAATTGTGTTCCTGAGGTCTCAGTCCTAGATCAAGAGATCTTCGAAATAGATCGTGACACCAAGGAGATGTTGAAGGTGTTGAACTTTGGCATCTGTCCAGCTTGCAGGTCTCTCAGCCCACAGTGGAGGTGAATTTCAAGATACCAGTTGGAGCCATTTGCATCTTTCTGCTACAGTGCTATACTACCTTCAATAAACCTTGGACAACAACAAAAATTGCCATCTTATAGAAGGAAAGCTATCAATAGGATTACTATATCCAGATTTATCTAGAGAAAACAACCTTTATTGGTCACTAATATGGTAAAACAATAGCTAGAGATAAGCAGAAAGGAGAAAAAAGTGAGGGATGGAAACTCCCCTCATATTCATTTTGTACCTCAGACATGCTCTAGAGGTCTACAGCTGGCCCATTTCAACTCGGAAGTTTTCTAAAATCTGAAAACATCAAGAGATTTCCTATGGTCAACATACTGCTATATCCCTACCCAGTGAGTTTGTTGGGCACTTTTATTTATGTAATGGTAGCACCTAGCATTGTCAGCAGGTCCCCAACATGTGAAAGGTATTCAAAAACAATTGTGGAATAAATAAATTGATGTTACTGGTTTGAAATTAAATAATTAGTATGGTATAAAATAATAAGAATATATGTTTTACAAGTTATTGACTAATATAAACATATTAGTTTAAAATATATGGTTAAAAATAAAATAAAATATATGGTTATTACTCCATTTATTTTCCTTTCATAATGTTTATTGCCTCATAAGATGCATTATTTGAAATAGAATCTGAATCTATTTCCATCAGGCTATTTGCAAGTAAGATCTAGTAAGAAAGATAGGTGTCTGCATATTTCCAAATTTCTAAGGATAGCCATCTCATTAACTTGGTCCTTAAACAACAAAAATATAGAGGCATCTGTCTGTTTTTTAATGTTACTGTAACATGGATTTGGCAATAACAAGAAGCAATTTTTCCAAAAATTAATGGAAAACAAAGCTTTTTCTAGCTTTTGTTAGAAAACACAGCTTTTTGAAAATATAATAATTTGTTATTTAAAAAACTAAATATAATGCTAATATAAACTGTCAGAAATTTAAAGTAGCAATTTAACTATCAGCTCATAGTTTTTGTTTGTTTGTTTAGTGTTCTTATTAACCAGCCATTTTTACACTTGACATAATCTTTTAAAACAACATTTAAGTAAAGGAAGATGACTGGACTCTGAGTCAGGGAAAGTGGAGGTGTTCTAAACTAATTATTGTCAGTAAAATGAAGAAGAAAATTAGATTAGAACACCTCTCATCGTCATCCATAAAAATTTATATAATACAAATGCAATTTATATAACATAATACTATGTAATAATAATGCCTACTATATAATCCGTCAGCTAACTGGAAAACAAGGAAAAAATATAGATGTAGAAGAAAGATAACTGATTAAGATTCCTAGATCCAGCTCCATCCAGCCCTCATAGTATTACCTTTAAAAGTCATATAAAGTGTCTAGTCAGCTAGCTCATTCAGTGGAGCATGAGAGTCTTAACAGTCATACAAGGTGTCTGGACCCCAGTTTTATCAACTGTAATATGGCTATATTGTTTGGCTCAGATGGTCTCCACAGTCCCTTCCAGCTCTCAAAATCATTCATTTTGAGACTCTGGATGTCTTCTCTCCTATTGAATCTCTGCTCACTTGTACAAGATTAAATCTTTGGGTAGCTTAGAAATCAGAAATTATTCGTAAGCAGAACTGTTAATATAATTACACAACTCTTGAAACTTTTTGGGTAGATCACATCATGATCCAGAATTGGCATCCAGCAGATGGCACTATGCCATCATCATGGGACGGCCAGCCCTTAAGTGCAGGCACTCATCTCTCAATCAGCAGTCTTAATCATTTGCAGTAATTAACAGTGCCATGTTTTTTTTTCCTTTATGATTATAAGATGATCTTAATACTTTCTAATTTGAATAATTATGCTCCACCTAATTCTCCTTTCATCAGGTGGATAAAAGTTGAAAAAGGGAGTTTGCTAGTTCTAAACCTTGAGCAAATAATAGAGACAGAGGTAATCAAGTTATCTCTTCTCTGATAGAATGAGGATCCACCTTTTCAGGAAGACTGCTGGTTCCACCAATGAGGCTGTGAACTCTTCTGAAGGCTAGAACCATGCCTGTTCATGTTTGTATCTCTATGCCCTCATTTACTAAGAGGTACCTAATAAATCTGTTGAATGAATTGGAAATAAAATATAGGATCAGTGAACACAGGATGTGGAAGGATGGAGAGAGAGTAATCTGCAGAAATTCTCTATTGATTGCTTCCATTATCCAAGGAAAGTAGGCAGCAAAGTGATTATCTGATAATGAAGATAAAGGTGGAGGTATTAGAAGTTCAGAGGGCAAGAAAGTTGTGAAATGTTTTCTAGGACAATGTAAGAATAAATGAACCATACTGGAGTAACATGGTATGATTCCTGAGAATTTTTAAGAATAACCTGAATCTTTGGTTTTGATTTTTTTAGAGATTTTATTTATTTTTTTAAAGAAAGTGTGCATGAGTGGGGGGTGGGGAAGGGAGAGGGAGAATCTTGAGTAGACTCCCTGCTGAGTGGGGAGCCAGAAGTGGGGCTCCATCCCATGACCCAGACATCATGACCCCGAGCCAAAACCAAGAGTTGGAAGTCTGGCTAACTGAGCCACTCAGGTACCTCTTTGGTTCTGATGAAAAAGAGAACAATAAAGTGAATTTATCTTCTGCTAATTTATCTTCATGCTAATTCATCCCTAGGCATGATGCAGGAAGAAAGTTTGATACAGCTGTCATTGTGATTTCTCAAGAAAGATCCAGGGAGGAGAATAGGAACAAGTAAGGTTATAGGAATGATTATAATGATGAATCGTGGAATTTAGGTGAGTAAAGAAGAGAGAGAGAATGTCAAGGAATGAAAATGAGGGAGTATCAATGAATTAGAAATCCTAGTTGGGTTCAAGCATTTTTGGAGCACTGGATGAAATCAGATGAAATGATACGTGGTGGTAGTGAGCAAGAGGTCTATGTAATTATGAAGGGATTGAAGTTACAATGACAAGTTCTAGGATTTGACCACTAGAGTTAGAATAGGATGAATAGGAATATTTTCAAAGGAGAGAAGTCGTAAGAAGTAAGAGACAAAGCTGTTAGAAGTATTATCTAGATGTATCTTTAAATCAATAGGAAGAAAGTCAGGAGTAATGTAAGAATGACAGTGAACAAAAATAGTAATAATGAATAAAACAAGGGCCTCTTAGATGATATTAACCATGTTGATGGTACAATCTAAAGAGACAATGTTCAGGGCAGCCCTGGTGGCTCAGCGGTTTAGCACCGCCTTCGGCATGGGGTGTGATCCTGGAGACCCGGATCGATTCCCACATCAGGCTCCCTGCATGGAGCCTGCTTCTCTCTCTGCCTGTGTCTCTGCCTCTCTCTCTGTCTGTCGTGAATAAATAAAAATCTTTTTAAAAAATAATAATAAATAAATAAATAAATAAATAAATAAATAAATAAAGTTCAAAGATAGAAAATTTTAGGTAAGAGGTAAGAATAATGGTTTGAAATCAACCATGGGGACACCTGGGTGGCTCATTGGTTGAGTGTCTGCCTTTGGCTCAGGTCATGATCCCAGGATCCTAGGATCCAGTCCCGCATCAGGCTCCCCACAGGGAGCCTGCTTCTCCCTCTGCCCCTCCTCCCTCCTCATGATCTCTCTCTCTCTCAAATAAATAAATAAAATCTTATTTTACAAGAATCATACAGGGAGAGCATTTAGCATGTCATATTTAAGAAAGAGCATACATGAGATTTTGCCAATCATGGACCATGATAGTCAGAGGGCAGAGTGGAAAAGGCTCCAGATTTTGTGAAGTGATGGGGAAAAGGAACAGAACAGGGGATAGGAGAACTTTATTGGGATTAGTGTAAGAGCTAAGAGATGACATAGAGGTGGTGAATATAAAAAAAGAAAAAAATGATATAGTAGTATTTATAAATCCTTATGGATTAAAAACAGATCATAGCAAGGAAGCTTTGGATTTGGGGAGAAAGGAAAAGCTAGGTTCTGGGAGTCTTGTTGACTTCTGTTGATCGTGGCAATGAGCTCTAGGGAAACTGGGTTTAGTTCCATTGTATGAAACCCTGTTGACCCATAATGATGGGAATAGAAGCTCTGTCTTTTATGCTGGGGTTCACTTGGACACCTGTTAATAGAGAAATAACCCAAAACACCAATGCTGCCTTGAAGCCTGAAAATGGAGTTAAGGCTTCTCAAGAAGTCAGCCATTTGTAACTCTGCATGGGTAGTAGTCCATCCGCAATAATGATGGATATAGAAGGTCTAGATGAGACATATCCATTACAGAAAAATTCTCTTTCTAGAATTCCTATTATTTGGATGTTGGGCCTTCATGGGATGATCCTTCAATTTTCTTGGGGGTTTTTTTCTCCATGGTTTTTTTTTTTTTTTTTTTTTTTTTTTACCTGTTCTGCTTGTTCTTTCTAAAAGGACCTTTCTTTTTTTTTTTTTACCTTTATTTGTTTCTACTTTTGTATGCATAATGAGGGTGATGTTTAAGAATTCTTTTTTTCTTTTCAAAAAACAATAACAACCAAAAAAGAGCAACTAGCAGTTGTTTAATGGATGCAAGATTTTCTTTCTTTTTTTTTCTTTCAGAGAATATTATCATTTCTTTGATGCTTTCCTTTCTATTAGTTTTGTCTGTTTCCTTAGAGTTCTTTTCTCTCTTCTTCGGGCACTAAAAAGTCAGTTATAATCTCTGTACTAGAGAAAGACCTTGTTAACTGCTAGGCTTAACTGAAGGAGACTGAGCAAGGACCCAGAAGTTTCACTGGACTTCTGCCAAAAAGCCATCTCTGTAGATATATTCAGTTCTCCCATGGAAGAATATTTCAATATCCTTAGGAAGTGAAACAGTGAAAGTGATCTAAAGTATATAAGCTTTAATCTAATTTCTGTTTCTAATAAGATACATTAGTCTTGACTTCACTGTGTCCTTACTCTTTCTAGTTCTAATTATGCAGAGAATACATGTGCTGCTGTCATGGGAGAGAAGGCTTATAAGCACAGGTGAAGAAAAACTTTGGGATCCTTAAGGAGATGCACAACAAACATCCTAGTTTTTCCTTACTCCTTGCCACATCCTGAGGTTGCTAGAGCATCTAACTCATCAGCCTCCAAAGATTCTGCCCTGAAACAAGTTATCTTGTTTCTGCTTTCTTGACTCTGCAAAGCCTCTTGCTAACACAGCTGCTTCCCAACCTCTGAATGTTCACTGATATTTCTCATTTGCTATAGTCCCTTGTCCCGTACTCTTAGACTTGTGGCTCATTCTTTCCCTTCCCCCACCATGTTATTATTTTAGTGGGATATTTTAATAAAGCAAGGATTTGTACATGTATTTAAGTCCCACTGTTACTTGTGTCCCTTTTTCCAGTGATAACTAGAACCTGGATTATAATGTGAAGAAACTCGCTAGGGGTTCTGTTGACTTGGAGTTAATGCTTATATGGTCATATCACCAGGAATGATTCAATTGTCACCGTTCTAGAAACCACAGATAAAACCAAGAAGGTAATTCTATGGATTTTGCCATTTTCTCAAAGGAGAAGTAATTTATACTCTGCCCCATTTAATCCTGTGATAAAGTCATTACTGACATTTTATAGAGTTGCCACTTGAACATAGAATTGTTTTACAGGGCTGTCAAATGAAGAAATGTACATTTGTGTTGGGTCTTTTTGAATCCAGAGATCATCTTTTTGACATACCCCACACATCTTCCTTGACAACCTCAAACTGCTCTTGGTTAGGAGAAGTCATCTGGATATGTTATAATTTACTGAATTTGCATGAAAATACAATCACTGTAATTTTTATCACAAATTTGCTGCATTCTTTTTAGCATAAGTAACAACCTTGTAAATTATTACAAGAATTATGCAACTTAAACATTAAATATTGTAAAGCGGTAAAGTATTATGTGAAGTCACACTGATTTTAAAACCACCCAAATGTCTCTACCATAACAACACCTAGATTAGTAATTTTAAACTGTTTCTTGAGGTGTCCTTTGGGCATGCGGTGGTAATAGTCAGAAATGGGTAGCAAAGAGAGGAAAGAAAGCGGAATAAGAAACGTGAGAATTTGGACATCTTGCTTAATTTATGGTTGTGCATCATATCCAGGGAGACCATCCTTAATCCACTTCAGAGTGAGAGATCAAAAATAAATGTAATAAAATAGAAGACACTCCTCCTCAAATAAAGGAGACTACCTTGAAATCAATGTATTTCAAACATTTGCAAGTGAATTTCCTGGCAGAGGCAAGACAAATGTGGTACCATAATTCAGCAGATGGGAGTTCAGAATCCTTGGGGAAATGGCCATTACTTCTTCTACAAATTGGATTTATATGCCTGTATATTTCATCAGTGCTTTCCCATCAAATTTATCACATCCAAAATGGCATTACAGAAACAAATGCTCTTCTTCTAATGAGTTTTTCATGTTTTTCTCTTCTGTTTCCCTGCTAACATTCTTTCCTCATCAGTGAGGGCAACTCACTTGTTCTTTAAAATGAATTTGAATTGAAATTCCAGAAGAAAAGTGGGTGGTAAATGCCGGCAAGGTAAATAATTTGATGAGACATAAAAATAATGAAATTGCAGCCACCTTCACTGGAACTTGAAAGTTTAATTGCACTAAGAAGTTTTGGAAGAAAAAAAAAATAGGCAATGGTATGTTAAAACTGCAAGATTAATCCTTAACAAAGCAAAATGTAGGATGATTCACCGATGGAAGCTTTCATGTCTGAGCCAGTGATATCACTGAAAAATATTTTTTTCACAGTAATAACTAGAATCTGCATTATGATCTATTTTTATCATTATTGTGTTGCTTTTGTTTCCAGTATGTAAGAATGTTCAATGGGAACTCACTTCAAACATGATGTAGCTCAAGATAGAACTCTATTTCCACCCCCTGCTCTTACCCTGAGCCTTGAAGTAATCAAAGAGCATGAAGCTGCTTGAAGAGATCCCTTCCCCACCCCATGCTCCCATAACATTTATTTGTTTTTTTGTTTCTCTTTCTTATTTTTGCAGTATTGTAAGATTTATCTCAGAGAATTACCTGAAAATTTTTTAAAGGACTAAACTAAAGATACTTTTTAGCCATCAGCAAATAATATATTGACTGTATATTTTGGCACCTGTGCAAAGCGCTTTACATTATTTGATTTGGTATAATACTCAAAATTACCATTTTAGGAAAACTATTATTTTTACCAATTTGTTTACAAGAAATATGAGGTTCATAAGGTTAAACAACATGTTCCAGGTCATGCAACTGAAGATTTAGGCAAGTCCCTCTAAGAATTAATCCCTAATAAAGATTTAAATTGAATTGGCTGCTGCTACACTTCTTTAATAGAGTTCATTAACTTAAAATCAACTAATAGTGCACTTTTTAAAATGCCAACTCAAGCATCTATTAACTTCTATTTAAAATGTTAGTAATTTAATGACCTTAATTAAGAATGAATTACTCCTATTTGTAATAAATTATTCCTTTTGGAAAAGACCAACATAATAGCTCAAAGGAAGTTAATGATACGTTAGACTTGGGCCACAAATGAAAGAACACATTTGTCTTATAGAAAATATGCTCCGTCTGGTTCACGATGGAAGAAACTAAAGAACTCTGAGAAAGACCAAAATATGTCTCCTAACCCAAAGTAATATTTCCTTTTGCATAACATACTCCAGCAGCATATAGCCAAATTGGAATTAAATATATTGCCAAAGATACAGATAAACATTCTGAAGGCACTCAATAAATAATGATTCATTAACAAACCTTATGATATAGAAAAAAATGGTTTATAAATTCAGTCAGGAATTGTTGCATCTGTTCATGAGCTTTTCCTTTGTTAATTGGTCTTATCTTGTAAAGAACTACACTTCAGTAAGTCAGGCTCAAAAAATGGAATCCTTTAGTATGGTTATAGCCAACAAAACAAAGAAAAAGAGTAAAACAAACCTAAAGGCCCATATTTCTTTATCAAATAGGACTAAGAAAAAGGCAATGGTCAATTTATCCTCTGTAATGTTTCCCTTTGGGCATCTTTGCAATTTATTATATACGAATTATTTGTGAGTGCAATGAAATATTAGATTACTTGTTTGGCAAGAATAATATAGATGTATTGTTTGCCATTTAAATAATAAAAATATCTTCAAATAATAGTAGCTGTCATTTGGGGGGTCTTCCTATATGCCAACCATTATGAGATTTTTATTTATATGATTTCACTTTATTTCTTTCTCCCTTGAAAACATCTCTACAATTGATACACTATTCTGTGATACTGAAGGTACTCCTACCTGTACCATGGAAAAACGTTAGAATACAAACAGGATAAATATCAAGTTTCAGAGCAAGCATGCTATGCCTCTCTAGAATAAATATGCCAATTTAAATGGAAACTAAAGTGGCAAGACTGCCAGTAAAAGGTGGTTCCTACAGTCTGAATGGTGAATGAAGCTGAATGAGTCAATGCAGATGTGTTGAGCTCTCTGCCATCAGCATTTCCATGCAGGTCCAAACATCTCCTTCCAATTTATAAGGATAATGAAATATATCAAAATGGTCCTATTGACTGTTAGAAATTGTTGCGTGAATAGAGGACCATGGCTTTATTCTTGCCAGACATCTATTAAAATCAAATCAAAGCAAAATGTGTCTAGGCAAACTTTAAATGTATTTTGCTCCCAATTTCTTAATTGTGAATCAGAATCATGTAATTTCCAGTAAGTAACCTTGAGGTTCATGCAGTGCAGAGATAAATGTATGCACCTTATGATGAACTGACTAAACGTAATTAACTTAATTAGGAATATTATTTTGCCTGTCTCTATTACTCCTGTTCTAGAACGAGAACAAAAATAAATGCCTAAAAGACTGAGTCTTAATTACAGTCATGTCATGTCTTCAGCAAGATGCTTTACCTTTTTAAAAAAATCAAAAAATACTAAACATCATTAGCACTAATAAACATTTCTTTCCTTTTTTTATTTTTTATTTATTTATTTATTTTTTGAGTAACATTTCTTATTCCCATTGTTTGGAATGTGATTTGGAGATGTAGGAGTTCTCAACTCCTGCAAGTAAGTGAAAATACATGAAACTGTTTTGTGAGGATAATAAATACATTGTGTTGTTTGTTATTTAAACATTTAAAACATCTAGAAAAAACAGAGCTTGTTATTTAGAGGCACTTGTTCTGTGCCAAGACCTATGAGAATTTCATTGTTACTTTTCACTTGACTTTCACCATCAACTAATGAAGTAGGAGTCGATGTCCCTAACAAGTAAGGAAAATGAGAGCTTGAGGGGTTGAGCATTTTGCCCAGGGTTAAACAACTAGTAAGGGTTGGGTCTCAACACTGAACCATAGTTATCTGAGCCCCAAGCCTGTTGTCTTAATAGCTCTGCTATACCTCTTATCAAGTGTTTGATTCATGGTAAATCTATTGATTACATCATAAAGCATAACCCTCTGGATGTTACAAATGAATGTAATCTTTCACCTTTTAAGCTTCTAAGCAAGTTTGAGACTACATCCACAGAGCGCACTGGGCACATGGTAGGAGGTATGTCTGAATTTCTAGGTACAGCAGAGTGAAGCCCCTCCCTCTTGCTAGGAAAGCAGTGAGAATGTTCAAGTCACCCTGTGGGCTCAGCAAAGACTCATTTGCCCACTTAGGTAGATTTACCTTTTCAAACAATGTACAGCGAAGCATCACTTAGCTTCACCAAGTGCTTAACATCAGAATAATTTGCTCTTTAATAGTTAAGGAGAAAATCACGAATCAAATAAATTACCTTGTTGCATTTCCCAGTTCAACTCTCAGTCTTTGCAATCTGTTTTTGTATCAAATATCCAGGCAATTGCCCATTAGGTTACTTCCCAATTGGGTAACGTGGCCTGATTAAGAAATATTTTTTCCTGATTTAAATGCTAAAAAGTTTGAAACAGGATATGTTGCTATGACTTTGTTCATTGTCCTTGTTAAATAAAATTATAATAGACACTATTTTATAGTAGTGTTCTTGCAACTCCAGATCCAGTGATGAAAGAGTATGAACGCAACCTGTCCTTAACAATTGCTGTATTTTGTCTCTGTTGACATTTAGTGTGTAGTTGCTCCAGCATCATTTAAAATTATTTATCAACAGTTATCAAACATATTGAGCAAAAGAAATGTGAGAAACATATTGGAAACAGATGGAATGAAAAGACAGAGAAATGTTATAAAGTAGGGCAGTGAAATAGAATTCTCAAGTTATAGTAACATGGATTAGTTTGGAGCAGAGAATGGAAAGAGTTACGCAGTTTCAAAAATTTTATTCCTATATTAGGAATAAACTTATTGATAAATAACCATGACAACAGAAATAATAAATAAGTGTTCATTAAGTGCTTATTTGCTAGTCTTTCCATTATGCGTTGTGATATATGATGACTACGAACATTTCTAAAAAGAAGAAATGTAGATTCAGAAATTCATTATTGTCTCTTAAATCATAGTCAATATTACTGGAGCCAAATTTAAAGATTCTAACTGGATGAAAGCACAAATGGTACAAACACACAAAAATCTCTAGTATCCAAGTCTGAGGTAGAAAAGGGGACATTGTTACCCCTATTTGACATCCATTTCAGAAGACCCACACTGCCTTCATTTCCCAAAGCAGATAAGAATACATTCTAAGAATTTTCTTTAAGTGAATTGTCAATTGAAATAATATAAAATACTCATAGTTGTATTAGAGAATTCATAGAGTATGAAGTTCTGGGAAAAAGAGAATGTAAATTCCTATTGAACCATAATTAATTCATTTTTGTACTAAGGTTATATTTTTAAGAAATGTATTTTGTTAAAAAATAAACTCACTTGGATATTCTTTTCAATAAAAAGGAAATACTGTAATTATTACTATACATGGGAAATCTCTAACAATAACAATAGATAGAAGGATCCTGGGCATTAAGGTTCCCAGTCAAAATTTAGTGATTGGCAAACAGGTTGCTAGAGGTATTGAGAAATCGGTATTAATGAATATGTCAATTAATAAATTCACACTAGCAAACCTACAGTACTGACTCACTGATAAAGTGATTTTTTAAACTATACTCATGTGACATAATTCAATACTATACTGGGCCCAAATTCATTTATTCCATACCTTTGTATATCTATGCTCAATATAACAATTAAAGAAGCATTTCCACCACTAGCATCGTGACCCATTATTAGACCATACAAGTTATGCTTTCTATCGCATGATAAATACAAAACATAACTTTTTGTATTGTTTGCATTTGTGTAATCTCTGTGTTAATATCATGCTGTTTAACTTGTATTATGAATTGAAACTAAATGGTAAAATTAATGTCCAAGTATTTGTAGATGTTTCTTTCAGAAAATAAATAACACATTTGACCTTTCAAAAAATTTAGAATAAAAAAATCTTTAAAAATAAAAAATTGAATAAATATTATAAAGAACAAAGTGATAAATAATCGCAAAAGGAAAGGCATAAATTTTTACAAATCATGAAAATTCAACTTGCAACTAATTGCAACTAATTCCTAGAAAAGAAAATTGGTTGAAATCATTAATCACAAAATTCAGTGATCAAACTGTCTCTTCCTATAACAAGTAAGGTGAATAAAAGCAATATGTACAGTATAGCCTGCTGAACTTTTTAAATTCTAAAACTATTAGGAAAGATACCTTCACAGGTACAAAAATGAAGTTTTTCGACCTTAAGTTTCAGAAGACAATAAGACAATATTGTAAAATTTTGAGAGAAAAGTGTAATTGTCAGGAATTTAGGTAGGTTCAAATTATAATTTGTGTATAAAAATGACAAAGAATTTTCTTACATGTGAAGTCTCAAGCATTATGTAATACATGAGCTTTATATGGAAAAATAAAGACAGCCTCTAGATCATGGAAATTAAGTTATAACTCAAAAATTGAAATGTTTGATTTAAAAAGCTACTGGAAGGAATATTAATATCAAAAAACATATAGGAATATATCTGAAAAATAAATTGGTTGGGACATAATCTGCATTTATATATTAGTATGATAAGACACAAGATATGCGTGTTTGTGATTTTTATACTGAATAAGGGCTGTATATTTTGTCAAGGTGAAATGGATGATTCTCTCTGCCCAATTCAATTCATTTTAATTATATACAAATTTAATTGTCATCATCTCTGCTTTTTTCTTACATGCAGTCTATTCTCCTAAAGTGTGTTTCTGCACCATGAATTATTTCATTCATAATGAGCAAATCGAGGCAACCAAGTAACAGCAGCTGAGTGAAAAGTATTTCAACATAGCTAAATGAAGCAAGCTGCATATGAATACTATACATAATGTCTATTTACCCCAGTTTCCTTCTCTTGGCTCAATTTAAATATTGCTCTCTTTGGAAGCAAAATGCATTGTGTGTAGTTGGTAAAATTCCTCTTGTCTCCACAATTCAATAGTTTGCACTCTCATTCATGCCATTTCCAATATTCTTCCTTCTTTTGCTTTTCTTTAGTTTCTTAATGGTAAATTTCAAACACATACAAAAGTGTATAGTAAAATTTAATGACACCTCATGCATTCATCACCAAGCTTCAATAGTTGTCAAAATGTGGCCAATTTTGCTTTATCTGTATCTTTACCAATTTCCCTCTCACCAAGTCATCTTGAAACTTGTCCCAAACATTGTATAATTACATGCGTAGACATTTCAATCTGAATTTCTAAAAATATAGTCAGATTCTAAACATAATTCAATTTCATAATTAAAGAGAAAATGATAATTCATTAATATCATCAAATACCCAATAAGTGAATTTCTCCAATTGTTTCATAATTATTTTTAATAATTGACATAATTGAAGTACAAGGTTTATTCAATGTATTTGGTTGAAATTCTTTGATATTGTCTCATGTCTTCCATTCTTTTTTCTTTTATTCTTGTGAATTTTTTGTTGAAGAAATCAGGTCCATTGTTCTATACTAGTTTCCAAATTCTAGACTTCATTGATAGAGCCTCAAGAAGTTAACATGATTTTGGTCTCCTGCAATTCCTATACACTAGGAGATAAATGTAGAATTGAATGGACTTGAACAGCATCATTTCACTAGAAGATGCACAATGTCTCATTGTTTTTCTTCTTTCTTTTTAATGATATACTTCTACATTTACTCTAACAAATTAGAACAAAAATCACTAGATATTTTTCTTTATGTGATCTTAAAATGTCGTTTAATCTGTTCTAGGATATTGTTTAGGATTGTTAATGTTTTTTAGAGGTTAAAAAGCTGCATATAAATTTCTCTGAGGTCTAGTACCAACCCTATTTTCCACATAAGCTCTGCTGTGATTGGTGTTTTTTGGAAATGCACCTAACATGTTTGAGAAACATAACATTTTTTTAAACTGAAGTATAGTTGACACACAATGTTACATTAGTTTCAGGTGTACTAATCATCATTTTTAAGGATTTTATTTATTTACTCATGAGAGATACAGAGAGAGAGGCTGAGACATAGGCAGAGGGAGAAGCAGGCTCCCTGTGGGGAGCCTGATGCAGGACTCTATCCTAGGACCCCGAGATCATGACCTGAGCCAAAGGCAGATGCTCAACCACTGAGCATCCCAGGCATCCTTTTTTTTTTTTTTCCTAACGAATGACTATAGTGAATCAACAGCTCTATACCATAGAGAAGCATAATAAATAATATTAAATTCAATTTATGAGCATTGGCTCTAGCAATTATGGAATTTATAGCATGCATATTTATTTTAACTCACATTTTTCTATTTTGTTTCCTGTTATTTGTTTTTAAGATACTATGTTGTACGTTTCACTTAGGTGAATTTATTTTATATGCTTTTTTTTATATGCTTTATGCTATTTTATATTTATATTTATATTTTTTATATTTTATATGCTATTTTTATATGCTTTAAATTTATTTTATATGCTTTTTTTGGAAGACAGTCTTGTAGTACCTCTATTAATATCAACATTCAAGTTTTTATAAATAATTTGTTATCACTGTTAAGAACAGAATTGTATTTCTTGATTCCACCTACATTAGGAAAGGAATTTATGACACATTTACCTTATTTCTCTTACTTTTAAAAAATCTTTTGCTAATACAATTTGGCAATTTAGAAACAAAGTATTGAAGTTGCATTTTTATTTTTTTCTTCCAAAATTTTATTTAAAATCAAGTTAGTGGGATCCCTGGGTGGCACAGCGGTTTGGCGCCTGCCTTTGGTCCAGGGCGCGATCCTGGAGACGCGGGATCGAATCCCACATCGGGCTTCCGGTGCATGGAGCCTGCTTCTCCCTCTGCCTGTGTCTCTGCCTCTCTCTCTCTCTGTGTCTCTCATGAATGAATAAATAAAAAAAAAAATTAAAAAAATAAAAATAAAAATAAAATAAATAAATAAAATCAAGTTAGTTAACGTATAGTGTAGTATTGGTTTCAGGAGTAGAATTTATTCAACACTTACATACAACACCCAGTGCTCATCAAAACATATGCCCTCCTTAATAATCATCTCTCATTTAGCCCAACCTCCACCCATCTCCCCTCCAGTAACCTTCAGTTTGTTCCCTATAATTAAGAGTTTCTTCTGGTTTTCCTCCCTGTTTTGATCTTATTTTAATTTTCTTTCCCTTCCACTATGTCCATCTGTTTTGTTTCTTAAATTCCACATGAGTGAAATCAAAAGGTATTTGTCTTTCTCTGACTAATTTATTTCACTTAGCATATTTATCTCTCATTCCATCTGTGTCATTGTAAATGGCAAGATTTCATTCTCTTCAATGGCTGGGTAATATTACATAATATATTTTTTTAACAAATAAACACTTTATTAAGAATTAAATGAAGGTATAGGATGTGATACAGTACAAGTAAGACACCCAAGATGGATATAATATACTATTCACACACAAAGTTAAATCTCACTTCAAAAAAAAAAAAATCACAAGACAAAAAAAAGCAGCTCCATCATTATAAAGTAAGAGATTCCATGCAAACACTCCAAAAAATTACCAACCACCCCCAAACCCCCCCAAACTGCCAACAAACAAAAACCTATCTGAAAATATTGCCATGCTAACATATTAACTACAATGTAATCATTCATAGGAAAACAACACAGTAATTAAGCAATGGATTAGATGAAACAACACAGGCTGCAGTATCATAATAAACTCAGAGATTTCGATGACTACGTGATAAGTCATCGAAATATATATATATATCTATATATATAATATATATTATGAAGATATATATATCACATCTTCTTCATCCATTCATCAGTCGATGAATTATTACCAACGAATTTCCTTAAATTTGTTATTAATTGATTCATATATTTGGCTGCTCCCAAGTTGGGGGCATAAATATTTATAATTGTTTGATCTTCTTCTTGGATAGATCTCTTTATTATGATGTAGTGCCCTTCTTCATCTCTTATTACAGTCTTTGGTTTAAAATCTTGTTTCTCTGATATAGAATGTCTACTCTAGCTTTTGTTTGATGTCCATTAGCATGATAGATAGTTCTTCACCCACCTCATTTTCAATCTGGAAGTGTCTTTGGGTCTAAAAATTAGTCTTTTATTGCTTTTTGTTTCTCTTTATGGCTCAAAGAGTTCCCTTTAATATTTTTCACAGAGTTGGTTTAGTTTTCACAAACTCCTTTAGTTTTTGCTTGTATTGGAAACTCTATCTCTCCTTCTATTCTGAATGACATCCTTGTGGAGATAGTATTCTTGGCTGCATATTTTTCCCATTTCACACATTAAATGTATCATGTCACTCTCTTCTCACCTGTCAAGTTTCTGTGGACAGATCTGCTTTTTACCTTATGTGTCTACCCTAATAGGTTAAGGATCTTTTGTCCCTAACTGCTTTCAGCATTTTCTTTATCTTTGTATCTTGCAAGTTTCACTATGATATGTCTTGATGTTGAGCTGTTTTTCTTGATTTTGAAGGGAATTTTCTATGCCTCTTGGACTTAAATGCCTGTTTCTTTCCCCAGATTTGGGAAGTTCTCAGTTGTAATTTGTTCAGATAAACTTTCTACCCCTTTTCCCTGCTCTTCTTCTTCTGGAACTCCTATGATAGAGATATTATTGCACTTTGTGGAATTGCTGGGTTCCCTAAGTCTATAATAACAACAATAGATTTCTTTCCCTCTTCTTCTCAGCTTCATTATTTTCCATAATTTTATCATCTATATCACCTATTTGTTCTTCTGCTTCTTCCATCTTTGTGATTACATCCAGTTAATTTTTCATCTCATTTATAGCATGTTTTATTTCAGCCTCTTTTCTAGGTCTTTCATCTCTGCAGCCAAGGTTTCTCTGGTGTCTACTATGCCTCTTCCAAGCCCAGCTAGTATTCTTATGACTGTTCTAAATTCTTGTTCAGATATATTGCTTATATCTGTTTTGAGCAAATGCCTGGCTGGCTGTGATTTATTCTTGATATTTCTTTTGGGAAGAATTCCACCTTGTCATTATGTCTAGGTTTCTGTCCTTTGTATGTTATAAAAACTTGTTTTGTTTCCTATTCCTGAGAGTAATACTATATTAAGAAGGGGTCATACATTGTCCAGGGCACTTCAGGCACTTCAGGAAGTGTTTCTGGTGTGTGCTGTGTGTACTCCGCTGTGGTGTTTTGACTGTTCTTTTCCAGAGGTCCATCCTTTGCAGAGTTCCTCCTTACTTGCATTGGGGAGTGTTTGGACCTTTAACTAGTGTTCTTTGATTTTGTTTTTTAAGATAAGCCTGAAAAAAAAAAAAAAAAAAAAAAAAAAACAAAGCCTGATCCAAGAAGAGAGAAAAGGAAGAGGAACAAAAAAAACAGACAAAAAACTATAAACCCAATTCAAAAAAAAAAAAAGAAAAAGAAAGAAAGCCCAATCTAAGGAACAAGAAAAGGAAACAAAAAGACCAACAAATGAACAAAAACAATAAGCCTAATTCCAAAAAGAAAATAAAAATAAAATAATAAAATAAAATAAAATAAAATAAAATAAATAAAAAATAAAAGCAAGTAAGCAAGCAAACAAGCAAAGGAGCAAGCCAGCTTGATTCTATTTCCACCAGAACTGAAACTGACATTTTGAAGCACACTATGATCAGTGTAGTTGTTACACACAGGAGCCTGGTGTTGGTCTCCTAAGAGAGAGGCTCACTGCACTGAATCAGTCAGACCTTTCCTAGCAAAGATGCCCCTGCTGGGCTCAGGAGTGTGGGGTTTGGTGTAAGTGACTCTAACCTCCATTGGGAGAGCTGTGTTTCTCTGAAGTCTGACGGTGCTGGTGGGCAGGGTATGTGGAAGACGGTGTCACCATGCTCTCTTGTCCCTAAAGAGATGGATTCACAGGGGCTGCTGTTCAGAAGGCCATCACAGAAAAGCAAGCAATCTCCCACACCTGTGTCCCAGTCTTTCACCAGTTCCCTGTCCTTAATGTATCTGTGCCCCAGCCATCACATGCCTGGTGCTATAGTTCCCCTACATTTTATCTCTGCCCAGCAGCTGGGATTCACAACTTCAAGTCTTCAAGGACTCAGCAAGGGGTGGATCTGCTCCCCTCCACTGAAGGAGAGCCTCACAGCACTTGGCACCATTCTGTCTCAGAAAAACAGTCACACACCTGTATGGATGCCCTGAGTCTATGGTGATGCACAGTGAAAACCTGTGATCAGGTTTCTGCCTTCTGCATGCTACCCTGTCCTCTGCTATTGAACAGCTGCTTAATGGCACCTAGTGGGCCTTTTGTCCTTGGAGAGGCAATATATCCTCTTCTAAATGTACTTCAGGAGGGGGAATGTTCTCTCCTAGTGAGACCCAGGGGATCCCCACACCACAGTATCTTGCATGAACCCTACCCAGTGCTGTCTTCTGCTCTCTCCCTCTTTCCCTGACTTCTCTCCACAAAAAGAATTCCCTCCTCTTCATGCACCGTGGCATTTCTCTTCTGCAATTCATGTCTTTGAACCTTGCATCCACCATGTTCTCTCCCTCCAGTTGTGCATATTGTTCTCTTAATCCTCAGATCAACTTCCTTATTGTTCAAAATTATTTGATGCTGATCTACCTGTGTTCAAGGGATGAGGGAAGCCCAGGGTCCCCCTACCACTCTGCCTTCCTAACTTCCCCAGTAAGTTGTATTTTTAAATTTTTAAATTTGCTAACATATGCTTTGTATTTCAAATCTATCTTTTAAGAATACGGATAGTCTATATCAAAAAATATACTCATAAAATTATTTAATATTTACATATCATATAATCAACATGCCATATATATGCAGTTCAGTAATAAACAACATCTGTATTCCAAATATTTTGAGTAATTATTTCTAAATTTGTCCCACTGGTTATTCAAATTTAAGTAATTTTTTAAAAAATGAAATGTTTTAAACACAAATGTACTCTTCTCCCTGCAGAACACTTCTCAATATATTTCAAAAATATTGTGCTACTGATGTACATAAAATAATGTGTGAATGTCTCTGGTGCTCACATTAGACGCAATTTTTAGAAAATTGGATAAAATACATACAATCAATATAAATGATAAACAAGCATATTAAGAAATGACAAGCATTTCCAACAAACAAATCAAGAAAATATCCATTTTGCTTTCCAAATTGATAAATATTTTTTAAATGTTAATATTGAGAGTTGGCATGCATGTGATATAGGCCTTCTCACACACTGCAAAAGGGCTTGTAGGTGTTAACGTATTTTTGGAGGACTATTGGACATCATATTTCCAGAGACTTAAATATATTTAATCCCTTGACTCAGAAATTCCACTTCAAGAAAATTCCTCTAAGAAACGGTTTTAGATTGTTGTATTTGGATGCTCATCAGCTGTTTTTTATAATACCAGAGCTAGGAGATAACACAAAGTTCCAATAATTGAGAAAGGTTCAAGAAATCATAATCCACATATGAAATAAAATATTATACATTACTAAAATGTTATTTTGAAGGATATTTTATGATATGGGTGAGAATAAACAAAATAATGTTAAGTGAAAATAACTGAATAGAAGTTCAGTGTGTAATTTGATCCTGTGATGGAAAAAAATATGATTAAGGATCAACAAGTTGGTCAGATTGAAAGGATAGTTTCAGAGTAGGCGCACTTCTTTAAATATATGGTTGAATTTGTGTTTGTATTATCCTTCTAAATTGAAGTGAAAGAAGCATCATATCTTTTACAAATTGCTTTGTATATTTCTTTTGAGATATACCTTCATTTATACATTTCAGAAAAAAAGTTCTGCTTCTTTTCCTCAATTCCTTCAGAAACAGTGATCACCACTTAACACTTAAGACAATTTTACATTCTCAAAATTTCTCCAATGATTTGATTCTTTCTTTGTCTCTTTCTTTCTTCCTTTCTCTTTCTTCCTTTCTTTTTCTTTCTTTCTCTCTCCCTTCCTTCTTTCTTTTCTCTTTTTCCTTTTTTTTTCTTCCTTTCTTCCTTCTGAAGAGAAGTTCAGAGTCAAAATACTTGGCCTTCCAATTCTGTTAGCCTTTTGTGACATAACCTTAATTTAATTCTGGTTTTTCTGTCTTATATAATTATACATCTTTCACGTACCATAACTCTGTACTTAACTCTAGTTCTCTATAACTTCAGAAGCCATAATATTCTCTCTCTCATCCTTCTTTTGAAATGTCTCCAAATGCCCATCCCCCACCTCTTTCTAATATATCTTCACAATTTTTCATTCTTGCATAAGCTTCAGATAGAGTTGTATCTTCCCCAGCAATTTTTTTCTCTTCCAAAACCTGTCCTTTCTCTGCTTTGTTGCTATAGTTTCCTAAAATATTATAAATTTTGATCATTTACTATTTTAGATATATTCATTAATTTTTCTCCAACCAGCTCTCCTAGTTTAGTCTACAAAAGTCCTTTTCATGACACTCCTAAGAAATCATTATGGAACCAGCCCTCTCATCCCTTCTCCCCTCTCTGCAACACCATCAGCTCATCTCCCAGATCATACCATTTATTGCATACCAGCAAAATGTTTCTAAATCTTAATTTACCCTCTTCCCAACACATTGCTGAATCTTCAATGACCCCCATAATATTGAACCTGCTGATCTCCATACCTAGGACACCACTGTCCACTCCTTAAGTGGTAGCAAGGAAAGGCTTACTAATTCTCCAAGTTCCAATTAATGTTATCCCTTTGATAGACTCTTTGCAATCTATCTTAGGCAAAGAGTTCACTTCTTTTTGTTCTTATGACATTTTGCTCACATCTTAGAATACCAGATTGAAGATGATCTGTTTATCTTTTCCTAACTGCAGAATGGACCTAGATTTTTTTTCCCCAATGCTCTGTTTTCTGTGCTGGTATTTTCCAGTCCCAGTTCCAAACAAATATGACTATTTCACATGGAGTATTTGTACCACAAAAATATCTTGCTAACTAAGTCACTCCACCTCCTTTATTCACTGCTTCCTCCCTGTTGAGTATAAATTGAATATTTAACCTTAGCCCTCTGGGTGGAATTACTAAAATAAATTCTCCCAGCAGTCTTTTTCTTTGTTTCTTAATGCTTTCTCCATAATAAATGCATTTCCCTGCTGATTAAATTGCACTGAACTTCTCTACACAAGATTTTTTAAATTAAGCTCAGCAAGGAAAAAATGAAATAAATACCAGTGCGAAATGAAATGAACCTACTGATCTGTGGTTACTCATTTCCTTTGAAATAAATATTTATATAATTTCACTCCCACATGAGAATTGAAAAATATTTTCTACACAAAGCAACTTCCTTTCTGCCAAAATGGATAGATGATGACATGTTAAGTAGTTTATAATTGTGAGCAATGGAACAATGCCAGTACATATAGTCAAAACTGCAAGCAAATTGTTAATTATTTGGAACTCTGAGTTGCTTACATGCTGCTGCCAGAACTCCATCATGTGTCTTTTACGGTCCAAGTCTGGTACCTGGATGTGGCTGACTACAGAAAAAAGGGCTGGTTCATGACTATCTTGTGAATCTCCAATTCCTCTGAAAGGTCTTTTAAAAATCCTATTTTCCAACTTCTTCCACAATTGTGTGAGATCTCATTCCCATAACAAATCCCTTGTTCTCTGATATTTGTGGATGTTTGCCTCTTTGACAGAACACTGACTGATACTGTTATTGGCATCAGAAGTTCTTCTGGTGAACAGAAACTTACAATGGGAATGTGTAATTAGTTCTCTGATCTGATTACATTTAGGAGCAATAATGTCACTGGTAAGCAAGATGCTGGTAGTCCACAACATGCAGTGGCAAAACGAATTACTTTTATTATCACCTATAATCAAATGCTAACAGAAGGCCAGGCTGTGTGTGACCAAGTATTTGTTACCATAAAATATTATAGTGGAAAATATGGAGAATAATGTAGGTGATTGCTTGCTTCTAATGCACAGAGAACTTAAAGAAAGAAAATGATAATTTCAGCCTTCTAAATTCTAAGCTTGAGTTTCAAATAGGGGGCCAGGGAACTTTTATGTGTACACTAAAATAATATATTATTTCCTGTAGCTTCAGGATCAAGATTTTTTAAAATGAAATCCTAATTCTAATCTCCAGATGCTTAAATTACTATGAAAGCTGAATTCTCAATTTCATGGACATTCTAAAGTTGTGTCAGGTATTGGAAATCTGTAGACCTAAAAATTTGGGCTAAAGATTTATGGGCAGATTGTGATGAAGTTGGAGACTTTGAACTCCTAAACCCTGCTGAGCTTCATTTGCCTTTAGAAGCAACTTCTACTCCTCTTTCTAAGATTAACCTTCCCTTGCCTGAAAACCTGTATGTGTCTCCAGTGAAGTGGGTGCTTTGCAGGGAATTACTGATCTCATACCCACACATATTGTTCCTATACCTGTAACCAGAACCAAGTCCCAACAGGCTTCCAGCATGCTGGCAAAGTGTGACCAATTGGGCATCACCCTATACATCAAAAGAATTGCATGATTTTTCCAGTTTTTAACACAAACCCACAGAAGATGTATGGGAACATAACCTAAGGTGTAAGATCAGGGCGGAAGGAGAATAATGTTCAATCAGGTTAAATATATTTATATAGTTGCACTAAACAGAGATTCTCTACTCACTCTGTTAGTTTGAGCATCTAGGGATGCTCCAACAATTTCCTTAATCAACTTGTTCAAACCTAGACCCAAAGATGGTCCACACTAAATAAACTTGAGATTCCAGAACTTCCTTGGTATATTCTAGAGGAAAATAATCAAGGGCCGGAAAAATTGAAATGCTGAGTGGACTTTTTTATGTAAGATCTGCTCATTCACTCACACCCTGCGAGATCCCTGTAGACATTTTCTTCATCGAAACTTTGAGGTTTGATACATTGGAGCAGAGTGTCCCTGCATCTGTGAGGAGCTCCAGGCTGGCCAGGAACAGCAGTGGGAGCTTTTCCTATTAAAGTGGGCTCTCCAATGAGGATGATGAGATTCAAAAGTGACAAGGACAAGGTGGAAGCATTCAACTTCCATTGACCAGGAACCATAATGGGTAGCAGATCCAAAGTGATTATCAAAACATACAAGATGGTTTGACCAACAGGAAACTTTGATGTTATCTAATTGGTCATAGTGTCCCTAGGACTGGAATTCATGGTGGCCCACTACAGGCTTACTTAATTTGTGTAACATGAAAAGCTTCAGATAATGTGAACATAAGTCTGACCTTAATTCTCACAGTAGAGGTGGTGCACATAAACCATTTTCCAGAATTATTCCAGTTCCTAGAACTAGGATCCTTAAAATGAAAAGTGAATTCACTTTATACCAAAGGAGGAGTGGAAGTAGTATCATAGCTTAAGGAATTCACTATTCTCACCATGTTCCCCATCTCCGTGAAGCAGCTAGCTTCTTAGAATAAAATGGCATTTTGAGGGATGCCTGGGTGGCTCAGCAGTTGAGCACCTGCCTTCAACTCAGGGCATGATCCCGGGTCCAGGGATCAAGTACCGCATCAGGATCCCTGCAAGGAGCCTATTTCTCCCTCTGCCTATGTTTCTGCCTCTCTCTTTCTGTGTCTCTCATGAATAAGTAAATAAAATCTTTAAAAAATAAAAAAGAATGGCATTTTGAAGAGTCAATTATGGCACAAACTGAGTGATGATATCTTACATATCGATGGTCATAAATATATAGGACATTCTCCTATGAAGTGATTGATTTACAGTGGTGCTTTTTTCTATGACTAGGCTACTAGGCAGTTTAACCAGACCAAAATAGGGGGAGAAGGGTAAAAAGTATGCAGATAAGAAAAGAATAAATTAATCAGTCACTATTTACAGTTGACATAATGAGCTTCATGGAAAATCCCGAGGACCCCCAAAATTCTAACTTACTGTTTAAACTCCACAAACTCACGTTATTTCCATTGAAACCAATTAGAATGTTGATGTCTTCAACCTGTCATCACTAAGAGATTTCTGCTAAGCTAAAGTTCTCTGCACTAAGCTATACCTAAGAACCTTATTCTGTCATAGAAGGAACTACTGTTTCTTGGATAACAAGTTGTAAATCTAAGTTAGATGGATCAGTTCTATTAGGCATCATGAACCTGCTTAGGGTTCAAATGATCTTTGATGTTTATAATGAAGACAAAAAAATAGAATATAATGAAGATAAAGCTGGCAAAAATTAATTAAATATGGGGCCTAGGGTTAATAGGTTTAGCTTTAGCTTCATAGAAACCAGTTTGAATTTCTAGGTTTTATACTTACTATCTTTAATTTAGACAAGGTTTTAGGCTCTCTAAACATCAGTTTCATTATGTAGAAAATGAGCATAATTTCAGAGTTGAGGCAAAAATTACATGTATTATATAGAGAGTTTAGATCAATGTTTAGCACAGAATAAAAAAATTCTGAGCAGTTCCTTTTATTATTATCATTATTGTTGTTGTATCTTTACAGTAAACTAGAACCTCTCAGTCAATGACTACAATGAGACATCATTACATGCATTACATTAACTAAAGGAACTCCTGGTTGGTTTTATTTCATACCTCTGATTTTTTTTCTGTCATCTTTTTCTCATACACTTCTGTTATCTTGCTCTCTTCTATCCATTATTACAAGCTATTTCAATTGTTTTGTGACAATGTTAACTTTATATAAGAACATGAATGAGTAAATAGATAAACATGAATAATCTTGGGTGACAAAGGAATAAAATGTCACTGAATCTTAAAAATTTGAGGTTTCTATAATAAAAAAAGGTATTAGAAGATATAATCTCAAGAAATTATATAAATCAACCAGAATTCAAAATTTATCTATCACTCCTTTCCTTATCAAATATAAATATGAAAACAAGGGATCCCTGAGTGGCGCAGCGGTTTGGCGCCTGCCTTTGGCCCAGGGCGCGGTCCTGGAGACCCGGGATCGAATCCCAGGTCAGGCTCCCGGTACATGGAGCCTGCTTCTCCCTCTGCCTGTGTCTCTGCCTCTCTCTCTCTCTCTCTCTCTCTCTGTGACTATCATAAATAAATAAAAATTTTTTTAAAAAAATATGAAAACAACAAAAATCCAAAAAGGCCAAAACATCAAAAGTAAATATTTTGAAAAAGAGAGTGATTTGAACAATTGTTTTATGAATTTATTCAGTTTCCAATTATACTGAGAAATAGGTCCCCAAATTTGCATATTCCTCATTAAGTGGGTTACTCTACTTTTTGTTTACCCTGATGAAAAATGAAAGTTAATTCCATACTGTTTTTTTTAATTTTTCTAGTATAGATACAATGTACAAAAAGAAAATGTGCTAGAAATAAACCAAATGAGGGAGGATCCTGAAAGAATATTATGCATGAACACGGATTTTTTTAATTGAATCAGTCTAATGATAAGTTGAGAAAAATACCTAGAGAACAGAATTGACATATACTGTGCACATTTGAATTACCCATCTGCATTAGAAAAACTTCTTCCTTCATAAATAAAGATTTAAAGTAATTTTAAAATATAGTAGAAAATTTTTATGGAAAATATTATAATTATGTATTCTGGCTATATTCTAGCTCATTATCTACATGTAGGTGGTAATTTATTAATCCAAGCATTTGGATAAACACTACCATATGGTGAAACATGAAATGAAAAACCGAAGGTGGTGCACGAAGGGATGACAAACAGTATTCAATGTGTGTCACCCATAATTCAGGTTGTTAGTAATTTCAGATATTTCTGTTAAAACATCATTATGCAGAATTGAAATTTTTCTACATTGTGTGTGATACAAATATGACATTCTTTTTTTTCCCAGTAGAGATGTAAAGTTGAATAGCTAACTAGCTAATATAACCTTTAGGTATATCAATCATCAATACTGACACTACTTTAAAAATGTAATGTTGGGTTTTTGAACAAATAGAATTTTTAAATGCTTATCTTGAGATTTTATGCATACTTATGTTATTTCCTTAAACGAGGCTATTTTTTTTTTTAATTTATGATAGTCACAGAGAGAGAGAGAGAGGCAGAGAGAGAAGCAGGCTCCATGCACCAGGAGCCCGACGTGGGACTTGATCCCAGGTCTCCAGGATCGCGCCCTGGGCCAAAGGCAGGCACTAAACCGCTGCGCCACCCAGGGATCCCAAACGAGGCTATTTTAATATATTCTGTAATTGTGTAGCAGAGGTCTGAGGATAGCTAAGGCATAAAAGCACATTTCTAGTCCTTGAATATGCTTTTTTTTTTTCCTTTAAAAGTCTCTGGTGACTACAGTGCTATGAAGACTAGACCACTAAGAACTGTAGGCTTACTCTCACTGGAATGTTAGAATGCATTAAAATTGACCTTAAAAATCTCACATCTGAAACACATATTTTGTACTCTATTTATATTATCCTTTGCTATTATTTCCAGTATAGATTTGAGTTACTAGATTTGCCAATTAATATTTCCCTTTTGAAGGAAACACTTTTATTTTGAAAGCAGAAAAACACAGCAAGCAATAAACAAAAGAAGATATAACTTGCAAGCAGAATTTTATTGCTATCCTTTCACAGTCTTAAAATACAATTGTTTTCTTATCAAGGGGTTAGCTTATGAAGTGCTTACCAGAAAATTACATCTTATGTATATTTTTTTGAATAGGTGAGATTTACTTTCCTAATATTATTCTTAATGAATCAGTCCATAGTCTCTATATTATGAAAAGTAAGCTATATATTTAGTAGATAGATAAATGAAGAAACTTAATGTTCCAAATGGAATTTGCTTTGATTTAAACTATTAATTTGTTCACATCCACACATATTACCTAATTGTGTGACTATGCAGAAGGTAACCAGAGCAGCTATTTCCATGCATGATCTTATGGTACTAGGACAAATATGTGTTTTGCATAACTACTTGAAGTTCAAAAATTCCACTTTGAAAGATTATTTTAGTCTTGAAAGAATTGTGGCCATTAAGAATTTTGTGTAAAAAATATAAACACTCCAAATATATGGAATTTCAACACATGGCTTCCATCAATCCACTCACTAATTCATTCTCAAACAATATTTTCTGAGTATAATTTACATGTTTTCTGTGTGTTGGATATTTTAGGCAAAGAACCTGCTATCAGGTAGCTTTGGGAATTAAGGGAGTTGGCCAGTGACAAACATGGGGGTAATTTCAGATTGCACTACTATAAAGTGTTCTGTCCCAGAAAGTATATATAATGGACAGGTTTGAATGTCTCACTTATTTCTAAAATAGGAAAAGGAAAGAAATCAAAAATGAATCCTGGGTGGGGAAGCACCTGGTTGGCTCAGTCAGTAAAGTAAGTGACTCTTGATCCCAGGGTTGTGAGTTTGAGCCCCACATTGAGTATAGAGATTACTTAAAAATAAAATCTTTTAAAAAAAGGATGAGTCTTGGGTCTTAGGTTTATGAACTGGGTGATAAAGAGCATGATGGTTTTTAATTTAAATGCTTCATAGGTATATGCAGCAATGGGAGGGATCAAGGTATATATTTTAGTCATGTTAGTTTTAAGATAACTATTAGATACCTAGAGATATCAGTTAGGCCATTTGATGTATGTCTGACGGGTCATGGGAGAAATAAATGAGGCATCAGCAATTAGGTACTGTTTAAACTATATGAGCTACATAGATTGTCTAGGGAGAGAGAATGTAGATGTGAAGTTCGGGAACAGGTCCAGGACAAAACCCTCAGGTATTCCAAAATACTGGTGTCTAGCAGAGGAAAAGGAACAATTCAGAGACTGAGAAAGAGCTAAGAGGAAGATGATATCACAGAAACTAAGAGAGGAAAGTGCTTTAGTAAGGAGAAAGTACTTATTGCTGCTGAGAAGTCAGATGAAGATGACAGAGAATTTGCCAATATGAAAGTCATTAGTGACTTAATCCTAAGCAGTGTAAATGCATTGCTGGATGAGAAGCTAGATCTAATGGTTGAAGGTTCAGTGGAATTTTCCAGTTCAATATGGTGCATAGAACACATGTGTTTACCTTCATTTGTTCCTAAAACTACACTCAAATAACAACAAAGAAATTTAAAGGATAATATGCCCCATATTACACTCTTTGACTAAAGCAAAAATTGTGACCAGGTCATCATTGTGAGATGATGAGAGAGATGAGCAATGTGTGTTTTATCTGACAGGGTAATAGAGCTAAAATATAATACAAGGTAGTCTCTGTCTTAATATAAAAAATCAAGACATGGTAATATGAATAATTCATTTAGAATTATGCAATTAATAGTAACAACAAAAACAAGTGCATCAGTACCTACGTATTATATAAAATGTGTTAAATCCTATTCCGGTAATTTTATCCCCACAATAACCCTTTTGAGAAGTTATATTGCTATATCTTCTATGAAGAAGAGGCAACTGAAGTACAGAGCTGAATGACTTGACCCAAGTCACTCAGCTGGCAAGGATCAGAGCTTTGGAGCAAATCATGCAGCCTGACTTCAACTTCTGCCCTGAAAGTTAAAGTGTTTTCTCTAGGAAGAAAATGGGGTAAAATGGAAATGAAAAACTTTCTCGCCCTAGTGTCTTTGCTCTTAAAAAAAATTTACATGTGGGCAGCCCCAGTGACTTAGCAGTTTAGCACCGCAGTCAGCCCGAGTGTGATCCTGCAGACCAGGGATGGAGTCCCACGTCGGGCTCCCTGCATGGAGCCTGCTTCTCCCTCTGCCTGTGTCTCTGCCTCTCTCTCTGTGTGTCTCTCATGAATAAATAAACAAAATCTTTAAAAAACATATGTACATGTATTACTTGATAAAGTTATAAATTAAATTGCTTGAAAACAAAGAGCATATACCAAATTTCAAGTTTGAATTTTTCTGGGTGTTAGAATTATTGAGAGTTTAATTTGTTCCTTCTTTGTCTGTATTCTGGTTTTCATAAAAATGACTCCTACTAGTTGTGTAATTAAAGAATGTTGTTTTATAAATTTTTAAAAGTACAATTAGGAGTTGAAAAAGTATAGACATGTTTTTCTAGAAACATTGGTATAAAAGGAAGAATGCAAATGGTGTGTTGGAGATGTGAGATCAAGATGAGAAATCCCAGAGCATGTTGGTATGGTGATGAGGATGATCCAGCAGAGAGGGGAAAAGAGATGAAGAAGAGAGAAGTTATTACCAATTGAAGTTTTTGAGAAAATGAGAAGGAATGGGATATAAAACATAGGTCTTCTGGAAGCATGAACATTTCATCTCATCCATTTCTTACAGGAGTGAAGGCAGAAAGTCTAAGTTTGGATATAGTTGAGTGGATAGATCCTGTAGTAAGAAGATGAGGAATTGCAATTCTGATAGTCTGTATTTTCCGAATGACATTTGAGGCCTGTTTACTGATGGGTAGTCAGGGAAGGAAGGGCTATAGATATTTAAAGGAAAAATTAGAAGATATGAAATGATCTGCAATGGACTTATTAGGAAATAGATTTCTTGACCATATTATTTGTCTATATGAGATTTGTGGCCATTAGTTTAAAATGAAAATAGATAGGGGTACCTGGGTGGCTCAGTTAAGCATCTGACTTGATTTTGGATTAGGTCATGATCTCATGTTGAGCCCTGCGTTGAGCCTATGCTGGGTGTGAAGCCTGTTTAAGATTCTCTCTCTCCCTCTTCCTCTGCCCCTCCCCACCACTCCCTCTCTCAAAACAAACAAATAAGTAAATAAAGTGAGAATAGACAAATCATGATAAAAGTAAACAGCAGCCTAACAAATTGCAGGCTATCACATCATGTTGCATTTACTTTCATTATCACACCACACCCCTAATGAGAAATCTCAGAGCCAGATTAAAATTCAGAACTGGCTTCAGCCCCTCTTAGATGTTCTCAGATTTAATTTCATCTAGACATCGTCTAGATGTCCATTGCTTTCCCTGCACAATAAAGATCTTTAACATAGCGTTCTCTGCATTTTGCACAATATATGAACAAGCAGAGCAGGTTTCCATTTAATGATCTCATACGTTTTCTGGAGATGGAGGAATAGTTGGAAAGGGTAGAGCCAGGCTTTTAGATGAGAAAGATTCTCTAGGATTCATTCTTCAATTGCTTTTTGCCATGCCAAATACCTTGCACATCTTTATTTATTTTAGTTCCTGGGGGAAGAAATCCCATAGAATGTATCCTTTAAAATAAGAACTTTCAGAATTCCTTGTTCCCTGTGTCTATTTATTGGTTGCTCTGTGACACTATTGACCTAACATCAGTTTCCTGAACTCATTCCATTGTTTCCATAAGTAAGTGTTCAATCTTCATGATCTTAATTGTGTATGTTGAATTCCACCGTACTGATCATTTTCATGGCTGTCAAGGCAATAAATATGTCTATATTAATCACAGTTTTCAATCAGAAGAAATATAATCTGACTGAGTGACTTATCTAAGGTCATCTGGTTAAAAACAAATTAGGATTCATGTCTAATTCAATTTACCTTCTCTGTAACTGTGGTTTTCAAATTTTATAATGAATCATAACTACCTGGAGTGTTTGTTAAAAACCTTTTTCTGGCTTCCAATCCCAACGATGCTGATTTAATAGGTCTGAGAGGGCACCTAAAAATATAAATTTTTAACAAGTTCTCAGGGGATGTTGGTTTGCTGGTCATTTTTCTTTTCTTTCTTTTTTTTTTTTTTTTTGAGATTTTATTTATTTCTTCATGAGAGACACAAAGGGAGGCAGAGACATAGGCAGAGGGAGAAGAAGGCTCCATGCAGGGAGCCCGATGTAGGACTCAATCCCGGAACTCCCGGATCACGCCCTCAGACAAAAGCAGACACTCAACCGCTGAGCCACCCAGGCATCCCTGGTCATTTTCCATAGAATAAAACATGAAGTTTTTAAAAGTTCTGCCTTCCCAAATCTCACCTTCTGGATCCAAGTCCATGAATTTCACTCATTCTCTATAACTCTTAATATTTTAAAATCTTTTTTGATATGCATGCCTTAATCTTGGATTCAGTGGGGGCTATTTCTGCAAGTTAGGTAGACTCTTGGTAGTATCTCCTTACAGTATTGTTTTTAAACTCCTAGAAGTTACTCTTGAAAGGGTCCCCTGTTAATACTTCTATGTAAATATCTATAGTTATGTAAAATTTCAGTTAAAGAATAACGCTTCTATAATAAATGAACTTGTAACCTCTGCCAATGTTAAGAATATAACATCCTTGGCTCTCTCCTCTGCTCTCCCAGGTACAGAGCCAAATCCCATGGAGTGTCAGTTCTATTTTCTCCAAATGTCTTTTGAGCATCTTTCTGGGCAATGATATTTTAAAGCTAATCATTCATTTCAAGTAGTGTTCGGACTCACATATGCATGAAAATTTCAAATTAATTTTCACAAGACACAAGGGGCATATAATTAAATTAATCCTAAGAGAGGCTTCTAGTTTCCCAAGGAAAATATACAGCCAAAACTAAATATCTAAAACCTTAGTTGAATCTCATATGCATGTGTTAAATATGAAAAATGATTCTTTAAATGCAAGATGTCATTTTGAATTTAGTTATTTATATCCTACAGTTTAGATACTGACAAGATTTTAGACACCAGTATAATTAACTCTCAGGAATATAGTTTTGTGGGGGTTTTTTTCTTTTTTTCCCTTTACCAATTGAAAAAAAAAAGTGCAGTGGGAAGATACCTTTAGACAAATGAGACAACCTCCAGGTAAAACTGACTTTAATGCCAAAGATTTATTTGAATATGAGTTATGACAGTCCAAAAAGAGATATTCTCACTTTGAAAACAGTAGATTCGAAAGTATACTTGACATGGAACACTGTGTACAAAAAATCTGAAAAGCATTAAAAGAACCTAAGATAGTAAGCATTTTCATTAAATTGTCAAGAAAGATTTCTAAATAATAAAGGTAAGTCATATCATAAAAATGCTAGACTTGTACCAATTCAGACATGCATTTTGTGATAGAAGACATGAAGATGAAGGGACATCAGAAAGTGGCATTGAAGCATTTCATTTGGTTTGATAGCAAGTATGAATTTGCAAAGTAAACAGTCTTAATTAAAGATAATTCTGGAAAAAAAAAAGATAATTCTGGAAAACCTCTATACCTGTGCAAATTGTTCTACATCTCAATTTTGAATAAGTATCCCTAAACTTGTATTAATATCTTAATATTTGGCTTTGGAAAAGAATAAAGTGAAATACACCCCAAGAAATCAGTTACCAGGTCATTTGCATGGTCTCTATCTTTGGCAAAAACAATAAAACTAATCTAAAGACTAAGCTAAAAAAGCTTGCTTCTTGGATATAACAGTATTTTTTCTAGGTATTTCTATTAGCTTCAGGTTGAGGTCAGCTCATCTCTACTCTCTGTCTCTGACTTAGGAAATCTATCTGTCCATATTTCTGGCCTTTTAAAATTTCATTATTTTTTTCATGTTACTAGTAATGATTTACTCATTAACAGTTCCCATTTGATAATCATCGTCTTCCTATTGACCCTCTTCCAAGTCTCTCAAAAACCTGTATTTGTTTCCACCAGTAATTCTATGATGGAATACATATCAATTCTTCCCTATAAGAATGCCCAAATACACAGTTCCAGCACATAGTTCTATTTAGTGCAGATCATCTCCAGAGTCTGACATATGCAACAATCATCTTTAACCTTAGAAAACTTTTGGAAAAGTGCATTGTTTAAAATTACCTAAAATTCATGAGGTTATTGCGATAATGGGCCTAAATAATAATGTAGATGTAAAGATTTATTAACTTCAGTAGAAGTTAGAGTTTCAAATCAGTTATAAATATTGTTGGGTGCAAAGCAAGTGCAAATCCACATTTTTTAAAACCTCAAAAGAAATGAATGAAAATTATATATGTCATCATGAATGAGAAGGTTGCAAATGAAGCCCACCTATTCTGACTTTCTATGAGGATATTATTTCAAAACAGTTCAAAGCTAATAGTTATTATATATAGCATACTTGACCAACTCACAATCAGACTCACAAATATGAACCTTCCCACATGTTTCAAAAGAACTACATCTTTACCAATTTGGTGAACAAAATAATACCACTTGTCTTTTATTTCTAATTCCCATTATATATCCACTTCTCCCTTATAATGTGAATGTGTATCATCTCCCTATGATTAGTAAAAGAACTTGAGGTATATGCCCCTGTATTGACTAGATCCCAAGATTATCAACAGAAGGGCATTCCTTTCAGTTTTATTGCTAAAGAATCTTGGTAATAACTGATATTCTATACTGATGCACTAATTACTTGTTCCATGACAATATCAAGTGGCTGAGCCAAAATGAAGAAAATATTCTGGATTGAAAAGTTAAAAGTTGCTTTTATGTCTCCTTGTAGACACATTGAGGAAATTAAAGATGAGTAAAAGATGTTTTCATATGTAAATATAGCTATCTGCAGAAAACATTGCATTCATCAGTTTGCTTCTTGAAACTTAAAGCATAATAGAAGGGAAAAGGCTCTGGGTCAAAAAGTAAGGGTGTGGTTTCTGGTCCTTGTTTTCCACTCGTTACTATGTCATCTTAACCAAGACACAATTTTGGATCCATTTTCCTCAACCTTATCTCTAAAATTAGTGTGCTGAAATTTATAAACCTTAAAATCCTCCAACCGCTGAGTTTCCATATAAGAGAACAAAAGCTCACTGAATATTCAGATCACGAAATTCTTGTCTATCATTTAAAAACAGAAGAAGAAACTTGCACACATATTAACATCTCATTTCCATAAATATTCACTGGGCACCTGCTTTCAAGGTATTATCATATCCAAGTATTGTTGGAGACATAGGATGAAAAACTCTCCAAATTTGGTGCAGTAATAGAAATTAGAAGTCTTGTATGCTATTATCCTGAAATCTTGTATCCTATTATCCCCTATGATGGGGAACCTAAGGCCATAAGTAAACCATGCTGCAAGAACCTGCCTTTATTCTATTTTACAGTTATTTTTTCAATTATTTTAAAGTATATATTGTAATTTAAAGTATATATTATAAATACGGTATATTACTTTAAAGTATATATTATAAATATGGTATACATACATTGACTTCAATAAACAGGGCTTATTGTTTAGAATTAAACTTTACTTGGAAAGTAATTTTTTAGAAAATACCAGCAATTTCAAAATGTTTCACATTACAGTCTATTATGAATCACTTTAGGAAAAATAAAATACATAGTATCATTTAAAATATAATAATTAGCATTACTATTCTTTTCACACAGCATTATTCATTTAAGAAAAATTATATTTTCATAAGAAAAAGCTGTTATTCCTTGATTAATAATAGAAGAGAGCAGGCTTGTCTTCATTATGCTGTTATGAAAGTTGCAAAAGCCTTATAATATTTATTCCTGTAAATGACCCTACATCACACTTAAATGTTGAATCAGTAGAATTTTTTATGCAACTAGCCATGTCATAAAGTACCTCTGACCAAGAGTCGCATCATAAAATTAAATACAGAGAATTTTAAATACACAAAAGTTGACAGAATTGTGTGAACTTTCATGTACTTTTCATCCAAGTCAAACAAACATCAACCCATAGCCCTCCTGCCCTCTCCTCTACCACCCCTTTCGTATTTTCTATTTGTTATTACTTGGAGGTAAACCAAGGGCATTGGAACAATTTTATTCATAAATATTATCTATGTATCTGTAAGTATAAGGGTTTTCTTTTTTTTAAGATTCTATTTATTTATTCATGAGAGACACAGAGAGAGAGAGAGGCAGAGTCACAGGCAGAGAGAGAAGCAGGCTTCCTGCAAGGAGCCTGATGCGGGACTCGATCACAGATCCCAGGATCACACCCTGAGCCAAAGGCAGATGCTCGACTGCTGAGCCACCCAGGCATCCCTAAGTATAAGGATTTTCATCTCTATTTTATAAAGTTTCTTTTTTAACAAAAACACAAATCGTAAACAATAACAGTAATTAACTCATAATATGGTAATATCCAGTCAGTATTAAAATTTTCCAATTGATTTGTAAATGTCATGGATAGCCTTTGGATTCTTTTATACAATCCTTTAAAATTAATAAAATAAATCCATACATTGGGACTGTTTGATAAGTTATTAATATCTCTTTTAATCTATAGCTTTCCTTTCCATCTATTTTTCCTTGCAATTTATTTCTTCAAAGTAAAAAATATTTGTCCCATACAGTTTCTTACACTTTAGATTGTCTTCATTGTCCCTTAAATTTATCTTATTTTCCTATTTCTTGTTAAGTAGTGGTCGATATAAAGATTTGATCAGATCCAGTTTCATCCTCTTTTTAAAAAAAAAAACAATATATACATAAGTATATGTTATGCGATCAGGATGCAAAGAATAATTCATTGTCCCCTTTTCTGCTAGCAGTCCTTAACGTAGCATTAGTTCAATAGGGTGAAATTCTAATGTCATCCTCTCTTCTCCATTTACTCTCTTCAACAATTCTTTAAAAAGAAACTTTCCCTTTTCTACTATTTTTTGGCCAATTGTAAAAACTTATTTAAAAAATCAAAGTAAATGTTTTATCTTTCTCTTGATTTACCACTGTCCACAACTATGAAATGGTTTTTCTGAATCCCCCAGTGATGACCAGTCCTTTTTTCAAAGAATAATTATAAAATTATTAATGTAAGCATAATGTATGTTTTTGTTATTTGTGTATTCTTTCTCTTGATTTTTTTGTTTATTTTTTATTGGAGTTCGATTTGCCAACATATAGTGTAACACCCAGTGCTCATCCCATCAAGTGCCCCCCTCAGTGCCCATCACCCAGTCACCCCAACCCCCCACCCACCTCCCTTTCCACTACCCCTTGTCCGTTTCCCAGAGTTAGGTGTCTCTCATGTTCTGTCCCCCTCACTGATATTTCCCACTCATTTTCTCTCCTTTCCCCTTTATTCCCTTTCACTATTTTTTATATTCCCTGAGTGAATGAAACCATATAATGTTTGTCCTTCTCCGATGGACTTACTTCACTCAGCATAATACCCTCCAGTTCTATCCACATT